>NC_135316.1:107247827-108732411 GCF_048772815.1 Callospermophilus lateralis | reverse complement strand
GGACCTCCAGAGGGCACGCCTTCCTGTGCCTCCTACTGACTCCTGGTGTTTCCCGGCCAGCGGGTGCTCCCGGCCCGCAGCCTGCTGTTCAGGGAAGCATCGACTGACTACATGTCCGTCCCATCCAGCCCACTATTACGGAGACAAGGGCCTTCCGGGAAACAGAGACTTATTTCTTCCTGTCCATGGTCACCCGGATTTGGGGGCACTTTTCTTGTTTTCAGCGTGAGTGACCCAGGGCCAACAGAGTCCACGAGCCTTCTGAAGATAACTCAGTAAACTGTAAGTCGGCCACTTACCATTCTGCCTCAGTTAAGCAATCTGGCCTTTGTCAGAAAGAAAGGAGGAAAGAGGGAGAGTGGGAGAGAGGAAGGGAGCCAGACGTTCACTTTTTCTCAGAATCTGAACCGTATGGACACTCTGTGTGCAAATGACGTGACTACGTGAAAATGTTTGACTTAGAAGCTAACACTGGGCTGCTCTGGGATGTGACCGGATTTTAAAGATCCCCAGAAAATGGCCTTGATATTTAATGACTCAGAGGAACCCGAACAATGAACTTCAGGGTGGGTGATACGGATTTAAGGATCAGATTTTAAGGATTTTTTTTGGCATAGAAAAATCACATTTTGGGATTCTATTTGAGGCCAGCTGGTTTTTAACAGCTTGGCTTTCATGCTGTACGTTTTACTTTGTGCTGAGGCGTTCCTTGTGATCTGACAGTAGACGGGCAATGGGGAAAGAGGGTGTCCCGGGCATTGCAGACTCGAGGTCTCTTCTGGCACCTGCAGGAGTGCTGGCCATGGGGCGTGGCACGGGGGCTGAACACACGCAGGAAGGTGACCGATGTGTCGGAGTGAGCAGAATATGAAAGGAGGAGCCCCGAGCCTCACCTGTAAGCCTCACCTGTAAGCCCTCACCTGTAAGCCTCACCTGTAAGCCTCACCTGTAAGCCTCAGGCTCACAGAAAGACCCTGATCCTCCTGGTACAGGTTAGGTGGCCCAAACATCAAAAACCATGGAACAACTAAAGCACAGAACAGGCGTCTTGGTGGAAGGAAACCCAACGCACAGTCTGTTTGGGGTGTAGTTTTTCTGCTGAAGAATAGAGCAGGCCCTTGGTTTTTCCGTGGACCAAGTATTTGCTGCCAGCCTGCAAGGTGGACGGTGTCACAGGCTTTCCTCCGCTGCGTCAGACTGTCCTTACCAAGGCCCCTGCATCCCTGCTGTGACCTCCCAACCCCCTGCAGCCACAAGGGAGGGCAAAAAAGGTCGAGTCACATTGTGATTTTTTTTTTTTTAAGAAGCCTCTTTAACTTTACTGTAGGTGCGTGTGCTTTGTGCTGCCTTCTCTTCTAGATCTGGTCTTTGCTGTAGGTCCTGCTGTGGTGGAGACCCACGTGTCAGGCCAGGCGTTTTTTCCTATAGAGCACCCTTCCTCCTGGACAGCTATCAGCCAGTGTCCTCTCTGCTTTATCTGTTTCATACTGGATTAGGGAATGTGCTGTTATCAAGCTACAACACACACACACACACATACACACACACACTCTCTCTCTCTCTCTCACACACACACACACTCACACACACACACACACCACAATAAATGAGAACAAGGAAAATTTGTGCTTTTATATGCAGAAACAGGTTTGGAGATAGGATCAACATGCACTGATAACTGAGAAAAATTACAAATCATTATTAATTCAATTTCAAATTGTATGGGGAGATTTCGGGACCATAGAAGTTGAAAAAAATGAAGATTTTTGTTTTGTCAGGTAGGGATGTTTAGTGTGGGCAATGGAGAAGCTGGTATTAAAATGAGAGCACTGGGAGGCTGGGGTGTGGCTCAGCAGTAGAGCACTCGCCTAGCACGTGCGAAGCTCTGGGTTTGATGCTCAGCTCCACAAAAAAATTTTACAAAAATAAAATAAAGGTATTGTATTCAACTACAAGTAAAAAAAAATATCAAAAAATAAAAAAAATGAGAGCACTTGATTTGATACATTGTTGTTAGAAATACTGAAGTATTCCAAGTAATCAAATAATTGCTTAGAAGTGGGTTGGCAGGTACCTCTGCAGAAGGGTATGCCCCCAGGGATCATTTGGCCAGCAAGCACAGCTGGCTGCAGTCTGCCTCCTCTAATCCTCACTGAAGTACTGCCCCTTCCTCTGATAGGAAGAGTCCGGGTTCCCTCTATGCAATTAGCTACTTTAAGATCCTGAAGGGCAGGGGAAAGGGCTACAGTGTGACTGGATACCTGTTAGGAAACTGAAACCTGGCCACATCCTGACCACGTGGCTTCCTAAGTTCAAATGGCTCCCTCATTCATCAGGAAATTTAAGTTACAGTAACACGTTTGTGTATTCCAAGTGTAACTTTGATAGAGGCAAAAACAGTAATCTTACATCCTGAAGGATCAAATAAGGAAGTTGGGGAAAAAATTTGAGAAAGATCATGAAGCTAGAGTGTGACATTTCTGGTCCTTATCATCCTTTTATGAAACTGCTAGAGGGGACCGGATAGCAAAGTGGGGCAGTCATGAGGCCCCTTACACCAGAGAGCCATGTTGGATTTTCCTGGTTAATGACAGAGTGAAACTTTAATGTCACATCATTGTTTTCTGATATTAATACCTATTTTATTGCAGAAAATTTGGAAAACATATGAAATTATAATGGAAAAGGCAGAAATATTTTATCTCTCCACCATGAGGGAAAGAGAATAACCAGAATGTTTACTTGTCCTGACTTTTTCATATATAAATATGCATTGCTTTTGCATTAAAATGGAATTATTTTCCATAGAGAGTGACTATATTTTAAAATTAATATTATCCTACAATTATTTTCAAGTCATTATTCTTCAAAATGTGTTGAAAGGTATTAATACAATCCCTAATATTAAACTATTCTTGAATTCTTGGAATCAATTTTACTTGGAGATGTTGTATTATTCATTGACTATGCTACTGGATTAAATTTGCTAATTAAATAAAATCTCCATTGATAAGGAAAATTGGCCGGTAGTTTCTTCTTAAGCATTAGTACAATTAAGAAAATTTATCAGGCATATATGAATGTTACTGAGCTAATTGGGAACTTGCACATGGCTGAGGTCTGGGAAAACCTGACTGCTGGTCAGAGAGCCTGACTATCAGGGGGCTTTGGCTTCAGCATCACGTTGGCAACATTAGCACGAAGCCTCCTGCCTCAGACTTCTGGATACAGGGAGAAGAGAAGCGGCACAGAAATCCACCACGTAGCCCAGCCCCAGTGGGAAGGGGCTCCGAGACCCCAGAGGGAAGCCTGCTGTGAGCACACGCAGAGGCAGGTGCTCAGGTGTGTGGGGTGCACCTGTGAACTGGACCTGGCATCAGTGCCCACATGGTCAGGTGAGGTCAGCAGACATTCTCCAGAGTTGGGCTGGAAGCGCTGGCCTTACCAAACCTGGAGTTTGTGAGTGCCAGTGCCCTCTTGGAAAGGGCTGCACAAAACCATGCTGTCTGCAGGTCAGCCTCCAATTCTGTGTCCAGAGGAATGACGGGACCATCTCTGTTTCAGCATTTGCAGAGTTAGGAGGTAGACGAGGGAAAAGTCTCAGTGTTCCGGGGAAAATACTGTCAGCTAGAATTCTGGTCCAGAAAATCCTTCAAAATAATAGAGAAAAAAATAAGTGTATTTTTAGAATAAATGCTGAGAGCATTAGATGCTAGGCGATCTTAATTGGGAAATTCTAAAAGATACACTTTAAGCCGAAAGAAAGTATTTCCAATGGAATATCTGATATAAAGGAAGAGAAAAGGAGCATGATACAGAAAGGCAGGTTGGTTTAAATGACTAACAAGCATCCAAGACAGTAACAATGTCTTCCCATGGAAGTAAAAGCCCAGAAATGAGCTGCCTCACTAATGATAGGGCTCAGACCATGTGCGACCCAGGGTAGGGGTCACTTTATGCCTTGATAAGTCCATAGTGCTGTGATTTCCAGAATATCACTAAAAGAATAAGAAGAGTGCATAACTCCAAATAAGTGGGAATAAAAGAAATGAAAAATAATCAATTAAATGGATAATGTTAAGTATATTAAAAAGAAATGCTGAAAATTAATGATCTAACTTTATTTTAAAAACCAGGTGATCCAATGTGCAAATGGACAAAAACCTGAACAGGTACTTCACAAACCCAACTCACGTGTTGGAGCTCCAGTTCTCTGATTCTATTTGGAGATTATTAGGGTTAAGTGAGGTCACATGGCTGGGGCCCTTGTCCAACATAACAGCATCCTTCCAAGAAGGGATTGGGACACAGGCATGCATGCACACAGAGGAAAGACGGTGTAAGGACAGAGGGAGAAGGCGGCCACCTGCAATCCAGGAAGAGAGGCCTCAGGGGAAGTCAGCCCAGCTGGCACCTTGACCCTGGGCTTCTGGACTCCAGCACTCGAGAGTCCATTTTTACCCATAAGCCCTCAGTCTGCGGCGCTTTGCTATGGTAGCCCAAGCATGTTGATGAAGGATACGTTTTTAAGGAATTGCAGTTCTATACATTTCCAGGACAGGTATAATTAAATTATCTGGTTTAAGAAGGCATAGGAAGGGGGCTGGGGATGTAGCTCAGTTGGTAGAGTGCTTGCCTGGCATGCATGAGGCCCTGGGTTCAATCCTCAGCACTGCAAATACGTGCGTACGCGTAAACGCACATGCGCGCACACAGACATAGGAAGATAATAATACAAAACATGGTCTTCACAGAACGTAGTTTTCTGTAGGGGAAGGGAGCAGAGTCTGATTGAGGGAGTCCCTGGACCTCTGGAGGCAGCAGTGAGTGGGTCCTGGACCTGGTTGGAAGTTACACGGCTTCTCTGCATTCTTATAGTATGACATAGAGATGGCAAATTGAACAATTGAAGGATACTCAACAGACTGCTAATTAAAAAACGTAAAATGATGGTTGGTCTGTGGGAGGAGCTAGGAACCAGCCTGGGGGAGATGGTCCACTCAGGGCTCTCTTCCCTAAGCCAGTGGGCAGTGGGCATGTGGGTGTTTATCTCATGGTTAGTTTTCTGTTCATTTTGTATCTACTCATCACTTTGGAAAAGCCATTCTTAGAAGAAAGAGTAGAAATAATAGTGATACTGGTAACCTCAGAAATTCAACTGCTATTTGGTTTATGGAGGTGTCTAACTTATTAATAAGACTGTTGAGAGAATATAAGCTACTCAATTTTGAAATTCAGATAAAGAATAAAAAAAACTTAGTGTAGTTTATCCCAAAGATTGCATGATGTGTCCTTAAGCTAAAATGTTGCTCACCGTTTAGGGAAACCTGCATAAAACTGGACGTCCTCTGTTTATTTATTGACTCTTGGTACCTACTACATGTGAGAGCCTGAACAACCCCAGGAACACCCCACTCCCCCTCCTGCTTCAGTGCAAGTATCCATCCTAAGATTTAATTTCCCTTTCACATCATCGATTCTTCTCCATCTTAGCAAAGGGCTGCTGTATGAATTTACTCATTCTTTGGGCATCTCTACCTACATGTGTCCAAGAACAAACTCATTATCTAGTCTCCAGGACAAGATAACAGCTCCCCGTGAACTCCCCTGTTTGCATCAAGGATGCTGCCTTCGCCCTTTGTTGCAAGAGGCAGAAACTCGATTGACTGCATATTGTCGAGTGAGAGCTGACTGGGCCCCAGGATGGGGGGATCTGAATGCTCGGCCCGGTCCTCCACTCCTG
Organism: Callospermophilus lateralis; assembly: GCF_048772815.1. Taxonomy (NCBI): domain Eukaryota; kingdom Metazoa; phylum Chordata; class Mammalia; order Rodentia; family Sciuridae; genus Callospermophilus; species Callospermophilus lateralis. The sequence goes on along the minus strand of NC_135316.1, from coordinate 108,726,668 downwards.
ACCTCCTGCAGGGGTCCTGTGCTCACCTGCTTCAGCAGAGGACTGCAGTGGCTCTCGCGTAGACAGTGTGTCTTCTTTTTTTTTAAAGCTTTCTTTTTAACTGATCAATAGTAACATTCGTATACGGTTTGGGAGTACAGCATGATGTTTCCTTCAGGTGTGCACTGGGAGTGAGCCCCTCAGGCCAGTTTGCACGTCACTGCAAAGACTTCTTTGTTGTGAGAACAGTGAAATAATCACTTTCAGCTATTTGAAACCTACAATGTATTATTGTTAACGAACCTGACCTTTGGATTAATGTCCATGATGACCAATGTCTGGCCTTTGTCCACGCCCTGCCCCCAACCCCAGGAACCACCTACCTTCTCCCCTGGCTTCTAGGTTTCTGCACTCAGATTCCACACGAGGATGAGAGTGCGCGTTTGTCTCTCAGCTCCTTCTCACATAACTGATGTCGTCCATGCCATTGGGAATGATTTCCCCCTTTTCTTTCTTTTCTTTTTTTTAAAGTCCAGCCATTCCCTGGTGTGCGTGGACCACGTTTCCTTCACGCGTTGGTTCATCCCTGCTCTCCTAGGCTGATTCCACCTGGGACTCCACCGAGCGACCCTGCCCTGAAGGCAAGGGCACCGACGTCTCTCTCACACAGGGGCTTCCTTCCCCTGGGGAGCCACAAAATGGGCCCCACGTCCTTTGCCAGGTCTCCCAGGAATCGTGGCTCCTGCTGCGTCAGGGACAGGTGTGGGGAGGGGACCGTCAGAGCGAGCCCCTAGTGTCTGGGGCACCCAGCCAGGACGAGGCTTCCACCTGGGGCAGCGGGGGCTACTCGGGCCTGCGGTGATGATGGAAGGACGGAGGGCAGGAACTCACAGCAGGTGCTCAGCGGGTCGTCTGGCACGGGGCGAGTCCCACAGAGAGTGACCCACGATCACAGAGTTTTCACTGCTCACAGGTTAGAATTTCTGGGGAAAAAAAGTACGTAGAAAGAAACGGACACCCTTGTTTCCCCGGAGGCAAAGCTTGAAGCCAGCGTGGGTTCCACCTTGTCTGTCAGACCCAGCGTCCACAGTGGGATTTGGCCTTCAGAGGGGTCGGTGCAGGGCCTGGAGCGCCCTCAACAGGCCTCCTGACACCGTCCTCCGCCCTGGGTCTGTTTCTGGCTCCTCTCCATCTCCATCTCTCCCTCTGCCCCTGATGAGGTGGGCCTGCCTGTTTTAAATATTGGCTTTTATCCAGACAACACATGCGTGTGTAAGTAGCATCGGAGGGGCATGAAGGCAAGCGACAGAAGCCAGCCACAGGGACTTAGCTCCCACTCCACGGAGCCTGGCGGCCTTGCTCTCGCCACCTGCTGCACATCTCCAGTCTGATTAGTCCTCCATCACCTAAGGCAGGTCCAGTTTTCTTCCTGCTATGATTGGTGGTCCCACGGCAGCCCTCTCCTCCTCGCACAGCCTCACCTGCACTTCCAGCGCCAGGCGTGGGTGGGTGGGTGGGTCAGGAGCACTCCAGTCGCCAGGCGGGGTGGGTGGGTGGGTCAGGAGCACCCCTTCGTCGGCACATCCAGCAGGGTCAGGGGCCACACTTGACGTGTCCTTTCTTATAAAACCCTCGTAACTAAAGCTGGTGATTTGCTTTTCCCCTCTTTCCATAGACTTCCACGCCCTGGCCCTCACAGTACTTACAATCTCATTATTTCTCCTTGCACCTGACCTCATGTGGAGTTCTAAATTGGAGGTTATTTTGCTCAGAATTTTCAATGCACAGCTGTTTTCTGTGGGAGCCACCAAGGCAGCCGGGCGAGTCCCGTTTCTCAGCACATGTGCTCTTTGTGTTTGTACTGCAGCCCACTGTGGGAGCTCGCTGTGAGGGGGGTGCATACAGTGGGCCCATCCTGAGTCACTTCCCCACCGACAGCCTCACTGCTAGGAACCGTGCATCACTGACGGACAGTGAGGTTTCTTGACTTCTGCCTGTACCTCGGTGTCCTTGGCCTGCGCTACATTCAACCATCAGCCGCGTTTTCACGACGGCCTCTAACACAGGCTTCCGCCACCCTGATGGCACCTACCCTGCTCCTGACATCACCGGAGCTTTATGCATCTCTTAACTTTTGCTTAAGAAAAGGGTCAATCCAGAGTCCCAAAGATATTTCGCAGTTTCAGAAATTTCAAATATTCAACAGGGTTGACGTGTTTCGTTACCTCCGACTGCTGAATTTCAGCAGAGTTTTAAACTCCTAAGCAAAGGTGGTTGTTGCTGTGAGCTGGGTTTAGAGCCAGGGGCCAGCCATCTGCTCCTGCTCCTTCCCTGCTCCTCTCTGGCTCTTTGTTCCCATGACACTCCCAATGTACACAAACATATTTTGCAAGTGGGGTTTTGCACAACACTGTATCAAATGTATTGCAACCATCATCCTAGTCGTCTCTTTCATCTGTAAATCTTGCAATTCCATCAAGAAAGCAATCAAGTTGTCCATGGAATGATTTGTGCCTCCCAAACACCCGCTGATGATGGCTTCTGGTGCAATTATCCTATGGGTGCCTTCGGATTGCCACCTCCCCTTCCTCCATTATTTACTGGAGACTCAAGTTGTGCACAGATAATTCAAATTTACCATGTTTCAATGATCATTTTATAATGCCATTAAGTAGGAAGATGGTATCGTATCTCACAAGTGAGGAAGTTCAGACAGAGAAATACAAAAGCTGAGATGCGAGGATCTGGCTCCAGTTCTCCCCTTCAGCCTCCCCAGGGTTCCTTGGAACTGAGAACTGGGTTTTGGCAGAGCTGACTTCGCCCCCACTTCCTCTGAGGTCTCCCAGGCCTTGCCACCTTAGTGAGGTGGTAAACAGTCACCACTCTCTGCCTGCCTCCGTGAAGCCAGGCCACGAAGACCATTCGCCTTTCTCTACTTATTTTGCTGGCACTTTCTCCATTTTGCACCACTCGAGAACACATCTAAATGTAGTAACGTACAGACATGTCAGTAGCATGGAAAAGGCTGGTCCCCAGCCCACACTGTAAAGGGAACAGAGCTGTGATGTGCTGAGGAGAGTTCCAGGTGGGCCGCAGTGCTGTCCCTAGCCAGGGAACAGAGTGGTTCCAAGGCACACACAGCCACGTTTCCTGGACATGATTGGGTACTTGTTCAGGGACCAAGAGAATAAAACAAGAGGAGAGAAATAAGGGGAAAACCAGCCAGAAATTTTTCTAGCTTTAGTGCAAGCTGATAAACAGAAAGTGTATGTGGAAATTGCTGTCTTTGTGCTGGGAACTTTGAGTGACTTTCATGTAAGACAGCTTTTTCCTGCCTGAGGGCAACAGAAATTGGTGTGGACAGTTAGGAATAGAGGGCTGAACTGTATTACAAGTGAAGTTTTGCAACATCAAGTTCAGAGGCTAAAGCTCAAGTTTCAGTTAGAGCAATTCTAGAAAGCCATTGACACAATCACTTTATGACATTGTGTTTCATTGAGAGATAAAGGACAGAGTGGGTGGCTGGTTGGAAGTTGTGCGGAAACCCCTAATTCTGGGGGATGCTGCCTCTATCTGTTGTCAGAGGCAACTCTGTTCCCCTACAGGACAATGGGCTGGGATTAAGGGAGGTGCCGGGTTGCCCCCTGGGTGAGATCTAAGGAGGAAAAAAAGGGGCTTGTCTGTCACTGCAGCGAGGGCAGAGTGTAGTTTGGAGCTAGTGTTCTCTGACAAACAGAAATGAGTAAGGGCACTTAGTCACAGTGTTTTGTAAGAACTGTGTTTACACAGTTTACACAGCCGACCCGAGGAGATCTCAGAGCGGGGTGGCGGGGTGGAGAGGGATGGTGAGCACTGACAGCAGGCATTGGCTCCCGTTTGAGTTCTCCCTGCAGAGTAAGGCCATTGAACTTATCTCATTTATACATTGAGCACCAAAACACACACAATGCGTGAAGTGGAAAACCGAGGAGGACGTCCCTGTGGGCTGGAGTGGACGAGATCCTGTGAATAGAGTTCAGGGTGGACATCATTAGGTTGTGTCAAAACCTCTGCCATGGGTTGGATGTCACTGGTGCCCCAGTGACAGTCAGTGGGTCACACGCGGGAGCACAGCATGTATCTGTACTAGAAGTGCTCTTAACAGAAAATGCCCAATTCACCGTGGGGGAGAATGTTCCCAGTTGTGTGTTTTCTTCTTGTACTTTGCGCAGTAGTCAAGCCTCGTGCTTGTTAAAGTGTGTGTGAAGTGTGACATATTCTGGAAGACAAGAAAGGCTTGTCTCTACTCACTGCACATCAGCCAGGTTGAAGCAGGTGGCACTGGGCTCCAGATTCACTGCCTAAGAGCCACCGCCCGGGGGGTGGAGCCGACTTCCAGGGAGAAGAGGGTTGGGGCAGTGCGGAGGCCCTTCAGGCCTGGGCCCAGGCGAGGCCAGCCCCAGTGGCTTCCCAGGCACCCTGCTGTTGGGAAGACAAGGGTCAATGTCCTTGAAATGAAGAGGCCAGTTTGCTAGTCTCGGGTGGGTGCCACGGTTGAGTGGGACGGTGGTGGGGTTGTGGACATGGGGGCACTGCCACACGCTGGTTGTTCTTGGTTTGTGGGGGCTATGCTCCTCTTCTCCTGACGACAGGCAGGTGAGAGAGCTCGACTCTGAAGTTAAGCAGAGGGGTCGTAGCACCAGCTTTGTGGGTTGGGTCCACGCCTCAAATCTGTGTGCTGCCTCGGTTTCCTCTCGTAAATGGAGCTCGTGATAACGACCTCACAAGATGTCAAGTGCATCAGCCATCCTACCTGACGCAGTCGGCAGAGTGGTCCTTCTATAAATTGTAGCAATGATTAACTTCTCGATCACAGCAGGTAAATAAATGGGGAGACATGTTAGATTTTTTTTTGGATTTTTACTGATTTGCTTTGATCTTTCATCATATGACGCACAAATCATCCCGAAGAGCAAAGAAATGAAAGTAGCTTTGCAAAGCCAAATAAGCTTGTGTTTCTCGTAAAAGTGTCTAATCAAAATGCTATCGATTAGCTCTGATGTCAGGTGACCTTTGGCTCTGAATTGGTGTGTTGTGGCAGAGGGAGTTCAACTTGTTCTCGAGATTTCTGTTTTGGGCTGTAGTAAAGCATAAAAGGGAGGAGACATTTCTTTAGTGGGCAACGATAGGGAGACTTTAAAAAAGTGCGCTTCTAATCCTTCCGGAAGGAAGGAAGGAAGGAAGGAAGGAAGGATTCTCTCAAGGAAATACGTGGGAACTAGAAATCCAGTGCATGGAAACACAGGTCATTACATTGTGGATCAGGATCTAAAACTTCATCTGATGATTTCCCTTGCATTGTGTCAGAGCCAAGGATGAGAATAACTGTCATGGTCTAATATCTGTTTATATTTCATGCATGACTCAGTTTGTGGATCATCTAATGAGGAGTTTGCTGGTTACTTCGGGGTAGTTTCCGTCAACAGAACCTGTATGCGGGGAACAGAGAAGCGTCCACACTTGCATGAGTCCCCATGCACAGTGGTTGGTTGGGTGCAGGGACCTCGAAGGGACCAGCCAGGATGCACCACCAGGCTGCAGGGGCACAACGATGAGGAAGTTTTCCTGCAGACATCTCACCACACCTTCTTGCTGCTCTCTGAAGGTCAAGTTCTGGGCTTCTACCTGCCTGGACCAGTCTATAGCTGATTCTCGTCATTCACAGTTACATTTTATTAACATTTTATTAACTTGCCTCAAACACTGAATTATCAAATACTAAACTATTGCTTCATGGGGAAGTGGAGAATCCGCTCCTGTGTGCCTCTGGCCACGTTTTCATCGAATGATCGACAGACTTGTTTATCCATGTTTCTGCTGAAAGATACCTTATGTCCCATGAACTGTTGATCCATAAACACAGACCTCAAGGACAATAGCACCTTGCCTTAGGTCTGAACGAAGCTTCTCCAACACACTCTGTTTTACCTGGCTTGGGAGTGGACAGTGTAGGCTTATGCGCTTAGGAAAATTGGGTAGTATGTTAGCATGGTGCTTGGGCCATTCAAAACAGTGAATCACTGCTGAAAAGCACAAGAACCCAAGTCACGGCAGCTGAAAGTGCAGGAGGCTCTGGTGCGCAGTGCGGGGGCTGAGCAAGGCGGGGAGGCGCCTCGGTGGGGCTGCTGGGAGCACTGGCATCTAAGTGACTTGGCTCGTTGCTCTGCACACATCCTGGAGGGCAGGAGAAAGTGCCACGTTAAATTAAATCCAGTTTGTGCCTGGGGAGGCCTCCTGCTTGATTCCACGTGTGGTCAGCTGTGACCTGGCTTGGTACGGGGGCCAGCTGTGTGTGCCCATAGGAGTGTGCTGGTGAACTGGCCTCCCTCACAGTGGCAGGCTCAGCCAGCCCCTGTGGCCTGTTGATGCAATCAAACACTGAGTCATGACCCATGGAGGAGTCTGGTGCCAGTTAGGTTCTCTGTCCATAAATGCTGTCTGTCAACTTCACAGGCCGGAATTCCCTGGACATCTAAGAAGAGGCTGTTCAACTCCAGAATCAAGAACAAAAGCCAGCGGAGGTCTTTCAATTTGTTGTGACTTTGACTTATGATTTAATGAGAAGGTGTACTTGCAGACACGTTATCCAGGAATAATGAGGATTGACTCTGTGGCTCTGTGGCTCTCGTGGCCTCGGCCTCTGTGTTTAACACCAGTCCTGGGAAGACTCTGCTCTGCTTGGATCAGGATCCAGTTGGCTGGGGCTGGCACTTGGGGCTGGGGCTGGGGCTTAATGAGGAGGCTGTTCTCCTGGCACTTGGGTTGGTGGTGATATTGGCATCTTGGTCTCCTTTGCATTACTTGGAAAGATGCACTTGGCAACCCACATACTGGTGGGTATCAGAGGTCAGAAGTGAAAGGACTGATTTTTTTTTTTTTATTTTTGATACCAGGGATTAAGCGCAGAGACACTCAACCAATGGGCCATATCCTTAGTTCTTTTTGTATTTTATTTAGAGACAGGATCTCACTGAGTTTTTTAGTGCCTCACTAAGTTGCTGAGGTTGGCTTTGAATTTGCCATCCTCCCTCCTTAGTCTCCCGAGCCTCTGAGAAAGGACTCCTTTTTATAATTGGCTATAGTTCTGTTTTTCTTCACCCCATAAGTTGTCTGGGACCCCAGAGAAAGGCAGTGTGCACGTGGTCCTGTTGTGGACCATTTTCTCTTCCTCCGTGTGCGAGGGTCACACGCTTACCTCGTGGGGGTCAGTGTCAGAATAATCCAGTACCCCTCCCTAGCATATGCAAACACAGGACCTGTGCAGTGGTCTGTATGGGGGCCGTGTGGCCTGACCAAGCCCTTGTCTGCTCGCAACTATGACACCAATATACAGCGGCCCGGAAGCCACTTCCACCCGAGACTGTCAGAGTGTGTTTACGGACGCCGGTGCATGCAGCTGTATGGCAGCTGGTCCTGTCTGCCTGAGTGGGTGAGCTTGGCACTCCACCTAAGGCTCACGCTGAACTCCGAGGGGATCAACTAGCCGCTCTTGGGTAAGGACAAGGAGAGGGTCCAGCCCCAGCAGCCCCCTCTCTCACCTGTGTTTTTTTCTTCCCTGGAACAACAAAGAGGCTTTGGAGTTTCTAGGTCTTTTTCTATCTGGGCTGTGCAGGCAGGAGATGGCATGAAAGCCTTCTCAAGGGCCCCCGGGTCCTGGAGTCGATGGTTTAGACTCAGGCACAGCCGTAAACACACGTGACGGACGCCAACGTGCGGCTGTCAGCCCCCGCGCAGGGATGGGTGGTCCCCGTGAGCAGCACTGGGAGAGGCCACCTGCTCACTGAGCCCCTGGCAGCGGCCGGGCTCACAGTGGGATTTTGTCCAGTGCTGACCCCTCCCCCTGACCTGGAGTCTAACGCGTGCCACAGCGTGCTGGGCAGGTGTGGGGCGCGGCAGAAGGCAAGTCCTGGCTGAGTCTGTCACGGTGTCCCCCAGTTCATGTTGAGCTGCCTCCCTTGTAGTAGGAGGAAGAGGTTTGGGGAAGTGAGCAGGTCACAGGGGCTGGCAGGAACTAGCTAGGCCTCTGTCCACCCTCTGCTCTGCTGCCCCAGTGGGCACAGCCCCCAGGGCTCTGTCAGAGAGCAAAGAGCAGGCCTCATCAGACCCTGAGCCTGCGGCACCTGCTGTTGGACTCCCGCCCCCACCCCCAGGAGCTGGGAGAAACCATTTCCGCTCCGACAGAGTGCCCAGGCTCAAGGTGCTTACAGCATCCCGGGGGGACTCAGAGTCACAGATCCATCTACCAAACCACGGGAGGGCTGCATGGGGCCTCGACCCCTGATTAGAACCTCCAGGTGACAGAACTGTAAGAAGGACTCTGGAACAGGAAGGGGACATTAGTTGTGGGGTTGCTCTTCAGCAGTTTGGTTCACATCGGTGACAGGGACAGCCCTCTAGTTCCTGTGAGGGGTAAGGTCCCTTAAACTGGGCTTGTCTGTCCACATGCTGAGCACATGAAGACACATTTGATGCACAGGGCACCTTGCTGGAAAGAATTTCTGCAGCTCAGGATGACAAAGTGGAAATAAGGAGACGGTATTAGCGGCATCCATGTCATAAGCCACAGATGAGCCCATTTGCAGGAGGGCTGCCATCAGGGGTCTGCCCTCCTGAGCCTGGGCAGCTGCACCCCGACTTCTGGGGCCCAGGTACCCTGCGACAGCTGCCATCAGGTCAGTCACTCCTGAGAGCCCAGCATGGCAGCTACATTCCCAGGACTCCTGCTTCCTGGCCCTGGCTAGTCTTGAAGCCAGGTGGCTCGGCCCTGAACAGTGCATGTCCCCTCCAGATTGCCATGGACCTAGAGTGACAGGGAAAATGTGCTTTTATTTGTTTTGTTTTGTTCTCAAAAAGCAAAGTTCCTATTTGTGTTCTATAATCCAGGCTCGTCTCCGAGTTGCCCGCCCACAGCCCAGCCCATCTCCCAAGAGAGAGAGGGAGGCTGCTGGACACAGGGGGTCAGGGCACTGGGCACAGGGCTCTGTGGCTGGACAGGTCCTGCCCACCTTGTTCAGGAGGCCTGTGGTTAAGCTAGTGCCAGGCTCCCCCGGTGGAGGGGAGGGGAGCGCAGTGACCATGTCTGTGGTCCTATTCCTGAGCGAGGTCACAAATCTGGGCTAATATTTTACAGAGAGGCTCAGGGCATGCTCAGGATAGGCTTAGAAAACTTCCTGGAGAAGAGGGTGGTGGTGCTCAGGAGGCAGGGGAGCCTAATAGGCTGTGGCCTGGGAAGGCCCTCGCAATGCAGAGCACTCTCTTGCCCACAATACGCTGCACCTCTCCTCCAGGGGCAGAGCTGTCCCTCTCCCCCCAGCTCCCCAGAGCCTCGGGGTTCAGGAGTGAAGGGCTTAAGAGGGGTGCAGTGGAGACCTGCCTCCCTTCTCCCTGCTGATTCTGCGCCATACCAGGCAGCCATTGAGAGTGTGGCCCTTGTCTATGAATTCTTCCTGGAGGGAAGACACATTTGATGCACAGGGCACCTTGCTGGAAAGAATTTCTGCAGCTCAGGATGACAAAGTGGAAATAAGGAGATGGTATTAGCGGCATCCCTGGCATCCAGAGTTTGGCGGCTGCCTTAATTGAGATGCTGTCTCAGCTGGTCCAGAGTCCTTCTTACAGGGCTGCCACCCAGATGATGACCACCCAGTGGGCTGGCTGGGCAGGAAAGCACGACACGGGAGCAGGGAGTGATTTACAGATCCTTCCAGGGGCAGGAGCTTGCCGTAGCTTGCAGAGCTGTCCCCACACTCCTGCAGCTTTGCACCAGCGACATCATTACGCTTCCTCACGTTCGTCCTCGCACTTTTGGATTAGGAAGGAGAGATTAATTGTGTGGGGGACCCTCAGCAATTTGCTGAACCTCTGCATTCCTGACATTAATCTTTCCCCAAGTGCCCTATCTTTAACTTGAAAAATCAACCGGGCAAAACCTTAGAGTAGGTTCATGCAAATGAGAATACATAAATAGCACGCGGAAGAGGAGCTGGGAAGGCCGCCGGGCTTCCTGGGCACCTGTGGCGGAGTGTCGCGGGAGCCCCCTTCACAAGCCTTCATCTGTGGAACATGTCCCTTGTCCACAGCTTGTTAATGTCGTTTCTTTTTGGCGTGGATCAGGGAAAGGCATGAAAGCATTTCTATTTTCAAATAATGCAAATAAACAATCCCTCTTCCGAGGAAGCGCCCCGTGCTGTTGGAACCCGGTGACCAGGGCTTCACCTAGGTTCTCTTCAATCCAGAAAGAAAATCACGGGAGAGGCTTGCCTTGAGACTTTCCCACATGACAGCAATTCTTACCGGGCCTGTGTGGTTCCTCCTGTAGAATGGGAAGGTGGCTAAAGCACTGCATTGAGATAACAACTTTGGAAGTTTTGAGTCTCTTTTTCTGAAAACACTCTTCCATGCATAGATTTGTTCTTAGGTAAGTAAAGGTCTTGATTTGTGCACACTAAATCATGGTGACCAGCTGTGTAGAAAAACAGCTGTGTGTTCTACCAGGACAACATGGCCCTCGAGCCGGGGCTGCTGGGCATGGGTCTGAGGGGAGGGCCCTGGCTGGCCATTGCAGGTGTCTGGCTTGGCTCCACCCACTCCTCTGTGTAGTGTCCCCAGGGTGGCCAACGGACTGAAGGCAAACTTCCCATGAGGAATGAGAAGGACACACTCGCTGTTCCACTGACTACTTATGAACGAGGCCTTTTGAAAAATCTGCACTCAGCTGAATCTTCCCGTGCACTGCCATGGACATACTCACCAGCTACCTGAGTCAGGTAGAGCAGGATACAGCCAGGTCAAATGGACACATGGAATAAGAGATCTGAGAAAGGGGAAATTAGAGAGATGCTGGAATTTGGATGTTTTTCTAGATTTCATTAATAGGTAAAAACATAAATCATCTGAAACCTGTAAAGTTTTTGATTGGAACTAAACCTTAAAGTGAAATTTAAAATGAAAAGTAATTCACCATAGATTATATTTTCTTCTTATTAAATTTTACATGGTAGTGTCATCAAGTTAAAACCTCACAAAGGCCTGCGTTTTAAAAAAAAATGGCATGTGTTTTTTTCCCAATTATTGGTTCGCTTAATATTTATGGAGAGCCTCCGGAGTGTACATCCCCATGTTCAACAGGAAAATGGTGGAGAAACATCGAACTTAGGCCAAGACACACTCTCCAGTGATGGATCACGTAATCACATGGAAGCTGGCCCAGGCAGAGCCTGTGAGCACAGCCTCTGGTCCATCTGCTAATGTCTAGCCAAGAGGGACAGAGAATGACTAGCCACTTCACGGTCACGCATTTGTTTGACTTTGGTTACCAACTCAATTAATAATTTATTTTAATTAAGCTAAATGTTCAGCCTATGTTAAAGTCATTTGCATTCATGTGCAAGGTAAACATGTTTGAATTTTTAATACTCTTTTGTATATCAACCCCATTTGACTAAAACTTGGTGGAAACATCTTTATTTCACACAGATCATTTCCTTAAACTAAAAGCAACCCCAAGGAAGTACACAGCACCTGTTAAGGGACGGGCAGTGCACATGTGAACACAGACACACAAGCCCTCTGAAGAGCCATGGGAGGGGGTCCCTGTCACCCGCACTGCACCAGAGCGTAAGCAGAATTCTTGTTTTTCACAAGTGTGTAGAGGATGACAGTCATCAGTAGTTACATATTTATCAGACACTTGTCTTGGTAGGCACTAGGGACACAAGGGTGATCCAGATCCGGGGCTTGCCCTCCTGCTCACCTTTTAGAGAAAGCAGGCCTTCACAAAGCTGCTGACACATGACATTCCCAGTTTGCTTTCTTCTAGAAGGTGGCCTGGGCAAGTTGAGGTCACATGTAAAGATTCCCCAGTTCTAACAGTGAACTTCAGGCAATAAGGGGATTCTTGTGATCTTTCACCAGACTCAGCCACGGCCTCCAGGGCCCTTAGCAAGAGGGAGGGGCACAGCGGGTGAGTCATGTCCAGTGTGAAGACGTCGGCCAGCACCAGGAGACAGTCGCAAACAGAAGACACCAGAGAGGGACTGAAACCTCCTTCCCCTGGCCCCCTTTTCTGTTCCCGAGGAAGAGCCATCGGCTCTGGCCCAGAGCAATCCGAGTGTAAACTGTGTGGACACGGAGAACGGATAGGCTGAGTGTTGGAGATCCAGTGACTTTAGCAGATACTGTGGACTATTTAGCAGACAGTTTTGAAGGATAAAAACAATCCAGGACCTGCAAAGCTCCCTGGGCCTAGCTCCTGGATTACAGGAGTAGCATACATGGATCGTGTGTGTGTGTGTGTGTGTGTGTGTGTGTGTGTGTGTGAGCATTTGTGTGTTAGCACATGTGTGTGCAATTTAACAGCCACTGAGAACAACATGGGTTCTGCTCCCCAAGGTGATTCGCCTAGGACCCTCCTGCAATCCCCTAAGACCTGGTCTGCATTCACACAGGCCTTCTGTCTAAAATCACACATTCTGCCCACTTGTGCTCTCTCTGCAGGGGTAAAGCTGAGCTCTCCAATGTAAATCTTCACGGTACAGAATTTGGATAGAATTTAAGGTATTTTGGTGTCACAAGCAATATTCTCTAACTTTAAAAGGGGAAAGATATTGAATATGACATTCAGATAAAGTATTCCTGGGACTCATTGGGTTTGTTGTTTCTCATGATCCTTGGGGAGCAAGCTGGGACTCTAAACCTTTTAATATATATATATATTTGTATTAAGGATTGAACCCAGGGGCGTTTAACCACTGAGCCACATCTCCAGCCCTTTTCGCTTTTGATATTGAGATTCAGTCTCACTAAGTTGCTCAGGGCCTCACTGAGTTGCTGAGGCTAGCCTTGAACTTTCAGTCCTCTTGCCTCAGCCTCCTGAGTCACTGGGATTACAGGTGTGCGCCCCTGCCCAGCCTCATCTTAATTTTTTCTATGACATGTGCCTAAGGAAACTATTTGGTCATTGGCAGTAAAACAAAACAAAACAAAACGAAACCTCTATCCGCATACAGACTCCACACGAGGTACACAGCAGTCCTAAGCAAAGTCAAAATTCCATTTAGAATATCCCATCAGATCACAAGCCAGGTGTGTGGTAAGCTCTTCTCCGTCACAGCCCTGAGGTCACGTGTCCTGTGGTTTCTCAAGGTCTGAAACCACATTCCGCGCCTGTGTCAGGGATGTCATTGAAGGTCCCAAACGATGCTCCTCCAGGCACCAGGAGAGGTCTGAGGGTCCGCGTGCCGTGGTGAGAGTACAGTGCTGCAGGACCTGGGGCACAGACGGGGCAGTGATCAAGAAGCTGTTGGGATAAAAAGAGATTCCGTCCCTTGCCTTCCTCCATGAGACTGGCATGGTGTGTTTTCATCATGTTCTTTGAAGTGAATTCCTAGAATCAAGATGCTTTTCAAGACGTTTAGAAGTGGGGGTCCCAGCCCTAATTGCACTTTTCCATAGACCAGGGTCAGCAGGTCACATTCTGAATACCTCACATACCCCTCGTGAGACAGGTATGGAGCGCACGCTGCATTCCAGGATGGCTGCCTGTTGAAATCGTATTATCTCAGAATGTTCCGGAACATTCATACAGGTACAGAAATCTTTCTGAAGCAACGGCTTGTGTGGATGTACAGAAATTGGAACCCCTGTCCTTCATGGGGGGAACCCCTGTCCTTCATGGGTGGGACTGTAAAATGGTGCAGCCACTTTGGAAAAGAATTTGATAATTCCTCCAAATGTCAGGCCCAGAGTTACCGTGTGACCAGTAATTCTACAGCTAGATTTATGCTCATGAGAATTGAAAATGGTGTCTACATCAAAACCTGCACACAAATGTTCTTATCAGCTTTATAATAACCAAATTGGGAGTAACTCAAATGTTCATCAGCAGATGGATGGATAAACAGAACACAGTGTGTTTGTGCAATAGAATGCTTATTGGATATTTTGTGAAAGGGTGCAATTCTGTTTCATGTTCCAGTAGGGACGAACCTTGACATTATTATGCTATGTTGAAAGAAGGAACAACAAGCGGCCACAAATTGTGCTTCTGTTTATATCCAAATGCCCAGGATACACAAATCCAAAGGCAGAAAGTCAATTAGTGGTTGCTGAGAGAATGAGGGTGTGGAGGGAAACGAGGGTGATCTGTGGATGTGTTTTATTTTGGGATGATAATAGAGAGTGGCAATGGCTTTACAATTCTGTGAATAAGCTAAAGTGACTGAATTGCACACTTTAAAGCAATGAATTTTATGGTATGTGAATTATATTTAATGAAGTTTTTACCGAGCTCTTAGGTTGTTCAAACCTTTGTCCCATAAGTGACCAAGATTGAACTTGTTGTTTTGAGATGTTTTAACCTTTAGATTAAAATAAAGCAAAATTTTAAGATAATCAAAGACAACAAAGCAATCAGAGTTATTTTTTCACACGTGTTAGAATCTTATGTTTTCAAACATCTGAAGAGAATCATCCATAAGATGAATCAGAACGATAAAAGAAGTTTTGCAACACTTTTGCAGATGGTCTTATTTAAACAGATTTTGGGCAGTGATAATGTCGGTGCTTACACAGTTACATGGCATAAGGCCTGGTTTGGATGAGGGGACTTTTGGGCAAGACTTCATGGGGAAGCCTTCTCATTTGTATTTCCCGGACTCAGCGCTGGTGTTAGTTGAGGAGAGGATTAAATGAAACATCATTTTATAGCTGACCCTTTTTGAGGGGATCTCTCCCACCAGAAACAAAATCAGCGTCCCTTCATCTCTGAGATCATACAGTTTCAACAGGCAGCCATCCTGGAATGCCGCGTGCGCTCGATACGTGTCTCCTGAGGGGTATGTGAGGTAATCCTAATGTGACCCACTGACTATGGAAAAGTGCAGTTAGAGCTGGGACCCCCACTTCTAAAGACAGCCTTTTCCTTCCCTTTCAACACAAGCATGGAAATTCCAAAGCATTTTTAGTAAAGGAAATAGCTAAGCATATTTGTGGTTGGGTTTATGTAAAGAAAATATCCCAAAGGGTCCTTTGATTTCCTAAGTCCGTGGGGATCAGTGATAGCAAGAACTTTAACCTGTAACACACAGCATGAAGCCAGACTGGGGAGCAAAGTTTCCTGAAAAGTGATTGTTTGGGAGTGAAACCTGGCTCTCAGTTGCATGATGCGGTTATACATATTTTTACAGGAATGAGGGATTGCTGAGGCAGCATGGGCTTTTCATCAGCCTTTATTGGTTTTCTCCTCAAGCCCAGTTAAACTGATTCTCCAGAGAAACAGATGATGCGTGATAATGTGTGTGCGTGTGTGTGTTTCAATTTTGCCCATCGGGCAACACAGGAGAATCGGATTTTGTTGCAGAGGTGAGGGGGAACCCAGTGGAACGATGTTCCTGAACATTGAAGCTCTTCATTGATGGACATATCAAAATTTTTTTTTTTTAGCAAAAATCAGATTTCCACTCTCTCATCCTATTGCCTTGGTGGAGAGCTGTTTAAGTCTGATGATCTGTTGCTGTAAGGGGCCAGAAGGTCGTCACCGGATGGCCTTAGGAATGGCCAGGGAGGGTCACACTCACTACTATCCCCATCTGCATCTCTCGGTCAAGTCAGAGCTCAGGCAAACCAAAGGCATTTCAAAGTTTTCAAGACTTCTTGACTGGTGTATTTACATAGATTCGCATACTCTGAAATTAAGTAAGAAATTAAACTGTGAGATCTCTCAGAGGGAAATTCAGAAGTTCAAATGTGAAAATGTCACAGTATCGGTCAATATCACATTGTGGTGGTGCACACCTGTAAGCCCAATGACCATGGAGGCTGAGGCAGGAGGATCTCAAGTTCAAGACCAGCCTCAGCAACTTAGTAAGATTGTCTCAAAGTAAAAAATGTGGGCATGTGGCTCCATGGTAAAGAGTCCCTGGTTTCAATCTTCAGTACTAATGAGAGAGAGAGAGAGAGAGAGAGAGAGAGAGAGAGAGAGCGCCTTACTGCCTCTAATCCTCTTTGGCATTCCCATCCTGCAGGGATCTCACTCCCCATTCCTTCCCTGCCACTCTGCTGGTCTGTGAAATGGCCCTGAACTCTGCGGGCACAAGCCCTGGTCTGAACTCTGGGCAGTGGCCGTCTGCGTCAGTCGTGTGGCCTGCACATGGACGTGGGCATGTTTATGCCCAGTGTAGCTTATGCATCCCTGGAGATCTTGGGTCACCCCAGCCGATGTCTGCCAGGTACCTCACTCGGCAACCTGGCGTTAAACCTGCATTGGCTGAACGAGCGAACAAGGAGAGCTTGACACGGAGACAGCCGCTCATCTGAGAGGTGTCTGTGGGTGAACAGTCACCTGAGGAGCAGTCTGAGGAGCAGTGGCTCATGTTCTTCCTTTGAACCAGGTTGTTGTTTGGAAGCTGAGGTCCTCGGGTCACGGGGCCTTCGGGTGTGGGAACGTACTCCCCTGCATGGTGCTGGGAAGGACTTTGATTGTCACGTACAGAGCAGAGGAGTGCAATCTGATGTCAGCCTGATAATTTTTTATTTTGCATGCCATCCACGTGACCCTTTTGGTTAGGATGGCCGTCCATTTTAAAAACACCTGTTACGTTGCCTTTCAGAATCCTACATCTAGCCCGGCGTTAATCTGTTTATCTCAGAGTGACGGGGCTTCTGCTGTTGCTAATGGATTGTGGCTTTGACTCTTCCCTCTGACAGAGCGGGCCGGGGCCGGGACAGGGCCCTGAGATTTCAGTCCCTCCCCATATAGCCACGGGGGGGGGGTTTGTTTTCAGAAGGTTCCAGCACAGACCACTTGGGTACAAAGGGTCAAACACAGTCCAAACAAATGGTTGACAATAATAGGTACAAAGGACTCGTGTCCTCAGTGAATGATTAACCACAAGTTATCATAAACAAAAGTGTTCCATACGTTTGACAAACAGGCTTGTCAAAGGGCTCAGGAAACACGGAGGACACGTCGCTGGAAATGTCATCAGACATCAGGGTGACAGTGAAGGCTCGTTTTTGAGGAGTTTTCTTGTAATATGAGTAAAATGGGGGACACACATCACGTCTGCACCCCAGTTGGCAACGTGTGCCCAGGACTGAAGGCACCTGGGCACTGCACGTGGCGCTCGGCCATTCTCTGCTCAGCAGATGACTCTGTGCATACTCCTCTCAGGAGGTGCTATGCGCGGACAGCCTTCCTCCTCCCACAGTTTCTGTTCTCCTAAGGACGAGAGAGTGGCGGGCTGTGCCCATCACCCAAACAGAAAGACCGCCAAGCCATTTTGAAAAAATAAAAGCAAAACACTGCTGTATCTTCAAAGGAGCCTAAGACTAAAAGTGTCACTATATATATATATAAAAGGACTCTTTTCCACAGATGTGCTAGGACATATACAGCCAAGTGCACAGGGCGGTCCCGAGTGGCCGACTGGGAAGATTGCTCCAATATTTTCCAGTACTTCTTTTTGCTGTACCAAAAAACACTTCTGAAGCTTAATTGTAGGAATTGGGTTGAGCCACACTTTGCAAATCACATAAGGAAAAGATTTCCTTCCTCAGGAGAAGGCAACCCCTGTGCGGGCTGAGTTATTTGTCCCCTTTGGGTACAAAAGGGGAGAATTAGGCCCTTGGTGCATGCAGAGAAGTCCCTGAAGTCGGGAAGCCTGGGGCCCAACCAGAAGCCAGGGAGGTTTCGGGGACTTATGAAGTGTTATGAAAGTGGAAAGGAGTGGGCCCAGGTGACAGAGCTCAGTACAGACAGAGCTTCAGCCGCCCTGCCTGCAGACAGCTTGAGAAGTGGTTTCTGCTCAGAAGAGCCGAGCAGCCCTCTTGTTCTTTGTCCCCACAGTCCCCCCACCCCCATCGCGGCGGCCAGTGCACTGTTTCCACGCACCACACAACCAAAGAACAACGGGGGCTCCGGGCACAGCACTCCAGGGCATCATGGTCTCCGAGGATGGTGAGGTGGTTGAGGAACGGGAAGGAGAGGAACTGAGGCTGCCCCCCAGAGCGTGTTCTGACCCGTCTCGGACGGCTCTTCCCTGTGCTTTTCAGATCCCAGAACCTTGTTCTCTCCCTCTCCTCTTGGAAATACAGGGCTTCGAGGGGTTCCCACAGGAAGCACTTTCTTCTGTTATGGCCCTGCTGCAGGAAGGAGCCCTGGGGCGGGCACTCGCCCAGACATGGCCCCAGAGGTCCTGCGGAAGTCACCAGTGTCGGATCCGGCTCTGGACTCCCCCTGTCTGCTGAGGTGGCGAGCTGACAGGTGCAGAGAGCTGACATCCCCAGCCCTCTCTCCGTGCCACACGGGGACCACAGCACCACACTTGGTCTTCCCTGTCGTCGGCCATAGGTCTCCGACAGGGCTTTCCCATGTCCACCACCTGGGTCTTTTCCTGGGTCCCGCCAAACACACCCCACCTCCCGCCCCCAGGTTCTGTCTTCTCCACAGGGTCTGAGTCTCCTGGGGCTGTTGTAAGGAAGCACCACAAACTGGGTTCTGCAGCCCAGAATCCCAAGTCAAGGCCACGTGTCTTGAGCCTCTGGACAGAGGGCTTCCTGACCTTCAGTGGGGGCTGCCCACCACCACGAGGTGCTTCCCCTGGTCACTTCCCTCTGTGTACCAGGACACCCACACACTCGACTAAGACTCGCTCCGAGGACCTCATCTTCCCCTAATGACATTTGCAAAGGCCCGATTTCTAAATAAAGTTGCATTCACCTCACCGGTCCTGGGGGTTTTAAGATTCTAACTTGTCTTCTTGGGGGACACAATCCAACCCATTCCAGTTGGTAAACCTGCTTCTTCTTAATAATTCATACTCATCTGTTGCTATATTCTCATCGTAAGTCCACCAGGTGAAGACTCGATGTGGTTTGTCAGTCGGCTTTACCAACCTCAAATGCACACTACACATTTGGCACCGGGCACTGGCCAAGACACACGTGGGCCCTCCAGTCTTGTCTTGTTTTGTTCCCCTCACGGCTGCCTCCGTGTGCCAGGGGGTCCCCAGTCACCCTGCACCTCTCTGCATCCCACTGAGCGTCTGCCGTGTGACGTGACCTGAGATGCTGGGGACTGATGAGCAAGTCCCAGGCAGCACTGCTGGCGTGGCACATGGGCACAAGCAAGAGGGGGAGGGCACATGGGCACAAGCAAGAGGTGGAGGGCAGGGGTGGGGCGATGGCCTTGGGAAGTGGCCGTCCTACCCCCTGGCCTGGACCACACACCACACCTGGCTTCCCCAAAGCCAAGCCTGGTGGCCTCTGCAAAGGCTCTCTGTCTGTGCCATCGCCACCAGTCCTCCCAGCGGGAATGTCGCGGGGCGGTGCTCCACCTGCCCCTCACTCCTGCCTGGCCACATCCCTCTTCCAGCTCCAGAGGCTCTTGGGTCCCATCCCCAGGGACAGCAGTGCGACCCACCACGCCCGACAGGACAGTTGGCAGAGTTCCTCACTGGAGAGTGAATGATGAACGCGTGAGGAGCTCTCCGCCGTCTTCCTCCCTACCCCGCCAGCCCTTCCATGCCAGTGGGAGGTAGCTGCTTTGAAAAAAGGGAAATTGTGTGTCTGTTCGGGAAATCCCGATTTCCTATTGCTCTTTCCTTGTAAGCTGAATCCTAAGTTCTTGGCACGGAACATGTTGACCCTGGAGGGTGATGATGAGATCACAGATTGCTCCCTGAGGCTGTAGGACAGACAGGTGGCTTGAAACCAAGGCAATACAGGGGCACATGGAGGGCGGAACTTACCCAGGATTAGAAAACAATGGATCACAGTGTTTTCTTCTCTATCTTTTGGGGTGAAATACTCACACTCAAGACACAGCAGAATATTGGGGAAGGTAAATGATAGGCAATTTTGTGGATTTTAAGAAGAGCATTTTTAGGTCTTTAAACATACTAGATGTTGATTAAGAAAAAAAATTAAGTTTTTTATCCCTAAACACCAATTTTTCCTTCAACATTGATGGTTTTCACTTTATTTTCAACCTAGGATTATCATTCCCACTGTTTTTGCACACATCCATTTTAATTGAAAAATTTTTTTCTGGATTAGAAATGGAAACAAAACATCCATAAAGAACAAAATGCATATATGATTCATGGTGTGTTCATACAACCAAAGAGTACACGGTCTGAGTCTGCAAACTCCATCCTGCAGGCCAAATCCACAAAGTCAGAGAGGTCATTACATTTTTAATGTAAACAAAAATTTTTAAAAATAATATTTTATATCGTGAAAATTATATAAAACTCAAACTTCAGTGTACATAAAAAGTGTTATTAGAACCTAGCAGTGAACATTGGGTTCCTTATCATCTGGGCTGCTTGTTGCGCTCACTGTTAGCACTGAGACTCTGTGTGGTGAACATCCTCACTATCTGGCCCTTTTCAGAAGTCCGTGTGGACCCTAGTACTCAGTGACAGAACCTGCGGACAGGGAGGCTCACCAACCCCGTACTGGTGAGGAGCACGGAGCTCCGGAGGGCGCAGTCCCCACAGTGCAGGCAAGTTCAACCCACCTGGACCCCACAGAACAGAGGCACACTGCGGCCTGCGTGCCGGGGTGTCTGGGTGCTGCTCATGGCTCCCCGCTCCTCCACATGAGCTCTGGTGGCACGCACATGTACCCTCAGCTCTTGGGGACCTCATGACTTGTGTTCTTCTCTGCACTGACACTATACTCTCAACAGCTAACTTTAAAAAAAAGAGGGAGAGAGAGAGACTAGGAGGAAATAAAAAGGTTCATTAAACAGAGAAGTAAAAATAGAGGAAAGGAAATGTGTGAAGAGTAGCAGACAAGACAGGGGAGCTCCTGGACGTGCCTGAGCCCTGGGGGCAAGCCAGAGGGGAGCGGGAGGCCAGGGGCCAGGAGGAAGCTTCCCAGGAGACAGAGGCTGAGAAGGTTCAGCGTGCTGCCCAGATCTCACTATTTGTATGTAGAGGACATATTTTATCCCAGGAGGAAAAGATGGTGTGCGTGTGTATGCGTGTGCGTGTGCGTGTGTGCGTGTGCGCGTGTGTGTGCGTGTGCGTGTGTATGTGCGTGTGCGTGTGCGTGTGTGTCTTGGAAAGATAAGGAGGAAAGAGGAGGTGTGGAAGAAACACCAGTTTCCGCACTGGCTGCTGGGATGGCCAAATCCCAGACCAGCTTGCTCCCCCTGGAGTGGGGAGGCTGGAAAGGGCGAGTGACAGAACTTTGGGAGACAGAAAGGACGAGAGGCTCCATCTGCTTCTGGTGTTGTCCGGTACTGTGGCTTCTTAGCTCAAGAAGCACTTATTCGGCCACCAGCTTTTCCCTCCTACGAATGGTGCCGACCTTGGTTGGTCTTGAGGGAAGAGTCTTCATCCGTGTGGAAAATGCTCAAGGAAGCTGTAACCTGAGCTCCACTTTCAATAAAACAGGGCATGCTGCTGAAAACCAGCATCTTGCCCATGTTTGGAAGCTGTTCTTGACTGTGGAGAGAAAGCAAGGCAACGTTCTCAAGCTCGACAGGTTGTGTGCTTCACCGGACTCCTTTCCAGAATCCAGCTGAGTGTGGTGTGCTGCGGTCGGCCCGTGAGGGAGAGGTGAAGCCATCCTGAGAGACGTGGGCTCTGGCTTAGCGCACAGCAAGTCTAAGTGTGCTGCGAACAGCGTGAAGGACTACACATCCACCACAGGAGCCGAGGTCACCTTCCTGCCCTTCCTACATGGGTGGTCTCCTTCTGGGTAGCTTTGGGATTCATTCGGATACAAGTCCCTGAGCCCCTCCTGTACTTTAAGAGGGTCAGCTGAAAAGCCAGGGCAACACTGGGAAGCTGAAGCTCTTCACCCGCGATGTGAGACTCTTGCCTAGAAGCTGGCGAGGTCCACCCGCCAGTCTGCAGGCCTGTGGGACCACTCACAGGTGGCTCTCACTCCTCAACTTGTTTACAGAGATACTTTAAAAAGCCAACAAGAGCCTCACGTTTCAAAACTTACTTGTTTCTTCCTCTTTCCTCTTTTTATTGTCTTCTAAACAAACGACTGTGTCGTATTCTCACCACATGTGGCCCTCGAGGTGTTGATCTACTTTAACTTGTGCTATGGTTTAGCTATGGGGTGTCCCCAGAAGGCTCCTGGGTGAGACAGTGCAGGAAAGCTCAGCGGAGGAAGGACTGGGTTATGGGAGCCGAAACCTAATCAGGGCTTTCATCCCCCATGTGGATTAACTGGGTGGTAACTGGGCAGGTCGGGGGGAGGACAGGGTGGGTCCATGGGGGCGTGACTTTGGGGCATTTTATTTTGTCCCTGGAGAGAGTCGCCCTCTCTGCTTCCTGGTGCCACGTGCCCAGCCCCTTTCCTCCACCACGTACTTCCACCCTGATGTCTGCTTCACCTGGAGCCCCCCAGGAACGGGGTCGGCCATCGATGGACTGAGACCTCTAAAACTGTGAGCCCCAAATAAACTTCTCCTACTTGATACTGTTCTTGTCGAGTGTTTTGGTCACAGCAGTGAAAAGGCCAACTAAAAGGCCCTGTGACTTCGAGTGTGTTGCAAGCCCTCCTGGTTCTCCCTCCCGCTCTGCGGAGGCAAGGTGTGGTCTCAGGTTGACCGGCGCCGGCTCACCTGGAGGCGGGAAGCTTGTCTGTGCTCAGTTCTGGAAGTCACTTCCTTTGCGGCTGGCCAGTTGGGGGGAGTAGTAAAGGGGTGTGTGCGTGTGTTTGCTGAAGGGTATTCAGGCATTGACTAGAACCGGAAGGACCTTTCCTTTGATCCCAGGTAGTCATTACAGCAATGCCAACTGCGGAGACCTGTGAACGGCAAACCACTGTTTCAGACGTGATTACTCAGGAAATGACCTCCGAAGGAGCTGGAACCATCCAAAACCAATAAACCCATGCCAGAAACACCACCCATCTTATTTATATTTCACGTATCAGTGATGAAAGGGCTGTTCTGGTTAAGGAGATCTGTAGGTGTCACACAGTCAGGCTTGCACCCAACTAACCAGGGCATCGGAAAGGACACTTGACACGGAATAATGAGTGGGCACAGGTGTGCCGTGCCGCCAGGCGAGGTTTGGGCAGCCCTGAGTCATGCAGGTGCGTAATGGACGTCCTCTGGCGTACTCACAGCCGTTATTCGCACATCTTGGACTTTCACTGAGGCTCTGACTCTCAGATCATTGGCAGCAAATTGAGTTTTTTTTCCCCAGTTGAATTGGTTATGGAGCAAGGTGTAGCATATTAATGAGTGATAGTCCCATCGGGAGATTCGCTTGAAAGCAGTGAAATCCAAATTGGCTGTGAAGATGTAGGCATGGGAACATTTCAGAAGCGGAGAAGCCGGGCCGACCGTGCCCCTCCAGCAGCCCTCCTGCTGCCACAGCGGATACTATGCTCTTCCCATCGCCCCCCACGCCCAGTGTCGCCCCTGCTCTGGCTTCGTGGCCTCTCGAGCTGCCCCGTTCTTCCTTGTTTTCTCCACCTGCTTTCCCCATGGGTGCCTTGCACTGTCCCTGGATAGGAAAGTGCTTTTACAACAAAAGACAGCTTGCTCAGAGGGCAGAGAAGGTGCATTTACTGAGGTCTCCATGTCCCTTTGTGTTCGCTAGGACCTGGCTGGAGTGCCTGCCTAGGACCGTTAGAAAAGTCGGACAGACAGACAACAGGGGATCTGCAGGAAAAGGGCCCCTCCCGCAGCCCTGGGAAGTGTTGAGGGCCCGCCTTGTACAGGCTTCATGGGGAACCACCCGTTTCCAAACTGCTCTGGAAAAACTAAAGAAAAATGATTCCACCTTAGACTGGTGTGCAGATGGGGGTGTGTGAGGATCCTGGTGAGTGGCTTGATTCGCCACCGAGAAGGGAATCATAAAGAATAGGGAAGCCACTCCCGTCTGCGGCATCTAACGTTCCTTCCTGTGCCCTTCTATCTGGCACCCTGCTCTTCCTCACCTCCTGACACTGCTGTTCCCTTGGTAAATGTCAGCACCAGGGACAGAGGGACAGAAAGCTGGTGGTGATGGGCACGCAGTGGTGGGAAAAGGTGGGCGTGTTGGAACCCTAATATCCCTAATACCTGATGCTGTGTGGCGCAACCAGCAAGCAACACTTGACCTCATGTAGGCACCCCAGTAACTCCGTGGCGTGTTATTCCCATCATATAGATGATGAAATGGAGACGAACAGGCTAAATAACCAGGCACCTCTCGTGTTGGTCAGGATTCCCCAGAGAGGCAGAGCCCACAGGACTCGCCCCCAAGCCCCCACCCAGACTCACAGTGAGGAACTGGCTGGGTGCTGTGGAGGCCAAGGGCTCCCAGTTTCTGCAGTGGCTAGCAGGAAGCCCGGGGGCCTGCATGGTCCAGCCTGAGGCTGCAGGCCGAGCACCAGGTGGAGAGTCTGTGTTCCAGGATGAAGGCTGCAGGGTGGGGGTGGGGAGCTAAGGACGTGGAACCACTGCTGTTCCAGCCCCTCACCAGGCAGGAGGCCGCCTCCGTTGATTGCAGAGGCCCACCCACACTTGGAGAGCCACGCTCTCTGCTCACCTTGTCCTACACACCCAGTTGGGGCGTCCCCCGGTTGGGTGAATTTCTGGGCATCCCCTGGCCCCGTCAGCTTGGCACATTGAACTCCCCATTACACCTACCCCAGACTGCTAGCTGCTTGAACGATGCTGTCATAGCTGCAAAAGAGCCACACCTGCCCTCTGCATCTCCTGGGCCATGGGAAGTGAGAGGCAGCCCTCTGCCAGGGCAGATTGTTCCCAGGCAAAAAGGTGGGTGAGGGTCAAGGAACCGTGGGATAGAGTCGGCAGGTATACAGTTGGCGTTTCCTGTGTTTTGCACACTAGGCAATCCTCAGTGAGTCAAATGCAATTTGCCTTTCCAAACAGACGGACACACAGAGGCCTCCGTGCACCTGAATGTGCACTTGCCTCTCCAGCAGCCTTGGGCATGTCCTCAACTCTCAGCGGGCCCCGGGTGGAACCTATTCTTCATGCTCTTTTTCCTTTCTGGGCGCGACTCTCCGAGGGGAGACGGCTCACGGGCACCTGACGTGGCTGCCACATTTCATGAGGTAAGTCTTCCACGTTCCAAGAGGAAGGTGGGTCTGGTATTGGACGGCGCAGGCCTGCACTCTCCTGGTGCTGGTCAGAGGGAAAGCCGACAGGGACCCATACACGGGTGCACACCTGTGCTCGCACTTGGACACGCAGCCACCAAAAATGAAAAGAGGAGGCAGAGGGAGCCCTGGGTGGGAACCAGCGCTCCTGGGATCTCTTCCACTTTCTCAGACAATTTTCATGTCAATGGGAAAATAGAAAATGTGAATAAGAGCTTGTTTTTCAAATCTGAGGGAAGATTCTATCTTTACCCTTAATTCCAGTGTGTTCTGTGAGAGCTGTCAATTTAGGTAGGCTTTCTAAACGAGACTCTTAGCTCACCTTTCTTTTAGGGGGAGGGTGGCTTACTGTCACCCGTGGAGCAGAGCTACCCCTCCTCCGCCCGTGTCTTGAGTGTGACCTGAACCCAGAGCCACACTGTCGCACAGGTGAAGCGTTCCCCAAAGCCCAAGCCTTCTCCTGGGGAGACGACACCCAACCCCATGGCAGTGATTTGCTTCTGCTCAGAGGCCGCACAGGCCAGGTTCTATCCTTCCGTCACTTTGAAAGTTTCTTTTTGCTTCCCCTTGTCCTTTCCTGCCACCAGCCAGATTTGAGGCAGGGGGTTCTTACCCACCCCACGCTGCTTCCACAGCCCCTCAAGCCCGGTCTTTGTCCTCCAAGATGAGCCTGTCAAGTTCCTGTAACGTTGGCCTCTGTCTGATGGTTCCGTGTTGGTTCAGCATTTCCGCAGGACTCCATTTCTGGGTGTGTCTCCGTGGTGGCTTCTTCCTAAGGCGCCTCTCTCACCTGAGAAGTTCTGTGATAGACCTCGACTATTTTTTTGAATAATGGCTATCGGGGCTCTTCTAAGAGGTCCAATAAATACTCTTGATTAACAAAATGGGATTCTAAATGAAATATCAATTTGGCAGGTATCAACCAGAGTTAAAAACAAATATTCTAATACAATATTCGACCGTGAAATTGTTCCTTACTTGAACTAATGGCCATGTGGTCCGTGGTCAAAATTTTCCTCCACATCAGGCAGTGGTTACAATGACACATGGGCCTTCAGGTTCCTTCACAAGGGTCATCCCACACGTGTCTCCTCAGTCGTTCCCAAGGAGCATCCCTGTCCTCCCAGGCCCATGTGAGGAGGCAGGTCCTCTGGGGCAAGACACTTGTGGGTTCCACATTCTCCACTAAGTTCTCAGCAGCCACAGAACTTCCCCACTAGGTCTGTGGATGAGTCAGGGTTCCAGAGGAGAACCCAAGGGATGAGGAGGTGGATGGATGGGTGGAGGGATGGATGGATGGATAGCTCTGAAAGGGTATTTGTGGGGGAAATCATCCATTTGATTATAAAGGCTGAGAAGTCCCGCAACAGGTTGCTGCAGGCTGGAGCCCCTGGGAGGGAGCCTGAGAGAGAGGAAGGCTGGTGTACTCCTCAGTCCTTTGATGTCCTAGGGCAGGGGGGGGAAGAGCACCCAGCTCCAGGAGAGAGAGGAAATCCTGCATTTTGTCCTCTCTCAGCCCCAGCTGGAGGATGGAACCTGCCCCCTGTGGAGTTGGACTTCCCCACTGGGCCAGTGACCACTGCCATCTCCTCTGGAAATGCCCTCACAGACCCATGCAGGGGACTGCTCTCCCAGTTCCCTAGGTGTCCCTTCCTTCAGTCCAGTGACACCTGAAGTCACCATCACCTGGGTGTCAGAGATTGTCCACTTGGGGAGGAATTTCTTTCCTTTGCAGCCCCATCCTGGTTCCATGTGTGCTGTGAGCTCGGTGGTGGTAGGGTCAGATGCTATTCCATGCTACATGCTGTAAAAAAGACCAACGCTATCATTCAATACGATGCACGGCAGTGGAATGGGGCAGAGGGATGGGGCTCAGCTCTTGACCCCCGGGGGAGTGACTTTGGGAAGCTACCAAAGCATCCCCGAGAACGCTGCTGTCCATGAAACCTGTCACTCGGTCCTCTCCAGAGTCCTGACCCAGGGCATCCCTACACAGTACAACTGTGTTCCCTTCGACACTGTCAAGCCCTGTCATTCAGCTTTGGAACTGACCACATGCACTAAACTGGCACTAAGGCGTTTAATTACCTCCAAACCCCAAACCTACCTGAACCTTGGGGTTTTGTTCAATCTGGAAACTGAAAAGAGTGTTACACCCTCCCAAGGGAACTGTTTTAAGATGGGTTCCAGGGACACTGAGCAGAGATGAAGGCGTGTTGCCAAGAAGCAAGGCCCAGTGCTGGTCTCGCTGCCTGGGGTGGGTTGGTGGAAGCACTCTTGGCCCCGAGTTCACATTTGTAAAGGACATTCAGCTCTGTCCTGCAGAGTCCCGGGTGTGGGAGGGAAAAGGTCGGGAAGCCAGGTCCAGGAGTCCCCTGCCACTGGACCACTGTGAACTGCTCCTGCTGACCCAGTCCAGCTCATTCTTAAAGACACCGGAGAGAGAGACAGATATCTGTCTGAGCCTGGACCCTTCCCACCTTCTGTGGGAATAATGAAATGATGGTTCACTAGAAGAACATTCTGTGGCTCGCCGTGTCGCCTACCCTGGCTTTGCCTGCTGTCCTGGGGCGTGGAGGGTGTCGGTCTGACTTCAGTAAACACGGTGGAGAACCCCACTTCCTCTTCCTTCTCTGTTCTTCCCTTTGGCAGCCTCTCCTGGGAACCTGCTCTTATTTCGAGAGCAGCTGTTTGTATTTGTAGCTAACTAAATTGGCTGAGCAGGAGGATGGGGGGTGGGATCGGCACAGGTGGGTCTAAGACAATTTGGAAGGCTTTCTGCCCTTTTATTTGTGGACTTAAACTTTCAGAATAAGTTTTGATCTCATCAGGTTTCAGAAAATCTAATGATCGAGCGGCCGTCAGCCTCAGGCTGATATTAACAGCAGGTTAACAACGACCTGCAGTGTTGGGACTGTCAACCTGTCATCTTTAGAAGCAGGCTGCTGATTGACAGCTTTAGGTGGCCTTCCTTGGATTTTCAGACTTTCGCATTCAGGAAATAACATCTCACTTTAAACACAGAACAATTCAACAAAGTAGGTGCCAGGTCAGTTAGTATCCTCAACTGTGGAGTGAGGTTGAGGCTCGGGACAGGTCAAGGACTTGCCCAGGATCTCCAGGTCCAGTGGTGAGACTGGGCAGCGAGCCAGGCCTCTGACCCAAGCCCTCCTGCCTCTGCTCTCTGGAGATAGGCCCACCGGGCATGCTCTGCCAAGTGGAAAACTCTAAGTGCCTCTGGGCTCCCACAGATGCACTGTGTCGTGTCAATGACGTGCCTCCCTTTGAGAACAAAACAACATCCCTCACGGTTGTCCCCTTGTGCGTAGATGGTGGCAAATGCTTGTTTGCCAGGCCTTCCGTCTCCGCCCTTCTGTGTCCCATTGAGATCATGGAAAGGCAGAGTAAATAGCCGAGGAGTCAGTGCCTCCCGGGTGTTTGCTTAAGAGTAGTGTTCCAGGATACACACCAGATAGAGACGTCGGGCGATGAATGAGCGGCTCCCCAGGCCAGGCGCCAGCCACTGCTGCTCTGTGCCCAGCGGTGTCCTGGCCAGCATGAGGTCACGTGTTCCCACAGGACATGCCCTCCGAGAAGGTCACCTTGCCAGACTCCCAGCGAGTCCTCCTCATCCCACAGGCAGGCAGGGGCCCAGGGGAGGTGCAGAGGGAAGCTCAGGGCCACATCAGCATGTCCCAGTGTCAGGTGGAGTGAGCAAGGTGAGATCTGGCCAAGGGGGAGTGGCAGGGGAGGTGGCTGCCAAGGCGTGGGGCTGCCACAGCAGAGGGAACCGTGGAAGGATTGTCCAGGGAGGGCCGTGGGACTGGACGGGGGAGGGAACCCAAGGCAGGTAGGGAGAAGCCCAGAAGTCTTGGGAACCCCTGCCCAGGAGCTGGCCCTGCATCAGGCTGCTCCAGGGCCCGAGAGAAATGGGCCGCCTTGGATCTTGGTGTCACAGCACCGACCGCTGCATGGAGGGCAGGAAGAAGCATCGTGGTTCTGGGATCCAGTGTGATGGTCTTCAGCACCACCCTGGTTTCCACAGATGCAGCAAACAAGCAAGAGACTCTGCACTCGACCAAAACGCACCGTGCCAGACCAAATGCAGCGAGGCAGGCCCACGCGCTTCTTTGCATATTTAATGATTATTGACTTTTTAAATTGGTTTTAAAATAAAACAGCTTCTGGGTGAATGCAGACGTGCGAGGGTGGCTGAAGGGGTGGCCGGTCCCCACCTCCTGCAGTCATCCCCTTCCACGCCTCAAGCTCACCTTTCCCCCAATTTCCCATAAACATGTATTTTCAGTGCAAATTGTTTTACAACTGAAAGTGCAGTAGATAGAGTCGGGTGGCACAGTGAACAGGCTTTTCATAAACAAGCGGACTGTGAGGCGCTGCGGTGCAATCAGATAGCCAGCTGCCTTCTGCAGGGAGCCCGGCCTGCTGCTCTACATAATAAGAACATAAAGAGTCGCATTTTATTGATATGTGAACAGTTTATTGCTTTCTGTGATTTAACATCTTTACCAAATGTGGTGGATTAGACTCTCCATTTCATTAAAGCAGGATTGCTGGCCCTGTTTCATTATCGCTGCTCTGATCCTCAAGGAGGAAAAAATCTTGCACACAGCTTTTAGCTACTTAATTATTATGGTGGGCAGCGATCGCAGAATCGGCACGGAACTCTCTTTGTAGAAATACACAAAGAGCGTGGTTTTCTGCATAAGGAGTGGAGACAGCAAAGACTCTCTCCTTCTGCTGATGAATAGATGGCCTCAGTGGGCACAGTCTTTCAGCTCACATGCGGTTTTGGAGACCTTGTTAGTTCTGGGCCGGGTGATTGTTTGTACTGATGTGCACTGACTCACAGTCAGACATGAACCAAAACAAATAAACAAGACCCCTATTTCATGGATGGAAAGAGTGCCCCAACTCTCCCAGGAGAAGAGTCACGGTCCAACAGGAGACCAGAGGAGGGTTTATGACCTTCCTAACTGACCATTCGTTTCCACCCGGGAGCTTTTGAAGACATGGCGGCGGTCTCAGTTCCCCTCACGGATACCCAAGTGACTTTCTGCTTTTCCCCTCTCCTCAGGCTCCCAGGAGACACTTGCTTGTCCCCTCCTGCATGTGCCTTTCCTCCACCTGGGGAGGCCTCACCCCTTGCCTCTGGGGCAGCCGCACTCTGGCAGCACAACTGGCCACCTCAAGTCCAGGGGGCCATGCTGCCGTGGCACTGAGGGGCACGCTATCTGATGCGCCTCGTCTCTTCTGTGCACATGGGCAACGGACAACTCAGCGGCCACAGGGAACCACGGAGATGCTTCCAGAAGGTGGAGAACCACCCCACAGGGCTGTGGTTCACAAAAGACACCACCGTGCAGAGCCAGATGCCCTTCCCAGTTGGACAGCACCCTGGCACGCCAGCCACGCTCTCTGGGATCAGAAGTGGAATACTAAGGGGGCTCTCCTGGTCACATGTCGTCCTCCAAGGTTCTCCGCTGGCCTGGGAAGCTTTGCAGACACACTGATGCAGAGCCTGCTGCCCGGGAGCTGCTTCAGTCAGGGTGGCTAAGAACCTCCCCTCCAACAGTATGTGAGGCCAAGTCAAAAGCCCACTGCTTCAATGCTTGGGGTGGAAATGCATAAACTCTAGTTGGAAACAAGGTACAGAGGCCCAGAGAGGCTTCCTCTTGTGTTTCGGCCACACAGCTCTTTGCTTGCACAGTGATTGCAGTCCTGATTTTCTTAGCCCAAAGTTGATATCCTTCAGATACAGCTCTGAGCCCGGCTGAATATCAGAATCACTAGGAGACTTGAATCAGGACTGGAGTCTGGACCTCAACCAACATCAGGCACTCTTCTTTCTAAATCTCCTCCTGTGAATGGAATGTAAAAACTAGGTTTGGGGTCAATCTTACTGCCCTGCAATCAACTGTCTCGAGCTCTCTGGAGTGCGTGTTGACTCTAGGACTCCACCTCCACTCACCAAGGCACAGCATGTGATGTGGGATCCGGGAGCCGGGTTTAAAATCCAGATCAAGCCCTCTGGCAGACCTTCCGTTGTGTCGTGATGAGCGTCCTCCATTATGTACCCAAGCATTAAGGCTGAGCGGCTCTTCTGGTCCTCTCCGGGTCCCCTCCCTCCCTCTGTCTCTCCTCCTTCTCCCCCCTCTTTTTGGGTGTATGTGTCTGTGTATTAAAAAACCACTCTGCTGTCTCAGGATAGACTTATTTTCGGACTGAGGGTCTTTGGCAGAAACCATGTGTTATTTTGTCCTATTGGAAGGTTGTGTAGAAGTATAGTCCTGTCCTTCACTCTCTAGTCACAAAATGATGGATATGTTTTAAAACGTTTAATTTCTAATTTAGGTCAACTGGACTCAGTCCTTCTGAAACATCATTTTATTTAATTTCTTGAATTTATTTATACAGAGAACTGAAGATGGGGGAGTAGAGATAGGGACGGGGAAACACAAAGCAGAGGGATGGAGAGAGACCACGCCTGTGCTGAAGGGGACACACAGAGCCCAGAGCCAGGTGTCAGGAGGATCAAGCACTGAGACCCAAAAGGAGCAATGAGGAGGGTGGGAGGACGGAGGAGCACAGGGGTGCGTCCAGTGACACCCAGGTCTCTCCTATTTGACCCTCAAGTGGCCAGAGAGGAAGCCCAGGTGTCAATGATTCATGTGGCACCAGACGTGGGCCTGAGGGGACTTCACAGGAGCAGGGGCAAGGGACCACCGGGAGCCAGGTTTCCAGTGCTTTCTGTTTTGCTTCCTGGTCAGCAGGTTTCATGGTCAGCACTTCGTCCTGCAGGGTGAGGGACGTTGACGGAAGTACCCGGAGGGCCAGGGCCAGGCCGAGCCGGGCCCTGGCTTTGCCGAGTTGCTGGATCGCCAGTCTCTGCCTGGTCTGCCGCACAGGGAGGCCCCAACTCACCGAAGACAAAGGCGGTTCTGGTCTCCTGAGTTTTCCTTCTCCTGCCCAGTGTGGGCCAAAGCTCAAGTTCAACCTGACGCCCGTGGCACGGCAGATGGGCAAGGTGGCAGGGCGGTGCCAGGGCCACCAGAGGCCGCAGCACCGGGGATGTGAGCACGGGGACCTCACCGCCTGCTAGCGGCCACTGTGCTCCCCACTGCCCCGTGAAGGGGAAGGAGCTGCATACGCCCTTCCAGGACCCTGCGGGAGGCCAGCACCACGGGTCTCAGGGGCGTTGGTTTTTCTCCCTTTCTTTCCATATTTGGAGAGGGAGGGAGAAGCTCCTCTGTGGTTAGACTTGATCTGCGGGATAAGGCCGACCCGGGAAGGCTCCAGCTAGGCCCAGTGTTCTGGGAGACCAGAGCAGAAGGCAGGACCTCGGATGAGGAGGGGAGCAGCAGGCGGCCAGTCAGAAGCCAGAAACCCGCAAGGTGCAGAGAAGAGCGAGAGGAGAGGGTCTGGGCAAGTGTGAGGCGCCTAGGAGCACCCTGGCCCCTCTCCAGGCAGCGGGTGCAGAAGCTCCCGTCTATGTTGCCTGCGCGCAGTGCACACCTGTGCTTTCCCCAGAAGAGACAGGTGTCTCTGAACCCAGTCCCAGGACCCTGAGTGTCCTCCACTTACACGGAAGGCGTGTTTTATGAGCCAAAGGCATGTCATCTGCAGGACCTGGGAGAGAAAACGGGCCCAGGACCTGCTGTGTGTGCAAGTCTCAGAAATCTGTTTTCCTGAACAAACAAGCCAGTGGAAAGAACAAAGTCTGAAAGTGAATCATAAACTCTTGTTTTGATAGAGCAGAAGCTGTTTTTGAAAACAGGTATGTGGGATACTGGGGCACAGATGGTCCCCGAGGACCAGGAATTCAGCATCAACTTCCAGGAAGAAGGTAGTCCAGCTGACTCATCTGTGTTTTTCTTCTTCTTTTCTTTTCAATAATTCAAAGCAAAGATAACAAAATTGTTCAACATGCTGAAAACATCAAACACTGATTAAGGCTTCAAGTGAAGAGCTTTTGTTCACTCTCACAGAAATAAACGTGATCAATGGAAAAATCACCCTTAATATAAGAGAAGAGCCCTGAGAGAGTTCTTAGTCTGTCTGAGCTGGTGGGGATGTTCTGTGATCCCAAGGCGTTATGGACATCGTGGGCCTGAGAGAAGCCCTGGGACCTGGCTGCTTCCTTTAAGAGGGATGCCTTCCTTCCTCTTCCTCATGAGAAAGAAGTCAGAACAGCCCCGAGCAGCCACCGGCCTCACTCTGAGGACACACATTGAAAATACGTCCCCGTCTGAACGTCTCCCGTCCAGGAAAAGTTCCTCCCTTTGGAGGGGCCCAGAGAGCGCAGGCTCTACTTGCAAGTCCTGCTCGGGGGACATTGGTCCACTTGTAAA
Organism: Callospermophilus lateralis; assembly: GCF_048772815.1. NCBI lineage: Eukaryota > Metazoa > Chordata > Mammalia > Rodentia > Sciuridae > Callospermophilus > Callospermophilus lateralis. The sequence goes on along the minus strand of NC_135316.1, from coordinate 108,693,192 downwards.
AACTGGCTGACCTAAGAGTCCAGGAGGACCTAGTCAAGCAAAAGGAAAATAAGTGCCTCAATCTTTAGACAAAATCATTTCAAAACCAAAACCAGGAAGGTTTCTCAAGTTTTAAATGGGTCGACTAATAAATGTCTCCCAATTTTGGGTAATGCTAAAAACACACAATGACCTTCAGAAAACACCTGAGCACATTCTGAGTTATTTCCTTAGCATCTTATAGAGGGTCCGACAAACAGATGCCTAGACTGGCCTGGTAGAAACCTAGAAAGGATGAATTGTCCCCTTGACCACCTGCATTTTTTAAGTGATTAGAAAACACATGCTCCGTTTTGCCTCATCTGCATGCACGGCATAATTAAGGTCAAGGACATGAAATGACAACCATCCTCTGTACACACTGAGTTTTCAAACAGAGCTGTTTCACTGTCTCTCATGGTGCTGAGGTCTGTTGGTAAGGGTAGAGGCAAGTCCCTTCCCTGTGTGATACGGAGTGACTGCAAGGTCCTGGGGAGGAAGTGGCTGAGACCAGCATCCCAGGGAGCCGCAGAGGGCGGGTCCCTGGGTTGATTGCTGCTGCAGCTCTGGGGCACAGGTGACTTTGGACGTGCCTGTTAGGTGGGGCAGGGAAGACTTTGTTTATGGGGCAACAGTCCTCTGGTTACACTCTGCCGAGAATCCAGGCTCCTTTCCCAGAAACAATGCTCTTCCAGAGCAGGAAGATCAATATCCCCTCCCCCAGAGCTAGCACGACACCCCACGGCTGCCAGCACAGGCCCAAGGCGTGGTGGCCTGTGAGGCTGCAGCTGAGCCCCTCATGGTGTGCACCCGGGCACTAGGGACCAGGTGACCAGACAGCAGCTCCAGGCCTGGGTTCCGCAAGGGTGGGTTGCTGAGCAGCAGCAGCAGACAGGCAACGGGGCATGCTGCACAGGCAACGGGGTCTCGGTGGCCAGCGCAAGAGAAGGGCGAGCTGAGACAGGTGTGCCTGGTGGCAGGTAGGAGGGGGCGTCCTCACTTCAGGACATGTGCTGAGCACAACGACGGCGACTAGAGAAAGAGCAGTTCCCAAAATAAGGCCTGTGTCTTGGAGCGCAGGCCAGCAGACCGCCTCTCCTGCGGCTGGAGAGCGCCCTGCTCTGCAGCCGGACAGTGGCACTGGGTAAGCAGGGTGGGTCCTGTTCTAGAGCATGAGAAGCGTCTTCTAGGTTTAAAGGTTCAGCCAAGTGTCTTCTTGGTGTGAATCCATTAAAGGAAAAGGGATGCCTCCTGGGATTAGAATTCAAAATGACGGAGCCGAGCTGATCTGGGGACCAGGATGGGAAGTGGCAGGACAGGGCACTGGGAGAGGGGTGAGACAGGACTGGGGATCAAATGGCTTCCTGTGGCACCTGATGCACCTCAGAGGAACCGCGAGTGTGCTGGTGTGTGCGTGTGTGTGCACATACTGATGCGTGTTCACTGAGCGTGAGAATGGGGGGCAGTTCTGAGAGGGAGACTGGCTTCACTGGGGACTCGGTCCCTCTGAAGAGCTGTGGACCTCTGAGCAGAGAGGAGGGCATGCAGAGAGCGCTGGACATCTTTAGCAGAACACACCAGGGAGAACATCCATGCGGGAGGGGCTGACGGAGCTGGGCTGGCTGCACCTTCCCCTGGGCGAGTGCAGGCTCCCCACTCCTCAGGCCCCGTGCTGTGGCCCAGCTGGGACTCCACATTTCCAGGTCACTCTAGGGTACAACTGGAATCTGACTATTTAAACAGACACTCCCAGGTGAATAAGGACGGGCCAGAGACTGCTCTGGGAGATTCTCCCTGGAAACTACCCCAGGGCCAGTTAGCTTTGCAGCACTGGATGATATCGCAGCTCTCGATTCTGAGACGCCCCCCACAGTTACACTTTGACATCTGTGCAGGGCGTGTGCGCCTCCCAAGCTTGGCAGCGGCTGCAATCATGACATGGCTGACCCTGACCTAGCTACATTCCAGGGGCACCTTCAGCATTTCAGTAAGAAAACCCCTATGGGGTTAAAGAAGGAGGACATATCTGCACAATAAGGGGGTCAATTCAACAATGGAAAGTAATGATCCTAAAGGTATGCACCCAAAGAGTTTATAACGCACAAGGAGACAGAGACGTGAGAAGCAGAAAAACCCCTGGTGAGATCAGAGATTTCCACACCTGCCTTTCAGTAACAGTTAGAAGATGTGGTCAGGACATGGATAAATAGGTATAAGATTTGAACACCGTTACCAGCCAACCTGGCGTAACTAACATGTATGGATCCATCAGAACACGGTGTTTCAAATGCACTGAGGACGCTTACCCAGACGATTCTATTCTTGGTCATAGAAGAACCATAAATACGTGCACATATGAGGACATGCATGGGAAGTGTTTTCAGCAGGTTAATCTATAAATCCAAAGTCTGGAAACAACCTGAAATTCCATCAAAGGTGAGTGGACAAACCACAGTCTAGCCAGTGCAAGACCATTTGGCAAGGAAAGAAGAGGACCGTTGACGTCGTGACCTCCTGGGTGAATCCCAAGCAACTAAGCCCCCTGAGAGGCCGACCCCAAGAGCTCATGGTATGATCACATGACTCATGTAGAATGTGGGCAGAGGGAATCTCTCTGTAGAGCTAAATCAGATCTGCACCTACCTAAGGGTTAGCGTGGAGGCTGCCCCAGGTTCTAAGAGGCACTGAGGCTGCCCACAGGTACTAAGAGGTACTGCAGAGGGGGAAGACATGCTGGGGGGAGGTTCTCCTCCTGGTGATGGTGACGGCTTCACATGTGTCAATGCACAGCCACTCATGCACTTGAAGTCGTGCAGGTAATTAAAGAAGAACTCCAGAGTGAGAAGACAGTGCTGTCCCCTGGGTCGGCACCCGAGAGGATGGGACAGCCGACGGTACGCAGCATCAGAGGCCAGGCCGCTGCCCGATGCTCATCCCCCACCACAGGTCCTCAGCCACAGTGTCAAGGGAGCAAGGGGACCTCACACCCGTGTGGTCATGATGCCCATTTCCAGGGAACAGAAGCAGTGGGCCCGGGAAGGGCCAGAGCATCCACGCACAGGTGAGCAAGCCCCCTGGTCCTGAGCTCAGCGCAGCCTTCTTCCCCCGGTCCCTGGTCCTCCATTCTCTGACTGTCCGTCCTCCTGGAGGACAGCAGGTGCCCTGACACACGCTGTGGCCCTGACTTGTCCTGGCTTCACTCGGGAGTCTCCCTGCAGGGCAGAGCGGCCGAGTCCAGTGGGTTCTGGAACCTGAGACTGCAAGGGCAGGACGGGTGGGAGCCGCCAGCGGGAAGAGGCAATGAGAGCCATGGGAGGGAGCCAGTCCGCAGCTCAGGGAGGGAGGGCTGGAGGGGGACACTGAGCTCCAAGGCGACAGACTCTGCTTCTGCCAGAGGACTCACGTAGGCGCCTTCGTTGGATGTGAAAAAATGGCAGAAGAAAGAGAAAGCAATTGATAAAAGCAGCAGATGCAGGATGGTGTGTGTCCTCTGGGATCAGCCTCCCCCTCGGTGAGCGACGGGAGGTGAGCGAGGGGAGGGCAGAACCACACTGGGGTGCACAGGGATTGTCCTGATCAGTAGCAATGGTGACGGGAAATGCCAAAGGTCCCACCAAGTGGCCCTAAACCATCTTCCTTATATTACAATAAATTGACTAAAAAAAATGTCCATTTCCTGCCCCCGTCCCCAGGACAGTGAAGGCATCTCATAAACAAGACAAGAAAAATAACAAACTTGCCCGCAGCCACGGGGAGCATGAATGGCACGAGGTTGAAGCTGAGTACAGCCCAGGGACGCAGCCACTCCACGTGCAGGGAAGCCCCGGAGAGGGGAGAGGCGTCTTGACCACAGGCTCCTGCTGGCCGGGGACTCCACTGTCAGTCTCACTGCAGGCTTGAGCCGTAGTCATTAGCATACAGCTTGGAGCCTTCTGAAGTGAAAATCAGATACGACATTGAGGTACAATTTCATTAAAATGTTAATTTTGCTGGTCAGTGATCCGGTCTGAGATGGGCCTGGGACTCGTGGGCAGAGCGTCCCCTTGGAGGGTCCTCCTCAAGTGCTCCATTGAAACTCGCTTTGGGTGGCGGCTGGATGGCAGGAGATAAGGATGGCCCTCATTAACATGGAAGACGGGTCATTCCCATTGCAGATTAGGAACGAGACACAGACCTTGGCGGCCAGATAAGTCAGGAAGAACAGTTCTTCCTGTGGAGCACTAGGCAACCCACGGAAGGCCACCCTGTGAGGCTCGGCGGCCACGGTGGGCTGGCTGAGGCAGAGCCAGGGCTTTTCACAGAAAGCAGCGAGGGTCTGGGGCAGAGCGTGGGCCTGTGTTCTGTGGAGAATGCAGCGCTCCTCCCAGAGCCGGGCTGCCCTGCGTGTGGCCACTGTCCTGCCACAGGCCCTGCCTGTCCCCAGGCCCTGCCTGTCCCCAGGCCCAGGGAGCAGGAACAGGGAAAGGCCCAGGGGCCGTAGTTCAGCGTGTTCGTGGTTTGGCTCTGGGTGGAACGTGGGTGGCGGAGAATGTCTTAGCTCTGAACACCCCAGCGCAGGTGGCGGCAGTGACGTGGGGGAGGGGCAGCGCCCCTTCACCCCATTCCTGCTGCTCTTCTTCCCTCCTCATCTCCCCCCTCCTGTTTCCTCCTGCTCTTATTGAGTGGGGACCCCACGTGGGGCCCTGGGTAAAGTGCAAGGCTGAGGAGAGCACAGGAGGCTCAATGGCCCCGAGCCTCCCGACTCCAGAGGTGACTGACAGGAGGATTAACTGCAAAAGACCCCCTGGCACGCAGGAAAATCCCACAGCCCGGACCGAACCGCCTGGTCTGTGGGTCTGTTTGTTTGATGTTTATCACTCAGATGTTGGAGAAAATCCACTGCAGGTATATTTGCTTTGTTATCAATCAAAACGGTCTTCTTTTTGATAATAGGTATAACCGGCGGTTGTGCCCGGAAACCTCCTCTACTCTTTGGCAATAATACTCGGAACTGTTTCTGCTTCAAGGTCCAATTTTGAGATCCTAACCTAACACAGGGTGGCATCGAAAATTTCAAAATGCAGGTGATTTGGGTCCAAGGCATGGGTGGATCCTGTGCCCAGGTCCCCAAACCCTGCCAAGTGAATCTGAGTGAACTCTGCCTATCTGGCACAAAGCCGGGCGACTGCTTGAGCCCAGGGTGCCGTGGTTTCTGTGACAGTGCGAAGCCTCCCAACATGCGAGGCCACGGGGACTGTCCCTTGCAGACATTGCTTGCAATCTGTTGTTTCCAGGCTCAAGATGAACCCTGGGAACAAAGGGAGGAGCAGCGCATGGTCCCTTCCCACGGGGCTGAGCACAGTGGGGGACAACCTCGGGCACATGATCACGCGCCTGGCTCCTCCCAGCCTCTGGACTGGCCGCGTGCCATTCTGGTTTTCACAAATATTTTAGTTTTTTTTCTTAATTTTTCTAGAGAGACAGGTGGAACTCTCATTTGCCCTTTTCTAGTATTACTTTTTCTTTTTCTTTCTTTTTTTTTTGGCAAGTAAAATTGCATGATTTAGAGGTACAACCTATTTTAATGCATGTATATAGTGAAGAATGGCTAAATGAAGCTATTTGAGTTAGGCATGATTCATGCCTATTTTTTTTTTTTTGTGGAGAGAACAGCTGACATTTACTCTCTCAGCCGTCTTCAAGTACACAATATATTATTTTTAACCACATTGCACAGAAGATTTCTTGAACTTATTTCTCCCATTTCACTGAAAGTTTGCATCCTCAGGACGACATCTCTCCCACATCCACCATAATAGCTTCTCGTAACTGCTATTCTATTTGGTTTCTCTAAATTTGTAAGTGAGGTCATGCAATTCTTGATTTTCTGGCTTATTTCAGATGACTTGATGTCCTCCAGGTTCGTCCATGATGTGACAAATGATGGATTTCCTTCCTTTCCGAGGCTGGATGGTGCTGCTGTACATATACAACACATCTTCTTATGCACTTGCCTGGCACATGACACTTGGTGGTTCCGTACCTTGGCTGTGACTAGAGCTGTGGTGAGCACCAGAGGACCGATGTCTCTGCACAGTGGTTTCATTCCCTCTGGATACACTCCAGAGTGGGTTTGCTACAGTGTGTGGTGATTCTCTTTTATGGTTTGATGATAATGGTCCGTACTGTTTTCCAAAGTTGTATTATTTATTATATATTATATAATCCCCATTGACACCATTGACTATTCTATAATCCCCATCAACTGGGTGCAACCTTCCTTCATGGCCAATGCCTGTTGTTATCAGTTCCTTTTTTTTCTTGGTACCAGGGATTGAAACCACAGGTTCATAACCATCTAGTCACACTCTCAGCCCTTTTATAGTTTTTGTTTTGAGACAGAGAATCGCTAAGTTGCTGCGGCTGGCTTTGAACTTGCCATCCCCCTGCCTTAGCCTCGCGAGCTGCTGGGGTCACAGGTGTGCACCACCATGCTTGGCTCAGTCCTCATTTTGCTACTAGTGGTCAGAACGGTGTGAGCTAATATTTTATTGTGGTTTTAACTTGCATTTCCCTGATGATCAGAGATGTGAAGAATTTCTTCCTGTATCTTGGCTTACTGGTTGGTATCTTTCTTTTGAGAAAAGTCTGTCTAGATCCTTTCCCATTTTAACAACCAGGTTGTTTCTCACTATTGGGTGTTTGAGGTCCTTATATAGTTTAGATATCAACCTCTGCCAGATGTACAATTGGGAATATTTCCATGTTCTCTGCAGGTTGCCTCTTTGTTTTCCTGATTTCTCCTTTGCTGTGCAGAACTTCTTAGTTTGGGACATCTCTGTTTGTCTCTCCCTGCTTTTGAGGTCTGTGCTTTGGGGTCTCTCCAGGAAATCATCACCTACCAATGCCTCTGAGCATTTCCTCTAGGACTCATTCTAGCAGGCTTACAGTCAGCTGCTAAGTCAGGTCTTAAGTTTAAGTCTTTTATTTTCAGTTAATTTTTGTATATGGTATGAGACAAAGGTCCAAGTTCATTAATTTCTAAGTGGATACAGAGTTGTCCCAACAGTATTTATTAGAAAGATTGTTCTTTCCCATTTTGTGTTTCTGGTACCCTGGTAAAAAAATCAGTTGACTCTAAGCATGAGGATTTATTTCTGGACTCTGTGCTGTTGCGTTGGTCTGTGCCTGTTTTTATGCTGGTACCATGCTGTTTTGATCACTATGGCTTCATAATATGTTTTGAAGTCAGGTAGTCTGCTTCATCTAGTTTTGTTCTTTTTATCTAAAATTTCTTTGATTATCCTAGGTATTATATGGTTTGACATGAATTTTAGGAATTTTTTTTCTATTTCTGCAAAGAATGCCACCTGAATTTCTGTAGAGATTGCATCGCATCTGTAGACTCCTTTAGGCAACGCCGACAGTTAAACCGTATTTGATCTTCCAACCCTTGAGCAAGCCTTGCCTTTCTGTTTATTTGTGTCTTCAATTTTTTCATTAATGTTTATTGTCATCAGTATCTACGCTATTCACCTCCTTGGTTAGTTATATGTATTCCTAAGATTTTTTTTTTCTTGTATAGCTACTATGAATGCAGTTGTTTCCTGGTTTCTTTTTCAGATTGTTGTTAGTGCATAGAAATACTACTGATTTTTGCAAGTTAATTTTGAATCCTGAAAGTATTAAATTGGTTAATTAGTTCCAATAGGTTTTTGGTTTACATATGTAAAATCAAGAAGTATACATGTCTGTGTATCTATTTCTATACCTATGTATGTATGTATCTGGTTATGGATGCATGGTCGGTGTGTGTGTGTGTGTGTGTGAGTGTGTGTCTGGTTATGGACCCATGTGTCAGGGTGTGTGTGTGCATCTGGTTATGGACCTGTGTGTCAGGGTGTGTGTGTGTGTGTGTGTGTGTGTGTGTGTGTCTGGTTATGGACCTGTGTGTCAGGGTGTGTGTATGCATCTGGTTATGGACCTGTGTGTGTATGTGAGTGTGTGTCTGGTTATGGACCCATGTGTCAGGGTGTGTGTGTGCATCTGGTTATGGACCTGTGTGTGTGTGTGTGTGTGTCTGGTTATGGACCCATGTGTCAGGGTGTGTGTGTGCATCTGGTTATGGACCTGTGTGTGTATGTGAGTGTGTGTCTGGTTATGGACCCATGTGTCAGGGTGTGTGTGTGCATCTGGTTATGGACCTGTGTGTGTGTGTGTGTGTGTCTGGTTATGGACCCATGTGTCAGGGTGTGTGTGTGCATCTGGTTATGGACCTGTGTGTGTGTGTGTGTGTCTGGTTATGGACCTGTGTGTCGGGGTGTGTGTGTGTGTGTGTGTGTCTGGTTATGGATGGGTGTGTCAGTGTGTGTGTGTAAGTGTGTGCCCATCTGTCCTCCCATCTGTCTACTCCAATGGGGACAGTTTCCGTCTTCTCTCCCAGTGTGGATGCCCTTTACCCTCTCCCTGCCTAAGTGCTCCAGCCACCCTCTAGTACCATGTGGCATAGAAGTGGCGAAGGTGGGTATCCTGTGCCATTCTAATCTTGGAGGAAAAGCTGTCAGCTCTCCAGGTGGGTTGATCGGATATGGCCCTCACTTTGTTGAGGTGAACCCTTTTTATGCCTGATTTCTAGGGTTTTATCCTGAGAGGATATTGGATTTTGTAAAAGGTCTGCATCTAGAGATGGTCTCATGGTCTTTGCCCTTCATCCTGTCGACGTGGCATGGCCCGTGTTCACCTTATGTGTGTTGAACAAGGCTTGTACCCCGGGGAGCAGTGCCCCTGAGCGGGGTGACTGGTCCCTCCCATGAGCTCTTGCACTTGGTTTGCTGGAGTTTGCGGGAGGGTCTTGTGCTCATCAGGACCTTTTCTTTTCCGATGGTGCCCTTTTCCGGCTTTGGTACTCGGGAATGCTGACCTCGTGGATGAGTATTACCGTGGGAGAAGGAGGCGTTACTCTTTGCTGAATGCTTCGTGGAGGTCAGCAAGAAAGCCACCGTGTCTGGGCTTGCCTCCACTGGGGCCTCCCCTGCTGACCAGTCCTGACGTCCCCCGCATGTTCACAGTGCTATCTCCTTGTGGTTCAGTGGGCTCACTCGCGGCCTCTGGGTCACCCAGAGTGCTGGCATATAATAATAGCTCACAGGGGCCTCAGAGTCCTCCGCAGTTTTGTATATGGTATGACACTCGTAGTGTCTCCCGTCTCATTTCTGATTTTATTTGAGTCTTTTGTATTTTTTTCTTGGTTAGTCTAGCCAAAGTTTTATTGATTTTGATCATCTTTTCAAAAAACCCACTCTGGGTTTTGTTGGTCTTTTCTACTGTTTTTCTTGGTCTCCATTTCACTCATTTCTGCGTCGCTCCTTGTTTCTCTCTTCTATTAACTTTGGGCTTATGTTCGTCTTCTTTTTCTGTTACCTTGAGGTGTGACCTTAGGTTGCTTATTTAGCATCTTTCTTGTTTTGAGTGTCTTTATTGCTGCTCACTTTTCCTCAGACCTGTTTCTGTTGCATTCCATAAGTTTTGGTATGTTGTCTGTCTACTTCTGCTTGTTTTAAGATATTTTTAATTTTTCAAAAAAAAATTTTTTTTGGCATCCCCAGCCCCATTTTCTATTTTATTTAGAGACAAGGTCTCACTCATGCTGAAGCTGGCTTTGAACTGGCAATCCTCTTGTCACAGCCTCCTGAGTTGCTGGGATTACAGGTGTGCACCACTGCGCCCAGCTTAATTTTTTATTTTTTATTCTTTGATTATTACTATTTTTGGTAGGCACACTGCTCAATTTCCATGTAGTTGTGAATTTACCTTAATTCTTCCTATTATTGATTTCTAGTTTCATACCACTGTGTTCAGAGAATGACTTCAGCATTTTAAAATTTGCTGTGACTCATTTTGTGCTCAAACGTGTGATCCATCTTGAAGATTGTTCCACGTGCACTTGGGAAAAGTCGTGTTCTTCTGCGGTTGCATAGAATGTTCTAGGTGTGTCTGTCAGGTCCTCCTGGTCTGAGATGTAGGTCAAGTACCATGTCACCTCACCGTGTTCTTCCTGGATGAGCTGTGCGTTGTCAGTGTGGCTGCTTCTTGGATAGGGGACAGATGTGTGGCTGCCTGTCCCTCTCCGGGGCTCCCCTGAGGGAATGGGTGATGTCTAGCTCAGGGACAAGAGCCGTTCATGTCCTCTGGGAAGCAGGCCCTGGGACAATGTGGCTCCTGCAGGTGGCTGGTGCCCACGGCCTCTGCCTTTTCTCTGTGCTTCCGTCAGTCTCCGGCTGTCTCAGGGGTCACGGCGACCCTTCTCCTGCTCCACTGTGTCTGGGTTTGAGCCCTCTCTGGGTCAGGAGCTTTGTGAAGACCATTTTCATTTGTGTCTTTTGTGGGAGGGTAAAAACTGCTCTCTCTGACTCCACCTCCTTTGTCTGGTGGATGTCAGTTTCGTTCCTTGAGCTGAATTCTCCCTCTGTTCTCTGTGTCTACCTTCAACTCTGAGGTTAGGGTGTAGTAAGGAGCAGAGCCCTGGTGGCTCTTGGGGCCATGGCCACTCCAGGCGCCCAACAATTGGCTCATGCCAGGCAATGGTGCTGCCTTCCTGTTTTCAGCTGGAAATTCCAAAAGGACGGCCTGCCTTTCTGGTATATTCTGGTATTTCTGTTTGGGGTTGCAAAGGAAGTATTGAGGTTTCAGAGGTAAAACCTCAAATTGTTAACCAAACATGTAAGAGTTGACGGTCATCATAACCGTGTCGTAAGTGTGGCAGCAGGAGCCAGGCAGAGCGGGGGAGCTCCTGTGGGTTTCTCCAGGTGAAAAATGGGTGGCCTGAGCTGGGGGAAAGGGCTCCTTCTGTGGCAGATTATGATACTTTTCTTTTCTGCTTGTACCCCATTCAGTGTGAACACCAAACCTGCTGCCAGCTGTTGGTGTGCATGTCTGCTTCCTGCTGGACCCCGTACTCCTCTTCTCTTTGTTTATTTTGCTTCATGTGGTCCTCCACTGGGCATCCCACAGCTGGCCCTTTGCGGGCCAGGCCATGGTGCTAGCTGGCTGGCACATAAAGATGTGGCCGGACCCGTGGCAAACGAGCCCCTGCCCTGAGTTCTCCAGGGCCCGTTCTGCTCCACTTCTTGGGGTCAGCACAGCTCCAGCTCCACCCACAACCCCAACACCTTGTCACAGTAGCACCATGAAGGTCCCCAGGAACCCCTCTCTGTGTCTGGGGCCTGTCTGTGTCAGGGAGGCGACTGACTGTGCGAAGGTCTGGAGCTGTGCTGCTGCCAGCCATGGAGAGGGATGCGGCTTCTCAGAGCTGAGGGGATACGAGGCGGAAACACTTAGGTAAGAGGAGAGACAAATTAATTATCTTGTCAAACCCTTCTTCTCAGCAAGCACACGTGCAGCAGACCCTTGCATAATGAGGTATCGCTCCCCACGATGCTGCGCACCCATATTCCCCTTCTCCTCATGTTCTGATTTTTGTTCCCAAGGTCTTTGTGAATCAGCACAGATTTCACAACAGTTACACAAGGTGGACCAGGAGCATGTTGTAACCTTAAATCAGTCGGGTGGATCTTCAATTTGCCTGTAATGTAGGTCTACATGTTACACTCTTGAAGTATGATATGAATTTTAAAAAATTAGTTATAGATGGACACGATACCATCATTTTATTTATTTATGTCGTGCTGAGGATCAAACCCACACGTGGGAGGCAAGCACTGTACCCCTGAGCCACAACCCCAGCCCCGATAGGAATTCTTTACATGGGAATTCAATGGATATTGAACACAAAACTGCAAATTCTTATTAAAAGTGAGGTTTTATTGATTTTTCAAAAGCACGAATCAGCTGGTTTGAAGATTTTGATGTTGATTTTGTTATCTCTTATTGGTGATTTGAATTTTGCAGAACTATCATGAAGAAGGTTTGTTACAAATGAATGTATATGCAGACTGTTCTGACCATGAGCGATATACTTTCAATTCTGGTTTACTTTAAAATTCCCCTGGAGTGAAAAGTTTAAAAGAGGAATAAAAAAAAAATTGTGGATTCAGCTATAGATTTAACTGAAAAAAAAGCTCATCCACGTTGTATGATGAAACTAAAATATCTTTATATTTTCTGCAATGATCATGGCTCATCCTACATGACTACACAACAGTGTTTAAACTCATGGGTTATTTTCAAACTTGCAAATTGCCTTGAGAATTTGATTAATAATGCCAATTTTGATTGCTTAAGCAATGTGATATTTTCCAAACTAAAGTAACCAAAAAATTCCTACAGATGTCCCAAAACTACAGTGACCTAAACATGATTGCTTACTTTGTCAGTAGAACAGAGATTATGTGAAAAGAGTTATATTATAGAACCTTAATTAGTAAATATTCCAAAAGTCAAGAAAATGTTATATAGAATATATGACATGACATGTAATTATTTATTACTCATCTAACACCCTCTAGGTTATCTGCGGACATGTAGACCTGGGCACCTTTAGGTTACTTTGCAATTTTAAGTATGTTTTTACTTGGGTAGAGGATAGGTCATTTTTCATTTCTTAGTATGTGGTTTGGCTCAAACTTTTTAGAATATTGAAAGGGAGGTCTGGGTTTTGACTCCTGCGCTGGACACTCCGTTGTCTGGGAGGACCTGGTGGAGGCACACATGGTCTTCCCAGCTGGCATGGGTCAGACTCTTACTCTGCTTCCAAGGGAATCCTCGGGGAGGGCATTTGAAGAACTCAATGTTTCTTGAACTGTTCAATGACAGCTTTCATCCTGCTGTTGGAAGAATAGCTGGGGCAGTGCTTACTGTTTCTGCCAGGTAAGGCTGCGGGTGTCTGAGCAGGTAAGAAAGCTGGGCTGGCGTTCCCCTGGACAAGTATCATCCATGCACAAGTGATGCCCAAATCCTGAGCAGCCCCTTTTTGTTCCCTTTTTCACAGGAAGAAAAGCCAAACTGTCCACTAGTCAGGGCTCAAAACCTGCAGTTGGGGAGTAAGGTGCAGAGACAAATGGATTTCCCTACCTGTCAGAGAGGCAGGCTCTGTGCATAGGAGGGCTGGAGAGCACAGGCCTCACAGACAGTGGAGGTCTGAGTGTGCTCATCCAAGAAACACAGCGATGCCTGCAATGGGGTGACGCGCCAGGACCTGCAGGAGCAGGTCCGCAGTGGGATTCGGAGAGGCCTGGAGTCAGCCTGATGTCAAAGCCCAGGAAAGAATGACCTGGGGCCATCTGGCACCTCCTGAGGTCAGTTCACCAGATCCTGTGCTGAAGAAACCCCTGTTCCTCCCGCTGTCCATCACTGCTCCTGGGAGGACATGGGACCCTTAGGATAGAGAAGGAAGTAGTGAAGCACAAAAATGTCATTCTAAGAGTTTTTAGTTGTCCTTCTGATGCATTTGGTCCCTTTTGAACGTTGTCCCGATTCCTTATGTAGCATCTTCCAGAATTCAAAGTCAAAAAATTCAGAGGGTCTTTATTTTCCCTTATGATCCCCGTTTTAAAGCTATAAATACAGAGAGAATGAGCCTGGATTTTCCAATCCCTAGGATGTTCCTGGGCCTAGGAACGAGTGCTCTGCGGAAGCTTGCTTTGCTGTGTTGAAGGTCTCCGGAGTTGATGCAGCTCCCGGGTTTGGAAGTCACATAGTGATTTACAAATAACCCACAAGTTGGCAGTGACGAGGAACAGGGAGAACTGAAATTTATTTATTTTTTTAATATCAAAATGTCCACGCTTGTGTGACAAATATTCATTAATGTTAAATAAAGGGTGACTTACTATAGGATTGGTCGAGCAGCACAAAACCATGTATGTGAGTTAACCCACCATCTCTTAGATAAAAAGCCGAGACAGTACCCCTCGAGATCTGCCCAGCCGGCGTTTTCTCCGGCTCCCTGGTGCATCTAGGAGCTACTCTGGCTTCCTTAGCCTGTCACTCAACTTACATTGACTCCTGGAAAGCTCTAGAATGATTTTGTCATGTCTCTCTGCTTAAGAAAGAGGGTCATGATGTGGCGTTATACGAAAAATTGCCGGAGCTGAAATTAATGAATAGAAATATTAGAAACTCAGCAAGTCCTGTGGAAGTCCCAGCAAACAGATTCCGACTCCTTGCGGGTTCCAAGCCCCTCTGCATTTCATTTCACGTGCACCTCGTTTGCTATCGAATCTTTCCTAATTTTTTAAGACAAGGCTCTGACACTACCAGGTCCGAAGTCACTATGAATATTTACTAATGAGTCTATATCCCAAAAAAGTAGATTTAAAAACTTAATCTTGACTGGCTTCTAAATGTTCCCAAGCCTCACACTGGGCAGTTCTAAAGGCAAATTTGAAGGCTTATGTGGCTGTGGCATCTGCAGAGAAAGTGCTGATCCCACGTGCATTGCTGAGCTCTGCCCCTCCTCTTTGCAGAATTAGCGTATTATGCAAATTGTTTTACAAATACGGTGCAGATGTCATTAATAAAACATGAAAGTGGAATCTGTGTCACCAATTAGCATTTTCATTGTATTTCCAGTCCAGTCTCCGCTTACAGCTTACTCTGCCCTGTGACATTCGTGCGCGGCTGTCACCAGAAACCTCTCTGCTAGTTACAGAGTGAAGGTGCAAGGGCTGCGAGCTGCTGGGGGCCCATCACAGGACGAGAGGGGCCTGGGCAGGGCTGCAGGCTCCGCCGTGGCCAGGCTCTGGTGCAGAAGCTGCCCATCAGCCCCACTTGTCTCCCAGGGTGGCTTGTTGAAGGGCATTGCTGAGCAGGTCACATTGAGATGCCATAGTTGGCACTCTTCTCATAAGTTAAACGATTGCTTGGTTTCTGGGTTCAGAATTGTGACCAGGGTGTGGTTTGCCCTTGGGCAACTGGTTCTTTGGAGTTGGTTTTTGAAGGGGGTCAAGAAGTCCACTTTAGAATAAACACTCCTTTCTGAGGAGGTGGACACTAAAAGCCAATAATGTTTCCTTGGAAGCGACTCACGTCTCTCGATCAGCGTGCATGTACTATTTCAAAGAAAAAAGAAGTTTGTTCAGCTCCATAGTCTGTGATCATCACTAACCCTGACAGCCCCATGCAGGTGAGCAGCCGCTTAAAACCTGGCTAAAAAGTACGTTGGAAGTTGTGTCCCGAGATTGCCTTATAACATTAATTTCTCTATCTGTTGGAAACAGTACTGCTAACAATTAAAAGATGTGTGCTGTCGGGGGACCAGAGGAGAGAGGAATTTAAGACTCTTGGCTCAGATCAACTTAGAGAAATTATGCAGATTATTCACAGGCGAGGGAGCCTGCAGTTACCAGTTACCGCCCTTCCTCAGAGTACAGGGTCACATGGTGATGGCTGTGGTGGGGGCTGGAGAACAAAGGCCAGTGGTTGGTCTGTGGCTGCCTGAGCTGCCCACAGCTGGTGACTGCCAGCTGGCCCTTCCTGTCTGCACTGGGTGCACCTAGGTCACCAATAAAGTGCACATCTCCTTCTGTGTTCCAGAATTCCCAATTCGGTTGTTACTCACAGGTAAACTTCTGTAAGTTCGTCGGGAGCTCAGAGGTGAGGACACGTGCTTGGAAGCCTTACCTGCATGGAGGGCACCGTCCCAGGGAAGAATCGTGCACTCCCCACCCAGAAACATGCCAATCTGCACCTCAGAAACCGGACAGAGACAGGGACCCGGGCGGCGTGGGGTGCACCCTCTCTGAAACTCCAGCCTGGGTTTAGTTTTCAAATATTTAACTTTAACCTGTTTAATATTTAGTAAGGCTAAAGAAATAAAAGATGAATTATTGAAGAGATTAATGTTTTTAAAACCAAAAAAGTCACAGCCAAGCAGCTTTGTATCAAAACCTCATTTCACAGGCATTAATTTTTTAATAAGGTACTGATTGTCCGATGAGGTACGCTGTGTGCTAATCAGCTCCACATTCAGGGGAAGGCTTTGCTATTTTCTTGGGCTAAATACCATCTGAGTTGAATTCCTTCCACTGTGGGTTCCGGAAACTGCTGAAAAGACATCGGAAGGGACAGACTCTTAATTTTCTTCCTGATTTGTAACCCGAGTGAACATCTGAAAACTTGTGCCATTGGAAACCCTCCCCAGAAGGGCGACTGTGCCTTTTCAGACCACACCCCTGTAGACAAAGCAATTACCGTCGGGGATTGCGTTTTCTGGGGGCAAAAGGTGGGGGGCAGGGTGGGCAAATTAAAGCAGAATCAATAGGTGGGGCTTTGTTAATCAAGAAGGAGGCTTGGGCGCCTGTACAGATGGCCGGGAGGGGGAGGGGGCATCTGGAGAGGATGGAGAAAAGGGGATGGGTAATGCCCTCCCCTTTTTTGACCATAGATGTAATTTGCAAATGTCATCTCGTATTTATCTTTCGTATCTGCATTTGAGAAAAGGT
Organism: Callospermophilus lateralis; assembly: GCF_048772815.1. Classification (NCBI taxonomy): domain Eukaryota; kingdom Metazoa; phylum Chordata; class Mammalia; order Rodentia; family Sciuridae; genus Callospermophilus; species Callospermophilus lateralis. The sequence goes on along the minus strand of NC_135316.1, from coordinate 108,676,795 downwards.
ATGATTGCTGCATGGAAGAGGTGTCCTCAGGAGCCTGGAGGTAACCACTCCAGAACCCTCCCCGGCACCCTGCTTTACAGGGGAACATTCTAGACGGGTGGGAGGAGTGTTGGAGAAGGTCGGCAGGCCTCAGACTGGAGGCAGTCACCCAGAGAAGGTTCTGAGGGTCTAAAGTCAGACTGGAGAGGGAGAGGGTTGGGTCTGCTCAGTGCAGGGGAGATTGCTGAAGTGGAGTCAGACCTGCAAGTAAACACGTGGAATTCCCTCTTTGTAGAGTGACTGCTAATGGGGATTTACGCCCCCTGTGGGTGTGCGTGTATCCGTGCATGCTGATAAATCCTCCCAAAGGCTGGGCAGCAGCACACGGTGGCAGGGGGACAGGAGGATCCCACGCAGGAAGTGTCCCCTCTGGGCCTGCGCTGCTCTTAAACCTTATGTGATGTTGCAAAAGGCAGCTCAGTGCGGGAGCCCAACCCTGCCCTGGGGAGGAAAGAAAAGAGGGTTCTAAAATAAACGGGAGGCGGCTTTCAAGAGCCCCCACTTCAGACGCAGGATACACGGCTCTTGTGTTTTTTCTTTTGAGGGAAAGGAAGGCGGTCCCAGGGGAAGGGCAGTTGTAGTTGTCGGCACAAACACACACCCTGGAACTCAGCCTTTCAGAGGAGAAAATGCCAGAGACTGAAAACCAGCCTTTTTAAAAACATCAATACCTTCTATTTATAGAGCTTGAAAATGGTCTGAAGCCAAAAGCAGTGATAGCCCAATGCTTAAGACTGTCACATGCAGAAGCGCCTGCAGAGTCTTTAGAACTTCAGGTCAAAGGTCCAGAAATAGACAACTAAGTCTACTCTCTCAAGTTTGCTTTGTGCCCACGGAGGAAGGTTCTTCAAAGTGACCCTAGAAAGCAGCTTTTATAGCAACTCTGATAAGCATGACTGAAGCATCCAGCATGTTTGCTTGGGACAGATTTCTAGAGAATTCTCTGATTCTTTTTGGTAGACTGCGTCTTTCATTTTCCCGAGGAACTCCAATGTCTTAGAGGAAAGCTCTCAGCACGGGGGTGGGAGGGGAGGTCTTGGGCTGCGTGTGTTTGCGCCTGGCTGGTCTCAGGGTGGCGGAAAGGCTTTCAGCCGCACTGTTTCTCGGGAAGATCACCAGACCTTTCCATCAAACAGGAACTTTTCCTCTGGCCCATTTTTGTGTTTTCTTTTGGGAGAGGGTTTGGAAGGTGAGGAGGTTTATCTAATGAAGTCCTGTTACAACACACACACACACACACACACACACACACACACACACTTCCTTTGACAAAGTAGTTCTTCTGCAAGGGGATCATCGGGCACCTCGAGGAGGGTGGTGGGCTCTGTCTGAGTTGGTGACCCACCGTGGACTCACTTCGGGCAGGTACAGAATCCAGCAGCGACGCTCGACTGGCACAGCTGGGTCTGAAGCCTCCTGGGTGCTCTCAGGGAGACAGCACCCAAAGCTTTCTGACCCCAGGTTCCCATGTAAACCCCCGCCACTCCTCAGATGGCCCCTCAGCCATCTGCCCAGGGAGTGCCAGGTCATCCGATCGTCCCTTTTCCTCTTGCTGGCTGTTGCCCTCTCCACATGAGCTTCCCCGTAGGCCCCAGGAGTGTCTCTGTCCCCCAGAGTCACCTCCAAGCATGGCTCACATTTCCCTTGTTGGGAAGCTGGGTGGACAAGCCTTCCGCACCCTCTGCCTCTGATTCCTAGCCCCGGCTTGCGCTGAAGCTGCTTGGGAAGGCCCTTTCCTCCCTCTTCCCTGTCGGCCTCTGTCCTTCGGGCTCTGCTCTGTCCAGTTCTGCAGCCAGCTTGGTAATGAACTTTTCAGGGACTGAATCCAACAGACTTTCAACCAGAGAAGTCCTGTCCTGGGGCGGGCAAGGGAGCAGAGCATTGGCCAGTCGCACGGTGCTGGGCCCCGCTGAGCCCCTCTCCGGTGTCCATGGCTTCCCACGCCTGCTTTCCCGTCTGTCCTTGGATCGACTGCTCCCTATAATTTCGCTTCCTCTTTTCCTACCTGAACAGTAGGTAGCTGTGCTCCCCGGGTGGCCTCTCCACCCGCAGTGCCCCTGCGGCTTGCCTCCCCTGCTCTGGGAGTCTTTGCTGAGCATGCCCAGGCCCCTGCCTCACAGACTGACGGGGAAGGAAAGAGAAGGCTGATGTAAAGAGAAGGGGAGACCTTGGGCAGAGACCAGGCTGGACGGGAAGAGCCCTGTCTTTGGAACATGTAGGTGGCCCCATGTGACGGGAAAACAGTCAAAGGTGAAAAGAGAAGAGGTACAGGCAGGGGACAGGGGACAGGGTGATGCACGTTCCTCATGATTTTAGAGTTGGTGCTGCGACCTGAGTCACTGCAATATTTTCACCCAAGAAACCATCTTACGTGTGCTGTCGAAGGTGGAGAGCAACAGCCGACCAGCCAGAGACGCGAGAAGGCCGGCAAACCAGGTAGGGGCCCAGAGGACCCGGTGGGGGCCGAGAGGATCTGGTGGGGGCCGAGAGGATCTGGAAGCTGTTGCAGTCAGGGGGGGATGGTGGCGTCTGAGCACCGTGGCCATCAAGTCCTGACTCAATACTAGGTTAGCAATGCCCACAAATTGGTTTTCTTTACTTGCTTCTCTGTAGGAAAATCTCAGGGTGTTTGGTTTTCCTGTATTTGATCCTGTGTAGGATGGATATATATATACATGAATACATAATTATTTTCATAGGTTTTGTATGTGTGTGTGTATATATATAAATTTCCTCTTGAGTTTCTAGCTATATAGGAAGTAAATATAAATAAAGGAATCTGTTAAAAAACGAAATTGAACCTGCTCAGTGAGCGCCTGGACACATGATCTTTCTATAAAGTTTCTCACACATATATAAATAACTAAAGACAAGCACATGTTAGGATCTGAATGGGTCCCTTCCAAGTTTCAGGCTTGGACGATGCGACAGGATTAAGAGGTGGGGTCTCTAAGAGCTGGCGAGGCATTGAGGGCTGCTGCTGCCTGGGTCTCAGACTTGAGCCTCCAGTTCTATGAGAGACGCATTTGTGTTCTTGTAAATTACCCAACCTGTGGTGTTTTGTTACAGCAGCACAAACAGACTGAGAGACCACGTGACACCCAATTTGATTGCTCTGCGTGTAGATTTCTCTTCCAGCAGAGAAGGTCAGATGCGTTCGTGGTGCAGAGTAGCACATGTCCCACTGACGAGAACTGGAAAGAGGCACAGGTTCCCAGCCTTAGGACTCGCCACCCCCAGGGGAAGTACTCTGGGCACAGGTGCTCTTCCATTCTTTCAGGTTTAGGGCTTCACCTTGGAAATTTCCCAAGTGGCACCCAGGCTGAGAGCAGAATGAGGAAGAGGCAGGAGGAGGGCAGGTCCACAGAAACAAAGGTCCTCTGAGAATGGGCACCACTCATCCCGTGTGGGGCTGGAGCAGGGGGAGGGAGCTTGACCTGCTCCCCCCAGCACTGCCGGAGCCCTCGGGGACGTCAGAGCTCCACGAGGTCCCATCACAGCAAAGGGAACCGCATCTGCACCATGAAATCCACCTCTGGGAGGACAAATCTGCATGTTTCAATTGCAGTCCAATATGTGAGTGTTCTGAAAGAGGATCAAGAGGAAAAGTCTACGGAAGATGTTTGAATCTTAATCTGTGGGTCTCCTTTCATAGGCGTCATGTGTGCTGTGAGGGAAAACACAGAAGTAACACAAAACGTAAATGACTTTAACAATATCATATGTTGCAGGATGCAAGAAATATTTAAAGTTGAGCTGCCCTCTGTGGTGGTGCAGTCCAGGGCCAGGCAGCCTGGGTGGCCATCAGTGGTCCTCTCATCCACGTCCCATATTTCTGACTTTGGGACAGGTTTTGGGCTGTGAAAGTGCATCAGCCACAGTCCTACCTTCTGAGAGTCCCAGCCTCGTGAGAGAAGGACTAACAAGACCAATGTGGCACGTGTCACCCAAGCCAGAAGGCAAAGTAGCCTGTGACGCTAGAGCGATGCAGGGTGTCGGGTCCACCAGGAGGAGACGGCTGCCTCTGCCGAACTCACAGAGAGGAGCCTCTGAGCTTGACCTTGGAGAAGGGCCAGTGTGTTGGTCAAGCCTGCCGCGCCTCCTCGAGGGGACTGCAGAGGGACCCAGGACAGAGCCTCCCCTGGAGAGGAACCCAGAGGGCGGGAATCTTAGGTATGGATGCCGCTTAAATACGTCAGTAGAGAACGTGCTCTTTCCTTTTCCTTTCCGTGTAGAAATCACATGACATGAGATCTAGTCTCTCACTGAGTTTCTGGGCCTTCGGGCACCATGTTGGACGGCGGATCTTCCTGTCCTACTGAATTCCAGACCCACTGAGCAGCCGCACCTGCTCTGCTGCCCAGGACCCCTCCTACAGGGACGCGCCACTTTCTGACAGCTTCGGCACAGATCTTCACGTTGACAGGATCTGCTGCATCTGAGATCCCATCCATGTTGGGTGGCTTTGGTGTTGGGGCGCTCCTCACCCTTCTTTCCAGGCAGGACCCCTGCAGAGGTTGCTTCAGGCCCAAATGTGTGCAGCTGAGAATGAGACGAGACGATGGTTTTCAAGCAGCGGGGCAAGCCCGGGATGGCCCCTGACACCTGGCGACCCACAACGATGAGCAAGGAGGGAAACCCAAGCAAGCCTCTGCTTCCTGTGCCTCCTCCCCACCTTCTGGCCACAGAGGGAGTAAGTGGTAAGAGGCCACACGCGTTCTGGACGCTGCAGATCTTGTCTGTAAAACTGCGAGAACACGCCACCTGTGATATCTGCATCTGGAACGTCCCCAGGCCCTGCATGTTGAAACCTTGGTCCTCAGTGGGGCTCATTGGGAGGCGGAAGAACCTTTAAGGGAAGGGCCTAGTGGGAGGTCTTTGGGGGCTGCTCTGGAATGGGATTAGGGGTTCCGGTCTCCTCCTCTCTCTGCCTTGTGGCCATTATGAGGTGAACAGCCTGACCCACCTTGTGTGGCTGCCAAGGTGCTGTCTCACCACGGGCCCCAAAACAAAAGGAACAATTAATAATGGACGGAAATGCCAGAAACTATCGGCCCCAATAAACATTTCTTCTTTTTAAACTGGGTAGCTCAGATATTTGTTACAGTAATGGAAAGCTGACTAATATGCCATCTTCCAGAACAACTTCAAGGAATTGAGGGAACAAACGTGAGGCTAATGGTGGCTTGTTCTATTGGGACCATCATCTGCCCACCACTAGTGCCTGGCCCAAGAGTGTAGCCCATCAAGTCAGTTTCCTCCCACTGCGGTATGGACAGGGTGCTCAGAAGCGGGTGCACCTATACCTGTGTGGACAGAGAGGGCAGTGTGAGCCCAAGCCCCTTCCCCTCTGGCACACTGACAGGGCAGCCACGAGTCCTTTTCACATCTCACTGTGGACATGGATGGAGGGGGTGGAGAAAACACTTGCATTTCTCTAAATACGTCATTTTGCCCTTTGGAAGCTTAGAATATGGATGAGAGCAGAACACTAACAGGGGTGGTAAGGAGTGGTGTGTCACTGCAGGAGGCAGGACGACGTGGTGGGGAAGGGCTGCAGGGTCAGGAATTTAACCCACGCCCGGTGGTCCCCCTCAGTAAAGAGAGCGCGGATGACAGGGTGGGCGGTGAGGCCAAGACCCTGTCAGCCCTTCTGTTTCTGATTTGGTCTTTTGGACCGCTCTCAGAATTGAAGGTTTGGAAGAGGTGACAATGACCAGGTAGCCTCTTGGTTCCACATAAACACTTTGATTTGTTTTATAGACAAAAAACCCCCCAAAAAGGGCTGGGATTGTGGCTCAGTGGTAGAGGGCTCGCCTTGCACGTGCAGGACCCTGGGTTCAATCCTCAGCACCACATACAAAAATAAACAAGTGAAATAAAGGTGTTGTGTCCAACTACAACTAAAAAAAAAAAAAATAAATATTTAAAAAATGTAGCTTTGGCAGAAGAAACCAAGAAGCCAGCTTTTAATAACTCTCTCGCCTCTTTCATTTCATGACTCTCCATTTTAGAATCATGGCAGCAGTGTTCGCCGCTGCACAATCAAGTTTTCTTGTCTTTAACAACTTTAGTTTCCAAAGCTCACCTTGCACTGGGAATGCTAAGTGAAATCCCCAGCAGCAGGGCAGCCCAAGGGGATGCATGTCATTTGAAGCAGGTGCATCTCCTGAGCCCGTTTCCAGGTGTGGCTCAGGTCACTGGAGTCCTGGTGTCTGCAGTCTGTCCCACACTGCTGTGCCACGCCACCGGGGTTCTGAGCCCTGACTGCCTGTGGGTGGAAGTGTGAGCGGTGAAGGAGGCTGGCCTTCCTCCTCCTCCAGCTGTGTACAGCTGCGGGCACCGTGAACACTTCAGTTCAGGGCTGTGGAGAGGCCGTGTGGCTTCCCACAGAGGCACCAGGCAGCAGCTGAATGGGCTCTTTAACCCCAGTGCCCTCTTCACGCCCGGCTCCTGGAGGAGGGACGGGCACTGGCTCCCTGGCCGGTGGCCCCCTGGAGCTCCTGCCATCCATCCGCCCTCTGCACTTCCTTCCGTCCTGACTCACACTCTCGCTCATGTTAGGCCAAGGAGGGCACATCTGCATGAGCCTTGGAAAATGCGTTTTTACATTTTATTTATTTATTAAATGACGTCTCTCAGCCATGGTTTCCCCATCTGTGCACATCAGTCAGGATTACATTTATTCAGCATAGAATTAGGAAGATGTGCAGCTGATCTTTTTCTATGGACTATTAAATGCATATTTTAAAATCCATGTGTTTCGTAATCAAATCTTATTTACTGAGCACCTTGCAAGGGCCAGAAATGACCATGGCCAAGGCATGAGAGGGGCAAATATAAAAGTGTGCCGCTTTCTCTTGGAGTACACAGCTAGACAGGCAGTGAACGGTTGGTTTAAATAAACACAGAAACAAACCCATGAGCAGCTGTTGTGAGGTGGGCGAGCACGGCAGTCTGGACAGGACAGGGCTCCCCAGGACAGTTACTGGTGGCCACATCTGAGGGCAGCCTGGATTAGCCTGGGTAGAGAGGGAGGCAGCCACTCTGGGCATTTGGGAACAGCGTGTGGGCCCTGCAGGGGAAGTCCTTGGGGAGTCTCAGAAGCCACTGAGGCCAGCAGGACCAAGTAGAGGGAGGGCAAGAGGGATATGCAGCAGGACTGGAGATGGAGGCAAGTCGCACACCCCAGGGCTGGGAGGAGCAAGGGATGCTCAAAAGCAAAGGGAAGCTTTCGGGGATGCTGAGCACAACTTGCCTCTTCTAGAATACTGTGGCCTCTGAGCCAGAGTGTCTCCCACGCAGCAGCAGGAGAGGTCAGTTGACTCCAGGCTGGCCGCGGAGCAGGTCCCGCTACATAGACAGGGAAGGGACCTCTGGAAGTGTTCATCCCCTGCGATCGGCACCAGAGCATGAAAGGCCCTTGAACGGCCAAAGATCACACCTTCATTTGCTCCACCAAGGAGGCGGTGGCACGATGACAGGGAGCTCTTGGCAGATGCCGTCCAGATGTGCGTCTGAGGAGCAGCCAGTGACAGTGAGTTGCGCCCCTCCCTCTGGAGTCCTTTGGGTTGTTCCCTCTGGTTCCTTTGGGGTCATCAGGGTAGCACAGGAGGCTAGTGACGCTTCACAGGGCTCTTGGCTGTCATTTCACAGAAAGAAAAACAAACAGATCCGGGCAGCTGTCTTCTCCTGCACAGAGTCAGGAGCCGCTCCTTGGTGTGTGTCCCCCTCCAGGTGTGGCAAGCCCAGAAGCCAGGTTCAGTGGCACCGCTGGTGAGTGAGGGCCGGTCATGCCATCTGCAGCTCACAAGGGTCCTGTGCGGCCTCTGCGCCTGATGGAGACCCATCTGCTGGTACCTCCTTCTGCAAAGATTTGATAAAAATAGAGAAATCGCCAGTTCTCATCATGCTGTTGGTATATTTTCTCGAGGTAGGCCTTGATGAATCCATCCTTCTGGAGATTTATCATTACAATAATTGGGCTTAAGACGGGTCTGATGCAGGGCTGGGGCTGGGGCTCAGTGGTAGAGCGCTCGCCTAGCACGTGCGAAGCACTGAGTTTGATCCTTGGCACCACATCAAAATAAATAAAAGGTATTGTGAAAAAAAAGAAAGAAAGAAAAGATGAATCTGATGCAAAATTCTCTAAGTGGTCTTTTTTTTTTTTTTTTAATCTTGAGTGAAAAATGCTGGAGGACTTGTTTGCTTTTGTGTTGGTGACCTTTTTACAACTGTGACCAAAATACCTGACAAGAACAAGTTGGAGGAGAGGAAGTTCATTTTGGCTCATGGTTTCAGAGGTCTCAGTCCACAGAAGGCCGACTCCATGGCTCTGGATCCAGGATGCAGCGGCTCAAGGTGGGAGGGCAGGCGGGGGAAGGCTGCTCTGCTTAGGGCGGCCAGAGAAGGAGGGGGTCTCCTGGAAGAAGCCCCTTCCAGGGCTCACCCTAATGGCCACCTCCTCCAGTCATGCCCCACCTGCCCACAAGAGCCACCCATCAGTCCTTCCCAACTAGGATGGACTGCCAGATCACAGCCCTCACAGTCCAGTCAGTTCACCTCGGAATATTCCTGCATCAGCTCGACTTTCATTCAAACCACCAAGTGAAGAATGTCTTACTAGAGGATGACTTTAGGGTTACCGTTTGGGGATGAAGAACAAAACTTCTTGTGAACTGAGAATTAAGTCGAAGCGAGGGGCGTTTTGTGTTGGGAAGAGCCTGGCGAAAAGCCCTGTTAATTGGGGAATGGGGATGAATGGCAGTGAGGTGGGAGTGGTGACCACAAAGGCCCTTCTCTGTGAAGCATCTGCACCTGGAGGGTGAGCAGCCACTTCACTGCTCACAGACGCCAGCTTCCCCGGCTTGCTGAGCTGGACACAGGGCTGTGATCTCCCTGGTGGCACAACATCAGGCCGAGTGTCACCACATCCAGGTGGGCACAGAAGCCGTGGAGCCACCCAGGGGTGGGGGCCGTCCCTGCAGGAAGACCTCTGCCAGTCATGTCTGCTGTAGACCAAAATAAGGTGGCGTCACAGATGGCACGACAAGATGAACAGCAGGCGGGGTGGGCAAGAGTCACAGGATGCGTGTGAGTTTTGGTGTTGTTTGGACGTAGGACTTTGACCTCAGTGGGGGTCCCTAGCACCTGGACACTGGGTTGGCGTCTGGGTCCACCGCCCACCTTGCTGCTTGCTCAGCTCCTCTGAGACCATCCTGCCCTTGGGCACCCAGCCACATCCCCTCTTTCTGCTCCAGGAAGCCCCCCGCCAAGCCGCTTTCCTCTTCCTTCGCCACCAACTCCCCCCTCCTGCCTCAGCGCACCACTGCAGAGACATGCCACCTCCCAGCTTGCCAAGCTCCCCGCTTGGAGCACACAGGCGGCGGCCGTGCCGGGGGTGCCTGCCGGTTCCAGCCCAGCAGCAGGGCCCACCACCAGCAGAGCTTTCCCCGCTGCCCTACTGCGGCCGACGTGCGTCCTGGAGCATTTACTGTCCCTCTCACAAGACTGCCCAACGGTCAAGGGAATCCAGAGCCACACAGAACAAGGACGCCTGGTCACGGCCTGGTTGCAGTTTTGAAAGCCGGAGAGTTTATATTCCTGAAGCTAAGACTGAAGACAGTATTTTCCTTCCTGTTAGGAAAGACGGGACAGATCTGTGCTCAGCTTCCTAGTATCCGTGCCTGGGAAGCTAGTCCACGTCACATGAACTGCTGCCACATTTGCATATTTGCAAATATTTAGATACTGTCTTCTTAATTAAAAAAAAAAAATTTCTCCCAGATTATCAATAGCCACATTCTGAATTTCTATGTATGAATTCCCCAATTGGAGGTAAAAATGCAGAGGAAAATTGTCTTCAGCTCATGAACTCTAGAGAGAGGTAGAATATTTCCTCAATGCTTTTCTCCTGCAATCATTCAACAAATAACACCTCTACATTCAAGTAGTGACTCAGTCCTGGTCACTGAGGGAATTGCCACCAGCCTTGGAGAATTTTCATGCAATCACTGAAAAACCACTGAGGAAAAATTAGAGAAGGGCTCCGGCTCCTGGGCCCTGGAAGAGGACCTCACAGGTGAGGGGAGCAGAGCCAAAGGGCGTGGGCCAAACCTGCCCTCAGGGACGGGAGGAGGAAGCAGAGACGCTGCAGGATGGATCTCTGATGAAGGCCGACAGACAGGTGGCTGGTAGCCGAAGCTCAGTGGTCTTTAAAAGGCAACGGGAAGCACAGGAGGAGGAGATGCAGAGGCACAGGAAGCGCGAGGGGGACATGGATGGTCCTCAGAACGCGGCCGAGGGAGGCCAGGAAGACCACTGGGCGGGTGGGTGCCCTTCTTGGGGGCAGGGGAGGGTGGGCCTGACCGAGGGACTCCTGCCCTGGGGAAAGGCACCAGAACCTTCCAGCAAGGGCCAGCCTGCTCACCTGTGGGGTTTCCCTCGCGTGGCGGTCCCTGTTCTGGGGCACTTGCGTTGTCACTAGCCTGGGGTCTCTTCTCCCTGAGCTCCTGCCTCCTCGGGCTGCTTTGCCGGCAGCAGGGCAGCTCCCTCCTGGCCAGGCGGCTGCCCCTCTTGCTCATTACGGACTGTCCCAGCTGCCCTGACCTCATCTTGTCGTGCCTCCGCTCATCGTCACCCAGGTTACTACCTGAAGCACAGCACCCATCAGGACCTCCTCAGCTCAACAAGCCAAAGGCACGACGCCTCTGAGCCCCCTGTCCACCATCCGTCCACACCCCTTGGGGTTAGTTAAGAGCCCTACAGTTAAGCCTGACATCTCCTTCGGGCCTTAAGTCATTACTTCTTTGCGTGCTTTCTCCTTTCTCTTCTGCACACAGAGAGAGGAAGAGAAGGACCGCCTGCTGACCGGCTGACTGCCTCCGGCCACCTCCTAGATGTGCCTTCGCTCGGCTTCTTTGCTAGCTGGATGCTCTTGCTCTTCTCATCGATTTCTGTCAGAATTCTGCTGCCCTCTCAACTGTGATGCAGGCAGCCACCTTCTTTATGGAGCCTCCCTGAGCCCCGGCCACTTGAACCAGGAGGGCTGCTCCTGGCCTGGGTGGCCGTGAAGCTGCTCACCACACGTTCCGTCCACTGGCGCTCTCAGGTGCTCCTTGGGAAAGCCCCCACAGGGGAGTCGGGTCGGAGCGTGCGCCTTACATAGGCCAGGCTGCCACAAAGCAGAGAGAAAGTTTTAAAAGACCAATTAAATAAGAAAATTGCTTGTCGTGTGCTCTCTGTCAAGTTCCACACACACAGGTGAAAGGTGACTTTTGCTGGGACATGACCATCCAAGAAACATGAGCGTCATTTTGTTTTGCTGTATTTCATACAAATCATGCGGGAACATTTGTTTCCTGACCACCCCAGCTTACAATGTGAATTCTTATTTTTGAATGCGTATAAAGATGGGGGGAAAGGCTTTTGAGTGATTTTTAAAAGACTGTCTTTAAAAACTGCATCAGGAGGTCCAATTTCGGCATGGAGAAAGGCACTAAGAGAAACTGTGGTAACCAGGCTGACACCCCGACTCTCAGGCCATGACTTAAAAGGAGGTTCCGGTTACCACCTTGCTCTTGTCACTTGATGGTAAATGACACCTATTGAAAGCATAATGAAAAGAAAGTGTTTAGTCACTGGCAATGACCTTTACCATGCAAAAGCCAAAGTTTAAAGGTGAATGCATTCTTCATCTCAGGAACTGGAATTCCAGCATCAAAACACGTGGTTTCCACCTCTGGAGCCAGGGTGACCCCATCAATTACAGGTGACATTATGTTTTCAACAAATACAAATTGTTTTGCCTTTAGACTTAAAAGCTCCTAAAGTGAGTGTTCTATTCGCAGTGAGAACAGTTCTGCGCAGCTCAGGTCCTTGAGTCACGGGAAGAGCTGCAGTGGTATGGCACCACCCAGGTACAGCGCCATGGTGGACAAGGAGGACAGTCTCTCGCCAGTTCCAGAAGACACTCAGCCAGTAGGTTGGGAGGGAAGAGCTTGATGCCTGGGGCCAGGGCTTCTTGCTTTACCCCTTTTTTGGGGGGTGAGAGGGTGGGAGATGTACTAGGGATTGAACTCAGGGGCATTCAGCTACTGAGCCACACCCTGGCTCTATTTTGTATTTTATTTAGAGACAGGGTCTCACTGAGTTGCTTAGCACCTCACTGTTGCTGAGGCTGGCTTTGAACTTGTGATGCTCCTGGCTCCGCCTCCCAAACCACTGGGATTATAGGCTTGTGCTATCGTGCCTGGCCATTTTCCCCTCTTTTTGGTGGACATCACTGTTTAGCAGACACTTTCTCCCTCAGCCAGGTAACCTAAGGGTCTGTGAAGACCACAGGCTCTGGCGAGACTTGGCGCTGGGTGGAAGAGTCTCTTTGGCACCTTAGCGGTGGGTTATTAAGACTGGCCAGGCTTCCTTCTGAGTTACTGTGGACTTGGACTGCCCTGCTGGGCATGTGGGTTAATGGGAAGGGGCACCAGGTCGGGAGTGAAAGTTCCCAGACTCAGATCCCGGTTCACCGATCTTTTGGACAAACATCCACTAGGCTCTGGCTGCCATCCTGCACTCCCGTTGGACTTCACGGCCGCCCGCCATGGTTTCACGTTCACTGCTGAGGAAACGGAGGCATAAAGACACTGCGTGAGAGGTCCAGCTCAGAGGGAATGGAGAAGCTGTGATCTGAACTGGTTCCACTCCCTCCAGGGGTGTCCTTCACCATCAAGGACTGAACAGCCCCTGGCCAACTGCATGGCTCTGTGCAAGTCACACACTGGCCATGGATGCCCAGCAGAATGTCCCTTTTCTCATGGGGAAAATGACCATTTCCGGGCATGAAAATACCGGTCAGGAGAAAGGCAGAGGTTCTTGACAGCATGGTTGACCACTGAGAGGTCATCCGTTAGTGTTAACAGGTGGGAAGAGGGGAGTTGGCGAGACAGGCCCAGGGTGGACTTGACTCTGTCCTCAGAGCCTCCCTACTGTGGCACCCAAGGCGCAGCAGGCACTGAGCACTCTCTCCAGCCCAGGGTCTGGTGGGTGAGTCCATATGACAGAGCAGCCACAACAGGAGTCTCAGCTTTCAAACGCATCATGGTGACGTATTCAGAGATGTCATCTCACCTAGAGGTCAGTAGATGCTCTGTGAATCATCTAGGTGGGCAGTGGGCAGCATGCTTTGCTCTGGCTTGAACACAGGCAGTCCCGACCTCTCAAGTTGTGATCAATGATTATTCTGCTTGATGATGGTGTAAAGCACACCAGGTGGCCATTGTTTTCACTCTTACTACAACATTAAAGGAGTACATGGGCTCTTCAGCACTTCATTAGGCAGCAGGTTTTGCCTTGGAGGAATCCGCCAACTTGGTCTAATGCAAGTGTTCTCGGTGTGTTACGGTCAGGCTGGACGAAGCTACGATGTTTGGTTGGCTGAGTGCATTAAATATATCTCACGATGGGCTCACGATTGTAAGTCAAGGAGCATCTGCACACTATTCACAGTGGGAGAACGTTAAACAGAGCAGTAAATAGCCAGATAGGAGGTGCACATGTGCTCTGACTTTTATATGTGAGTAGAATTCTCCTATGGGTCCTCAAAAAAGTAATTGTGAAATTATGGGGACTTCTACATACTACGTTTCAGGAGGCTAAGTCTTAAAATACCCATCAATGCAGTTTTGTGGAACATTGAAGCAGCGTGGCCCGCTTGATGGTCTGCCTGGGTTCTGGTAGGAATCAGAACTGTGGACTTCCACTGTCAAGGACAATCGCGGCTGTTCCCCTTCACCTGGCAGGGAAGGCGGTAAGGACAGGTAAGCACCCCAATAGCCAAACACAGAGCCAGAACCCACAGAGCTCAGAGACCCCAATCTCGCTCATGGTCTGACCCAGGCTGTGCCTCCATGCAGAACCACCCTGGCCACAGCCAGTCTGAAATTGGCATGGAGATTGGCCACGAGCTGACTTCAGGCACAAGAAAAGCTGAGGCTCCACAGAGATGAAGCCCTTACAGCAGAGACTGCTTCCTTCCCAGGAGTCAAGGATCTGTGGGCTGCTGGACTCCCTAGCTGACGACCTGGTCAGCCAGCTGTTCCTTAAGGCTAGTTTCTCCAGGAATCATGCTAGGCATGTGGGCTAAGGCAGTGCCTGACCTCAGGGAGCTTATGCTGTAGCCAGGAAATCGAGACGATGTGCAATCCTCTAAAGCCCGTTGCCCAGGGAGTCAGGAGAGCGGGGCTGAGGAAGGGACTTTAAGGGCAAAATCCTTCAATGGGGAAAGCAAAAATGAGTAGGAATCAGCCAAGGGCAGACAGATGATGGGTGTGGCAGAGGGCGGCCAGGCAGAGGGCGGCCAGGCAGAGGGCCGGAAGGAGTGGCTGCCTTGGCGGAGGTGATGGAACTCCTGGCCTGGAAGGCGTGGGAGGAACAGTGGCTGTTTCAGAGAAATTCAGGAAGGGAAAGAGATAAAGAAGAGCCCAAGAAAGGAAACAGAACACAAAATCAAACTGCAACCGAGTGCCACTAAGTCTAAAAATAAGCGGATGGAAAATAATTACCTGGAAAAACGCACCGAGGAAGGCCAGCCCTGAGGAAGGAAGGCAGGAGAGGGACAGACATGAAGGTGGACGTGAGACCCAGCCTTGATCAAGGTGCACGTGACAGGAAATAGAGATTTGAGAAATGCAAGTATAGCATGAACGTAGAAGGTCACAGTCCCCCTTTCTGTAGCTGGCCGTCCATGGGGCACACAGGTTGTAGCAACCAGCTCTGACTCTGGTTGAAAGTTGGTGCCCTGCTTTGGGCTTGGGTGACCTTGCTGTTCTGACTGCTCACCTGTGCCCCTTACAGCGTGGCATGTTTCTGGGCAAGGCCATCGGCTTCCGCACGCAGCAGGTGCTAAGGCAGGCAGGGTGACCTGGCTGGCCGCGTGCAGTGCAGCCCAGGGCTCCTCGGGGCTCCTCTGGCAACAGGAGCTGGAATTGGGGGCTGAAACCCAAGCAGTTCAGGTTGGTTTGAGGGACACCACCTGTTCTCTAAGGGCCTCTTGGGAATGCCTCGTCCACGTCCACTGCAGGTTGGGTCAATCACCTGGCAGCCAGGCAACAACCTCGAAACCCCATGGACACGGGCCCGGAAACTTCCATCAGAGAGACGGTGCTGGAAGTGGTGGGGATGATCCATGCTG
This sequence comes from Callospermophilus lateralis, assembly GCF_048772815.1. Taxonomy (NCBI): domain Eukaryota; kingdom Metazoa; phylum Chordata; class Mammalia; order Rodentia; family Sciuridae; genus Callospermophilus; species Callospermophilus lateralis. The sequence goes on along the minus strand of NC_135316.1, from coordinate 108,661,569 downwards.
GGAGCGAGATGACTGACGGTGAATGTGAAGTGACTCAGCAGGGAGAGGTGAAGAGGTCGCGCACCTGGTGGGACTGATTTGTCAGCCACATTCCAGCTCGTGATGTTGCAAGGGGCACCATGAGACAGCACCCAGGGGGATTCCTACCTGTGGACGGGGTGGGGCTCAGGATGGCCAAGCCCTGGGGTTGGCTTCCCCACACAAAGAGGTCGACTTGGGGAACAGATAGGGACAACTAAACCTAGCATTCAGTTGAGGTGGCTTGGTTTCCCCCCTGTCACAGACCAGCTGTATCCAGTAGGAAGGAAAAATCCAGGGGGTCCCACTGCTTGGCTTTGTGTGCAGAATCTGGAACCATGTGGCCCTGTGGCGCTGGCCTACTATGTGTGTCTGGGGTGCCCGGGGGCCCTGTGCCCCAGGGGCCCTGTGCCCCAGCTCTAGCCTGGGGCTCTGCCGAGCCACAGACACAGGCCACAAAGGGCGGAACTAAGCCTGTGCTCCCAAATGCTAGTTCTGCACCATCGAGGAATTGTTCAACTAAGAGGAAACGCCCGATTGCAGGGCATTCCCGAGAGCCCCTGAAGGGGACAGATGAGGGACCGGGCCTGAGCACAGGTGAGGGTCAGCACTCCCTCCCAGGGATGCTGCTCCTGGGGCCAGAGAGCTGCCCCCTCCAGCCCCCCCTGGAAGTTCTTGCAGGGTCCTGGGTCTTCACCATGATGTGGTGGGCAAGAGGTTTTCACAGGAGCCACACAGAGGCCCAGGCTGCACGGATGAGGGCTCTGCAGGCTCGTAGCTGAGGGTAAGGTGCTGAGTCATGGTGAGTTTGAGAACCACAGGTACACGGGACAGTGGCAGGCTGGGCTTCCTGTACCTCCTCCTTGTTTCTAACCCCAGGCTCTCTGAGCAATCTCTGATACTGCGCACCACCTCGCTGGGTTCTGCCACCTCTCCTACCTCAGGGACTTGGAATCCCACCCCCTCTGGCCTGCAAGGCAGACCCAGCATTAATCAAGGAACACCATCCTCCACAGTGGACTCTGACTCATCTTTGAAGACACAGAAGAAGTGTCCCTCTCCCGGAGGACTTCCAGGACCTCCCCTCCATGTTCTCATTAATAAGTGTGTAACAGTTGTGATCATGTAGTTATAGATGGTCAATGCGGTTGTGTGTCTTTCCCAACTGGACTGAGGCAGGTACTGACTACCTCCTGCTGAATTTCAATACCTAGCACAGACCTGCACAGATAGACATGCAAAATGTGCTAAAAACATAAACACAACACTGCATCGTGAGTACTCTCCAGCCTCCTATCATGGGTTGAACTATGTCTTCCCCAAAATTGTGCTGAAATTCTCACCCACAGTCTTCGTTGTTCGTGCATCAACTACGTTTGGATCTGGCACTGCTGCAGACACTAGAGTTGTGAATTTAAGAAGATAAATGTGGATCACTCTAATCTCCTCTGGCGCAGACATGAGCAAGATTATGTGGAAACAGAGAGGAAAGGGCAACTGATTTTGCCTTAAATCTTTCCCAGGCTTTATTTCACCTCACTGTCCAAGGAAGATGGCATTGTCGCCTTTGGTTTGTGACTGATGAAGAAGACTAGGGGAGACGTGGTCTCCAGGGTCACTACAGCCACATCGACATCCAGATCAGCATGCCCGGGGCTTCCCACGCACCACCCTGCACCTGTGCTGGAGCCTAAGGCAGACCACTCGAGGCGTGAGGTGGGAAAACCACTCTCCAGGAAAAGCTGGCGCTGCTACAGGGTGAAGGAGTTTACTAGTTGAGATTGAGTCAATGCAACAACCAGGACTGTTTCTCTATATTTCCCTAAGCTCCTCCATGACTTTCTCCTGAATCTAAGAGAAACTGAGGCGAACAATCGACGTGAGAGCGACGCGGCTGCTTTCCTTACGGTACAGCTCACTGAAGCAGGGTCGGCAAGGACGGCCGCGCAGTCAAGAGGGCCAGTAGTTTGGCTTCCATCAACATGTGCCTCCTGGTGAGGGGAAGACAAGACATTCTCACAGCTTCAGAATTTCCAGAAAGTTCCGTATCTACATGCCCTCCACTTTTTAGATCATGCGAGGTCCAGAATCAGTCACGCGTTGGCTGGACTGCCCTTGGAAGTTACCCCACCTCTCTGTGCTCCCATTGCTCCTCACGTAAGTGGAGCAGTCAGCCCTTGGAGAAGCTGGTGGGCAGTGCCAGCAAGGGCAGCGCACACAGGGCTGGGGTCCAGCTGGGGTGACTCTCCCGGTTGCTTTTGCCGTTTCTGTCCCACAGTTTGTCTCTTACTTAAAGCTAAAACGTAGGCTGGATACTCAAAGTGGCTACAGCACTTGTTGGACTATTGGTCCTCCCTCTGCGTTCTGCCTGGTTTAGCGCTCTCAGTGGCCACCAGCTTCCCCTGAGAAAGGCAGTTGTACCCACACACACGTAAGTGTGTAACTGATTCATAAACATTTAATGTGTGGGAGATCTATGATTGATTGCACACATGATACACATATATGGATATATTTGATTTATATATAAAGTTGATATGGTATAATATCTATTTGACATTGTACACACAGGTACACGTGTATATAAATGATTTTATACATATAAGTGATATGACATATATATGATTGATATTGTGCACACACATTTATTAATTTATACTAGATAAAATGGCTATTTACAGACCAAATGAGGGAAAGAGAGAAAACAGGATACATTATCATATTTCCCAAAGTGGCACCTGTTGAGAGAGGGCACCTAAGAAGAGACAAAACTCCAATCATCTGTAAAATCTCTAAGCAAGAAGGAGGCATCTCACTGGAAATCGCAGGTGCTCATGAGCAACAGAGCTTCAGGTCAGCAGGAAGGCAGGTCTACAGCCCACAGCTAAACTCAAAGAGGTCAGGGGCAGGTAGAAGAGGCTGTCGCTTTGTAAAGCCCAGAGAATATCCTACACAGACCCCAGGATGGCTGGGCCAACAGCACAAAGGCAGGGCTGGGAGGCAGGAGAGGCGGCTCCGTGGCTGAGCACTGCTGAATGACTCTAGTAGAACAAGCTCCATGGGAAAACCAGGAGAGGAGTCTCCAAATACTCCAGCTAGGGATAAAGTGATGGAAAAATTCAAGAGCAAAGTTAAGAAGATTAATCTTCTTAACATGAGAAACTTAGTAGGTTGAGAAATAAGCAGAGGGGAAGATATATTTTCTTAAACAATGACACAGAAAATCTTCTAGCATTAAAGAGAGTTTAAGACTGAGAAGGTTGGCTTAGTGGCATGCTAAGCAGAGCAGGTAAGGGGTAACTCACACCATGTTAGAACATCAGAAACAAAGGCAAGCACAGAGGGTTCCCGAAAGAAGCAGCCCTCACCTGCGAGCCGCATCTCAGGGGTGGGAGAGCAGGCAGCAGCAGGCAACTCAGGAATGGACCCCATCCATGCTCCCAAGGAGACAGAGGAAGACACAGCCCACATATCAGCCTTGGCCCGTGCTACTGACATTAGGTATGAGAATGAAGAAGCACATTCTCTGATGTGAAGGGTCACGCAATGTTTATTCCTCTCTAAAAGCATACAGGGAGCACAGGAGCCCACCAGCAAAGAGAGAAATCCAGGGACACACCAGGACATGTGGGGACAAGAGTAAGTAAACACATGCCCGCATTCTCTACAGGCAGTGACCTAAACCAAAACACAGCCACCAAGGACAAGAGAGCAGCGCAGCCACAGGAATCCCAAACAGACTCCAGGTGACAGCACGTGATTGGCAGCTCAGTGGGCAGCAGGCTCAGAGGTCGCTGGAAAGACCACGTGAGCCAGGAAGATGGTCGAGTCCGGGAGAGGGATGGACATGAATTAAGAAGAAAAGTGAAACTGTAGGTCTTAATAAGAGAGAGAACTAAAAACTAAAAGCTTTTTTAGCCAACCAGGAGAAAAATCTCTACCTAGTTAGAAATAAGGAGGAAAAAAGTTAAAATGAAGTGTAGTAAATAAAACACAATACAAGGATTAGTAACACTAGTTAATATAAATATGCTAAGCTTACCAAGGACAGTCTCAGAATTGGTTGATGACGAACAGAAGCAAAGCTTCAGCAAGAGGTTGTTATAAAGAGACACATCAGAAACAAATATATGCAGTATATATTTAAATGAAGGGGGTTAAGAAAGACATGCTATCAAATATAAATCAATAAGAAAATTCAGATGGTAATTACTTGTTAAGTAACACAAAATACAAGGCACATGATCACACAGGTCTCAAAGGGGACAATACTGATTACATATCGCATTGACAAAACAGAAACTAGTGGCAGCAGGTGCATCCATAATGCAATAAAGAGAAACTCCACTCCTCTAAGAACACATGAGAGTTGTGGAAATGGGCTGTGCCAGATCACGAGGAAACCTCCGTGAATTCTGAGTCACAAACTGATCCTGGACAAGGTTCTGGGACCATAGTCCAATAACATTGTAACCAAATAACAAGAGAATGCTTGAAATACCATACATGAGAAAACAAGCAAAGCTGCATAAACAAGCCTTGTGCTAACAAAGAAATAGGAAGTGAACTTGGGAAATGCTTAAAAAATGAGGGTGCTACATGTCAAAGTTTGTGGGAAACTTCTACCATTGTACACAGGAAGAAATTGATGGTGCTGCTGCATTTATTAGGAACCAGGAAGGCGGAGAAGATGCAAAACTATTGATTTAACTGGATAAAAGAATAAAATACTATCGGGAACAATCACAATACCTTTTAAATATAACCAGAATGATAAATTTCTGGAAAACAATCATAAAAAGCTTAAAAGGGATCAGCAGAGGTGACAGAAAAATTAGCAGATGAAACCAGTGAAGAATTCAGAATGGGAGTCAAAGTCTTCCCCAAACAGAAGGTCCAGACTTTTCCAACAAACTCTCAAGAACAGAGTTCTCACTCAAGAAAGAAGGAAGGTTCCCCGGGAGCCCCAGCTCAGGAGAACCCCGGGGGAGCCCGGCCCTGCCTGACTAGAGTCTGGGATAGTGCTCACCCCGCTCCACTGGTCTCCTCCCAGGCCTGATGACAGCCTTCTCCCCCAAGGTCAAAGCCCACGTTGTCCTTACCAACAAATACCATTGACCTTGAGTCCAATTCTCCAGTCCACACTCTGGCCAGCCCCTCCTCGGCCCAGCTTCCTTTCCCTCGTGCTGTTTCCACCTCAAAGCACACTGTTGATCATGTGGAGTTTGCATGGTCCCACGGCCCACGAGGTCCTCGCACAAATCCACAGCCTGTGGTCATGATGCTCTTGAGTGCATTTGACCTCCCATGTCCCTGCCTTGCCTTGTGATCTTAAGCCACAGGTTAATTGGAGCTCTCTGCCCAATCCATGTCTGAATTAGTTCAGCTGAAACTTGGCTGGAGAAAATCCAGCAGTCACATGGACCCTCGCTGACTTAGTGGTCATGGACCTCAGGGAGGCCTCCATGCCAGCTGCACTGGCTCCGTGTGTCCCTGGTCCATCTGCATTTTCCTCATGTAGGGGAGTTTCGCACTCGCCCTTCTCTGCCCACGCCCCCAGTGAGGTCCCCCTCCTGGCTCACAGCCTCCCGGTCATCGTGTGTACCCATGTGCTTCCATCACTGCTCTGCCAACGTCCCCACCTGGCGGCTGAGCACCCTGCCTCCCACCTGTCACTGGAGGTGAGCTCTCTCTGCACCTGTCCAGAGCCATGTCTCCACCTGCCTTAGCTCTCAGGCACACTGGCAGCTCTGGGTCACTGTCCTCACCATTCTCTCCTCCCTCTGTGTCATCTGTTTTTTTCCTGCCTTGGACCACTTCTGAACGACATCTGTAAGTGATGAGTTTTCTTAATAAATCCAAATCCATGCTCTCTCCTGTGTCTGAAGACTTCTCTGATCTCCTTGGCAAACAAATGCTCTTCACAGATGTTGTCTGTGTCGGTTGCTACTGCTTCTCAAATCCGTCCAGCGTGGCTGGTGTGGCCCCTGGCCACTCCCCCCCCAGGTTACTGGCAGCCTCCTTCTAGTGAGCCCAGATATAGAGTATGGTTCTCTATGGACCTGCCGAGGTGCTTGGGGGGTTCGCCCACGCCCCTGGGTGTAGCTTCTGCCTTTCTCTCCAGGGTTCTGCACCTCACTGGTCTTCCCTCCATCGGTGGCTGACCCACTTATATCCTCTGCTGCTTCCTCCCTTTGTCCAACCTTATCATTTTGTAAGATGCAAGGGCTCAGGATCTGCCCCCTCCTCTCCTGCTTTCCTGTGTGTGAGGATCTCATCCACATTGTGGTTTTTGTCACCACCTGTTTGTGGACATGCCCCAGAGCTCTATCTCCAGCACAGGCATCTCCCATGAAGCTCAGGCTACCTATGTGCTGGCTGCTCCCTGCTCCCATGAGGCTCTAAGTGGACACCCAGCCCACCACTCAAGAGCCCTGGTCCTTTCTCCTGACTCCCAGGCTCCTGCTCAGGCAGCTGTGCCACTCAGGTGGCCCCAGCCCTGCTGCTCACGTTCAGCAGTTGGTGTGGCCTCTGCTCCTCCTGTTCTCTCACATCCTTATGGATTCCACCGCAAAACACCTTGGCATCTACTTTCAAATTAGATCCTGATCCTTTTCTCACTATGCCTACTTGGTCCAAATCTGGACCATCTTCTAGTAACTAACTATAAAATTGGAAAATGGGTGGACTCATTCCCCCTAGGGGAGGAGTCAGGCAGAGCATTCTGCAGTAGTGACTAAAGGCAAGCATGCATCTATTCTGTGACTCAGAGAGACCCACCAGGTCCATATGCACAGCATTGTTTATGGCAGGAGAGAGTTGGAAGAAACCTAGAAACAAGCATTGTGGGGAGAACATGGTTCAATTCTATGTCATCGCAAGAGGCAAAATTTAGTATCATGGAAAGACCTCAGAGGCAGCATTGAATGGAAAAATGGAATCTGCCGCACAGGACTATTTGTGTAGCTTCAGATCTCCTTTGTACCTTGGATACATTTGTATCCAAGGACGTTGAAGGAATGCCCTTGGAGTCAGAGCCTTGACAGACAAAGGCAGAAGCTACCTGAGGAAGGAGGTGGGTACACCCTGCCAAGTACATTGGAAGGTCAAGTCAGAGAGCAACAATGGACAACTGGGATCACCATCAGTGATGGACGACAAAGAGGCAGATGACAAAGGGATGCCCAGCACGGCCGGCGTCCTTGGCAGGCCAGCAGCACCACTCCGACTCACCCAGCTCTCCCTGGGTGGGTGAGGGGGGCTCTGAAGTATTAGCCACCACTGCAGCTCCGTCTCTGCACATGCACGTGTGCACGCACACACACCCCATCACATTCAGCACTAACTGCTTCAAGTCATTTCATGGAAGCTGAGCTACAAATTGAAGGGAGTCCAATTGTCAAAGTCCCCATTTTACAGAAAAGCAGAACTTTGCAAGATTTTGTGATGGAAGAAGAAAAGATGAGGTTTCCTAAAGCATCCTCATGCTGAATAAATTACTGTAAAGATGCCTGCTGCTACTCATACACACACACGCACACACACACACACACAGAGAGAAATGCAGGCAGTAAGAAAACAGTCACTGGGAGTGAGAACAAGCAGAAGCCACCGTGACTTATTTCTGTTCTCAAATACTTCAGATAGTACAAAAATTAGAGTAAAACTGACCATGAAAATGGAGACAGCGGGAGTGAGAGAAGGGGAGAGAGTGACCACAAAACCTTCAGAAGTAATCAAAGATACCCACAAAAGAAAGTGAGAAAGGAAATGTCCATCTAAGCGGCTGTGCTGGCCCAACAGCCTCTCCTGAGGTAGGGTGGGGGGTGGAAGGGCAAAAACTGGAAGAATGTGAGCCACTGCTCAGGCACCGGCGGCCTTTGCCTCAGAAGGGAGGGAAAGTAGCAGGGAGAGGGGCAGCCACCTGGGGAAGCCACTCAGGTAACCACAGTGGGGGCAGTGGGCGGTCTACACAGACACTGGCCTCTGGAATGGCAACTGGATCTCAAATGTACCTGGCTGAAGCTAGTGGGAAGAGACTGCGGATACAAGAGACAGACCTGAGACAGAGTCCTAACTCCACCACCTTCTCCATGAGTAGGGCGGCCTATTGAGCAACTTCGGACTCACAATCCTAATTGGAAACATGTAGTTTATATGTGTGCACTTGCATATGTAGTCAATTTGTAAAAGAGATAAACAAACATGACATAGAAAACAGAAGTACAAAGTACCAAACGAGATGGTGGAAATAAGTCTAAATGTCCTAATAATGTTGAGAAATAAATTTTCAGGGTAAAAGACAAAGATTTCCAAATGGGAATTAAAAAAAAAAAATCAAATTTTTTTGTCCTTTGCAAGAGTCTAAGCCTGGGAGCATAGAAATGCTCAAGTAATTAACTGAAAAATGTACGCCTGGCAAATAAAAACCAAGGGAATCTTCCAGAAGAATATTAATAGCAGAGAAAAAGGCCAAAAGGCAAAACCATTATTACAGATAAAGAAGGTCATTATATCTTGATTTAAGTTTAAATTGCCCAGAAGGTCATAAAAAGCCTAAATATTTATGGATGTAATAAAATAGTCACAAAATATTCTTAAAAATGACAAAAGTATATGGAAATATAGGCAAATCCATTAATATAGTTGAATATATTTATAAAACTTGGGTGGAGATTGATAGTTCAGGCAGAAAACATTTAGTATAGATAAAAATATTTCAACCATACAATTAACAAGCTGGATTTAATGGGCACATGATGAAAACTGCTCAATAATTTGAGAGCCATTATTTTCATTACTACAAAGAAAATCTACATAAATATCATGTACTGTGTCACAAAATAAGTCTAAATGAATTTTAAGGAATTAAATCAGAGCAGGCTACATTCTTTGATGACAATGTGATCAAATTGTAAACCAATAAAAGAAAGACATCCTTTAAAAATGCATATATTCAGACATTTTTTAAACTTCTAATTCATATGTCAAACACCCATTGAAGAAAAAACTAAAAACACAAATGAAAATAATACAACTAAATAATGATGAAAATTCCACTCGCCAAAATATGTGAAGGTAATGCAAAGCTCAAGGGGGAAATGCAGAGCATTGTATTAAGGAAACTGAGAACACCACGTGTTAGAAAATAAAACGAATGAAACAGGAGCAAATCATTCTTTCCACTTAGGAGTCACAAAAAGCAAAGCACCAGAAAGTTGAAAGAAGGAGAAAATGAAGTTTAGAGCAGACAGGAATGAAAGAGAGACAAGATACAACAAATGTCAAAACTGGTTCCTGAAGAGACCACAGAAGAACCTTGTGGCCACACCGACCAAGAGAAATCGGTGGGCAAAGTGCTCAGAACTGGACCTGGAAGGGAGCCTGAGCAGAGGAAACCGTCTTTAAAAACTGAACAAATGGACAAATGCAGCAGACCATACCCAAACTGGCCTTTGAAACTGGGAGACAGACTCTCTGCGTTTGAATTAGAAGGCTGGTTATAAGTATTCAACACACTGAACGGATATTTCTAGATCTTCCCACAGAGAGACCTCAGACTCACATAGACATCAAACTTGCACAACTTTTCTCAAAGACGTGGAGCGGAGACCTACCCTGGCTGTCTCTGCAGCTGGTATAAGATCAAATAGGACAAGCCCGGCACAAAAAATGAAAACCATGGGCTGACGGCGACCAGGAGCAGACAGGAAATTCTCAGACACGATGGCCTGAGCGAGGGCCAATGCCGGCAGCAGCAGAAGTCCCTGTGGCCCGGTCAGCTCCCAGGCCTCCCTCCAAGTCTGATGTCACTGCACGTCTGGGTGAAGGAGACAGCATTCGACCTGGGCATGCCTGGAGCCAGTGTGGAGAAACCTCGAGGAGGTGGGTAGTCTGTTCCCATGACATTTCCCACCTGGGGTGCTGGGTCTCCTGTGCCCTCCCTGCCATGAATCACTGTGAGCTCCAGTGGGGGAGGGTGGTCTGCAGCCGCCCTAACCAAGGCCAAACAACTTTGTCCTTGTCCTCAAAGAGCGTCCAATGTCCTGAGCAAGACAATCGAAAACTACACAAATAACAAGAAATGTGCAAATATGATAAGAAGGAAGACATCCAGTGCTGCAGGACTGCTTCTAGAAGAGTCCATCACGGGGAAGCTGGCTTTGCATCCGACTAGCAAAGGATGCTCTAAGGAAGTGATATTTTATCTGAGTTTAAACATGCATGAAGAGTCAGCCAGGCAAAGAAAGAAAGATGAGTCCAGGCAGAGGGAAGAGCATGCCCATGCCCTGCACGGCAGGGAAGGCACCCCCAGGACCTGGAGTCTATGGGAGAAGAGAGCCCCTTAAAGGGAGGCTCAGAAGCAGCAGAGCCCAGGCAACCAGGCCTAGCAGCTACAGAGGCGGGGACTTGAGCCTGGAAGGGTATCCCATGCTCTAAAGAGTGAGACACAACCAAATTGGTCTTTTTTCTAGAGCCCCGTCTGTCTGTGGTGTAGAGTTGAGTCCAGCAGGAGTGAGTGGAACAACAGGCCAGCATTGCTAGTGAGAGGCCAGGGTGGCTTGGACGGGGTGGAGTTGGAGATCAATGGTGGTGTTCAGGAGAGCAAGGGCAGACCTGGAGATCTGCACAGGGGAGCTGCGTGAGTTCACTCTGTGGCTACTAGACAATCCCTGGAGCCAGGTACTTACAAAGAACAGGCTACTTTAGCTCACAGTTTGGAGGCTGAATGTCTAAGACTGGGCAGCCCCATCTGTCTGGCATCTGGTGAAGTCCCCACAGCATTGTCACAACATGGGGAGGGCATTGTGGCAGGAACACTTGCAAGAGGGAGAGATGACATGGTACAAGAGGGAGACAGAAAGATTCAGGGGCAGGCTGTTCTTTGGGAACAAGTCACTCTCATGAGAATGAACCTAGGAGACCAGCACTAACCTTCTGAGGGAGAGGCCCACAATGACCTACCCACCTCCCACTGGGTCCCACCTCTTAAAGCCCCTATGGCACATGACACATGACACATGGGGACCAAGTCTCCAGCACATGCACCCGTGGAGGCACGGCATGCCAACCACAGCTGGTGTCAGGAAAACCAAGGAATGGAGGGTGCATTACTGAGGAGACGGGCCCCTCACCAACAGGCCACAGGAGAGAAGGACCAAGTGAGGGGCAAGGAGAGGAGAAGAGGAAGGTGCTCCGGTGACGTGAAACGGGGTGGGAAAGAGTCCTCGGCTCAGAGGGCAGCATGACATGCGCACAGGTGGGAACCTGACCACATCCATGTCACGAGGCAGGACAGACTGCAGACAGCCAGGAGCGAAAGAAAGAGCTTCCAGGAGGCCTGAAGACTGGGCAGAGGGTTAAAAGGAGCATCAGAGAAATGGAAGGAAGACCAGGGGAAGGTGGTGCCCCGGGGGACAGCGGAGAGGGAACATAAAGAAGAGAGCTGGGGTCTGGGGGTGGACGCAGCAGCCGGGGACTGGGAGATGCTTGCTCTACCTGGAGCTGTCTGTGCCCCTGAGGTTCCCTGGGCTATTCTGAAGCCAGGTGGCAGTGTCGCAGGAACAGTGGGGAACTCAGAGAGCCCTCGGCCAGCCCTGTCTTTTCAGGGCAGGTCCCTGCCACTGGTACCGCGAGCCCTTTCCCGCTCCTCGTGAGGGCGTTTACTATTCCACATAAATGAGAAGGAATCACCCACTTCCTCCCTCTTCTTTTCACATAGCTCCTTCGTTGCCAGTTGAGAATTAGCGGTCCAGGAGAAAATTCATCCAGCAATGTGGGTGACGGCCACCACACCTCAGAAGGTTCCTGAGGTCCAGCTGGCCCCCAGGGGCTTTTCCATGTTGGTTTTAAAAACGAAAGGCTCAGCCAATCCCTGCACAGTCTGCCTGCAGCTCCCTGCCCAGGACCAGGCCTGAAACCCAGTGTCCCTGCTCCATGCTGCACGTCCAAGCTTCCAGTTTTGTTCCCCAAGCCACATGCTGGAGTTTCTTTATGCTGCATCTTCCTTAATATATAATTAAATTCAGTCTCTGGTTGAGTGAAAACATCAGACATTTGTTAAAATGCAGTTTTCTTCTTCTCACCCTCCCTAGCTGGGTCCGTTGGCCCTTTTTCAGAACCGGTAACTCCCGTCAGGCCATGCGTTGCCGTTGGTCCCAGGAGCCGCACTGAGAACCTCTACTCTGTGCTTTGTCTCCTGAAATGTTGCTCGTAAGGTAGGGTACACTTTACAGGGTTTCAACAAAGGTTGAAATCAGAAGATGCATTTTGCTAGGCATCGTTGACCAGCGTGAAGCATGTTCCCTGACTTCCCAGGGGCTGGTCCCTGACCCTTGTGGTCAGGGTGTCCTCCTTCCCCTTCCTCCAGGGGCCAGCCCAAGGCTATTACCTTTTTCTCCTAGGTGTCCCTTCCAGGGCTGCCCTCTGAGAGAAATTGTGAGAACTATCTACAGACCAAGGGCCCAGAAGGGACAAAGGAAAAAGAGACTAAGACATCAAGATATAAGATATTTTGCAATTTAAATTTGTTTCGTTTCCTCAAATCTTTGAGGCTCCAGGCCAAACCATAGTTTAGAAAAATAAAAAGAAAAAAAAATGGGCATGTATGTTCAAAATTCTATATTTAAGTTGTTCATGATTTGATTATTTTTTTTTCTGGTTCTATTAATCAGAAGAGTAGCTTTAAATGCAAATGTAAGCATTTTAAGGCTTAAAATTATGCAAAAAATCTGAGTAGAATTCTAAGAATATATATGTATATGTAACATATAAATTATAATTTAAGGTCTTTTCCAAGAACATTTGCTTAATAAATAGAAATGAGAACGGAAATTTTTGCAATGCTAATTATTATACTACTTTCTCTCTCCAAATCTCACAAGATGCCAGGAGATATGTTACAGGTTCTCATTTGGAAGAGAAATAATCTTTAACATCTTCCTCAGGAGAAGAATGGAATGTTAAAGAAAGCTCAGGTGAGCGGCTCCAGACAGTTCTCTGGGACTAGGGATGCTTAGGTGGTGATGGGAGGAACCACTTCACCGGGAGGCTACAAAGAATGTCACAGTCCAAGTCTAGGATGCAGGGAAATAAGTCACACATTGGTTTAAAAAGTAGAAGACAGAGGGGCATGGTTTGGACCTAAGTTGCCCTTTTGCTAGGAAAAGGTTGTTGCAAGCAGCCTAGGCTTCCTGCTTCCTCCGAAGCATTTTCACTAGTGAACGGTCTTTCGGGTACCCACCTGCCTCAGGAGGCTCTGGGAGTGTGCCGAGGTCAGGCCAGCATTGAGGCCTGTGAGCAAGGTCACCTCCCCACCTCTGGACAGTCTGTCCTCCTGCAGGGTTCTCCACTGGCTGGCCTTAACCCTTTTCTTCCTCCAAGTCGAGGCAGATTTCCACAGGCATGGATTAGAAACTTAGAAAACAACCACAACTGGTTCAGAATTAGCCATTAAAGTCCAGTATTTCCTGGAAAGCGTTGGACTTCACTAAGTCAAATGAGTAAAAAACTCTTGTTGATTGAAATCTTTGTCCCAGATCTATACTTTCTTGTTGCTGTCATGACTTCATACTGCACTGTATTTTCATAGCTCTGAACATAGAGATGCACCAACAAATTTTGACAGACCAAATATGAGTGAGGACCAAAAAAAAAAAAAAGCTAAACAAGCAGAAACAAAACACATGTGCAATGTTGTCCCTTAGTGATGATGTGCCACATGGGTGCAATGTTGTCACTTAGTGATGAAGCGCCTCAACTCCTGTGCAGGTGTCTGGTGCAAAGGACTGGCTTTGCCACTCTGCATGAGGAGGTGGTATGCCAGCCATCGAGCTCCCTCTCTGAGCCTTATCTAACCCTTTCCACAGTGGGACAGGGAACCTTTTGCAGAAAGCTGGCCGAGGTCATCTCTGTAGCACTCCTGAACACGAGCAAATCTTACTCGGATCTTGTTAAACATCCTTTGCTTTCAATGGCAGAAGACTATCTCAGTCTTCTGAAAAATGAGAAATGAAATGAAAAGAGATTATCCAGCACAGGCGTATAACACTATTGCCATAGCTGTGCAGGGACACTAACTTGACCTAGTGGAACAATTTCAGGAACATCTTGCCCCAGCTGTGGCCTGTCACTCATCTGACTTTTGTGGATCAGATGAGCATTTAACAATCGCCCTCTTCCCAGCTTCTGTGTGAGCCCTGCAGAAATGAAGTGTGTTTGTGGAGCCAGGAAAAATGTCCAGACTTCCTCTCGCTTCAGACACCTGGTGGAGCGAATCTTGATTGGGACGACTCTGAGACACTGTGGATGACTCTGTCAAGAACTCTTGGATGATATCTGTTGAACCTGTTGGTCAGTGAACTCGTCAACACGACCCTACACTTCATCAAGGTGGCCTTATGAATCCTCACAAGAGCAACGTGGATCCGCTGGGTCATTTCCTGGCCAAATGCACCTCCCTTCTTTCCTGCTCTTCAGGATCCACCTTGGATAATTTTGTCCGTGGGAATTAGGGAGCGCAAATCCAGTAAGATTGCAAACGGCTGTTGATCAAACAGAAAGCCGTGGCAGCAGAGTGAGGTCTGATGGGCTGGCTTCAGAAGCACAGGGCCCCTCGCTGTGGGAGTTCAGTCCTCACTGAACAGCACCTGTTCCCCCAGCCTTGAATCCACCCACCTCCACTCTATTCACCTCTTCAGCTCTGAGTCTGGTTCATCCAGCTTTTTCCTTGCTGTGACCAAAAGACCTGACAAGAACAGTTTTAGAGGTGGAAAGCTTTCTTTGGAGGCTCATGGTTTCAAAGATGGCCAGTTCCATTCTCCAGGGTCTGGGATGAGGCAGAACATCATGGCAGAGGAGTGTGGAGAAGGAAAGCAGCTGAGAACATGGTGCCAGGAAGGAGAGAGAGAGAGTGAGAGAGAGAGAGAGAGAGAGAGAGAGAGAGAGAGAGAGAGAGAGAGAGAAGAGGGGGTGCTTCACTCACCAAGGACAAAATATAAACCCCAAGGGCACATCCTCAGTGACCCGCATCCTCCAACTACACCCTGCTGCCTGCGCGACCACCCAGTCAAGGCGCTCATAACCCAGTCATTCACCTCTGAACTTTTCTTGCATTTCTCATACAGGAGCTTTTGAGGACACCTAATATCTAAACCATAATGAAGAGAGTCTTCCCAGGCCCTCTCCTCCAGCACAAACCACTGTGCCTGGGACTTCCAGCTTCATCTCTGGATCTAATCACAGTTGCTGATAGAAAGTCCGAGTCTCTGTTTATTATACCTCCCTGCAGAATCAGGACTGCCCTGGCTACAACTTGGTCCTCAGCTTCTGTCCCACAAATAGTCCATGAAAAATTGCTGAAGCTCCATTTCTCTACCTTAAATCCCTGTCAAATCTCTGCATGGGGCTCTGACATCTAGGGCCCTCAGCCTGGATGGCCTTCCTTCCTTCCTCAGCACCTGCTAGTGCCCCTTGCAAATGACCTGGGGCAGCATCTTCCAGACTCTCCAAGGACTGTATATTGAGGGGGGAGGGTGCTTGGAAGCCAGAGCCTGGGAAGTTTACATCTCACTGTCCAGAAGCCCCATGTGGGGGTACACCACCCTGCTCAGAGGACGGAGAGGGGATGATGCGTCTCCACAGACCCCTGCTGCCTCCAGGCTGTGGCTGCCCCTGCTTCTCAGAGCCCACAGCTGGGTCCCCAGTCTTCATCCTGGTGTGAGAGCTGGTATGGAGACCACTCAGGGCTGAGTGTGGGACCCCAGCCCTGAGCTCCAACTCGGAACCTGGATCTTCTCCTTATGAGCACCTCACAGCGCATCCTGAAGAGCTGCAAGCATGTCAGAGTTCAGCTGCTGTTTGTAGGGATCCAAGCGATCTGGAACCTCGGTGTAAGCTGAAGTCAGCCCTGTGTGCTGAAGGGACTTCTCTTCTCACGCTTCCAACATGTGGCTGTTTTAGGTCGCTTTTTTGCTGCTGTGACTAAAAGATCTGACCGGAACAATTTTAGGGGAGGAAATGTTTATTTGAGGGCTCATGGTTTCAGAAGTGTCAATCCATAGAGAGCAGGCTCCATTCCTCGGGGCTGGAGGTGAGGCAGAATCATGGTAGAAGAGTGTGGTGGAGGGAAGCAGCTCACAGGAAACCGAGACCCCACTCACCAGATACAAACATATGCACAAAGGCATGTCCCCAGTGCCCACCTCCTCCATCACACCCCCCCGCCACTCAGTTACCACTCAGCTAATCCGCCAGGGGATTAATTCAATGATTGGGTTAAAGTTCTCATAACCCCGTCATTTCTCCTCTAAACCTTTTTGCATTGTCTCACACATGAGCTTTTGGAGACACCTCACATCCACACCGTATCAATGGCCTTTGTCCATGAGCCCAGGTCCACATGGGCAGCAGCTCTCTGGGCCAACAGACACCTAGGTTATCTGGGTGCAGCTCTGTTATGCTGTCCTACGGCTTCTGTGATTGTCATTGGAGTACATGCTGTAAGAGTCATAGGCATTGACTCGCAATGTTTTTGCAAATTTTCCTGCTCACTAAAATTTATTTGTAAACTCAAAGTCTAGACTCCTGGCGCCTTGTGGACTTGGATAGAGTGTGGGTGAATATTTGAGATGTCCCACATGGGCATTTCCATCTGAGGTGGGACCGGTGCTTCTCCTGCTTGTCTCAGCTTTGGTAATGCTAAGGAGCCCTCCCCAGGCTCTGTGAGGGCCACATTTCACAAGGCCTGTGCTTTCTCATGGTGAGGTGGTATTTAAAATGGCCTGCATGGGTCGGGCTGCATTGGTGCCTCAGGCTCCTAGGCACGAGAAGGCTGTGAGACATTCACAAGACCAGTGCACAAGGCGAACTCTGTGCGGGCTAAGTGCAGTGCTTTGGGCCGTGGGTTCAACATTGGTGGGCTGACACTACGTGATAATCAAGGGGTCTGCAACAGAGCCGTGCAGAACAAGGCTGCGTACCCACCGGCTGATGGAAACCACAGAGGCCCATGGGAGCCCGGCCTGTGCTTCCTCTCCAGGTGGTGTGGCTAGTGCTAACTCAGAACACTGCAGACCATAAGAACTGACAGGCAAACATGGGTATGTGACCCTCCCATTCCACACTGCTTTTTTAAAAAAAATTTTAAATTTGTTTTTATGAGTTATTCATGACAGTGTTATGCACTTTCATATATCATACATAGAAGGGATATAATTTCTCACTTTTCTGAGTGTACAGAATCATGTTGGTCATGCAGTCACATATACATACAGTAATAATGTCTGTTTCATTCTACTATCTTTCCTATATCCACATCCCCTCCCCTCCCCTCCCATCACTTCCCTCTACCTAATCTAAGGTAATGCTATTCTTTCCTAGTGCCCCCACCTTACTGTGAACTAGCATCCACATATTAGAGAAAACATTTGGCTTCTGGTTCTATGGGATTGGTTTATTTCACTTAGCATGATATTCTCCAACTTCAACCATTTACTGGCAAATGCCATAATTTCATTATTCTTTAAAGCTGAGTCATTTTCCATTGAGTATATATCCACATTTTCTTTATCCATTCATCTATTGAGGGACATATAGGTTGGTTCCGTAGTCTGGCTACTGTGAATTCAGCTGCTATAAACATTGATGTGGCTGTGTCCCTATAGTATGCTGATTTTAAGTCCTTTAGGTATAAACCAAGGAGTGGGATAGCTGGGTCAAATGCAGGTTCCATTCCCAATTTTCTGAGGAATCTTCATACTCCTTTCCATAGTGGTTGCACACTGCTTTTTAATTTTTAATTTTAATCATGTTTCTAGATTAAAGTGACTTTAAGTGAGACAATCGAGACAGTCATCCCAGTTTCTGTCCGAGCTAGCAAGGCCAGAGCCTGTGTCCAAACAAGGATGTGGAACAAAAGGAACTGCCGTTAGCCCAGTGGGTGCTGTCAGGCCTGTATACGAGGCCATGGGTACTTTGTCTCTGTAAGGGTCCCAGAGACCCTGGGAGGTGACTCAGGTTTGAAAACACTGAAGGGGTCGGGGAAGTTCCAGATCCACATAGTGGGGAATGTCAGAGTTGGGTTCCCCACCTTTACCTGACTCCAAAGTCCACACCCTAAGCCACCGCAGCCCTCCACAGTCATAAAGGGAGCAGAGCAGCTTCCATCCTGGAGACAGCCCCTTCCCAGGAGGGTACTGCACTGTGCCTAGCCTCCCACTGGACAAGCTGGAACATTCCATGTTGAAACTATTTGAGCCACTTGGGCTTGTTTAGTGGGCTGGGTTCTGCTAAAGAGTGTGTATGTGTGTGTGTGAGATAACAAGAGAAACTTTCTCTTTTCTCTCTCTTCATTCTTCTCTTTATTTTAAAAATGTGTGGGAATTGCACAGGACAGTTGTTGCTCAGGTGTGGGGAGTGGGAGAGACCCAGGAGGACAGTTGGTCCTCAGGGTCCTCTACTCCACCTGCACCTGCTCAGGATGCTGAGCCGTGCAGGGGAGTAGAGGGCCCTGTGCAGGTGCAGGGGAGTAGATGACCCTGTGCAGGTGCAGGGGAGTAGAGGGCCCTGTGCAGGTGCACCCTCCTGCAGCCTCCTTGGTCGCTGCCTGAGCCGAGTGGGGGGCCCTGGAGCCTTCCCGGCTTTGAGCATCTTCCTTCCTGCTAAGCACTCTTTGCTTCAGTGCTGACATGTGAAATAAACTCCCAGAAAGACCTCACTACTAAACCTGAGCAGCGAGGTTGAGACCTTACCCCCAGCGCAGGGCAGAAACGGAAACCGACGCTGCCCAGCGAGCGCGGTACCTCACAATTTGATCCGTTCCTTGAAAGGTGTGGAGGAGGAACTCTTGCCATTGTCTGTTTTAAAAGAAAAAGAGGAAAAGGACATTGCGCTCTGTGTCACCTCACGTGAGCAGGGTACCTCAGGTTCGTGTTGGAGCCAGCATGCCCACAGCTCAGGCGCTGCAGAGCTAAAGCCAACGACTGCGAACACAGCCTCCTCGAGGCACATTCTGGAAGCCTCCAAGAGGCACGTTCTGGAAGCCTGCAGATGGCACGGGCAGAGCACCCTCCGCAGTGGCGGGGGAGTGCTGAGGTGGCTCTTCACCTTCTTGTCACCCCTGGACACCCTAATGTCACCCAAGTTCACTTCCCCACACGCTGCGGGAGTGCCAGCGCCCCTCCTTCCTGACTCAGTGGAACCGACGCTCCAGGACACAAACTCTCTGTCTAAACTTCAGCAGGTAAAGGACTCTGCACAGGTGCAGGTGCAGGTGAAGGTGCAGGTGGAGCAGAGGATGCTGCAGATGCAGGTGGGGTAAAGGACCCTGAGCAGGTACAGGTGGGGTACAGGACCCTGCACAGGTGCAGGTGGGGTAGAGGACCCTGCGCAGGTGCAGGTGGAGTAAAGGACGCTGCATAGTTGCAGTTGGGGTAAAGGATGCTGCGCAGGTGCAGGTGGAGTAAAGGACCCTTTGAAGGTGCAGGTGGAGTAAAGGATGCTGAACAGGTGCAGGTGGAGTAAAGGATGCTGAACAGGTGCAGGTGGAGTAAAGGATGCTGAAGAAGTGCAGGTGGGAGTAGAGGACTCTGCCCAGGTGCAGGTGGAGTAAAGGAGGCTGAGCAGGTGCAGGAGAGTAGAGGACCCTGCGCAGGTGCAGGTGGAGTACAGGACCCTGCACAGGTGCAAGTGCAGGTGGAGTAGAGGTGCAGGTGGAGTAGAGGAACCTGTGCAGGTGCAAGTGGAGTATAAGACCCTGTGCAGGTACAGGTGGACTCAATGGTTGTCCCAGGCCGGCTGCGCCCTGCACTCTTCAAGCAGTCAGCTGGCTGCCGCACTCCATCCACCAATTAACGGGAAGTTGCCGACCGTCTGAACGTGAAATAAGCCATTTCATAATTTAGTCCCACATTAATTCAGAAAAGAAGTGTGAAAAAATTTAATTGATCTGCAAATTTACCTGAGGAAATACAGTTCATTTATTTGAAGGCTGGTGTGAGGAATCGTGGAAACTGGTGCAGGGTTTTGTACCAATTCTCCTGCGGTTAGTTCAGGCCCACCCCCAGGTATTGTCTGCAGTGTCACCTTCCTTATCGCTACATAATAATCTCATGAAGAAAGAGGAGGAAATCAATCAACTGTCATGTCAAGGAAGGGACTTAATGGCATTATTCTATGTTAATTATGTTAATTGTGATGGTGTGTAGGTAGAATAATAAATGAGAAGCAGTGCGGTCCTCCGCAGGAGCGATGCTCATGTCCACTGTACGTGAGGTCATTGTGTGACTAGACACTATTAGGATGAGTCACATGTGTCAGATGATTTCATGAGGGCCACAATCAAATGAGGGAAGTAGTCAAATGAGGGACGTTCGTGACAGTGAAACACTGGGGATGCTGCTCCACTTTTTGACGATATTCGCCTCCTGCCCTCACTGGGCACAAGTAAGGACAGTGAGGAGCTAAGTTAAAACAACCTGTTGGATGCCGTAGTTTACCCTTCCCCCATGGCTGACCCACGTCCTTGAAATGAAGGTTTTTCCAAAACAGCAATGTGGCTTCCCTTTTTACAGGGGGTGGGGGATGGGGGGGCGGACCTGCTAATGCGCCACCCATGCCCACTGGTGTGAGTTACGTCAGTTTGTACGTCTGTGGCTAGGTGTACTTGACGTCTCTTCACAAGAGCATGGCTCAGGTCATCAGCTTCTCGAGCGAACATTGATTGACTGCTTACTAATAGCCAATGATTAAGAGTAAGTTGTGTGGAGCGCCAGGCCCTCACCTACAGTTTCCCAGGACTCTGGAGCAGGGGCAGCCAGTGCCGGAGTCCTTGTGTGTCTGTGATGAGGCGCCCCTTCACCACCCCCACCCAGGCCTCAGTGCTTTCTAGAAAACACAGCTGTGTGAAATCCAGGTTGTCGGCAGGAAGGGAAAGCTGGCAGAAGGCTGGGATCTGTTGCTAAGCGATCCCTGGCAACCAGGCCGCACCAGGAGAGGAGTGGCTTTCCACCTGATGGAGATGCCGCTTCCCAGGAGAGGGAAGGAGGCGCACCGGAATAGGGAGGGCCACTGGCTGCAGCCCTGACTGCCCGTGGTCACTGTTGGGAGAGAATGGCAGTCGTACTGTGAAACCAAGGGCCTTCTGCTTGGTCTGTTCTTCCTCCTTCGACAGAAAGCCTGTGAGGTCCCCTGCGTCTGTGGACTGGAGTGTGGGAAGGGCAAAGCTGAGCAGATGCATGCCCAGGGCCTCAGCAGTGCCTTGGGCTCTGCCGTGCAGAATAAAGGGGACAGTGCCACCAGGCACCCAGTGTGTGTGTAGGGGGTCTGGTGACTTTCAGTACCAATTCCATCCAATTAAGGAGGTGGAAGGGGCCCTAAGACTAGCTGGTCCAATCTCCGTCTTTACAGATGAGGAAACCAGAGGTTAAATGGAGAGCTCGGGTTGCATGAATTACTGAGGACATGCTGGGGCCTCCCTGGGCACACTGTGAACAAACTTCAGGAAAAAGGGTAGACACTGACCTTGGAGAGCTGTGGGATTCGCCTTCTTCCCCCTAATTCCATGGGAGTTACCTTAGGGGCCGCCCGGGCGTGCTGTTTGCTCAGCCCCCTTCCTGTCCTCTCTTGCTTGGTTGTGGATATTTTCCTTGCTTTTAACTAAATCAATGCTATTTTCTAGGCCAGTTGTTCTAAAGTCTTGACACCCTTCTCCTGATGCTTTCAATACTGCTGCCTGACGGATGTACCCATCACAGCAGCGTGGTTCTCTGGTTCTGTGCATTACGTTGGCGTCCCTACAGCTGGGGAAGACCCATGCCAGGAGACGCCCTCTGGGATGGCTGGCAGTCAGGAAACTCAACAAGAGAACTCAGAAGTTCACAGTGCTGATGGGAGAAAACGGGTCAGAACAATGTTTTCTGCAGTTGAGACATTGCAGAGTACAAGAACAGAGCCCCGACACTGGGAAATCAACTGGACATGCAGCGTCCATGGCATCCCCAGGGGCACTGCTTCAGCAGGCGTGAAGGAGCAGTCTTAAAGCAAAGTGGGAACTCTTCCTCACCCCCATCACTGACACTTAGAATTGTGTGACCAACGAGTAGAGCAAGCTCCAGTGCAAGGATCTTGTAACAGAATTCAATTGAGGGGACTCTTTGGAGGTGTTTAGATCTAACTGGACTTGGGTCCCAGCTTTCTATCTTCCAGCCATGAGATGAGCCAAGTTATAATCTCTGTGTCCATTTCCTTCTTTGTGAAAGGCGGAAAATTAAACTACCGGCCTCTTGGTGTTGCTGTAGGATTTAAATGACAATGTGTATGAAATACTTAGTATAATAAATATCTATCATTCCTTCATCTATAAAATTAGGATAATAAAATAACTATCCTGGAGAGTGGTCATGGGACCTGGGGTGGGGGGCACGCAGGCAAGGTGCCCAGAGTGCAGCAGCTAACTGAGGTGCTGCTGCGGCTGAGCCTCCTGCAGGGGCCTGGGATACACCACTGTCACTCCACTTCATGCAGCCTTAAGACAGTCTAGATGTAGAGGAACCTGGAGGGGTGCTGGGACTGGGAGCAGACTTCTGGAAGAGAAGTGTGTGCAGGGTGACAGCATGGACCACAGAGTCCAGCCCTGGGACCCTCTGCTCCCTGCTGGGTCCCTGGGTCCCCCTCCATCCATATGCCCCCCATCTGACCATGCATCTATTGGAAACGTTACATGTTTTACCGTGTTTCACTTCAGCAGAAAAATCTGTCATCATCTGAGAGCACCCTTCTTCTCCTGGGGCAGGTTAACAGGTAACCAACAGCACACCTCAGTTTCCAAGTCAAATAGTTTATCTCAGCAAAGGAAAACAGCTTGCCATTATGTTCAGTTCTCCTTGGTGAGCATCATCGGCTCTGGGTGGTCTTCTGGCTATGAGCAGAGTCTGCAGATGAAAGGAAGCCAGTTCTGGGCCCCAGAATCACTGGGCTGGTGATGGACACACAGGATACCATGGCAAGTTCACGGCACAGTCATTGCTGATGATTTAAAATTTTATGTACAAAATATGTAAGCCCATCAGATTTAAAAAGTTAATGTGTAGTAAATAACAGCAATTCTTTTCCTTTTTGTTTTTTGTACAAACATCTCAAAGAAAAGAGTTACTCTGTTTTGAAATGTCATTGGTCTAGAATTGAAAATCATTTAAACATTTATTCAAAAAAGTAAGAAGAAGAGAAGAGAGAGAGGGAGAGGGATGTGTGGGCCCAGGAGCAGTTTACCCATCTATCCATCAGTGTTTTCAAAACTATTGATGACATGTGATTATTGCCCTGCTCACAAGAGAACTGAATCAGAACTTGATTTTTGAACCTACAAAAAAAATCACCATGTGTAATTATTTATATATTAAAACATAAAACAACAATTTTGAACTCGAGGATAAAAACTGGATTTTTATGATGAGGACAAATAATGATAATAAAATATTACCCATCAGAATCTGTACTTAGAAGTTAATTAATAGCTTTAAATATTTATATTTGTGAATAAGAAGAGTGTAAACCAAAGAAATACATACATAACTGAATAAATTAGAAAAGAAAAAATATCCACCTAATAGTTGCAGATGAAGGGTACTAATAAATACACATAGAAATTCATCAATCAGAGAAATAATTGTTAAATAAAAACGGGAAAAATTTAAATGTAAAACACTAGAAGCTAACTTAATTATAGGAGTAAAATAGGTACAGCATCCATGCACAAATATTGAAATGATTAGTAAAATAAGTAAAAATATTATCACATAGAAGATGTTTTGATGGGCTGGGGATGTGGCTCAAGCAGTAGTGTACTCCCCTGGCATGCGTGCCGCCCGGGTTCCATTCTCAGCACCACATACAAAGAAAGATGTTGTGTTCGCTGAAAACTAAAAAATAAAAATATTAAAATTCTCTCCCTCTCTCTCTTTAAAAAAAAAAAAGAAGATGTTTTGATCAAGCATATGCACAAAAATTTGAGAATCAAGATGATCCTAACAGCTACAAAACAGATGGCAGGTAACAAGAACAAACAAAGCAGATAAATCATCTTAGAGGTTACTAAAGCTACAGAGCACTCACCTGAAACGCAGAGGCTGGGAGAGGTGTGCGGGGGAAGCTCCACACCCAGATCCTGTTTAAATGTGAAACCCTAGAAAAGGGGTTCCGATTGGTAAAAGAAGTCTAGATTAATCTTATTCACAGATTATGTTGCAAAAAGACAAAATAAAATATTAGCTTATAAAATCTAAATTTATGGAAAAAATAACACCCTATGAAGAAGCAGGTTGATTTATTTTTGGAATACCAGGATGCCTCTAGTGGAAGTTCTATCAATGCAATTTTTATATGAACGTAAGAAAAAAAATTTATCACCATTGAGGCTTACAAGGCTTCATTATAAAAACAAATCTGCATGGATTTCCAATTTAACAAAAGGTTTATAAGCTAGGAATATGTAGATTGTAACTACATACAAATATTTCTATTTAGCACCCCAAATCTGACACAGTATCTTGCTTATGAGGTCAGTTACCTTGCTTATGAGGGATTTTCCCAGGAAAAATTAAATAAATTAAGAAACAGAGTTTTTGTATACAAGAATTTAACACATTATAAAGATGGCATCTATAACTATTTGGGAACCGCCAATTTGATTATTTAATACATGGTGTTGGAACCACTGCAGATGGTTATTATCTTCAGGAAAAACAAGAAAGTGAAATTTCCTTGCTCATTGCCAACACTGCAGTAACTTTCAGATGGATTAAATGCTAAACACAACAACAAAAATAAACCCCTGTGAACATACAAATAATCCAGGTTCACACAAAGACGTCTTTCTCAGTAACGCAGAAGAAAGCTTTTATATAATCACCCAAAACTCAGAAAACTCAAAAGGTGGTAAATTGATCACATTATACTTTTGAAAATCATTTATTAATAAAAGCGCTAAAAAATTGAGAAATGACATATTCAGAAAAAAATACTCAAAACAAATTTCAGGGCTATAAAATGAAAATATCAGACTAATGAACCTCTAAATTTTTTTTTTCAATTCTAAGTTTCCACCACCTAAAATAGATATGATGTAGTTCATAGTCATTGAACTGTATATATGAAGCTTACTAAGGTACATGAAAGCAAAGTTTTGTATTGAGTCCCTTACCCCTAAAAGAATCTAGAATCTGGATGAATTGGAATCTGGAAATGGTCATCAGGAATTCTGGAAGATGTGGGGTGGAGTCCGTATGGGATTGGATCGTCCCGGACACCTATATAAAAGCAGCAATTAGAGCCCTTTACTTCCCCCCAAAACCATCAACAACTGTACATTCAAAGGCATAAGTTGTCCTCTCTAAACCCAAATACCAGTCGCAGGAGGATCCCTCAACATCCACAAGACCTGCACGTTGCCGACATCTATGTGAGAAGGAGTATCAGAAAGCACTAGGGAGAAAGGAAGAAGGAGCCCCCAAGAGCTCCAGACAGAGGCAAGGAGGCATGTCAACCAGGAAGGACCGGCAGGGCGGAGACTCTCCTACTCTGGGTGCAGGAGGCCTGTGGCACGAGGTTACTGGAGAGTCTGAACACGGACCTGTGAACTCTTGGAGCTGGTCCTCAGGAGCATCCTCCCAGGCCCCTGGTTGAGGAAACACTAATAAGAGAGGAACCTCACTGAGTAGGATAATGGCAATAGAGAGGGAAGAAGGAGGGTGCAGCCTAAAGTGCAGGGAGACAGAGACACCAAGGGTCAAAAGGCAAGCTGAGCTGGGAGCAGGGGTGCAGCCTGTAATCCTCGTGACTCCGGAGGCTGAGGCAGGAGGATCACAAGTTTGAGATCAGCTTCAGCAACTTAATAAGGCCCTAAGCAACTTTAGTGAGACCCTGTCTCAAAATAAAAAATAAAAGGACCGCGGTGTGACTCAGCAGTTAAATGCCTCTGGGTCTAACCCCTGGTCCACCACCCCCAACAAACAGAGCAAGAAGCTCCATTCTTAAATACTGCCCAAAACACCAGAAGGGGAGTTTTACGAGTTAGACCAATCATCCAAAGCAAGCACCCTTCTAAAAATTCAGAAAAAGTGAATTCACACAAAAGGAGTAACAGCAAAGTATGGAGACCCAACTCCACGCAAGTTACTTCAAGTAAAAAAGAGGGATCCTTAGAGAAACAGGAAACCAAACTGGGAAGCACAGTTGCACAATGAGATAAAGGGTTTAAGAAAATGGTACAAGGCATCAAAGAACATCAATCAGAATCATAAAAATTCATAAAGGAGGTGAAAGAATTCAAGAAATAATTACAAATATGAAATAAAAGTTCAAGACATAAAGACTAAACTAAAAAGAGCACAAGTCTGAATGACCACGATTTACACAGAGAGGGAGGGTAAGGAGGAGGAAATCACAGAAGAAACGAAGATAAAGGAAAGAATGAAAGTTACCAACGCCGAGGACTGACAGAGATGACCAAATGTGTTGCTAATAGGAGTCTCTGAATTGTGAGTCTAAAGCAAGGGACAGTAACAAACACTGAAAGTTAGGATAGATAAAAACTTGCTTGCGATTAAAAACGAATTTCAAATCTATTTCAAATCTGTAAGTTGAAATAGCACTCCATGAACTTTAGAATACCACTAGAATCAACAAAATTAAGACATATCCCAGTAAAATTATC
The DNA here is from genome assembly GCF_048772815.1 of Callospermophilus lateralis. Lineage (NCBI taxonomy): Eukaryota > Metazoa > Chordata > Mammalia > Rodentia > Sciuridae > Callospermophilus > Callospermophilus lateralis. The sequence continues at coordinate 108,634,844 of NC_135316.1, read as the reverse complement.
TTACTCTTGGAGGAAAAAAGTTCAGTTCTTTGAGCATCTGGAAAACAAGGAATGGCTTACACAGGAAGAAATGAGATGGTTGTCAGATTTATTTTTCAAACATCAATAATTTATGCCAGAAGAAAATGGAGCAATATGTTTAAAACCCTCAAGGTGGGAGATGTGAGAGAAGGGTTTTGTATCTAGCAAAACTGTCCATCAAAGCACAAGTTATTATGGGCTATTAAAAATCTAGATTTCCTTCTCTGATTCTGCCCACAGACTCCACTAGATAACAATCTTCAGAAAACCAGAACGACTCCAGAAGAAATGGACATCGTTCTAGTAGGGAAAAATAAGTGTATAAACACAAATAGAAACAAGATGAAGTACAGAATAAAGAAGAGAGCTTCATTTGAAATTGCAATATGGCATGACAAATGCAGATAAAGTGCAGGAAGAGAATGTGTGTATAGATACACATTTTAGCTATTTTTGATCCAGATTTGGTAGCGGTAGTTTTAGTATTGCTGTTCTGAAACTTGGGTCATGTGGGAAAGCAGGAGTAGTTATGGGATATTTTAAATGCATCATCATCTGTGTGTGCTTGGAATTCTTAGCATGAAAGAGACAGGTTTAACATAGAGGTTAAATGCAAATCCTGTAGACCAGCATTGAAATTGCAGACATTGGTAAGCTCTCAAGTAGAATTTCATCTTTAAATATCAAAGTAAATATCTATCTGTCTGTCTGTCTATGTATCATCTCTCTACCTACCTGTCTTACCTAGATCTTCCTCCTGGAGGAAGAGAGCAATGAATGTCTCTAATGCCAAGTCTGAGTCCTTGAATTACCATTTCCCATGGAAAGAACAGAGTTGGAGCATCCTGACATAGCAAGAAGATTGTCAAAGATCAGAGTCACTTCAAGACTCAGAATCAATTGAAAAGACCCCTATGGTCAAACATGGGACAATTTGAGCTTCAAAAAAATTTATAATGGGGCTAGGGTTGTGGCTCAGTGGTAGAGCGCTTGCCTAGCATGTGTGAGGCACTGGGTTCTATGCCCAGCACTACATATAAGCCAATAAATACATAAAGATCCATTAATAACTAATAAAAATATTTTTAAAAAGGAATTATAATGACCTGAAACCCAGTGATCAGGGTCAAATTCATGAGTTAATTACAGTGTTAAGAAAAATCCCAGCCGGTTGCACTTTGCAGATAATCAAATAATTCGTTTATTCGGTGTCTTGAAAATTAGGCAAATATAAAGAGAAAATTAGGCATTTGTCATGGTTTTTTAAATATAAAAGATAGCATGAAAAAACTAAGAGAGCAATGAGAGAAAATTTCTCCTTTTAACATGATTCCAGTTAATTAAAAAGTGACAGGATTAAGATGTGTTCATTCTGCTGCTCCAGGGAAGGATAGACCTGGACTTCACACATGGACAGCAGCTACCACCCTAAGTGACGAAATGTTACAGTTGTGTGCTTGCCGGGGACATTCAGCTCGGGTCTGATCAGGTCTGGAAACGGCCATCCATCTGAGGGGACTTGAGGCAAGCAGCAGAGCCATGCTGCACAAAGAGCAGTGATCAGCGACCCAGGTCCACACCCTCCCGCAGACCCAGAGTAAGTAAGTAAAGCAACGTGGAAGGTGGTGCAGATTGAGAGACTTTGAAGATAAATGTAGTTTTTAAAAAATCCTCTTAATGGGCAAACCTACAGGTACCTTCTAAGGAAGTACCCTCCAGAGACTGACCATAAAGAAGTGCCCAGAGGCAACTACCACAAACTTCAGCCAGGGAAAGGCAAACTAGCAGGGAGAGGCCAGGGGAGTGCTTCTAGGGAGCGTGTCAAGGCACTAGCTCTTCACCGTGAGAGTTCCTCACGGCTCGCCCCGCTAGACCTTTGTTTGGGTGTTTCCTATTTGTATGTTTCATTTCACAATAAAGAATTTTACATAGAAGATGAATAAACAAAGAGCAGTTTCTATAAAAATACTTTTGCATCCACCCACGTCTTTATCCTTCCAGCAGATATGGACCCATAGGATGTGCAAGGTAGTCCTACCTGGCTCCAGGTAGGACTCTGGAGGGAGGAGCAAACTGAAGGAAGTCAGAGGTTTGGGAATTTCAGGCACCTGGGCTCATGTCCGGTTAAAGGGTCTCCACATTTTTCATCCATTGGAGACAGGTTAAATGTGCAGAGATGTTCATCCCTGTGACAGAGCTCACTCCCGGCATGTTCCATACCTGTGAGGCAGGGGCCCAGGGTCTCTGGAGGGAAAGTATCCAGTGCCGACCACACAATCCCAGGGAAATCAGACCACTTCCCTTTTCTCGTCCTCAAAAGACTACACATCTATTTCTTATAAACTGAACCTTCTAAGTGTGTGTGCTGTTACCAGAACTGTTTGGAGATTGATTATATTTTTGACATCAAAGTCTGTGGCGGGAGAAAGGGATGAGAAACCCACTGGGTTGTTTGACTTTCCCCCAGTAAAGCACACCCATCTCCCTCATTTAGCCCCTAACGTTGCAAACAAATGGAAAAATCCAGTGAGCTTCCCTTTCCCACCAAAATGGTGCTAAGCAGAGGGAGCCCCTGCCCTTCAGCAGGAGCAGCAGGAGCAGCTGTCTGGGACCTGGCGACCAGTCCCCACCAGGAGGGATGCTGGCTCACAACTGCAGCGCTGCCCCCGTCTGTGAGTGCAGGGCTTTACCCTGAGCCTCTCTCCAGAGCTAGTTGGGTCCTTTGACTTGGGGACTTAATTGAGGTGACTCCTTTTGCATTTTCATGTGCTCTTTTCCAGGGGGATAGTACCTGGTTGCTCTTGATAGCTCAATGCTTAACTCACTATGTTCACAAAGCCACCTTACAGGATGATAATTACAGGTCAATAAGAGCAGGGGCTCTTTCCTGGGCTCCTCATTGTCTGGGGGTCTGTTCTGTGAGGAAGCAGCTTCACAGGACACGCAGACACTGGGGAGACCTCCTGAGTCTGCCACACTGCCTGTGTTTCCAGAGGAGCTGCCTCTTTGGCTATTTCCTCTTTATGACATGGAGCTACTGACATCTTTCCCCTGTTGTGACTTGAATCTATGTGAAATTCCGTGCTTAGCATCACAGCATCTCCATAAAATGGATTCTTATTAAATCACGAGTCTGATGGTTTTATTTCTAGAATTTGCTTAGTTCTATCAGTGCAAGGGATCGCACATTTGAGTGTGTCTAACCTGCATTTGCAAATCAACCTTTAATCTTATTAAAGTGTTCTTTGAATCATCTACTTCGAGAAACATTTTAGAAATGGAAAATCCTGAGCCCGACTTTTTACCGAGAGGAGAGGCTGCAGCTGACTCCATTATGGATTTGTGGCCAGGAGTTCTGCAAATTTGTTTTGGAATCTGTGTGGCTAAAAAAAAAAAATCACCTCCTCTTTGCCTTTGCTCATGCTGCAGAGAGAACAGGTTGGCCCAAGCCGGAGCTGGGAGGGATGAGCTGTCCATCAGCCTCCTTTCCCAGGCCGTCCCTGCCTCCCTTGCTCTTCTCTCTGAGGGCGTTCTCCACCGCGAGGGGAAGTGACCAAGCAGAGACCTGGATGGAATACTAAGCAGAAAATGGCCCAGGGATCCAACTCTGGGTACAGTGCCAGGTCAGCTGGAAGTGGGGAGAGGCGGCCGTGGAGCTGAGAGGCGAGGACACAGGCCTGTGAGGGAGAGCGGCAAGCGGCCCTGCGTGCCCAGGAGGCTGCAGAGACAGTGGGGAGCTCAGTGTCCCCTGCAGAGAGGGCCTCTGAAGACTTCAGGGCGACCGCCCTTTCCTTCTGTGCATTTTGTGAACCTTGGAAAAGCCAGGAAGAGCTCAGGAGACTAGGAAAGACCCTGTGCCTGTGATGTTCCCGCCAGGTGCACAGGCCCATGCACGCGCCCTCCTTGGAGAGCGGGTGGGGAAGCCACGGAAGTGAGTGGGCAGGAGGCCCCCTTTCCTCCACCCAGAAAGCCCCTGACAAGCTCCATGGCACTGGCCCATCTTCACCCTGCCACCTCAGGGACTGTCCTGGAGGAAGCATGGAATCCTGGCCTCCACGGGGAACCCTGAGAAATTCCATGTGTGCTTCCAGCAGTGTCTGCAGTGTGTTCCCAAGCAGCACAGAGATAAGGGAGCTAGGGAGGGAGAGAAGCCTGTCCCTCTCCTCTTACCTGCCCCGTGGCTGCCACGGCCCCATCCTGGCAATGAGCCCTGGCTGCTGTTCCTACCTACAAACTGGGGCTTTGTAGAGAGGCAGACTTGACCATGTCTGTCAGCTGCAGGATTGGTACAGGACCCCACGCAGGGCAGGCCCTCCACTCAGCACCCCGCTCACCTCCACTTCTTTCTTTTCTTCCCTCACGAGACCTGCAGTTCTTTGGAACCTAAGTGCATGTTCTGTGGGCCTCCTCTGCTTTGTCTCCTGTCTCCTGAGGACCAAGGCCTCCACCCCATGTGGAGGGCTGATGGGGGTGTGTCTGAGTGGGCAGTCAGGTACGGGATAGGATGGGATGGACAGAAGACTAGAGTAGAAACCAGCATATGTCACATGTGGTAGAGAGAGGCGCGACTTAAGCTCTTGTTTGAGTGGTGTGTGTGTGTGTGTGTGAACATGCTCATGCAGGAGGATTCACGGTGGACCATGCAGTTAGTTCTTCTCTGGGGTTGCTGATGCAGGAGATCTCAGAGCTCCGCAGGGGCTCCATAAGGCCCGGGCAGGCAGCACAGCCTTGGCACCCTGCCTGGCAACGCCCTTGGTGTGCTCCCACATTAGGATGGAACTCTCCAGGCTGCATCCCTCGTGACTCTTCCCAGACCACTTTTGAACAGTCCCTGGTGGCCTTGAACCTCAGGTAGAGTGGCCTGTTTTGAGAGTCACTCCGTTGTCTTTGACACCCGGAGAGCGGCTCCCTCTGGTCCTGCTCTCTTGGGCTTCCTGCTTCATGGGCCATTGCTCCCTCACCTGGTGTCTTGTGCCCCTTCTGTCAACACAGTTGTCTCCCATGTATGGCCGTTGGTGGTCTCCTCCCATCACCATCCCCGGTGGGATTCGTGCTGTGAATTTCATGAAGTGTGATGCTGCCTCTTGATTACATTGTTATCACCCTCTCCATTTAGCTCGGCTTTAAGCTTCAGACAATTGGTGGAGATGGCTGTATGTGGGTATGTGGAGCTGAGGGTGTGTGCTGGTGAGCAGTGGACCCTAGACTCCTGACTGATCCTCTCCCTGATCTGTGTTTTCTAAAGTATTGCACTAATTTGCACCTGATATCAGAGGGGGGTGGGGAGAGAGAGAGAGAGAGAGGAAGATGGGAGAGGCGATTCCTGATTTTCTCTCATTAGCATGACACACAGTAATATCATCGAAACAGTTTGTACAACACATGGAGAGGTGCCAGGACACCGTCTGTGATGACCTCTAACGCGCATGCAGTCACAGCAGCCGTCCCGGCGGTCCTTCGAGGCATGACCTACTTCGGTGGGGAAGGCTGTCCAGCATCGGTGGCTTCTGGACCTGAAGGTCAGCCAGCCCGAGTCTGGTGCTCGTGGCTCAGGGAGTTCTGAACTCACTGTCACGGAGGCTTGCCGCAGCCACGAGCGCCGTCAGAACATTCCAGTGCTTTGTTCCCGACATTACCACGCCGTCTGGTTCTTCTCCAAGTCAGCCTTTTCCTCGGGTTCCTTTGAGTCATTTTCTTTGCAGATGGCTACTCTAATTCTGTGGCTAAATCGACCTTCAGTCTCATGTTCTGAGGAGGGAAACAAAGCTTTTATGCTCCCTACCGACCCAGAGAGCTCCTCTCCTGGGTGTTGGCTATGGGCTCAGCAATTATATTTATTTTACCTAAAATATCCTGACGTGAATAAGATAACCTGCTTCTTCAATGAGACGATCAAGCTGCACTTCACCGGTCTCCCCAGGGCTGGGGGCCTTTCACCTGAGGGATGTCTTTGTCCAAGTCTCTGAAGCAAGCCCCTTTGTCTTGGTCCTTTTAGCTGACTGGCATCTGCGCTCTGAGTTTCACTCCTGCCCTCCAAGAACAAGGCAGGGTGGGTGAGCTTTCTCCTGAGAGGCCGGCCCCTCTGAGTAACGTGGGCCCGCATGGCGGTTTGCCCAGCAGGAACCGAGTCCTCCCTCTGCCCTCTGCACGGCCCCTGGTGTCAGAAGCTCTTTTCCAAAGTCTGAACCCTGATGGGGCAGCCCCAGAGCCAGTTCTGGAAACCTGACCCACACCTAGGCTTCCCTCTGGCAAGGCTCTGGGGGCTGCAGCTGGCTCTGCCACCTGAGGTCTGTGGCAGTTTTATTGTCAATCCTTTCTCCCAAAGGAGATGCTGCTGCTTCTGTGCCCATGGATATCAGGCCTCAAGTGGGACTCATGGGACTCAAGTGCCCTTCTGATAGGAGAATTGGGGAGCCTTAAGTCTGACACCCACTTTGGTGGCTGACCTGTCATTGTACATCAATGTAAAGTGACACAGACTGTCTCCGAGCAGATGTTCCTTGAGCCAGAAGTAAACTTGTGGTGCCACAGCCTCTGAGACCTGGGCTGCTTGTTAGTGGACAGGCCTCCACGTCTGCCCGACAGGGACATTCTCTGACCTGGGATGTGTCCCAAAGCCTTGCCACTGGTTTTCACCTGGAGTCCTTTAGCTTATTCTCTTTTGCCCCATAAATCGTAGGCTCCCAGTTCTACTTTCCCTCCTGATGTCTGTGTGCTGCTGCAAAGCCTGCAATGACTTCAGCAAAGGTCTCTGACATCAAGCCCAGGGATGGGAACAGAAGTGAGGCTGGCAGACACCTTGGAGAAGGCAGGAGGCTGAGGAGGCCTGTGCTGGGTGGAGGCTGAGGCAGAGGCAGGAACCAAGGCTGGGTGAGCTCGGAGCTCCAGCCTGGGGTCTGTGGAGCCTTCAAACCCAAAGCCAGAAGAGCCTCACTCTGCATTCCAGCACCATGGCACCCTGCACAGTCCGGCCTGTCGCATTTCCATGCCATCACACTGGTGGAAAATGACCATCACTCCACCTTCAAGAGAGCCACCACTGGTTCTGAAAGGCCGGAGGGCCCGCGCTCAGCCATCTACAAGGCTTATTCTGGCTGCACTGCTGTGTAAGGGGCACGGCGGATGTTTATCAGCCTGGGCATCTATACAGGGAGCGTGTGGATGCCACAGGTGTGCTGAGCGTCACACAAGACGCTAGGAAGAGAAGACATTTTAAGCTGTTGTTTTCCTTGTTTAAAACATTGGAGCTCTTCAGGGCCAGGAGTGAGGGCGCCTGGGCTGTCCTCAGAGAGGTGACAGCAGTGTGGTGCAGGAGAGGGCCCTGCCGTGGGCCTGAGCATGCCACAGTGGGAGCTCCTCTTCCTAGCCTCTCCGGCCTTGGCGGGACACAGGCTATGGTGAGCCACAAGACAACCTGCAGCTGTGACATCAGTCCCATCCACAGTCCTTCTCTTGCTTGACGGCCCGATGCTTCTGCTTTGGTCTGAGCGCCTTTTGAAATTTTTCTGCACAATCCCAAAGTCAGATGTCCTCAGTTCAACTCCAGCTCGCTCTGGCAAATTATTGTTTCTTGGGCCATTTATCAATTTTTTCCGGGTCTTAGTTTTCTCAGCTACTAAATGAGGGTTTTGAAAGTAGGTGACTAAAAGGATATTTTAGAGAGAGAAGAAAAGCAAATTGCAAAGGCTTTGAACAGAGCCTGGCCCTCTGCTCACCCCGCACACAGCAGCCACTCCTCTGTTTGAACTTGCTTTTCTGTCATGTTGGACACGGTTTTGACTGACTTGCTGTTCCGTCCTGTTTCTCCTTACACTTACCTAAGGGTCTTCATAATTAAAAGCAGGTTTTGGTTATTCCCATTCTTTTTCTAACCAAAATGAAGATGCAGGGCCTAGATTTCCCACCTACCTGAAACCTCTGAAACACTCTGGTGAGAGTGCAAAGCACTGGCCTTCACCCTGCATGGGACAACGATCCTCAGAGATGGAAACGGACAGCACAAGCTCTGTGGTGGCCAACACTTCCTGCCAGGTGAGTCTCCAGGCTGCAATGTGGGGGTAGGGGAGGATTCCCAGGAGGAAGGCCCTGAGTCCCGGTGTTGAGGAGATGGAACTGAGAATCCACAGAGACCAGGTGCTTGTGCCTCCTGGGAGGTCTCCAGGCAGGAGAGAGCCACAGAGAGGGAACTCTGGAGACTACAGAGTCCCCCCTGGGTCTTCACCTGAGTGTACACAAGGAAATTACCCTGTGCTGGGGAAAGAACTATTCAAAACAGCCAGGAGGAATAGTCCCTAGAGCTCACACAGCCCAGGAATGCCACAGATTCCCATCAGCCACAGAGGAAATGCCTGTGCTCTGTGGCGCCCCAGCAGATTGTGCAGGATGCTGCTTCAGCAGGGGCAGGCTCAGCCCAGGACTAACGGTTGCTGTGGCACCAAGCCACAGAGCCCAGGAGCAAAACCTGAAGGATCAAACTGTTTGCAAGTCCCTTAACTGCGTCTCAGATCAATGTGCAAAGATACGTTCAGGAATACAGAATCATCCAACTCCGAACGAGGTAAGTGCAAAAATCAGCTCATCGGAAAACCAAAAACCAAATATCAGGCATGGGAAAAAGAAAAGCAGATCAACAGATGCAAACCCCAAAGGAAACCAGAAACCAAATGACAGACGACAGAACTGGCAGAAGAGGACATTAGGACGACCGTGGCAACGTGGCACAGGGTCCAGAAGCTTTGGGGAAATCACCTGTTACACACAGAGACTCAGAAGATTATAAAAAAGAAAAGAGCAGAGCTCTGGTGAGGACGCTCCGCTGCAGTGTGGGAGAGGCTCAGGGGACCATGGCAGAGGAGGCACTACTGAGGAAAGGCCTGTGGCCTGACACCACAGCCAGAGTCACCCCCTAGTGACGCAGAGCAGACGGATGGAAACGCACAGCGTCCTCCCTGGGCCGAGTCCAAACAGCCTCGTGTGTGTGCAGTGGAAGTCCCTGAGGAGCACAGGGAGGAGAGCAGAGGGGATGCCTGGGAAGTGAGTGGACGCTACGGCTCACCGAGGCCAGCAGCCAGGCATCTCGAGAGCGTGCACACACACACACACCAACGCACACACAGACACACATGCACAGACACAGACTCATGCACACACAGACACACATGCACAGACACACATGCAAAGGCACGCAAACGCACGCACAGACACACATGTATAGACACACATGCACAGAAACACATGCATAGACACACACGCATAGACACACACAGACTCACACACATTTAGACACACACAGAGACACACACACAGACACATACACACACACACACACACACACACACCCAAGACAGTGGCAATGAGGGCCTTCATCATGCAGCTCCACAAAGTGGCTCTTCGCTGAAGGGTCAAAGCCGTGGCATGGGGCAGATGCTCTGATTTTGCTCTCAGTAGGGCCTTGCCGTCCTGGGTTACTTAGCCCACTCTGAAGAACTCATGACTGGCTGCAGGACTTGGTCTCCTGGTCTGCCCTGTGCCCACATTCCCCTTGACTGAACACAAACCATCTGCCAGACATGTGCCAAGGCAGCTCAAGGCTCCCCGGCCTCTGTGGGGTCTCTGGGCTGCCCAGGCTGCTCACTCCTTCTCTTTGGCTTTTGTCCTTGCCTGGGGCACCCTGGCTCTGGCCACCATAATCAGAGCCCCCATGGCCAGCACTAAGATTCCTGCTTGCTGGAGATGGGCAAGTACACCCTGACCCTTCCCGTTGACCCCATGTGCACTCCAGATGTGCGTGCTGACTGGCTCACTTGGCTCTGGGCCAATGATGGGTTCAGCAGCACTGTGAAGGCTGCTGTCCCTTACCACACCCCAGGTGGGGGCCGGGGGGCCAGTGTCCCCCAGAGCACATGCTGTATGTCATGAAAACCTTGGCATCTGGTTTTCTTCCCCTGGAAACCTCTCCTCTGCTTCTCCAGGGCCAGCAGTGTCCACTGTCCCCACCTCAGGTCACAGGGCCTCCTGCCTCGGGAGTTCTGCCCTGCACAGCAATGTCCTCTCCTTCACAGACCTGCACGTCTTGGGGTGATGGAGTTGCCTTCTCTTCTCTGATGGGGGGACATGGTGGGGTCATCAGTGAGGCAGGGAGGGGAAGCTGGAGTCCGCCTCCTTCCCCAGAGTCATTGTTTTGCAACCTCCTGCTGTTGCACAGGTTACTGGCTGGGGACTGTCCCCTTCACCCTGCACCCCCCTTCACCCTGAGCTCCCCTTCACCCTGCACCCCGGGTTGTGATGATCATGAGGTGCTCATCAGAACGCACAGAAGTGCTGGCTGTGTTAGGAGGAGGTTGTCACTTGCCCTTTTGAGTATTTTATAAGTAAATAAAATTCATTTAGAAATAAGAAAGCAGGCGTGGGACTTGCTCCTGGGGTTCCGGGACTGCTACAGAGGAAATCACGCGTGTCTTAAGTGGAATGGAAGAGCCAGGGGATTGCTGGGTAAAAGTGGATCTCATTTCAGTCTAAGAGAAGGGAACAGCCCTATTCACACATCATAAGGAGACGAGGCTTTGGCTTCACCTGATTAAATAAATTTTAGTCTTGTGGATCATGCAGAAAAATAGGTCTAATTAGTAAACTTAGGGAAATACTCTCTGGAAAGATGTTTTCATATAGTTAAGATTTTTAAAATGCAATTAAGAATGATTTGGTTCCGAGCACAGGGAATTTGGTAATAATGGATATCCCAGGTGGGTGATTTATTTTGCTTTTATTAGAAATTTGGGGTTGTTAAAAGACATTATTATAAACAAAGTACTACTTTAAAATAGCTCAGTGGTGTAACTTGTTACTTACTATAGCTCAGGAACCATCTTCACGGTGCTTATGTTTCTGTGCACAGAGAATAGATATATATTTGGCTCCATGAATTTTATTATACTATTTTATTCATCACTCTGTTCGTCTTTAACACACAGGAGTACATTGAACAACATATATTCACAGGTCCACTACCAGCCTCCCAGCTTCTGTGCAGAGTGTTTAAATGCACTGTCTTCATGTCCTCCCTCTCTCTCTTCCTTCTCTCATTCTCTCTCTACCACCCTCTCTCATTCTGAAGCAAATTTGCCTTCCTCTGTGTTGAACTAATATAAAATATTCAGATAACTCCAAAAAAACGAAAAATCACTGTGTTTTGGGAGTGGGCGTGTGGAAACAGCCTTGTCTTGCTGAGGAGTCCTGGGTATAGAAGGGAAAACCTCACGAGCGAAACACGTGGCACTTAACAGTGAATTTAATTAAGACTAAAGATTCTCAGTGGTGAATGTAACAAAGGACAAATAGCTTATTGGTTATAATTAACAAATCTGCACATGAGCTATCAATCCACTGCTGGTATAATGATACAGAAAACCACGAAAGAGATTTTCGAGTCCTTTGAAATTCCAAATTGGTTAACCCCTGAGAGTTTAGGATCATTTTCCTAAATGTGTAGACGAGGAACCAGAGGGATTCTGCAGCCCAAGACCATGAAACCATCAACCAATGGGCAAGGCTGGGCATCAAGAGAGCCATGCCCAGACCGCAGAGCCAGGAGCCTTCCTGGTGTCCAGATGGGGACGTGAAGGACATCCATTTCTGCCGGCTGAAGACAGGTCTGTTGATCTAGGTCTCTGCAGCGCTCAGGATCTCGCTCTCCGTCTCCCACATAAAGCACAGTGCTTGGCACAACACATATTTGTTAAAAACATGAAAAAAGAGGCTGTATAAACCAAAAGGCTTCAAGACAATGCCCGTGGTATGTTGTGCTAACCCTCTACCAAAAGCTGGGCCACTGGTCTCCCAGGGAACCTGACCACTCAGGCAAAATCAGAAAAACGAAGAGAAGAGCCATTGGACAGGTCAGCACCTTGACTCATCCAGATGATCCCTTCTGATGCGGAACCAGAAGGTGCTGGTGGTCAGGCTGGAGCCCGGCATGCCCTGGTGAGGCTGCGCTTCTCTGTCTCACCCCACCCTGCTCCATCGACGGTCATTTTATTCTGTGTCTGGACTGAACGACAGTGTGGCTTAGCACTGCAGCTCCCGTCTGTTCCTAAACTGCTCTGTGGTTTCTGGCTCGACCGGATCTTCACGTGGGGCTCCAGCTGCTGCAGTTGAGGCGTTGACACATGAGGGTGGCTACAAACGGCAATGGCCTCATCACTGAATGTGCTGTTTCCTTGTCCCCATTGCCTGACCTTCCGCCTACCCCTGAACGTGGCTAGCTGCCTGAATGCCAGTATCTCACACAAACCCGCCTTGTGATGGGTCCTCAAAGGCCATCGCCCCGTACATGCCCTGTCCTGGAAGCCTGTAGTCATCTGATCAGATCCTGCAGACGGGTGTGGCTGCTGGGTTGGAGAAGAATAAAGCCAGATGCAGTGGGGCTGCACAGACCCACACCGGGCACCACAGGCATGCTCAGGGTGGCCAGAGCAAGGAAACCACAAGAAGCCCTCTTCCTGAGCAGCTCCCCTTGCAGTGCTGTGCAGGAGGAGGCTTGGTGGGAGTCCCAAGTGGGAAATACAAGGACAGGTCAACAGGAAAGCAAATATCAGGCCACAGAAATTAAGAAATGATGTCACACGCACCTGCTGAACAGGCTCCTTTACAAGGGGAATATTGAGGCCAGAAACCTGGGGTGCCAGGGTTGTTCACCTTCTGAAAGATCGGCAAAGAGGCGACCTTCAGCAAAGAAAGTGCTTTTCTGGGAAAACTGTACCACGTTACTGCGGAGATTTTAATTCTATTTCAACACTGTTCTCATGTGAGTGAGGGTCTTCCAGCTCACAGTTCTCTATTTATTCACGGCATGGGTGAATTGGCCCATTGGTGCTTTCCATTCTTGCTTTGCAAAAGACATTACGTTTGTAATTATATTTATTGTAAACATCTCAATCTGTTATCACCAAAGTATGTTAATGGACTTTAATTAAAAAAAAGAATCACCTGGGATAGAGAAGGCTACACTGGGAAGAGAGAGGGTTTCAAAGCTGAGGGGTGGGAAGGGCACCAGGACTCCAGATCATGCAGGTGTCCTGGCCTGCCTTGCCGCCAGGGGCCCCTTTAACCTCTCCCCTCACTCTTGGCTCTTTCTGCAGAGATCTGGCATCCACTGTGGGGAAAACAGCTCAGAACACCTGTCACATCCCGGCCTCCCTCCCCAGCCTCCATGTTTCTCCCTGGTGATCCAGACACACGAGCTGGCTCCACGTCCAGGGCTCCTTGGATGACCTGGGCCAGTTCCAGCACAGGCCGAGGTGGCTGCTCTGGACGTCTGCTCTGGCTGGGTGGACGTCTGTCCTCAACGCAATTGAGTCACTTAGAAGCTGAGCACGTGTCTGTCTCACGTCGGGGCCACATTTAACAACTGGGTTTGGATTCTGACTTCTGGTTCTTTCCCAGCCTCAGCCACATTCCACACGCTGCCAGCCGTCGCCAAGGTCACCTGGGGCAGTCCTCTTCAGGCCCGAGCCCAGGGCTGGAGGGTGGTGTTCGCGCCAGGAAAGCCGGGTTTGGAAACACTCCTTCCTTTCATGTCTGGGGCTCGGGTGCCTGGGAGACCCACAGAAGGGTCCCCGCTCCCAGGCACAGGGCTTGCATCCCCTGTCCGTCTGGTGCTCCGGAGCCAGGGCCTATCCTGGGCAGGGGTCCCGGGCCTGGCCCACCTGTAGCCAAGGGCTGTGCTGTCTCCAGTTGTGCCCTCCACTCCGGAGAGGCCCTCCTCCTCCCTCTGCTTCTGTCCTGTCTTCTTTCGGCAGCTGAGCCTGAGGTTGGCTTTGAGTCTGACTGTCCCATGGAGCTGTGTGCAGAGGCTCGCCTCCTCCCTGGGCCTTGGGAGAGAGGTTGCCTTTCCCACGGGCAACCCCCAAGGCCACCACCCTCCCCCTCCTGACCTTGCTCTTGTGGCTCTTGTGGAAACCATGATGAACCTAGCTCGGCGGGGTTTGGCAAAGTCTCCTCAAGTGCACAAGTGCCTGATCTCCGAGGAGGTCACGATATTTGGTAACATGTGAGTGGGCCTCACAGGTTTTACTTTCTTAAAAAATAAAACAAACAAAAAGAAGTTGCTTGCTTCAGCATTAACTGTGATTTGAAAGTTCAAAATGAAATCGCTTTCTCCCTTTTGTGGAAGCAAGGAAGTCTCCACAATGCCTGAGCCTTGCCCAGTGGCCCAGCTTAACTGGACTTTAAACATGGCGATACCCTTGGTCTCAAGTTATTTGTACCTTATTTCAATTTTATGCACTATTAAAATTTTCTCAAAAATGTCTGGGGGAGGGAAAATAAGAAAGATGCTAAGATCCTCCCATCTGTGAAACAGAACATTGGATGGAAATATATGGCTGAGGATCTAAAACCAAGAGTCAGAAATTTCTATCTGATTTGTTCAAGATGATACCGCTGTTATGGTGACTGGTAGTAGACACAGATCTATTGGATGAATAATATGGGCTTTAGAAAGGGGGAAGGAAAACCTGAGGACTTTTTTTTAAAAGCAGGATTCAATATTTGGGTTTGACCTTCTGGTTGTTCATGTACTAGTGGCTCAACAATATTTTTAAATCTTAAAAAAAGCAAACAAATACTGAATTTTTTCTTTTCACTGTTTTTATTCTCATTTACCATTCTGACATTTTGTAACTCTATGCAAATGAATTCACCATCACATGTAAAGTACAAGGTCAGTTGAACCAAGAAAACAGAACAAAGAAAACAGAACAGCTATGTTTTTAGAAGGAAATGGCAGTGTTGATATGCAGGGAAACTGACTAATCCAGTGGCTGAAAGGGGAGTGACCCCGGTGCATGGTGGCTCCTGGAGAGTCCCCATCTTCTTTCTGTGCTGAAATATCTCATGGATACATTCATCATTTTTTCTTTCAAGACTGAAAGCGATAAAACAAATGAGAGACCTAATCATTAGTTCAAATACAAGAAAAGAAGTGGGCTGAGATCTACTTTGTTCCCTGAGAAAAAGAAAGAATACAAATGAGGCTTATTGGAGGCTTTGGGGAACTAATGATCACAAGTCAGCCGTAGGAAGGCACTCCTCAGTGGCATATGGCTCATCAATGCCCTTGGCAGAAAGCCCCAGCTTGTGTGGAGGCTCGGGCTGGTCTGAGCAGGTGGACACTTGCTGCAGAGAGAGCTGCATCCTCAGTAGGAGCGCTGTCAGCGTGGCCTTGCCTTGCTCCTGGCCCCCATCTGTTTTTATCATACAACCTTGCAAACAGCTCCGAGCCAACGTTTTCATTCTGTCCGATCCTCCATGGTGAGGGTTGGTGTCGTCCCTTTGGTCCAGGTTTGCACGTGTTCATAAGCATGAACCACAACCCAGACCCATGTGCCTTCCTTTAAGTTAAGTCCTCACAGCTGCAGCCTCACAAGTTTGTTCCTTACTTCTGGCTTCAAAATATTGCCGGTGGCCCTGTAGGCCGACAGCTTTGCATGATGTGGTTTGTGAGAACAAGGGCATCCCAGATCACATGGCCACTTCCCCTGCCGTTCTCTAACAAAATGCCCATCAAACACCAGTCAGAGGACTGAACTTGTTTTGTTTTTTTGGAAACCAGGGATTGAACCCAGGGATGCTTTACCACTGAGCCACATCCCCAGCCTCCCCTCCCCACCTTTTTTTCTGGACACAATATCTTTAGTTTTATTTATTTATTTTTATATGGTGCTGAGGATCAAACCCAGGGCCTCACACTTGGGAGGCAAGTGCTCTGCCACTGAGGTACAACCCAAGCCCATCCCAGCCCTTTTTATTTACTTATCTTTTATTTTGAGACAGTGTCTCGTTAAGTTACTTAGGGCCTGGATAAATTTCTGAGGCTGGCTTTGAACTTGTGATCCTCCTGCCTCAGCCTCCTGAGTCACTGGGGTTATAGGTGTGTGCCACTGCACCTGGCAGATGACTTAACTTCTGCAAATCTTGAAGAGTGGTGTTGGTGGGTTGCACAAAATAGGAAAGGTGAACTCACAGCCAGAAAACCTGTCACTTCCAAGGGAACCAACTTGCCACCACGAAACTGGGTGGCTTCCTCGTGGCTTGCTGGCCTCTTGGGGGCTCAGCTGTGTTCCGTGGGGCCATGAGGCTGAGTCCTCTTAGTGGCAGAGTGGGAAACAGCTGTAGAGACAGGACGCGCTTGCTGCTGGGCTCCATGTATCAGTTCCCACCTCGTTGCTACTCTGCCCTGGTGTGCCTTGTGGTAGAGGATGGTTGACCTCACCTGCTGAGTCTTTCTGTCTACACAGCAGTCCAGCTGGCCTATCTTCTATGGAGAGTAGCCTCTGGTGACATTCATGTCCCACAAGAAGCTTTGCTTGCCCTGGGACCCCCACAGACACCTTCTTGCATCTGGCCTGGACCTCCCCCTATACATTTCTTTCAATCTTTCTCTTAGAGGCTCCCGACCAAGTACCAAACCACTTGCCCCTTCCCAGGAGGCCTTCAAACCCTAGCTTGGCCTAGATGTGGACAATCTGGTGAAAACTATGAAATTGTGCTTACGGAAAAGGTCTCCAGAGCTATCCTGGTGGAGCCAAGGTTTGATCCATCGCTCGGCCCATCCCATGCCCTGAGACGACACATTTTATTCCAAACATGGATTATCATTTTTACAAGTTCTCATTACCTAGATTTTAAAGGCACTTATTAGACTATGATAAATTTCACTCATTGGAAATCGTATAATTTATATTTTGAACCTCTATATTCTAGCTTTTAACATTCAGCAGAGACTTTCCATTCTGTTCAAGTGAGATGTGCTTCCGCGAACTTACGGGAAGAAAACTGACTCTTTCAGATCTGTCTAGACAGATTCCAAGACAGGATTGGACGTGCGGGAGATTGATTGGAGTGGGCACAAGTTACAGGGGAGAGCTTGAGACTGTGGCCCGGTGACACCTGTGGAAGGAGAGGGCACGAAAGAGAGCTGGGCGTGATGGCCTCACACTACAGGAGGCCAGTGAGGCTCAGTGGAGGACCCTTGCAGCTTTATGGGAAGAGCTTGAGGTATTTAGTGGCCCCTTGGAGACATCCTGTGGGGAATGTCGCTACTGGGGTCACCGGCCATCGTGGTCCCTGTAGCACGAGATCAAGTGGCACTTCTCCTGGCAACCACACCCACCTCCTAGGGTGAAACCTCTTGTCTTGTGGGCACAAGGAGGGGCACCAGGAGGGGCGGCTGTGTACAGAACAGGCATCAAAATCAGAGGCACCAAAGCTTTAGATGTGATGATGGTGATAATGATTTTCTCAACAAAAATTCAGCAGGGCCTACAGGATTTAATTTAGTGAACTCAGCAACTTCAGGGACAATTTTCCCAGAACCGTGAAGCGGAACATGGTTCTATACCTCCTGGGTGAGTATAGGAAACATAAGCCCAAACCACTGTTTAATTGATGATGGTCTCGAGTGTTCCATGAATTATTTGTGCAAACCCACCTCTGCTCTGGGCCTTGCCGTGTCCAGCCCGACTGCTGACAGCGGATCAAAGTGCCCTCTGATTGGAGAAAGTGGGTATCCTTGTGCTGTTGACTTCAAAAGGGCAAGGCTGCCCTCTTCCACCGTGGGGTCTGTGAAAGATCCATCATTCCTAAGTGGCCGCAGATGGACCTTGGTGCATAAAGGGCCATTTTTAGCTGAGACTGGGGTTCTGTTCTTTGTTTGCTGATTTTTTTTTCCTTTTCTCCCTCTCTTCTTCAGCAACAGAGACTTTCCATTCTGCCACACACATTTATAGAACAAAAATGATTTTTGCAATTGATTATTCAGGAAAAAAAGTGGGTTTTTCTTATTGCATTAACTGGGGTGGCCACAGCTGCATGTGTCACGCCTCGGGGCATCTGCACTGTGCTCGCAAGGGCTCCTGTGGCTTTGCTCACAGCCTTAGCGGATGTTAATGGAAAGTCTGCCTATGTTTTAAGTGGAGACTAAGTGCTTCCTCTGAATAGATAATCACAGGGTAGATCGGAAAGAAGAATTATGCCCACAATAAAACACTAATAAGCCTCCGGAACTATTTGCCATTACTCTTTCAAGCTGAAAGTGCCTTGTTTGCATCCAATACCTGGGGACAGGGGCACAAATTTTCAGCCTGAATTATAAATAATAAAGAACTACAGAGTTCTATAAACATATTTACAAAAGTCAGCCTCAACTGAAGCATAAATCCAAACAGAAGCAGGACACAAAAATAAATAGGTGAACTGGCTCCAGGCTCCAGTTTCTTTTTTAAATTTTGAGGGGCTCTCACTAAGTGAGCAAGGCTGGTCTGGAACTTGCAATCCTCCTGCCTCAGCCCCCTGCAGCTGGTATGTACCACTGTGCCTAGCTGAACTGCCATTTCTTTATTGAAACGTTTAACTTGTACTGAAATGCCACATTTGGTGAATGCTAAAAGATTGGCCTTGGAATGAAGATCTTGGCTCCTGGGACCCTCGGGGCTGAAACCAACCTTGAAACAGTGGTCCATGCTGTTGGGCGTTGTGGAGTCCTGGGGTGGGAGGGCTTTCTTTGAACCATCTAGACAGAGGTTGGCGTGAAGAGATCTGTCTCTGACTTCTCAGGGGCTCAGCGTTTGCAGTTTTCAGGTTATGAGCTCCGTGCCCTTCTGGAATCCTCTGAGCTGCTCCCTCCCAGCTCCAGCCAGCTCTCCTTCAGAAGAAAACACGCGCTTCCCTCTTCGCGTGTCCCTGGATTGGGGCCTGCCAAGGCCCAGATGCAGTTTTCCAGGGGCTGTGCTAGCCTAAGCCAACCCTGGTCCTACTTTCCTGCCCGACAAGGGCACAGGGTTGGTTTTCCACTGGCTGTGAGTACCTTGGCCCTGGGGAGCAGAGAGGAGAACCCTGTTCCTTTGAGAAACCAGACACTTGACAGATTTTCCTAAAATGCACAACATGGCATTCTCTCCATGGTGTTTTGGTTTTTGAGCTGTTCTTAAATAAACTCATGCTATTTTTCAATGCCATGTGATGAGTTTCTTGACCAATCATAGATAAATCAACACATACCAAAACATTAAGCTCTGATTTCCAGTACAAGGAATGTCAGTAGACACCACCCACAGAGACAAGATTTTTTGGGGGTCCTCAGGAGCTGTTTAAGGAGGTAAAGGGATCCTGAGGCCAAAAACTGGTGCATTCACAAAGACATTGTTTAAATGGAAAAGCAGCCCTAGAGTGACCCACGGCTGCTCAGGCTTCCCCTCACAGAAACGCGGACACCCAAACTGAGGCGTCTGTCCAGCCCAGGTGGCTGCTCTGCTTCTGGGGCCGGGTCTGTGCTGCCCCAGGTCCAGCCTCTGTTCTTCAGGCCCCCTCCTGCCGGCCTTGCCCTGTGGTCCGAGCGGCTCCAGGTGATGACTCTAATCTTTGGTCATTTGGCAAATGTGGCATGTCTTTGCCCTGACATGTAAGGATCATGCCTTTCCCGGAACTCCCACATCCACAGGAGTCTGGTAATCGACTCTGAATTCTTAGAATTCCAGGATGATGTCCTTTTCACTAAGGGTCAGCTTCTAGGTCTGCCCCAGCTCTACGTCAGAGCTCCCGGCCTTGTCTGGGCATGCAATGGCAGCAGCCGCCTCCTCCGGAGCTACCTCTGGCCTCTGACTAGCACCATTATAAAATTCAGATTAATTTATCCCTAGCTAGGAAGCTAATAGTGAGCTGGAATGTGGATAATGAGTTGCCTGCCATTAATTAAACTAATTCATGTCATTATCAGACTTGGTTGAAAATAACTCTTAATTTCATGACAGTGTGGCTTCCTATAGATTTAGAAGAAAGAACAATATGGCAATTCTTAGAAAAAACTAGGAAGGGGGAGGCCCCTAGATCTAGCCCTGGGGTACCTGTCCCCACTGTGCCCAGACACCTGATGACCATCTGTCTGCATCCACCACCACTTGCTGCCACATTCCCATGCCACTACCGTCACGGAGGGAGAGGGATGGCCACTGGTGGAGAGAAGGTTTGAAAAGACATGAAGTTCAAGAAGTGAGGGTGAGCCCGCCACAGAAGCAGGAAGAGAAAGGAAGGGGGCTGAAGAGAGGCGCCCACTAAGGGCCGGGGCTGGCCTGGAATTGGGATCCTCCTGCCTCAGCCTTCCGGCAGCTGGGATGAGGGTGTGCCCAGCAAAGTTGCAGTTTCTTATTGAAACGTGCATGCTGGAGGAGCTCAGGGGAGCCTCCCTCTCCACCTGGGCAGAAGGGTGAGTGAGGAGCAGCACGGGAAGTGGAAGGGGGGAATCTCCGGGTGTTTCAGTTTCGACGAGTGAGACCATGCCCAGCCACAGGTTCCCCGTAGAGATGCCTTTTATCCGTGGACTTTTGAGCTATTTCAGTGTGGGGACCTATTATGCTTCTTGTTCTCTGCTCAGCCCTTTGCGAAGCACATAGCAGATATTCAAGAAGTGTTTGCTGAGAGAGAAGCAAGCCCTCGTGCGCAGAATCACCCCCTCCCCAAGGTGTCCACTGCTCACCTGGGCCTGCGTGTGAGCTACCTTCCCAACAGAGGCCTCTGCAGATGGGATGACGCTGGCCACCATGAGGTGCGAGACCGCCCTGCGTCACCCAGGAGGGACCAGGGCCAAGGGCAGACCTGGATAGGGGGCAGAGGGAGGCGGGGGAGAGGTCCGAGGGGACATGGGGTGGGAGAGGGAGGGGTGATGTGAGAAGGACTTGGTTTGCTGCCGTCGCCTTTGAGGTGTAGGAAGGGTCTCTGGGCCAATGAGTGAAGATGAAAGGACAGGGAACAATTCTCCTGGAACCCCCCCCCCCAAAAAAAGAATGCTTCCCAGTCAGTACCCCGACTTCAGCCCAGGAGACCAGTCAGACTTCGGATTCAGGACCTGCAAGCGAATACACCGCATTGTCTGAAGCCACTGCACCGGTGGCAGGTGGCAACAGCAGCACAGGAAACAAATATGATGTGGAATGAATATTTGTTGAAATTCAACGAGAAGAACCTGCAAAGGTACGTAGGATAGGTTACATACACATAGGGAGAATCTTAATACTAGAGGCCAAGTTATTAAGTTCTTGAGTCTCATGTTTCAGAGGATCAGAGGTAGGACGTGGTTTAAGGTTCAGAGAGGAGACTCTTTCCCAATGATGAGTTGCCGCAGCTGCGCAGAAGGACCGTCCTGCCTTGGGCCCTGGAACAGCAGCCGAGAGAACGCAGTGCCAGGCGGGAGGTAAATGTTCCTGCCCCCACCCCCCACCGTGCTCTCATATCTTTTTTGAACTGGTATTTTTGCAGCACATTAAAATATGATTCCAAGTCTGTTCCGTGGCTTTCTTTTTAAATATATTCCTTGGAATCCTCACCCCCACTCCACTTCTTGGTAAACCAATAGAGGTGACCTTTATTTCCATCTCTAAATAATGACTTTATTTATAAAAATATTTTGCAAAATAGAAGGCATAATGGTCCTTCCAATTTATGTGTCTGACAAGGATTCGAAAGGGACATTCTATATTTTTATTTCCAAAGTAATTTTTATGACTCTAACTTAGAACATGATGGTTGTAACTCAACCCTAATGGTTCGTTTAACACCTAAGTCTACATTTTTATAAGTGCTTTCTTTAAATGCTCAAGGACAGTATATTACTAAAAACCAGTTTTTTTTTTCCTAATAGCCGTATAGATCAACTGCTCTATAACTAGATTTGGAAAAATGTTAAAATTCTTTTTCTTCTGAAAATAAAAAGATATTTTCTTTTATTATCCTTTGGTTTCTAAAAATAGGCTGGAATTAAATGTCATGTACCTTTGGAATTCGTTTTATAAACATGCTTGGTAACTAGGAGACGCACATTGTCATTATTTATAATCTAGAAATTCTTTCCATGGTAACTGTTAGAAGGTCACAATTATCGAGCGCACTGGGGGCCAAGAGGCGATTTAAGAATTCACCAAAGGGAAACTGTTCATAGGAGGGAGGCACATCTGGCGTCCCCGTCACTCCTGTGGATGAGGTGAGTTCTTGGATTTGAGCACAGGGCAGCTGGTCTTTGCTCCACTGCCTTTCTGGAAGCCACGATTGCACCAGCATTCCAGCTTCGGTTCCCAGGCCTTGGCAACTGCGCACCAGGAGCTTGGGGACATTACAGTGTTTCTGCCTCTGACATCATGTGAAGGTTGATCATACTGGCTCCAAATAAGGTACCCAAAGCCCAAGACTCAGCCGAGAGGTGGGAGGCAGCCTCTGACTGAGACTTGGTCTCACGTAAGTTCACGTGGCACTGTCCCCAGATCCCAGAGCTGCCAAGACTGAGCCTGGGAAGAAACCTGCGGAGGAGTCCCTGGGAGTCCCTTCCTACTCAGATCCCGCAGCAGGAGGCGTCAGCTCTGAAGAAGCCACACAGATACAGAGCCCTTTGAGGTGCCATTAGTTCACAATGAAGAGCAGGACTTTCTAGTGCAAAGTTACACATGGTGTCACACTCCCTGTGCCAGCACCTCCCTGCATTGCCAAGACTTTGAGAGGAAGTTGGCTTAGGACTGTGTGGCGACAAGAGGGACAGTGAAGACTGAGGACCAGGGGTCTGCATCAGATTTATTAGAAAGGACCTGACCCAAATGGTAAAGACATTTTATAATAGTGAGCAGAAACACTGGTGTAATGGAGTACACACACACACACACACACACACACCATGATTTAAGAATATTGAGAATGAAATTCGTCAAAATAAAACTGTAACAAACAGCAAAATCCACACAACTTTGGAGACGGCTCCTTGGGGTGGACCACATTGATAAGGTTCTTGCTCAGATTCACTCACCACAATTCAGTGACCTCCTCAGGAGCTACCCGCCGAGCATGGCCCAGCAGAGTATGTTGTTAAAGGGTTAAAGGACGTGAACCAGCAGCTGGAATCTAAGGCGGTAGGAAGAGAGGGAGCAGCGCCCTCACCCCAACCAGACACCACCCTGCAGCCAGCTGCAGCTGGATCTCACTGCCCAGCTGCCCTTGCCCAGGCTCCTGCTCTCCAAGCCCCAGCCTATTCAGCACGCTGGACTCTACCTCCTGCTGGGCTGGCCCAGCCCGCAGAGGATGTGTCCACAGGTGGTCTCACCTGCTGCTGGCTGTGTGTGGGCTGGTGAATCTCCTTGGAGATTCTCCTGTGGCAATATCTATCAAATATCTAACAAAATAAAATTCACATTTATTTTGATCTACCAATTTTATGTTTGGAAATTTTCTTTAAAAGCATATTATCATCTGCAGAAGGCTTGTACAGAGATTTTTCTATGTGGGATTATTTGAAATACTAAGAGAAAATAGGCACAACATAAATGTCCGTCAATAGGGAGCTGATTAAAGTATACAGCACATCTAGAAATATTAAGCATTTAGACTATTTTAAAAATGGGTTAGATATGTTTGTGCTAACATGGAAATTTATTCATTGTAGTTTATTAGTAAAAACTGCACAATGCAAAGAATTTATTTCCATTTGTCTTAGAAAATACAAGAAAGGGAGAAACATGTATGAGGTGTTTATACAGTAGAAATTTACATAAGAAAGTTGTTAATATTGTTTTCTTCTAAAGGTGATGAATATTGATCTAGGAGAAATATTTCTATTTTTTACTTTAGTCCCAGGGAAAAACACTGTACAATGGACACACGTACGTCTTTTTTTAAAATTCTAATTTGTTATATATGACAGCGGAATGTATTACAATTCATATTACACATAGAGAGCGCAGGTTTCCATATCTCTGTTTGTACACAAAATACATTCACACATTCGTGTCGTCATACACAGGGTGATGATGTCCATCTCATTCCACTGTCTTTCCATCCCACCCCTCTGCCCTATCTAGAGTTCGTCTATTCCTCCCATGCTCCCACTCCAAAACCCACTATGAATCAGCTTCCTTATATCAAAGAAAACGTTCGGCATTTGGTGTTTTGAAATTGGTTACCTTCACTTAGCATTATATTCTCCAACTCCATCCGTTTACCTGCAAATGCCATGATTTTATTCTCTTTTATTGCTGAGTAATACTCCATTGTGTATATATGCCACAGTTTCTTTATCCATTCATCTGCTGAAGGGCATCTAGGTTGGTTCCACAGTTTAGCTATTGTGAATGTATGCCTTTTAATATTGTAAATGTATTACCTAAATTGCCTACTTACAGTTGAAGTGTGCCAGGGCATAGTAAAAGCAACATAGTGTAGTTAGAAGACAAATTTTAAAAGCTGTACATATCAACTTACTGTTATAATTTTTAATAAGCACAGATTGAGAATCACTTTTCTGAAATGCTTGAGACCAGAAGTATTTCCAGATTTTCAAATATTTACATGTCCATAATCAGTATGTTGAGGGTGCCATCATGTCTAAATAAGAAACTCATTTACGTTGTTTCATATCTATGTCCCACACATAGCCTGGATTGAATTTTATTCAATATTCTTAGCAAGCCTGTGTCATGACCGACCAGTCACGTGAGATCAGGTATAGAATGCTCCACTTGTGGCAACATGTTGGCGCTTAGAAAGTTTAGAATTTGTCTACATTCTTTTTTTTTTTTTTTTAATTAATTTTTATTGTAGGGAAAAAGGAAAAACAAAAAGAACAAACAAAAAAATAAAATAAAATGTATGAAGATCTGAAAAAAAAAAAGAAAGTTTAGAATTTGGAGCAGTCAGATTTCGGAATTTGGGATTAGAGAAAATTGGGGTATCTGTAGATAGCTATACACAGGTCCACAATATTTGTTTTGGTGACTTCAGCCATGGTGAATAGCAGCTACTCAGGTGGCCCCTTTGTGTGACTATAAAACTGCACAGGATACATCAGGTCCCTGGAGGTAGAGGGCTGTGTTCCCAGAGAGAAGGAGAGCTGAGTTGGCCCCAGGGTGGCCCCACATAGCCCCAGCTTTCTGCCCAGTGGTCTTTGTGGACCCAGGGTAGGGAACTGGAGTCCCAGTGCGGGGTTGGAGTCTGCTGAAATGGCGGGGCTGCGGCAGGGCACTGGGAAGAGGAGGCTGGGCAGTGACATCTGGAAAAACGCAGTCCTCTCCCACCTTTGGCCCAGCACTACGCTGAGTGTGCAGGGGGGGACTTCCAGCACCTGGGAAAGAATGGCTCTGGGGGGCTGTGAGCTGCAGAAGCCTCAAGCATCACAGCTTGATGCTGTGCTGGGGGTCCCAGCTGGCCACGGAGAAGCCTCTCCCAGCACACGTGGGGCACTAAGTCACAGCCTTGGACAGAACACGTCCAAGCAGAAGGGCCACTCCAGGGCCCCTTGGGGCAGATTTCAAGACGAACCTTGAGAGGATCAAGATGCCAGGTCATATCAAAAAGTAGGAGACTGGCGGTGCGCCACAGGGCTCTCTGCAGGCTGGGCTACTCTGCAGGTGTGGGAGAGAGGGGTCTGGAGAGACATGGCCTGAATGCTGAAGATGTCTACAGGTGTGTTATCTGAGTGATCACGTATAAGAGTTTTCCAGAATCACCACTTTTCTGCTTCATAAATGAAATACCACCTCCCAACCACTAAAATAGCTAAAACCAAAAGGACTGTCAGCAGCGAGTGAGCCTGAGGACGTTGGCTGTGAACCACGTGCATCGTTGGCATGAGCACGGGCTGGTGCAGCCCTGGGGAAAATGGCTTGGTGCTTACTTAAAAGATGGAACACACGCCCTCTCTGTGACCTTAGCATTCTACCAAGAGCAATGAAGCCTATAGCTGCACCAAGACTCATCTAGAATGTTCTCAGTCACCTCACATTGGACGGCCTGGGTCTGGGAACAGTGCACTAGCCAACCAGGAGAGCAGACAGCATAGTGTGGTGTGTGCGTGTGACAGCATACAGTCTCTCATTACATAAAAATAAAACTAGCTGGACCCCAGGATGACTCTCCTAGCAACACAACACTATGCAGAGCAAAAGACGCCACATGTACGACGTGCTCGCACATATTTAAAGTTACAGAGCAGGCAGAGCTGACCCATGGTGAAAAGAATCCATGCATTGGCCACTGGGGGAAGGTCAGCTCCTAAAGGACTCGAGGCCCTGGAGGTGACCTGCAACTCCATGCGAGGGCTCCTGGGCTCTGCTTTAGTGGAGCTCGTCCAACTGCAACACTGAGAATCTGAGCGTTTCCCAGTATAGAAAACACATAAATGTGGAGACCAGAAAGGCAGCACCCCATGTGTTCAGATTGGCTGAATAAATCATGGTGCAGCTACGGAATACCCTGTCCCCGTTACAGACAAATTGATGAATCTGTATGAGTCGTTATAGGAATCCCTTTGGCATATGTTAAGGGAAAGTTCCAAGATACAGATAATATCTAAAATATTATCCCATTTGTGGGAATACACATATACCTGTCTGCATACCCAAAGGAAATTTCTGGATAACTGCATCAGGCATTGCCTCCAGGAGGGAGAGCCCGGGTTTAGGAGGGCTGAGGGCAGAGCAGGGAGCTGCCGAGAGACTCATTATCCTTTTGGAAGTCTTTGGCATTGTTTGCCTCATGAACATATTTAATTTGAAATTATTCAACCAAAAACAGCCCTGTAAGGTCTGAAGCTGCAGCATGCAGGACAGGGGGCAGGACAGGGGGCAGGACAGGGGGCCTGTGCACAGCTTGGCTGCACCCAGATGAAAGGGGTGGAAGGGAAACGGCTGCAGTGTCTGCGGGGCTTGAGTGTGGATGAGCCTGGCCCCAGCTGTGGCCACTGCCTGGCGAAGCATCCCCTGAAGACCACAGAGAGGAAGGGGCGTGTCTTCAGAAGCCCTGGGCAGAAACAAAGGTGACCAACAGGAACAAGATAGCGCCTAAGAAGAGCAAATAAATAACAGGTCATAAACTCAATCAGGACGTATCTCACAAATAAACCCAAACTCAAATTAAATTTATGTAGTTAACTTAAAATAGGTAAAACTACTTGGGAAATTAAAGAAGTGTTTTTCTCCTGTTCAGGTGCACCCAGCTGCTTTATTTAATCAACTCATCTAATGAAACTGAAGAACTGGAGGGATGCCAAGGTGATAGATCACCTGGTGGGCAGCCAGGGAGGGAGACCATCCATTGTGCCCTTGGACACCAGGCCAGCTCCCTCCGACTCAGTCCAGTGGGCCCTCCTTCCCAAGGCCACCTCTTGGTGCCAGGACAGGTAAGTTAGACAGGGAGAGTGTGCTGAAGGGCAGCCAAAACTAAAGAGGGCAGCCTTCCCTGTGGTCTCCTCTGGACTTCACTGGGGACGTCTCTAGTGGTCTCTCGATGTGCACCGACAGGCTCACGTCCCTATGTGTGATCTGCACCCTGCACACTCTATGTAGCTCCTGAGTACCTGCCATACTACTCCTCAACACTGTAACCGATATTATTGCTTTGTATTTTGCAGACTCTGATTTGGGAATTAATTTGGCTACTAGTTTGTTATCTCTAATTTGCATAGTAATAAGAGAAAAACCCTCTGAACATACTACCTAGCATAGAAATGCTTTGCAATAAGACTGGAGAAGATGGCACAGAATGACAGGGAGATGCCAAGCTGCAGAGGACTGAGGACGTCAAGGGATCTAGTGCAACATTCTGGGCAGGGATTCTAAGGTGTTAAAATTCTTAGCAAGGGAGCCTTGGGAAACATTGCTTTTTTCTTCCAGGTGGAAAATTGAGACTTTGAATGATTAAGAAATGTTTTAAGGTCGTCTGACCAGAAGGCATCTTATTCAATTCAAAGGCGAGCAGGTTGCTAAGTTTGTGCTAGATCTGGTAAGACAGGTTACTTAATGCTCAACAACTACTTAGTAGTTTAGGGGAGCCTATTCCCCTAAAAATACTAACCAGCAGGGTCTTGGTAACTTTAGTAAATCATCCCAATAATTCAGAATAGCTTGTGGCTCAAAGACCGCCTTGATGTGATTGGTTGGTCTGGGTAATGGGTGTCGATTTTGACAATGGTCAGAGCCAGGCTGCATCAGGCCAGCCACATTCTGACTGTGGTTGATGAATAAACAAAGAAAATGTCCACTGTGAGGAAAACTCGAATGTTGTTTTAACGTCTGGACGCAGTTAGCCTCCTCAGGCAGCTACTGCTCCGTTCACCAGCAGAAGTCAGCCAACTACTGCCACCAGGACATCAGAGGAAGGAGCGGTTCCTGGGGCCTCCCAGAGAGGTGGCAGAGGCCAGACCTGGTGCAGAAAACAGCCTTCCTGTAGCTGGTGGGTCCACTGCACGGCGGGGACTGTTGGGCCACAGCCCACAGGAGCCCCAGTGCCCACGCCCAGTGTGCCTGCTCTGCACGACTCACCTGCTTTGGCCTAGAAAAGCAAAACTCAGAAAACCTCCCTCACTTGCCCAAAGGTCAGCAGTTTTATCCTGGGATAACGGAGCAGGAGAAAGGCAGACCCCAGACTCAGCCAGGACTCAACCAGGCTCTGCTCCATCCCTGCATGAACCAGGCTGGGTCTCCTGCAATTTCAGCACTTCCCGGGCCCCCAACAGGCCCCCAGCCTTCCCAGGAGCTGTCCTAACCACCATCTCTCCACACCTTTCACTGTGATCCACCGGGGGAACTGGGCTGTGAGCCGCAGAGCCGCTCCTTCCCCTGAAGCACCTTGTAGACCAGCTCCCGGAACCGGCTCCTGTTCAGAGTCCTGTTGGGAGTGCTGTGTTGTTCAGCAGTCTGGAAGAAGTCCCTGCAGTGCCCTCAGGGACTCACGGCCCCTGGCTCTCCCTGGGAGGCGGGCAGTGCTGCCCCAAGCTCCCTCTTCATCTTCTAAGAGTTCCTCTGGCAGCCACTGCTGGCCGGATAGGGAGGGTCATGGGCCACAGCAGAGTTTTCAGGGGACAGTGTTGGCGTAGACCACACATTTCTTTAGCAAGTTGGATTGTCATGGAACACTTGTTTCTGATCCTAACAACAAAACCCATAATTTCTTTGTGAAAGTGAAACACTTCAAATGACAACTGTTTCCTGTTTTATGTTCCTTAGGTACTGTGTTTAAGTTATTATTGCTAAATGATTACGCAGGATTAAATATTGCAAAAGTTTTAAGTCAGGTTTTCCATAAATGTGTATAACTTGATCTTCATTAATGAAGAGAAAAAGAAAAAGAAAAAAGAAAAAGTTTAGAAAATTCATCATGTTTATCATCTACATAAATACTTTGACTTTTATTCATTTTGCATTTTCAATTGATGTTATTTATAATATTGAAAGTACAATTTTATTCCTCTTTTACTTTAAAGGTAATTGATGTTATTTTGGCAGTATATATAAAAAGCATTTAAATTTTTATTTTCATGTAGGAAAAGTTTGTTTCAGTATGTTGGTATATTTAAGTAGTAATCATTTTTATAATAATCTGGTGTTTATTTTATAAAGAAAAGAAACTCTATTGTTAAATATTTATATCAGCTTACCCTGTTACGGTTCTTCCTCTCTCAGTATTCATCTCTCTCCCCCATCTCCTTCTCCTCCTCCTTCTCTTTTCCTCTCTCTCTTCCTCTCTCTCCTTCTCCCTTCCTTCCTCCTCTCTCTCCTGCACTCCGCAGTCTCTCCCTGCCCAGGAGCCTGTTGAGCGCTGTGCCCTTGCCCAGGCGGGGGATGCACTCTGGGCTTGCTCCTGAGAGCTGTCGCCCTGTGCGTCAGTGTGAAGCTATTCACTGGCTGTGAAAACCCCGGGTCCTCACCATGGAAGTTCAATGAATTCATGTCTGGTGCTGAAATCTGCAGGAAATAGCATCTCTGGTTGAGGCTGCAGCGGTCCTCTCTCTGGGGAAGAGCTCCCCAACTTTCTCTTCTCCTGAAGCCCTCAGTTGTCTCAGCGATTTTCCCTAGAATACCCAGGCCAAAAGACATGCCTGACACGGTACTCACTGGCCACTTACTTACACTTAGTATTTATTAAGCAATAGGTTTAAACATCTTAAGCATGTATATCCTGACACTTATTTAATACTTGTTTATACTTAATATTTTAAGCAAATAGGTTTACATATTTTAAGTATTTATATATTCTAACACTTTGTAATTATTTGACAAAAGAATACATACAGATATATTGAAAGAAAAGACATTTTTTTTCACTCTTAAATAACCAAAATCACTTACTAAGAGTCCTGCACCCTGTACAAGTTGTCAACCCTTGGGTCACTTTGAATACGACGCCTTCGTTTTCCTACTCACATGAATGCTCATGTAAGACTTGCTTTTGCCACAGGAACAGCCAAAGATTCAGCTTCACTAAGATCTGATGTCCTTGAGCCATGTGTACCATGATCCAGTGTTGAGACTCAATCACCTCAACAGGCAATGGGTGGCCAACAGAGGTCTGCATTTTCCTCAAATATGTGGATTACTCTGTGGTCACCCTGCACCACAACACGGTTTGAGAGTCACAGTGCTATGATAATGTTAATTTCACCAAAATGCATGAAACTGGATAATATGCTAAGTATGGTTCCTTCCTGTCCTCAGCAAGCACTCGCTGAGTGCCTCTCTGTGGGCAGTGCTGCACAGGCAGCCCACGCTGCAAAGACACATAGCCACCGGGACCCAGACCCTGGAGGCCCTGGATGAGACCACACCTGAGAGCCCTGGATGCAGGCCACCGCCTTACGGGTGTGTGGAGGTTTTTGTGGCGGTAGGAAGGACGTATTGGAAGCCCAGGGAGAGGAGAACCACCCTGCAGGGACATCAGGAAGACCTTGTCTAAGAGCTGACATGTGCAGGGAGATGTGAGGCTACAGAACATGCACCTGTTGGGACAGGATGAGCGCCTCCCAGGCAGAGAAAAGGAGACGGTCCCACTGTGCCGTGGTTGGCAGCGCGGGTTGCAGGAGGGGAGGCCGAAGTTGAGGCCAACAGGACTGGTCACGCAGTTGGCTTCCGACTGTACTCTGTCCATGACAGCTGCAGGTTTTCATGGTGAGAGAGACTAGGTCGTTTTGGCACTTGGGAGTTAGACTGAAGGAACGGGAGAGAGGGGCTGCCAAAGCCGAGACATGGCTAAGGTGTCCCTGCCGACATGGGGCACACTGCAGGCAAATCACAAAAAACAGAGACAGAAGCAGGGCTTACTTTATCAACGGAGGAGGAGTGACAGACACTAAACAAATAAAAGAAACAAAATATGTTGTGACAACATCTAGGGAGACAAAGAAAGGAGATAAAGGAGGAAATGTGGGGTGGGGGTGGACAGTGTGTGCAGTCCAGGTGACCAGGTGGGGCCTCACCCACAGTGACATTTGAGCAAAGATGTGGGGGTGCAGGAACAGAGTGCTCAAGGGTCCTGGTGAAGCATCACAGTGGCTCTGCACGGGGAGGTTTTGGCCACCCAGGGCACATCTGACGGGGCATCATTTTGAGGAGTCGTCGTGGGATTGCTGCTGACGACTAGGGTGGACCTCAGGGTGCTGCTAGACATCCCACAGTGCACAGGACTCCCCCCGCCCCACATTTCAGTGGCACCGAGGCCAAGGAAACCTGGAGGGAGACCCTCTTCTCCAGCGGAGGGAAGCGTGGCCAGAGCTGGACCTCGCAGTAGACACTAAGCAGAAGCAGCACAGGAAGAAGCTTATGGGGCAGGCCACAGAGTGAGGAAGTGATCAGGCGTTGGATCCAGGACGAAGGTTGCTGGAGATAGAACTGAGCATAGCAGTGCCTCTGGCCCAGCCTCTCCTCCCGCCTGGTGCAGCTCCCTTGAGTGGCCCTCTGGTGGCCCCCTCTGCCTGGCTCTCCCATGCAGCACAGCCTGCAGCCACCCCTGCTGGAGGTCCCCAGCTTTGTTCCAGTGGTCCTTATCTCATGGCGCCCAGCATGCAGAAGGTGCACAATAAGAACTGTCCAGTTAACTTTAGGTGGGCAGTGAGCCAGGATGGGTTGAGGAGGGACCCGAGACAGGAGCGGGAAAGGTCAAGGCAAACTCTACCCTCAGAGGGTGGAAACGGGAGTGAAGACCCCAGCTCTCCCAGATGTGCTCACGACAGCGTGGTTCCCTCAGCCACGGTTCAGAGGCAGCACTGAGAGGTCTTATAAACCCCTGTCACTCAATTCCAGCTGCTGAGTGCACAGCAGTCAAGCTTTGTTCCCCAAGCACCCTGGAGCCAGTCCAGACAGTGAATGGCATGGGCCACCTGAGCCCTGGCACTTGGACATGGTGGCTTCGGGTGCTGTGTCCTCAGCACTCAGAGGAGGGCCTGGCACACAGGAGGTGCTTAATAAGTAATTCTCTTTTTTAAAAAATTATTTATTCTAATTTGTGATACATGACAACCAAATGCATTTCAGCTCATAGTATACAAACGGTGCCTTGATTCCTGCTGAGAGCCAGCAACAGTTGACCTTACTGAGGAAGAGCTGCAGACAGGAGCATGGGGCCAGAGTTCTGTGGCTCATGCCTGGGAGGTGGCGGGATGTGGGAAATTACCTGCAGGCTTTGGTGCTCTCAGAGCAGGTAAGCCTGGCTCAGGTATCAAGGTTGGACAGAGATCTGGGAGCAGGGTGGTTTGTCCTTTGCTACCCTCTAACAGCAGAAGAGAGGGCAGAGTGGACAGTTGAACAGCTCACATGAGACTGCAGACCTGCCAGGTAATGTCCCTGCACAGTGTCCCTGGCAAGTGTCTCTGGATGGTCTAGGGAGCCCAGGGAGCTAGGATTGGGACGTGGAAGCCGAACGAGGTCATGAGCATCCTGCTTCCTGAATTAGGCTCACCATGTCACTTCCCATTTTTGGCTTAGTGGGGTTTTGAAATCCACTGCTACGGTGGCCCATGTATACTTATTTTCGTTATTTTCCTTTCACATACTGTCGTCTTCACTACCTCTTCAGCAGCCACACCATGGTTAAATCTTCCATTTTCTCAGGAGATGGATGTGGTGGTGATGGGCAGGAGTAGCTGTGCAGCCTGGAAACTCCACGCTCATCAGACAGTTGCCACACGTCGTCTGCATGGGCCGTGAGGAGGAGACGGAAGGAACGCAGCCGGCGCTCTCTACACACACGGTCCCCGGAGGTTTGCAGCCTCCTGGAGGGTGCACATTTTACTGCATGGGCACAATGTCCTGGGGGGCATTTTCTGACCAAGCACATCCTGGCTTACAGAGCAGGGAAAGGGGGAAAAGAAACTCCCTGCAAAACGTCTTCCTGTGTGCTCCCAGCATGGCGTGGTCTCCCCAGCCCATTAAAGCAGTCTGTCTCAGCAACAAAAGACGAATCAACAGAGAACAGCGCTGGAATTATGCATGTCATTTATAATGAACCTCATTATACAAGGGGCCTAATTCTATTATGAAGCGCTGAGGTTTACATTCTTATTGCTATTCAGCTTTGAACAGCGACAAAGAAAAAATCCTCACCCCACGTCAGAGCTAATCTTTCCAAGGCTCACAGTCGAGAGTTGTTTGTGTATTTCTCCTAGGGAGAATTTTCCTGCGTGCTCAGTCCACACAGCGGCACCTCCCTTTGACCCAGGTCTAGCAACTGGCTCTTACTTTTCTTAAGAGAAACAAACAAACCCCAAGCTGCTGGGAGCCACAGCCAATTAATATGATGCATGGCATTTTTGATTGAAAGGTGATGCCAGCTAGCCATTGAGATGATATGATTATGTTAAAAATTACATTCATATGGATACCGGACTCCTGCTGCGGGACTCCTGGAGAGTTCCCATTGGTTGGGAAAGTGCAGTAGGAGGGAATTCCGGGGAGGCGCTTGCGCTCGAGTTCCGGGAAGGAACCGGCAGAACGCCGCGTGGGTGGATCGGGAAGCTTCCCGGGCGGACGTGTTATTGGCGGTTCTTTCAAATAAAGTTTGTTCCTGTTTGAGTGGCTCGTGATCTTGTGCCCAGCCAGACAGCGGCAACTGGTGGCCCTGTACGGGGAGCGCCTGAAGCTTGGAGGTGAGTAAAATTGCTCGCCCCTGAGGGAAGGCGACAGAATGGGTGACCATTTCAAAAAACAATGTGTTCTTCTTTTGATTTATTTTGTTTTTGTTTCAAGCTGCCTATCCCTAGAATTTTCTCAGGCAAACTGGGAAAAATGGTTGGCTCAAGGCTTGAAGTTGTTTGGCCCGGAGAAAGAGAAAATTGATACAACTATTCTTTGCTCCGTTTTTGTTTCATTCTGTTTCGGGTTTGTTTTATGCTACCTAACTGGGTTGCGTTACCTTTATAGTAGATTAGAAACTAGTAAAAAACAAACCGAAAAACTGTTAAGTAAATTGTTAGAGGTCCAAACTGTGGTAGAAAACATGTCAGGTCAAGCAAAAGAGAAGGTCTCTCCAGCTAGTCAGACAGAGGAAAATTTGAAGAAAGAAAGCTTAGAGGAAAAACGACCATCAGTTGGGGAGTTACAACAGGAGGCTGCTACTAACTCCGTTCTATCACCAGAGGGCGTAAGAGCTGAGCGGCCCTCAATTCCTGTAGTTAATGCACAAAATCCTAAGGCAAGATCCCAAAGACTAGCATGCCCTGTACTTGAGCAGGCAGGAGGGCAACGAATTCATCGCGCTCTAGATTTCAAAACAGTAAAGCAATTAAAAGAGGCTGTAACAACCTATGGCCCGCAAGCACCCTTCACCATAAGCATGGTTGAATCTATTACCAACTTAGACATGACACCAGCAGATTGGGCTAACATGTGTCGATCTGTGCTAAATGGAGGACAATATTTGTTATGGAAGGTTGCCAATGAGGAATTCTGCATGGAGACAGCTAGGCGAAATACAGCAGCCGGTTACCCTCAAAGAAATCTGGAGATGTTGTTAGGAAAGGGACCTTATGAGGGTCAACGGCAACAAATTGAATATGATCCTGGTGTATACGCACAAATTGCTGCAGATGCAGTTAGGGCATGGAAAACTTTACAGGGGCATGGAGATTTACAAGGACAGTTATCTAAGGTAATACAAGGAACTAACGAACCTTACGCTGAATTTGTAGATAGGCTTATTCAGACAGCTTCTAGGATATTTGGAGATGTAGAACAAGCAATGCCATTTATAAAACAACTGGCTTATGACCAAGCAAATCGTTGCTGCAGAGAGGTCATTAGACCATGGAAACATGAAGATTTAAACACATATATTAAATTATGTAGAGACATTAATGAACAAGGACAAGTCTTAGCAGCAGTACAACAGGCTTTAGATGCCAGGCCAAAAACATGCTACAATTGTGATCAGACAGGACATTTTAAAAGGAATTGTCCCATAGGAGGAGGGTTTAACAAA
This sequence comes from Callospermophilus lateralis, assembly GCF_048772815.1. NCBI lineage: Eukaryota > Metazoa > Chordata > Mammalia > Rodentia > Sciuridae > Callospermophilus > Callospermophilus lateralis. The sequence goes on along the minus strand of NC_135316.1, from coordinate 108,599,558 downwards.
GCTAGGTATCAAAGAAATAGAATACCAGGTATTTGCCCACGATGCCGTAGAGGGAGACATTGGGCTAATGAATGCCGTTCTCAAACTACCATAGAGGGCACTCCGTTATCAAAAAACGGACAAGGATCAAGTGTTTACCCACGATATCGTGGAGAAAGGCATCAGGCTCCATTGCCAAAAAACGGACTGGAGGGCCCAATGCTCCGGGGCCCAAAACCACAAATATACGGGGCAATGGAGGAACCCAACAGCACCATCAAGGTAGTGCCCAGGACACATTATCCATTAAATCCCTCATCAGACAAACTAGAGGGAGCGCAGGGCTGGACATCTGCGCCTCCGCAAGAGCAGTACTAACTCCAGAGATGGGAATTCAAATTATTCCCACAGGAGTAAAAGGACCTCTTCCCCAAGGAACGGTAGGCTTATTATTGGGACGCAGTTCTTCCACACTAAAAGGACTTATGATAAGTCCCGGGGTAATTGATCCCGATTATGAAGGTGAAATAAAAATTATAGCTAGTTCTCCAAGAGGCATATCAGTTATCTCACCAGGGGATAGAATAGCACAGTTACTAATAATACCCAGCCTACATGATAAATTTTCTAGTCGTACTGTAGAAAGAGGTACCAGGGGATTGGGCTCCACAGGTGTAGATTGGGCTATGCTGTCTTTAAATTTAGATTCTCGCCCCATGCTAAAACTAAATATTCAAGGATACGACTTTAATGGGCTACTGGACACAGGTGCAGACCTTAGCATCATATCTAGTCAGGAATGGCCAAAACATTGGCCATTACAACAAGCCACTCAAACGCTTCGAGGCCTAGGAGTGGCTACTAATCCCCATAGAAGTGCAATGGTATTAGATTGGAAGGATCCTGAAGGATGTGAGGGAACTATACAGCCATATGTATTGGATCATCTTCCTATAAATTTATGGGGACGAGATGTCCTAGATCAATTAGGTTTAACGTTAACAAATAACATCAATCCTAATGCGCCCACTACTAGGGCTAAACAAGGTTTTAAAAAAGAAAAAAGATTAGGAAAACAAGGACAAAATATAGCAGCACCAATTCAAATAGATCAAGGAACAGACAGACATGGGTTGGATTTTCAGAAAGGGCCACTGAGACAATAAAAATTACTTGGAAATCAGAAAGACCAGTGTGGGTTCCTCAGTGGCCCCTGACTAAAGAAAAGATACAAGTAGCCCATGATCTGGTTAAACAACAATTAGCGAAAGGACATATACAACCTTCCATATCTCCCCATAATACTCCCATTTTTGTTATTAAAAAGAAATCTGGTAAATGGAGATTATTACAAGATTTAAGAGCCATTAATAATGAGATGGTTATTATGGGACCTGCTCAATCAGGGATTCCCCAATTGTCTGCTTTACCAAAAACCTGGTATGTTTTAGCTATAGATATTAAAGATTGTTTTTTTTCAATTCCTATTCATCCTGAGGATAGTCCACATTTTGCATTTACTATCCCTGCACTAAATCATGAAGGTCCTGATCAGAGATATGAATGGAAAGTACTCCCTCAGGGGATGGCTAATAGTCCAACTATGTGTCAAATTTATGTTAACAAAGCAATCCAACCACTTAGAAATCAAAATCCTGAACTACAAATATTTCACTATATGGATGATGTATTATTGGCACATAAAGATAAAAACATATTGCTGGAATGTTATGCCACACTTACAAACTTATTAAAAAATTATAATCTAGAGATAGCAATAGATAAAGTACAATTAAATCTTCCAATTAATTATCTAGGAGTCCTGTTATCCTCAACCATGGTCCGTCCACCAAAAATTCAAATACGAGTAGATCAACTCAAATCACTTAATGACTTTCAAAAGTTATTGGGAGACATAAATTGGATAAGGCCTTATCTAGGCATACCAACAGGAGAGCTAGGACCTTTATTTGATATCCTAAAAGGTCCATCAGATCCAAATTCACCCCGCATGCTAACGCCTGAAGCAAGAAAGGCATTAAAAATCATTGAAACATATATGGAAAATATGCACTTGGATAGAATTGATATAAGTTTGCCTTTATTATTTATTGTACTACCAACAAAAAATATTCCTACAGGAGTATTTTGGCAAGAAGGTCCATTATTGTGGATACATTTATCTTATTCTCCTAATACTATTCTTACTAGATATCCTGAGGCTGTAGGACAATTAATACTCAAAGGAATAAAAGCAGCAAAGGGAGTGTTTGGGATTTCTCCCAATAAAATTATTACTCCATATACTATGGATCAAATTGATGAGTTAGCCAATGAGTTAAATACTTGGGCAATAATCATGTGTAAATCTAATGTTTCATTTGATAATCACTTGCCATCTAATCCTTTGTTGTCTTTTTGGTCTAAGCATCCTGTAGTTTTTCCAAAAATGACAAGAAAGACCCCTATCATGAATGCTCCAAATATATTCACTGATGGGTCAAATAATGGTACAGCAGCAGTAGTTACCCCTGATCAAACTTTTACATTTTTAGTACCCAAACAATCAGCTCAAAAGGTAGAGCTTAATGCAGTATTACAAGCTTTTATGATGTTTAAAGATTCTGTATTTAATTTATTTTCTGATAGTCAATATGTAGTTAATGCTATAGTATCCCTTGAAGATGCAGGTAGGATTTCCCCTTCTTCTACTGTTTTCTCTTTGTTTTCCACTATACAAAGTCTAATCTGGGACAGAAAAGATCCATTCTTTATAGGACATATCAGGGCACATACAGGATTGCCTGGAGCCCTTAGTTTAGGCAATGAATTAGCAGATAAATCTACACATGACATACATATTTTCTCCACAATAGAAGAAGCTATAAATTTTCATAAAAGGTTTCATGTCAATGCTAATACTTTACAAAAACGTTTTAAAATAACTAAAGAACAAGCCAGACATATAATAAAACAATGTCAAAATTGTGTGACATTTTTACCACAAGTTAATCTTGGAGTCAATCCTAGAGGACTGATACCTAACCATATTTGGCAGATGGACGTCACACACTTGCCAGAATTTGGAAAATTAAAATATTTGCATGTTACAGTTGATACTTCTTCTGGATTTTTGATGGGCTCCCTTCATGCCGGAGAAAAAACTAAAGATGTTATAGCTCATTGCTTACAAAATTTTGCCACTGTGGGCGTTCCAAAACAGTTAAAAACAGATAACGGTCCCGGTTATGCTTCTACCTCTTTTAAACAATTCTGCTCATCATTTGGCATTACTCACATAACAGGAATTCCATACAATCCACAGGGACAAGGCATAGTTGAAAGAGCTCATCAAACTATTAAAATGTACTTATTAAAACAAAAGGAGGGAATTGGAAAGGGGTATATATCCCCCAAAGATAAACTTAAAATAACCCTCTTTACTCTAAACTTTTTAAATTTGGATTCATCAGGACTTAGTGCTGCGGAAAGGCATATGTATCCAAAAAATGTGCATAAGCCTAAAGTTCTTTGGAAAGATATTCTAACAGGACAATGGAAAGGTCCTGACCCAGTAATTGTCTGGAGTCGGGGCTCTGTTTGCGTGTTTCCACAGGGAGAACAGCAGCCGATTTGGATTCCAGAAAGACTAACTAAAACGATTTCTACAGATCAAAAAGAAGATAATTTGACTCAAATCCATAACAGCTGATATCCAGAACTCCAGCTTGGCCATTCTTACATCTGCGACTGATTAACCAGGATGCTTTTTTCAATATCTATTTTATTATTGCATTTTTCCATATCATAGGTTCTATTTTATTTTTGAGCTCATACAGACCTAGGTTGATGTTTTTCTGATCAGTTTTATTTTTTAACTGTGGAGTTTTTAACATTGCAATGGAGATTTCACCTAGGCGAAACTACAAGGCCTTTACTATTGTCTTATGTGTTGTATGTTATATGTGCACACTTCTGTTTTGTGTTATGTGTCTATATGTGCGTATGTCCATAGATCATATATGAGGAGTGCTCAAAAAAAAAAAAAAAAAAAAAAAATGGATCCAAGTACTTTTTATTATTCACGTAATTTTAATGGTTTAATTTAAATTGGGTAAACAGCTGTTAAAAATTATTTTAATATGTGTACAAATAAGCAGGTTAACAAATCTGTTTGTTTATTTTCATCTTTCCTTTTCATTATATTTAATAATTCTGTTCAAGATAATGTAAATTGTTCTAAAAAAAAAAAAAAAAAAAAAAAATGTTTTCTTAGTACCTGTTAAAATGTTACATTTTTTTTTTCTTTTTCTCTTTAACATCATTGTCAGAATTCTTATTTTTCATCCCAGTGCCGGTGAAGACAAAGATGAAACCAAACTACAACTTCTTCGATAATTATCACAACAAACTGTATAAACTGATATATCAATGATCTTGGGAGGAAATGGACATATTGATAGATTCCTCCACTTTGAACTGCTTACAAAACTTGCCTGGACTATGTATCACTTGTATGCACTGTGATCTATCTGTTGATACAACAAATTATGGTAATGCTGGCGTATCTTTGCTGATGTGTCACCAGTGATGCAATTTTCCCTAGGAGTCGTCAATTGATGTGGTGTTGTGGCATTTCTGTATCCTCCTCCCTTCTACTAGTGATGGTCTAATTTTGGGGGCCAACAGAGGTGAGGCAAAGAACCTCACCCCCCCACTGGCACCAAGGCCAAATCTGGGGGCCAACAGAGGTGAGGCAAAGAACCTCACCCCCCCACTGGTGCATAGGCCTATCCACAAGTATGGCTATTTGCTGGACCGGTAGTCAGTGACGGGTATGATCCAATTGCAATGGTATCAACCTAAGACAGGAGGCTGACGCCTAAAGGTCAGTTTTCCAATGACGGGTAAGAACCATATGTTGAATTGGACAAACCTAACAGGCACGGTCCCTAGCCACATTACTTGTTTCTTAATTAAACAGAAGGGGGGAGATGCTGGGAGCCACAGCCAATTAATATGATGCATGGCATTTTTGATTGAAAGGTGATGCCAGCTAGCCATTGAGATGATATGATTATGTTAAAAATTACATTCATATGGATACCGGACTCCTGCTGCGGGACTCCTGGAGAGTTCCCATTGGTTGGGAAAGTGCAGTAGGAGGGAATTCCGGGGAGGCGCTTGCGCTCGAGTTCCGGGAAGGAACCGGCAGAACGCCGCGTGGGTGGATCGGGAAGCTTCCCGGGCGGACGTGTTATTGGCGGTTCTTTCAAATAAAGTTTGTTCCTGTTTGAGTGGCTCGTGATCTTGTGCCCAGCCAGACAGCGGCACCAAGCATCACACTGCTTCTGACAAGAAAGGACTGGAGGCCACCCCCACAGCCTAATCTGGCATTGTGTTTAGAAACAATGATGCTCATTTACCAGGGTATCTCTGCCTCTCCTTCCACCAGGGTGTTTATGTGTCTGCCCTGACAGAATTATAGCTGGGAGCACATTCCGGCCCAATGCTGGGTTGTCACTGTGTGCACGGCCGGGGTTTATAAAGGCTATTCACCATCAAACGCTCTTCCGACACATTTTTATTACTCAGCCATAAATTCAGAGGTGAGATTCTGTTTGGTTCATGCATATTTGGAGGCATTTTGGGGCTATTATTTTTAAGCACCAACCGTAACTTCCAGAATGCTGTTTAAATGCGTAGCATCTCCTGCTGGTGGAAGGAGGTTTGTGTTCCTAGTAAAATGGCCTGGAGATGCCTGTGTCCACTTGCAATCGCTCACCTGGGTGTTTGTCAACATCACTCATTTTGCTGCACTGAGAAGAGTGCTAGGTTAGGGTCTGCGAGCAGATTGAAGAGAGAGAGAGACAAGCCTTTGTTCCAGAAGAGATTCAAGGAGACAAAGGCCCTTGGTGTAAACATCTGCTAGAAGCCATAGGTGGTCCTCTGGCTAGCGGAGCAGTGGACAGCTGGCCTCTACCCTTCCCTCTGCTCTTTCTCTGGCGCTCCCTCCTTCCTCCTCCTCCCTCTGCCCTTCCTCCTGTAGGACCCTGGAGACCTGAGTCTTGATTCCAGCTCACTGTTCACTGTTGCCTGGCTTTGGACAAGGTCTTCAGCAGCTGGACTCCGTTTTATGAGAGTGGCATAGAGGTGAGGGTGCTCTGCGCCACACGTGTTAGGTTGGCTCCTGTGCCACAGCAGGAGTGAAACTTGAGGACAAGGGTGTGACCTAATGGGTGAATCAATCCACTGGATGGACCGACAATTTGACAGGTAGCTGTAGGCAGGGGCTCTGGCTAAAGGAAGTAGGTCATTGGAGACGTGCCCTTGAGGACTATAGCATGTGGCTCCTCCCTCTCTGCTTCCTGCATGCCCTTCTTCCACCACCATCTTCCGCCTTACCTCGGGCCCAGAGCAATGGAGTTGGACAACATGGACTGAGATGTCTAAAATCATGAGCCAAAATAAGCTTCTCCTCCTCTAAGTTGTTCTTCTCAGGTAATTTGGTTAAAGTGATAAAAAGCTATCTAATACAATGTCTATGCTGTTAAAATTTCATTTATTTTAGCTGTATATATAAACCACAGAGCTTGGTGTATAATAACTACTCAATAAATGTTAGCTATTACTTACATTACCTCCTTTTCCCACAAATACCCATTTTAATGAAATTAAAAAAGAACATTGAATTGAAACCTGTGTTTTGGCATACACAGGCCAAATGGGAAAATGATATGGTTAGGACCAATAACTTATTATCTAAATCATTAGTGCAACAATAATCAGAGATGAATCCCAGATTGATTTAAAGACTAGCAAGCAATAAAAGATCTACTGTAAATTCCTCACCACCTCACCACCCAAAGACTTCTAACAAAACGAGAGGATAACAAGTACCAAGAAGGAATTAGTTACCAGCATATGCCTCACCACAGGTGAACCTCAAACTTGTCACAGTAGGTGGAAGACGTCATTCTTGTGGTATGATCCAATCATGAGAGTCTACATAGGAGAATCCATAGACAAAGGAGATCAGGGGTTGCCAGGGGACGAGAAGTAACTGGTAAGGAGGGTATGGAGTTTATTTATAAGAGACTGAAAAATAGAGTATAAAATATACTAAAATATAGCACCATAAAATTTAGTCTAGTGTATACTAGAAACCAAAGTGCTCACTTAAAAAAATGGACTTTATGATAAGTGAACTTTATCTCAATAAAGCTGTAATAGAAGATGTGTATCAGACCAAACAGGGCCAAGTGCAGAATTCTGAGGGGCTCCCTGGGGAGCTTACTATGCTTGGAGAACTCAAGAATTATCTAATGCTTTTGTGGGAGCTTTCAACAGAAATAAATTCAATTAGACATTCAAAGCATTCTCTCTCTCTCTCTCTCTCTCTCTCTCCTTTCTTTTTCTCCTCTCTTTCTTTCTCCCTTTCTCCTTCTTTCCCTCTCTCTCCCTCTCTCATTCTTTCTCCTCTCTCTCTCTCTTCCTTTTTCTCCCCGCCCCCAAGGAGACACAAGGCTGCCATATTTCTGCACAGGGAAAGCCCTTCCAGCCCCTGAGGACTCTGCCTGGGGTGGAGGGTGGTGCTCCCCCCTCCCCCAGGAACCTGCCGTGGGCCATGTTGCCTGCAGAAAGCCCCCACAAGACTAGACCTCTAAGTGCTTGCCAAGGTGGCTGAGGGCGCCTTGAGATGTGAAGCAGGTCACCAGGCAGTGCCGCGGAAGCTGGCGTGTAGGAGGGGAAGACAGCGTCTGTGCCTCCAGGGTACAGCAAGGCCACCGAATGCAAGAGGGACCGGGAAGGAGAGGAAAGGAAGAGTGAAAGGGGAAAGACAGAAGCCCACCACACCAGGTTTCACTCTGACCTTTCAAGCCGGGTTTAACACTGATCAGTAAGCACAGCGAGTTTCCCAGGTGAGATTTCAAAACACAACAGCACCCAACGTTTGCAAAATTAAATTTAAAAAATTAAAATAGTATAGAAACCAGCAGATACTTAGTGTTACGGGCTGGAATTGTGTCCCCACAATAACAGCATGTGGTGGCCTGACCCATGTTTGGAGACAGAGTCCTTAAAGAGGTAGTGAAATTAAAATGAACTCTTCATAAGGGGCCTTCTTACAGTCGACCGGAGCACTGGTAAGAAGACATTTGATGCAAGAGACTAAGGGAAATGGGTGTGGAGACACAAGCTGAAGGTGCCATTCACAGTCAAGGAGAGAGCCGGGCAGCCCTCCCTCCTGCTAAGGAACCAACCCCTATGCGTTAGCACTGATTTCTCCAAATGCCCTGACCTGGGACTTCTGGCCTGCAGAATCACCAGGGAATACATTTCTGTCATTTAAGGAAATCACTCCAGCACTCACTGTGTTAGGGCAAGCTAATGCATCAAGGTGAACACCAAGTTAAATGCACAAGTCTTTTTGCAGAAAGTTATAAGGTTTTCTTGAAATATGTGAGGATATAACATGATCATGGAGAGAGCTGTACAGAGACCTGGGGCCACTACTCGAAAGTGCATCATCCAGGAAAGGGTCAGAATGGTCAAGAGGGCACTGAGCAGGTGGCTGGAGGACTTGCACTAACACATAAAATCATACTGGAAGTGGTTTCCAGGACTGAGAAAAAACGATGACAATATTTAGATAGTTTTTAAACATTTCCTTTAAGTACAAGGAACACAACTCCCCTCGACTGCAAAAGGGAAAAGGTGACAATAGTTAAATGTGCCCAGAGCATCTCCTGACCGTGCGAGAGCCAGGACACCACAAGCTCTTTTGATGGTGCAAGAATCAATGATTTCCATTCCTGAAGCAAAAAGAAGTGAGGACTTTCAACAACAGAGGCGTGAGCCTTGCCGTGGCTGCGGTGCAAACACCGATGCAGATGCTGCCCGGGTTTCCTCCTTAGAAGGGAGAAGGCTGAGCTTTCAGACACCTCTTCATGACCAACCTGTGGCTCACCCAGGAGGAAACCTGATCATCCTCAGTGGCAAGAAGTTAAGGGAGCACCTGAGCCTTGTGACACTCCAAAGCAGCTGAATAACTACTCCTGAAGATGTTTTATCAAAATAGTATTGATAAAGCGAAAGATACTTAGAATGTAGTAATAACAGTTTTAGTACCTTTTAATAGGAAGTATTGAGCATTCTAGAAACTAAATAATAAATACAATGTTAAAGACATTAGCATCAATATGGGTGGTATATTGAAAATTAGATTTTTGAGAGCTGTTATCTAAAACTTTTATCCATTCCAATAAAATAGTAAAATTTGGAAAAATTTCAAAATCAAGGTTCTAAAATTTTAATCACTACTTTTGTTAAGCGTGTCATATAAAACTGTTTTAACTACATACTTAAAATGCAGAACTCATTATTTTTGAACTTGGTGATTTTTTTTTTTTTGGTGGTCTTGGACAGCCACAGGGAATATCATCTAAAATATCAAACTATTGCTAGTACATGGGAGAAATATTTTATAAGATATTTTACCAAAAAAGGCTTCCTTGATTCTGCAAAGATGACCTCAGGACCATCTATGGGGAAGCCTGAAGTGTCATCAGGAGGGGAAGCTCCCATATGTATTTAAGACTGGGGACACATGGGCATGACAGCTACCTGTGGATGCGCCACAGGAGATAGAAATGTAAGCTCAGTAAGTCCTTCCATCACTGGTCCCAGGAACACCAGAGAAGAATACACAATAGATCTCAAAAGACAGGGATTGAAATAGGGAACTGGAAGAAGACTCTGCTGTCCATAATGGAGTTCTGCTGCAGTTGCAAAAGAGTCTGAAAATTGTGTCAGGATATGTGTGCTTGGTTAACAGTCATCAGAAGGCAAAGCCGTTCAATAGTAGAAAACCATTCGTTTGGCAACTTGACTTCCTAAAACTCATTTTCAAAAGATGACGTCTCTTTCTCTTGACAACTGCAGCCTGGTTTCAGTTATCAGGGCTGATACGCAGGTCACCTTGGGGACACCTGCTCTCACTAGGACTGTGGTAAAGAATAAGCAAGATTCTTGATATTATTGTTGCAGCCTTTATGTCAGCAATTATTTAAATTGGAAATTTAAAAACAAACAAAAAAAATAGAGTGGAATTTGAGTGGGAAAGAATATATATAATGGGAGACCTTTTGAAAATATCTGACTGGTGTATCTCAGAGACTCAACAGTGTTCCACTTTTTCCACTTCACACTTCTGGATAACCATCCTAAAGAAATTCCAGTGTTGCATGTGAATGTATATGTTGACAATTTTCATTTGCATACAACTGCAGTATGTTTGCCTAAAGGCTGCCGTACATGCACACAAATGTTTACCTATTACTTGATAGCATATTTGGGGTCTTAGTAGAGGCTATACACAGGACTGGGACAACCTAGACCAACAGCCTCCACAGAACAGTCCATCTGGGTAGGAAAATCAATGGAAGCTATGCAAAGGCATTCTACTATTCAACCTGATTATTGCAATGCCAACATGTTCAGGGGAGTCTCGTGACCTTAAAAAGTAACATGCTCCTAAAAGAGCACGCTCCCTCAACAGGCAGCCACTCAGAGCACTTGGTAGCTCTTTTTCACTTCTGGGGGATCCTCTGAATGTTCTGAAGATGGATGTTTAAAAAAGAAAAAGAGCTCTCCCCATTGTCTCTAAGCAGACAGTGGCAGGTGGTGATAAGGCTGTGAACCTGATCACAATGATGCTGTCCAACAGGTTAAAACAGAATGCGTTCCCAGCCCCATACAGGGCATGGTTCATGCTGAAGAAAGAGAATTCACGTCTCACGAAACCAGTGCTGCTTGCCGTATACACTTGATTCACATATTTTGTGTGGATGAATATATAGAAGGACAGAGAGACAGATGATTAAATAGATAACAGATGATCGAATGATGGAGGGTAGGTAATTAGATACACAAAGACACCCTGCCCACTGCAGTGGGACTGGAGGCTCCCGGGAAGTTTGAGAGTGAACACTAGCACCTGTGGCCACCTGTGGTCAAGCTTAGGAGTTGTTAGCCAGGTCTGGCCGGTTCTTGCCCCATCAGGAAGCTCAGTCAAGGGTCTTTCTGCCACTGATGTCCCACCTCTTTCTATTCCATTGCTCCTCTCAGACCCCTAAGGGGAAATGGGACCCACATACCTGCTCGGGGTCTGTCACCATCTTCCCCAGGTAACAAATGTCTGGCCCAAGCAGTGAAGTCAAGGAGAGCTCGTGGGGTGACCTGAGGCTTCTCACCTGAGTTGGTTTGGAGACACTGCCAAAGAATGGGGATCAGCTGGAGCCAGCAGGTGGGCTGAGGAGGGTGGTCTCCAGCATCTGAGAAGGTGAGCTACTCCATGAAGCCACAGGGCATGGTCTGCAATGGGGGCGGGGGGGCTGCAGCTTCTCAGACACGGGCAGGCGGAGCCAGGGACCCAGGCTCTTATTTCCTGGTCCCCACCGGCGCTGTCAGGGCTTGGGCCTGTGGAAGAGAGGGTGGGATCTGGAAACCCCTTGGCTCAGGAAATGAAAGTTTCCCGAGAACAGAACAGGGTGAATGATGACCTCTGGGCCCGAGGCCGAGAGAACCCAACCTGTCTTTCTCGGCATGTCTTCTGGGAGTCCCACTTGGAATGTCAGAAGCAGACTCGCTGTGTGTCTCTGATCTGGCGATCTCAATTTCCTCCAGGCAGCTGTGTATTTGCGATGGCTACAGAGAACATCTCATAAATGAAAATGAAAGAAACTCGACACATTCATATTCATGTATTTTCCAATATACTCTTCTTATTTTTCATGCACAGGGAAGAAGAAGCTAGACATAAATAAGACAAAACAATGCTGGTTCTATCCAGGCAACGGTACTGGAAATGCTCATTTTCGTCCTTTATGCTTTCCCTAAAATGTTCTAGAAGTCTTATCTGCTTTTATAATTGGGAAGAAAACCACCACGTTTTCAAAGCCACAAGAACCCTGTGGGGTGAGGAGAAGTCAGGGTCAGAGACACTGTTGTGGCTGGGGACTGGGGTCCCCAGACGGGACGGCCAGCTCCTCTCCGCGTGCTTGAAGCCCTTCCCCGAGGCCTGTGGTCTGAAGAAGGGCACGGGGTCCTGTGGCAGGACAGTTTGCAGAGTTGTGCTGTGGCCTCACCTTTCATTCAAGGGCGGCCACTCAGCATCTATGGGACTTCACATGCATATGTTGAAACATATAAAATAAAATTGCTCTTTTCTTCAGAACATCTGTCTCCCTTATGTGGCAGTTATTGGGCAATTTCCTGGGAAATTTATTATTAAACCAAGAGAAAGAAAAGAAATCTCAGGATGAGCTGTGGAATCGCAGCATGAAGGCACGATTGAGAGATGATGGACGCTCTGACACGGAGTTTCCTTGCTCTAAGCAGATACCCTGAGCTCATTTTTTGCCTCAGTTTCTCTTACTCTGAAGATCACATCTTCTGAGAGCGTCAGCAGCACCAGCTCATGTCTGGAGACTTCAAATAGCATTGTATCCACTTTGTCTTAAAAACGGTCAGATTGGGATTGTCTTCATAAGACCCTAACAGGTACCAAATTCAAAGGCAGTTTATATAAGACGCTGTTCTGCATTCTCAAGATTTAATTTTATTTGTTAAGGATTTAACAACCACCCCAGAGCTGCTCGCTATTGGAACCATGGAATGGTCTCAGCAGTTTCCTTAGATTTTCTTCCTGGCTGCTCCCCTTTCTCCTCTTTCCTTCTTTCCTCCCCTTCTTCCTCCCTACCTCCCTTTAAATTTCCTTTCCCTGTCTTTCATTTTGCTTTTCATTCATTATTACAATTCAGTAACAATCAAGTGCAGATAGTTATACTATTTAACATGGTCATTTTCCAGATCTGGTAGAAACCGGGATATTGAGTCTAGGACCGAAAATAAGTTAAAATCTTTCCTATGATCCCTGACATGCTGTAAGACCTTGATGCCAGCATCTCTCTCTGCACTCTTACTATTCTTAATACAGATGAACCCAAAAAAGCCAAACGACCTCACTCTCGTCTTTTTTTGGTTTGGGTCCCAGGGGCACTTGACCACTGAGGCACATCCACAGCCTTTTGTATACTTCATTCAGAGACAAGGTCCCACTGAGCACTGAGTTGCTTAGGGCCTCGCTAAATTGCTGAGACTGGCCTGGAACTTTCAATCCTCCTGCCTCAGCCTCCTGAGTCACTGTGATTCACAGGTGTGTACCATCACACCGACTCACTCTGGCATCTTTAAGGGCCAAATATTTAACAAACATGGAAGATGTGACCAAGCCTGTGTGGCCACGCTGCTGTGTGGCACACTCCCAAGTGACAATGTCGGCTAAGGGGAAGGTGGAGGGCTGGCCGCAGGTTGCTCTCTCTCAGGGAGCAGGGAGGGTGTGGACACACCCACTGGGGGCACCTCGGAGCCAGGCCAAATGTTCCCAATAAACTCTGCACACAGGGGAGAGAATCAGACACCCTGGGACAGAGCAGGCCACAGCTCTGGGCTTTTCAAACATAAAGCGACATAGTTGGCTCCTTTTGCCTAAATAAATAACTATCGAAAAGAAAAGATACCTCTTTAAAATTTACTTTTGAGGGGGGAAAAGGAGTTCTGGGTAATAAAGTTTATTTTCAGTTCACTATGAGTTACAATAAGATTTTTTTATGGAAGAAATTCCCAAAACTCTCCCAAGTGCGCCTTTTTGAGTTATGACTTAATTCTTTGACCTGGGAATTTATGATCAGCTCAAAGTGAACTATTGTTTCTTTTTTCCCTGATGGATCCTTTAAAATGTCTGAGAAATGTAGCTCTGGGGTTTTGTCTGGGTGCAATGAAAAGCAGAAAACACCTTCCTTTGCTATGCGCAGTCACCAAGTGCCAAAGTCATTTGTCCCAGGGTGTCTGATGTGCAAAGTCAGCCAGCCGAGGGGCCCTTCAGTTCTTTGAAGATTTCATTATGGCAAGTAGAATAACACATAACGTAGAGAAAGGAGGTACTATGTGGAAAACACGCAGCATATAAACTTTTATTGAACTAATTCCCTTCGTTAAATAGAAGAAATACCTTTGAACTACTAGGCTAACACCTGCATCGTAATAAGCTTCGTGTGGATTATAATATTTCTATTTGATGTTTAATGTTTCTTGGAATCACCCACCACATCTAAGATTCTGACTTTGCCACAGCGCCTGCGTTTATAGCAGGCCTAATTGGGAGCTGGGCATGCTGAGCACACTTAAATTGAAGCTCCCCGAGTCGTGGGGCTCACTGCCTTCAGAACGAGGGGGAATTGTGTTCATCTTTGCAAGCACGTTGCCTGCTGTCACGGATTACCGTGGTGGCTCGAAGCGTGTTTGCCTGCAGCCGGCTGCTCACCGTTGGAGAGGGCAAACGGCTCTGCAGAATCAAGGCGCAGACCTGCCGCTGGGGGCTCACACTTGACCTTCCAGGGCTTCTGCAGCGAGCAATTTTGCAATTCAAAATGTTCAAAAGGAATCCTCAGCAAAGGGCTGGAGTAACAACAAAGCAGATGGTCTCTCCCTGTCTAGACAGGATGGTATGTCCCAGACAGGAAGGTCTCCTCAGGCCAGCCGGCTGCTCAGCACCACCCTGCAGAGGGGCCTCCCGGCCCAGGGCAGGAGGAGGACAAGAAAACAGTGGCAACCCACAGGGTAATTAGCTGGACAGCCTTAGCCAACTGCGCCTGCCATAGGTGTGTGTGCACACATGCATGTGTGCACGGGGTGAGCGCATAGTTCTCAGTAGGAGGCTCAGGTTCTTGTGCACACATTTAGAAACGAGATCAATGCAAAAGCATTCTAGTTGGATTTTTGGCTTTTTAATGTCTTAAAATTGGTACTTTACAATTTACATGACAGTGGGATCCATCATTTGAACATTCACATTACAGAATCTGACCCAGGACCCTCTCCTTGCCTCCTCCTGCCTCTGCTTGCTCTAATCTATTGATCTCCCTTCTACTATTGTTATTGTTGTTATTGTTTTAATTAGTGCATTGTAATTATGTGTAAAAGGGGATTCACTGTGTTATGTTTATGTTTGAATTAAACTCCATCATGTATAATTGCCATATTTTCTTAATCCATTCATCAGTGGACAGGCTGGTTGCTTATCTTGGCTATTGTGAGTTGCACGGCTATAAACATTGGTATGCACGTGTCACTATGGTATGAGGATTTTAAATCTTTGCATATATACTGAGGAGTGAGACAAATGGGTCAGATGGTGGTTCCAGGCCTAGACTTTTGAGGAATCACCACACTGCTTTCCAGAGTGATTGCACTCACTTGCAGTTCCACCAACAGTGTGTGAGTGTGATTTTTGCCCCGCATCCTCACCTGCCATTGTTATTTGTATTCCTGATGACTGACAGAATAACTGGAGTGAGATGAAATCTCAGTGCTGTTTTGATTTGCATTTCCCTGATTGCTAAGGATGTTGAACATTTTTTCATGGATTTGTTGGCCATTTGTATTTTGTTCTTGGAGAAATGTCTGTTTAGATCATTTGCCTACTTATTGATTGGGTTATTTGTTTATCTA
The DNA here is from genome assembly GCF_048772815.1 of Callospermophilus lateralis. Taxonomy (NCBI): domain Eukaryota; kingdom Metazoa; phylum Chordata; class Mammalia; order Rodentia; family Sciuridae; genus Callospermophilus; species Callospermophilus lateralis. Next base: position 108,584,006 of record NC_135316.1, on the reverse strand, counting down.
ATGTGTAGTTTTCTGAGTTCTTTATGTAGTCTAAATATTAATTCTGACTTGGAATAGAAGCTGGCAAAGATTTTCTCCCATTCTGTAGGCTGTCTCTTCACACTCCTCCCTGTTTTTTTTACTGTGCACAAGCTTTTCAATTAGATTCCATCCCACTTATTGACTCTTGGCTTTATTTCTTGAACTTTAGGGGTCTTTTTAAGAAAGTTGGTGCTTGCACCAATATGTTGGAGTGTTGACCCTGTGTTTTCTTTTAGTAGTTGCACTGTTTCTGGTAGAATTCCTACATCTTTAGTCCACATTGAGTTAACTTTTATGCAGGATGAGAGATGAGGATCTAGTCTCATTCTGGTTTTCACAGCACTATTGTTAAAAAAGCCTCTATTTTCTCCAATGTATGTTTTGGGCCCTTTGCCAAGGATGAGATGATGGTCTCTGTAGGGTTTGTCCGTGTGTCTTCTAATCTATTCCACTGGTCTCCGTGTCTATTATTATGCAATACCACGCTGTCTTTGCTGCTTCTCCTCCATAATATAATCTGGGGTGAGACCTTGTGATGCCTCTAGTGTGATTCTTGTTGCTCAGTGTGGCTTAGACTCTCTTGGGTCTTTTATTCCTCCATATTAATTTGGTGCTGCATTTTCTTGTTTTATGAAAACTGCCATTGGTATTTCTGACAATATTAATTCTGCCTAGTCAAGATCACGGAAGGTCTTTCCATCTTCTAAGATCTTCATCAACTCTTTTCTTCAATATACTATTATTTTCATTGCAGAGGTCTCTCACCTCCTTCATTAGATTTAATCCCGGGTTTTTTGTTTGTTTGTTTTGAGGCTTTTGTAAATGGAATTATTTTCCTAACTTCTTTCTCACAGGTTCATTATTGGTGTATCCATCTGGATTTTTAAATGATACAACTGCAAGGTGTAAATTATTCTGAGCCTGAGATTGCTTCTAATGGAAAACAAAATTATGTTTTTATACTTTATTTCAAACTGTTTTCAACCACAGAACTAAACCCCTCAAGATCCAAACAATTCTGTAGGTAAGACCTAAGTTTTCTTGCCTTTTATGCTCAAAATAAATAAATAAAGGAATAAAGATTACTGGCCAGGTGTATTTTGAGAATGTCTGCTAAGATCATTTGTCCATTTGTTGATTGTGTTGTTTTCTTGAACTTGGCAAACTTGAGACTTCTAGAGAGATATACCCCCTCATTTTTACACCTGAGTTCAGGGTGGCTTCCTGTGATGGAGACTGGCTCTCCCTTCTCCTAGGGGACCCATTGGCCATTCCAAGGAGCTGCTGGTTATTAGTGGACATTCCAGCTTCTTGGTTCTGGCATTGACTGGGGTGCATTTAACTTGTGTGGGTCTTGGTTTGCCCCTTGCTGTAGAGCACAAGGAAAATAATTGGGTCATTTCTCTAGTAATCTGCTCCAAGGAACCCAGCAAAATGGGCCTGGGAGATCAACATGTACCACGTGCTCATGTGCATGTGGAAAAAACCATCTCGGTGTAAATCAGCGTGCATTCCAACAAACCTGTTAAGTGGTGCTTAAGTGCTTCCTCCGCTTACAGAGCAGGCAGTTAATTGTCTTTGTCTAGAGTTGACTCAGACTTGGGAAATACGACATGAGATATGGTCAGAGAGCTGAGCCTGAGTCCTGGAGATGTTTACTGCTTCACTTGCACCGGTGTAGAGCTCCAAAGTACAGGAAGAAGGCTACTTAGGCCACTGTTATTTCAGGGCACACATTTAAGAATGGGTAGGTGAGTTTTCTGAAAGATACCGCATAGGAATTTTCCAAATTTGTTCCTACTTAAAAGAGCTATGCTGTTGGCAGGGGGCTGGAAGCAGTTGCAGAGGTGGCCACTGTACCATTCTATGCTCTGGTCTCCATGTCCACAGAAGGAAGGTCCACAGCTTTCTGTCACCAGTGGACCCTTCTCTCCCAGCAACCCTGGAGGCTATGAAGGGAGCTCACTCAGGCAAACATAGGTGATACAGCACAAAACATGGAGAAATTGGCACGGAAGTTCGAGAGTCTAGTTGGGTCGACTTGACCCTTAGCATCGCCCCTTGTCTTTATGGAATCTGACCGAAAAGACCCTTGGCTTTGCTTGAGTGCAGAGAAGCATGCCGGAGCTTCCCCCAAAACCAGCTGCAAAAGCCACAATGGCAGAGACTGTTTTAGTCTCTTTTTTGTAGACTCTAGGCAGATGGACCAGTGCTTAATTTTATGCCTGATATATAATTTAAAATTGTTTTGAATAAAGACCTAGAGATAGGATGCTAGAAATGAGAAAGATGTGAAAGTAAATGAAACAATGAAAGGTGCCCAATAACAGCTAAATTGCACAAACAAAACAGTTATTATTCTGAAATTGTTCCTCCAAATATTGGAAAACTATAAACCTCGTGAGTCGTAAACTCCGAAATGTTGCTTCCTTTGAGTTTTGGTCCATAAGAATTTAAAACTATATTTTTTGTTGTTTACATATTTAAGAATGATTTTTTAAAAAAATCAATAGAAAAATATCCTCTGTAAAAAATCATTCCCTACAGAAAGAAAATAATATACTTACCATGTAGCCCTGTGGAAATGTTTATCATTTCTCTGTATTAAACATCAATATAATAAATGTATTTTCCTCAAAAACTCAAAGTGTGCATCATTATGCATGAAAGTATAAGTCAACTGCAATGAAACTAAAAAGCAATTCTTTCTCAATTTGGACCTTTTAATATTTTTTCAAAGTAGCTGTAGGTTAAACTGAGGCCCATAATTGAAATACATCTGAAAAAGTACCAAAAAAGGGGTTATCTTGGTGAGATGAGATGATGGGGAACTTATTTTCATTATCCAAGCAGTTATGTTCCAAGTCTTGACATTGGTTGTATACTGTGTAACTTTTTAAGTAATAAAAATATTTCCACGTAGACACAGAGAGAGAGGGGTGTGGCTGGTCTGGGGACACCTTCCCTGCCCTCCCTTGGTCTCTGGAGCTCCCCTTCCCTCCCTGGGGCTCCGGACCAACTTCCCAAACCCTGCTTTCTGCAAGGCCGAGTTCACAGCCTCCGGGTGGGTCCCTGGCTCTGCACTCTGTGCCGCACACCCCTCTTACCCCCGGCGCCCCGCCTCCCAGGCCTCCCGCCCTCTGCCACTTCAGGTCAGCGCACCTATCTGAAGCCATCTGCGCCCTGCTGCCTTCTTTCTCTCCGGAATTCTCCTCTTTGCGTGTTGAGGTTTCCATCCAATGGAGGACTCTAAGCGGAAGCCCGAGGCTGCCCTGAGGCCTGGTCTTCACCACCTGGAGTCACACCCCTGGACTTCCACCAGCCGCAGCCCTTAGAGGCCTGTGGGCTCCTCTCTCCACCTCTGCCAGCCCCTCGACATCCGGGTCCTCATTCAAGCCCACGTTCCCGACTACCTTGTCCTCCTCCGGGCCACCAGACTGGTCTTCTATTTTGTCATCTCTCTTTTTTCCAGAACTTTCTGTGGCTCCATATTTCCCTGAAGTACATTTGAACTTGTAGCCCAGTCAGCAGATTTCTCGACCCACCACCTTCATGCTCTCCTACTGCCTCCTCTGAGCTGCTGGGCTGCAGAACCCCCTGCTGTGTCGGCTGAGCCCCATCTTCCAAGTGTCTCTGGTGCTGACTGCAGCCCCTGCTTCCTAGAATGCTCTGGCTCTGTTACCACCAAGGACACCCCTGCCGCTCACAAGAAGTCGGGTCTGCCACTGCCCTCCCCCAGAGGACCCCCGTGGGCACACCAGCTGGGTTGGATCTCGCCAGAGTGTGGCACGCTGCAGTCACCCTGTTCTGGGAAGCGCTTTCATTGGGCAGTTCTGACGTTGTCCCCTTGCGTACCGCGGAGAAGGGATGCGCCTGACTGGTGGGCAGCAACCTCACTGATTTCCACCCTCCTGCTCCTTAACTGCTCTTAGCTCTGATTCCATGCTAATCCCTGGACTGGCCTTTCTCGGTGGACTTCGTACACTTGAGGGCCAGGATGAGCAGAGCAACCCGGGATTACGCCAGCCCACGAGGACTGGACGCAACCAGAGGAGGTGGGAGGCCAGTGACACAGGAGAGTGCTGCGGGCGGCGCGGGTCTCTCATCATCGTCCCCGAGGACCACGCAGGGCACATCATGTGACGACCTGAGCAGGCTGTTTATATCAGCACCATCGCCAGCCTGTGGGCGCTGGGCTGTTCAACATGTGGGCTGTGACGTCACTAGCAGATGGACTGAATCGTGCTCCTGTGGCTCTTGACTGCATTTCCTCAGCCACTGTTCCCTGTCTGCATCTTGGGCTCCTCAGAGGAAGGCTGGTCCCCTTCTTGCAGATTCCCGGTGTCCTGCGCCCTGCCTGGCTCACGGGAAGTGTTTTACTGTTGCTTATGGTGTGAACCAAGGAATGGGGGCGCTCTTCGCCCATGTCGAGGGCTACATGTAACCAGATTTCAGAACCACAGGAGGGCCAGAACCGAGTCATCATTTTGAGGTTTAGGACATGCCGTATCTTCCCGACCTTCTGTTTCCAAGTGGTTGTCCATGTTTAAAGGGGCTCCGTGGTAGCAGCCGGAGGGTGTGCCTGTGGAAGTGCAGAGCAGTTGCACAGGGAGGCTTTGGTGTGGGGGGCAAGCAGAGGACCTGACAGTGACCGGAGCCCGAGTCCTCCTGTGGCCCTTACTGACCAGACAGCTGCAGTCAGATCGCTGGGCCTCTGGGTGCCTGGGCTTCTCCAGCTAAACAGCAGAGGTGGAGTTTACCTCCACAAGGTCTGGACTCTGGCAGGCTCCCCGGGTAGGGGCAGGAGTGCTGCAGAGACGTCGATATCCATTTTAGCTGTTCTCAGCTTAAGACCTCTTCTTATTTCCTCTGGGGGCACAGTGGCACACAATTGTAATCCCAGTGGCTCCGCAGGCTGAGGCTGGAGGATTGCAAGTTTCAGGATAGCCTCAGCAACTTTGGAAGACCCTAAGCAACTTAGTGAGAACCTATCTCAAAATATAAGAAACGGGCTGGGGATGTGGCTCTGTAGTTAAGAGAAAATTATATTTATTTCCAACAAAATTTTACTTCATTGGGTCTAAACATATTCCTGCAGATTCTCAATAAATAAATTTCACTGAGTGTTCTTCACACAGCTAAGCAGCTCTGCGTCCTCAGAATGTTTATCTAGGACTGGCAGCATTTTAGATTGTTGTACTAGTTGTCTTGTTTTTCTTTATTTTAGATTAATTATCTGTGATGCCTTGATACACATTTTAAGACTAAATCAATCTTTAGAAACGGTAACAGAATATTGAACCCATTTCGGTCCCTTGAAATCTTAATATTCTCTGAAACGGTCAGCAGCATCAACACAAGGTCCAGTCCAGCAATTTTGCATTTCTTTTCCTTTGGGGCTGATGGGATCTACATTTAATTACCACTAATTGTCCACCAGGTGTAATAGCATAAGAAGTAAATATCAATAATTAGTAATTGTGTAAGACAGTTTAATTTTTCCTTGGGAAAGATTTATTCTGACTGTTTCTCAAGTGCATAACAGCTCAAATATGAGGTAATGGATTTCATTGATTTTCAGCTGAACATTGAAGATGTCCAAAATACATTTCCATAACTTTGATGGCTGAGAGTTTCAGAAGGTATCGATTGGATTGGGGAGATACATTTGTCTGTTTAGATACAGACATCAAGAGGATAGAGGGTGCACCCGGGCAGACAGACGTGACGTGCTGCATGGGGAAGGAGAGGGCTGGGACCCCTGTGTGTCCAGCACCATGCAAGACGGTCACCAGCCTGTGTCGTTGGCCTGCATCCATCACTGCAGGCAGAGGCCCAGCAAAAGGCAGGACAGAGCTCTGACTTTCAGGACAAGGAGGCAATGGTGTGTTCCTAGCAGGGCCACTTCCAGAGAAATCCTTCTTCCAGGCGAGTGCAGAAGGGACCCCAGAGGCCATTCGGTGCAGGATCTCCTTTCCTGCTGAGAGAGGTCTGAGACGTTCACTCAGTGAGTGGTGTGTTTACTTATCAGAGCGGCATCTCAGAAGGAATGATTCAGTCCTGGACTGTCTCGGGGTCTGAGGTGACCACAGCACTGTCAACCCAGTTACTGAGCCATCCCAGCAGACTGAAGGCAATCCGTCCCATCAGTGGTTTGCCTGCCGAGCTGGAATGCTGGAAGCTCATCCTGATGACAGCCTTAGGGGCCGCTCCCGTGTCCCAGGGAACTAGGCCTGGGGCGGAGTCCCAGGAGGCAAGCTCCACTGCTCCCCTGCTATGAGCATAGTGACCGTAAAAACACGCAGCATGGGAGTCAGGAAGGGTGTGCACAGGATCCTGCCTCTTCCTGTGTCCCGCGTGACCAGGGGCAAGTGGCCATACTTCTTGCATAAAATGGGAAGGAAAAGAGCCGGCTCATAGGATTGCTGCCTGTTGACAGCACATCAAGGTGCAAGAATGTGCTCTCCAGACCCCGCCTCCTCCTGGATCTCCTGTCCTGGGGCCCTTCTTTGGTTGATTGTTACCCACTGCTTTCTTGTCAGAAGGGTCACTGTCTTTGGGGAAGGAGGGTGCTGTATAGAATTTTTTAATTATGTTTAGAAATTAATGTGGGGATCTTAAAAATGAAGGGGCGCTGTTGGTACTCGCCTCACGTTGTACAGAAGCATTGATTCTTAGCAGATAATGTGTGTAGATATAAAAGGTTAAGCAATTGACTTCACTTTTTAGACCAAAGCATAGAATATTTGTAAAAAAAATTACAAATTAGACCACATTAAAATTAATAAACTCAGTCCATCAAAAGAAATAATTAAGAAAGTAAAACCACAGAGTAGAGAAAGATATTTGCAATTATACATAATTTCAGAAAAAAACTTCTACTATCTGGAAGATATAAACAACTCCTGTGAATCAGTAAGAAATGGACAATCCAACAGAAGGGCTTGTTTAAAAAAGCCACATGTGTCACCTATCCAAGGTGATATTGGAATGGCTATTCAGCATATAAAGAGGTGCACAATAGCTTTATTAGTCCTGAGGGAACTGCACATTGTAGCCATAGAGCCGTACCATTAGGCACCCACCAGGAAGACCAAAATGAGAAAAGCAGCGGTGTTGTGTTGTGAGGAGGTCGAGAAACACCACCACTTGTGCACCTGCTGCAGGGGGCCACGGCCCCCAGGGCCATGCCAGATCCAAAACCATGACGACATCTATATGTGAACATATGTGAGGGCTTGCAGCTCTATAAAAGTGTGGCCAAGTGGGAGCAGTCCAAGTGGAACATACTCATTCAATGGAACGCAACGGGGCAAGAGGGAAAAGTCATCTCCACGTGCAAAAGTCTGAGTGCTCATCCTAGGTGCACATTGATCTAAACGAGAGGGATTCAGGAGTTCCTGTGCACCCCATTGACACAGCGGGAAGGCCACCCACGTGTCTGCAGGGGTGTAGAGAGCTCTGAGGCGTGAGGGGCTCGGGGAGGCCTGGCAGTGCAGGCCATCTCTTCTGGACACTGGTCACATGGGGGTGTCTACTCTGGGAACTTGTCCAGTCACACTATGATGACTGTGCAGTTTTCTTAGTGTCGATTTCAATAAAGAGTATTTTCAAGTTTCTGCTGACAATTCCTTGAAGAAAATGTTCCTGCATATAAAAAGTGGCACAAATCTTCTATAAAAAATTGGGCCCAGACATAGTGGGGTGGCGCACACCGGTCATCCTAGCTACTTGGGAGGCCTTGGCAGGGGGATCCACAGTTTGAGGCCAGCCTAGGAAAGTTAGCCCAAACCAGTCTCAAAATAAAAAAGTAATGATACTTTCAAAAGGGGCAGGGATGCAGCCCAGTGGTAGGGCACGCGCCTCGCGTGTGTGAAGCCTTAGTTCCACGCCTCGTAGGAGAGAACAAGTGGGAAGACGGGAGAAGTTCCACCCTCTCTCCGCCCCCGCGCTCGTGTGCTCTGTATTCCAAGATGCACACTCCCTTCCAGTGCTCTTCTTTCTGTTGGTGTATCGTACACGTGTTCGTGCAAAACTCAATTCCACGGGCAGGTGCGATTTTTATAGCTGTCTTGGAACTGAACAGCGTCCAGGTGCTCTGTCTTGGCAGCAGGTGTTCTCCAGCCCCTCGGAGGCTGCTCCTCTCGGGGCTGGGCCCACTTCTGCGCTTCCCCCAGGCCCTGGGGGCATCACTCCATCACGGCCTCACCTCAACTTCGTGTCTTCTGGAGCCTGGAGTGAAGACCAGGCCAGTGCAGCCTGGCCCCTTTGGGCCTAACAGGATCCTGCCAACAGCTCTTGGTGGTGGGTGTCACTCCCCTGGACTTTCTTGACATTTTCCTTGTTGACCCAGGTTAGGACGCTCTGCCTCCTTCCCGGAAGAAGTCGCAAGACCCTGTGCAGGTGAAGTCCCCGCCTGGGTCTCATCAGCTGGAGGCTGCACAAAGAGACTCTGGGGTGAAGTCTTGGTCAGGACACCAGCTCTGCAGCTACCACATGGGCAATGCCCACGTGGCCTGAGCTTCAGAGACTCAGCTTCTTGGCAGTAAAATGAGGATAGCAACGTTCGTTCTCTGTGCTACAGATTTACATAGATACTTTCAGTGGTCCTGGTCAGGACAGGAGCGTTATAAATGACGCAGCGTTTAGGGGAGAGAGTGACCAAGTCGCTCCCTTACAGTGGGCTCCTCAGCAGGTGGGAGGTCTCCTGGGTGTCCAGTCCCAACGCTCACTCTCCTCTTGTTGCACACGCTTGTGTCTCAGCTGCTCAGAGCAACTTGACGTCCCTGAACGCTGGGTGCTGAGCACCCGTTTTTGTTCTTCTGCCTGGAAGCCACGTTTGCCTTCCTTCCTGGCGCTGCCTCTGATCCATCTTTCCCCTGTATACGAATCGTCTCTCTTCTTAGAAAGGCTCTGGTGCTTCTTTCCCTGAGACCTGTTGGAGACCCTCCTGTGGGCTCTGGGCACCTGACATTACCACCTCCCTGGAATTCACCTGCTGGACTGGAGTGGCCTCTCAGCCTGCTGGGCTTCTTCAGCCAGTCAGCACCTGAGGATGGGTGTGCTTCGCTCACCTTTATCCCGGGATTCTTGAGGCCTGGCACCGGACCTGGCAGACAGATTATGAATGCAAGCTTTGCTAATTGAGTTATTGGTTCTCGATTTCAATGAAAAATGACTACAAAGACCAGGAGTGTGAAAGAACACCAAGTTTTTTCTCCCCAGGGATCTATATGGGAAGCCAAAGTGTAAGCGGAAGACTTGGCTGAGTTAGAAGAGTAGAGCATTTGTGACTCCAGACTCCTGCTTCTTGTGAACCCCTCTGGGGAGAGAGAGGCTCTCCACTGGAGTAAGCGCATGCAAGGAAAGCTGACCTGGGAACAGGTAGGAACCGCCACCTGAGCTCTGACCCAGGACAGGAAGGAACCTCCACCTTTGCTCCTGTTCCAGAAGCCTGGCCTCTGTGCCCAGCTCCAGCCCAGCCTCCCACCTGACCAGGCTTCTTCAATTATTCCAATGGCCTCACTATGCTGAAGCTGAGCTTTGCAGGCAGGTGACCAGTCTGTTTTTTAAAGTTGGTTTTCTATCTCTGCTCTGAAATGTGGTTATTTCACACATTTATGTGAGCCAGACTCTCAAACATAAATCTTATTTTTATTAAATGTTCAAGTTATTAGAGGCACCTTCCTGAAAGGCCTGTGTTATAGACATGAGCTTATCACAGATTCTGCAAGATGAAAAGCTGTGTGACACATATAGAACTGAAGAACTTGCAACCTGATTAGGACCTGAACATACAGATTATTTTTAAAAAATGGTAGTAACTCATCATAAGAAATGATCTTGAAGCACAGAACTATTACAGGAATGTTCCTCATAGTGTTCATTGTGTTGGCAAAAACAAATATGAATAATACCTAAGAGTTTTTAAATGATAGTGAATTCTGCTGCAACTGAAATCATGCTTTCAAAAATACTCAGAGGACAAATTCAAAATGGAAGGTCATTTAGCTGACATGTCTAAGGGAGAAAAATGACACAGAGATTGGCACAGAAGCTGTGATTAAGGCAGCAAAGTTGTTCTTTAAAAAATCACCCCCACACCTCTCTGATTTTATTTATTACCCCGATGGAGGCTGATCTTGCCTACAGTGGTGTCCACTTTCCTCTGCCACCTACTTCTGGACTCCACCAGCTCTGAGCGGTGCCAGGCTCTAGAGCAGAGTTTGGCAGGGCCAGCGTTGGGGTGCAGGTAAGCTGGTAGAAGCTGTCACTTCCTCTAAGACTCAAGGTGACCACATGGCTGATCTCCTATCCTGGTCTCCGATTGGACCTTCTCAACACATGAAAGTGGAGAAAGATTCCGTTCAGGGCCATTTATGAATCTTCCAAACAAAAAAACTAGAAAGGCAAGAGTGGTTCTCACCTCCCAAGGAGCCCTGGACATGCAGTGCAGCCCTCTTTACAAAGGGGCACCGAGGCCCCGAGAAGGCTGCCAGGGACCTGCATGGAGGCTGCCCTCCCTGAGAGCTGCTTGCTGCTGGACCTTGCCCACAGGCCTCCTTGGGCTCAGCTGGGGGGACAGGGTGTGTCAGTCCGCAGCTGGGCTGGGCATCGCAGGCCTCCCCAGAGCACATGTCCACACAGAGTGTTGGGAAGCAGAGAACACATCTGGGAAGTGGGTTTATGCCCAAACCCCGGGTTTATCCCGACTCCCTACCTTGCCATGTCTTGTATTTGATTTCTCCGAGTCGTGTCGGCTAACCTGAAAGCCATTTGCAAATAAACTAACAAGGATGGAAATAACAAGAGATTCATAAACATAAAGCCATGTACTATCATTTCGTTGTAGTCATTTCAGAGAACCATTTCTGATAAATTCAGTTTGGAATTAAATTTGAGAAATTAAAATAGTGCCCCAAATAATTTTGATTGACCCAGGGATGTGATGCAATTGTTAAGACAATTTTCCCAAATGAAAACTATCTTTACTTTGCAATAAATTCTGTACATTTGGTATTTTCCCTTAAGTCGGCTTCACTCACGCTGTGCATGGTCAAAAAGGTCTAATAATAATTCTCTCCCACATTTCCCATATTCTTCTTTGACCACTAATAAAATAAAATCCACTGTCAGTCCTTTGATTTCCCAAGGGCAGCTGTGGATGCTGGGTAAAATCAAATGGCGTGTTACTCACAGGAGAAGATTGCCATATTCTCAAAGGAAACACGAGCAGGAGCTTTGATGAGGGTCAGTAGGGGACAGAGGGGAGAGGACGTGAGACAGGGCCTCCAGGTTCTCACAGGACGCTTCTGGAGGGGCAAAGACAGAGGCCTTTATTGGCTGGAAATTTGGAAATCAAAACAGATTTAAAGACAAAGATAAGAGAGCAGGCGGTGTGCAGACAGAAATGACCCAGTGGAGAGAGAAGCCACTAGTGCGAATGACAGGTGTGACCATTTTAGCAGAGGCAGAGGTGACGAATCAGAGCAGAAGTAAATGATCAGCTTGCTTTCGATGGGAATGGGAACGCTTCATCCTTCAAGTCCAGGAAAGAGCGCTATGGGTGCATTTTGCCAACTGTTGGCCTCGTGGAGTTGGTGGTGGTGAGAAGAGGGGGCCGAGCGAGATGAGCAGGCACCAGGGTGGAGACGCTGTGTGGTGCGGGCTCTGCGCAGCCTATTTTGATTGGCCTGCGACATGTGCATCCTAAGGTGACCTAAGGTGTGTCCCAGGGCTGGTGGGAAGAGATGCTGTGTGTTGTGCTCAAGTCTTCAGAATCCCTAACGGGTGCTGAGGTAGAGGACGCCTGGCCCAGGTCTGTCAGCGTCCACTGAATGGTGCCGGGCAGTCTCGGGCACCTTCTGTTCCCAGCATCTGCTCGCATTTTCCCCTTGCCACGGCTCACTCACCCTTCTCCTTTCTTCTCTGGGTCCTTGCACACATCATTTTCCCGCCATGGAGCACACCCATCATGTTTCCCAAGGGAAAGCGCCAATGGTGTTCATCCAGTTCAAATCACACTTTCAAGGTGAGACATTTTCGACCACCTCCCCCTCTGCCCTCCAATGTGAAATAAGTGGACTCTACTTTTGGACCCCCACCAGAGCACTCATTCTTCCATTCATGCACTGTCTCATTTGACAGATGTCGTGGATTATCCAGTGTCCCAGGACGATGTCATATGGACTCTGGCAGTGCAGAGGTGAGCAAATCCACATGCCCTTTGGTTACTAGCAGCTTGCAATTTAGGAAATGGCAGAGACGTTGTCCCTATCAGAAACCCTCACCCCTCATTATTAGCTGAATAATAAATCATAGCCTGTGTTCTTCAGATTTCCTTAAAGCTGGGCGTGGCACATAAGTAAGTTCTAGCCCATGGTTCCTAAGTTAGAGTCAGGGTTCAGTTCATGGGGCTGTGGGATGCAGCCTTAACCTGCTCCTAGGAATATGGTTTTAACTGCTGGAGCCAGATCACAGACAACGGGGGAGCCCAAAGCTGAGTGTGACTGGAGCAAAGTCCCAGAAGCACCCGGTCCCCTCCGGCTCCAGCCACCTCCACTCAGCCCAGCACTTTGGAAGGGAGAACGTAGAACCTTGTGGTTTTCTGCCACGGGTATTTCAAGTATCCAGTTATACATATTTTTGCCTAAATTAAGAGCCACCACCCCAAAAGTGCTGGGTGCACTAAGAACACGTGATATCATGGAGTCCGCTGACCTAGAGAAGTTTCCCAGAGTAGACGTCTAGTTGCTATCAGAGGATTTGAAGTTTAAAAGTGTCATGGAAGGGATTTTCTAGGTGGGAGAGCAGGACACCAAGATCCTAAAGGAGGAGGAGTGCAGCACATGGAAGCGCCAAGGCTGGTGGCTTCGGCAGAATAAATTGGGAAGAATGTCTCAGCTTCAGCTTGGAGCCCGGGCGGGGGCCAGACTGGCCAGACCTTGCAGATGGGATGGAAATTTTGTCCTTAATTCTAAAAGTAAATGGAAAGCCACTGAAGAGGTTGTGTAGGTGTATCAGTCATGAGCTCTGGGCTTTCACAGTATTATGCCTTGTTGGAGGTGGACAGCAGCAGGAGCAGAGGTCCTCCAGCAGGTCAGGCCAAGCCCTTCGCTCGAGGCCGGAGGAGCAGCATGGAAACCAGGGGTCAGACCTCCCTTCCCTGCACTTGGCTCATGGCAGAGGAGAAGGCCGGGGAGGCATCTCACCTCCTCTGGCCTCCACGAGCTGGGACTTACCTTCTTCTGTATTCTACTCTACTGCACTAGGGACTCCAGGACAGCAGGACACATGGTCCACAGCGGTGTGGCTCCTGTACCCAGCACAGCGCCTCTCACACGGCTGCTGCTCCATACTTATTTATTGACTGAGTTAAGGGATAGATGAATAAACAATGGTTGTGCAATTCTTCCCAATGGAATGCAAAGATGTTAACAGAACTTGCTAGAAGGCTCCTTTGAGAATTGTTTATTTGCTGATTCTGTGGATATTTGTAGCAAAGGCAGCACAGTCTGAAAGGGTAGATCTGATTTTGCAAGTTCATTTGCCTGTGAAGAGAGCCCATGCTATGGAGGTATCAGCATGAGCAACAGGAATGGTGCAATCCATGTCCTCTGGCAAACAGAAGGTCTAAAAAAATTCAACTTTAACCCGCTTGCTGTTGTGCAACTGTGTGGAGATAACCGTAGGAGGCTAGTGGCTTTTCCTCCTTTGTAACAATGTAGGTTTGAGTAACAATATTGAGCAACACAAGAGTTCACTGTGTCTCCCTGACTATTACAGCTGGCTTATCAGTTGATTGGATGTTCTTTAAAGTTTCAGGAAGTAAATACAGAAAAGTGACTCATACACAAATTTTGGGAGTTGACCACGATTAGTAGGACCAAATATTTTATGCTAAGCAACGTAATTGCTGGGAAGTGAGACTACCATGGCAGCTCTGAAGCAGACAGAGGACAGGTCTATACCCTGAAGAGCAGGTGACCCTAAGAGCAAGACCTCTAAGACTGAGCGAAGGCAGAGGGTGTTCAGGCCACCAGGAAGGGGCTCCTGAGAACAGCGTTCTCTCCAGAATTCAAAAATTGACCCCGATTTCAAGGGCTCATTCAGTATTTTGAAGATAGATGTTCTCTGGGACAAAATCTACCTTCCTAAAGGGAGGGGAAAGGTAGCTGCCCATGGGCTGAGGCCCCCACTCACTCATGTCATGTGAGCTCCAAGTTCACAGTTACGTCGAGGAGTTAAAAGTGGACCTGGGGTGTCCTGGAATGGTGTTCTTTGCCAGTAGGTCACATATATGTGACATGTTTAGGTAAAGTGGTTGAGAGCCCATCACAAATTGGTGTATCTTAAGAACTTCCTACAACATGGCCAAGTACAGGATTTGACTAGAGGACACATGGACGCACAAATTCTTTCTTTCTCTTCACCCCTGATACATACATATTTCCTGTAAATATTTTGAAAGCCAAGGCTCTCTTACCATAAACTCCTATGTATTAATCAGAAAATTTAAATAACTTAATTATCAGAATATCTGTCATCCAATAAAATTAATAGCAACTACTTCTGGGAAAACAACAACAAAAAAAATCAGGCTGGTTGGGAGGTAATGTTATAGTCCCTCGTGTGATCACTCCACTCATTCACCTCATTTTGTGAATGGCAGAAGGGACTCTTGGGCGTGTTCCACCATGCAGAGGGTAGTTTGCCTCCTTTCTACCAATAACTTTGTTTTAATTAATAATGCATTGTGTATTCACTGCAGAGAATTCAGACAATGCTTAAGAATGTAAGGGGCTAAGTGACCTGGACTCCTATTTGAAGACTTTGTCCTGTATCCTGGCTTTTTCTTGCTATGCCCAGGTGTAGTTGAGATAGAGCCAGCCCCAACCACACACTCTAGGGGTACTGTGGTGCCCTGTGCATCTTACCTGAGGTTTTCACTAATTTCTGGCAACCCTGCACTCACTTTGCAATTCCTACTGTTCCCTTTAACATTCGACAGCATATTCTTTTCCATATTGTTAAAATTTCTTGGTTATTATTATTATTATTATTATTATTATTATTATTATCAGCAGTACTGGGGATGGAACCCAAGGACACTCCACCACTAAGCCACATCCCCAGCCCTTTTTATTTTTCTCTTTTGAGACAGAGTATTCCTAAGTTGCTGAGGTTGGCCTAGAATTTTCCATCGACCTGTCTCAGCCTGTGGAGTAGCTGAGATTCTGGGTGTGTGTCGTTATTTTTAATGCCTCTGTGTTTTATGGAACGAATGTGTCATTGCAGTTGTTTAAACCATAAACAATTGATTTGTCCAGTTTTTCATTAGTGTAGACTATATGAAAATTTTCATTTAGTCTAATTACCACAAATGTTGTTATGATAATGAATTATAACACTACGTATTTGATATAAATCCTCATGTATTTTTCCTATTCTGGAATTAAGCAAAGATTCCAGGAAGTGAAATGCTGAGCTGAAGGATTGGGGCATTTGATCCTGGCAATATTTTTAAAGGGAGAATTCTCAAAGCAAAAGAAGTCTTCCTCAGAGCTCTTTTCCTAGTTGAAAAGCAGGTTTCGAGTGTGAGAATCAGTTAGTGATTCAGACGTCTCCCAAACAGGCAGGCAGAGTGACGGGGAGCGCTGAGTGGGCTGCGTCTTCCCCAGTGATATCTGGGCCTTGCTTAAGACTTCGTGGATGGGAAGCCAGGATGGTGTCCACCATCTTCCTTCAGCATCCAGGCAGAAAGGGTCAAGCGGGTCCCCCTGTCAGGTAGGGGGCCAGGCCTCCATGTTCAGGAGAGGTTTCATGGTGCCGAGGCCACAGCAGCTTCTGCTGAAAGCAACTGTGCCTACACCCAGGCCTGGGACGTCTGAGGCCAAGGCTGGCCGTGTCCTGCCTGGTGATGGCCTGCCTTCTCATGCCACCTGAGAGCACACTGCTCCAGTGCCTTTCCCCTTGGGGCAAACCTAAGCCTAGTTCCCCATTGGTTCTCAGAGCACCCCTGGGCTTGCCAGAGGCTTCCTGGGCAAAAGGACCCATGAGGGGCCACAAGCACAGCTTCCGTACAGCAGGCTGCTAACAAGGCCAGCCTCCTCTCACCCGCCCCACCTGGAAGGTTGGCCGTGAAAACAGACACACTTGTACTGACACACTGCACCCAGTGGGACTCCACTTAGGAAAACAAAAAGAAGCAGATTTCGCCAGGAAAACTCGAAAACAGTTTGTATCATGTATCCCACTTCAGTCCTGTAGCAAGTGCCACAATGTTGAGTGAAACTGAGACACATCACAGAATCCTGAATTCAGCATACGCAATAAAAACAAAAGACGGTTAAACAGTTAGAAAGCAGGATAGGGATGGAGGTGAGTATTAGAAATGTGGCTTCCTACTGAACATTAAGTGATAGCATGATTCTCAGCAGGACCGTCAGTTTCATAAAACGTTCTTTTTTATTATTATTGGTTGTTCAAAACATTACATAGCTCTTGACGTATCACATTTCATACATTTGATTCAAGTGGGTTATGAACTCCCATTTTTACCCCGTATACAGATTGCAGAATCACATTGGTTACACATCCACGTTTTTACATACTGCCATACTAGTGTCTGTTGTATTCTGCTGCCTTTCCTATCCTCTACTATCCCCCCTTCCCTCCCCTCCCCTCCCATCTTCTCTCTCTACCCCATCTACTGTAGTTCATTTCTGTCCCTTGTTTCTTTTTTCCCTTTCCCCTTCATAAAACGTTCTTAAACCAACACTTTTTTGAGGTGCGATTGGTACATGAAAATCTGTACATATTTAATATTTACAATGCTATGAGTTTGGGGGTTAGGTATTCAGCTGTGAAACGAAATATTTTGAATATTTGGGGGAATATTCAAACAGTACCTACGAAAACCCTATCCATTCATTGAGAAGAGAAGAAATATACAGATTTAAATTTTCACAGTTTTGTTGAAACACGATTATCGTGAACACACACCCATGTTCAGGTTTGCATCTTGGTAAGGCTTGGCACATGCCCCAGCCATCCTAAGGCAGCACATGACCCTTCACCACAAAGGCCCCCCAGCCTCGGCCTCCTCTCACTCTGTCCCTCCTGCCCCTTCCCAGGCTCCTGTTGCTGGCTGTGCTGAACATTCCAGAATCACCTGGGAGTGGACCAGTACTATATCTCTGCCTTTTGTCTGATTTCTTTGCCTCCATTCAATTATTTAAGATCCACTCATATTTGGGTGGGAAACAATTGTTAAATTTTATTGCTGATAGGATTCCCTTGAAGAGATTTAATTTTTGAACAAAGACAAGGGCCTTTAAGTTCATGATTAATAACAGAAGGAGAAGACTGATTCATGTCAGCCCTGCCATCTTTCTCCCCTTGACCAAGCCGGTCTGCTGCTGTGATGAAGAGATACCACGGCTCTGCCCTGGGAGCTGGAATGTGGTGGGAAGGGCCAAACTCAGGGTCTACTGCCACTGACCTTTACTTTGTTACCTTCCCCAGTTTGCAAAGTTTGCCTCAGGAGCGGCCAGGGCCGGCGGACTGTGACCTGACCGTGAGGGTGCGTGGCTTCGTCAGAGCAGCCAGCAGTGCAGGCACCGATTCCTCCAGCCAGCAGGGTTCACAGCAGCAGCCGAGGTGACTTCAAGAACAAGACAAGGCTGACCGCTAGGAGACGGTGAGGTGGCCAGTGTGGCATCTGCTACGTCTCTGGTATTGGGCTATGAATTCATGTGCGAGGTGACAACCCCCAAAATTCTGCACACTACTTTCAATCGTACATCCTCATATTTCCCTAAACATTGAACTGTATGCATGCTGAGTGTCACTAATGAATTTTTGTTAAACATCTAAGAGTCTGTATTGCAGATGCAACAGAACTAGGAACAAGGAAAAGATGAAACGAAAAAATTCTGATTTTGATAAAAATCCCCTGTATCATATGCTATTGCTCCAAGAAGAACAAAGAAATTATTGGGGGGGGGTTGGTCTACAGATGAGCTAAGGAGGGAAAAATCTGTCTACATAAGTAAGATCAGAGTGTAGGTGAGGTCAGAGTAGAGGGCGGGAGGGGGCAGTTGGAATATGCATGCCAGAGTCAGGTTGGCCACATTGGTCCTTGGTGATGGCCGTGGGTTAGTCTGCACATTAGGAGCACCTGCTGAGTCTGGAGGGGTCAGGGACACGGGAGCTTTGGTCCACCTTCTTGCAACACGAGAAATTGGCCAACTTCAGCTGCAACACATGAACAAGACCAAGAAGCCGCCACCCAGGGTTCTGTAGCCCTGCCTACCTGGTCTGTGGTCGCTGGCCTCAGGAAGGAAATCCTGTCCTCCCACACCAAGGGGCATCACTTTCCAGAGCTGAAAATAGTGACGTGAATTTGGATGCCCTAGCACACTTGGGGTTTTAAAACTTACTGTAAATCCACAAAAGAATATTTTTGATGATTTATTTTATGAAAGGACAGGAATGAATTTTCATTCTGTCTTGAGGACATGTACGGTGTCAATGCAGCAAAGACATGGCGGATGATCGTCACAAGACCTCATTAGGAAGATCAGCAGCAGAATCGGGCTTGGGTGGGCCCCTACCTCAGTGGGAGCGAAGCAGAGCATCCCGTCTGCTCCTGCTGATGACTGCGCCAAGGGTCATCCTGCTGATGACCGGCTCAGGCTCTGGCCGGCTCTGCCTCCGCCTTTCATTGGTTACAATGGTTTGACTTGACAATTTTGACTGTAAGATGGGGTAAAAACGATATTCACTCTGTGGAAACCATCTTTTGAATTTTGAACTCTGGTATTTTGTGGGTGAGTGAGACAGGACAACCACTCTATTTCCCCTTCAGTACAGCATTCAACAAATTGCCTGACGCGTTCCTCACTGGACTATAACACAGGTCTGTACTCGCTGCTGTGCTCAGCTGTGGGCTACCGGGAGTGTTCTGAGCAGGTGGGGGTGGTGGGGCCTCGCGCTGGTGTACGTAGGCCAGGAGTGCTGAAGGTACTGTCACCTTCGGCCATCTCCAGCTTGTGACGGTATATTGGGATGTGGCTCCATTGTAAGAGGAAGAAGACCTGTTGGCTGAGCTACGTTTCTTGATCCCCAAATCACAAACTCACTAACGCTGATAGCCAGTCGATTGTGCTTTACAAAAACCCAGTTTTGCCCGGGTCCTTGTGTCATTGTCCTTGTGTGTTCGCTCTTGTTTCTCTCCAGCTGGAATTGCCACCCAACTTCAGAACCCTGTGGACGTGTGGTCTGACAC
Source organism: Callospermophilus lateralis (assembly GCF_048772815.1). Lineage (NCBI taxonomy): Eukaryota > Metazoa > Chordata > Mammalia > Rodentia > Sciuridae > Callospermophilus > Callospermophilus lateralis. The sequence goes on along the minus strand of NC_135316.1, from coordinate 108,564,694 downwards.
TGGCCTCATCGACGGGCTCACCGTCTGGGCTCATGTCCATTGGCACCTGACAGTCCTTCTGCTAAACCAGTCACTTCCCCTGAGACCCGCTGTGGCCCCCCAGCCCCTTCAGAGCGTGATGCCTGCTGTGCGTGAACTGCCCAGGGCCCGACCCCAGGCCAGGCGGCCCTCCCACTGCCGGCTCCCATGCAGGCTAGGAACAAGAGTATTCTGGAGTGTGCATGTAGGTGTTGTGGGTCTCCATGGAGCTCTCTGCAGACCACATCTTTCCACCATCTTCTCGGGCTTCCTCTCTGCATGGGGAGTTGCAGCTGCTGTATGGGCTGCGTGGGCTCCTCTGGCTGCCATGCACCCAGGTGTTTGTGGCTGCTCACTCTGTCATCCAGCTTGTTTCTGTCCCTCACACCTTTGGGACTTGCAAGTTTGGGGAAATACTGTGGCATTAAAATAAATAAAAATGCCAAGTAGAGCCTAAGCTAATACCGCACCCTTCCCTCCCCACCCTCACTAATTCATTAATCAAGAGCCTGTGGGGATGGCTGTGAAGCAAGCCACTGATTCAGCATCCTGGTACCATAGCCAGTACTGTGGTCCCCAGAGGTAGGAGCCACATGTCCCATCATGGTAACTCTGCTACCAAGCAGATGCTTAAATTAGATGTTGATTATCTAAGATGCTTGTCAAAACATCTTATTTAGAACTGCTTCTTAGTCCCCGAGGACTAGACTGCTGACATTGACCCTGAGACCTTCCATTTGTATCAGCACTTCTTTGCTTTTGAGATGATTGGCATGAGATAAAAGAAAGGAAGACAGAGAGAGACAGGGAGAAGGAGGAGGGCTCAGCGTTGAACATGGCACAGCTCAGGCCTCACAGCTGTGCGTGGCGGGCTCTGTGTTCTTGCCTAGGAGAGGGAGGTGCCCCAGCCCCCAGGAACCAGGTCAGTGCTGCAGAGAGGAGCCTGGCGTCCCCACCAGCTCGTGTGATGTCCTCTTCCTGCTGTCCTTCTCTTGAATTTTCTCCCCTCATGGATCTGTTGCCAGCTCTCCGCTGTTGGTTGATGGCTGCTGAAGTCTAGCTTCCCCCCTTCTCTTCATCTCACAGAAATGCTGAGAGATGCCCTCATCTCACACCCGGACCCTGTGGCCATGGTGTAGCAGATGAGCACAGCTCCACTCGTCCCCAGGCCCCTGGTTCCTGAGACCCAGAGGTGTGCGTGGGCACCGTGCAGGGAGGGAAGAGCCGGGTGCCAGGGGTGTTCCTTGCAGAAGGAGGGCAGGGAATTGCAGGCCTGATGCCCAGCACCCTTTCCAGGCGACAGGCCCGGCTTCCCATTCACAAAGGCTGACATGTAACAAGGACCGCATTCTTCTCGTGGCTTCCACATCCTCTAAAGCCCACATTCATTTCTTACCCCAGCCGCCCATGCGATCTGACATCCCACACAGACGTGCCTCTGGACAGGAAGTTTTCACGAACATTTCAGAGATGACAACAACAAAGACAAGAACAAAAATGGAAATGGCTGGTGCTGTCTGCATCTCAAAAACGTCCGGATTCTCATGCATTTGGAGACCTTCGTCATGACGGGCATCCTCCTGGCAAGTCCACCAGACAGATCGCTCTGGAAACAGTGGCACTCTGTGTTTCTGGAGCTGCTTTTAATTTTTCTAACCGGATGAAACCCCAAGAGCCTGTGCTCCAGTCCCCACAGGGCAAATGTGACAAGGCAGTGGGGCTCACACCAGTTCTGCCCTGGGGGGCAGCGTGCCTTTCCCTTCCTGCCCTGAAGATTGCCCTGCTGCTCCTGACACAGGAAACACCAACACCGGGCTTTGAGCAGAACCGAGGGCTGGAGCAAAGACATCTCGGGCCTGGAGTCTGGTCTGACACGCCCTGGCCTCCTCCTCACTGCAGGGCCTTCTCTCTGAGCCTCCCTGACTCCTTCACTGTTTCACTTCCTTACACAGCAATCTCCACCAACCTTTGGCTCAAGTTCTGTCATTCACTTGTTTTCTTTTCTGGTTATCTTAACTGGAGTAAGTGAACATAGGACTTTAACCTGTATTTGCTGTGTTTAAAAACAAAAGTGGACCGTGCTATTTATGTATGCGTGCAGGCATTTATTTACTTTCAACCCCAAGGTCCTCATCAATCTGACATGGGAGGTTAAAGTGAAATGGACAAAGATCATACTTGCTCATTACTGTATCTAAACTCTTTAATTCAATAAAAATAAGAAATGGTGTAGTGACATTTTGGGTAGTACTGACTTTATGGAAACTCTAGTTGTTATTGCATTTTGGAGAAAGGGAGTTTACTGAAATCATTTTGCAAAAAACTTCATAAAAGTTGATTCTCATTATAGTGGTAGTTATGTTCCATAAGGTCATGGTGAATGCGGAATTAGCAAATGCTGAATATTTCTCCTAGGAGCTTAAATTCCTTCAGACCTCTGGTCACAGTGACTTTGTCATCAGTGCATGTTGTTTTATGTGTGCTTCTGTCTAAAGACAGTATTTCATATTAACCTGGAACCCACAGCCAACAGCACCATTGTGTGTGCACGTGAACAAAGCTCCTCTAACACACGCGTGCTTTCTGTCCGACACTTGGGCCTTGGCACTGAGGAACACTAGAAGCCCCTTGGCACCGTGTGCAGGGCCATTGAAAACAGCTAAAGCACCAAAACCCACAAGGAGAAAAGTTTGGCATTAAACCCACCCTGGAAAGGACACCTGTGTGCAGGGGAGAGCTGAGATGCAGGGGGTGGGGTAGGGGGCAGCGCCTGGTAGAAGGGCAGGGGCCTCCGCTGCTTGTGTCCCAGGATGTTACCTCCAGAGTGCTGCAGCAGGCCCCCGAGGGCAGAGGAGAAGGGAGGCAGAGGCCACGCCCAGGGGGTGCTCCGGCTCCCGGCTCTGAGGCAGAAATAACTTTCTTTGGAAATTCTGATGGGATATTTTTCAGTTTTCAGACACAGAGAGCTGACCCAGTGGAGTCCTGTAGGATGCCAGCCCAGGCCAGCCACTACTGGATCTCCTGGTGCCCATGTTGGGTTCCTAGGGCTGTGCCCAACAGTCTCTGCAATCCGCTGCTTAAAACAACACCCGTTTCTTCCTTCTCAGTGTGGAGGCCAGATTTCTGGAACCCAGCTGTACGCAGCATGCTTCTTCCGAAGGCTCCCAGAGGCATTCTGCCCCAGGCCTTGCCCCCAGCCTCCAGTACCAGCAGGTCTTGGTGATGCTTGGCCAGGAGATGCCATCCTTCCAACCTCTCTTCACCACCTGGCATTCTCTCCGTGTCTCAGTCTATGTCCCTTTGCTTCTTCCTAGAGGGACATCAGCCATTGCACGACTGCCCACCCCATGACCTCATGTTAACGGCTTCCCATCTGCAAAGGCTGTTTCCAAATCAGCTCACATGAGCAGGAAGTAGGACTTGAATATATCTTTTTGGGGACAGGGTTCAACAGACAACTGGGCCCTATGTCTTGAGTCAGGGAGGTGCGGATCCCTGCTTTTGTTCTTTCCTTTTTCTCCTACCTGCCCACTGTCACCTCGGTACAAAGCACGGGTTGTCTACACACATCGTGCTTATTAAAACACTGAGAAATAAAGCATGAATCACCTCGACGTCTCTTAGAATAATTGTATTTTCAACCTTAGGTATTTAACTTTCCGATTCAATCTGATACTCATTTAACATTTATAAAATGTTATTAAATCACTGGGTGAAAGTAACAATTACTAGTGACACGGGTTTCCTCTAGGACAATTATGTTGCTGAAGAAAGGCTTTTCAGGTATAATCAAATACGACATTAACGTGAGAGTGTTCTGGCCGGGACCGGATATGGTTGTGCAAAGTTCAGTGTGCCTTCTACACAGCTTAATTTGTGTTTTCTGCAGGGGAACGGGTGTTGGTGGGGCTGATGGCGCTTTATTTTTCTGAAGCTAAACTGTGCTATGTGCAACTGCAGTGCTATTGTTCGGGATGGAAACAACAGGCACACAGATTGCTTACGTTGTGGAGAGGCGCTCCACAAAGACCGCTCTCCTTGAAGGCTGTTTTCTTTCTGATTGCTTATTTTGTGAGATTTAAAAAAAAAAAAAAAAAAAAACCCACCTTTTTATGCTCTGCTAATGCTGTATCAGCTGATGGAAATGGAAGTTGGCCTGGGCAGGAGGTGAGCAGGTTGTTTTCAGGGCTGTGCCCCAGGGCCTGGGGAGCCTGTGGCGAGGCAAGAGGACTGGCTGTTGCTAGTGACAACAGAGCTACTGCAGCTGAGCCGAGGCCCAGAGTCGGGCTTCAGTGGCAGGAAGTCAGGTCCACGTGGTGCCATTTTCAATTGCAGAGATGGATGCTCCCAGATCCAGCCACCGTCTGGCACTAGACACCAGGGCTCTCGCCTGGGGAGGACACAGCTGTTCCCTCAGCACCCGTGGGAGTCCCCAGGCATTTCCCATTTCCCTGGTCCAAGGGCGAGAGGCAGGCTCAGCAGTGACTAGGAGTCCCATCCCTGGAACCTTCCCTCAGTGAGGGACCCGTGGACGTTGGATCTAGCGACACGCTGGCACCTGTTGGTCTCTGTGCAGAGGCTGTGAAAGAGCCAGTGGCCACGGTCCAGCTTTCCAGGACGGTGTGGTGGACGGCTTGTCCAAGCTGGGGAAGAGGCTGCCACGGTCCTCCTCCGCACCTGTGTGCCGTCTCAGGTGTCTCCCAGGTTTCTCCCCGTGATGGACAGCAAGACCTGGCCCCTCTCAGCCCTGGGATGGCAGTGGCCCTCCGACTTCCTTCTCTCCAAGTAGAGTGAGTCTAGAATTGGGGCAATGCACTTCAAAAGAAAATGAGGTGTTTTTTTTCTTTTTTCTTTTTGCACTAACAAGATAACGGGCCCACACTCCACAGCACATGGGGGTGAGTGAGCTTCCCAGGGCTTCTGTGTTGTTTCCTTGGGCTCATCTGCCACCCCAACCCCCATGTGGCCCTTGCTGGCACATCCAGCAGGACTGTGTGGGGCTCTCACACCTCTGCTGTGGGGTCTAGGAGCCTCCACGGTGGAGCAGTAGGCCACATCGCCACAGCCTGGGAAGCCAGCAAGCAGCAAAGGGCTTGCTGTACTCTAGTTGCTGCAGACCAGGCAGGATTCATGAGGTCTCCAGGGGCCGTGGAGAGTGCTGGCCAAGTCCCGAGTTGCTGTCCACATTTTAAACCAGAAAATTGCCATCAAGACAGTAAATGCAGGTGGAGGGCCACTGGCTCCTGCACAGGCCGAGTCCCAGATCAGAAGTAGGTGCACTTTCCTGGGTGGCTGGAACCGCCGCGTCACTCACAAGATGTTCCTTGGGATGCAGTTTTCACTACCTTCCCGCTCTGGGGCTGGCTTTGGTGAGAACAAACTCAGAAGGTCAGGAACACACTGGACACATTGGAGACCGTCTCCATGTGAGGACAACGGCCCTGCACCCGTCGTGGACACTGAGCGCAGGCTCTTCACTGAGGTGCTCCTGTTTCTTACGAGAGGAATCGTCCATGGGAGAAAATAGACAATGACTATTTAATAAGTAACAAAAAAATTCTTAAGGACTCACTTTGAGCAGCTCAAGGTGTCCAACCTGGATTGGAAAATGGGCTTCCACCCAGCACCTCTAATGAGGTCCCCAAAGCCTGAAGCTCCAGGGAACAGAACATGGAGGGAACCAGGCTGTGGGTCCTGTTAAAAAGATCTGGAGCTTCATCAGTTCCATGTCCTGGATCCACATTGTCTGCCCAGTGGTCCGTTCTTCACAGAGAATTGTAAATGTTAATTAATTAGCTAATGTGTTCATGCTAGACCTTCAAGTTCAGCTCATGGCTGGATCTGGCACATGGTGCTACAGGAATCCCTCCCAACACAGTGCTGCATGCACTGATGCCCAGAGCACCTTGGGAGAGAACTCCCCACGAGGCCGGTCCCCATAGCAAATATGCAGAGGCTCACAAAGGCAAACTTCTGCAAACCAAGGTGCCTCAGGTGGCTCTGTGTTCGGGAGGAGCTTCACAGGAGGGGAAGACATGCCTTGATCTTTCTTCGCTAGCCCTTGTTAACATGTGAGGAGTGGTTGCATTTTACTTGGAAAAGCCCAAATTACTTTCAATCACCTGCTCATGAAACAAACAGAGCTGGTCCAGCTGAGGAGCTGGAGTGAGGCATGGCCCTGCCTCCCGGGAGCAGAGCCTGTACAGAGGACAGCAGTGCAGGAGTGGAGGCGCAGTGCCACTGTGGTTCGGTGTGCCAACCGTAATCGGATGCTCTGGTGTGTGGCCGTGGTCCCTCCTCCAGGACAGGAACTCTCCGTTCCCCAGCTCCCAGGAGCTCAGGCTGTGCAGGCTCACAGTTAAGGACTTCCCTGGCCTGGCTGAAGGGAGCAGCAGCAGCCCCATCCAGCCATGGGCCACGGGGACGTGTAAGAACTCAGGCCCCGGCACTAACTCAGACCACTACCAAGGACACGCCCGCTACTGCTTAGTGAGATCAGCCCAAATTTTTCCTGCAGTGTACCCCTGCTCGCGCCCCGCACCCCTGCCCCCTGGGGATGTCTGTCAACAGCTGAGGGCAGAGAATTGCTGCTGGCCTTTGGTGAGCAGAGACCTGGGAAACGGCTGAAAACCCTATAGCACACAGGACAGCCTCCCAGAGAGTGCTCACACCCCCAAGGTCCGCAGTGCCATGAGTGGCGAGTGACCTTAGAGAGAGGACTGCTTGATTGGAAGCCAGTGTGCAATCAGAGGGCTTCTGGTAAGTACCGAACGTGTCTCCCTACCCATGGTAGAAGCCTGTCCCTCTCCAGGTGATGGTCCTGGGAGCTGGGCCCTTTGAAAAGTGGTCATGCACGTGGGCTCCTGCAATGGGATCAGTGCTCACAGGAGGCCATCAGGCCAGGGTGCCCCTCTCTGCATTCCATGAAGACACGGGGAGAAGGCTGTCATCTGCAAGCCAGCATGAGGCCCTTGCCAGAAGCCAGAGCAGCTGTCTCCTTGATCCTGGGCTTCCCAACCTCCAGACTCTGAGAAGCAGACATTGCTGTTGAAGCCACCAAGGGACGGCAACCTGCATAGCAGCTTGAGCCAACAAGACCTCTCTGGCAAAGCACAGAGCTGCTCTTCCTGGGGAGCTGGGGAGCAGAAGCAGCTGAGACCTCAACAGCACTTTCTCCTGAGGGCCCAGCCACACCACGTTTAGGGCACTGGTTTCAAAAAGTAGGGCCCTGAAGATTGAGTAGGGACATCTAGGTCAAGGAACTTGAAACACTGGAACCCTTAGATACCCTTCACCCTCTGGGCCTGTGGAAGTGGCCTTGTGTCCCAGCTAAATGCTCATGAGTGCTCTCTGCTTCACAGCCATGCCACCACGAACCCCCAACTTCTGTCTCCACCTCTCCCCAAAGCTGCAGTCTGAGAGGAGGAAGGGACTTTCCACGGGACAGGCACAGGAGTGAACAGTGTTCCAGCAGGAGCCCAGAGACATCTGTGGGGCTGAGGTGCCGAGTCACGGAGGGGCAGAACTTTGACCAGGAGGGAAAGTCTCGAGACATGGGAGATTCTAGTCATATAGGCGGCACTTAGCGAGGCCCCTGGGGATGGAAACAAGGTGACATGGGCTCTCGGATGCCCGGAGAGAGTGCTGGCTCTGTCAGGGCACTTGGAACACTGCTGCTGGCCAGAGGTGGTCCAGGGGTGGCGTGCTGCACGAGGCGAGACGGCCCACTTCAGGGAACTCGGTGTTGAAGAAGGAGCAAACAGACTATCGCCACCCCTTGGACCCCTGAGGTTCCACCCACACCTGTGGCTCTGTGTGTGTGGAGACCCTCACTCAGAGGCTGATTCCCCTCAAGGGAGTCTCATTCCATCTTAGCTGTGGCTGCTGCCTACTGCCACCTTCCAACTCCTCCTGCCCAGAAAGGAGTCACCATCCCACAGCGGCTTGGCCCAGTGCTCAGGGGAAATGCTGTAGCACAGGAAATATGGGAGCAGCCAGGCGGTCATCTTCCCCTGGAGACTTCGTGGAGCCTGAGGCAGTGCCCTGCAAAACCAGCTGCCCCTTTAAGACAGGCAGGCCTCAGTTCACAGCTGCCTGACACACTGGGCTGGGGAGGGAGGCCTGGGCTCCCAAAGGGCCAGCCCACCGCTGGCCAGAGGATATCCAGTTCAAGCGCTGGACCGACGAGACAGACGGTGGAGCATCATTTTGTACACTTTCCAAATATCAACATTTTTTTAGTGATTAAGTTTAATACAGAAAAGATTTCTGCAAAATGAGCTTCTCATCCACTCCTGGGAGTATGAATCGGTGTGATCTTGTTGGTGGCAGTTTAGCAAATGTATCTTTTGATCCAATAATTACATTTCTGGGAACACATCTGAAGGTAATACTTCGAAACAGGAAGAAAAAGAGCTTGTTGAAGAAATGAGTCTCATGGAGTTGTTTACAAAACTCAAAGGAAAAGCAGCAGAGGGCTGTTCTAACTGTACCATTTATTTATTCAGAAGAACACTGCTTTGCCTATTTAATGGTTATGGAAGATTTTTAATAATATGGAAATTTGGGTAGGATAATAACATTGGAAGAATATGGTCAGTGCTTTAAATGCAATATCAGATAGAACATGTAACACAATGTAGAGAGGATGATTAAAATCATGTGAAATATTTGCCTAAAAATGGAAACCTTGTATCCTCATACAGAGTTTCTGTCCTGGTCCCTCTACTGTGCAGAACAGTTTGACATTGCCCTGGGCACAGCCGACCCTTTGTCATACGCGTAAGGACAGGCCATAGACTATTTCACAGGATGTAAAATCCAACCCTCTGGGACTTCACTTCCTCCTGCCCAGACAGGTCGATTCCCAGAGGCAGCTGGACTAGCTACCCTGAGCAAAGCAGAGATGCAGCTTCAGGCCGGGCTGCATTGGGGGCCTCTTCAGTTCACTTACTTTACAAAAGAAGCCCACCGATAAAGCCACCTGGACTGCTCATAGAGGACTTCCTAGCGGGTCTGCCTCTCCTGGAGGTGGGTCAGTAGCATGTCCGCCGTCCATAAGATAGCAATGTGCACTGGGTCCACCTGCTGCTGCTGGTGGCCTCTTCCTGCCCTCACCCCCCAGAGTCTTCTGTGGGGTCCTCTCCATCTCTTCCTGTTCCTGTCTTCCAGTGAAGACTGGTTTTCCTGACCAGGGTGTGGGCTCATGTGGACAAGCCACAGGGTAAAGGTGCAGGGGAGCTGGGGACAGCGATCTACCTGCCCTGATCATGTAGACACCCCCGCCCTGCTGCAAAAGGGAGGGGAGTGGCCCAGTGGGCTGAGCAGCGTATGCTGCTGTTGGGGTCTCAGCTGCTTCTGCTCCCCAGCTCCCCAGAGGAGCAGCTCTGTGCTTTGCCAGAGAGGTCTTGTTGGCTCAAGCTGCTATGCAGATTGCCGTCCGTTGGTGGCTTCAACAGCAATGTCTGCTTCTCAGAGCCTGGAGGTTGGGAAGCCCAGGATCAAGGAGACAGCTGCTCTGGCTTCTGGCAAGGGCCTCATGCTGGCTCGCAGATGACAGCCTTCTCCCCGTGTCTTCATGGAGTGCAGAGAGGGGCACCCCGGCCTGATGGCCTCCTGTGAGCACTGATCCCATTGCAGGAGCCCACGTGCATGACCACTTTTCAAAGGGCCCAGCTCCCAGGACCATCACCTGGAGAGGGACAGGCTTCTACCAGGCGCTCCTGCATGGGCAGCAGGTCGTCCTGGGGAGCTTGGAGATGTCTCTCCAGACTCCTGGGGGCAGCCTGGTAGGAAAGGTGAACTGCTGCCTGCATTCCCTTTCTGGCAAGGTGAAAGGGTCTGAGGAGACACTGTGGGTTGTGGAAGGGCTGGGGGATGGAGAGTGCGGTGAGATTGAAATACTTTTCAGTTTTGGCCTCCTATTACTCTAGGAGATAATTTTTGTAAAATGGTGACGTGAGGACATGGGGAAAGTGGAAGTCCTAATGAGGAAGCTTCAGGCCAAGGACAAGCTGGGTGCTGGCTGTGGCAGGGGCTGGCCCTTCCTTCAAGGTTCTCCCTGGATTTCCTCCAGTTGTGAGGGATGCACAAGTAGCACGCTGTGTTGGTTTGTGTCTGCAGAGCTGCTTCTCCATGATTACAGAGAGCTGTCTCCTGATGAGATGCAAAGGGAGTCCTGAGCCAGCCACCCAGGAAGCTCAGATTCCTGTGCCTCTGGCTCAAAAGCCAAAGCATCACTGCCGCATAGTCAAATGGACATGGTGAGCTGTGCTCACGCTAAGATGCTGCACGGATGGGGTGCTCTCTGGGGAGAGCATGAAAGGCCGGAACTTTGCCCTCCAGAATTGGAAAGTCCAGAAATCACAAGTCCTTTTCCAGGCTGGCATTGTGACAAGTAGCCTGTGCTCCTTTTCCTCTGGGTTCAGGTGCCTGGGAGAGACAGGAGCCACCATGCCTGATCAGGCTGCGCAGGCATTCCATGGCCCTGGGGGGCACATCCCGAGCAGGCCGCAGGCTCACTGAACGGGAGCGTGGGGAGGGCAGCGGAGCATGCCTGAGGCTGGCACGGGTGCCCTGCCTCCCACCAGGCCTCGGGCTTTGTCTGAGTCCCTCCCTTCCTCCTGCTCCAATTTGGGAAGCCGGCGACTGCTGACCCACATGCTTTGAATGGGTTTTTCTATTTTTGCCATCCCTGTGCTGCGGCCGACCCATCCTGGCACTTCCTACTGTCGACATCGCTTGCAGCCTGGGTGGGGACAAAAGCAGCCCGCGCTGGGCCAAGGCATCACAATCAGGGCACGGAGACGTGGGAGCATGGAACCTGCAACCTGCCTGGCTCTGCGTCCTCTCTGCCAGCCCCTGGCGTGTGCCACGTCACCCGCAGGCTTGGTTACATTAAGGTAGCATTTCAGAGACTTGCTGCTGTGGCAGGGATCTTTATCAAATTCGCCTGTCCTCTTGTCTCAAAAATCAGACCGGGAGCTCTTAAGTACAGGCCAAGTCTATGGGGACAGACACATATTCACACACACACAGGTGTCTCTTGCTACTTCTTTATTTTAACTAACAAATAAACTTGCACATCATCGTGGTGTACAACATCACGCTGTTGAAACATGCCTACTTGGAGAACTGGTTAAATCAAGCTAATGAGCACCGGAATTTCCTCACATTGTTAATTTTCTGGGTAAGCACACTAAAAACCTAGTCTCTCTGAAACATTCAAGTGTACAGAGCTTTATTCTTAACTAGTCTTTTTGGTAGTAGCTTTTAATACCTACTAAAGCTGATTTGAAGAAGAGATATAATGTCAGATATTCACATTTTATAACAAAGCTCAGGACAGACACAGAATGGAGAACTGAGAAGTGACCTGCTGGATCAAGGGGGTGCTGGGGGCAGACGTTCCTGACACTTGTTTTGCGAAATCATCCCAAGCATTACCTCGGCCTCCTTCCCGCCTCCTCCTCTCCCTCCTTCCCTCCCTCCATTCTGTCTTATTTCAGGCCTCTATGGCCTTGATACAAACATTGCGCAAGGTCTTCTTTCTGCATCTCACCTTTATTTCACTTAGAATGTGGCCAGAAAGACTTCTTACTACTGTAAATCTCTTCACCCGGGGTCCTTCTGACTTCAAGTAAGGAGTATGTTCACCGTGTTGGGCAGGTGAAGGTGGGAGGATCCACACATGGGGTCTGCGATGGAGTCAGTAAAGGGTGGGGAGGAGTCATGGGGCCAAGGCAAAGGTCCCACAGTAAGCCTGGGGTTCTGTCCAGTGCCCTGGTCTGTGGCTCCTGTAATGGTACCACAGAGTGGAGAGTGGAGCCCGAAAGGAAGAACAGAAACGATGGCCTCACAGCTCTGGAGGCCACAGCCCGAGGCCAGGGCATCCTCAGGGCCGCTGTGGGAAGGCGACTCCTTTCACTCCCTGGCTGCTGGTGTCTGTCCCCACCTCTGGGTGGCCCTCCCCGGTGTGTGCATCTGGGTCCAACTTCCCTCTCCGCAGGAGACCGTGCCCAGAGGGGACGAGACCCTCAACTGCCCCCCCGACTTGCTCACCTCTGCATCAGGCAAAGGGCGGCAGTCTGGGAGCTGAGGGTCAGGGCCCTGGAGACGCAGTCACCACAGCGGACACCTCCGAAAAGCTCCGCTCTGCCACTCACTTGTTCACGGTGAGCAGCTCCCAAGACCCTGGGTGGGCTCGGGGCAGAACCAGTGGGAGCTTTCAAACCAGGTGAAACTCAACATCCATCCGAGTCTTCATGGTCTGCTCACAGGAGCAGTTACTGTGACGCTGATTAGTGTCACCAGCGCTTAGTTCTTAGCAATAGAAGGTCAACACAGAATTAATTTGTATGAAAAAACACTGCCAAATATTAACTATTTAAAAATATTAATATTTAATAACTACCTGTCACATCTGGTTCTAGAAGCCACAGTGCTGGACTCGGAAAGTGCCACTGCCCTAAACAATTCACAAGACAAACTCCTGTCACTCTGGCTCACCCTCTGCCCCCGGCCCGCAGGACGCGCTCCCCTCTCTAAGCAGCTCCTCCCAGGGGGCTTCCTGAGAGAGGCTGCTCGCTGCCTGCTCTCCTGCAAAGCAAGCGCAGTGACACCCACGCAGCTCCACTGGACAGCAGGGGCCACCGCTGCAGGTGAGACGCCATGACCACTGGACACTGACTGCTGGCTTCACTCAGGGGTCCTGAGATGGAGGAACATGATCTACCACAGCCTCCAGTTCCTAGACACAGCCTTCCAGAGAGCACACCATGAGCTGGCACACGAGGGGAGCCACGAGCCATCGCCATCCTCAGCCTCCCTGCCTTTTCCAAGGCCGTGAGGATCACACTCCTGGGCACAGGAGTGACTCACATCTGAACAGGAGGGCTGCAGGCCTGTGGCAGGCAGAATTCTTAAAAGAGGACCTTCTTCTTCTGCACTCAGCCCCTTATGGGGCCACTTCCCTGAGGTGGGCTGTAACTAGTGACTTGCTTCTGATGAACAGAGTACATAGGCGTCTTAGTCCATTTGTGGTGCTGTCACAAAATAACTGATGCTGGGTGGTCTGTGAAGACAAGAGGCTAACTGGCTTCTGATTCTGCTGCCTAGAAAGTCCAAATGTGGCGGTGCTGCCATATGGCTGTGTCATTCATGGCAGAGAAGCAGAAAGGGCCATGTACAATCCAGGATTGAAGAGAGGGGAAGGGCTCAGCTCCATCTTTGGTAACGGTCCACTTGTGCTCCCAGGGTCTCACCCACTCTGAGCAAGGGACCCCCCTGCCAGATAGCATGACCCATTCATGGAGTGGAGCTCCAGACCTAAGCACCTGCACAGGCTTCGCTTCTCGAAGGTCCCCTCCTTCCATAGCACGGTACTGGAGACCAGCTTGCAGCAAGTGGGCAGGGACGAGCCACACCAGACCACGGAGCATGGCAGGAGGAGTGGGATGTCACTTCAGAGACAGGTTGTGCCAGTGCGGCCTCCGTCATGCAGGGTCCCTCTGTCCCTCTGTCCTCTCACATGCTTGCTTGGATGGTGCCAGCTGGAAGCCTCACATGTCAGGGAGTGAGGGACGCCATGACCACTGGACACTGAGGATCTAAGGCCCTCACTCGACCCCTGGGGGAGGGAATGCTGCTGTGGGCTCCGGCAGAATCCTTGCCAGTGGAACCTTGGAACCAGCCAGCCTACGATGCTCCTGGCTGACCAGCCCAGGTCAGGCCGCTGCCCTGCAGCTGGCCGCAGGTTGGTCTGCACCCACACTGCTGCTCCCTCCCCCTGTTCTTCATCCTTAAAGCAGGCGCGGAGCACGGCTCTGAGCACCGCCAGCCACCCCTGTAAAAGCTCAGCAGCTCTTACATCTTTCATTTACTTTTGATAGATCTTCCATCTTCTTACAGCATGGACTTGAGGCAGGTCCACATCAAAACGCAGATGCAAGTTTTTTGCATTCCAATGTGATAAAGCTGCAGACAAGACAGCGGCGCAGGGTGATCTACAGCTATGTGGGGTGCTGCCCGGTGCAGGGCAATCAATTTCTGTGACTCGTGGATAAAGACGTGTCTTTCGAATACTGTGTGGCTCGAGCTATTTCATTTATTTATTTCATCAATTTTGTTCTTTTGTTTTCCTAGCGATTTCTAGGAATGACAAACTGATCATGATTTAATACAAACCGTGGATCTCGTGCTCTCTCCCATGTGTGACTTACAGGGTAATGAATGGCGGGGGCAGGGCAGCCTTGCTCTTGGATTCCTCCGTCTTCAGGCTCTGTTCTGTTGATTGATTGGTTGCAGATCATACATCCATTCCTGTTCAGGAATGCAGGTGGCATGCACGGCTCTAGGGTCTCTGCAGTGCAGAGCTGTAAAGCAAGACGGGAAGGCTGAGGGCTGAGGGTTGGCTGAGAAGGTCAGGGCCCCTCCCTTTTGACTCCCCTTTTCCTGTCGGTTCCCCCAAGGCCAACTTTGGTCAATTGTCACTTATTTCACATACTTTTCTGCTTTGCTCTTCAACTAATTGACCAAGGGTTAGCTATGGTAGTACAAAACTCGATAGTGCACAGATTACTTTTCTTTTAAAGTAATTATCTCTCGGGGTTGATTGTTTGAACAGCCTGGTGAGAAAGGTAGAGCTTGAGCTTTATGTCTGCCGCAGCCCGGCTGGCTGGGCAAAATAACCGGGGGGTGACGAGCAACTTGTGAAGGTTGATGCAGCAGGAGTGGGAGCCCTTTATTGTAGGACAGGAGGGGTAGATATACATTCCACACAGCTTATCTAATTAACATAAACTAGATACAGCAGTCAGCCAATAAGGAATCTCCACACTTAATGGCTCGCTGGCGTTACTTCACAAACCACTCCCTCTGGCAAAATGCCAGGCGCCATCTTGACTTGTTTACAGACCCTAACAGGTGTCAGTTCTGGGTCCCCAGGAGTCCACTAATGTCACCCAGGACACTCCTTCAAGGTGCGGGCGGGCTGGCCCTGGGCTCCCACTGCCTGCCTTGTCTGTTGTCTGCATCACTTGTCACCTGCAGGTGGAAGGCCCTGACTCGTGAGGAGCCCTCCTAAGAACAAGGCTGCTCTACCATCAGGGATGACCTGTTCTGTGCCGACTGTCCCCTGCCTCCAGAGCACAGCCTGTGGAGCGGCCCCCAGTGGAAATTGCACTTGAGAAGCCATCTCTTCATTAACAAGACTTCTAGAAACACCTCAAGTGCTTTCAGGGTAAGGGTGGATGACAGGAGGAAGCAGAGTGCTTGTCACCCATGGGGAAAGATGCTGCGTTAGGGACCTGGGGGCAAAGGGAGAAGATGGCCTTTCTCAGGGAACAGAATCAGGAGATGGTGTGGCCGCCGCTGTCCCCTGAATGAAAGTGCTCAGACATGGGCTGGCTATTCCCGCCTCCTCCTCCCAGACCAACAGACTTTGTAGCCTCCTTGCCGTCAGTTGACGCCACTAAGGGGTTGGAGTAAAAGGGCAGGAAAAGATTGATCTGGCTTCATGCTGCAGTCTGTGGTTTCCCATCTTGAGTTCTTCACATTTTTGCCCAAGGCAAACCTTAATGGATTGTCTCAAAGAGTCTTCGTTTGGTTGTTGAGGGAAGGACTGGCCTGCTGTCCTGTCTTTGGCTGAGTGGGCGACATCTAGAACCTAGGGCCTGTGTGACAGGACATAGGGACCAGTGAGACCAGGAGCACTGGTCCTCCGGGGCACTCTGTGTGAAATGTTAACTAATGGTCCAGGTGGAAATGGGAGCCAGGGCCAGGTGAGCAAAAAAAGGAAACAGGAGTCAGGAGCAAGGCCAGAGGAGAACTCGACTTAGAAAGCATCTGGGAGCATAGGGGATATTTGATGACTAATGCCCAACTAGAATTCCGTCAGTCGTTGCAGGACGTCAACATCGTGATTTCCTCTGTATGGCTACGTCACTTGGAGGCAGGGCTGTCTCTGAACAGTTGGGATAACCAAATTGACTCTCTTATTTACTTTTCATATGTGCATTTAACTAGCTCATCTCACCCTGATGAGCCCCGGGCACCTGGCCATGGGGTACAAACAGCACGGCCGTGAGCCCTCAGTGTGCCAGGTTGGGCTGGGGACATTACTTACAACATTGCATGGTAGGGACAGCAACGGGGACGAAGCCGATGGCTGTAGGTCATGTTAGGCAGGCAGAGAATAAGGTCTGAAGCTCTGCAGGAGTGTTGGAATTGTGGCTTGGTAGGAAGTCTGGGTGGGCATCATGAGCCACCGCACAAGGCCGTCTAGAATGAAGAGTGAGCTGAAGAACCAACAGGCTCTCACGGTGGAGAATTATGGAAAGTAGAAGTGTGAGAAGGATTGTGGAGGCAACTGAATTCTCCTTAGTTTTCCTGACACTCCTTGTTATATGGTCACTGTACCTTCCTCATTTATCTACCTCTGAGGAGATGGGGATCGGGACATTCCTAAGTACCGTGGCTGTGTGGATGTATTAACCACCTCTCCATCGCCAGCCAGGGAAACAATCATATTTCATAGCTCTAATGTAATCAGAGGCTACAAAATTTAATCAAGGGCTACAATATTTCATGCCTGTGAGGTTGTTACTTTGAAATATTGTGGGTTTTTTTTTTTTCACTTTAAGCACAAGAAAGATCGGTACTTACATTGAAATGTAAACCAATACTATTGAAATATTCAGGAGAGCTCATTGAGTTTTCTAATATCAGGCTTACATTGTTGGAGATTTTAATTGTAAATTTTTTTCAAGTGGTAGATGAAGAGCAAAGTTGTCAGTCGTTTATTTCCTCTACTTCTTCAAATAGAGGGTGACTAGTACACAGCAAATGGGTTACGTCAAATGAGAGAAACACTTCTATTATGATTATTACCTTATAAAGTAATTTTTCTGACATTTTTCTTTTGAGATGGGAGTCCCTCTGTGTTGTCTGGCTGGTCTGAGACTCAAGTGACCCCCCCACATCAGCCTCCTGAGTGGCTGAGCCCCAGGCCCCACGCTAGGCCTGGCTCCTCTGAATTGCTTTTCCGTGCAGATTAAGGAAGGGTGATTCTCAGTTTAGTGTAAGGAGCTGAATGAAGTCTCAAGGGCCCAACTCCCTCAAATCCTGTTCAATGGAAATGGAATTTTCCACTTAAATGTCTATAGGCTTCTCATCTTTAGGAGATAAAATATACAAAAGTGTTTCGTGATCAAATAGTTTGGGGAAATACTACATACTATGCCTTATCTGCCTTTTGGAAAGCTGACGGTGGATCCTGCCGATGGTAAAGAGACTTGAATCATGTTGAATCACTGCAGCCGGGCTGTCACCATACCAAAGCCAAAGTCATCTATGGACACTTATTGGTTATGACGTTTGAATTGGCATAGATTTTTGAACTGCATTATAAAGAAAACAAATTATCTTACATGCTTTCAGAAAACAGTGCCCACATTCTCATACGAAGCAGACCAGAGTAATTTGTACATCTTGAAACCATTCATGGACAACTTCACCACAATGTAAGTCTTCCAGACAGCCTACGTCTGTTGTCTCTTTGGTCTAGAATAAAGCTCAGTTCTCTAGGTATCATGTTTCCATGATTTATCATATTTTTAAAGTTGGATTGCTTTTCTCTGTGGTCATCCTTACTTCAGAGGAAGCCTTGAACAGGGCACGTGAATACAAATGGCCGGAGTCTCTTTCCTCGGACCCATTGGAGACCTAGTAACTGTGGCCCATCGAGTTAGGAGGTTCTCCTACATCATGGGCCCCCTAATGGGAATGGGGGGAACGGGAAGGATTAAAGGTACGTGCAGATAGTTTATTTTCCATGGTTCAGGAACAGTGCCTGCCAGAAAGCCACGTTCTCCTCTTAACCCTCTGGACCTCTGACCATCCTCTTCTTGTGAGCAGGGCCTTTCCAGTGCAATCAGGATGAAGTCTTTAGGTGGGACCTAGAGCAGCTGACCCCTGTCTTCATACAGGAGAAAGGTAGAAGCACACGGGGACCCTGTGTGGTGACAGACACACGGACTACAGTGACATAATTCCAAGCTGAAGGGCTAACCTGTGGCAAGGACTGGAGACAGGAGAGATGGAGGCCCTTGGGTGTGGACTCAGGGTCTCCAGAGCCGGAGAGGACAGACCCTGCTGGGTACACCCTCCAGGGTGGTCTAGATACAGCCGCCCAAGAAAGCCGAGACATGCCCAGCGGCTGCTGGTTGCTGCTGTCTGTAAGGCACAGCGTGACTCCCACACATACTGTGCTCCTGGTCACACTGCCAAGACCACTGCCACCCCGCCTTGCAGGTCACAGACCAGGCACTCGTGAATTTTCAAAAACTTCAAGCTCTCAGGCCCATCTAGACCCAAGGAACTGGAACTTTGTGGGGGTGAGCAGTGAGGAGTGTAAGGGCTGTCCTGGGGACCCTGGAACACGTGGAATCCCAGGGCTGAGGACCCCATGGCCCTCAGAGGGTTGGCATCAGGAGTCAAAGTCAAATGTCACACACACAGCCCCTTCCCCACAGGACAAACTAGGCAATATGCAACCACACAGTCACAACCACACAGTCACAACCACACACACACTAGCACACATAACACACACTCACAAACACATATACACAATAGCATACTCAAAAACATACCAGCACATACAACCACACACCCACAAACACAAACACACACTCATGAACATACATACACACAAACACACACAAAACCACACTCTTATATACAAACATATCCACAACCACACACATACACACACATATGTACTCTCACACATGCATGTTCAAGGACAAAAATGGCTGCTGTCTGTAAGGCACAGCATGACACCCGTGCACACTCTGCTCCTGGCCACACATATCATATACACATATGCACAGCAGCACACTGTCACAGGTAAACACACAGAGAGAAACACACTCAGACAAACACAAAAACAATCATACACAACCACACACACGCAAGCATAAACATACGTTCTCACACATAAACACACAACTACGCACACACACAAACACATTCACAGGCAAAGTCACACCCATACAGGTGAACACACACTTCTCTTAAAGAAGGAGATCTGAAAAGTGTGGAGAAAGGACTGCTCCAGAGCGTGGTCGGGCCTCCACGTGGAGCCCGCGCTCTCCAGTGCTCCAGAAGCCCTGTGAGAGCTGGGGTCTCCGCTTGGCACCTGCCAAGGTCAAGCAGTGGCCCCGGCAGGGAAGAGTGGAGAGCTCCCTAGGCGCTGCCCCTCTCACACACAGACTTCCTCTGGCCTGATGCCAGATTCTTCCAGACTGATGCTACCTGTGACTGTGGAATATTCACGCCCTGCCTGCAACCTGGGTGGGGAGCGCATCTTCAACGCCAGCGGGTCGAGTTCTTAAACACAAACACAGGAAGCCGTGTCGGCCTAGGCCAGCCCCTGTCAGCCCCGGAGCACGGCTCATGATGCGGTGAGCTCCTTTCTGTCGTTTCCGTGGCGAGAGATAGTGGATGGGCGCCAGCTGACATGCATTTTGATGCGCGTGACACTGAAGACACAGCAGTTAGATCTGAAGAGCTGTGCACCGACTCGGGTTTTCACCCCACGTGACCAGGCCTGCCAGGGGGTCCTCCTCTTCTGCTTCACTGTGTGCGTGATCATCAATGAACATTTCAATCTCCCCGGCCTGGGTGATTTTCAGAGTTTATTCTAGATCTTAAAGTTTTATAATCTATTCCTCCAAATGGGATTTTTGAAGCCCTCGGAGTGATATTTTCCTGGCTTTTGCCCTTGCCCCAATCTCCCCTGCCTGCCCCCATTTAAGAACTCGATGTGTCTACTCAGCTTATTCAGAGGGCTCTGGAAGGATGTATTACAGGAGAGATGTTTTTGCACAAAATGGCAATTGCATTGATCCAAAGCATATATATATATATTTTAATTCTAAACTTGAATCAAAATTGCGCCTGCTTCTCTCTTACCTGGGGACCACATTCTGCAGAGTTTATCATGCTTTTCAGGAGTGGATCGCTGTAAGAGCAGAGAATAACCGTCTTTAAATAGCTGCTGATCTTCGTATCATTATTTCCTGCCCCGAAAACTGAAATGCCTTGTAATTATCCAGCTGTAGGAACACATAAGATGGTACTAAATTTTGCTTAAGTATAGCCTATTGCCAAAACGGAAGCCAAAGTATGTAATTAGGCTGGCTTTAACATTCGAGAGCATGTGGCTTGGGATGGTCACAGAGGCTGGGGTGCTCTTGAAGGGCAGGCTGATGGGAGCAGCAGAAGCCCTCAGTAGTGTGTCCCCCATCCCTGCCCCTTTCAGGGCCAGCCTATTAGTCCAGCCACCCGCCCACGAATACATTAGGATCTGCTTTGCCATCTCTGCCAAAGGACTCAGCCATCCCCTGTCTCAGAAGCAAAAGTCTGTGCACTTCAATGAGAGAGAAGAGTAACTAGATTATAGCATTCCAGGCTGAAGCTGAGCAAGGACACAGTCCCCCGTCCACAGACACTGGCAGAACTCCTGCTACTGTTGCCACAGGGCAGTTACCTGCTACTGTCCACAGGGCAGGGGCAGGAGTTCCCCCAGTGAATTCTGAAAGAGTACTTTAGGCAGAAAGGAAAGGGGATGCTCTGATCTGTCCCCTGCCTGTAGTTGTGATAAAATCCCTGGTGACTTGGGGACACATGTGCTTTTCCATTTCCTGTCATGATTTAAAGCATCTGCAATGGGGCCCATCAAGCCAGTTGAGACACTGAGGCAAGAAGGCAACATCTTCTCCTCTAAGTTGCCTAAAGCATGTGTTATACTCTTAAGAATCAAAATAACATTGTCTGTTGCTGGGATTTGCTGAGCATTTGAGCTCTGGGAACCTATGAAAGGGAGAAAGGATGCCAGCCTGGGTAGCTTGGGAGAAAGCATCCTAATTGCTATTGATGAGATTCATTATAATATAGAGCCTCCCAGCAATGAATTTCAAATGTCCCTTGTCCATTTTTCTATCAACATGGCACAGAAGAAAACATCTGCTCCAGCATGGTCATGGAGTTGAATTCCTATTAGCTGATATGGCTAATCTATTTATTACTGCGCTTGTCATGTTGGTGGATAAGGGATCAATCTTCCCCAATCAAAGGTTCCACCAAAAGCTCAGAACTGGGGTGTTTGTGTGGTGTGCCTATAAAATCAAATATTAAAGACAATTTATAGAAATTAAATCTAAGTCACTTTGTTCTGTCCATTTTTTTTTTCTTGTGGAGGTTAATAGAAGTCACCCCGTGGTTCCTTATTAGATGGGAGAAATCTTATCCTAGCACATTTCAGGAAAAGACGAGCCCTTCTGTGAGCAACGTGATTCCTCCACTCTGCAGGATCAATGGACTCTTCCTGTAGTCGCTGCCAGGAGCGGCAGCCTGCAACCAAAAGGGAGGTGAGCCGCCCACATGATCTCGAATATTCCAGGAGCCACATTTTAGAAAGTATCAAGAAGAATGTGAAATGAACTACATTAGCTTGAGTTAAATCAGTATATTCAAAATATCATTTACCAACATCATCAACACAAACATGGTCAAGGCCCTATTTATCTTCCCCTTCTCTATATCATGCTGACACCTGTCCCTACCACCTCTCAGAGCTCCACAGGTGATGTGACCTGTGGCTGCCACACTGGACGGCAGCGTCTCAAGAAGACACTCTTCTCTGATTCTCATTGGAGAAGCCAGAGAGAGATGAATACAATGAAAACATGACCACAATCACACCTCGGGAGGGAAACGTCCTCTCCAGCTGCATGACAACAGGTCAACAGCGTCCTGCTTTCAGCCCTTTCTCTATGTGCAGATGATCTGTCATTACGAGAATATGGACTTTTTGTTTTTTTTTTTTTAAAGGGATGAGATTAAAAGCATTAGGGACAAATTTCACTGGGAAAAATGAATCCAACTTATTAGAAAAAGCTACATCTAACCAAAAGTTTGTGTAGATACTAAACAATTTAAATTTTCCAATGTTGAGCTAAATTACCTCTCACTCTCTCTATCTACCTCACATGGAAATTGAATGACTTAAATCAGAAGAATGAAGATTTATCACAGTGTGTTAAATTAAACGAGCGTCTGAAATCTTTACTTTTTGTCTGTAATTAGATTAAATTATTAAAAATTATGACTTTTAATGAACTTAATTTTCCATTTAAATACAATTTGGTTTTTCCGCTTTTCGTGGGTAGACTTCCAGAAACCTCTCCAGTTCAGTTTCCCTGGCTATTTTGCCGAATCCAGTTCTTGGTGGCAACGGCTGACCGCTCATAAAAACAAAGAAAGAAAGTGTTTCGAATCAATACGAACCTTTGCAACCTTGTATGTGCCGTGCTCTTCCCAGCTCTGCAGGAGTCAAGAGCAGGTTGTTTGTAAAGAAACACGCGGCCATCACCCGGGACATGAAAGGAATGTTGGTCTCTCTCCGTTGCCAGGCAGGGAGCGGCAGAGGCACACAGCCAGGCTGGGGCGTCCAGAGAGGGCAGCCGCCTTTCCTCAGCAGGACACAGAAGGGACTCCTTGGAAGAAATGTGACAGGATCATGAGTAGGACCTGGCCTCAGGAAAAGGGAGAGAGGATCCTAAGAAAAGGAATGTGAGCAGGGAAGTCAGGTGCTGGAAGTGAGATGGAGGCACGTCACTCTAATACGAAGACAAAGAGCACGGAAGGTTGGTGGCCTTATTAAGACGGAGGCCCACGGGAGGCTTCCATGGTTCTTTATGTAGGAATGGAGCACTAAGACAGCATCCAGGAGACAGCAGGACATCTCATCAGGAGGGCCTGGCATTAGGGGAATAATTAGGGAGAGAGAGAGCGAGCGCTGTAGAAGATGAAAACCTCGTCTTCACGCTATTTCTTTCACAGGATCTTTTGCTTGCATTTATCTGTGACTTTCAGAATCTCAGGCAAATATTCCACAACCTTCATTTGTACCTTCAACATCTCTGTTGTTTTTAAAGCAAACACAAGAAGACAGTAGCCATGTAGACTTTTACAGTAGCAATGTGGACTTTTACAGTAGCCATAGACTTTTTTATGAACTTGGAACAAGGTCCACCTTCCTCTACAGAGCTCCCTGTGTACTCTGGAGCCGTGGTGTGGTTTGAATCTGTTCTCTGCTACCTGTATGTGAACA
This sequence comes from Callospermophilus lateralis, assembly GCF_048772815.1. Lineage (NCBI taxonomy): Eukaryota > Metazoa > Chordata > Mammalia > Rodentia > Sciuridae > Callospermophilus > Callospermophilus lateralis. The sequence goes on along the minus strand of NC_135316.1, from coordinate 108,541,500 downwards.
CAGAGAAGGGGCTGAGCACCCCTGTGACTCTTCTCTACGAAATGGGGATGGTGATACTTTCTCGTGGCATTTGAAAATAAGGTTTTGTTTTTTAAGATACTTTTAATTTCATAGCACAGTTGGCCAGGAAATGCAGAGAGCTCCCACATAAGCCCTAACCTCTCCACAGTCGGCTTCCTGCCCTGGTGTGGGACCCTAGTGAAAACAGGTGAGCCCACTCCCATCACAGGACTCCAGTGTACACCAGGGCTCACTCTTGGCACTCTACATTCTATAATTTTTGACAAATATTTATAGGTTTGTTTTCAAGATGAAAAAAAAAATAATCAAATATGTAAAGAGCCTAGAAAAAATTCATGGCATAGATGAACTACTGGAAATGCCATCTATTATTGCTGTTGTTATGAATTAGAGCAAGATATTTTTAAAATCACATTTTGAAGCAGTTTCTTTGTGTTGTTACATCTGTAATCTCTGTGATCAATGATATTAACATATAGCAGATCTTCGTATGGCATTTGATGTACATGACACATCCTATATCATGTCTTCAGAAAGTGACAAGAGACTCTGAACTCGGAGCATTCTAGGAGAGGAGGTGGGGGAATGCACGCTGGTGGGCGTGCACATGAAGGCCGGCTCCCAGGCCAGAGGTCTCCGACACTCTGCCTCATCCTGTGCATGGAGGGTTTATGCCCTTGAAGTCACACCAAGTGCTTGGCTTTGGAAAACAGTCGATGAACATGAGAAGGCGTCATCCTGAGACCATCTTCTGAAGAGGCAGAAGGGACCTCCAGCAACTTGGGCCGACGTGTCTTGGAATAAGATCGCAGCACATGGTGAGTGTGCCGGGTCATGAGGGCTGTGCGAGGCTGTCAGCTGTGAGAGGATCAGCTGGAGAAGACGTGGACGTGGGTGAGGACAGGAAAGCCCAGGATGGACCGCGGTCTCTCTCCACCACCACTGCCCGCAGAGCCACAGCAGGCGTCCCACCCTGCACTCTGGCCTATGATTCCTTAGACACCATCCTTCAGAGCTCTCCAGGCCAAGGGAGCAGCTGGGCGCCCTGTTCCAGGGCTGACCCCACTATGTTCTTTCTTACTGTTTTCCAATCAAATATTTCTTAGAAATGGATTAGATTTTAATCAGACCAGCTCCATGCTCAATTATGAGATCCCAGGGGAGGTCAGGATTTCCCGCAATCCTTCACACAAGTCAGACAGGATCAAGGGTACCTGGTAGTACCAGGGAAAGGAGCGCATCTGCTGGCTGTGAGGTATCAGTGAATGGGAACGACAGAACCATCTTAAATGTTAGTTATATAGTTTACTTTAGAATTTGTCATTACTGTTCCTTTGTAGGTCATTGATGATTCTCTGGTTATGATGTTAAACACTATCTCATAAAAAATGGCAGAACTACACAGATTTGCCAATATGTTTGTGGTTATTTCTATTTACAAAGGATTTTAAAGAAATGATAATCTTGTGATTAACATTTAAGTGGTTTTCACCAGTTTAAAACTATCATTCTTTGTTTCTGCAGATAGCTCTGTGTCCAAACATAAAATGTATCTGGTTGAGCAACATGTCAGGATAGGGTTGGAACAAAGTCTCACCCCATGAGAAAGCTCTGCAGGCCCAGTCCCTCCGGAGTTGTGCATGTACTCACTCAGATTTATTGTGCATTTGTAATTATTGTATGCATTTACTGGCTTTTTAAAGCCTTAGATCTCTGCCCCTTGTTGAGGGTGGTAGGTCTATTAGGCAAGCAGAGGAAGGCAAGAAAGAGAAAATGAAAGAAGGCTTTTCAGTTCTGCCTCATGTTCTCCCATGTAGGAATTCCAGGTAGGGACAAGTCTGTGAAGGCCAGAAGAGGTGGACATGATGCAGTGGACATAATCCATCTTCAGACTCTAAATGTCGATCATTTTGAAACAGGTAAGTAATTTTTAAAAACTGTAACTATTCTATCACTCCTGGATTTTCACTCCTGGAATGAAAATAGGAGAGACCAACAGGTTGTTCCTAAAGGGCAGAGTGTGGATCCAAGTATGAGGAGCCAAAGAGGGACAGGTCATTAAGAACTGCTAAGGAGTGTGGAGCCCTTGCACCAGGGGCAAGGAAAGTGCAGGAGGAGCCCACAGGTCAGCAGGCCATGGACCTGGCTGAGCCTGCAGAGGAAGTGGTGTTTCCTGTGCTCACCACACGTGGGTCCCTGCCCCTCACGTGTTCTGTGCACCATCTCAGGCCCTGAAGAGTCCTGGGGAGTGATGCCATGATTGCCCCCGTTTCCAGAAGGGTAAGCCCAGCTGCTAGAGGGACGTGGTTTGCCATGGGATTAGTTGCTGAGAGCATTTCAGGAATGCTCAGACAAGGAGCATTACCAAGAGGGGGCAGGCTCACGGGCCTGGTTTTATGTGCTAGAACACGGAAAGCAAAGCTGTGCCTCTGCTTCTCCATGTTCCACGTTGACCAGGTCCATGTGCACCTGGAGCAGGAAGAGCCTGTGTGTGCAATGGAGCAGGGGGCACTGTGCTCGATGGGGAGGTGGCCAGAGAGTGGGGCCCGGGATGTGGGACTGAGTCTCCACGTCCAGATGGGCCTGGCCCCAGGTTTGAGGAACTTGGGGGTGTTTACAAAACTCACTCTAGCTATCTTGAGGAATAGCAAGGAAAGTGAAAGGGCAGGGCCCTGAATGCTGGGAACCTCCGACAGACATGCTCAGTGACATTCCCTGGTGACCTTGTCCCTGAACTGCTAGACAATGGCTTTATATGCCCTTCAGAAAGAAGCAGCATCTTCTAGCATCAGCACCGTTCACTAATGGCCACTGGTCTCCACCATTTCCCGACACCCAGCCCAGGCCAGCTGCTCGGGGGCCACCCTATCCGTGGCCTGCTGTTAACATTAAAGGAAATTATCAGCAGCAAGCCAGAAGGTCCTGATGCGATTAGAGCCTGTCCAGCGCTGTTCCCGCGCATGCCCATGGAAGCACAAAAACCCTGCTTTCCCAGTTAGCAAGCCATCAGCAAGTGGGGAAGCATCTGCTCAGCAGATGACCGCCAACCAGATGACCCTCCTGTGCCAGGAGGGAGTGGAACAGAGGGCCTCGGAAGCAGCTCCTTAGAAATCCTCAGAAACAAAAGAGATGCCCGTCAGTCCTGAGAGGGCCAGAACTTCTGCTTTTGATTTGAACTTAGTGAGTGGAAATTGGCTTTCCTCGATCTGTAGGAAATAATTCCAAAATTAGAAGCCAAAGAAAAAGAAGTGAACCTTACTTTTGATGAAACCATGAAAGAGGGAGAGAAAGAATAAAATAGGAGCACAGTCTCTCGGAACCAAGAGCAGTCACACGTGAAAGTCATGTGGGGTGACACCTGAGGTCTCTGGCCCCAGGAGAAGCCCGCAATGCCCACTTTTTCAAAGCAAAGAGCATTTTGAGCATCGAATCCAAGCACATGTTCCCAAGGTGGAGATGAGAAGCTTGGCTGGTCCTCGAGGTCCCTGGAGTGAGTCTGCCTTTGAGGCAAAGTCATCATCAGTGACCGCCTGTGACGGAAGGACAGTGCTGGCAAAGCTCCCTGGACGCCATCCTGGGGTCTGGTCATCCTTGACTGGGAAGAGGTAAGAGGCGAGAAGGGGGCTCGCATCTCCACGACCCTGCTGAGCGCCCCGCTGTCCTGGAGCACGCTGCTGTGTCCCGCAGGAGCCCCACACGGTGCAGACCCGGACAGAGCCTGTCCACTGAAACATGACAAGGACTTGAGGAGCAGCAAAGCACCCAGATGGCACGACTTTTCAAGTGGGTAGAAGAAGCAGAGGAACTGATATCTAGTGGGAAATATGCATTAGAAAAATGCCGCTGCAAATTGGGAAATGGTCCCTCCTGACCCCATGAGTTAAAGAGCACGCGAAGCTGTCGGCTCTATCACCAAAGCCCACCGGGGCTGGTGCACAATGTGTCCGGAAGAGCAGGGGGCCGGGAGCTGGCACAGCCCGGGGGGAAGTGGAAATAACACACGCACCAAAGCTGAGGGCCGTTCTGCAGCAGCACTGAGTAGAATCACCCCAAGACGCAGCACGGCCTGGAGCAGGCCAGACAGGAGACAGGGAGGCCCACAGAGGGAACAGTGGACAGGATCATGGAGAGGCAGGGGCGCAAGATCCAGACAGCACAGAACACTACCTCAGTGCCGCACCAAGACGGCAGAACAGCAAAACAGTCTAAAATGTTACTTTTCAGCACTTCAGAAATGAAGCACTGAAACTTCCAGTTTGAGAGGTGTCTCATGTCCCAGGAATAATCCACACAGGAGAGAAGGAGAAGGCATAGCTGGTAACTCTGACCTGTAGAGAATCCTAAGGTTACGGGGTGAGTTTGTTTCCTTTTGCTGCTGAGAAAAACACGTGAACTGGGTACCTTGATGTAAATATGTTATCCCACGGTTCTGGAGTCAGAGGTCCAATCAATCTTATGAGGCAGGAGCCCGGGGTTCCGGAGGATTCCTCTGGCCCATGGCCTTGCCTTGCTTGCTCACCTTCCCAGGCTGCCGACATTGGGGATCAGGCCTCCTTCCTTCAAATTCAAAACCAGCCTCCTGGCCTCGGCAAATCCTCTGACCTCCATTTCCATGGTCCCATCCCTCTCTGAGTCTAATGCTCCTGCCTCACTCTTATAAAGTCCTTGGGTGCTCTGGAATAATCCACCACAGTGGGACTGCCTCAGGTCTGTGAATTGTCACCTATGCAAAGTCCCTCTGTCACCTCCAGGAAGCAGTTTCACAATGTTCAGGGATCAGGATATGGGATTCCTTGGAGTGGGGCATTATTCTGCCTAACACAGAAAGCAAATCAAAAAGTCCTCTATAAGGAAGGAAAAAAGGAAGCAAAGCTTCCCCAGGTGTCTCCACAGGGCAAGGGTGGGCCACGCTCATCCTAGTTCTCTGCTGCTGTCTAACAAGCAACCCCGAAACTCTGTGGCTTCCAACAGCAATGAAAACCTATTATGCACACGGTTCCTGCAGGTGAAGAACTCAGGAACATCTCAACTGGGCAGTTGTGACTCAGCGTACCTCCCTGGTGGGCAGTCAGGCCATTAGGCATCTGAACTGGGGGCCACATCTGAGATGGTCAGGCCAAGGGCTGGGGAGTGCTGCAGTGTGGGCTTGGCCACATGGGGGGCATTGTCTCATGACAGGCAACAGGCTACGTCCAGACTGAAAGGTCCCAGAGGCAGGAGCCAGGCCTTGGAACTCACGTCACGCTGTTCTATCCACCTGTCTCTCAGAGCTGAGGTGGGAGGACTGTGGTTCATTTCCTTAAACGTCCAGAGCAGACCAGTCTGTAGAGCTGTCGAGCAGAATGGCAGCGGTACCAGAAGAGCCCACTGTGCACATATGATAAAGTGTAACTGTACAGTTAAAAGTGAACCATAGCCAAAAAGGCAAATTCAGAATAACAGAAAAAAATATAACCCTACGAAACAATGTTCTCAATACTTTCCGGGGGCAAATGTCAATATGAATACACTTCAAGGAGGGTGATATGATCACTTATCAAAATTTAATGGCTGCATACTCTTTGATCAATAATTCAGCTTCTAGAAACTTATTCTACTAATGTCTTTACATGATGGCAAGATGATGCAAAAACTCAAATATATAGTATTATTAGATTATAATCTAAGCAAAAAATCCACATCCATATCCATTAATCCCTACTGATATAAATGAATAAACAAGGGAGAACCCTTAAGTCTCTCATGCAGACGAATTCCAAATAATGTGTGCAGGTGTGTCACCCTCCAGGAAGAAGCAGAGCCCCCTCCTTAGGGGTCTGTGCATGGTGGATGCCTTCTGGTTGCCTAGAGGGGAGACCTAACAGCACTGCACTCAGGGATGAGGTGACCATCAGGCACCTCGCTGGTCAGCACCCTCCGTGTAGGGTGATGGCAATGGCCCCTGCTCCCTGTGATGTTCTTCCTAAAGTGCACAGCGCCAGCGTGCTCCCAAGACAGGCTTCAGAGCCCCATAGGGAAGGCTTCCTGAGCAGCCATCAGGCCCCAGAAGCGCTGAGGGAAAACTGTACTTCCCAGGGAGCCCGAGACTAAACGTCACGAGCAGCCCTAAGGGTCCTGCGGCAGAAGTGAGGCTCGCTTGTGAGGGTGCCTCCAGGTGGGACCACTGACTCCCACAAGTGGCCCAGGACATCCTGGGCAGTGTCACCAGGGAAATGGAGGTGCTGGGCACTCTTTCCTCATCTTCTTGGTTTGTGTGTAGTTTTAAAATGTTCTAAGAGTAAAATTTGCTAAAATGAAGAGGATGGGAAAAAATGGGAATCACAACATACTAAACCCTCTGGGGTTGAGCTGAAGGGATGATTTAAAGGCTGCTTTTAGCTTTGAGAGATAACATAAAAAGGGAAGGTCTTTTTCCCAGTATTTAATTGCCTTTAACTTTTCCATAAAGTGAAATGAAATATTAAATATGAAATATAAAATTTAAAATATAAAATGAAATATAAAATTTGGGGTGTTTTAAAGTATATTTTATATAGTCAAATATATCAATCTTTTCTTTTATTGCTCCTGAATTAGAACCCTTTCTCTACAACAAATTTAAAGACACTTTTTTTTCCTTGAAGCACTTTTATGATTTCTTTCAACATATTTAGTTTCTTAATTAATTTAAAGTATTTTTAGGCATAATATGAAATACAAATGTGTTTCTATATTTTTCTTAATAAGTTACATATTTGTACTACCTCGATTTTTTACTAAAATGTCCATTTTTACCCTAGTGATTTGAAATTCCTCTTCATAGTATATTAAATTTCCATAGGTACTTGGGTTTCATTTTGTACTTTATGTACTTTTCCCCATTATCTACTTCTCTTTTTATGTGCCAACACTACAATGTTTTGAATGTTGTACGTTTCAATATCTAATAAGGCAAATCTCCCTTTCTTAACCTTTCTTAGTTTTTTTTTAACATTTCCCAGATATATTTGCATATAAATTTTTTTATATAAATTAAATTATCAAGTTAGCCAACACAATAAAAGTAACTTGTTGGTATATTTATTGGAATTGCCTTGACTTTGTAAATCAATCTTGAGAGAGCACATATCTTTGTAATGTTGGATCTTCCTGTCTAAAAATCAGGACTTAACTTTCCATATATTTGGCCAAGTCTACTTTTGCAACTTCATGGGTGCATTCCAGTCTTCCTTATACAGTGTTTCCCATTTCTTGTTACATTTATCTCTGTGATTTTTATTGCTATTGTGGGTGAAACTTTCTCTAACTGCTTACAGTTTGTATATATGAAGCCTATAGATGTTTACTTGTTTATTTTGCAGGCCACTACATCATTGAATTATTTTATTGAGCTAGTTTTATCAATGGTTGTATGAGAGTTTATATGTATGCTATCATCTTATCTGTCAATAAAGAAAATTAGTCTTGTTTTAACCTATTCTCATGCTTATAATTTATCTTAAATAATTTCATTGGCTAGTACCACTATTACAGTGTTGAAGAATCATGGAGGTAATGGGCATCCTTGTCCTGGTCCCAATCCTAAAGGAAATGTCTTTACAATCTCTGGTATTTCCCCAGTGACTGATGTGGTGGGTTTAGGATTATCTATCTATCTATCTATCTATCTATCTATCTATCTATCTATATGGTATGTATATTCTCGTTAAGAAAACAGTTCCACCCGCCTCCTCACTCCAGAAGTGCCAGGTCTGCTCTTGCTTCCTGCAGAGGCTCCCACAGGACGAAGCAGCCTGGACCTGGGAGAAGCCCCGACAGATGGTGCTGGCAGGTGGGGAGCCAGGTGTGGGTAGGAACCTGCTTCAGCCGGGTTTTCCAGATCGCTGTGTCCTGTACACACTCTCCAGAGAGGGGCAGGGAACAAAGGGATGCCAGATGCCAGCTGTCCCCTGGCTTGACAGGATGGCATGCCCTGATGTGGCCCTTGTGCTACCTGCATCAAAGACGGCTCCTCCGGCCATGAGCTGCCACAGGAACTGTGCTGGAGGACACGGAGCATCAAAGACCCTCAGAAGCACATGAAATAGTGAACATGCTCTCTGCTCCCTTGTCTGCCCGTTTCCATTAGGGATGCAAATGTATTCCAATATTCCATCTGATGCCACCCTAGGGCGCCGTTGGATTTTGTTGCCCCAGGCAAGATGGAGAAAAACAGCCTCAAGCCCCGCTGCCCCTCACAGCTTGCTGACCCTCCCGTGATAGAGTCACTAAAACATTTTGCTGCCCTAGGCAACCACCTGCTCTTCCTGCCTGTAAAACTGCCCTAGCACAACTCAATTCATCTCTCCCGGTGAATCCGTATCACAAGTGGATAATCTGCAGTCAGGACAGAAGAGCAAGTCAGATGCGTCCCCCACGCTCTCCGCCAGACTGCCTTTGCATCCTTTTCTGTGAACTGTAGCTGCTAGGTTTTGGCTCTAATGGCATATTTTCTGTGGGATTACAAATTCTAGATAAGTGACTGGGTAGAAGGGAAAAAGGAGTCTTTAGTGGGATTTTTACTCTCTTCACCTCCGTTCTGAACTCTTTTCCTCTTAACTTTGTGTCTCGTGCCTGTGTGCACATTGATTACCTGTCACTCATTATACAGAACACTCTCCTGGGAGAATGAACATAAGAGAACCAAGCGGGCCGGGGTGTGGAACATTCCCTTGGTGTTCACGTGGGTGCTCTGGGACACAGGATGCAAATGCTATGTGCACTATGTTGGCTCCTTGTGTCTCTGGGGCCAGCTCAGTGCTACAGATGCAGCCATCTCACCACTGTGCCTTATAATGCTATCCTCAGGTCAGCAAGCAGTCACGTCAGCTATGTGCTGTTGGCTCTGACAAGCATCTCCAGACAATGGCCTGAAAGGTCGGGTGGAGTCCAGACTGTGCAGACAGAAGGGCGGGGAGCATCCACCCCGCCGGCCGCCTCTCCTCCTGCACTTGGCCTTGGCGTGCGCGTGGGCTCCGCACAATCACCCCTGGTGGGTGTCTGGACCTCGGATCCCCTAGGGAAGGCGGGTGAAGTGTGCTCCACAGGTCTCTAAAATAAACTCTAGACTGCTTCCTCGGGATTTCTGAGGGCCTGGGACAGCCTCAGGACCACAGCGGAAGCAAGGGCTGTAGCATGACGTCCCCTGGCTCATCGGGTGACTTGAGGTGGTTCTCCTTCACAGAAAGCACCGGTGAAGCCTCCGGAGTGCGGGCCCTGCCTTCCCAGAGCTGGTGCCCCCCTGCTGGGACCTCCTGCACTGCTCAGAACGCGGCTCTGGCCAGAGGCTCTCCCAGGCCCCACCTCCATCCTCAGAGTTTCTCTGCAGCCTTAGACCCCTGAGGTAGGTGTGGCCCTGAACAAGGAAAGGGACCCCAGGGGAAGTAAGGAGCATGTCCCTGCTCAGACAGCAGCACCAAGCTGAGCGGCCACCTCCCCCAGCCACACCTGGGGCAGTCTGCTGGCCCCCCGTCCTGTAGCTCACCCATCAAGGTGGAGAAGCAGCGCAGACTCGGGGAGGGGGTCCTGCAGTCGATTCCCATAAAGCCTCCATAGGAAGACGGCAGGCTGGCGTTGGGCGAGAGAGCACTGGGGCTGTCAATGGAGTCCGGAGCAGGGCAGGCTGGCCAGAGGCACCCTGTTAGCACAGAGGATGCAGCCTGTTGGCATGGAGGCCTGTGTGGCTGGCCCTGAGGGCCGTGGGCAGTGCCTGGGTGTCCTGGAGGGAGGGCGGGGCCTTGGCCCCTGCAGGGGTCTGTTCAGCTGGACCAGGGCTGTTCTGTTCCCAGACTCCATGGCCTCTGCTTCAGGAGGCGTGGGAAGCTGAGAGCAGACACCTGTTTCCTAAGTTATGCCTGCTGCAGAGTGTGGTGCTGGGCCCTCCGTGAGGAGCTGATTTGCCCAGGGGTCTGGGAGGCCTGTCTGGAAACTTGACGCCTCTGGGACCGGGCTGTGTACTCTGATACCTGTCAGTCAAGTTCCTAACCCTGAAAGATGGGGGTGAAGGACAGCATTTCCTGATCCACAAGCCTCCCTCGCCACCTCGGTCTGGTTAGTGCTGCTATAGCAACCTCCAGCCTGTTTCACGATCCAGCGATGATCACTGAGCACATGACAATGGACAAAATATCAGGTTACAAGGGCGGCCGCCTCTGTAAGACTTCCCAGCAGAGTGCGGTTTCCGCCACCCGGGAAGGAGGGGAGAACCACGATGTCACCAACCAGAAGGGTGTGCAAACAGGGATCACAAGCATCACACAGCTGTGCGCAGGTCCTCCTGAGGGGTGTGTCCTTCCACACCCTTCACAGCTGTTACACAAATTGGTAAACGAGAGAAAAAGCACAATCTGTGAAACGATTCTCACGTGAACAGATGGAAAAACGGACACAAAGGCCGAAATTTCCAGTTCTGTTCCACCCGCCTCCTCACGTGGCAGTCTGCAGGTACAGCATGCAACAGGTGACCCGGCACAGTTGTCCAGCTGCCCAGCCCTCCAGGAGCCACGGGACAGAGCTCAGTGACCACAGGTGCTGAGTTGGGGCCGTGGTCTCCACGTGGCCTTGTGATCACCACAACCAATACGTGGTTCAAAAGAGAAATTAAGCAGGACTTCTTTTAAAATCAAATTGACTCAGGGAAATCAGGAACGTGACACTTGAATCACCCAGTTCAGAAATAGAACCATTGTCTTATTAGAAAGGCCACACATTTTCTGTACTGGGAAGGTGATATTTCTGCAAAGGTCATTGATCTGTCAGATGCAAACAGGAAGGAGTCCTGATTACACTGAATGTGGAAATAGCGCCTCTTTCCCTGCTGCCTGCATCATCATTACGTCAGTGGTTTTCCATCTTGTAGCATGAATAATTGTATATGTATGAATACGAGTCTGGGATCATTGTGGAAAAGCAGTTGCTGATTCAGTCAGACCAATAACGGAGATGACTGCATGTGACTCATCCAGGTCAGGGGCAGATTAGGAACGGGAGACTCAGCATTGATTATTTGATTTTTGTCTCAGCACATGCTGTCCCCAGCCCCCTCATGGCCCCCGTGGGTGAGTGAGTAAGCCTATCAGTTCTGGGCTTCTTGACCTCTAAGTGTGGGGTTGGCATCAGTGACTGGGAGCCTCCACTCTGTGTGAGAGTCACCTGGAAGGTGCTCTTAAAACCCGCGGCTGGTGTCCTATCCCTGACACACCCGGTCAGCTCTCTGAGATCTGGGCTCTCTATTGATTGATAACTCCCCAGGTACCTCTAACTGCACCCAGGATTCCGAACTGCTGCACTAGATGACTCAAGGATTCTGTTAATTCTAAAATCAAGTGCTCTGTGCTGTGTTCCCCAAGGGCTCCTTCAACTCCACCTGCCCTCCTGAGGGCAGCTGGCTTCTCAGTGGACCTAGAAGGGTCTGGGCATCTGCAATGCCCAGAGTACTGATGACCCCACTGGAGGCCAGACTTGGAGACTCACCCACTAGAGCAAGTGCTCACAGCAGCACACACTCAGTATACAGCACATAGCAATTTTACACTTTAATAATACCTGGGAGGCTTAGCTGTCATTTCACAACCCACTGGATTTCCACCACAGAGGCTCCAAACCAAATTATGGCCTTTGTACAACTGGTGAGTGGAGACACAGCCTCGCTGGCCATCAGGCATCCTGAAGTCTCTGCAGGTGTGTGGTGGGCAGTCTTCACTGTTCTGACACCAATTTCTGATCCACTTTCTGCATGTCACAGGTTGAGTGACATGTTACCCATGCTTGCAGTGGTCAGGCCACACCAAGGGAAGCTGGAGGCTGTGGGGAAACCAAGACCTGACATGTTGTTCTGCCCAGGATAGAATCAAAGGGCCCAAGGCACCGTGGTTACCCTCCCTCCAGGAGGGAGGTGGTGGGCGGAGAGCAGGGCGGGAACCCTCCTTGCTGTTCACTGTGGCAGAGGGACTGGTGCACCCTACACCCCTGCCCCCCGACCCCCAGTGCCCAAGGTGCCTGGTGACCCACTCAGGCCCCTGCTGACTCTTCCTGTCTGTGAAGGTCTGGGGCACTCTCGGTAGTTCTGGTCTCGTCTCTCTTTTGGACATGACCATCTGTTATTTTCTGACCAGGACTTTGCTACTCTCAAGGAGGGAAAACAAATTCAAGTCTTTAATTTAAAAGGGTATTTCATGTCCACAAAGAGAACGTCCAGTTCAAGCTCCACAGTTTTCTTCAGCAAAAGGGTCACGCAATGACAAATGCAGGGAAACCTCAGGAAGATGGGTGACCTTGAGTGCACATATTTTGCCCAGTTCCAGGTCCTCAGAGTGCACAGGGCCAGGGCTCCCCGCTGACGCTGATGAGTCTGTCTGGCGGGTGGGAAGGACTGGCCCTCAAGGTCGGGCGGCCTCTTGCACTTCCCTCCATGTTGCTCTGTGAGGTGGCCTCTCCTGTTGCAGCTGGTTCTCCCCCAAAGAGCTACTTTGGAATTGAGAAATAGGCATGTCTATTCTGAGGCAGGAAGGGGAAAGTTTGCATTTTACAATGGGTTCATCCAGGTGAACTGCCACAACCCGAGGTAGCCTTCCTGAGAGTGTCCTCTGCTGGGCTCTGGCTGCGAGCCTGGCTGTGAGCCCGAGCCTTTGCAATACACTCTGAGACGGGGGTAAGACTGACCCATTCACAGAAGGGAAAGTGAGCCCCAGAGGGCAAACCTGTGACCCGCAGCGGGTAGAAGGCGAGGTTTGGGATCCATCCATCTCAGCACAGTAAGCAGCTCCTCCAAATCCAGCTTGACGACAGGATGGGAGCCCCATCTGGAAAGCACAACTGGGGGGAGCTCCCATGGTTGCCCAGGCAAAGCGTCGGGATTGCTTTCCCCATTTTTTTTTTAACTCTCTGTTCCCAGAAAATCCAAGTCAGAGGTAATGGCAGGGGAGAGGCGTGATGGGCAGAAGGGGGAGGTTCACTCTTCGCCTTTGCTTTCCACATGATTTTCCATGTTATCAGGTGGAAGTAGGGCGATGACCTGACCAATGGCTCCAGGTGACAGACAGAGGTAGCTCCTGTACAGCATAGGTGTTGAGCCTGGCTCTCCGCTGAACTGGACTGTGCGCACACAGAGCTCCTGTTCAAGCCACCTACTTATGGTTTCCTTTGGCATGAATGTTGGGTTTTACCATGTTCCCCATGAACTTACAAAAAAAGGGTAACTCTCAATAAACTGCAAAGTCTGATTTTATGAGAAGTTATATAAGTGCAAAATACAATCTCAAGCATGGGAATTCAATTTCCTTCCCCAAAGCTGGAGTGATGTCAGACTTACCCAGAGTTGTTCTCAAAAATCTTGCCATCTGACTATCGTGGTGAGTGCCCGCCGGTGGCATATTGCTCTCTCTGAAGCCCTTCTGTCCAGCTCACTTTAGACACCAGAACAGGTACTTTTAGACTGCAGCCAGTGGAGATGCTAGCCACTCAGCCACCCCACAGTGAGAGAGAGTCAGGGCAGCCTGGACAGAGAAGTCATATCCCTGCACTCCTGATCCAAGTCTAATTTGCAGGGCCATGTGTCTGTTTCCATTTTTTTTTCCTGGAAATAAGCTCATGAGACAAAGCTTTCACACTGGAGGCAACTTCTAGGGTGGTGGATGAGGGACCTGTCTCTCCTGTGAGCACCAGGCCAGCTGTGCCTTGAGCTTCACTTAAGGATTGACGGACTTCAAGTCATCTGCTCGCCTGAGCCCCCAGCCCCACCAAGTGGGCAATGAAGCCCCAACACTCTGGACCTCACTCCCACCCAAAACAGATGTCTAGACAGTCATTCATCAGAGCAATGGAATTAATGCTGATGGAATTTGGGAACCGACTCTGTTGGGTCTAACAGGATTTACTCATCAAAATTTAATTTCTTCCAAGTAGAAATAAGTAGATTAACTGATCTTCAGAATGAAGGATGGGAACGGGGTTTGGAGAGATGAAACCCTGTCCTTGCCGTGAGAATCACGGTTTCCTGTTGGAGTTGGCTGAAGGGGGAGTGAGTCCCCTTCTGCCTTCTGCATTCGGGGATTGAAGGAAACAGCCCAAAGGGAGGAAGTTGCTCGCATCATGTGCTACCAAATGGAGACAGTGGCAGCCAGAATCGTGAGAAAAGCAAACTCTGCTGAACCTGCGGTCGACCGTCCGGAGGCTGGGTGGAGAACGCACCATCGTTTTCTAACTAAAATGTGTTGAACTTTAAAATTATGTGTGGGGATGCAGAAGTGCAGCTCTAGCAGGGGTGAGCGAGCAGCACCAACCACACGGCGTCCAGGTGCCGGGAGGCGCTGTCTCGGGTTGCGTTCACGGCTACATCTCCTAATGCTGTACAGACAGACATGGAAGTACTGATACAGACACAGGTAGTGTTCAGGTAGACTGCTAGGCCATGAACTCACCTGTGTCACACTCGGGCAGGGAGTCCACTCGTGAGAAGATCTAGGTCACGTGGCTCTCTAGGCAGCTTGAAGCAGCCTCCACCCCAAAATGCTCTTGTTCTAAAATGTGAAGAGATAATAACTTCCAAATGTGTAGAGGATGGCGTTTCCCACCTTCTGCTAACAGTATATGCAATACATGTGAGCCTCGGTTTAGCCACAGACTCATGCAGATGGTTGCTACACAATGTTCCTTTCTTTATTCTTCAAATACTTGTATTCACAATTCTTTCCTCTCTCAGTATAACCCAGGTATAAAGCAGGCATCTATTAGTGACAACATCTTCTGTGGCCTTGCCACACCCTGCATAGCACATGAAACTGTAGTAATATCTGAATCTGGGGGTCCAGGGATAGAGATTGAAAACCTTCTAGAACATTCTCTTACTCTCTTTCCCACTACAGGCAATGCCTCATTCCCTGGGTGCTGGTGTTCCAAGTAGCCCCCATTACAGGAAACCCAGCCTGGTGGACTCACCCAACCCTACCCACTTTGGTAATGAATGAAGCACTACTGGGCCCGAGGCCAGCTCCATGTCAAAACTGATAGCAGACACGTTCTTAGCAGCTCTGCGGAGATGAACAGTGGTGTTCCGATTTGGAGTGTCCTGTGCCCTGTCTATACCCAGAGTCCACCTGGCTTCCAGAACACTGGCGTCTAGCATTTGGACAGGGGTTTTGCTTCTGGGTCTTAATGAGCCATCAGTGGAGTGGCAGGGGGAGAGCTATTGTCCTGATGAACCTCTCTTGTCACCCCAGAAGCCTTCCTGGCAACAGAGGGGTTAAAGAACACCAAAGGATGTGGGTTGTGTCCATACCTGGGGGCAAAAAGAAAAACCAGTAAAAAATTTCTTCCCTGAGGATGGCCTCTTGAGCTTGCACGACTTTCCACAACCAGTGTGGCCGGTCACTTCCAGATTAACATGTCTTCCTGAATAAGGCACAGTTTTGGCAATTCACAGAGAACCTCTTCAGACAACAACCAAGGACGGACACTCTGACCCACGTAATCAATCACTGAGTGATGTGCTGCTCGGGTCCTCAAGGAGGGTCGGCCTCTGTTATCATTCAGCATGGACTTTGAAAAAATAACGTAAAAGCCTCTTGATTTACTTCTTGAAAGTGACCGTTAGTTTAGTTGTGATCTGGATGGAGTCTATAGACCTCATTGATAATATATAAAGTCCACATCAAAATATCACCAGAACATTCAATGATAAGACACAATTCCCCTACTTTCATTAGTTGGGGTTTTCCAGAGAAAGAAAACCAAAAGTGTGTGTGCACACACATGCAGAGGCACAGGGATCTAGTGGACAGAGGTACAGAGGGGAAAATTAGAGAGGACACGGAGACAGAGCAAAAGCAAGAGAGAAATTCCCCTCACATAGCTGTGGAAGTGCAGGTCCAAACTGCCTGGCAGGCCAGAGAGCCACAGAGCCACACTCTGAATCTCAGACAGTTTGCTGGCCGAAAGTCCATTTTTGCTCTTTGGACCTTCACTAACAGGTGAGGCCCTTATTATGGAGGGGAATCCACATCACTTGGTGTTCCTCAACTTAAATGTCAACCTCATTAAAAACAAACAACAACAAAAAAACACTTCCTTTGTAGAAACAGGAACAATAATGTTTAACAGCTACTCGGGCACGGTGCCAAGTTGACACACAAGATTAACTATCACAGTCATCATTAATCTTTTATTTTTATTTAAAGTAATAGTGCAATTAGATATCATGTTTGTGCTTCAAAAACGTGTGTGTACACGCATGAGTAAATAAAGCTATTCCACTTTTCTTGAATATTATGTAAAACTTTCTCATGAATCAGTTTCTTGTTTTCCTGGGGAGGACATAAACGTCATCTCGAAGGCAAGGAATCCATCTGGAGAAACCGACCTCGCAGTGGTGAGGTGCTGGGGAGGTAATTCCTGAGGAGGATTCAGAGGACCAGAGTTAACTCACCAGGAGCTCCAAGGCATCCTTGGCAGGTGGGGGTCTGGGGAGCCGGGACGCCCAGGGGCTGCATGGATTTGAAGGCGGGATTCTGGGGAGACACTACAGGAAGCACTGCGCCTCTCCTCATGTCAGGGCTCTGGAGGTTGTCAGGGCCAGCAGGGGGGGAGACTCCAGGCTCAGATGGGAGAAGAAACTAGAACCCAGAGGACCTGAGCCTGCAAAGTTGTGAGGGTAGAGCTCCTGCTGAACCAAGCTGACCATACTTCAGCTGGGCAGCGCGTCCCTGGATGGCGTGGCCACACCCAGCTCTCGCACACTGGGGGCCGGATGCTACGGTGTCCACCCTAAGATGAAAGCCAGTGTGTCCACCTGCAAGATGCCTCTGCTGGGCAGGCACATTCGTCCTCTCCCCAGAGGGCTTTGAGAAAGCCCTGCTGCTTACATTTTTGTTCTGCTTGGTATTTTTTTTCCTGCCAGTCTCTTTGATCTCCTATCAATTGGGTACTGAGGATGGAGCTGCAGCTGAGGAGCAGAGAGCCTGCTTAGCATGCACAGGCTGGACTCATGCCCTGCCCACGCCGCGTGCCTGCACACACACACACACACACACACACACACACACACACACAATTAAATGCTGAGACCAAAGCTCAACCTCTGTTGTCTTGTCTTGTGTTAGTATGAGAAAAGGAAAGAGGACTTGTGTAGACAGGAGTCATTGAGGAAGGGGGTGAAAGGGAGGCTCAGAGGTGCACAGGGGCATTCCCATGAAGCCAGGAGCAGCGCTTGGGGGTTCCCAGCCGGCTTCCACACCCCCGGAAGAAGCCTGAGGTCACTTTCCTCCCCAGAGCTTCCTTGCCGGGGGCCGGGCGACCGGGCACTCAAGGGCATCAGCAATCCTGCCTGTATGGAGAGGGGGCGTTGCCGTTTTCCATAAAATTCCATGGGAGGAGGCAGAAGAATCATGGGTTTCCCAGACATGCTTCCCTGCCCCCAGGGCGGGAGGAGCCGTTTCCCCTTACTAATCCGCACTGACCACCCAGCCAGCCGTGACTCCCCCTCTCCCCTTGGTCCATTGGAGTGAGAAGCTGAAGTGTCCCGAGGTCCATCTCCCTGTCGCATGAGGCCCCGTGAAAGCATGTTTCCCTTGAGAACAGGCCCTGAGAATCAGCCACGTCAGAACTTCAAGGCCTGGCAACGGCAGGGCCGGGAGGGTGAGGTCTTAGGCTCTGACCCAGTATAAAGAGGACTTGAAAGCCCAGACTGAGGAGTGAGACTCTCCTATGGTGGCTGGCGTCCAGCGCCCCTGCTGCTTCCCTTATACATACAAGTGGACTAAACAAGCAACAATCCTAAAACTCTGAGCTGGGGCCTTATTTTGCCACATGGGGCCATGTACTGCGGAACAAGCTTTGGTGGGTCCAGATATCACAGAGCCCCTTTTTATTTCTATATGTACACACACACCACGTGTGTGTGTGCGCGCGTGCGTGTGTGTGTGTGTGTGTGTGTGTGTGTATACAGATGGCATCTCTTGAATGAAAGTATCCAGGCAGACTGAGAAGTCATCACTGACCCCTGCAAGAGCATTGTCATTTGCCCTCCAGAGTTTCAGCTCCAGTTCCAGAGGACACATGACTCTGGTCCAAGCTGGGGCTGAGGTGACAGTCACATTCAGGGCATGAGGAGGGTAGCTAGGGCCATGAGCATCTTTGGTACTAAGTGAAGGAACGTCCCAGACTTCATCCTGCGTGTGACCCTGGGCTGCTCTTACCCTGGAGTCTGGCCTGGTTTCCACCTCTTTTGTTCCCAGCAGGCCTGCGGGTGGGGAGGGGAGGTCTGCCTAATTAGAGAGGTGTGCACAACCTGGGGTAGTTAAACATGTCCTATGGTGGGGCTCCCTCCTAAGTCAGCAATGATCTCAACACAATATTTACCTTTGGGGAAGTTTGCCTCTCCCATCAGCGAGGTCTCCTGCTGAGCCACATTCAAACAGTTGCAATGAAGCTGGGGAGAGCCCCACCAGGGCTGGGAAATGACGGGATTCAGTTGTCTCATGCAATAGTTTGCATTTTTGCAATGACATCGGTTCACTGGGGCCCCCAGATGTGTGGTTTGCTGGCCACTTTGTGAATGTTGCAGGCGACACCTACAAACGTTTCTTCCACATTTTGCCAGGCAATGGGGTATTGTCCTCATCATCATATTCTTCTGTCAAAAACAAGGGGACTTTTCTGAAGGTCACCAGGAGGTGGCTGTATTGATTATTTATATTGATCATTGTATCTGAGTATTTGCCAACCTCTGCTTAACTTAATGCACCGTCAACATCATCCTGTGACCTGAGCAGAGCAGATGACGACAGGCTGGACGCTCTCAGGAGCACATGGCCACGGCACATCCTGAAGACTGACCAAGAACATGGCTAGATCCCTTTCCACTGAGCCAAGAAAGACTTTCCCCCTAAACCTGCATTAGGTCAAGATGAAAGAGTCCAATCAGTCATTTTTTTCCTTTTCTAGAGTGTTGAGCCGTCTTATCTGAACATGTGTGAAATTACAGACTTTAATGATGACTGTGATCTTACGTAGATTGAAAGCCATGGGCCTTCCCCAGTGATCCCAGAGTAAGGGGTGTCCCCTCTGCAAGGAGCACCCAGAACGTTAGTACAGACCCCCCAAAGAATCGTAACCCAGTGAGAAGACTTATACTCAGAGAGCAATCAGAGAAGGATCCAGCTCCGTGGGCAGCCAAGCACCTAACTGGCTATCGGGGTGACGGAGTGCTGGGAAGAGGTGCTCGCAGCCCGTGGAATGCGGGGCCAGCTCTACCAAAGGAGGTCGATGTTGAATTGGATCATGAAATAGCTTTATTCTCCCTGTAGCTTTGTCCAACATTATTTATGCACAAAATGAAGAATAGAATCGAAGTAGCGTTCAAGTCCTTCATCATAGACACTCACCACCCCCACCCCTTTCTCGGGTTCCCAGGGTGACCACGCTGCAGTCGGGACGCAGTTCACTGTTCCCTGCTCCTGCAGCACCTCCGGCAGTCCTTATCTTTTCTGTGGGTCCCGTCGGCCTTTCGAGGCCCACAGCGAGTTCAGTGGTGCAGTTCCAGGCCTCTGTGCACCTCCCAGCTGCTGCGAGGGGACCCACTGTGTACCCCAGACTGGAGAAGGCCGTGCAGTGTCCAGGTGCACAGCCTGCCACCTCAGACGGAGCGGGAGACATCTCAGAGGACCTGCTCCGAGGCCAGCCTTGCCGCTCCCACCGTGAGCATCTTAACCTCCGGGCCCTGCTCAGATCTGCTGTGCGATGGAGTTTCAGTCCTGGGCCCCTGGGAGGTCCATGTGTTCCTTTGAGGGTAAAATTGAGGTGGGCTGAGTGTGAGAGGAAGTGAGTTCATGTGGATGTGTGGGGACGTGTGTGCTGTGACTGTGTCTGAGCAGCCGGCCATATTCGTAGAAGACCCAGGAGCAGAGGAGTGGCCCACATGTTGCGCCTGGGTAAGTGACGTGGCCAATGGAGCCTCCCTCCGCTGCAGCACATGCTGTGCTGGAAGCTTCCATGGTGTAGGACAGATGAGGCTGGACACCAGAGGAATTTTCAGGAAGCAGGTTTATTTTTAGTTGCATTGGTCCAGAGGGGCTTATGCCTAAAATCTCCATGGATCCCGAATATGGAAATTCTTTCAACTTTATACCCAGTAGGAGGAGGGGTTTGAAGGTTTACATAAAAAGTGAATTTGTTTCCAATTTTTTAAACTAGAAAGAGGTTTCATAAGTTTTTGCCACAAACAGCAGAAGTAACCATTCTTGAACACCATCAAGTTAGCAGGCAAATTTAGCTTTTGCAGGACAGAGCGACTTAGCCCTTACAACAAACAGGAAGTCTCAAACCACATTGAGTTCTTTGCAGAATTAGTTTTTGATATTCTGTTAATAAGAACAATTATGGTGAGGGTCTCTGGAGAAGCTTAATTATGGCAAGGGTCTTTTGGGTGGGGGTACCTGGTCTGCTTCATACAGGAAGTGCTTCCTGACCATGGCTGTGCGCTACACAGAGATGGTGAGGGTCTGGAGAAATATGGGCAGCCCCTGTGGGAGGGGTGCCTGCTAAGGGAATTCTGTGAATACAGTTCAGATAAGTCAGCATCAGGGAAACTGCGGTCGGGCAAGCTTTGGCTGTAGATGCAGAAGTAGAAAGGCCTTTGCACAACTGGGAGGGACATGGGTGACCGCTGCTGAGGGCCAGGGCCCTGCAGAGAAGATGTGGATGACAGCCAGAGGCCTGCACCAGGGGGAGACGGCCTGGCATTTCAAGATGCTCACGGCCCCAGTCAAGGAGCCATGAGTTAGGGTAGTTAGGGTAAATAAAGTAATTGCTCAGCTCACCTGTAGGGACCTTCTGTGGCTGCTCAGATGCTCTCTCTCCCTCTCCAATGGGTCATTCCTATGGGCACCAAGGTCTGTCACTTCCCCATCTTTACCCTCCAGCTCTGACCCTGATTCCCTTCTACCCTTGAGAGCTCGGCTTCTGGCCTTTCTGTCGAGCAGCCTCCTATTCCCCTCACTCTCCCATGAGCCCTCTTTAACTGCCTCTCACTCCTGCAGGGTGCCGATGCCCGCCGGGTCGCTGCCCATGATGGACACTTCGGCGCCTTCGTCTCTGAGCTTCCAGCAGGAGATGACGTGTGTCGACCTTCCCTTCTCTCCCACTGCCCACGAGGCTCCAGCTCTGACCCTGTCTGGTTCTTCCATTTTGGAGTGCTCCAGATTCCAATCCTCACTTCTTCTCTCTGCATCAATTCCCTCAGTGACTTCAGGTGCACGTCCCCAGTAACATCCACACCCAGAGCACCCACAGATGCCCACCTTCCATGCAGACCCCTCCCCTACCCTGCAGACTCGGTTCCACTCAGTAGGCCCCCTGGATGCCTCAGAGGCACTTGAAATGTACATGAAGAGAAGAATCATTACCTCAAACACACACACCTGCACACCTACACTCACACATTCATGTGACAGACCAACACATACACACTCTCATACACACTTGCACTCACATGCATACACTTTCAGATACACATGTGTACACACACACACACACACACACACACATCCTTCATATCCTCCCCTTCCCCTGGTCTTTCCTGTGTCTATAAATGACAATCCCACCCTTGTAGCTCTCAGAGCATGAATCTTTAGGGTCACCCTGACCTTTCTCATGTTTTGCATTCCATATCTAACCCATCAGGAAGTCAATCTGGCTCACCTTCAGAATGTTTCCAGAATCTGACCCCATGACCCAACTGTGGGTCGGGCCACCATCATGTCATGCAGAGAGTATTGCATTGCCTCCTCACTGGCCCAGTATGGTTCCCTGTCCTCCAAAAGCACCCTTTCTGTGCAGGGATCCCCTGAAACATGTGTCACTGTTTTTTCTTCATCATTCTGCTCAAAATCCTCTAACGAGTCTACCTTGCTCTCCCCCAGCCACACCGTTCCTGAAGGGCCCTGCTCTTCTCTCATCTCAGCAATTTCCCCCGCCATCCCGCAACCGCACCAGCTGCTCACCTTCTTCTAAGCCAGCAGGAATCTCCCTCCCCTCCACCTTTACATCTGCTTCTCTCTGCTAGGAACTTCTCCCAAATATCATCACCTTCTCCTGAGGCTTTGTGCACCCCTTCCACCCATATCACTTTCCCACTGGCATTTATCATCTGGTGAGTCCCCAGAGTGTCTCCTCACATCTCAGGGCTCTTCATTCCCCAGTGGGATGCTGCATCGGAAGGACCAGCGATCATGGGTTCTCTGGATGTATGTGGAGCCTGAATGTCAGACCAGTAGCAAGAATACAGATAACCAGAGGTCCAGCCCAGCATCAACCTGGGCACGTTCGGCCCCAAGTGTGGATAGCAGGGATACTTGGGAAGTTCATGTATCTACCTAGTTCATTTCTCCCCACAAATCTGAAAAATGCATGCATGGATTTTGCTTTTTGTGCCCACTGCAGTATCCTTTAGCACAGAAACTTGCACAAGAAATTCTCCAAGATTTGTGAAAATGAGGAAGAAAGGATAAACGGAGAAAAGGCTCAAGTAAAAACTGAACACAGATAGAAGCTGAAGTTGGCAGGAGAGAGCAAGTGTGGTCAGAATGAAGAATAGCTCTTCTTCATCCCTGCAACATTAGGACTCAACTGTTTTACTCCTATCATTTCCAAAACAAATAGCATTCCTCCCATTTGCTCTGAAAGGTCTTGATGTCAGGATGAAGCACAGCTGTCCTTTGTGGCCCAAGAGGTCCCTTGAGCAGGCCTCTGAACGTCCTGGGCTGCTGCACTGAGGGTCCTGCCTTCTAAAGCTGGACGTTTATCTTAGCAGCCACCCTGAAAGCCGCAGGGCCTCTGGGTGTCCTGGTCCTCTGGAAGAGGTGGCTGCAGCGATGGGGTCACCTGGTTACTCAGTGTGCACAGGGGGCCTCCTTGCGCAGGTGTGGATAGGGGTCCCAGTGCCTGATGGGGATGTGGCTCTGTAGAGATGGAGTTTCTGCACAGTGGCTCTGCCTGGGGCTCACTGGGGAGCGTAGCCACTGTCCTCGGTAACCGTCCTCAGTGATTTTTTGATTTACTAATTTTCCTCAACAAAGTTACTTGTTTTTGCCCTAAAATCACCACAGAAATTGTATTTTTTTGCAGCTTAATATGTACCTTGGAGGGAGAAGATTTGTTCCTTGGATATTTTCTTTCTTCCGCGGGAAAGAGGGAGGCACAAGTCCTGATAGTTGGGTCTTTTAACTCTGCTTTGGAACTTCAAATGTTGAGAGGCTTTTATCACCTTGTAAATTATCTAACTGTAAAACAGGTCACATAGACCATGGTTTCTCCACCTCGGCCCTGTTGACACCTTGGGTCCGGCCACTCTTCCTGGTGGGTCCTGTGCAGTGCAGGGTGCTAGACAGCCTCCCTGGGCTCTGCCCCCTAGAGGGCATTAGCACACCCCCCCCCTCAATCACAAACAAACCTGCCCCTGATGGCCAAATGGGCCCTGGGGGGCAAAATCACCCCCGTTTGAGAAAGGTTAAGGGAGGGAACTTTGGCCCTGTTCTTCTCAGTATTTCCTCGTTATGACAGGCACACAGAGGAGAGAGACTGGGCCAAATGCTTACTCCTTGGGCACAAATTCAGAAAGAATGATTTTAGGACCTGCATTTTTTTTTTTTTTTTTTTTTGCCAAATTAAATTTATTGCTTAAATATGTTAGATTGAGTCAGTTATCTCTCTTACAAGAAATGCACACCTATAATCCCAGGGGCTCCGGAGGCTGAGGCAGGAAAACCTCAAGTTCAAGGCTAGCCTCAGAAACTTAGCAAGGCCCTGTCTTAAAGCAAGGTAAAAAGGACTGGGGGTGCAGCTCAGTGGTGAAGCGCTTGCCTAGTATGTGTTGGGCCCCGAGTTCCATTCCCTCTGCTGAAGGAGAAGAAGGTCATGCATCGTTTCTTGAAGTGACTCAGGCAGGCTGTCTGAAGCCAAAATCAGTCGTCACCCATTTGGAAAGCCTTTAACTGCGAGGAGCAGGTGCGCTGTGCCGACTTCCTAACCCAAGCCTCACCTGGGTCACAGCCCTGCTGTGTCCCCGTTCAGGCTGTGAGTCAGAGTGCACTGCAGGTCTCACCCCAAGTCTTACCAAAGCCAAAGGCAGATGAGGTATTTATAGCAATCAGAGTTTCAAAAGCGCGACAAACACGTGTCACACATCTAGTAGACCATGGCTAGAATTTTGATTTGTGAAAAATTTGTTATTAACACAACAGAATTACTAATTTCTAGCACAGCTGCTGAGACAGGCTGTGGCCACCGGCAATATTCAGAGGTTAAAAAAAGTTAAGAGAACTATTGTTGATATTATAAATAATTGATTATCATTTATTATGGAATAATTACCTTTAAGCAATTTTCACAGTTAACAAGTGATTGCTTCAGGATTATTGCTTAATTCTTATTAAATAGCAAAGTACATATGGCATATGATATTCATTGTTTATTATTTTGTTGCAAGCACAGATGGCTTAGTACAATCAGAAGAGTAATGAAGAGTAATCTTTTTTAATGTAATTACCACATAATAATGTCAAATGATTTTTTTTTGGTTTGGCTAATACTATAACATTATTTAAATTAAGATGCTAAGGACAGTAATTTTCCCTACCTAACTAGACAAAATGGAAAAGGAAAGAATATATACAAAATATTTGTAAAGCTTTATTACAAAAAACATTTATATTATACAAATATTTATCATGTTAGTACATCTAACCTGAAAAAGTGCACAGAACTTCTATGATTCAATGACAGTTGTGTGTACCCTAAGACCCTAGTGGCCTGTGTCAGAATAATAAGCATATTTATTATGAGTGTGTGTCGTCATGAGAAGAACGGTGGGGAGGAGGGGCAGCCGTGATGACACTGGTGTGGATGATCATCAGACCTCCGCAGGCTTTGGCTAGACAGTCAATTATTCATAATGGAACACATGACTCCGTGTCACTTGTACAAACACAGCAAGCATACGGGCATCTCTGTACAGCCAGCGTCTCCCTTTCGTATACTCTGCCACCCGGTTCACATCTCCAGGCTAAAGTGAGCTTTGTCCAGATTCAAGCAAGCCAACAGAGCGGCAAGTGGCCCCGGGCAGCTCCCAGGTCTGCTTCTCAGGACACCTGATTTGCAGCTAACTCCCCCTTGCAGCCTGGGATTTAGGGACTTGCCTACAGTTCAAAGCGGACCTGTGTGAGCACAAGTGATGTGCAGGCGCCCTGCAGGCTGTAGGAAGGTTCATTTTGTCAGAACCGAATGGCTGGCTAAGTCTGGGTCTCATGCCTGGTCAGAATTCTATTGCTTTTGGCCACAGATGGTGGCAAGATGGTAGCACATATGGTCACTTCCGACTGCAGCGCTGTATTGTCATTTCCCGATAGGAAGCTCAGATCGCAAATGAGCTGCTCTTGACTCCCGAGGCGGAGCCTGAACAGATGCCGGGGGTCCTCCGGGAGGCACAGCATCGATTTTGTCAGAGGAGAGGGTGCTCCAGGGAACTGCGGGCCCCAGACCCAGCTGCTACTGGGACCAGACTCTGATCTCCAGAGTACTGTCGAGTACCTGTGCAGGTTTTATGGAGATTTCTGTTTCCGGTGCACTAGGGCAGGGCCCGCTCGCCAAAACCAGCGTTGGGTGGGGGAAGCTCCTTCCCTCTCAGAGGAAAGCACACACGATGCGTTCAGAAAGGGACGAAGGCAGAGCCACCTGGTCCTCGTGGGCATTTCCAGCATTTCACCACTAGACCCACTCACTGCCCAGTGCCCAAGCTGGCCACTCGCTCACCATGGTTCCGTCTCCAGGACGAAGGATGCTCACCCTCTGGTGGAGAACCACTTCTCTCTCACAAGCAGCAGGTCCCCCTCTTCCCTCTCACAGCTTCCTTTGCTGGGGGGTGGGGCACTTACCCTCCGATGGCAGTTAAGGTCTTTGTCAGTACCTAGAGTGGACTGCAGGAAACCCACCTGCTTCTCTTCTCTCCACACGACCTGGGAAAACACTCAAGTGCATGCCTCCAGGGTACCACTGTCCCATCACCATCCTGAGTGTGCTCCCTTCCTGCCTGACAATGACTCTCAGCCCTGACGGCTCTTTTTTGACCTTCCCAGCACCTCTTGGAAAGGACCTATTCCACCTCACGGGCGCATGCCTGGGGTGACAGGTCCCACATGCCTGGGGTGACAGGTCCCACCCAGCTGCAAGCTCGCCTGGCCTTTATTCAGCAAGTCCCAGTAAATACACACTTCTTAAGCCTATAAGTGTCTCTTGGAGAAGTGATGAAGAACTATGCAGAGTAACCCATGTTCTTTTCCTGATTCAAGAAACTGGAAGGGGGAGGGGTGGGAAAGGAAAGAAGGAAAGAAAGAGACCTGCTACTGACCATCAGTTCACTCAAACTGCTCTATCCAGAGTCCACCATTCCAATTAAGCAACTTCACCACATATTCCAAAAGAAAACTGTAAATTATTCATTTCAATAATGCAGAACGGCCTCCAAACAGACTGGGGGTTTGGTCCTGAGAATATCCCATTCATGTGTCTCAGGGCACGGGACCGACTGCAAAATGAGCACATGCATTGTCTCAGAGAAAATCTGCAGGTGGGCAGCACAGCCTTGCTCCCCTGCAGACAATTCCGGAACGAAAAAGGGTGTGAACAGCAGCGTTTTCTGTTGCAAGATCTGAAAACCCGTGTTACCTGGCAAGCATCCTCCAGTTCTTCCCTTCCAGCCTTCCTGCCTGCCACCAGCTGCTGCCCAAGGCTGTTGACCGTTGTATTGCTGGTCTGCTCTGCATGGCTGAAGGGCTGGGGACTAGCATGGTCCCACTTCCCAGTCCCCAAGGACCCCAGACAGAGTATACGCCACCCCTGGTGATAGAGGGCACTGCTAATGCATTGCAGGAGTCCATCACAGCTCAGATGTGACCTGTGAAGCCATCCACTACAGTTGAGCTGGGCGTGGTTGTCCTGGGCTGCCAAGCGCATGGCACTTCCAGGGTGGGTGCCAAAGGCAAGGGTACTGGGCTCACCACCATTGTTCTTGGCCTGAACTCACAGGTCAGGGTGAAGCTCCCTTATCATGGAACTCTAGCAGGCTGCTCTGTGCTGCAGAACCTGAGCCCAGGTCACAGGCCAAGGTTCAGACCTGGTCTCCAGGTGTGAGTGGAGAACTCCCAGGAGGCCCAGCCTTCCTGTGGAAGGATCTCCGGGGTGGACACAGCTGTGCCCCCTTGGTCTTCCCCAGCCCTTCCCTTCTCTAAGGCCTTTGGCTCAAATGGCCTAGGCAGGATGCAAATGGCAGAGTGAGCCTGGCCTTGGGGAATCCAGAAGGAAAGAGGGTGTACACAGCATGTTGTCTGTGTCTGGCCAAGACCAGCATGGAGTCTGCCAAACGGCGGCAAGACCCAGGGCCTGCTGGAGCTCGGGTCTTCAGATCACTTATCGTTTCACATCATGCAAACCCTCCGTTTCTGAGTGTCAGTTCCTAGTTTTTCTCTCCCGGGGGAAAGTTGCCACACACGTATGCCTGCTGCTTCTGGCCCATGGTCATCGGCTTACGAACTTTGGTTCTTTGAGGTCTGGCTATGTGTTGCGGATCTTCTCTCAATTACAGAGAAAATCATCTGGGGTGGGGTGATAATGAGTCATTATTACCAACAAC
The DNA here is from genome assembly GCF_048772815.1 of Callospermophilus lateralis. Taxonomy (NCBI): domain Eukaryota; kingdom Metazoa; phylum Chordata; class Mammalia; order Rodentia; family Sciuridae; genus Callospermophilus; species Callospermophilus lateralis. The sequence continues at coordinate 108,513,788 of NC_135316.1, read as the reverse complement.
CTCCTAGATGGTAAGAGCAGCTGTGAGATTCTCTGGTGACCAGAGGGGTGGAAGGTCCAATTACAGACTTCAGAGATGGGCCTTCAGGTCCAGGGCGAAAGTACCAGGGAGTGCCTTGTATGGTTTGTCTCAGTATATTCCAGTTATAATTCCAGAATTGCCTCAAATAAAACATGCTCTGTCCCCCATTCCCTCACAGACACATCTCCACAATGGCAATGTGAACAATCTGCCAATCAATGTTTCTACAAGAGAAGGCCAGCAATCTGGCAAAGAAGAAGTGACTCAGTTAGTGTGGTGACTACCAGGGTGTCCTCCCCATGGACAGCAACATTGGGACGGGTAATAGCATGACAACATGTAACACAGAGGTTGAACAGCGTCTGTGATCTCCAGAAACTACTCAGCCTTGCTGTGCAGCTACAGTGAGCAGAGACATGGTGAGGACATTCAGATCCAGGGTGGATCACGCCTCTTTATGTCTTCTGTGCTTTTACTGTAATTAAGTATCATGAGCTCAAATGCAAAGAATTAGGAGTGTGAACATATCATGGTGTGTATGAAAGTCAAAGACAATATCACTGGGAAGAACTGGACGAAAGCAAACTTTTTCAAAAAGAAGTGTTTTCCAGGTTGGTGTAGGTGAAGCAACTGTAAATACTAAGGAGAAAAGTCTAAAACTAAGTTTTTTCAGAATTAAATTGCTTCATGGTGTTAATAAGTTCTTGCTCTGACTTAAAGTAGAAGCAGGACTGGTTAAACAAGGACCAATTAGTGACATGGGGAAAGATTCTCTTCCTCCAACCTGGAAGGAGGTTGGAGTTATATGTTATCATGTGTATTAATGCAAGAGCTATTCACAGCCAGTTCCTGCTGACACAGCCCTGGGCAAAGCATCCACGGGAGTGAGCCTGCACTTATATCTTAAGCAAGTCAAACAATATATTTAGGTGTGTACAAACCGTGTGTTCAATCGTTAGCACAACATTTTATGTTTTCAATTGCCAGCTATCAGTCCAATCATGGAGATGATGGAACTTCTATTGTCCAGCTCTCAGCTGACATAGTGAGCGGGAACTGGGGAAAGCAGATCGAGAGGACTCAGATGCGAAAGGGGATGAGCTCTGCATGTGTGAGACTCACATCCTCTCCACAGGACTGGGGGCAACTGGACAGGTCAGTGCCTATCTTCAGGACTGGGGGCAACTGGACAGGTCAGTGCCTATCTTCTCGCCTTTTTAAAACCCTCCACTCCCTGTGGTTAAAAGACATCCTTCCATTGATAAGCTCCTTCCTCCAGCCAGGGTTTACTCTGGCCTGGAGGTTTTTCTGGATCTTCAAGTAATTTTGCACTCACTAGGATCTGCAGACATGCTCCAGGAATCACAAAGCAGTGACATCCTGATAAGCCCATCACAGGATGCAGAGGTCACCAAGTCAAAATGCATTTGATACACCTGATGTACAGAATACTGTGGCTCCTCCCAGCCTAACTTACCCAAGCTCAGAACACTGACACGTGTTACCTGCGGCAGGGCAAAACCATCTCATCCAAGGTCTACTCTATAAAAAGTGTTAAGAATCTCAAGTGGTCATCGGCTGCTGCACTAAAGGGGAGAAGCACAGGGATCGTGTGTTGCTCACCAGTAACACAAGAACCTCTGAGGCGTCAAATCAAAACCATCCCCTGAACGACAGGGGTGGCACAGCTATAGGGGCCTCCACACCTGGCGGGGAGCTCAGACGGCTGCTGCTTCCAGAATGGAGGAAGAGTATCTTTCCCCATGGCATTAGCTTGGGAAAGACCAAAAGTGGAGGTGTGGTTTCCCGGGGGCTGTGGCTTCTGCACAGTCCTGAAGCTGTCCATCACCAGTCACACACTGGAAGGGAGTCGGGCACCATCTGTGTTATGTTGGCTTCTGGGTTTACTCTCAAAAAGCAACCTCAGCTCCATCAACCCACTGAATTCCGAGAGACAAGCCCGCAGTGTACTGTTTCTGTTAATAACAGAATTTGTGCAGACGTGTCAAAGCAAAGACTTAGTGAGCATTTCCCACTTATTTGGACCTCTCTTTTCCTAACTCTTAATTTTAAACGTCATTGATATTTAATTCTTCACCTCTGAGCAGGGACCTTGGAAGACTCTGATACTTCAGGTGGGTTCATATGTGGTTTAAAAGAAAAGAAAGTGGCCAAAAAGGTAACAATGACAACAAAAAATGGCCTCCTATCACAGTTCCCCAAACGGGGTATCTGATGTCGCCAAGAAGTCTCAGCTGAATGCTTTTATAACATGGTAGGCGATATCAGGCTGGAGGTCAGAGGCCAAGTTCAAAGTCAATGCTGCCACTTAGTGTCAGTTTTACTTGGATGAGTTATCTGATCTCTCTGAAAGTTGACATTCTAACCTCTAAAATAGGAATAATAACCAAATTTCCCTGTAGGATGGTTGTGCATATGGCCCATGGAAAGATTTCAGTGTGCGAGACCCAGCACAAGGTCAAGTCAGGAAATGTTGACATTTATTGGTGATATTATTGCTCCATTTGTTTTTACCGGGCCGACTGCTTGTACTGCTACACTAACTGTGAAATATTTGTGAGTTTTAACCCATGGTGACATAGAGTTTTGCCCTAGCCTGTGTTCCAGGAAAACAGCCAAGGCTAAGGATCCCCCAACACACATTGGTGCCCAGAAGACGGTTCACCACGCACCTCCAGGCCCCTGCCTCTTTCCTCAGTGACTCTCAAAACCACATCCTTCTCGCATTCTCCTGTGAGGTGCAGGTCCTCCTGCTGCTAAGGCACAGGCTTCATCGCTCTCAGAGCTATGGCTGGTTAGTTCTCCCTGCTCAGTCACCTGAAGACAGCCAGCACCTGGTTTGTCTTGCACACCTGTCTGTAGGTTTGCATACCCATGAAAGATTCTACCATGACTGAATTACCTCCTTCAGAGGGCTGTCCTGAGGCTGAAGTGAGCTAACAGGGCTTGGCAGAATAGTTGACATGCAATGCGGTCCACTGTTAGAGGTCCCGGCCAGTAGGGATACTCTTGCAAAGTGATTAATATTTATAAAATAATGTGGAAATTTGCCTTCATTTAACGATGGCAATGACTATACTTAAGGAATTACATATTCCCAGATTAGAAAACTGAGAAGACCTAGTGGCATGCTCAAATCACCCATCTAAGGACCCCAGGCTGGGATTCACGTCCACAGTGTCCATCCATCCCCTGGCTGAGTGAGAGAACGAAGCAGTTCGTGACAGCCACTGGGAAAAGAAGAACCTAACCTGGGTTCCCACCTCCCCTCCTTGAGGCCTCTTTCTGTGGGGGGCCATGGAGACAGGTAGCCCCACTTCTGGCCACACACTGATATCAAAGTGCCAAGACACCAGGTGAAGGCAGACTCCTTCACATCCACTGGACCTAGCCTCTAAGTGTCCCCATAAGTGATTTGCTAACAGTGCACCTGGGCAGAACAGCAAGCTCCTGCCACACACAGAACTGACCCATTCCAACACAGTGTGCCACTCGCCTCAGCATTAGAAATGTCCCTGGCATCTAGGTGATTTAGTGACAAAGATAATTAGCTGTCAGGATGGATTTAAAGCCTTCTTCTTATAAAGCCCATTTGTTTGAAGCGCCTGTTCATGAGCCTGTCCACCCTGGTGATCTGTCCCACTGTGATACCAATTTCAGTCTGGAGAGCACGCCGTCCAGCAGACACTGAGCACGCTCTGCGGGGCACCCAGCGAGGTGTGGCACAGGGTGAGGGCGCTCCAGCTGCAGGCCGTCCCGCGTGGCTGTGGCTGGCAGCAACACACCCTTCCTGTCTTCTGCCTTCCTTCTCTCTCCCCCCCCATGCTGCCCTCCATTGGTGCCTGTGTTTGTCGTGTGGCGCGCTGAGTTCGTGTTGGTGAGTATGTCACACACACTTCCTGCTCTGGTGAGTTTGCAGTCTGATGGGAGAAACAAGCAAGAAGTCAGTCACCACAGCTCCAAGTGTAACTGCTGAAAGCCCAGGATGGCTCCCTGCTGTGCGCAGCATCTCTCTGTGTCCCCTTTCCCCTTCTCTGCTGGCCGCCACTCCCTCTCCTGCGGCAGTGGCCCTCACAACGGCTCTTTGAGAGGGCTCTGTGGCGCTTTCTCTGACCTTCTGCTGCTTCCAACAGAAACACTGCTGTCTTTCTCACCAGAGGGAAGTGTTTCTCATCTGACCCTCTAAGGCTTTCTATTCTGTGCAGATGTTGGTGGCAGGATGTTAGAAAATTCCCTGGAAGAAGAACAAGTCTGTCTTTCTGACAAAAATCAACAAACAGAGGAATGTGTTAGAGCGGCGGAGTTGAAAACAGCTTCAGATGTCCGGCTGCCTGGGTCCACTAGGACCTGCTCCCCTGCCCAGACAGAGCCGCCGTTATGCACGCTGGGATGTGGTCAAGGAGTGGGCTGCCCCTCAACTGGCACGGACTCGGGAGTTTTTCTCCAGGCCCACAGGCCTTCTGGGGCTCCCATTTGTCTATGAGGAGTGAAAGGCAGAGACAGGCAGAATCTGAGCAAAAGCGCCATCTATTAGATCCTACAAGGCCTTTCCTGTTTTTTTTCTTTTTAAATTGAATTTTTTCTTAACTAATGCATAAAAACACACAAGCTGAGTGTATCAGTGAGAAACGATGGAGCGTTTCTACACATCCTCACATTGTGTAGCGTTTAAGTCAGGTTAGCCACAACCTGCAAGGCTGTCCTTCTCGGAGATCTTTCTTTCCAAGTGATGATGGTAACTTCCCAAACCGCACAGACGAAGAAACCAATCCAGAGTAGACTTTGCAAACCGTCTAACACGTGTACCAGTCCCCGCTGCCACCCAGACAGGAAAGAGCCACATGTGGTCCTGCCTTGCTAGGGTGGTGGCGGCCACCACACCCCGAGTTCTGTCAGGAGCCATGTGTGACTCAGTCACTGGGCCGGGAAGCCACCTGTGTCTCATCACACGGGGCAGCAACAGCACTGCACATTGGCCCGCCACATTGCGCTCTTCAGTTTTCATGGGCCCTTTCCATAATGTGCTCCGACATGAATTTTCACATGGAACTGTGGTGACGTGCGTCAACAACCTGAGTCCAAGTCACTTGAAGACAAGTTGGGCTCAGCCGGTGGAAGGTGCTCCTTCCCATGTGGCCTGCTTTCCCCGACCTCTCTTCTTCACTCCTCCTCGTCTTTCCCTCGTTCCCTCCTGTAGGACATGAATTCCCAAACAGTGTGATGACCAGGATGGGAGAGTTGACATGGGAGCCACTGACTCAGGTCCTGAGATTGACGTGAACTCTCTGCCACATAAACCTGGTGGCAGGTGACAGCAGGGCACAGGGAAGACACTTTCCAAAATCAAAACAGCTTAATTATTATAAAAATGAAGCCCTGGCCATCATAAAAACTGGATGATACTCGAAACTATGAAGATGGAAAATGCTAGAATCTCTCACAGACAACCACAGCTGACACCTTCACACTGGTTTCTAAAATTTGTCTCATGTATGCATGAATGTGTGTGTGATGTCCAAAAAGCCCCTCGAAACTGGCTTTTAAATTGTTTCCTGCCTATAAACAGACCCCTTTCTCATTTTTAATTGGCACAATGTGGGCCTCCTGTGATTTAATAACACCCCTTTGGGTGGTCAGCTGGCTTTGATATCTCTTATTTAAAAACAGTGTGTATGCAGTTGACCTCCCAGGAGCAGAGAGAGTGGTCACCAGCAAACCGGGGAGGACATTGGAGACGGGAGAAATTGGTCACATGATGCAAAATCTCAGGTAGCTAGGAGGAAGGCATCAGGTGGCTCCTTGTCTGAGGTGGCAGCTGTGGTTCACAGCGTCTTGGGTTCTTGACAATTGCAATAAAGTAGCAGGTTTCTAGAAACCCGTGAGAGCCGCGTGGTGAGCGGGGGGCTTGGACGAGTGAAGACATGGACAGGCCGTAGCCAGGGTGAGTGCCCGCTGCCCGCCGTGTACCATCCCGGGTGGCTTAGAGCTGGAAATCCTCCTCCTGCCCTGCAGGCCCCATGCTCTCCCATGGAATCGCTGGTCATGGAAACGTGAGTGAAGACCCCCAGGAGCTGGGCTGTCCTTGCACCGTCTCACCTTCAGCACAAGCTGGCTGACAATGTCTCTGCTAAACTTCGCCCTTCCGTGGGAGGCCAAGCAAGGTCCACCATGGCCAGGGAGTAAGAGACGGCTGGAGGGGTTGCCCTGTCTGCAGTGAGCTGGAGGATTTCAGTCCCCCTTGGCTTCAGCAGGCCCTGGCCTCCGTTCCCACTATTCTCTCTGCTGTTCTGTTGAGACCAGAAGGTGAGGTAGCAGTAACCTCCACCTGCTTTTAAGAGAGGATCCATGCTCTCTCACCCAGGAGAACGCAAAGAAGACAAACCATCCAGAGCCGATCAGTTGGAAAAGAGGAGGTGGAGGAAGCTGTTTGCTGTTGGCAGGAGTGTGCCGGGCGCGTGGGCCTCTGAGGTGTGTGATTACTGTGTTGGATGATGTTCTTAATGGCCTCAGGTTCACCAGTTTTCAAAAGCCAACTCCTTCCCTAACTCAATAGTAAAGTTTATGTCAACTTGGCTGGGGCAGAGTATGTAAATATTTGATCCAACATTATTCTGGATGTTTCTATGAAGGTACTTTTATTTAAATTTAAAATTTAAGTTAGGAGACTTTGAGAAAAGCAGATCATCCTTCATGTAGGTGGGCTTCATCCAATCAGTTGAAGACCTTGGTGTTAAAGGACTGATTTCCTTCAAGGAAGAGGAAATCAGTCCTTTAACTGATTCCAGCGGAATGTGTTGGACTTCCGGCAGCACAAACAGTCTCTGGTCTCAGCCCATTCCAAAAGCTTTGGACTTGCCTGCCACCATCATTGCATGAGCCACTTCCTGAGAGTGAATCAGTCTCTGTCTGTCTGTCTGTTGCCCCCCCCCCTCTCTCCACACACACACACACACACACACACACACACACACACACACTCACCTCCACTGACTCCCTTTCTCTGGAGAACCCTGAAGTGATGAATGTACTCATCCTATGATTTGCCATTTCTCTCTTTTCCCTTCAAAGGCTCAGGGTAGGCAGGCTAGTGGGGAGGTCAGACCAAATTCAGCAACTACAAAACTAGGAGCCTAGTGGAATGTGAATTTCAGATATAAAAGACATAATTTTTTATATCACATGCAACATTTGGGACATACACTAAAAATATTGGTCGAATATCTGAAATTCGCATTCAAATGGATGTCCTGGGTTTCACCTGGAAATCCTAATCCCTGCCTCAATGTGGGGAGACCAAAGGGCTCCTTCTGTTCCCCACCATGGAGAAGAGTACCTAGGCCTCAGAGCCATCCTGTCCCTCCGCTCCCAGGCCCCTCATCCTGTGTCCCCATGCCACATCCTCTGTGGGACAGAGCCACTCTCCCATGCGGCTGAGATAAGCTGTCACCATGGCACTAGACGGGGGGCTCCTTTCTGGATTGGAAGAGTGCTCTGCTGGGTCACTTCACCTTGGTTTCTGAATGTCCATCTGCCCCATTCTGCCCACCTTAGACTGACAGCTCCTTTTCCTCTCTCCTGGGAAGGCGGAGGGTTTCCCTGGTCCTAAACACCATGTAGGCAAGTCATGATGAACCAGACATTATGATTAAGGTCTAGCCCTATAGGCCATCCCACTTCAGCCCATGCACTCAGTAAATACTTGCGTTTGAATAAGTGAATGCTATTTTTCAATAGTGTTGGCACAAAGAATCATAAAATCTTACGTTCAAAAAGTCCTGAGACATTCTTTTTTTTTTTTTTTTTTTTTTGATAGAGGGTGTTGCTAAATTCCCCAGGCTGGCCTCAAACTTGCTCTCCTCCTATCTCAGCCTCCCAAGTTGCTGGGATTACAGGCGTGGCCATAGGGCCCAGCTCTGAGACATTCTAATTGCCCCTTGTGTCAAACGTGTCTGGATCACTACCCCCCTCCATCTAGGCAGGGGCGAGCCCCCCACGGTGTGCAGTAGTGGTACTTGCTGTGTCCCAGGCATAGTGACTTTCGAGATGAGGCATTAAGCGCATTGTGAGTTGACATCTGAGGAAGCTTCCATGCACTGACCTGTTATGGTTCAGCTATGGGGTACCCCCAAAGCTCCTGGGTGAGACAAGGCAAGAACGTTCGGAGGTGGAATGATCAGGTTATGAGAGTTGTAACCTAATCAGTGTGTCAATCCACTTACATGGATCACCTGGGTGCTGGCTGGAGGAGGTGGGTCACTCTCTCAGAGCACTCCCCCCACTTCCTGAGCTGCTGTCCTCCGCCATGATGCTCTTGGATGCAGGCCATGTGGGCCATCTATGGACTGAGACCTCTGAAACCATGAGCCCCAAATAAACTTTTCCTCCTGTAAATTTGTTCTTGTTGGGTCTTTTGGTGACAGCAGCAAAATATCAGACTAAAACATGACCCAAAACTTTGAAGTGGGTGAGGTGAGTCCACAGTGCCTGCAGTTGCCCTCAAGCCACCCCAGCTCATGTGCTGTCCCTCTGTCCAGGGGACAAATCCTCCTGCATCAGCATCATGTGCTTTCTGAACTCCCTCTACTCCTCGAGATGATTCTTCCCTCCCCTTCCCCCACCTCCTCTTCCTCCCTCTTTCTTCTGATTTATGAGCTAGAGATTAAAGAGCTGTGGATTTCATCAGGTTGTGTCTTGTCCTGGGACAGCAGCACCAGAGCCCAGGGGCCTGTGGAATTGGTCAGTCCCAGGGTGTGGAACTTAAACAGGGTCCTGACCTGCCTGGGTCTGAGATGGGAGTATGGTCAGAGAGGGCAGTACATGCTCTCACTCCACCAGGGGCCTGAAGGTGATGGGAAATGGCCTAAATCAACACGGTCATTCAGGAGTCACTGCTGGTCCCCACGAGGTAGCATCTGTCAACCACCATCTTGAGCTCTGGACCCAACCCTGGATCCTGGCAGTTCCACATTCTGCAATCCAAGCAACTGTTTTAGCTCTGGGGATTCAGTCTCCTCACCTGTCAGGGGTGGTGATGACCCCTGCCTCATGGATTGCCGCGAGGGTTAAACGGTTAACACACACGGAGCGCTGGGGACTGCGTGGTCTGCAGCAAAATCCTTTGGAGCTCCGTGGGCTGGTCGTGTTGTTGTGTCCCACACAGCTCTGCACAATGGGGACACTTCTTGCCTTCAGAGCACCTCTGCTGTCTGGCAATAAGGCGGCTCCTGCTACCTCTGGTGCCCGCTACTTTTGAGTTCTCGCGGAGTTCCCGTTGGTTCTCGCGGAGTTTCTGTGGAGTTCTGGAGAGTTCCCGTTGGGTTCTGGCAATAAAGTAGTTCCTGTTTGAACCTACAAGTGGCTCGTGACCTTTGGGTTATTTTGTGCCCAGCCAGACTGAGGCAAGGTGTGGTAGAAAGGTGTGGGCAGGACTTTAGAAAAGGTGTCTGGGAAAGCTGAACCCTGCGGTCAGAAGTGCAAACAGCCAGGAAATCCCGCAACGGCGGAGTGTGTGGATTGTGGAAAAATCACAAGCCTTCGGGAAGGACTTAGCTGAGCAAACTGGACAGGTCCAGCCCATTCAGAGAGGTCAAGCCCCCAGCGTGGGGACACATAGGCAGGATGCACCGTGGCATGACTACAAGGGAGACGGGGGCTACCAGTTCCAGTGGCCTCAGTGAGTTTGGGAAAATAACAGAGTATACTTTGGAAAGCAGAGTGAATCTAGGTTATGGAGAACTTCAAGGGAGGCAGTGAGGATAGGCTTGTCATTGTGGGGGTTTTAGGTGGCTTGTGGATGCTGTTCTGTAGGGGAGACAACAGCACGAGGGGGTAAAGGCAGGCAACACGCAGGGGACCGGGAGCAGAAGGACGTCACAGAACCTGAGCTGACTGGCGAGTCCTGCACAGGGGTGGGGGCTTCCTGGGGGAGCCTCCAGATCCCTTCCCACAGCTGCAGAGGAGCACTGGCTAGGGACCAGAGTACACGTAGGAGACAGGTGAGCAGAGAAAGGGTGACAGGGCAGGGAGTAGAGGGGCTGGACACAAGGCCAGGGTGTGGGGACTGTCACAGCCCAGCCACTGGCACAGGTTTTTTGAAGGTGGATGACTGCCTGCTTCTCACTTGTGCTATTCTCCTTCTTTAGAGGCTTACTTTACTTTTGGTACCAGGGATTGAACTCAGGGGCACTTGATCACTGAGCCACATCCCCAGCCCTACTTTGGATTTTATTTAGAGACAGGGTCTCACTGAGTTGCTTGATGCCTCACCTTTGCTGAGGCTGGCTTTGAACTCATGATCCTCCTGCCTCAGCCTCCAGAACCGCTGGGATTACAGGTGTGCACCACTGTGCCCAGCTAGAGCCTGACTTTTAAAACCTTGAACTTCTTATTCTCTGGCCTCCTTAATCTGGAAGGGCCCTGGACAGGGTAGAGATGGCTTCAGTTCTTCCCTTGACATGTCATCCATTGCTTAGGAGCCTTGCTCAGGCTCACTCCAGAGACCATCAGTGCTCCTCAGGTGGAGTACAGGCCTCCCTTGTCTTACCCAGAGAGGTTGCCCCACCCCCTTCAGGCCCCAGAACCCCAAGACCAGAGAGAACAGCTACCCCTCGTCCCTGCATCAATGCCAGTGGTACTCAGCTGGGAGAGGAGCTTCCCTCCAGAGAGAGCCGCAGTCTGCCTGCAGGAGAGCCACTCCACACTGAGCGCAGAATCAGGCCTGTCTGCTCCCCAGAGATCCGTCTGTGCTGAGGCCACTGTGAGAACCACACGGCGTCCTGGGGCATCTCGTGCTTCTGCCAGAGAACACCTGAGGCTGAGGACTCATAAAGAGCAGAGGCTGGTTTCTTTTCTTTCTTTCTTTCTTTCTTTTTTTTAAAGAGAGAGTGAGAGATGGAGAGAGAGAGAATTTTTTTAATACTTATTTTTTAGTTCTCGGCGGACACAACATCCCCGTTTGTATGTGGTGCTGAGGATCGAACCCGGGCCGCACGCATGCCAGACGAGCGCGCTACCGCTTGAGCCACATCCCCAGCCCCAGAGTCTGATTTCTTATCGTTCTAGAGTCTGGGAAGCCCAAGCTGGAGGGCCACACTTCTGTTGAGGTCATCATCCTGTGGCAGAGGGTGGAAAGCGAGAGAGAGAGAGAGAGAGAGAGAGAGAGAGAACAAGAGAGGGAGGAACTGACCTTTATAACAAGTTCACTGTGGGGACTTCCAACCCTCTGTGAAATGACAAGGTCCCCTCATGCAGGCAGAAGTCCTCACTGCTTACAGGCCCCACCTCTCCATCCTGCTACTTTGGACTGAACCTCCAACGCATGCATTTTGGGGGGTCCTCAGAACACAGCATGTGGGGTAATGAGTGCACCCTTAGAAGGATGCTGCTGTCCTGTGGCTAGGACTCAACCCGTTGATAAGCATGCAGAGCTTTGTAAGGAGCTATGAACTCTGTAGAATGGACAGGAGTGGACAGAGGAATGGGCAGGAGGGTAGTGATGGAGGACAGGATTCCTGTTCTTACCCAGCACAAGGTTCATGACTGAGGCCTCTACAATAAAAGAGAGATTAGCAAGAGAAAAGCATACAGTTTTTTTTTTTTGTTTGTTCTGATTGTTGTTCATGAAGTAGAGTGCATTCTGGCACATCTCACATAAATGGAGTAAAACTCCTCATTCTTCTGGTTGAACATGATGTAGAATCACATTGGTCAACAATGTCAGATTCATCTCACTTCTATCCCCACGCTCCTCCTCTCCCTTCATTCCCCTCTACTTAATCCAAAGCACCTCTGCTTTTCCCTGGCTCCAGCCTTATTGTGAGTTAGCATCCACATATCAGAGAAAACACTTGGCCTTTGGTTTTTTGGGATTGGCTTATTTAGCTTAGCATGATATTTTCCAGCTCCATCTATTTACTGGCAAATGCCTTAATTTCATTCTTCTTTAAAGCTGAATAATATTCCATAGTGTATTTTTTATTAAACATTTTTTTATCCTTTCATCTGTTGAAGGGCACCTAGGTTGGTTCTGTATTTTAGCTAGTGTGAGTTGAGCTGCTATAAACATTGACGTGGCTGAATCAATGTAGTGTGATGATTTTTGGGGTATAAACTGAGGAGTGGGATAGCTGGTTCAAATGGTGTTTCCCTTCAGATTAATTTAATATAAATTTTACATGGTAGGGGAGCCCTCAAACATAAAGACCCACAAAGACAGGGGAAGCTCTGTGTTTATTTCTGAGGTTTGATGGGATCCTTGTGGAATGGAGACTGGAGAAAAGGGCGGTGGGCCAACGTGGCGAACTAGACAAGCCTGAGTGCTCAGACTCTCCTCAGTGTCTCCGTGTCGTCATTCCTGTCGTCCTGAAATAGGCTTTCCAAGAGAGGACCCTAGAACCTCTTTTAGGAGAAAGTCAAATAATTCTCCAATTGTCTGCTTTAGGAAGGAATGGTGGGGGGATCATAAAGCACTTTCTGCTGCTGCCATTCCACATGGGGCAGAATTTCCTGGACCCCTATCAGCTGTCTTTACTCTTCTGAAAGGGACTTCCTCCTGCTTTGTTTCTAAGTTAGGCTTCATTTACAGCTTGCCCATTCCTTTATTTCACTCTCTTTTTCCTTCCTTTCCTAAGAAAATAGTTATGGATATGAGGAATCCCCCAAAGCTCCTGGGTTAATGCAGGTTTACAGAGAGGGAAATGATTAGATTACGAGAGCTGTGACCTCATTGGTCCGTTTTAGTTTGAATGGGCTGACTGAGAGGTAACTGTGGGTAGGTGGGACGCGGCTAGAGGAGGTGGTCATGGGGCATGCACTGGAAGGGGCCTCTCTCCGCTTTCTGCCACCATGAAAGGAGCATTGCTTCTCTCTGTGCCCTTCCACCATGATGTTCCCACCGTGTCCAGAGAAAAGGACTCAGCTAACCATGAACTAAGCTTCTGAAACCATGAAGAAAAGTAAAATTTCCCTCTTCTAAATTATATTGTCGGGTATTTTGGTCACAATGAGACAGAGCTGATTAGCAGAAATTGATAAGAAGTGAGGTCATTGCTGTGAGAAGTCTTTGGACCTGGTTTATAGGAGGAACTTGAAAAAGATCGGAAAGGCTAGCTGGAGAAGCCTTAGAGTGTTGTGAGCATAGCTTGATGCACAATTCTGTGGGGTTCAGAAGACTAACATGCTGATGGGACCGTGGATAGTAAAGACTGGGTTCATGAGTTTTCAGGGGGAAGGAGGATACTATTGTGGACTGAATTAGAGACCACTCGTATAACATTCTGGTGAAGAATCTATCTACATTTTGCCAGTGTCCTGAGACTTTCTGTGAGACTGAATTTAAAGGTGATGGACTAATTAATCTGGCACAAGAAATTTCAACGTAGTACAACATTCAGTCACTGGCAAGGAGTTTTGCTGGTAGCTTTTATCCAGGTTTACTCTGAGAATCTGGAGCAGAAAGAAGAGCTGAGGATTTCAAAACCTTGCAGCTTGACTGGAAAAGTGTAGTATAATTAGGGCGAAGCATGGTGTGATTGTTAAGGGGATTTCCACCACAGAAGAGATACTAAATACTTTGCACAGAGACAATAGGAAAGATGGCTTCAGGGAATCTCAGATGTTGGCAAAATTAGGCCATATTTCAGGTTCAAAGGTGTGTAAGGCAAAACTCCTTTGAGAAGAACTCTTGGGAGCACCATGTTTGTGTAGGAGGGCCTAGAAAACGGTCCCAACACGCTCAGTCTCCCAAGCACTCTGAAGTCACAGCAGCCATGATCCCAAGAGGCTCAGCTGATGTTGAGCTGGTAGCAGACCCCGGTGTCATCTACATGGTGCTGATCACACAGGAATGTAGGGTACGGGGTTAGGGGTTCGAAGCTTCTACTGATACTTCAAAGGAAGGCCTGGGAGGCCAGGTAAAGTGTATCAGGGCCCGCGTCCCTGTGGGTTGCCCCTGAAATGGCCATCTGTGAAGTGCAAAGGTGAAGTGAGAGCAGGACTTGAGATCCAGGAATTAAGAGATGCCAGTAATGCATGACTCCCTACTGAGGAAAGCTCCTGGATGGGGAGAACCAGGATGAAAGAGACACATGTGTGCTACAAGCAGCAAGACTGCAGGAGCGGGACTGCACAAGCCCTTTGGAGAACACACCTGGCCACCATTTGTCCCAGATGCTGTATCCAGAGTTGTGGGTGGGGGATTTGTTTGCTCACCTGGGTTTTGGTCCCATCCTTTCTTTCTTTACCCTTCTTTATCCATTTTGAAATGGGAAGGTTTACTCTGTGCCACTGTATATTAGATATAGCTTTTATAGGGGATCACAGTTCAGAGTTTGCCTTGAGCCTCAGAGAAGACTTCAGTTTAGGATATGGGGGCAATGCTGAAACTGTTAAGAATATGGATATACTTGGAGATGGACGAAAAGCATTTTGCATTCCGAGACAGGCATGAACTTTTGGGGGCTAGGAGTACAATGTTATAACTTGGATATGAAATGTACCCCCAAGTCTCCTGTGTGAGTGCAGGAATATTCAGAGGCAAAATGATTTGATAATGTGAGCTGTAATCGATTCCGTCTCTCAGAGTTTGAACGGAATGAGTGGCAACTGTGGGTGGATGGGGCATGGCTGGAGTGGTGGGTCGTATAGGGCCTGCCCTGGAGGCCGCATCTGCCCTTAGCCCTTCCCTTTCTCCCTGCTTCCTGGCTACCACGGGGGAGCAGCGCTCCTCGGCCATGCCCTTCTTCCATGAGGTTCTGCCTCAACTGGGGCCAGAGCAATGGACTAAGCTGACCATGGACTGAACCTCTGAAAGCATAAGCTAAACTCGTGTTTTCCTCCTCTGAGTTGTTCCTGTCAGGCATTTGGTCACAGGAATGGAAAGCTGACTAACGCAAAAAGAATGTTCCTGGTGAGGTCAAACTGCAGCATTCCTTCAAGTCATGATGACTTTTGGAATGCGGGTTTTCATGCTGACTTTCTATATGGACTGAACTTCAAACAGGGTGGGAGAACTTAGGAGCATCAGGTTTTTAGTGCACCTGCTAAGCTGCCAACCCAGGTTCCACGAGGGAGGGAGGTGGAAGCTAGACCAGTGAGGCCAGGCCTCGAGTCTTCATCAACATAGCTCTCGCAAAATTTGTCCTCAAAGGAAGACAAACATACCTCTTCCTTCCATAGCTTCCCCAACTGGTTTATGTTCATCTGGGCTCCTCTCACAGAGTCGTGCTTAGACAATTCCAGGATTTCACTCTGTGTGTTGCACATTAGCTCCCTCTGGGGCAGACTGAGGACTCCTCTGGGAAGTCTGCTGAAGGTTGAGCTGGTTTCTCAAAGTCATCCTCTTTGGCTGCACGTGTGTGTGTGTGTGTGTGCGTGTGTGTGTGTGTGCGTGCATGTGCATATGTGTACATATTTGCTTGCAAGCATTCACATGCCATCCCCTGGAAATATTCAGGATGGAGAGTGGACTTCTTCCATCAAATGATCACCAGAGGCATACTAGTTAACTTGCTCTCTTCCTTTACTTCTTTGAAAAGTTTTTGTTTCAGACTTAAGTAAAAGATCCTATTTTTCACTGGGTGGGGGGAAAATGTGCATGCTCCAAGCCACCTGCTTGGGATCTAAGGGAAAAGCTTGAAGGGTGGCAGCACACTCGTCAGCTCAGTGCTCAAGGAATGGCCCCTGCAACCCGGAGCCTCCGCGTGCACCATGGAAGGCCCGTTTTTGCAAGTTCAGCCTTTCCATTAGCCTCACGCTGATGACCTGACACCAGTTAATTAACAGATACTGGTAATGGCACCTGATGAATCCCGTGTGTGCCTATGGTGTGGCCCCACTGTGCTGAAGGGAGGGAGAGTCCCTCCTTTGTTCTTCCCAGCACTTTTCTTGTGGGCTCACAGCACTTTGAATCTTAAATGAGCTGCCTAATTAATCTCCAGGACTATCCTGCGAGAGGGGAAGGGACTTCTCCATTATCTTCTCTTTGCAGAAAGTAACAATTTATAGGACTTGGCTGAGGTCACAGGAAAATTAGCATCTGAGCCAGAATAAAATTCGGAGTTCTTAAACCCCTTTGCTCTATCTCATTCCCTAGACAGTGCTGCTTCATCCTCCTGGTATAACATCGGTGAGTGTGGTGGGACCTAACTGCATTATAATGGAACACAGAGCCTTGAGGCTAAGGAGGCTTTTTGAAACACACATCTGAAAAGGTATTAAGGCATGTTTATTTTTGGACTATGTCTTACAGAGTGGCTTTTAGACTCCATGCACAAATCCATTTCTGTGAAAGCAATGCCATTTACGTGAACACCCCCAGTTCATCTCTCTAAGGCTCAGGTACCCCTGGGAAGGACCAGGAGACCACCTTGTCCCTCAGTGCTTCTCCATAGTGAAGCATGGGTGAGAGCCTTTAGACCCCCTGTGCCCTGCAGCCATTGCAAATGAGATGAGCTGTGTGAGCGTCCTTTCTGTGTGTGTGAATTTGCTGTTTCTTGGTGTTTAGCTGTGATGTTTCAGCAAGAGGTATCTTCTCCCACGTTATAGTGTGAAACATTGCTAAGAGCGCTGTGTGGCTGAAGTACAAGTCCATGGTGTTTAAAACTAGGTATCAGATGGGAAAGATATAAATGTACCTGTAGCAAGTCAATTCAGCAAGCAATCTCTCAAACACTATGGAAGGACAAGCCAGTGCCAGGGGCTCTAATTGGGACAATTTGCAAGCAAATTTCCTGGAGTGGCTTTTCCAACTTAAAACCGATATTCCCATATTTTCATTTAAAATCTGAAGGAAGAGGAGGACTCCTCATTCTCTGAAGCTCAAATATTCAGGAGCACTTTGGTCACTTCAGATAACATGCATCTTATTTATGATGCTTAATTGACTCCACTCAAAAGACTAAATTCTCACCCTCTCTGGTTACATAAACATGTTCTTAAGCTGATTTTGGGAATTGACTGCTGAGTAATTAGGTGTGTTTGTAAAGTCACTAGAATGGAATCCCAAGGTGGAAAGATTTGGGGAATAATGCAGCAAATTCTTCGGATTCCAGGTTCCAGCTCAGAACCTGTACAGTGTGCTCTGGGCAAGTGGAGCAACCCTGTACACAGTTCTCAGCCAGGAACACCTCTGAGCAGGGAGGCTGGGACACTGAAGCAGGCTCATCTCTGCTGCGTCACCTTCGCAAATGGAAACCATTTCAGTAGAGAGAAAAGGTGACTCCATACTGCAGCACTGAAAAACTTTCGATTATTATTAATCTGTTTGAGTTGATTATCAAAGAAATAGGCATTCTTTACATTTAGAAATGTGCAGCCATTTGACCTGTGTGAGCATCCTTTTTGTGTGTGTGAATTTGTGCTTGTCACGACATCCAGTCCTCCCCATTTACGGCTGAGAGTCACTTTCCTATAACTTAAAACTGACAAATCAGAGGCATAGGAAAGGTCATGGGTTGAACTTCTGAGATGTAATACATTGTCTTGAAAATCATCGAAGCCCAACTCTACAGAGGGAACACTCCCCATAAGTCTTGCAAATTGTATTTTCTTGCAAGTGAATCACATACCAACATTTGGAAATTATTGAGAACATTATTGACTATTTAAAGCTGACAGACAGTAAACAGCAATGCCATTTCTTGCATCAGTACTGAGAAGGCACACCCCCCACCCCGACTGCTGTTCCTGTTGATGAACTGGTTGATTGTTTCCAACAACACAGTTGCACAAGGAGACACTAACGTGAAGGATGGCGGCATCTCACTTCTCCCGAGTTGTGCTGAGGTGCGTGTGTGAAGCGCTCATGACATCTCCGGGCTTACAGGCACACTCAGGGCAAAGAGGCTTCCGCCAGGGCCTCACTGCGCCCTGGAAGCTTACCTAGCGGAGAGACGGCGTCATGTCAAAACTGGCAGACTCCCTCCTGCATGACTAATCCACATTCCCACGGGAACTGGAGAAGGACGTCATTAATCTGCTGAAAACAGTTCTTTAATTTGTTTAGCAAGCCAACTCCAAGAGCAGGCCCCAAGGTCTAGTTTTATAGCAGACTCTGCTTTTCTGACATTTAAGAGAAAAGCAAGAAAGGGAAAGAAGTCAATGATATTCTCCAGTACAGATGTCAGAGACTGAAGGTCCTCAGAGAACATCAAGGTCCACCCGTCATGTTACACAGGAGGAACCGGGGCCCAGGGCGGATAGGATTTGGCCAGCATACCTAGCTAGAGTAAACCCCGCAGGCTCATTCCTCGCCATTGGTGCTGGGCCAGACTGAGGTCTACGGTGGCCGTCACCCCGGCACCCTGGCTGGTGTCAATAAAGTCACCATGCTCAGTGTCTAGCCTTCAGCTTTGAAGTCCTGGAAAACTTAACTTGTCAGTGTTCCTATGGTGGTTTGGATTCAGGGGAACTAGCATAACTGACAAAATGTAATTTGCAAAGGGAGGTGCTGTGGTTCCCAGGTCTTCTACCCAGGAGCACTGACTTTCTTCTGTCACCCTCCTGGTGGCAGGAGGCATGGTCCTGTCCCTATAGCTGAGACAGAGGTTTTGGGCAGCTGTTAGTGTATGTAGCAAGGGCTGAGGAGAGTGCATGTCACGACATCCAGTCCTCCCCATTTACAGCTGAGGGTCACTTTCCTACAACTTAAAACCGATAATGGGACAGTCTCTTTGCTCTAAGTAACTGTGGAAAACTGTGGCTCTCTGGTTTCTCTCCAGCGATAATCCCAGCTGGCTTTTGTACAGTCTCCAGGTCAGGCTCAGTAAACAGGTGCAGTTTCCCTGGGTCAGAGTTCATTCCCATTTACCTCTCCCCCTTCAATCAGTCACCTGGGTCAGAGTCCTGGGCACTCTCTTCATAAGGATCCTTCTGGATGTTTGTCTCTGCCCCATGTTGAGCAACTTCCTATCCATTTCCTCAGAATCGGTCCCCAGGTATCAGCTTGCCCCTGTGCAACCACTGCTGCTGGACCTGCTGGGCAGAGACAGCAGGACGCCTCTCCTCTGTCTGCACCACGTGGCCGTGGTGAGCCCCCCACGCCTTCCCCTCCTTAGCTCTGCCTTCCTGGAGACTACAGCGGGTCCCCCTGCACCTCAAGCCCTCCTGGCTAAGGAGGCTCTACCTGTCTTCCCCCCGGTTTCCTGACAAGAAGAGGCAGAATTGAAAGTTGCTGTATTTTTATTCAGATTCAAAGGTTATGTCTATGTATGGGACTTTAGAGAGAGAGAAGCAAGATGTGCCCTTTTAGTCTCTATTGATCTAGGAATGCAGTCAGTCATGAGAATCTTGCAGAGATACATGTTAAACATTTAGTCGATTATTAACAGACATTCTTCTGGTTTATTGTTCAATACAGCACCATGCATCACGGAGGCTTGGGGTTGCTTTTTTCTTAGAGGAAAGCCTTAGGCCGATTCCTTGGGTGATGGGGATTGAAAAGCTACTTACCACCTGCCCTTTGGGGCGCCAGGGAATCCAGCGGCAGTGGGAGCGGGAAGGAAGGAAGCTCGCCAGACTGTGTGAGGAGATTTCCAATTTGCTAATTAGATTTGGGGGATGAGGGAGAAGTTGATATCAAAATAATTATGGAAATGATGAGCAAGAGAAGAGTCTTAGGGTAAAAGAAAGCTCTGGGAAGTGAGATAAGAGTCAGGTGCTCAGAGCTGTTTCCTGAACAGTCTCCGCTGGCAGGAAACCCTTCTGGGAGCCTCCTGAAGGGGAGCGTCAGGTAGGAAGTTGCCTGGGATGGCAGTTGACAAGGAGTGCCGGGACCTCATGGATGACGGCGGGTGGAGGCACTTATTCTCTACAAGTTCTCTTAGAAGATCGCTCTGTTATTGGAAATAGCATCTTGAAAAGCTCCTGGGGCTGGTTGTGGGCTGATGATGGGGTGTAATGGTGGAGTGCCCTGGTGACTCCGGGGCTGTGTTCCATGAGAGGGCTTACAGCAGCGAGGCCGCCGAGTGTCCAGGATGGTGCAGGGAGCAAGGTGGTCTCCACCTTCCTTAACCCTCCTTTCACCTCCTCCTGCTCAGTGCTCGGCTTCTCTTAACGCATGTGGTTTTTATCCCGAGAGCCAAATTGCTAGCTTGACAGGGGGTTCACCTGCTCCACTTGGCACGAGCCTGTCCTTTTACCCCTCTTATCAGGACTTTCAACTAAATATCCATACTCAATATTAATCCACAACAAATACCAGTAAAATGCATCTGACAAATGCACAGTCGACTATGGAGCCTGGGCTGCCTGGCCAGGGATGCCCTCTGCCTCCTGCTGGTGAGAACAGCCCGCAGCAGCCGTGGGGAATGGGGGGGGGGGTTAAACTAACGCTCCAGCCTGGGCTCCAGCATCTCTGAGAAGCAGATCTCCGTACCCACTTCCTGCAGTCGTCTGGGGGTTAATGAGTGGACACATCTGAAGCTCTGCCGGCAATGCCTGCCACATGGGAATTCTGAAAAACGTAGCTGTTATCAAAAGTGCTCCTTCAAACATAACTGAGTACCTGAGTCTCCATTATCTCTTATAACAGGACAGTGTGTGCAGAAAGCATCATTCAAGGTTTTAACCCTTACCTCATCAAACTACGGAAGTCAGTCATTCAAAGGTTGAGGGATCAACAGCTCACGTATGCTCCATTAGTGACTCTGGCACCACGCTGTACAGGCGAGAACCACCTGACTTCATGTACAAGCAGCATCCCAGTAAGAAGAGTGTTCTGTCACTGTGATAAGTCCAGATTCACTCTACCTCCTGTGTGCAGTGAAGACATCTGCAAAAGCCCTTTGTGAGGGTTATATTTGGGCAGGTGGAGCTGTTACTTTCTTTAAAGACAGGTTTCTGAGGTACAGCTGTCACCCAGTTGGCGCATCTACTTAAATTTCTCATGTGCAAACTGTTCCTTCCTGGTTTGCATTCCTTAAAGTTTACAAAATAACAAGCGATTTCTCGGAAGAATTATATTCCAGAGTCAGGCAAAATCATTTTCACTAGGAAACAAATAACATTACTTTCAAGTGGGGCTTGACACAGAAATACAGTGTCCATGTCAGAAGACATACAGGAGTTCTCTCCATCTTAGACTGGGTTTTTAAAATTTTTTAGAGTTTATTTGAATTAATTATACATGACAGTAGAATGCATGTTGATACATCATGTATAATGGAGAATAATTTCTCATTCTTCTGGTTGTACATGATGTAGACTCACACTGGTCATGTAGTTATATATGTACATGGTGTAATAATGTCTGATTCATTCTTCTCTCCTTCCTGCTGGAACGGGTTTTATGCATATGGGTAATGGGGACTCTTCCTTCATTGTGTTCTCTGCAGTGTTGGACTGCCTATTGAGGTCTAGTGCTCTTGTCCCCACAGGAGCTGGTAGAGATATGAGATCAACAAAGTAGACAGAGACTCTGTTATGGGAAGAGGGTCATCCAAGAAAAGGTGCACCCTACTTTTATGACAGTTGTGATAAATGTGCCGACTTTCCTGAACCTTCTAGTGTGGTCAGTATGTATGTATTTATTATGTTTTATACTTAGTATTTATTAGCCAACCTATATTTTGCAGTATTGTGAGCCCAGTATGGCTCCAAGTATTTACAGACATTAACTCTAATAAATACTGTCTAAACTAAGTCATAAATAACCAAGTAGCAATAAATAGGATTAAGATGTCCCTCAATTCTGTTCACCTGATTTGTGTTCTTTGTTTATGCCCCAATCCAGTGAAACTCATTTTGCTTCCTCTGGTATTATAAAATGCTTTTCCTAGCATCCCTAGTGGACTTCTGGTTGTACCTTAAACGTACTGACTGGCAAGATTAGTCCTCCAGCTAAAACAGCTAGAAAATCTAGAAAAAAAAATTGGTGCAAAGATACTAGGAAAAAAAGGAAGCATGGGAATAGAACTCATAATAGGAATAAATAAATAAATAAGGTGATCTTCAGTGTTGGGCTTTTTGCCTGGACCATGGCCAGGAGGGGGCAGCCCAAGCAGAACTTGGACCTCACCAGGATGGGGAAATGGAGACCAGAGTCCAGGGGACTGTGACATTGCATAGGAAATGCTCAGAGGGAATTTGGGTCCGAGAACTGGACAGTAAAGAGCCATACAGAGAAGGAGGTCCACATCCACTCCTTCCTGAGACTCTGAATTTGAATATGCCCCAGTGTAAGTACTTACTGAGCCAAGATGACAGTCGGAGGACCATAGACTGAGGAGCCGCTGGAGCCTGCATGGAGCTGGCCTCCATGGGCCTGTGTGGAACAGCAGGGCAGGCTTGAGGAAGGCCCAGGACAGGCCCAGGGCTAAGCCACCTCTGGAGAAACCAACACTAAACCACTCTAGCAAAGTTAAAAAATAAAAAATAAAAAAGTACTAAGAAATGTTGGCCTTCAAATACATGAACCAAATTCCAGAGCAAGCACAGAGCTCCTTACAGGAAGTTAGGAACCCAGATATGAGCACTGATGTTGGCAAACATCCAATCATGGTGATGGGGACACACAGAGAGGCAGGCAAATGTGCCTCCAGACCAAGAGAAAGTCCAGCTGATGGAAACAGCCGTGCCTCCTCCTCACCAGCCTGGGGCTCCCGTCTGGCTGTGGCCTCGGCCTCCACCCACCGCCGCCCAGGTTCTGTGCCTCCCCTTCCGCTTCCTTGGCATCGGCAGCTCTGCAGCCCTGGCCACATTCTGCCTGCCATTGCCCCCTGAGGCTCCTTCAATGGCTCTCAGTGTGACTCGGTGCTCAGTGTCAGCTCTGGAGATGCCCTGAGCGCGTCCCCCAAGCTCCTCTATCAGGGAACGTGATCACCCGGGTGACAGTGTTGGAGGCGGAGCCTAATGAAGTGACTTGTGGCATTGCTGTGGGGTGGGCTAGTTACGGAGAGGGTGGCTGGCTTTAGAGGCGAGCTGGCCTCCCTTGCCCTGTACATTCGGCTGTTGGAAGACGCTGCACAACATCAAGAGGCAGACACCCACCCTGTGCTCTGGGTCTCCCCAGACTCCAGGCTCTTCAGACACTTGCTCAGGTGCTCAGTTCAAGCAGCTGAAAATGGTGGGCGACAGTGTTCCCCACGGCCTTCCTGTTGTCCCTGTGACTCACCCCAGTTCTCTGCACAGTGACCTTTGTCCCTGTGTCTTCCTGTCTTCCCCCCGCCCCAGAAACTTCTGGTTCTATAGTAATTAAAGTGCCTTATGATTATTGTAATCACGACAATATCCACGTGTATTAGACTTATCAAATATTGTCACATACTTTATTTGCTTTGATTCTCATGCACCCCTGTGTGATGGAAGATTCAAGAACTATCAGTACTAGTTAACAAAGAAGAAAATGAATGTCAGGAAGATTACAGCACTGGCACCCAGGTGCCTGGCCCCCTGTGGTGGCCATAGGGGAGACCCTGGCTGTGGGCAGACCAGGGGAGGATGGCGGGGGGCCCAGGGAAAGCCACGGCTACAGCCTCCTGTGTCCACGTCCATGGATGTCCGAGGACTCACTGCAGAAGCCACACACAGGTGGCCACTGTGCCCAGTGGTGAGGTGCCTGCCTCCCTGTCACAGCTCAGAGTGCCTGGGGAGGAAGAGTCAGAGCCTGCTCTCAAGGCTCCCCAGCTGGGGGTGGTGAGGTCCCTGGCCCCCACGGACTCAACAGGAAAGAATGGACAGCAGGAAGCTGCTTACAGAGCTGTTCTCAATGACCTCCTTCCCGCTGTCCTGGTGCCATGACGGGGACAGAAGAAAACAGTGGGGACATGTGGAAACTTTCAGGCAGTTAGATGGAAAGGAGACACAAGTACCATAAATATGACAGAAGAAGAAACACGTTCTCAGGCAAGGTTGACGACGATCCTTTGTATGTGGAGACAACCCACCACGTGTTGATTGGCTAGGTTTCTCCCATGTGTTTTACATAGAAATGGAATTGATAAACCATATTTTACAAAATTAATTTGTCTCAAACCTGTTTTGTTCATGAGGTATTGTTCAGACTTGGAAAATTTTTAAATTTCAACTTAGTCATTCAGAATAATCTTAAAATGGAAAGTAGCTTTACTATGCTATGTTCAACCTTAGACGCTATCAATTTACAGTAATGCTCCATTATTTTATTACATACCACAAAGAAAGAAAGACTCCATGAACTCACACCATCAGTTATGAGATGTGTCTCAGTTTCAGAGATGCTGGCATGTGGGAACGTGTCCTTGAGGACGCCGTGGGGCAGGCAACTGGCTGGAACCCTTTTCTGAGCACGCGGAGGCTGAGGCTCAGCAGTTAGATATCTGCCCCAAACTACTGAGACCTACTGGACAGAGAACAACAGAGCTGGGATACACACTTACTTTTCCTCCCTCCAGAGCCCACACTCTTACCTAGAACTGATGCTAACTTTGTCAAACTTTTCTGCTTTGGGATTAAAATTCCAACTCTCAGGAGTCTTTTACTGATAACAGTAACATGGTAATTTGTAGAGTCTTATAAGCATGATTTTTCTTTATCAGCTTCTAAGTAAAACTTATAAGATTTAAGTCAATGTTAGTTAATAGTCCACAGAAAATTCTATTTTTCTGCTGAGAGTCTTCACTAAGTCTTTGTTATACAGAGGAAAAAAAGTGCTTGTGCAAGGTCACCTGAGAAGTGGCTTGGCATGGTTTAGACTCCAGGTTTCTGTCTCAAAGTACCATGCTCTTTCCAAATCTGTAGTTTCCTGTGACATGTCCATCAAAACCCACAAGGGCAGGACACACTGTGGATTATCACGTCCCCAAGCAGTCATGACACCTGCTTAGAAGTTGGTTGAGGGTTTCCTTTAACTTTGAAAGAGAAAACTCTCCTTTTGGGGCAGTGATGTGTACCCAGAGTTTCTTTGAATAATGTCTTTAAATGGACTGAGGCAAATCCCGTCAGGTGATTCATGCATCACATTGGCATTCCAAAGAGTCGAATTGCACAATGTGCTTTTGACTTTCTCCCTCCAGCAATTTCAACTATTTGTGCTCACATGTCCCGTCATGGAGTCATGTGCCAACGTGGATATTCAGTTTCATGATACACCAGGGTTTCTGACTGGGTGGACACAGGCAGGAAAGTCCAGGGTGACCCCAACCCTGGGGCTCGAGCTGCTTACGTCTGGCATCCACTTAATGTAAAGGGAGCACAGTGTCGTACCGGCTCACATTGTCACCAGGGAGGGCAGCTTGCCTCACATAGTTCATAACCCATCACCATTTAGGAATGTCATACATGCTTTCCCCTGAAGCCAGGCATCTCTAAAATGCCCTTTGATGTTTTGTTTTGGTATCTGACCTGGAAAGTCAGATAGCTGGACAAAAGTCTTACTTTTCAGTGTTCTGTGGCACTTTCAAACGGGGGTCCAACCCAGGGTACCCCGGAAACACGCACCCTCCCCACCCACCAGACCCACAGCTGGCAGGAAACCAGAGACACAAGCATGTGAAGGAGCAGACCAAAACATCCCCCGAAACTAAATTCTCATGGACGCTCTTTTACCCATATTTCTATTTTAGCATTCCCAATTTAAAAGTATCAAGGCAAAACTTATTTTAAACTAATTTAATAGCAGTATTTTGAACCACAGCCTCATATTCGTGAATCTTGCACGCGTCTTTACACTTCTCAGAGCAGTGCATGATAGCCTGCCTGAATTCCACACGAGAACAAAATTAAACCTGTGCCGCTTTCCAAGGAGAGGGTTAGGGTCTTAGCAGTTTCAAAGGCTACAAAATTATGTATTTTTTGCCCCCTGAATTTGGTGTTTATTGTAATAGGGATGAAAGAATATTTTATAACTTGGTATTTTTCTTTCCATGTAAAAATGTATGCTTGTCGCTGAAGTCGAAGGCCTGAGCGAGTCGGGGAGGGGGATGTGTCCGTGCCCCCCCTGAACTCCCACTGCCTGCATGCCTGGCCTCACAGAGTCTCACCTCAAGGACAGCAGTGCCTGCCACGTTGCTGGCCCCAGGCTCACCTCTCACTCCTCCTGCCCAGGTGTGCTCAGTGGGCAGGATTCTGAGCCTGCCTGCCGTCCCAGCACGCCACGCAGGCCTCATCAGAGAGAGCTGTGACAGGCCGGCTCCTCTGCAGCTAGCCTACGAGAGGGAAGTGCTGCAGGTTTCTTGCCAACTGAGGCAATTTGGTTTAGGATGGAGTCTTAGAGCTGGTTGGAGCAAATAAGGTGTCACGAAACCAGACAGGATTGTGTCACCTTGCGTTTCTTCAAAATATGTCAGTGGTTTAACAAATAGCTTGAGGGGCTGTGTCTGCAAAGACACTCAGCACTTAAAGTTTGGGGGGCCTCCCATCCAGCCTCCCCAGGACCTTGGTAAGGGAGGCTCCTGCCGGCACCTCTTTGTTCTCCTTCACCCTGATATGTCTGCTGGGGCCCACGTCAAGCTGAAGACCTGCAGACCAGTGCGGTGACACAGCAAGGGAGTGACTGTCCCTTTCTGTACCTGAGGAATTGAAGTTCACCTGGTGGAATGATGTACCCTGTTAGAGTAGGCAGAAAGCGGCAGACGGGATTCCAGCCGAACCTTCAGACTCATTCTCTTCTGTTTTAACAACCTGTCTCTCTGTTCGTCATCCTTCCTTGTTACAAAAATGCTCTCTCCTGTCGGTCAGGGCAAAGGGTATGTATTCTGTGCAAGTTAAAGGTGCTCGCTGCCCGGGACGGGCATGGTGCTCAGGACTGGTGGGGGGACCTCCCGAGGAGCTCCTGGGCACCCGGGCTGTGTTCTGCACATAGGAATTGTGTCAGACTGTCCCCACTGCTGGGGCTCCACATGGTGGCATCTGGGTAAACACACACTATCTTTCCATCTTACTGCTCCTCTCCTGCACCATCGGGTGAAAGAGAATGGGTTTTGATTAAATGATGCAGCACGACCTATGGAGATGAACCTTGATAGGCATCAGGAGCCTCAGAGGCCACTCGACATGCCTCAGAGAGTCCCTTACAGGGACAGAGTGCCCGTGGATCTTGTGGGTGTTGCTCCTAAGTCTCCGTCTTAAGGACCCTCCATGCACTTTTTCTTCTTTTTGATTTTTGGATGAACTTCTATGTCGAAAACCAGGGTCTGTCTGTCACTAGAGTTAGAATGCCAATGTCCCCCTAAGGCCCCAATATTAAGGCCTGGGTCCCCACGGTGGTGTAGTGGACACTTTGAGAGGTAGGACCTAGGGTGAGGTCTTGGGGTCACCAGGGGTGACCTCGAGGCAGACTTTTGGACCCTGGCCTCCTCCTCTTCCTCTCTGGCTTCCTGATAGCAGGGCAAGCCGTTTCCTGCACCTAGCGCCCCATATTGCCATCTGGCTTGCCTGCCAGAGGCCCAGAGCGACCTAGGCTCGGACAGGAACCGCCCAAAGTGTGAGCCCAAACAAGCCTTTTCTCTTTACAAGTTGACGACCTCAGGTATCCTATTATGGTGGTGGAAAGCCAATTAACTCAGGAAGGTGTTCACAGAGTAATAGATTGTTGGGCTAAAATTTTCTGTTAATGCTGAAAGATGATCCTGTGCGATCATGCCTCTAGCTGAAGGCTCTTCTCCTGTGCTGGTGTGACATGAGCTGAAAGAATAGTGGCCCATATCTCCCCATTTTACTCCCTTTCATATGTTTATGCCAAACAAATATGTAGATTTTAAAGTTCATGTGATGAAAATATTTGAATATTTTACTAACTTGTAAAAAAGAAAAACAAAAATCTCCTGGTCTGTATGTGTTCTCTATTTTCAATAATCTGTTTTGGTTCATTAATTCAAGTAGAAATTGGGAGCTTTTCCCAAATAGGAGTTTTGTGATATTCTCAGTCAGACTGCAAACGATTTCAACCCAAAAATGAGGGTGTTGGTCCAGATAGAGGAAGCTCAACTGGACTCCCACATCTCACTCAGCGTCCCACAAAGGCGTGTCTCCATCTTGTTCCAGTGGGAGATGGGCCGTCCAACGACCTCACCTGCCGAGTGTGTCTGGGAGACCTAGGATCTGGACCACATGGAGGAGGCCACCAAGAATTGGACTAAGGGATTAAGGCCCAACTAGGGCATGGCTTCTGTCCACACTCCAAGCCAGCCCTTGGCCATAGGCACACAATATGGTGGAGGCTCAGTAACACAGGTCATTGTGTGCCCAGGCAGGGCAAAATAAGGTGGAATCTGGTGAAAGCACGGCATCAGGTATATCATGGAATCTTCCTCAAAGTTCTATGGTACGTCTTGGCATTAACTCTCCAGGAAAAAAAAAAAAAGGCAACTACATTTTCTTCTTCGTGGACCATAAAACCAAATGAAAAAAAAAAAAAAATCAAGTGATTTAAGAAGATGGAGGCTATGTTGTTTGGATTTTTGTCACTGTGACAAAACACCTGAGAAAACTAGCTTAAAGGAGGAAAGACTTATTTGGCCCCCAGCTTCAGGAGTGTCCCTCCATGACTGGATGGCGCCAGAGGAGTGTGACGAGGCAGCGCCTGAGGGTGAAGAGGGAGAGGTGGAGCTGAGCGCTCGCATCAAGGAGGCTGGGAATCAGAGAAAAACGGGGGTGGGAGGGGTGGGGAGGTGGTGGTGGTAAGTCCATGCCTCCTAGGGCACGCCTGGGGGCCTGCTTCCTCTGGTGAGCCCACGTCCTTCAGTTCCCACCTCCTCCCAACAGGCCACTCAAGGTGAATCCCTAGAGGGAGTGACTGCTGATTCGGTCAGAGCCCCCAGGGCTCAACGGCTTCCCAGAGCCCACCTCTGCCCACGGCTGCTCTGGGGACCAAGCCTTCCACGAGGAGCCTTTGGGGCCACCCCAGATACAGACCCTAACAGAAGGAATGAGGTTACAAATCGTTCAGTGAGGGCTGGGCTGGGGCTCAGCCGCAGAGCACTCACCTAGCAGGCGTGAGGCCCTGGGTTGGATCCTCAGCACCACATAGAAATAAATAAATAAATTAAAGTTACTGTGTCCATCTATAACTAAAAAGTTAAAAAAAAAAAAAAGTTCAATGAGAAAGAAACCTTCTCTTAAAAATGCACTGTTAGTGAACTCAGAGAGAGCTGGCCCCTGTACCCACCAGTCGCCACCCACATGACTGTCCTGGGTAAGGACAGGCCATCTGTGAAGGCCAGGACTCTAAACGTATATGCCTGGTTTCTTCAGAAAGCTGCTAGATGGAGGGGGCTTGGTTCACCACAAAACACGCTGATCACTTAACCAGCTGCGATTGCCGATCCTACCTTTATGCTGATTCAAGTGGATTACAGACAGCAACACATTTATGACCATCGGAAGCCCGGACACGGGCGGGCAGTCCATGATTTTACGGAACTGCCCATTTTTACGTGTGATGATTGCATTATGCTTACTTCTGTTCAGTAAGTCTCCATGTAGCCACAGATGCTGAGCCATTTAGAAATGCAGAGACGGGATGACTAGGGTTCTCCTCAGGCTAGTGAGGGAGGGAGGGAGGGGGAGGGTGGAATGGGTGACACCAAACGCCTGGTGGCCACCGTCAAAGCTGGACCATGGTGTGCCTGAGGATGCGTTTTACCATTCCATCTATTTAGGTTGTGTTTGATATCTTCTGTAATAAAAGCTTTGAAACAGAAATTGTGTCATTTTATTATTGAGGGAGTGATTTTCCTGTGGCTCACTGTCTCGTGTTTACACGCTCCCGTGCTTTCTTTTCCGCTGCTTTTCAACCACATTGCAGCCACCTTTCCCCATTGGCTGTGGTTTCATCAGACTCATCCTTGATAATTATGGTGGAGAAAGAGGAGCTTGTTCCAAATGCGCACAAGCAGCAGAAAACAGAGTCCTGTCACTGTGAAGCCAACCACAGCTGGGAACTGCCACATACTAAGGACCCAGGGCAGGGGAACATGTCTCCTGGACCACAAGGACGAGTGGCCCCCCTATTCTCCCTCCCTGATGTCTCCCAGAGAGCTTGCACTTGCTGGGAAACATAGAGTTCCCTAAAAACAAGAACCTTTTTCTGGAAAGTGTATTAACCCTTAACTTAGTAAACCTCAGAAAGCTCCACACTGAAATCAGCCCCAAACAGCAAAGACAATAAAACAATTCCCTTTGTTCCTGACCTAGGACTAGGCCAATCCAGGTCTGGGGAAGGACATTCTTCTGCAGGTGTTCTGGGTCCTGCTCCCAGTAATGGAGCCCTTGAGACACGCACGTTCCTCAGCGCAGACTTGGCTGTGCAGACGCGGCTCCGACACACTGCTGGCCTCTCTAGAAATCTGTGCCCACTTCTTCTCCAGCACCCCATCTCCAGGACTGCAGCTCTATCTGGGGACTTGTAAAGGCAGGAAAGGTCCCTACAGTGGTGGCTCCTAGTTCTACTCAGACAAAACATTACCTCTTCCTGGTTGGAGCCAAGTTTGTCCCTCCCCCGCCCCCAGCCCTGTAAGATGTGGTCAGGTTCCTAATGAGCAGCATTCAATCTTTGCATCATATTTCAGGCCCTTTGATTGAAACATAAAATATATATTTGAGTCGACAAGAACTATTTCGAGGATGTTTCAACAGAATATGCTCTTGCTATTCTGTGATCCTCTGCAGTTGGAATTCCAACTTATCTTCAGTGAACATTTTGTTTTGTTCTAAAGTCTGCTGATCGGGTCCCACTGATTTCCCAGGTCTTGCTTGTTACATCTGTCCACTCATTTAAATGACCTCTAAGGTATTGCACTTGTTTGTCACCTTATGAGGACCTTATAAAATGTCATTGTGAACCATTAAGGTCGGAGTTTGAGTTGGAAGATAGCACCAGTGTTAATTCAAGGACTTCAGAAGAAACAAGGTAGCTTCTTCAAATCAGAAAGCTGAGCTGCAGACTACGGTATTCCAGGGTTTCTTGCTCATGAGCACTCAGCAATATTGATCTGAGAAACTCCAAGTATTACTTTGAATAAATTCCATTGGTTCCAGGGTTGGGAAGTCCTGCTAATCTGGCAACTGGTCAAACAGCTGCAGGAAGTGAAGGTGCTCTGTACCCCAATAGATGCCCAGAGCCTTTCACCAGCCAGAAACTGTGTCTACTGGCTTCCACTCTCTAAAGCAGCACCCTGAACGCTGACACGGGCCAGACCCTCAGAAATGTAAGCTTTGCCATGCGGCAAATAATACCATAAAGTGGTGTTCAACTGAGCCTGGGTCCTAACGTGCTAAAAGGAGTCCTAAACGTGGGAGAGTCCACCGTTGGGGAGGATGAGTAAAGCAGAGCGTGCATGACCATGTCCCCTGTGGTAAAACAGGAAGAGCACAGGGCTTCTGCAGACTTTGTGAGACCTAGAACATGATTAAGGCCACAGTCCTCACCTTCTATCTCCTCCCTGAAAAAGGGCTCCGTTTCTCCTGAGAGACACCCCGTGGTTCAGGGTGCAGATTCTGGGCCATGGTTCCTCCTTGTGGAGTGTACACATCTGCTGCTTCCAGTTGGTCCTGTCTTTCCCAGCCGGGCTCCGTCTTCCTCTTCCACCTGTCCACCCCATGACTTTAACTGCAGCTCCAGGACTGGGAGGAAGGATTTCCCGTGGACATTTAGCCATCCAGCACTGTCACCTGAAGCTAAACCAGAAGTGGCCCTTTGTTGATGCAGTGTGTACTGCACCCTGCTGGCTCTGCTTCTTTGATAAACACTGACACATTCAACTCCAGGTTTCTGCCTGGCATTGTCCCACTGCCTTGGACACCACCCAGAGACCAAGCAGTGGTCAATTTGGCCAATGGGTCAGTTCGATGAATTAGGGGCACAGTTGTCATGTGACAATCAGCCACTCTCGAGGCACAGAGATCCAGATGCATCTTCAGAAGCCCCAGCGAGAGGCAGCAGGCAGAGAGGGACACTTGCTATGGAGCTGCGGGCTCCAGCTCTGCACTCTTCACCGGTGACAGCCACTTCCAAAGTCCTGTGCTGCTTCCCCTTTAGTTTCCAAGTGACTTTACTCATGTATAATTGACATGTAATAAAATGTGTGTATTAAAGTGCATGATCTGATAAGATTCCGCACGTGGTTATGCCTGTAGAATCATCTACACGATCAGCCTGCAAGGTTTCTCAGGCCCCATGGAAATTCAGCCTGCCCCTTCTGTCTTCAGGCAACCACTGTCTCAGTTTCTATGGTTTCATTTGCATTTTCTAAAAATGTATATGGATTGAGTAATGGCCTGCAGGCGCTGTTTCCCGACCCACGGCACAGTGGCTTTGCAAGTCACCCGTGTGCTCCTGTGAATGAACACCATTCCTTTCACTGCTGAGAAGAGCCCCATAGTGTGGCTACTCAGGCCTCTGTCTGCCCATTGACCTGCTGCTGGACCTCGGGAGTGCTCTCAGCGTGGGGCTGCTGCTGACAGAGCCACTGTGAACACTCCCGCACAGGCCTTGTGGGGACATCCGCCCGTACCTCCTTGGTGACCGTGGGGAGAGTGAGGGCTGAGCCATGTCATAGAGTCTAAATTTCAGCTTTATTTTTGAAAGGGACTTTGCTGGTTAGACTCTAGACTGGCAGTTTCCCCGACCACTCTAAAGAGGTGTCCGGCTATTTTGACAGCTGCATTGTCTTCTCTGAGAAATCTGCTGGTGTTTTCTCCCTCCTCCTCCCCACGTGATCCTCCACGCCCACCCAGACCCCCGCCGCTGCCTTGTGCTTTTATCTTTTTTTTTTTTCCTTTTCCCAGTTGTGAAGTCTTTGATACCGTTTTTTGTCGAGTTTCTAGTGCTTTGAGACTTCTGAGCTACTGGTGTCTAAATTTCTCCATCAAATTTGGAGAGATTTCAGTCCTCCCTTTTCCTGTCCTTTGGGGAGTCCAATTCCATGTGTTTGAGCTGCTGCAAGCTTTCTCCCAGCTCATGGATTCCGTCTCTCCCTTTACTTAAGTAGATGTAGAGCACACACATGCCTTGTGAGCCCACGTTGTATATTTATTCAGAATGCATACATGTACATGTGCGAAGCTCTGTTTCATGTTGGACAGTGCCTGTCTCTTCGTCTAGAGCTCACCCCTCTTCTTTCACATCCCACCCTTCCAGGGGACTTTTCACCCTCCTCCTGTGGCTTCATCTAGGCTGAGACGCAGTTCCATCTATACCTCTCATTTATCTACTTAACTGGCTTGGGAGGCTAAGGCAGGAGGACTATGAGTTCAAGGGCAGCCTCAGCAACTTAAAGAGGCCCTAAGCAACTCAGTGAGACCCTGTCACTAAATAAAATATAAAAAAGAGCTCAGAGGTTAAGCACCCTTAGGTTCAATCCCCTGGATTGTCTGCAGTGGCAGATTTATTCTCTTTATAGGTGGTGTTTTCCTGCTTTTTATTTCTGCAAACTTTATGTTGCATGCTACAAACATGTGTGTTCATAGACCAATTCTTCATCCTGGTTCTGATAAAGTGAGTTAATCTGGGAAATTGCTGCTTCTTTTCAGATTCTTTGGAAAGGGTGGAGAGATCCCCTGTGTGTGGACCACGGCCTTTACTCTCCTCAGGCAAGACCTTTCCACATGCTCTGCCCACAACCTGGGAGTCCAGAGGCCGTCTGGTCCACCCATGGGAACAGGCCCTGCTCCTGGCCTTCTGAGTGCCCTGCTGTCCCTGACCCTCTGGGTGAGTCCTTCCCAGCCTGGGACAGTTCTCTGAGGCGCTCTGCCATTCTCCCTCTGGGCAGACCTGTCCTGCACTCTGTCCTGTCACCTGGAGTCCCTCAGGTCTCCCAGCTGTGTCTACTCAGAGGACCCCAGTGTCCCCATTTCATATCTGTGGCTTGGACACCCTCTTAGGGCAACACGCTGGGCAACCGTTAGAGCTCATCGCATGCGCTCCCATGTCTCCTGCGCTCCCAGGTCGCAGGTAACTGCCTGCCTTTAGCTGCATGGTGTCTTCTCTCTTGAAACACATTGCTTCATTTGTATGTTTTCCATGGTTTGATTCAGGCAAGAAGGTGAATCGAGACCTTGCAACTTCATCTTGGACAGAGCAGAAATCTCTGCCAGGTATCAGATTTTGCATTAATAAGTTTTTACTAATTTTATTACAAGTTCACCCTCCATCAAAATTATATAATAATTATATAAACCCCACTAAAATAAAAATAATAAATAAATAAAAAGAGACCAGATTGTGGTCTAACATGCAAATATCTGGGTATTTCAGTGACACGAACAAGGGCACCTCCTGTGGTCTGGCAGTGGTGGGAAAGGTGTGTGTTGGGCACTCTCCTGGAGAAGGTGACAGCCATCATTCTGGAGAATGGAGGAGAGCAGAGACGGGTGGGGAGGAGAAGGCCGGGGGTGACGGGAGCCACAGAAGCCCATGCCCCTCCGAGAACACCGGCAGTGATGGAGGGTGACGTCCCTGTGGGTAGGTAAAGAGGAGGAGGAGGAGCGTCAGTCCAAGGACCTTCTGGAAATTGGAAAGAGGATGAGTCGGTGATGTTAGGCTGCAGACCGTGGCTCTCCACTCTGATTCTGTGCCGTTAGGAAGAGGGAAAGAAAAGGAAGGACAAGGAGAAGCTGGAGAAGGACGAGGAGGGACGAGTGGTGACATCTGCAGCGCGGTGCAGGGACCAGTGGAACTGCTTCTTAAATAGCAGAGTGTCTCCATGAGACCCGCTTTCCCACAGACCCTCGTCCACGTGTGCTCTCCAGGCCGGGCTTGTGCTCAGGCCCACCCACACCTCCCCGGGACTGGGCTGGGGTCCTCGACCTGTGTGCCTCCAGCTTCTGCCTCCCAGCCTCTGCGGGTCTTCCCTGAGCAAGGGCTGCCCAGAGAGCTCCCACCTCCCCGACTAGCTGGAGCCCTTGGCGGTGACAGACTTCCCTTCCTGCCTCCGTGTGGCTGTCGTGATGGAGGATTGTGCGACGGAGGTCCTGAGGGTCCTCCTTTAATGGGAGGCAGCAGGGGCGGAGCTGTGGGGAGGAAGCCCACCGTGCCTAGACCCTGAGCCCTCTTCTGACCTTTCTCTTTTAAAGCCCCTTCTCTCCTGGCATCTGGGGCCCAGAGGAAATGAGACACAGGGCACCGGCCTTGATGAACAGTCCCCAGGGAGCCCCGAGCACTAACAGGTCTTATTATTCCTTAGCTCCTGCTAAAGGTGCAGGGATAGATGCTGAGAATAAAATGAGCCAGTGCCACGTCTGCTTTGTGCAAAGCTGAAACTCGAAAGACAGACCGAGTAGGCAAATCCTACAGATGGACAAAGGA
Organism: Callospermophilus lateralis; assembly: GCF_048772815.1. Classification (NCBI taxonomy): domain Eukaryota; kingdom Metazoa; phylum Chordata; class Mammalia; order Rodentia; family Sciuridae; genus Callospermophilus; species Callospermophilus lateralis. The sequence goes on along the minus strand of NC_135316.1, from coordinate 108,478,531 downwards.
TGTGGAGACAGGCAGGAAGGAAGGGCTGGAGACAGATGGCCCACGGCGTGGGTCTGTTTTTTTGTTTTTTATTCCAAATGTATTCTTCTGGTAAGGACCTCAGGACACTGCAAAAGGGATATTTTTTTCATTTCATTTTTTCTCTTTTCTTCTTCCTCTCCCCCCCCCCACCGCCTCTCTGACTCTCTCTTCTCTCTCTCTCTCTCTCTCTCTCCTCTTTCTCTCTCCCTGTGTTCCTGTGGCTTGTTTGGATTTAATCAAGGTCTGCTGTAAACAGTGAAGCCAAGCTTCCCTTAATCATTCTTGCCATTAAGGGGTTCAAATACAAAACTCTTGCTTAAAATTACAACTCCCCTTTGATGAGAAAATGTCCCAATCCACTTCATTTTACATCCCCCACCCCCCTGGCCCTTTGGTTTTCTAAAGCAGTCCTGGGAAGGGCTAATAGGGTGTTTTGGAACTCAGAGTTCCTTGTGGTTTTCTAAGTCCTTGAAGAAGAAGAAAAAAAGGTCCTCCTCACTGCCCTATCATCTCTAATCAGGGCTTATGTGTGACGAGAAAATTGGAACCTTCACACGTGGCAGGCAGGAGACCAGAGGAGGCACAGTCTCATGCAGAAAACATCTCCACATCGATGGGACTGCCGGGGACAGAATATTCCCCTGCCCACGTGGATCTGGACGGCGTCCAAGTTATTAATAGCTATGGTGACAGGACTGCACATTACATTGTTTCCCCTCGACGGAACGGAATGTGAGGCTGTGGGAGTGTGACATGGAAAGTCTGACGCTGGCTCTGTGGGCTGGCTCTCTCCTCTCGGGGCCTCTGTCCTTTGTGCTTTTTTGCTGCTGCTCCTGGGCAAACAGCTTGGTGGATGATGGACATGGAATGACCTCATGGAGACTGTCTGGTGGTTACCCGCAGAGGAGTTAAAACACGTGGATGCGTTTTGATCCCGGTCCAGGTATAGACAGGGGGTCCTGGAACAGCTGGGACCCTGGCGTGGGTTGGGTCCACGGAGAGAGCCAATCTGTGCCTTTCTACCTGGATTCCTTGGACGGAAGGGCCTGTCCCTCCCCTGGCTGCTCAGCTTTCCTTCCAGTCAGAAAGAGCGTGACGTGGCCGTTGAAGTTGAGAGGAACCCAAGAAGGAGCCACATAAGGATGGCAGGCCAGGGCCAGAAACACCAGCGCCCTGGGGCAGGGGCATCAGGAGGCCAGTAAAGGCCACCAAAGGTCACTTTAAAAACCTGAGATTGCATAAACGACTTCCCTCCTTCAGTAGTGTGCGGGATTCTTTGTAAATTCAAGGGAGCTATTTGTCTTTTGCAACTAGCATGGAAATTTCAAGAATTTTTGCAGACACCTCACAAAGTTCCTTCATTGTTTCTCATCACTTTTAACTTATTGTGCTCTCCCAGCAGGGTCTGGTGGGCGGGGAGGTGCCCGTCCTCCTGGGCCACATTTCAGCAGTTCACCCAGGCCCAGCAGCCCACAGCACAGCGGCCAAGCGGAGCTGCTCTAGACCATTTCCAGCAGTCGGGACTGATCTCTGCTCCAGGCTTGGAACTCTGAGGCTTTGTCTTTGTGAACCCTGGGGCGGCCGCAGGTTTGCCCTGCAGACTGGAGCTGAATCCTGCCCTCGGGTTACTGCTTAGGATCTGGTTCCTTCATTCACTCTGGGGAACTTTTCCTCTTTTGGAATAGTCAGGGTGAAAAGACCACTGTAGATAAAACAAACACATCATGACTCAGCGTGAAACTAGGCTATACATGTGATGGGTCAGCAGGACAGCAGCCTCAGGGCTCCTCCGCCCCTGTGGCCTTAACACTCTCTGAGGTTTCATGGAGACTCACAATTTGTACTTTACAGTTCTTGCCACGATCTTAGGTTTCGAAGGATCCCCTTGGCACTTGATAGGGAGACCCCACCTGAGTGAGACATGCAGCACAGACCCCATACTTCCACCCAAGCTCCCTCTGTGCTAGACATTCATTTCTTTCAAGCCTCACGTGCAGTGGTGGAAAACGGTCCGTGACTTAGATAAGCTAGTGCTTTCAAAGTCCTGAGAATTTTGCTGTCTTTGGTTGCTGAGGCCACAGATCTGAGGTGGGGGCTGTTTTCCAAATCAAATTAATTTTGTTTTCATCGTTCAAAAAGGAGCAGCTGTTTTGGGGGTGGCAACTGATCCTTGAAGCCACTTTGTGTTGGCTGTTTTGTAAACTGATGTGTTTGTTCTGAAAACTTCCTTGTTAACTTTGAGTGGGATTCATCCTTTCCTCTGATTAGCCACATCCCTGACTTCAGAGACTGCATCATCTATGGACTTTCTGGTTGGAACAAGAGCAATCTTTGGGCTACTCTGTCTTTGTTCAGAAGCATCAATCATCCAATTATGATAAGAACAATAACATTTTAGAGCTATCACTCAGGGATTTATGATATGTCTGTCATCTCCTTGTCCCCAGCTCTCTCTCAAAGGTGAGCTAAGCACCAAGCCAGGACAGACTCCTGATTTCTGCAGTTCCCGCCCGCGCTCACCATGAGTGCTGCACCTCAGGCCCCTGCACTTTGTACACAATGATGGCTGACCTGTTAGTTTCATCTTTCTGAGGTAACAGAATAATAGTCAATGGGACACACATGCATTTCTGCGTTCCCTTTCTTTACCTGGGGGCTGTCTGAAATCACTCCTGATAAGCAGGAGTGAATAGTCCTCTGCTCCTTGGATACCTGCAGACAGTTGGGTAACAAGGTAGGAGTAACTAGATAAAATAAGGAGAAGTGATGCTTGACATCAACTCAGTTTCTACATTTTCCTCTCTGAATGCAAACTGTCCATATCACTTCTCCTGGGGATCCTGTTACAGTTGTTATAGGAACAGTCCCAACTGGTCGGCAGGAGGCTCCCCACCTGCATGGCTTGCTGCTGGCCTGACAGCGTCCTCGCTCTGATCCAGTGAGACGCTCCACCTCACCAACGCTCACCCTCCCTGGTGTGGTGGGGAGAAAACCACCTCCTCACTCATCACTGAGATGCTGAGGACCAGGCAGTGGGATGAATTGTTCATGCTCCAATGCTGGATTCAGTAAGGCGACAAGGTCTACTTCTACGTCGGCTAGTACATTCTGGTATCCTTAATTCTTATTCTTAATCCTCCTTCCCTGTTTACTGATGTTTTCTTTCCTGCTTCTTTGTTATTTGATCGGAGTAGATTTTCAGCTTCTAAATTTTCCCTCCTCTGTCTGAATGTAAACTGTCAACATCACTTCTCATAGAATTCCTCTTACCTTTTCCAATGAAGAGTCCCTCTTGGCCAACGGGAGCATCTCCAGGTCCTGTCTGCCGTTGGCCTGCATGTGCCCTGGCTTTTCCATCCACTGAGATGCTCCAGACAGACTTCCTGTCCCCTGGCATTGGGAAGCCAGGACCCGCGGGCCAGGTGTGCTGGGTGTCCCCAAGGCCAGTGCTCTTTCCTGCCTCCTTCCCTCGGTGTCTGTGTTTCCCTTCCCTTGTGGAGAGGACCCAGAGTCCCGCCAACCTCCACCTGTGCACGCGCCTGATCAGACACAAAAACAGTTTCAGAGGCGTTTTCACGACACCCTGCTACCAGTAGTCGCTCAGTTTAAGGTCTCTGAACTATATTCTAATGAGGACTAGTTCAGAAGCTGCATGAATTCATTTCTTTTTTGTTAAGGGCTTTTTATTTTTTTTAATTTTAATTTTTTATATATGACAAAAGCAATTCTCTATTGTGTGTGATGTGATCAACCACCTGATTTTAATTTTGTTCATTTTTATCTGAATTTAATCTTAGCCTTTACTTTTTATAGTAAAGTGAGCAAGATACAAATTCAGTCCTCATTCTGAACCAATGTGGTGTTTCCCAACTGGTATTTATAACTCGCTTTTCCCATCACCTTTTCTGGGTGCCTTTGCCCTAGACCAGGAGGACTCTCACCTTGTGGAGGGCTCTAACTTCACACCTGAGTTTTGAGGGTCTAACTTCACACCACTGAAAACGCCCACTGTAGCAGAGAGCTCTGGGTCCCTTGGCCTCTCACCACCGCCATTCCTTCTCCGTCAGATTTCCCATTGATGATAAGTGGAATCCACTGCGACCTTGTGGGCCACGGCAGAGATTCTTCCCTGGTTCTGCAGCCACCCTCTCCGTAGGGCCCCCTGTGGGAAGCACAGCCACGCTGCCTCTGCTCTCAGGGGAAGAGTGGGCATCAATCCTGCTTCCCACCCCGGCCTCTCCCCATGGAGGACCAGGACCTTCTGCTGGTCTCTGTTTCAGACACTGATTTCCATGGGCAGCTGTCCTGCGTGGGTTGACTCTGCTGGTGCCATGAAGGGACTTCAGTAGAAGATCTCACCGCCCTTCAGGCTGAGATGTCTTGGAGGGATGAAAGCCACAAGTCCCACAGGTGTCATCCCCTTGCCTACTTCTCTGTGAAGTGAGCCTTTGACACTATGACAGTTATAAAGCTTTCCATAATTTTATGGATGACATTGCTGAGGGAAGGGTGGCATGAAGGGACGTCAAATCCAGAGCCAGAATAAGTGTCCGCGTCAGAGGGGTTGAGCTTCTCCATGGTAGAAGAGGTCCATTTTACTCCACCTACCACAGGCCCCTGGCTGGTGCAGTGGGTGACGGGGTCACAGTGGCTGCTCAACATTGTTCACAAGTGGCTTCCTGGACACCAGTCTTCCAGACTCGCCACTTTCTGTCTCAGACCTCCTGCCACTCCACCCCACAAGGAGCAGGAGGGATCTCCGCCTGGAGGAGGGTTTCAGCAACCCCAGGCCTCTCACAGCTGGGGGCTGCTGATACCCACTGAGTAGGTGAGAACGATGAGGTGTGCTTCAGAGAAAAATAACACATGGAGGGCAAAGGGGAGGCGTGTGGCGAGACAGGGAGCGTGAGCGCCAAGGCGGTTCCTCCTCAACCTTGGCTGCACTGGGGACCACCACGGAGCTACACAATCACTGACATCCTGGCTCCACGTGCAGAGGTTCTGATGGCTTGTCTGGGTGCAGTCAGGGCGTCGGGAGCTTTGAAAGGGTCCAGGGCATCTTCACATGCTGCCGAGGCAGGATTCCTACTTGGCAGTTTGTCCTGTGCTCAGGTGAGGCAGGACTGGTCCTATGAGAAAAGGAAGGAGCCGCACCTTCTGGAGGTGAGCAGTTGGGGGAATTCCCTGCTCCCTTCATCCCTGCTCTGGTTCTTGGGTCCCACATCTCTGCAGCCAGGGGACCGATCCCAAAATCCCAGTGGGTCTGTGCCCCTCCATATGTGGGATCACTGCTGATTTTTTACCACATCTGCCTCACAGCTGTAAGAAATAAGATGCTCTTAAAGTCACCGATGCTCCCTGGTCTCCTGACTACGTCATGAGCAGAGAGTAAAAAGCCTGCACTTCCCACTATCCCCCTTTAAGGTCTCTAACACGATAACCATATACACTCCACAGCCACTGTTCCCTCCCCTGGCCACACTCGCAGCCCTGTGGTCCACCAGAGACCTCTTCAATGAGCACTTTATTTCCTGCAGCCCCGGGGATCATCTCAGTACCTCTCTAACCACGGGTTCCCCTGGACAACCAGTCTCCTGTCCATAGATGCTGGCTGAATCCCAGCTACCTCCAAGTGTCACCAGGGCAGATGGTACAGCGCAGAGCTGCTTCCTGGTGCCGTCCCCTCTGGCACCGACTACCATGCTGAAGAAGGAGCAGCCAGCTCAGCCCGTCTTTCACAGGATAGTAAATGTCTTGTGGAATCTCTGGCTGCAGTCCCCAGCCTGAGCTTTAAGGGAAGATTCCTGTGCTAACGCACTCGGGTGGTTTAGGGGACGGATTCCACCGAATCAGGAAGGTGTCTTGAAAGCTGGCTCCGGAGCCGCCTCCCCCGCCAAGCTGGAGCGCAGCAGGGTGGCCCTCGGGTGCGAGTCAGCACAGTTCTGGGTGCTCCGACCACTCTTTCTCTGGGCACAATTTTTCTCAAGTTGAAGTCCAGGTCCACTTTGTTCCAGCCCCGGGTGACCTTGAGGGTGCTTTAAGCCTCTGTGCTGACGCAGTGGAGGGTCTGCGGGGCTCGGTGCTGCCACCTTAGGGAAGGGCTGAGATGTGCAGCTGTGGTTTGCCTCCTCCTGGGTTTCTCTGGGAGGGGGCAGCTGGAAGCTCCCGCCTTCTTCTGAGTGGCTGGAGGGCCCCTGGTACCCAGCCTGCTCAGTCCACTTGGGCTTCTGTAACAAAATGCCATGATGTGGTGATCTGTACACAGATCTGGAGGCTGAGAAGGCCAAGGTCAGGATGCAGGCAGATTTCATGTCTGGCAAGGGCCCTCTGGTTCATCAAAGGCACCTTGAATCTGTGTCCTCCCATGGAGAGAGGGAAAAGGATCTCCCTGGAGCATCTTTCACAGGTGCCCTGCTCCCATTCACCAGGATGGGGCTCTCGTAGCTTAATACCTGCTGAGGACCAGCCCTCTTAACGTGCTTCAGGCACTAATGTGAATTTGGGGGACACCAACAATCAGACCGCAGCAGCTGGATACGGCCTTTCTCTCTGAGTGAGGTTTTGCAGGCCTGACTCTTAATGTTCTACGTGGCCAACAGCAGAAAAAGGAGAATTTCTGGGTCGCTCTCCTGGTCTCTCTGTTGCCACTGGCCTATGTTTAAGTGATTTTTTTTTTCACATTTCCTGGTCCATCAGAAGTCCTACCTAATGATTTAGGTGTTAAAGATTTGGGACGGGCCACAAGTGCTATGGTCTGACACCCTGAAAACTCCTTGCCTGCCTCTGCTCGGGCACTCACGCATCCCTCCATCCCTCCATCACTGACAAAAGGCCGTCAGATCTGTGTACGGACCACCCCATCGTGGCATCTTGCTACAGAAGTCTAGAGCCTGAGGACACAGGAGACAGGATTCCATAGTCCCCACAGTTTGTAGAAATGACAGAAATCATGATAGCTGACGAAAGGCGCCCTAGGGAAGGCACATGCAAGGAACTTCTGAGAACTAGAAGGGAAAAGCCATGCAGAAGAAAGTGGAAGGTCTGAGCTTCCCATTCTTAAACTTCTGCACTCCACGCGGTAACAGAGTGGAGCACTCTCCTCACTTCTCACCTGCCCATGTTTAGGGTACTTATGTCTCTGTACGTGTGATTTTAGAAAATATTCCACGACGCCTTCAAATAGGTCAGGTTTTCCTCTAGATTTTCATAGTGCCTGGTGCTTGGCCTTCATAGGACTTAACAATGTTGCTTCCAAACAGCCGTAAGATTCTCCCCGCAGGGACTTCCTGGGGGCAGGCACTGCATCTACTGGGACAAGACTATGCACAAATGCCACCCGTACCAGAGCAGGGAGCTTTAGCAATGTGTTGAAATCTGAATTTGTAAACTTAGTCAGGTGCCGTGCTCACAAAACAGAGGTACCCTGATGGAGAAGGCTTCACGGCAAGTGCTGCCTCTCACTTGGGAAGTTCAGGCTGAGCTCTCAGATGAGCTGGTTCATCCTCCACCTCAGGACTGACCCAGGATGAGAGTGCCCTTCCGCTCCTTGGCCTTGTGCTCCTTGCCCACGCACCTGGCTGAGCAGGGCAGCAGGTCGTCACAGCTCTGTCTCAGCTGCATCAGCACATAACAGGAGGTGGATGGCCGTCCCTGGGGTGGGGACGCTTCCCCACTGCGCCACTCGCAGGGCTGTGGTCTACTCCTCCCCTATGAATTGCCCAGTTTACAGGGCTGATGGAGAAGACTTGGGACGTGTGAATGATGCTCTCCTAGCAACCTAAAAAGGAGAGGAGGTAAAGCGGACATAAATAGAGGTAAAATAAAAGCCTAAATCAACTGCACCACCACCATAGAAAACCCCAGGCAGCAAGCAGGCTGTATTCAAGGAGTGAACGTTGTCTTAAGAGTGGAAGATAAGGGCTGGGGTTGTAGCTCAGTGTAGAGCAGTCGCTTGGTACATGAGAGGTCCTGGGTCCGATCCTCAGCACTACACATGAATGAATGAAATAAAAGTATTGTGTCCACCTACAACTAAAAAACAACAACAACAAAAGAGTAGGAAGATGAAATCAAATTCTGGAAAATTTGTCCGCATTGAACTACTTTCCAGTGGTGTGCTTCTCAGAGTAAAGCATTCTTCTCCCATTCACAGACCACACTGAGAGCAGGGAGCACGTGTTGATTGTATTCCTCAGGAGCACTTCGGTTTTCCTTCATTCTACCAGGTATCCGTGGCTTGACAGGAGCCCTGGGGAGGCTTAGTCCTGATTAAGAGAAGGAAATTCAAATCAACTCAACGTTAAGTATAACAAGACCTTTAAATAAATTTTACATAGAAATTTTGAACCAGAATAGTTATAAATAAAAATATCAGCAAGACTTGAGCCTGGAATAAAGCAAATCACTGCTCAAATACTGAAAGGTGATAGAAACCCCAAACCAATGACCCAGGTTACATCTGCAAAAATGGCCACCTGTAAGAGTCATGGGCTCCCTAGCCAGAGGGAATCTCCACCCAGGGCAGCTGGGGGACGGCCACGGCTACTCGCAGCATCCTTTACACTGAGTTTCGGTCTGTTTTCCAAAACAGAGTCTCAAGAAAGTAGGGCAAAACCAAGCCACAGGGGAGCCCTCGCAGCCACACCCTGACGCACGGCATGGCAGCCCGCTAATGTGCACAGCTTTTACGTTTTTGTGTACTTTAATTTTTTAAAAAATTAAATATTAAAACAATATATCCCTTTGGGCTGGACGAGACTTGGAAAGAAGCTGGGTTTTTTTGTTGTATTTTTCTTCTGTTCTTTGCCCTCTGGTGGGGCTATTCCACCCATTGAGCAGGCCGAACTTACTCTGAGGCTGAGGTCTGGGGGATCACCTGAGGGTGTTTTCTCATCTGCATGCTGGAGGGGTCACATAGCCAAGCTGGTGCCTCTCTGGAGGGGACACCTGAGCACATCTCAGGATGTCTTTGAGGCTCCATTCCACAGCTTCTCCGTCCCACTCCTGGAATGGAGACAGACCTGGGAGCCTACCCTTCCTTACAGTGGGCCTCTTCCAGGGGTGGCCCAACTGTCCTTTCCCCATTAGTGAGATTCCCCACCCAGCACCTGTTTAGGAAACAGAGAACACATGGATGTGCTCTGTTCAGAGTCAATGAAACCTCAGACACAGCGCGTGGGTTGTGAGCTCCGCCCGCCAGGGTGGAGGGCCGGCAGTTCTTTTCACAGAGAAATGGGAAGTTTGGGAACAGAGAGCCTTGGGTCCAGATCTGCACCAGGCAGCTTCGGCTCGTTTCCTCTGCTTTCTTAGCACCAGTTTTCTAAACTAAATAAGCGGGATGAAAGCTCTATGTTTTGTGGAAAAAACAAGATAAGAAACTGAATGAAGAAATGGCCTTCCCTTTTATGACCAGCCGAAAGCAAGTGGAGGGTCTGCACACAAGCTCCTCATGAGGGCTGGCCTCAAACCTGACCTGTCCACCAGACGGCCCTGGACGCACGTCACAGGAGTTACAAAGCCTCCTGGCGACAAAGATCAAGATGCGCTTGGGACTCACCTCCCTGCTCCAGGGTTCCGTGTTTGTTATCTGTGCTGACGTTGCTCTGTGTTTTGCTCCAGGCACACACGCAGGCAGGTCCGCTCACTGTCGAGCTGGTACCTTCTGCCAAGAACCACTTTCTTCCTGTGCTCAGTGGAGCGCCATCTTTGCTCCTTCAAGCCATGATATCACCTTTTCTTAACTCGATGAATAGGAAGCTTGCTTACATTCTGAGCTTTGGATGGCACCGTGAGGTTCAGAAGCATTTCTACACAGATTGAGTTGACTTTACTAGAACAACAAGATGGAAGGTCAGCTCTTTCAGTTGAGAAGACAGATGACTTTCCTGGTCCCTCGCAGGCTTCCCGTGTCCTCTGCCCTGTGACTTTGCTCCACCTTGCAGGGCTGCTGGGACCTCTGCCAGAGCCAACACTGCAGGGCTGGTTGAGGGCGATCCTTTCTTGCGCTACCACATTTGTAGGGTGGGTCTCATTTCCCTCTTCAGCCTTGTCCCGAGGGGCTTTTCCTGCAAGGGTGATGTGCATCCGACCTGGTCTTCATCTCTGTTCTGCCTCCATGCTGTCCATACACCCACCACCATCTCCACTGTTTTCCACGTTTTTCTTTGGGACAAGACAGCTACCTGACGACTGGGACCAGCTTGTGTGGGCCCTCACTGCCGGGAGCCAGGTGCACGTGTCTCTCTGGACATTGCTAGCGTCTGCTGATTTGGGCATCCAGTTTCCTGGGTTTGACTCTCCCACCCAAGAGCATTTCATCTCTTCACCGGCCGGTGCTGTCTCTAGGGAGACACAGAGACGGAGTGCCCTTATGCTCTGGAAATTAAATTGATGTGATGGGAATGGATTTATGAGGGACACTGGAGTCCTGGCTGAAATAGCAGCCACAGCGTGGAACGGGAAGTGGGCTCAGTGGTTGCTGAGACGTCACCTCTTGGTGCTTCACACTGACCTGCAACTGTGATGGTGTAAATGGTCCCTGGACCCTTGGCCAGGCCATGTCTCCTCCTCTGGCATGTGGCTAGGACCATCACTTCTTTCTAACACACATGATGTGACTCAGCTGACGGGATGTCCTGGTCTTTCTTCCTTGGGGTTCCCACTCACTTGCTTGGAGGTCACCAGATGCTCCATTGCTAGGTACTCTGTGGGGAAGAACTTAGGATGGCCAGCCACCGCGAGTGGAGTCCCGCAATGACCCACCAAGAGCTGATGCCTGCCAGAACTCCAAGATTTCCCCTGTCGAACCCCACGATAATGGCGATTCTTGATGAGACCTTGGTTTTAGGTCAGGATAGAGCCTGAACCCGAGGCTGTGCCTGACCCATAAGCATGGGGTGATACGGAGTGTTTTATTCAGCAGGGTGCTGGGGTAAGTTGTTACGCGGCAATGGATGACTAAGGCATCTCTTCATTATCTGGCAAACATCTGGGAGAGGGGCCATAGTTCTGGACTTTTGAATGAAACCATGATTTGTGGGTGATACAATTGATGAGGATTTTTTTTTCTGAAGATTTCAGAAAATAATTTTCTTAAAAAATGAAAACAAACAAACAAATAAAAAAAAAAACATCTCTGGGAAACAGCCAGTATCTTTTAACCATGTGCAGCTGTTAGTTTTCAAAACTCTGTGAGCAGCCTCAACAGGCTGGACAAGGGACATCTCTGTGCTGACTGCAGCAAGTCATGAGACATGGAGGCCCAACTTCATTCTGGTGATTTCATAGCTGCAACCCAATGTGTCAGGCAGAACTGTTTCCGCCACCATGTTGCTGCTGGGGAGGGCTGGGCAACGCTGGGTTGGATCTCACTGTCTCTAGCCTGGGCCCTCTCCAGAATTCTAGGTCCATATTTCCCTCTACTCATGAGATAATTTGGCTGGATATCCTGAAAGTAGTACTGATACTGCCTGAAGAGAAATCACTTCTTTAAGTCAACTGTCTCTCGTGGTTCCGGACATTTTTGTTTTTGTTTTGTTTTGGTTTTTTTTTTTTACCAGTTGCCATGGCTAATCATCTCCCGAGCAAGGCCACCATACGCCCACTACTGACCAGCCCCAGGGTGTGGCCATTCCTGTTTCTTTTTTCTCTTTTTGATGATGCCCTTGCTGTCGGTCTCTCTTGATCTTGTGGTAGGGTGGTTTTCTTTGACCAACGCCATTTTTCTTCTTCCTGAGCTCTTGACTGTATTTCCCAGACTGTTTCCCGTTAGTTTTCACCAGTGGAAGGAGGAGTCAGTACCTCCTGTGGGCAGCTGTGGCCCCGAGACGCCTCCACTATGCTCCTCAGTGCTCCCACACATTCCTCTGCGGGGGGTGGAGCCATGCTGATGTGGGGGCTGTGTGCCTCCCTGAGCCCGGGTCCCTCTGACAGATGGCGTCACCCTTCCCCTGTGCCAAATCAGGACCCTGTACGAGTAACTGAGCAAGATCTAACTCACTGCGCACGCTCTCGGTGGTCTCTCTGGAGAACCCTGGCTGATAGTCTGGTGTAAAACAAGGATCATCACTGCCTCCTGTAGGAGCTGGCTGGTCTCGGGTGGGCGTGCCCTACCTGAGGGTCACTTGCAGTCACAGTCAGAACGTGGCAGCCAGGAGGTGTAGGCCCCTGGACTCTGAGGTTCTTGGTGGAGTCGGCAGGCCCTGGGCCGTGGCTCGGGTTGGCTGAAATGGCAGCCCAGGCTTGCTGCGGGGAGCCACAGCTTCTGCGGAGGCTTGTTAAACAGTTTACTTGGGTAACAAGCATGGCTGGGGGTGCGGGCTCCAGACACGAAAGGAAGCTGCTTCTGAGTGTCAGATTCCAACGGTCAGGACTGAACCAGGAGACGAGCAACGTGGACCTCTAAGAAAGGTCTGCATTGAGTCACGGTGGGCGAGGTGTGGGCCGTGAGTGGCCGTCTGAATCAGCGAAGGTGGGGGACGTGGGAAGTTCCTATTTCATATCCCCTGACCAGACATCTCTAACGGGCCCTAGATTGGGAGTCCAGGTCACCACGTGTCATGTCTTTGTCTCCAGGCTGGAGTGTGAGCTCCCAGAGAGGGGTGAAAGCACCTCAGAAAGAGTGTCCCCTCTGAGTTCCCAGCTCCTGGCCCTCGGTGCCCCTCGGTATTTGTGGCCACGTTTATGAGGACTGTGAGGCTTCTGTCCTCTTGATTCTTACGGCATGGACTGCCGAGCTTTCAGGACAGCGGCTAAACCTGAGGGAACCTCGCCGGTTCTTCAGCCGCGAAATGCAGTTGTCATTTCAGGAGGAGCGAGTTCCCTACCACACACGTGTGCATTGCCTACATATAGCAGAAGGGTCCAGAAGTCGGTTTTGTATCATTAAAAGAGATGATTTTGTCCTACTGATGTACAGCAAGAGGGCTCCTGTTGGGGGCATCTGCTGGTCCTGGTACCACTAAGAGCCAATTTGACTGATTAGTCCCCTGTACAGGCCCAAGAAGGAGACCTGTCCCCAGAAAATGGCAGAGGGAGACTTTTTGAGTAACTGTTTTAGATCACCTCCAGCCTCTGTTTGTTAAAAGCTTAAAAGATCAAAACCTCAAATTGAATTTGGTTTTCTTCCATTTTCCTATAGAGAGCTTTGATCCCCCTTAGGATTTATCAATAGTTTAACTCTCTTTCATTTTCTTTACACTTTGGAAACCAAATGGTGACATTAGGAAAGTGTAGCCCAAGCACACAGGCCCCAGCTTCCCTCTGAAGCCACACATGGCCCTGGGGCCGTGGGGGAGGCGAGCCGGCAGACACATGGGCTGCCTGAGGACCACAACTCAAAGGATGGAGAGGACACATTTGGTGAATTCCTATTATAAGACAACAATGGAAATGAACAAGAAGATTCATTCACCTTTAATTATTTTTTTATGAAAAGACATCAGAATTTTCTTCTGCCATTGTTATGATCTGGTAAGCCACATAAAATCCAGATTATATTCAGGTTATGTCAAAGCATATAAAAATGATATTTAAAGCACAAATACACTTCAAAAACCCAGGAAAATTAGCTGAGAAATTAGAACAGGTGACAGAAATGTATTATAGGCTTCTAATAAGACTTATCCTTTGAAAAATATCATCTTTAAAGTTTACAAAGCATCCTGGATTTTAGAGAAACTTATGGAAACCACAATAATAGAACATCCCAGGGGTCTGCAGTACTTAGGCAAAGTGAAAAATCTACAAAGGTAATTCTTTCCTGCCTGAGACCCAGCCTGCTGCGCCCTGATGTGCCATCTCAGGAACCTTTGTGATTCACAAGGACACCTGGCAGGGTAGAGCATTATTTGTAGCAGAATCATTTTACAAAGTTCCTGCTGATGAATAAGATGTAAAGGAAGAAGAATGAAGGTAGAAATTATGCTTTTAGCTTTTTTGAAAGCAGTGAACTTACCATTCCCCAGTAAATAGAAATATAATGGCTTTCATCTTCACTGTACGGATCTTTGTGTGTTGCTAAAAACAATTTGAAAAGTGTATTTAAATCATGCTAAAATTTATTTGGAATACAGGGTTTTTTTTTCCTGCTTCAGTAATTTTGAGATGTTTTCATTGATAGTATTTTTTTATGAGAATTAGAATAGAAATCAATTCCATTACTTCTCACCAAACTGATGCATCTGAGTTATGGGGAGAATGAGCCATTTGACGTGACAGTTGGGGTGAGCAGGCCCCCTCAGAGGCTACTGCTCAACAGTCTGTGCTTGTTGCTGAGACAGGAGTTGAACTCGATGTCTGGCTAGAGGTGGACAGCTGGGGAGATTTTCTAGATTCTGGATTCATAATATACTTTTTGTTCGACTTGTGTAATTTTATATGTGAAGTCTGTTCACAAATCTCGGATTTTAATTAGTCTTTACCTTTAGTGAGTAGATTTATATAATCATAACTCTACTAAATTAGATACCACTCTTTAAGAATAGTAATGATGTTTTTCCACCCCAGAAAAAAAACATTTTAAATCATTTTAACCCACCGTAAACATTCTGATAGTAGTTTTTTAGAGCCCTCTCATAAATAATTTCCAAAAAAGCATTAGGAATGGGCACTGTTTGAACATAGGGTAATAATTCATGCCAATTATGTTGCTAAACATAAGGTTGCAGGCCCAATAATATATCATAATTCATACCTTATGGTCTGATGGCAATTAAAATACCATCATTATTTTGTAAGCATATGTAGCTGTTGGAATCTTGCTTATAGGAAATTATATGTAGAGCTTTATGACCCAGAATAGTGCCTCTGACTACTTTCTTACAATGGAGCCATCATTGGTCATTCCAAAAGGAGCTTTAATATGCACGAAGACTAGGGCTTTGTCTGCAAGGAGTGTGGTAGTCTTAGTCGTTTATACCCACAATAATGGCCACACGTGGAGGCCCCTCTGATTTCCCAGGTAAGTAGACAGGTGCAGCAGGTGGTGCTCAAGCAGCGAGCACTCCACCATTTTTCTGCATGTGCAGTGGGCGTGGCTTACTTTCAGAGGTTGATAAACCTTGAAGGAGGCAGAGGGATCCTGGAGAGGTAGAATAGCCACGTTTGATGATGCTCCTGGTACCCACGGGTGACTGTTAGGGGCCCCTGATGGCTATACAGGCCCGCATACTGTGCCTTGTGAAGATAGTAGTGTGACCTGGACCCACAAGAGGTGTGGGTCCCTACAACAGTCTTGCAACATAGTTTCACACATCTATGTATCCAAAATACTTCACTTGGTTTGATTTTTTGAAGATATATTTTGATATAATAAGTTGACAATTTATGTGTATTATGTTAAAAATGGCATGTTAGAGTCATAAAGATGAAGGTTTATATTTTAATGGACTACTTAAAACAATGAACTTCAATTTCGGTATTTATACAAAGATGATACCAATTATCTTGTAGGCATGTCAGCGTCAGGAATTGAATGTGCGCTCCCAAGAGGAGATGTTGGCACCTAGTCCCCAGCATGACAGCAGAAGAGGCAGGGCCTTTGGGAAGTGACTGCCATGAGGTAGAGCCTCTGGAGGGCACTGGGCCCTTCAGCTTGCTCCGTCCCTCTGTCTGCCCTGTGAGGCTGCAGGCGATGCCCATCTGGAGACAAGGAAGGGAGCCCTCACTGGACACCATATCTGGAGGAGCCCTGGGTTTTGACTTTCCTGGCGGGTTCCAGAGCTCTGAGGATAAATGTCTATGCCACCTGACCTATGGTAATCTGTCATCGCAGCCCAAACTGGACAGTATGCTTTAGAAATAGAAGGTACCACGCCCCTAAGGGCCGTAGTAGGTGCTTCAGGGACACAGGAAACCAGTTCTCCCTGGGGCAGTCTGGAGCAGACCATGTGCCACCTGGGTCCCCATTAATGTCTATCATGTATGAATGTCGGGGGGTTCAGTGCAAACTTGGAACTCTGCCAAGACCTGTAAGCGCCTATAACCAGCGAGGGCCGGCCCCAGAGCCCTACCACACCTGTGTTAGCATGGGCCAGGTTTAGGGAGTCGAAGTGAGGGCGAGGGTAGAGAGGGGGGGCGGCTCCAGTGCCCTCACTGTAGGCCTCCTGGTGAGGGCTGGATGGCAGCAGCTCGCTGCAGTGGATGGACATGCCCAGCTGTGCCTTGGTCTCTTCTCTTGCTTTGACACTGGCCTCAGCTCTCCACGGCCAGCTAGAGACATCAAACCAGCCATCCAGAGCCCACACCCCAGCACCTCCTCTCCAGCTCTCACCGGGCTAGGGTTCCAGGCCATCCAACTGCCCAAGTCACCACAGGACCAACAACCAATCGGCGGGCAGCCAGGGCCCGCTCCTGCCCCCGGAGCCCGTGAGGGGCCTGCTCCTGGCATCCCGCCCCCCTGCAGCCGTACAGTGCAGCCTCGGCTCGCCCGCCGCTGCCTGCCTCCCTTAGCTTCCCCACGTGGCCCTCCCTCACGTGACCCTCCGTGACACTGTGCGGCTTCTCTCGGGGTTTCTGGAATCTTTCCAGGTAGGTTGCCTCCTGGTTTGTTGGTCTGCCATACCTGAAGTGGCGGGAAGCTCGTATTGTAAGACAAACCCTGCGGAGATGGAGCTTGCCGACTGCCATGGAGGTGAACCCATTAAGAAGGTGGGAGAGATCCTCCACAGCCCGCCTAGCTGACCAGGAAACACGAGTGCTCCGGGGACAGCCGCCCCCCAATAAGTAAACGCAGAACACAGTTGACCCTTTTATTGGCACAGTAACTTTTCAAAGGCTGGTATGGATAAAAGGTCCGTGTAGCAAGACAGAGGGGTCCGGGCACTGCCCAGAATTTCCTGACAGCCGGCGGAAGCACAGGGGGACAAAGCCTTGCGTCACAGCAGGTGAGGGACACAGCAAGCGAGGCATGCAACGTGGCTCGCGGGCGTCTTGCAATGCAATGTGGCTGCGGGAAGCAGCGTGGCTCCATCTGCTCATCTACACCTTTTGTGCACCACCAGCCGTGAGTTTGAGTGCCACGAACTGCCTGTAGCCTATGCCAAAGCTGGTATGGGGGGTGGGGTTCAACTAGGGGGTGCACAAGCCGCTTACCCAAAACACAGTGCAGGACTGCGTCCTCTTAACAGAGGGGAGCTAGACCTGGTCTCGCCCAGGCTTCTGCAGGGTGACACGGCAAAGCCAAAGCGACCGTTTCAAGGGTTCCAGGTGCTATCGGTTAAAAAAAGGTGTGTGGAGGGAAAAAAAAACTAGAAATGACCTTTTAAAATCTGTATTTTTGAAGAAAGGGAGCACCACCATTTTCAGAAAGTTATAAAATACAATAATAAACATGTAAATAATTACCAGGTTTGAGATTCCAATAAAACACACGCACCTACAAAGAAACGAAAGGTATGTCCTGTGCACTGCACCTCGACCAGTGCTCATGAGGACAAAGGCCATGTCTGGGGCTGAAGGGACACAGCACGCAGCCGCACAGCTCTGCCTACCCCACTGCTGTCTGCCACCCTCTGCTCACCCACGCTCTCCTCAGCCTTTCTGTCCTTTCCCAGGGACAGTGCACCCTATAGATGTGGATCCCGAAAATCAGAGTGTATTACCACAAAATGGATAAGAAAGAAGACAGACAGACAGACAGACAGACACACACACACACACACACACACACACACACACAGGAAGTCTTGTCTAGCCAGCGTCAGTGTCCTGTGCTTTTTCGTGTGAATGCGTGGAGGGAAGACCCAGCGTGTCGGAAGGCAGCTGCTGTGGACGCAGCCTGGATTCACTAGGCAGTTTGGTTCCGGGTCTGCAGTCCAGGGCCATCAGATGGTGGTGTCCCAGAGCTCAGAGGGCAGCCTGTTGCAGGAGGCCCCTTCGGGCTTCTTCAGCAGAGTGGGCTTCTTGCAGGGAGGCGGCGGAGGCGCCCTGGGCTCGCTGTGGTTCAGGGCCTGCTGCCAGTCTTCTCTCTCCTCGCACAGCTTGCGCCTCCACTCGAGGAGCTCCTGCAGGGCCACGCTCTCATTCTCCGAGAGCCTCAGCTGATGGATGACCTGTGCGGGGAGGAGGAGAGCAAAGCCGTCAGACGTGGCACCGAGTGCAGAGTGCGCTAGGAGCGCCTGGACTTGACAGTCGGGACTGGGTGGGACGAGGCCGCTCCACCAAGCCTGGCGAGTGAGGTTGCCAGGGAGGAGCACAGCAGGAGGTAGCTGGACTGGTCAGCAGGTGCCACACCTCCAGATGGTACAGGAAAGACTCCACAGCCCCTTGCCCTCCACCCCATGACTACGCGTGCTCTCGAGGTGGCTCACATTTTGTTTGCATTTGTCGGTAACAGACAAACTCCTAGAAACAGACTCCTCAAACTTCCCCGCGTTCTACCCACGGGGCTAACATCCAAACATGACTCCCAGCGCAGCACAGCCCCGTCCTGACCACAATGCTTTTATGGACCCAGCTCAGAGGCCCGTGAGGAGAGTCAGTCGTTCTGACTCTCTTGAGGCTGTGTTTGTGCTGGGAACTTCCTGTGCAGAGCTGCAGGTCCAGATGGCCCAGTTCCTATGGGAAACTCTGTACAAGGCTCAAGAATTTTACCAGTAAGGACCTTGGGCTCAGGCACCAGCTCCCAAGAACAGAAACTCCTGAGCATAACAAGATAACCCTAATGTCTCGCCAGTCCTGTGTTCCTCAGATTGCCTGCTTTGCTAAGACTTCGCCACAGATGACCTCTTGAGGATGAAACCTGTACGTGTGGATAGGGTTAGTATGCCACAGATGAGCTGGGCCAGCTCCGGGTCAGTCCGACTCCATCAGAGTTGGCTGCCAGCTGGCCCCAGCTTTCTCTCTCTGTGTGTGTGTCTGTCTTTTCCTCATGCTCCAGCGACCCTGGTCCACATGTTCCCTAAATCAAAGGCTACGGCTCTGAGAGATGAGGGGGCCACTGCAGTCCTCTCACAGTGGGACAGAGATCTCACACACCAGCCCAGAAACTGTTCCGAAGCATAGGCATTGCAAGAGACAGCCACGGAACCATCAGGCCAGCGTGCCCAAGGCAGGCAGCTGTGCCTGAGAACCTCGCTGGGGTATCAAGTGACACTCCATGTTGTGACAGCGACACAAAGAAGTTTGCTAAAGTAGCAACTGCAGGGTCTCTCAGGCGGCAAGCCCCCAAGAGGAAGGTGTCTGAACGTGCAACTGGACTGGCTACTCCCTCTTGCTTCCAAAGGCCTGAAGACAGAGCTCTGCGTGACTTGATCCTGGGCACAGGGGACGACTGGGTTATGTTGCTGTGGGCATCCCTTTTCGACTAGCAGCCAGTCAGCCATAACAACATAGGAATTGTAAACGACAGTTTTGTGACTTCCAAAGTGATTGATTATGTTGCTTATATTAGTCAGCTTTTCAATGCTGTGAACAAAATCCTTGATAAAAACAAATGAAAGAATTAAAGATTTTTTTAAAAATATTCTGAGTTGTAGATGGACACAATGCCTTTATTTACTTATTTTTATGTGGTGCTGAGGGTCAAACCCAGGTCCTCATATGTGTGAGGCAAGCCCTTTACCACTGAGCCACAACCTCAGCCCCAGACGTTCTGCTTAGAGGATCCAGGCCACGCTGGCTGACTCCATCACCTGGGCCTGAGATGAGGCAGGAGCGTCACGGAGAAGGGTTGGCAGGGCAGAGCCGCTCTGCTCATGGTAGCCAGGGAGCAGAGAGAGAGGACAGGCCTGGAGAAGGTAGCCCGTCCAGGGCACGCCCCGGTGACCAGCTTCCTCAACTGGGTCCCACCTCCCAGGGGTTCATCCGGGCATCCAGGGATTAATGCACCGATGAGGTCAGAGTCCTCATGATCCAACCCCTTCCCCAGAGCCCCACTTTTGAGCACCTGGGGCTTGGGGAACATTCTAGATCCTCGTCATAACATTGGTTAGAAAGCGCGAGATCCTGGAGATCAGACTGGGAGGACCGTGGAGAAATGAGAAAGGACAGGGCTCTCACCCCATCTCCAAATCACCAAATACCACGTTCCGCTCCTACTTCTGCCCAGAAGCTTCTCATCCAAACAACAGAGACAAAAGCACGGCAGGGTCAAGAGGCCGTGGTCCTTGGAGAAGGTCACCTGAAGGCTGCCAGGCTTGTCAGTGTGCCCAGCTCTAAGCCTCTGCCGAGCCCCTGTTTCCCTGTAGCAGGGACTTTCGAGGGACAGAATCAAGGAGCCAGTGTCAAGACAGGAGCCATCAAGGTCCAGCCTGGATTCAGAGTCCACAAGTCAGCCTCCCATCTCGGAACTTCCCAGAACTTCCAGTCTTGATGGCAAAATGTCCCCACACTGAATGCATAAGCAAGCAACAACAGCACCAGCAGAGCCCGGGTGTGGGACGGGACACTGCTGGTTTGATCCCTACTGCGATCCCTAGGCTCCAGTGGAAAGGGAGGGGCAAAGGCCGGTGGTCCTTAAAGGACACTTGTTAGACTTCAGGGCTCTGCCAGAATTGAGCAGAAATGAGAGATTCTGCAGGACAGATGCTGAGGAAGGCAGAATCGTCTAGTGTCGATGGAGTGAGCCCAGAGGGCAGGGTGGTGGGGAGTGTGCACAACACTTAGTCAGTTCACAGACACTTTGGCAGGCTAAGTATGTGCCAGGCGCCTTTCTACACACTGACAAAACTGCTCCTCTTGCGCGACTACAAAGCAGTTGCTGTTATTTTGTGGCTAAGGAAACCCAGGCACAGAGAAGGCAAGAAATTTGCATGGAAGACGGTGAGCCAGGCAGTGTGGCTCCAGAGCCCCGTCCTTAGCTCTGAGTGCACACGGTGACCATCACCCGGCAACAGCTGCCCAGGCTCTGACCCATGCCAGGACCAGAGCCTCCCACCCCACGCTCTTCCCTCCTCCTTCTTCTACTGAGCGTTGGTGATGTCTGTGGGAGTCTCCAGGAGTGGGCTTGGGGTCCCCATGGCCCTCCACTAGCACATGCTCTGTTGGTTCCGTGGGGTATTCCTGTGCATGGTCCTCAGCTCACAGGCAGCATACAGTGGTGGTTTCTGGAAAAATAACATCGCCAGATTGACTCGTGGGGAAGAACATTTAACTGCTGGAAGAATATGTCTACCAGCTCAGCTAATGATTTTCCCCAGACTTTTTGAGATGTCTTTCGTAAGTGACGCAACTTTGTGTTCACATGTGTAGGAAACAAAGCCAGGATCCCCCACTTCTGGATAGCACGGATTGTATTAAATTGGTTATGGAGGGTTACTGTACCCAATTAAAAAAAAAGTTAATTACAGAAGTCATATTTTTAAAACCTTCAAAAATTCTGCCCAAGTGACCAAATTCTAGGTGGGCAGAAGCCTTCTGAAGTGAATTGGTGATTACCAACTACTTTTCTTTTTTCTTCCACAGGTCCACAGAGCCTTTGTGTGTGTGTGTGTGTGTGTGTGTGTGTGTATGTGTGTGCCTGCGTCCGTGCGTGCGTGTGTGGTTCCGGGGATTGAACTCAGGGGCACTCGACAACTGAGCCATGTCCCCAGCCCTATTTTGTATTTTACTTAGAGACAGGGTCTCACTGAGTTGCTTAATGCCTCACTTTTTGCTGAGTCTGGCTTTGAACTCATGATCCTCCTGCCTCAGCCTCTGGAGCCGCTGGGATTGCTGGCGGGCGCCCAGAGAGCCCTTTCTGTCGGGAAGATAAACCATATGGCATTTGACATTGCACAGGACTAAAGAAACAAGTTGGAAACCTGGGGAGCCTCCGGCGAACTGCCACTTGCACACGGTGCACTTGGGGAGCTCTTCAATGATCTGGGTGACTGTGGCCTCAGGCTGAAGCTTACAAAGAGCCCAGGAAGCCCTCTCTAATGATGGAAGTGCTTCCCGAGCAGGAGGCTGACAGGTGGGTGGCAACCTCAGGCGCCAGATAGTCTCATCCTCAAAACCTGTGCAGAGTGTGAATCTGGGTGGAGCAGGAGGCTGGAGGTGAAGCTGGGAGTGTGAGACACAGAGCTGGGCCTCCTGTGGCCCTTGGTGCTAAGGAGCACAGGCCTGATAGCTCTCCGTCGACAGCACAGGAGGGTCAGCAGAGGACCGGGAGGGACAGGAGGCAAACAGGCTTCGCAGCCCCTTCTGACTTGATTTCTGACTTGATTCAGATGATGAGCCCTCACCTTGGCTTCTCAGGAAAGGACAGCGGAACCCTCAGGTGAAAGAAAACGCCCTCCAGTGCCTGTGGCTTACACAAGGCTTAGCACACACTTAGCAATCACTGCACATGTGAAGAGGTCGCAGCAAGATTACCAATAACAAGTAAAGCGATTCACAGTTGGTTCAGATATTGGGTTTAGCAGATAAAGACTCTGAAATGTTTTGTGGGAACAGAAGAAATGAGGGCCGATAGAAGAAGTATCAGAAATAGCCATAAACAAGAAGTAGAAGAGATACAAAGAATATGGCAAACCCATGATCAAGGAGTTCAGTCTCCCCAACTGGTGGTGGCATCAATCCACACATTTAGGAACCTCACAATCCACAGGACAGATAAACACACGTGTCACCACCAAGAGCAGCAACAGAAACAAACACAGGATATCACATTAAAAGTACAGTAAGACAAAGAACAAAGCTTCAAAAATTCAGAAGAAAAAGATGTTCCACATTTAAAAGAACTATAATGAAAATGAAGGCTGTCTGTTTGATAGAAACACTGACGGCCAGAAAACAATGAATTATAGGTCAAATCACTGATAATTTGGACAGATTACAATTTTAATTATAACTTGAATTTTTATTGAGTTTCAGAAGCATTTGGACAAACAAAAAAGGAAGGAATTTATCATAATTCTTCACTAACAGAAAGACAATAGGAAGTTTTTTTTAGGGTGAAGGAAAATGATCCCAGATGGAGAAATGGAAATTTAAGATAGATTTAATAAACCCATGGGTAAATACGAATTATATGCTTGGAATTTCTGACAGACTTTAAAGCATACATAAACACAGCATAACGCCAACAATAACTGCAAGAGCCAGGTGGGGTTAAGTCAAGTTTAGCTGTGTCAACCTTGGAGCAGAGCTGGGGAGAGGGGAAGGCTGTAAAATCCCACTGAAGCAGTGAGGAGGGGGCTCTATCCCCCTGCAAAACCCCAAAGGGCAGAGTGAGAGGTCACTTGAGCCACAAAGGAAAATAAAGGAAAACAAAGAGAACAAATATTCAGCTAACCTAAAAGAAAGTGGGAAAGATAGGGAAACAGATTAAAAATGGAGACCAGTGTCTAAAAGAAGATCAAGCATAAAAACCAGACAGATCCAGACCTCCCTGCTGTGACCGTGCCTCTCCTCCTGGTGGCACGGGCAACTCTGCTCGGTGGCAGTGTGTTGGACAAGTGTGCAGCTCTGTCCCCACACGGGAACAGAATGCATGTCTCCTGAAGGCTAAACTTGTGCCCACAGTTTCTCATAGCGACCAAACCCCACCAGGGGTGGCCCTCGGCCAAGCACTGCTGCCCAGGGTGGCCCTGCAGCCCGAGTCGCTCTGGGAAGCACTGAGGCAGTGTCAGGCGAAGTGAGACCCAGGGGCTGTCGGTCCCAGCCAGGTGATCGGGAGGGGTCCTGACAGAAAAGGCCAGGCCCCAGAGGGGTCTTTTCCTCTGCGGAAAAAGAAAAACGCTCTGTACCCTGGGAAAGCTGCTCACGGTTTCCTAGAGATATTTGGTTCCATGTGCAATAAAAGAGGTGAGACTTCTGGGCACACAGTCCACTGGAGAACCCTGCTCAAGCAGGACACGGATGTCTGGAATGGCACGGGAGTGAAGCCGCAGAGCGCCCCACCTTTGACCCCGTCAGCATGGCTCCTTGGTCTGCAACCACCTGAGGCTTGCAATAACCAACCCAAGCAGGGAATGAATCCTTTCCCTGAGGGATCCCGCGGGTAGCCCTACTCTCTAATGCAGAGATTAACAGCCATTGAGTCAAATCTACCAGGCACATGTAAGGACAGTTGCCAGAATATTAACATTATTAACAAAAAAAAAAAAAGGACGTCCGCAGGTTATGTCTTACGTGAAGGTTAAAATTCTGTGTAAGGATATGTGATAGCCACTACCTTCAACACGGCAGAATTCAGGGGTATTTTAGAATCATGAGCTGAAGAGGCTCCAAACAGGAAGACAGTATTTCCTGGCTGATCGTATTTAATCTGCTTTATTTAGATTTATTAAATCTACTGGACTGTGAAGCACGAGAAGCCTATTTGTGATTGTGAAAGAGCTTTAATATTTTAGAACCAATGCAGCAACTACGAGTGTTATTTACCTGTGGTCCAGTAATCTAGAAGTCAAAAAAAGAAAAAAAAAAAGCCATTTAACATATTATTCGACATGGTACAAACATCTAAATCACTATTTATCCTAATTCCTTTAACTCTTCTGTCCCAGTGGTAACAACAAAATCATGTGTCACTTCCTTCACCATTATTTGTTATTTCACAATCAACTAACCAGTATCATTTTAAAAAGCAATAATAAGCCAGGGATGGTGGTGCACATTTGTAATCCCAGTTACTGGGGAGGCTGAGGCAGGAGGATGGCAAGTTCAAGGATAGCCTCAGCAACTTAGCAAGAACCTGTCTCAAAATTAGAAATAAAAAGATCCAGGGTGTACTTCTGTGGTGGAGCACTTGCCTGGCAAGTGTGAGGTACTGGTTCTGACCCCCCGCTGTGTAAAAATGAAGAAATTTCTAAAAGGTAATAATGATTTTGGAACAAGTTTTTCATTCTGCTATTGAAGAGGAAACATTTTGTTTAAGAGAAAAGAAATTTGGGAGATTAGGGATGCCACTGCCAGGTGAGTGTGGAGTCAATGGCTTCACACAGGAGATAAGGCAGCCTGATTCACCTGCACGGTCAAGATGCCCTGTTAGCATTGCTTAACTTAATCCTGTTCCATTGCTTTCAAAGATTTATCTCATCCTTACTGTTTCAGGGGACTAGTTACCTCCTCATTCTTTTTTTTTTTTTTCTGGTCCATATCACACAACAGTCTTTGTGCATGATCAGTATCGTGTGTGCTCTGAGTACAGGGAGCACATGGTAGTTTCTCCGGAGCTTCAGACAGGCAAACCCCTGAGGGTCTCACTGTGTCCCACAAGGCAGAGACAGAGCAGGGCGAATGAGAGGGGTGTGTTCTGCTCTAATGTTCAACTGTCTACCTGGGAAGGGGTTTTGTGGGGGAGATTTCCAGAGGAAGCAACCTCAGGTCTGAATTTCAGGATGTGAGTGGTCACCTAACCAGTTGGAAAAGAGAATGAACTCAGAAGGGACATCCACAGGACTCAATGTACACAACTACCAGCCAAGACAGGGGACTTCCTTCTTTAACAAGGACGACAAACCCACACTGAGTTTGAGCTGGGGCTGGGCACTGACCTGAAGATATTTCTGGAAAACCTGGACTCTAGAGCTGCTGCCTGGGTGGATCCTGAGCTGGCCCTAGCGGTGAGCAAGGGCTTCCTGGCTGGGTTGACTGGCCACAGAGTGGGAGCGGTCCTCAATCACCTCCTAAGAACTGGCTGAGGGCCTTGTAAGTGACAAGTGTAAATGATTTACATAACCGCCTTAAAATCGTACCTATGCACACGCCTGTAGTTCCAGAAACTAGGGAGACTGAGGCAGGAGGATCACAAGTTCAAACTTTGCCAACTTAATAAGAACCTATCTCAAAATAAAAAATGAAAAGGTGTGGGGTGTAGCTCAGAGGCAGAGCGGCCCTAGCTCAATCCCCAGCACCGCCAAACACAAAGCAAAGGAGAAAAGCGAAAGGCACTCCATCTGCCACATAGATAGGGTGTTGTGATTTTGCCACTGTTAGCTCTGTGACTTGAAAAGTCCCTAAGCGTTGCTGATGGGGATAATCCTGACATCCAAATCAGATCATGCCGCAGGAAAGCCCTCTCACAGTTTATGACCCTGTGCAAATGGAACCCAGTTTTCCCTTGGCGATTAAAGAGAAGCCCTCTAAACTCTTAGCAAAACATTAGAATTATAACTACAATTTAAATGTGATTTAAAACTAAAGGAAGTTATACCAAAAGTTAAAAGTTTAGAGCTTTTTTTATTTTTAAAGGTAAGATTTTTTAAAAGTTTAAACTGATTTTAGTGAGTGTGTGAAGGCTTGGCCCATGTTCACGAGGAAGGTGACACATTATCACGATCTATTTCACTTGTAGGTTCATTTTTCTGAATGCAGCAGGCGGTGCCTCACCTCAGGGGTGAGGGGCAGGGGGCAAGATGCCCTCCAGCAGCACCCGCCTGGCCCTCAGGAGCCCTCTTACCTGAGATGCCTTTCACACTTCACAGACTCAGAGAAGTCCCTTTGACACACAAGAACTTTTAAATAAGTCCCCAGGAGCTTATAAACAAGGCTGTGCTGCATGGAAATCCCGCGGGGGGTGGGTGGTCCCACGGCCCTCGCTTGCTGTGGATTGAAACAGACCCGGGTGAGTTTGGATGGTCAGTGAGTGGGGTCATGGAGAGAGCGAGGCAGGCATTATAGACTTCCTGGTGGCCTAAGAAGACAATCCTGTGAGCTTAAGGGATCAAATGAGCTTATAATATGTCCGGAATTATTATTTTTGGATGTCACGATGGGGGATGGTATTATTCTACAACAGGCCCCAAACCCAGGCTTTTGGGAATGTGCACAGGGTCTCTTGTCAGTTTAAATGTCTTGGAAAACAAGTGTTTGCTGGAGGAGCTAAACAAATAATTGGAAATTGTTCTGTGGTTTTTAAACATGACATTCAAAGAGATCTGAACACTTTAGCTTATGGGCGCTCTTGCCCTTCAGTAGTGGGGAAGCAGGAAGTCACAGCTTATAGAGAGCTGTGAAAAGACAATCCCTCAAGAAAAGTGACAGACGGATCCCCTTTGTAACCCTGTGGCCCAAGATGGTCTTACTAGACCCCCCCGCCCCCCCCCCCAGTGGATTACCCACAGGCCAGGGGGAGCATTTTCATGAACAGCCTCCTGCTGGGTTGGATCACATAAAGAGTGCCCTTTGTCACCATCTGCCCTCCAGGTCCTAAGGACGGATGGGACAATGGGAAAGCACCCAGTGTGAATGCAGGCCTCTGCAGCAGGACCCAGAGTCAGCCCAGCACACGCAAGCAGATGCCTGATGGTCATGGTCCAAACCCATTTCCCACGGGGCTGGGATGCTGCCCCTCAAAACATCCCCTTCCTTTACGGAAACACAGTCCTTAAAAATAACTGTGCAACCTCAGACACAGGCGACTGGCACCTTGCGGCTCAGAGCGGGGAGTGATGGACGGCTCCATTCTGATACTGGGAGGCTGCTGATGTCAAGCCAAGACAGACAAGACGTGGATCTGGTTTCCATCTCCCCGCTCGGATTGTAAAATGTCTCGTGTTTCCCAACATCCAGGAAATATCAGTTGGAAATAGGGATGGAGCTTGATAAAATGATAGATGTGAGTTCATGCAATTGTATTCCACTTGGTTTCAGGGGCTACAAAAACACTAAATTTCTCACGACCTGGGGGACTACAACATGATCTAAAGGCTCAGGAGGTCCATCACTTCCATGGGCACTTACCTGTTTTCAATAATTTCCGATTGTGCGATTTAAAAAGTTCTGTGAGATGAACAAATTAACTTGAGAAAAACTGCCATGATCTCCCATGAACGTGCCTCTCCAAGGACAGCATTTATAATGCCAAGTTAATAATCTGCTGCTGAGCTTTTACCTTAAGTCTTTTCCCTCAAGGATAAAAATAGTCTTTGTTAAATAATTCAGATGTAAAATTGTGTTGCTGTTCATTTGTCACAGAATTGATTTTTCTATTGACTATTCACCCAAAGGTGAAAAGAGGCATCTACTGACATTTATGGAAATTAAAAGAGGGAAGTGTCTTGGCTGACTGAATAGTGAATATTAGTTTTAATTGCAAATCCCATTTCTACTCAGTGCTAACAAGATGGTGGAGGAAAAAAATTAAAAATAAAATTTGAAAAAAAAAAATTCTGTAAAACCAAGGTCCACCACAAGAAATCCTAAAAGTATTGCTTAGAACAGAACACGAATCAAGACGAAGTCTGGGGTTGAGGGGTGATAGGTGTCACTCTTTCCCAAAGAGCAAGAAAATGACCTGAAATTGGAAACTGGCATTTGTGGTAACCTGACAAGGTTGCATCCTTCCTAACCTAGAGGGTCCTCAACACAGCCAGCCCACCAAGTTCACTCCTGGGGGTTGTTTCTTCTGTTGCTTAAGGTTTAAATAAGCAGGAAACAATCCTTAAAGCACATGTGAGAAGTCTTATTGACCACGAGAGCTGCTCTACCTGGGTAGCGGGGGATTTTAAAATTTCTTACCCTTTATGGATGCTTTGGCGTCTTAGGAATTAAGAACTATTCTTTACCTTCATAAGAAGTAACATTGCATTGGGAAACATTTAGTAAAGCTTCGATAGACATGTATTTGGACTTTGCATCTGATTTTAACTTCTTAAGTCAAACGGACTTGGATGAGTGCATGTATTTTTTTCCATGTTAACTAAAAGTTACAAAATAGAAACTTAATGATTGCACAGTTCACCAAGTAATGTGTGTGGCATTGAGGATATGGATTTTGTTTGAAATCTGTTCTCTGACCTTAATTCATTTAGAAAACACTGCAGTATCAGTATAAGTAACCAGCAGATTTTAGCAAAAATCGATAACCCATATGTAGTACATGGTGACAATAATGACATATTATTGTCACAGGGTCAAGACGAAAACAGGGAATAGAAGAGAAAATAAATGTCTTTTATACCACAAACATACAAATTAAGTACTAAAATCCCCTTTAAAATATTTTTTTTGGGATAATAGGGGAGGCATATTCCAAATGTAAGGAGGTCTGGCTGAGGATAATTAATCTTAGAACTCTCCCTTCAAAGAATGTATGTTTCTCTCATTTGCTTGTTCAACAATCCTCAAGGACACTGCCTTTCCATGTTGCTGTGCCTGGGCCTGTGATAGGAAGTCCTGTATCCTCTGGCCACATGGTTTATCCAGGCCCATCATCTCTCACTCTCACACAGACGTTACGTGCAGAGCACGCTCTGTAATTCTATTTCTCTCCCCGCATTTGTGTGCCTGGGTGTAGAACCCACAGCCTAATGCAGTCCTTTGAAGCTTCCCGGGGCCTTCTCCAATACCACGTTCATATTGCTTCATGTTCACGGAGCAATTTAATATAGGGTCATTCTGTGCATAGAAATATGTGAAATAATCAGGTTAAACAGTGTTAGCCTCATTAGAGATGTGGAAATTCATCTTCCAACCTCAAAGTCACCTGGCTAGGAAGTGGCATCCAGAAGGCAAAATGAGATACACAGAGTTCAGTCAACCCTGTAGGCACTGATGATGCTATTCCAGGAAGTCCCCCTGCCTACTGCCCAGTTGACAAATGTGCTTAACTCACAATGAATTGGATGTCACCAGGATGGATTCTGCAGGACTTAACAAGATGCACTGAATAACCCACGCCCTCAAGGAGCTCCATGCAGCCTGAGCAACAAGACAGAAATCACAGAGATGCAGCAATGCACCACGTGGATAAGACAAGGATCCAGCGCTGTCCCAAGGCAGTTCAGTGATGATTCAGAGCAACTCAGGCAGTGATCACTGCTGCTGGGATGCAGAGGAGGCCAAGCACACTGAAAGACAGCAGGACACCTGCGGGTGGGGTTTGCTCTGGATCCAGGGGGGAGGTGCTCAAGAAGATGAAAGACCGCTGGTTTGAGTGGTGGCAGGACTGGGTCCACATTTGGTCACCTCTATAGTTCCAATTACACAACCACAGAGAGCAGGTGAGATGTAGCATAGGGCTGAGAGCTGGCTTTGGAGCCATAGCAGAATTGTGGGTACACAGGAGAGGAGGTGAGGGCAGGCGTGAAAACAGGAGTAGGGGTCTAAACCACAGAGTGCCAGGCCCCCTTGCAGGAGGACCAAGGACGTGAGGACACTCCCCACCTAGCCAAGTCAGCTAGCACCTTCGTTTGCTTTGCTTTGCAGGACTCAATGTACCTATTAATTTATTAAGTTCTCTAACATTTTCTAGAAATAGCAAACATTCATGTGTTACTGTGTTAAATATAATTAAAAATAAGGAAACCATTCTTATGAAACCAGGTGCTAATATAGCCCAGTCCATGTGGATGTTAAAGTTCAGCCGTCATTAGCAAAGGGGTGCAGAAGAGCAAGCCCTGGGCTGCAGGCTCACTGCTGGCTGGAAAGAGTCTCTTCTCTTTTCAGTCATGATTTCCCCATGTTTGCCTAGAATCACCAACTTGGGAACTGAAGGTAAGCACTTCTTGACAGTCACTAAAAGCACTTAAGGTCCTGAAAGTCTCAGAACATTCCTTGGGGGGCCAGCGTGCCCTGGGGGTTGACCTTGTTACAGAGGGAAAGCAAATCCATTGATTTTTGGAAGGGAATTTTGAAGAGTTATAAACTTTATTTACACATGTGGAAAACTTTGTGCATGAATGAATGCATGTGTGGGGTGTGTGTGTGTGTGTGTGTGTGTGAGAGAGAGAGAGAGAGAGAGAGAGAGAGAGAGAGAGAGAGAGAGAAGTGGTGAGCTGGGAGTACCACTGATCATCATTTTCTATTAAAACTTCTGATAAGCAGTATTCCAATAATCCTAACATTGGAAGATATGAATAAGCATGATTTTCACTAACTTAAATGAGTAATTAAGGATTCTAAATAACGGAGATTAAGTTAAGCTAATAAACTTCTACATTTAATAACGTTCAGCAGCAGCGATAAAATAGTCAGCCAGACAAATGGTGAAGAGGACCAGGGGGCCACCCAGTTCACTCTGCCGGCGGCTCAACACAGAGGCGTTCAGTGGGGCTTGTTCACAATAAGGTAAGGCCAGAGCCTGTGAGTGGATGCCTTCCGTGTGCCACAAGTGCACCTGGCCTCCTCCTGTTCCTGCACGACCCGTGTTGAGCTCTGGGATGGAGGGTCCCAGGTGGGCAAGGGAGTCTGTGCCGCCGCAGGGGGAGCCGGGGCCCCTGGCTGTGGCTCCCAGTGCAGTGGCTGGTCCCCTACCCGTGACTGCTCCTGCTCCTGCTCCCACCCGGAGAAACCTGCTCTCCTCCATTCCTGAGAAGAGGAGGGAAGGGGTTTGGCAGGTGCAGCAGCTGCTGCTGGGACCTCAGGGTGTCTTAGAGTCCCTTCAAGACACAGCACTATCCTGGGGGTCAAAGGGCTGAAGGAAAGGAAGAGATGTGAGGAGGATGAAGAGAGAGAGAGCAGGGCGTGCCAAGGAGGCAGAGTGAGAGGGGGCTTCTGATCAAGGCTTCCTCCCAAAATAGGTAACAGAAATCACCTGTGAGTGCATGAAATTAATCTAAACCCACTTGGGCTTCAAACTCTGGGCTTTTTATATCATTGACTTTATGACACTTTCCAACATCACGGTTCATCTGTTTTAGAACCTGTTTCTGACAGTGTCAGAAATACACAATGACAGTGTCAAATAGGAATGCAATCAGAGAAATCGGGGAAGAGCCAGGCCTACCAGGTCCACCAGGTCACAAAATGGATCCCGCACCACAGTGAGTGGGTTACATCTCCCCACAAGGGGGGCCTCCCCACAAGGGGGGCCTTATCTGAGCCCCAATTTTGCTTTCAAAATGTCACGAAATACGGACTCAGGCTTCTGGAGTCTTCTTTCTCATCCCTAGGTGTAAGCAGGAAAAGAGGAACATGTCTGATATCTCCCACTCACAGACAAGGCAAGGGTTGCCCTCTGCTTTCGCTCTGAGCAGGTCAGGGTTGAAGAAAGCCAGCCACAACTGACGTTTTAGAAGTAGCCTCTTGCTCCCACTTAGAAGTGAAAACTTCCACTTTCTGAGACTCAACACTTACAACTAATGGTCATTTCAACTCAGCTTACACACTGTACCAGCAGAGAGGGTTCACCAGGCCACCTGGCCCTCCTGCAGTTCAGGCACACCCTCCACCTGGGAGGCTCCCCTGGACCCCAGCACGGGGGACCCTGACCTCTGCCCTGCCTCTCTGCTCCTCGCAGCTTTCCTCCTGATTTACAGCTGCAACTCCACCCTATCGTCCTCCACCCACTCTGGACTCTCCCATCCTGCCAACCCCATTTGGCAATTTCTTTTCCCTGTTTTATCACCTTTCAGTGTAGCCTATGTTTTACCTAAACATGGCTTATTTGCTTTCTCATGCCAGAATTTACCTTCCACAAGGGCAAGGATATTTGTTTTGCAGACCAAGGTCTTGTGAGTGCCCACACCTGTGCCTGGCATATGTAGGCTCTCCACAGGTATTTGTAGGTGAACCAGTGAATGAACAAATCTCTGAAAATTCAATTTTATGCAGTCCATTCTCTTGGAATTCAGAATGCCAGGCACACACTGCCATACGCTTTGCTGTCTCATGCAACATGTGTACTGTGCACACGTAACTGTGGAGTTACACACAGGAAAGCCATGTGTATTGTTCTTTTTGGACAATGTAATGAATCTTCCCGAGTTGGCATGTGACTTTCAAGTTACATAACTTTTGAAGTCAGTCAGCACATAAAATGTGACTCCTCTCAAATCCTCTCTAAGAGATGCAGCTGCCTGCAGCCCTGCTTGCCAAGTTCCTGCGGTGTTTAAACCTGGGATTGGGTGGGAGAGGTTCAGGAGAGTGAGGACACGTGGTGCCTGTCTGCTTCTCTGCACTCTCCTTGGGCTGCCACCGGCCGACGGTTCCACCGAGCACCAATTTGTCAAGTGAATACGTTTGTGATACAGAAGAGAGGAAGCTGCATTTGGTGCACTTGCTACAAGTTCAAGAGTCCATCGGGCTCTTCACACACACACACACACACACACACACACACACACGTCATACCACAAAATAAGTCACACAAGAGAAACAGAGTTGTGGGAACAACATTATAGAGGCAAGCTCAGGGAGCCCTGCAGAGAGGGAGAGTCAGGGAGCCATGGGTAAGCATGGACACCACTGCTGGCAGCCTGCACCTTCCTGCTTTAGACACCCTACAGAAACTGTAAAATTTCACCCTGATTTACATCTGTCGTACGAGAAAAGTCCAGGAAGCTTAGACCCTACAGGTTACAAAATTAAACAGAACTTACAGAAAAAATACAGAGGGGCATAACTTTGTGGCAGGCAGCTGGGTAAGAAGGGCTTTCATTTCCTTTTAGGAACATACACAGGAGGTTTTCTTACACAGAATGAGAGACAGACCCCGACTGCGAGAGTCCATCAGTGTGACTACAGGAACATTGTAAATGCACATGGGACACTGTGGAAGCCAGATGCAGACGCGGGAGCCCACTGCAGCTGAGTCCCCCAGGTTACAGCACGACCTGGGGGAATGCAAACAGTGCTGTCTGAGGAATCAGAAAGGCAGGCCAACACATCAGATCCTGAAGGGCCACCTGGGAGAACAATGGCAGGCCCCGGATTAACACTAAGAGAATCCTGAGCCCTGCCGCAGGTGGGTCCTGGAGGAGACCCTTCGGCGGATACTAAAGCTGGCTGGAGGGAAACTCGGGTCTGCAGAGAGGAGGAGCACAGGAGCACCAGCCCAGGGGACTGAGAGCTGCAGGCCAACCCTTCTCTCCTTGTGTGGAGGTTGAAGGGCCCGTGCTGCGGCTGACTGTAAACAGGCGGCAACTACACACACGTCTATGGCCATCACCAAAGCAACCGCACGCACACAGGAGCCAAGAGGGCAGTGGGCAAGCCAGGTAGAACATCCCAGAGTTTTCAGGTATCCAAGAGGAGGTCCCGGAGGGAAACAGCAGTGGGACACACGGGAAGCACGACAGGGACTTCTGAATCCACCTCTATCCATGATCACATCACGTGTAAACGGCCCATCCAAAGCTCATCCGACTGAACAAAAACCAACAAGAGCCACCTGTATGCTACCTCCACCAAACCCCGTCAAATATAGAGACAAAGACTTTCAAAGTTGAAGGTGGAGCTGTGAAGGGAGGGGATGGAAGGTCCTCAGGTTCCACGACTCCAGGAGCCCACAAGCACACACTGGGTGGCACAGGAAGAGCATCTCACAGAGCCCTGGGAAAGAAATGAAGGCACTCTGTGCAGATGACGGTCAACAGAATGACGAGTGTCTGTCTTCGCACAGACAAGAGAACTCAGAAAGAGGAGTGTCGTGGATGAAGAAGTAACTGCTTCACCAGGGTTGTGATAATCCTCATGCCCATGACATCCAACAGCACTTCTACCCACCCGGGGCAGATGCTGGGGAAACTGAAGCCAAAGCTAGACTCTTGGGCTCTTCTGCCAGCGATGGACAGGGAAAGGAGAGAGGAAATCAGCAAGAATATAGGACGGAATGCCATCAATGACCATGACCTGATGGATGTTTCTAGAACACTTTGCCCGGTGACTGCAGAACACACACTCTCTTCAAAAGCACGTTCCATAAGGAGAAACCTCCCTGGGCCATAAAACAAGTCCTAAAATTTAAGAAAACTGTATCCCACAAGGCATTTTCTCAGATAATACCAAAATCAAACCAGAAATCAGTAGCAGAGCGTTATCTGGAAAATCCCCACTATCTGGAAAGTAGGCAACACTGGTCCAGGAGAAAGTCCCAAGGGAAAGTTGAAAATATTGTGAGTTGAATGAAAATGGAGATAAGATACATCAAAAGTGGTAGGATTAGCTAATTACAGTGTTCCGATGAAAATCTGCAACATTTTACTTTCATAGAAAAAAACAGAACACCTCAAATCAATGATCTCTGCTACCTACTTAAGAAACCAGAAAAAGAGAAGAAATCGTAAACAGGAAAATAGAAATCAATGGAACAGCAAAGAAACAGAGAAAATCAATAAAATCAAAAGATAGTTTTTAAAAGATCAATAAAAGTGATAAACTTCTAGCTAAACTGATCGGAAAAAAAAAAAAAATAAGCAAAGTGTTTGCCAAGCAGGAAGCTAGAAAGGAGTGTTATCCAGAATATTAAAGAATTCCTAAAATCATCAAGAAAGTCCCCCAGAGCAGTCAGGAAAAAGGAAAGGAACGGGGGAGTCGCAGGTCCGAGGCACCGACAGCAGCCAGGAATGCGTACCCCACGGGTGAAGAAATAAAGTGAACCATCAAGCCAAGCACCACCAGAAATGGGAAGCCCTGTTCCCGCTCACAGGTATGCAGACACTTGAGCTTTTGGGCAGAATCTGGCAACAGCCACCTGCTCAGAATGTCCACACCCAGCAGCAGCTCAGCGCTCCCCTTTCAGGGCAGCTCTGGACGGTGCTCCCCCCATCCCTTGGGCCATCAGGAGGGAGGCATTTTCACTGGGTCACAGCGACACGGCAATCTGGCTCTTCTCCTTTCCCCTCCACTGTGTCACGTCGTTGACAGGCTGTTCTTAAGGAAAGCACTGCCCACGTTTGCAGAAAACTTGCTTTTGAGAAAAGCTTGAGTGCAGGAGGTGAACTCACACCTAGAGAGTGTGGCTGACAGTCACTAGCATCACCTGCCTCCGGGCATCTTCCATGAGGATACTTAATTAGGTTGTGCATGGACCACACACAACAGATCCCAAGTCCAGCTGCCTTGTCCGACATGAAGGAGACAACCAGGGCTCCCTGTGGCAGGGGTGCCTCCCCTGGGATTGGGGGTGGCCAGGGAGGTGCATGACATCAGTAGCTCCTCCCAGCATGGTCCCTCAACTCCGAGGCTTCTGCATTTAACCTAGAACTAATTAATTCTCACTGTAAAACATCCAATGAGAGCACCTGATTTAAGATGGAAAAGATAAAATATCTGGGGCTGGGGTTGGAGTTGTGGCACAGCTGTAAAGGCTTTCCTAGCACGTGCGAGATTCTGGGTTTGATCCTCAGCACACATAAAAATAAATAAAACAAAGGTATTGTGTCCAGCTACAACATATATATATATATATATATATATATATATATATATATATATATATATATGATAAACCATCTTTTGTGGTTTGGATATGAGATATCCCCCAAAAGCTCACATGTGAGGCAATGCAAGAGGGTTCAGAGAAGAAATGATTGTGTTGTTGAGAGTCTTAACCTAATCAGTGAATTGATCTCTGATGGGATTAACTGAGTGGTGACTGGAGGCAGGTGTATCTGCAGGATGTGGGAATTAGGGCATGGCTATGGGGTATATATTTGTATCTGGAGAGTGGAGTCTCTCTCTCTGCTTCCTGATCGCTGTGATGTGAGCTGCTTCCTTCTGCCACCCTCTCCCACCATGATGTTCAGCCTCACCTCTAGCCCTGAGGAATGGAGCTGGCCTTCAATGGACCAAGACCTCTGAAACTGTGAGCACTCAAATAAACTCTTCCTCCTCTATAATTGTGCTGGTCAGGTCCTTTAGTCACAGCAGTGAAAAAGCTAAAACAAAAATTGGTACTGAGAAGTGGGGTTGTTGCTGTGATTAACCTGACCATGTGGTTTAGAAGCTTTTTGAGCATTTTGGCACTGGTAGGAGGAATTTTGAGATGTTTAGCAGTGCTTGTTGGAAATGCTTTAGATTGTTATAAGAGAGATTAATGGCCAATTGTGGTGGGAGCTCAGAAGACCAGGATGCTGATAGGACTGTGGTCAGTGACAGGGCTCAGAAAAGGACTCTATTGGAATTTGGAGTAGAGGCCATTTGTATTATATTCTGGCTGAGAAGCTATCTGCAGTTTGTCTGTGTCCTGAGACTTCCTCTGAAGCTGATTTTAAAAGTGATGGACTTCTTAATCTGACAGAAGAAATTTCTAGGCAGCATAGCATTTAGGCGGTAGGAGGGATATTGCTGGAGGTTTTTACCAAATTTATTGTGATAATCAGGAGAAGAAAGCAGGGCACAAAGATTTGAAAAACATGGACTTGAAAAGCTGGAGTGAAACAGGGCTAAGAAAGTTGCAGTTGTTAAAGACATTACTACCCACTACAGAAATGCTAAAGACTTTGCCCAGAGACAATAAGAAAGATGGCTTGAGGGCATCTCAGGAGCTGGCAAGATCACACCTGACTCAAACTCCAGGGAGTAAAGGTGAGGATTCTCTTGAGAAGAGACCAGTGGAGACCCTTCTTCCACAAGGGGGCCCAAGAAGTTTTTTTCAACAGGCTCAGCCACCCAGACACTCAGAGGCTGCTGCGGCCAGGGTGCCTAGAGTGTTGGCTACTGCTCAAGACGGAGGCAGACTTTGGTGTCTACCACGTGGCGCTGGTTCTGAAGGAATGAAGGATGCTGGAGTTAGGGGTTCACGGGGGCTTCCACCAAGATTTCAAAGGAAGACCTGAGAGGCCAGGCAAAGTGCATCAGGGTCAGTGTCCCTGCAGACACCCGCTGAGGAGTCAAGGTGTGGAGATGTGAGAGGAAGCCGAAGCTGCAGTGGAGACCCCTGAGATTAAGACATGCCAGTAACGTGGGGCATTATCCTAGGAAAGCTGGAGGAAT
The DNA here is from genome assembly GCF_048772815.1 of Callospermophilus lateralis. NCBI lineage: Eukaryota > Metazoa > Chordata > Mammalia > Rodentia > Sciuridae > Callospermophilus > Callospermophilus lateralis. Next base: position 108,440,989 of record NC_135316.1, on the reverse strand, counting down.
CGAGCAGAGATAAGCCAACTGAGAGACCACTGGGGCTGCAGCCTACAGGGCCACAGGGGCAGATGGACCCAGCCCTTTGGAGAGAGCATCATGATGCCGTGTGCTCCAGATGCAGGACACAGAACTACAGGACCTGTTGGCCCAGCTGGGTTTTGGTCTTGCTTTGGTCTCATCCCTTATTTCTATGCCCCTATTTTTGTAAATGGAAATGTGTGCTCAGTACCTTTATATTTGTAAAATGCTTTTAATTTTATAGGAGCTCACACATGAGATTGCCTTGAGCTTCAGAGAAGACTTTGGACTTGAACTTTGAACAATCCCAGAACTGTTGAGGCCATGGTGACTCTTGGAAATGGACTAAATGTATGTTGCATTGTCAGATAAATGAGAGCTTTGGGGGGATGGGAGTGGAATGTTATGGTTTGGATGTGAGTGTCCCCCCAAAAGCTCAAGTGTGAGACAATGTAAGAAGGTTCTGAGGAGAAATGATCGGGTTGTGACTGTCTTTATAACTCACCAGTGAATTGATACCTGATTGGATTAACTGGGTGGTAACTGGAGACAGGTGGGGTACGGTTGAAGTGGCTAATTGGGAGTATGGCTACGGGGGTATGTTTTATATCTGGAGAGCAGAGTCTCTCTACCTGATGGCTGTTATGTGAGCTGCGTCCCTCTGCCACCCTCTCCTGCCCTAATGTTCGGCCTCACCTCTAGCAGGGAGGAATGAAGCAGGCCTTCTATGGACTAAGACCTCTCAAACTATGAGCCCTCAAATAAACTCTTCCTCCTCAGCAGTGAAAAAGCTGACTAAACACCATCCCAACAACATAATAACCATTTCCAGAATAATCCAATAATCTGTAGAGCAACCCATTTTTTTTTTAAACCTATTAAGGGGATGCCCAGCACTGGCTAGTTTTCATGGGTAGTACAGGGTTACGGACATAACTCTGGTTAGTCAAAGTCTGGCATGGAGAAGGTGCTGTGCTAACCACAGGGCGATGATGCATTCCTCTGTGGCAGGATGGAATTAAGAATTCAAATACTGCGCTTAAAAATCCAGCTCGAAACCTAACAAAACAGCAAGATGCATTGTAGCTGGCTGTTTCCCCACCTGCTGTGTTTTTTCATAAAGGCATACCAGCACATAATAGAATTCCGCTTCAAACTACACACAGGATAGGTTCTATCAAATCCCAGTTAGCTGTTGGGTTCTGTTGGTACTATACAATCTCCTACCTATTTTAGGTAACATCCGCTATGTCCCATTCAGAACTGGTGTTCAGGATACTAACCCTGGGAGAGGGGAATGTCATGAAAACCATGACAAGCATTTCTCTGAACTTACACAACTGCAGGCAACATGCTAGGCGTGCCACACATATTCTTTAAATAACCTGAAAAATACTTGCTGTTTTCTATGCCCACATGTTAACAGATGTGGGATTCGTCTTCAGTTCTTTTTTCTCCTCTTTCTTTAATTTGAATAATTTAATCAACATACTATTGAATGAAGTCAGCAGGACGACACATATCTTCCAGCTGCGTCCCTCTCTCCTGCACAGATGCCTGCTAACTGCGGGTTGCCCATCTGGAAGCTGAGTGTGTGCAGGTACCACGAGGCCATTTTAGTAAAAATCAGCCACTACTGTCTTTAGTAAAAATCTGCCACTACTCTGATTTCTCACTCTTTCAATGTTTCTTATGATTGAATTCTCCTTATTGATAAGAGTCAATTAGAAACACAGCATTTTAATATACTTAAGATATATATATATATATATATATATATATATATATATAGGAAAAGAATAAAATATAGAATTTTTAAATTAAATTAAAATGTTTAAAATTTTTATTTTCCAAATTTCTATACAGGTCCTGCCCTTTCCCTGTTGAAAATGCTCCTGTTTGACTCAGACCATCGAACTAACTGGCCACCTGGGTTTCTTGCAGTTAACAGGTGAATCGCCAGTGGAGAGCACTGGTTCTCAGAAGACCCGGGTGTGTGACAGAGTCTTCATATGAGGCCTCCTCTGTTCACAGCTCAGATGATGATAGATAGATGACAGACAGACAGGTAGGTGGACAGAGAGAGATAATAGGCAAGTAGCTGATAGATGATAAGTTGATCCTTCTGAAAGGATCATCTTGCTGTTCCCTGGTATTATTTCATCTAGCACACAGTTTGTTTTGATTCCATGTGATAAAGTATTTAGATCAATCCATAAGAGAAAAAGAGAATATAGAAAAGTATTGGATTTATTTAGTAGCCTGCAACTCTTAATTTTGTTGATATGTGACATTACAAGGAGGTTTCTTTAATGGTTTGGTAAAACCAACCACAGAGCTATTTGTTTCTGGATGTGGGTCAGTTGTACCTGGATCATATATGGCTGTCACCAGCAGGTATATCAGGGGTGGGTTACATATTTATTAATATCTTGGGCACCGGATCACCACCGTTTTAGTGAAGACTATCAATGATTCTCGTGATGAATATTTGAATGTGACCAATATTCACAATAACTTCATTCTTTCACAAAGCAAATTTTTAAAGTTTGAGAAGAAATATGATAAATACCCAAAATGAAAATGAAAGCTCATGACGTGGGCAGCACTGCCACAGGGGTAGGCAGCTGGGGAAACCGAGACGCAAGGCAAGGCTGGTAAAGCTAATGGTCAGTTGAAGGCACATCAGCCACGCTCAGAAGAACCAAAGGAAACGCCTCATCTTTCAGTGTCAATAGTGGAACCCTGCACAGGCCTATAAGCAGCAAGTTTTCTGCTGAGGGTGTGCACCAGGCAGTAGGTTTGATCCATGCCCTTCTGCCTCCCCCTTGTTTTGCCCCACCCCACCCCCCAGCTTTCACGCTGTGGCTCTATTTATAATCCTCAGGCTTCCTGTGTCAGGTTCCCGGCTGGGTGAGTCAGCAGAGGGGTGTGCTCACAGCAGAGAGCAAGAAGCCATTCTGGGATGGAGATGTGGTATGTCACTCACTGTGGAGTCCATTCTCCCTAAGTCACTTCCAAGGACATTGTGCCAAATAGCACAAACTTTCAAAAAACTCCTAAAATTTAAGTAGATAGATGTCACATTGTTTCTGTAAATGTTATCTAATTTCAAAACCAACTAAAACCTATGAGATTTCAGATTTGAATCCACAAAGCTCCCTTTAAGAACCAGTGCGTGGAATTCCATGATGTCATATGTTCACTGTTGGTGGTATTTATACCCATGCTGTGGAAAGTCATAGATATTTACCATGGTTCACAGCATGGACCTACTGAGGACCACATGGGCACAGCTGCTTTTATGACACAGTTACTACCCCAACTTACACTATTTTGACTACTTTTAATAAAACTCATTTTTACTGCTTTCATGCAAAGACATATTTGGCAAGTTAATAAAAAGTTATGATGGAATACAGCATAAACTATATTTTCTGTGTGTTGTTATCTCAATAAAAGAAACAACAACCATTTATCAAGGCTCTGCTCCTATTAGAAAGTGTTCTACATCATATTAAAAATAAATGAAAAAATAAATATTAATGAAGAGTCTATACACTTAGGATAAAACAATACTTCCTTGAATGTAACATGGATTTGATGAATAATAACAATTAAATTAGTGTTTCAGACAGAATTCTTATCTGCAAGCAACAGAACTAACTCTGGACATCTCCAGCAGATGGAAGCTTTACTTAAAGGCTAAAGAGAAATAAAGTTGGAGGAAAGGTGGGTAGATGGGCTGGTGGAAGAGACGCCAGGCAGCAGAGGCACTCTGACAAACACTGTTGCCGCTGGGTGGAGCCCCCAGATCTGCACTGTCACCCCAAGGCACCACGTCCATTCTGTTCATCCCTTATGTTTCACCCCACATCCTTGGTAGATAGGCTGAGCCTATCTGGTGTACTTGTCCAGCTGTCAAAGGAGAAGTAGGAGGGGGCAGCTCTCCCTTTACATCTTCACTGTGGTGGGTAAGAAACTGAAAAGTGAGACCAACAGCCAAAACACCAAATCACAAACGACCAAGAAGGCTACTTAGTCTTTTATCTTGACCCCCCAAATTTATCACATTTATGAAAGATGATTCCTCCATTCCTTTTAATGGCTCATGGCTAGTTCATTACAGAAACAGGATGCACGAACTGACATCCACCCAGCCTCAGTGAACTTTCTGGGTGATCCTACGCACGTCACGGCATCTCTCTCCTCTTACCTACAATGATGCCCATGCATGTCAGGCTCCTTAAAAGGGTGCCCTTAAATGATAGTGGTGCTGGTTACAGCACTGACGTCCTCAGAGAGGGATTCGATTCTTGTTTTATATTTGGCTTCACTGCTATAGGACCAATGCATCCAGGACTGACTTTCTTCATGAAATTTCTGTTGAATTCCATTGCTGGAAAACCTGCATCTATGTGTCTACACTTGCCCTATAAATGCCTCATAAGAGAGCTTCTGGAAGATGTGTGGCCTTTGGATCTCAGGGTCACATCATTCTCTCAGTGTATCAGCCCTGAAGAATCTGTCCTCAAGTGTGAGGTCACAATCTGCATGGAAGAGAAGCATGGCCTTCCACTTACTCAGGGAAGGAAAGTATGTAAGATGACCAGCAGCTTCTTCATCATCAGAGGAGTGGGCCTCGGAAAACGGGCCCTTCAAAACCCAGAGAAAACGAGTCTTTTCCCATCTCTCCTTACTTCTCCGGCAAATCCCTGAAAGACTGGAGGAAAAGCTCTGGGAATGCCTGTTTTATGAACCGTCTCTCACAATCCCTCCTTTTCCCTATGAACCACACTGTAGTGGAAGCCCTGGAAAAGATGGCGGATGGCCTACGTGTTGTAAGCTGGAGGAGTCAACTCTACAGTAAAAACCCAACCCGTCTTCACCACGAGCAGGTTCCTCTGTGAATGATCGCAGAGCAGGTGCATCTTCAAGGAGCTAGTTCAGGGCCCAGACATCAGCACGAGTGGTTCTGGCAGACTGCACACCCTAAGACTGAAATCACTGACTTCCTCAGCACTTCATCAGCGTTATCTAGGGAATCTCAGCGACAATGTGGCCATGCCTACCTAATCCCAGATAGCCTGACGATTCTTAGCTGGACAGTTGATTTCATGGGAACATCTGGATTCTCAGCTGAGACCTTTTCAGCTTCTATGTAGATGCTTGACATAATACAAACTGTACTGGAACTTCATCGAAGCTGAGAATCCTGTTGCTAAAGCAACAGTATTTTAATGTGTTGATAATAAGCTCCATAACTGTGTCTGGAAGCACCCTAAATGCAAGGCCACATCATTTTAAAAGATAATTATTAAAAGTAGGATTTAAAAATCAACATTAAGAGAAAAGAACACCCTATTACATAAATTCTTCGTATTTCAAAAAAATGCTCAAGTCTTTGTTTTCTCTTGAATAAACCTTATTTGGTGACATTTTTAAGGCCAACCACCACGAGTGTGGACATGAGATCCACGAGCTGCACAAACAGCGGTGTGAGTTGTGCTCTTCCGCAATGCATGGAGCTCTCGTCCTGTGCTGTGGCCCAGGTGGGGCTGGACTGGATGGCCGGCCACAGGGCTCCAAGTTGTCCATGCTGCAGCCACTTCCAGCTGCCTATTTTAGCTGATGTCAAATTCAGAAAATATTGTCATTTAGCAGTTTTGAGATCACCATCACCTGACAGTGATTTTAAAGTATCACAACATAGATTATATCCATGATGTTTTTTACTTTAAAGTATTTATTAATTTTTAGCTGGTTTGGATATTTTATATATTTTTTTTCCTGCAAGCAGAAACCTGGAGTGAGTAGGGAGAGAGGAGGGAAGTTAGGTTAAAGAGCTTAGGGCAGAGGAGGGGAAAACTGAGCTCCTGGTCATAACATGCTGAAAGTGAAGTGGACGCGCAGCACCTTACCTGAGTCGTGTGGCTGTCCCGGTGCCTCTGGAGCGACGGCGTGGCCGTGCCACTCACACTCAGCCGTGAGTACCGGTCCTCTTCAGGCGAGCCTGCGGAGTACAACACAAAGCCCTGTTCAGTGGTGTCTCCCTCCCCACCTGAAGCAACCTCTTCAGCACTGGACCAAGCTGACCTTGTTAGGGTTCCGGGCTTGAAACGTCAGTGAGCGCTCACTGAATACGGAGTTTCCCACCGAGTGTGGGACACAGTGTTTTGCCACAGTAGCACACACTGTGGAAATATACCGGCAGGAGAGAGGAGATGTAATGAAGAAATGAGTCACCATGTCACAAGAGTGGGTCAGGAAGCCCTGGAGGGAGAGGACAGAGGGACTTCTCTAGAAGCTGAGGAGAATTTGAAGCAGCGTTGATGGGGGAAGGACCAGAGAAGAGCAGTCCACCTGGATTGCTGGAAAAGGCTCTTGAGAGGCAGCAGGGGGGGAGAGCAGGAATAGAGAGGACACCAAGTGTGTGTGTCTGCTGAGTCCACGGATCACAGGTCATTTTGTCCACAGCTAAAGATGCACGATGGATTGGAATCCAGGAAATTTTAACAGCACCACCCCTGCTGCCTGCCACCAATGGCATAGAAGTAATCCTGCGGCCCCAAATGACTTCATTATCTCTCACGTTTCCCGACTCAACACTGGTGAGACCGTCCCATGCATTGAGGGTATTGAGCAGTGTCCCTGGCCTCTACCTACTACTTGCCAGTAGCACTCAACTCAAAACTTCAGTGTTCCCATTGCTAGGTGCACTTTGGGAACCAATCTGTCCACCTGCAAGGTTGGGAACCATTGTGATAGGGACCCCCTGCATTGCCAGAAGTGACTTGGTTAATAAACAGGAACGGATAAAAGGAGCAATAACTACCCACTGGAATGAATTCAACCAGAGAACTTTTAAGTACCAAAGCAATTACTCCTCCCGTCTGAAAGCATCATTAACTACAAAGTTTAATTGATTAAACATATACATGATTCCTAAATTAAAAATCATTAGAAAATCACTGCACATTGTTCCAGTTACAGGAGACAGGTTGTTCCTCAGGGAAGTCCATGTGAGCCTATCGACATCTAACAAGGCCTGCAGACTGACCTTGCTAAATGTACAAACACCTCCTCATGAAGGCTGACTTCACTGAGCAGGGCAAGTCACAGTTGCCCCTGGACCTGAGACGCCTCAGGAGCCTGGTGCTGGAGAAAGGGCCCTTGCCGTAAGCAGTGCCAACATCCCCCGCTGCAAGGGGGACTACTGTATTTAGATACTGGCAGCAGAAGGTAGGAAAGGGTTCAGCCCAGCAGTTAGTGTTGAGCAATCCAGAACCCAGACAGGTGGAAGGGAGCCTGGGGCCTAACCTGGTGCACAAGTGGGAAATCCAGGCAAGAAAACAGGAAAGGACTTGGGGTTCCTGTGAGAGACTCCCTCTTAGAGGGGGTGAGGGACCGAGGGGCAGGTACAGACCGGTCCACCACCAGGACACGTGTCCAGCTCACCTGGCATCTTACTAAGACAGGGGATCTGAGGCAGGAGAAGGAAAACATGACCAGATTTCCAAAACTGAATTATAAATTAGATGTTTTCTCTTAGAATCAAAACAGAAAGTCAGTTTAGATTATAAAAACAAAAACCCAGAATCTAATCAATAGCACAATGTGCATTACCCAGGATCGATTAGATAAAATGAGGAATTATTTATGAACATCCTCTGAATAACCGAGAAACACCGTGGCGAGGAAAGAAAAGTCTCCCCTGATGAGAAGCTCATATCTTACTGGGAGTGACACGCAGCCGGAGCAACACAGAGGGACTGCGGGTCAACAGGGTACAGGTTCCACATGGTGCGTTTTGCTGGCAGGGACTCACAAAGCCCTGTGGTTGCTGCCAGCCGCCTGGGAGAGGGGAGAATGCGAAAGGGGGAGCGGGCTGGGGAGACCCGCCTGGTGGGAGGGAAAGGAGAACATGCAGCTGGTGGGAGGGAAAGGAGAACATGCAGCGAAGCCCAAGGTTGCCCCAGGCCAGGGGAAGGCCTGGGAAAGGTTTGGCCAGGGGAGGGAACCAGTGATTGTTCTGGAAGTAAAGCAGGCCAGGGGTTCAGAGGGTTTGCAGAAGATTCTACAGGAGAGTGACTGGGTGTTCTGTAGACAAGAGAGGGCACTGCAGATTGCTGAGAAGAGAGGGACACCACTGCATTGAAGCTGTGAGTTCAATCCCCACCTGCTGAAGTCTGGAATCTGTGGCCAACTCAACAGAGCAACAGCTGGCACAGGTCTGAGCAGGAGAACAGGTGGAGACGGAGCCAGGTGAGGACAGAGGGCAGGAGGTGGAAGCTCCACATGAGAAGGGTCGAGAGGAGCCCTGGGCAGGAGACGCCTGGCCTGGCGGAAATCCTTGCTGCTTCCAGCAGATAAAGGGGGTGCCCTGGGCCAGTGAGCCGGTGTGGGGAAACTGGAAGCTTGTTCTCTAACAGCCTTGAGTGTCCACTAGTAGAGGAAGGGTGCTGCTCTGAGGGCGGCAAATCAGACCTCCCAGGACATAAAGAGGAAGGGCTAGGACATTCTCCGTCTGGTCCCAGAGTTCTGTGTGCTCTCCACAGGATCTGAGGGAGGGAGAAGCTCCTGTCGCGCAGTCCACACGTCGCGCCCAGGGGGTGCACAGAAGCCCCTGAGGTGGAGGGGAGCGGGGTGAACTGTGAGGGTGGACGGCCCTGGGCGGTGTGCGCCTAGCCAGTTAGAATCTGGTACTCCCTGTCTGTCACTCTGTAGGACCCATGCTGTCCAGTCCACAGGTACGGGGTGTGGGCCCCCTTTTCACATCCTCGTGGCTCACCACGGCTCTGATCTTGAAGACTTTCCTCTCCATTTCCATGAAATTGACAGCTTTGGTCTCTCTTGACATCCTGTTCTGTGCGTCCATTTCTGCTCTTCTCAGAGTTTGAACATTCTCAGCCAGATGTTCCTTCTCCTCCCTCTTCAACGCCATAAATAACCCCCATGTGTCCAGCCTCTTTGAAAACCAGCCTTTCCCATCCTCCATCTGGAGTCCCCACCTGAACTCCAAGGGTGTGACCAGCATTTATGTGACCTGGAGTCAGAAGTCCCCATTGTTGAACTGCAGACCCATCTAGGGAATTACTCTCCTCTTTGACAAGCCCCGTCCCTGCCTAAGGGCGCAGAGCTCCACCACTCACCTCTAAGTGGACTCACTCATGGAGACCCTCTCAACTCTTCTGGCAGCTGTTCTGTAACAGCCTTGACTGTCCACAAAGACTGCCAAGGCCCAGAGACAGCACTTGAGCCTGGCACGCCCAACTCATGGCCTGTTGCACAGTCACCTCAATAGCACAACCAGGCACATTTCTCAAGAACAGCAAAGCAAGGACAGAGCAGCTCTCTAAGCTGCCGTTCAAGGCCCTGTGTGCTTGTACTGCGCAATCTGTTTCCCATCTTACCACTCACCCATGCCTCAGTTCCCATTCCCGCCGCAGATAACACTGGGCAGCAAATTCACAAACCCTCTCTCCTCTGCTGATTTTGAAAAGTCCACGCTTCCCCCAGAAGCAGCCTTGGCCATCCTAGCCCAGAGAAATGCCCTCATGGACGTGGAAGGTAACAGCGATCCTTGCTCCCCTGATTCGCTGGGCACTTATCGCTGACGGCCTTGGCTCCTAACCTCTTTTGACACCACTGTCAATGTTCTCTCATGGTCACTGAACACACAAAGGAGGACCCTTGAGTCGCTCAGGTGTCATCTGGCCACTGCAGACAGCACAGCACCTACGTGCAATCCACGTCCTCAACGCACTCTTCAAGGGCCTGCAGCGCACCTCTCCATTCACGAGGTTTCCCTACCATTCTGCCCTTCTTGTTACTTTGAAAACACAGCAGTCCTCCCCCTGAATCGCATCCATGTAGTCTCACTTGGTTCACTCCAGAAGCTCCAGATTGTACTGTCCATCATTACCCTGAATACCAGGGCAGGCCATCAAAATGACATGCACATTTGACTATCCCTGGGTGCACTGGGGTCTATGTGCCTGTAAGCCCTGGAGCCACCTGCACGGTCTTGGAGACATGAATCCACCACCTGCTCCCCTCTGCTTCCTGGTATAACTTCTGCTTTTGTTGCTAAATCCTGTGGATCCTCCAGCTCCAAAGTCCCTGGGATTTCATGACAACTGTGTGCAGGTGGCGTTTACTGGGCACCAACTTCGTGTCTGCACTGCCACACTGAATACCCAGAGCAGTCCAGGAGCAGACTCTTGGATCATCCCTGTTTTTAAAATCAGAAAACTAAGAAGCCGAGACATGCGGTGGCCATGGTCATGGAATCGTCTTGTGTCAGAGCTGGGGTCTGACGCAGGTGGGCTGACCCTCGAATGATCATCTAGTACATCGTTTATGACCTCAGCTCCCAACTGAGCTGGGAAAAAACTCAATTCAATGAATGAAGCCCAAATGAGACATGATGTAATGGGACTTCAAAACCCTTTTCACCAGAAGCAGGAGTCGGGCAGGGCTCAGCGGATGCCATAGGAGCTTGCTTCCTTTGCCAAGGCAACTCCTGTTACTCACAGTAGACAATCAGAGAACATTCCAGATTGTCAAGTGAAGGCTTGTTTCCCTTTCTCTGGCCCTTGGGCTTTGAGTCAGATGACTGTACAAATTCCAAAGCATCACTGCAGTTTCTATAAATGAAGGGAGGTGGTGGGATGTGCATGGAAGCCTATTTTCTGGGCTCCAGCCAGAGGCTCCTGGGCCCATGGTGGTCCTGGGCAGTGGTGGTCCTGGGGCAGGGCTGTCAGAAGCCATGCTTCAGTATGTCCAGATCAGTGTGGTTTGGATATAACTGCTGAGTCCAGCACGGCCGTCGAGTCCATGCAAAAAAAATGCAAAGTCCCCGCACCCGTGAATGAGCTTACCAGTCCTGCCTCTGAGCAAGCCTTACTTTGTACCAAGGGTGGTCATAAAGCAGATGAAAAAGAGGCCATCTTCACAGAAAGGGAAAGGCAACCCAAATGTAATGGCTCTATTCTTTAATTTCCATTTTTCCTGATGCTCAGCAATAAAATGTATATTCATTGAGCAGCAAGAAAGAAAATCATACTGATGATAAAATGTCCTAGTTGGAAATTTTTATATCTCTATTTCCCCACAAAATAAACATCTTTATATTCACAACACTTTGTTTGATATAGCTAAAATGTTCTAACATTAAAAACTGCTTTCTAATCTAATGATAAATTACCACAAGTCCAGGGAATAATTAAGTACACACACACAAAAATATCCAAGTCTGTGTTCACATCAGTAAAAAGATGGCAATTAAAGTAAGTGATAGCTATAATTACCCACACATAACTATATTTCAGCAAATGAGCAAACAGATAATTATTTCTGGGAAACAGAGGTAGCATGCAGATACTGGCATTCAAAAGAGAAATCATTTCCTAGAAAATAACACTATTTCTGTTCCAATTAGAACTTTAAGTTATTTTAAACATTTACTTTCATCTTGTGCCTTTATTTAGAAAGGACACTGTACTATCTGAATTATGATTCTGTACCGTTAATTGCCTTAAGTGTTATCGTGACCAGATCAAACGCTGCACACAGGGACATTTGTTCAAGTTGTCCTATACAGATGGAGAAACCTCCTGACTCTGTCCTCTGCACAGCACTTACTGGTTCATCTGCAACATCCATCACTGTTTCAATCAGAGGATGCCTAGAGGAACCCTGGTACACAGGGCATGCAGCTGGATATTTTAATAGTCCTGGGGAAAGTGTCGGGCATCTAGAAATTGATGGTTTTCACTAGAGCAGCGTACACGCATCAAGTTGCTTTGAGAGACTGTGTCCCCAGTTGAAATGATTTTTCTTTTGTGCACATAACTCAAGATTTTCAAGTGATCTTCAATTAATGTCCACACAGGAACAGCTTTAAAAATCTGCTTGCCATAAGCATTTAAGGGAAAACACATAAATCTGTGTCTAGGGTGTGGACCTGCACTATTTATTACATGCTGGAGTTTAGAAGCCTGAGATTGCCAAAGGCTCAGTTCTCTGGTATCAATCTCAAGGAGCATGTTCCATGAACATTTCCATTTAGGTCTGGAGTGGTTTCATTTGCATGGTTGTTTTTTTGCATTTTGGTGAATTTTTTGTAGAGCAAGACTTGGAGCTTTTTGTATTAAGTTTTCTAAGACCCTTTCCCAAATGGTAGCTTTTGTTTTCAGCCTCAAAGTTCAGAAAAATTAAACCTTTGGGGAAGGGAAATTCCCTTTCTTCCTGCGCCTGCATGGACACCCCTTTCCCATCTCTGTAGTTTTTTAAAACATTGTGGGATTGTAGCTGCCGCACACATCAACGACCCCACCAGATGGGAGGGGCATCCCTTTCTCCCCTAGAATATGTTCTTTTTTGCACCCTCTTTATTCTGTCACCCTGGCTAGTGGATTATCAAGTCTGTTAATGTTTCCAAGGAACATTTCTTTTCCCAAAGAACCAACATTGGTCTTGTTCCCTGTTCTGTATTTCGGTGAGGTATGTCCTTGCCTTACTGCATCTTCCCTCCCACTTTCTTGGTGCTTATTTTCTGCTCTTCAACCCTTATTTGGATCCCCCTTCTCTCCTAGCACATAGGTTTAAAGCTACCTGTATCCATCCGTTGAGACCTCAGCCACCCCCCACAGGTTCTGTCTTATTTTCATGGACGTTAGTTGGAATATTTTGGTTTTCAATTCAGACTTTTTTTTTTTTTTTCTTGAATGCATGGATTTCTGGATTCAAGAACTTCTGAACGCTGTGGAGCTCTAGCTTCCCCTCTGCATGGACTCTCAGTACCCTCCCGTGTCACCAGCCTGGCAGGAGAGCTCTTAGTCTGTAAAGTACTGTGTTATGGGGAATTATTCATGCCATAGCTTGCACTAAATGAGTTCTTTAGAGTTTAATTCTTTTAAGTTTTCTCCATGTACGTCCTTAGACCTTCCACCAAGACCCACTTGTTCCGCCTTTCAGGTGGTCAGGCCTCTTTTGCCCTCTTCTCCATCTTTTGAGTTGATCGACATTGAGGATGCAGCTGGCAGGTGGGATTTGTCCTGTAAGATATTAGAGAGTTTTGCTGCCGACTGCCCTCACCTTTTAAGTGATTTCTCATGCCTTCCTCTACCTCTGAGCATTCCAAGTCCACCGAATGCTTAATCCTTTATGTTTTTATTTTTTTTCTAAAAATATTCTTAACTCCCTTTCATTTTTATAGGAATTTTTTGTTACTTTTAAAAATTGGTGTCACCAGTTATTTTCTTTGAGCATGTTAAGTATGTCCTTCTACTTGTCTTTGGGCCTCAGCTGCTCCTTTGGTGGTCATTTGCCTCTTTTAAACCCCTGGCTGCTTTAGGATTCATGGTTAGCCTTTATTTTACAAGAATCTCACTATGACCCTGGCAGTGGTTTTATTTTCATTTTTCTACTCATGCTTTCCGTAGGTTTGAATTTAAAAATAAAAGCTAGGCTCAGTTGGGCTTACTACACAGACGGGGTGGGGCCTCCTCAGGGTGCACGTCCCTGGCCTGCAGGAGCACAGCCCTCTGGGTGTCGGCAGCACCTGGTGTGCCTGCAGTCTGCTCCTGCTGTCACGCCCGCTCTGGCACCTACTCCTGTATCTGCAGGAGTGCACTGTGGCCTTCAGGTTCTGTTTGCCAAGTCATCTGCACCATCGCAGGTTGTCTCTTGGGTTTCTGCTGCTGTTTGTTCTGTTTTGTGCACAGTAGAAGGTCGTTCCCATCGGCTACAGAGTCCACCGTGTGCTAGTCAAGCCTGTAAGATGCCCTGTAGGGTGCCCTGCAGGATACCCTGTAAGGTGCCCTGTAGGATGCCCTGCAGGATGCCCTGTAAGGTGCCCTGTAGGATGCCCTGCAGGATACCCTATAAGGTTCCCTGTAGGATGCCCTGTGAGGTGCCCTGTAGGATGCCCTGCAGGATACCCTGTAAGGTGCCCTGTAGGGTGCCCTGAGGATGCTCTGTAAGGTACCCTGTAGGGTGCCCTGCAGGATGCCCTGTAAGGTACCCTGTAGGATGCCCTGTAAGGTGCCCTGTAGGATGCCCTACAGGATGCCCTGTAAGGTTCCCTGTAGGTTGCCCTGTAAGGTGCCTTGTAGGATGCCCTGAAAGATGCCCTGTAAGGTGCCCTGTAGGATACCCTGTAAGGTGCCCTGTAGGATGCCCTGCAGGATACCCTATAAGGTTCCCTGTAGGATGCCCTGTAAGGTGCCCTGTAGGATGCCCTGTAAGGTGCCCTGTAGGATGCCCTGCAGGATACCCTGTAAGGTTCCCTGTAGGATGCCCTGTAAGGTGCCCTGTAGGATGCCCTGCAGGATGACCTGTAAGGTGCCCTGTAGGATACCCTGCAGGATGCCCTGTAAGGTTCCCTGTAGGATACCCTGCAGGATGCTCTGTAAGGTGCCCTGTAGGGTGCCCTGCAGGATACCCTGTAAGGTTCCCTGTAGGATGCCCTGCAGGATGCCCTGTAAGGTGCCCTGTAGGTTGCCCTGTAGGATGCCCTGTAAGGTGCCCTGTAGGATGCCCTGTAAGGTGCCCTGTAGGATACCCCTGTAAGGTGCCTTGTAGGATGCCCTGCTGGATGCCCTGCAAGGTGCCCTGTAGGTTGCCCTGTAGGATGCCCTGTAAGGTGCCCTGTAGGTTGCCCTGTAAGGTGCCCTGTAGGATGCTCCAGTGAGCCCGCCTCTGGGCACTCAGCTCACGGGCTCCCTCCTCATGCAGTGTGGACTCACCAAGGAGACTGCAGCTCTCTTCCTGGCTGCTCTGTGCTTTCCCAGGGGGTAGCCTGCTGCCCTGCTATGAGGCTGCCCAGGAAAAGGGCCATGTGAGTGGACTAACTAGAATCCTCTGAGGCCTGCAAAAACCCCACACATGACCTTGGAAAGGCACCATCCCTCAGCCAAGCCTGGGTTTGCTGCTGGTTTGATGCCTGCCTCATGAGGAAGCTAAACAAGGGCACATTGTGGAGCCATGCCCAACTTCCTGACCCTAAAAAATACAAAATCACAACCATTTGATGCACAAAGCCTCTAAGATCTTCCTTGCCCCAGGTGTGGAAGGGTCGGAGGTCAGGGATGGGGTGGGGTAGGGATTGGGAGGTGGGGGGCAGGTGTTGCACAGCATGGATAACTGCTGCCATCCAGGTGCCAGTGGAAAGACCACACTTTCCAGGCCCAGGTGATCATGCGCGAAGGTGCTGTCAGCCTTGCGTCCAGCTGTTCCTGTGCACTGCTTCCCTTTCCCTCCAGTGGACGCCGGGAGCAGACCTGCTGGGGGGTTTGGAAGGGGGGTCTCGGGTTTTACAGTCAGCACCACTCACCGCTTTCCTCAGTGCTGGGGTCAGAGTTGAAACCTCACCAACGTTTCTCACCGAGTCTGTCCTCTGACCACGTCCATGTGCCCTGGCCCTAGGACTCCAGCAGCCCTCCAGCGGCTGGGACAGAACCCGGGGTGGCCCCCATGCTCAGCAGGCGCTCTCCCTAGGCCAGGCCCAGCAGGTCCATGTCCTCCCCCTTCCCTTTGTTCTGTGTCCCCCCCACCGCCAGAGGTTCTCTGATGATCCTCCATTTCCCCCATGGTTCTGTTTTGTTTTAAGCAACCGTGTCTAATTAAGTTTAATTTCACCCTCTATCATGCTTCATTTTATTACTGAATTTTTCAATTTTAGAATTTCCATCTGACAATTTGTGTATGTTTTATTTTGTTCTTGATTGCCCGTTTCTGCTGAACCCCCCGTGCTCCCATCCACGCGGGCAGGGCACACTTTCTTACTTGAAGGTGTACATCTTTGGACTCCAATCTTTTGAGCCCTTGTGGATATGCTGTGACTGACAGCTATTTCTGCAGTGATTTCTCACCGACGTGTCTTACTGCTTTTGACTGTGTGTTGGACTTTGTATTTGAAAAACAGTTTGCAGGAATATTTTGAGGTTGGGATGCAATTATCGTCTTTTGGGAGAGTCCCCGTGTTTCTCCCTGGAGACGGGGCCCTGTTGCTCCAGCAGCACCTTGGTCATCTTTAGGTTGAGATGTTTCACAGCTGAGCTGTGGTTCCCAGGTCTGGCCACTGACTTTTGGAATAGACACTTGAAATCCCTCCCTGAAGGTCCTGGTTAGTCCTAGGCTTAGTCTTTGTCCCTAGAGTCCAGCAGGCCACGGGAAACACAGGTGGGCTTCTTGGCTGCCTTCGCTGGGCCAGGATGTGCCTCCTGCCTGGGAGGACAGCCAGAGTACGGTCCTCCTGGCCTCGGGGCCTCTCGTCTCCCTTCCAGCCCCCTCCAGTAGCTCTCTGTCTAGCACCTTCAATCAGACTAAACAAAAAGATCTTTTTCCAGCTCTTCTGGATGTGCCCAGGGAAAGCGTGGCCAGTCATGGCTAGACGCTGTAGGCATCTTTTATACAGGAGAAAAAATAACTGTTTACACAATTTGAGATACCTGCAGCCAAGCCGATTCCCACACAATGTTCTCATCAATGCCCTTCAAACACCTGAAGGGGCCTTGGCATTTATATCCATTCCTTCAAGATTAATTTGCTTCACATTTATTTATTATGAGAAAAAATATTTTTAATTGGAGGTATTGGTGGAGCATCTATTTCCTCCTTCTTCTTAGTTTAAACTCATTTTACACTGGCTCTTATGGACCAATACTGTAAAGCTTTCTGAAAACTCACAGATAGTGAGTGCAATTTTAATTCCTTAGCCCAGGCAATAATATGCTGACAATAATACCTGCAGTGCAGTTCACAGTTTAGATCCTATTTTCCAGTTATTAAGCCTACTCCGTTTTTATATTTTAAATTCATTCTTCCTAGAAAGTTGATACAGCTTAAAACTTTCATCCATTTACTTCTAAGTTTAAAAGTGCTTACCATTTGAGACGGAATTTCCATTTTCAGCAGTAATAGCACTAGATAGTGAATTAGATAATTGAATTCCATGGTTATTTGCATTTCTATCTTGAGTCTCCGAAGCAATTTCTGGTGTACTAGGATCATCCCGTCCAGTTAGGTTCATGTTAGTTTCAAAACCTAAAGTAAAATTTAGAAAAGATTATTCTTGTATGATAAAATGTACTGAAAAAAATAAATAAAGCTATGAAGAAAATAATAAAGGTCACCAAATCAATGCTAATTATAGTTAATACAAATTGATAATAATCCTTAAATTTTTGGCCTATATGATACTCACCAAATATTGTTGCAACACTGTTAAACATGAATGAAAACATTAAGTGGTAAAAGCCAACATTTACTTATGACTTTTGATGTCATAGGTCACACACTTATTGCAGTGTTGCTCAAGTTGAGAAGGCCGTAAGTTCATGTACCTGGAATTCTGGATTATTACATTTAAATATAGTAAGACATTCTTACAGCTTTCACAAATAACAAATGTTTTCAATGTGATGATACATTTTTATTATTCCTTTTGGAAAAGGAGACTTCCAATGCACTATAATGTATTCTGTACACTAAAATAATTAAACATTTACTCTTTGTCCTATATTGAGTGTCCTGTGGTGCATGAGGTCAGAAGCCATTGTCTATATTTAGTAAAGGCCAAATGAAGTCTTTTGAACACCTGAGTACATGGCCTTCGGAACACACTCACCCAGGCAGACTGTCCCAAGGTGGGTGCTTTGACCTCAGGAAGGGTTACAAGTGACCAGAGCTTCACATCAAGCAGGTGTTGGATATAGCCTCTCTGTACACCTTTCCACCTGGCCTGCAGCCTCCTGTGTCAGTTCCCTCTCAGGCCAAGACCTGGATTGACTCTCACTTCTCAGAAACCCCAAGCAGCTCCAGACCGTGGAGCGGGTGATGGAACAGAAGGCGAGTTGTGCTGTGTTTGTGCTTTTCGTTGATACTCAGTGGATTCTGACTGTCTTGAAGCTAGGCCTTTCAAAGGTGTAGGCTAACAAATTATTCAAAAGCGATAACACCATCTTTTGCATTATTATACTTGGTTCATGGCAAAACAGTGTGTTATCATCCCTGACCCCAATAACCCAGATCCCAAGAGGCAGAGACATTACCCATATTTTGCTGGGAATTGAGGTCAATCAAAGTCACGCAGCTGGAAAGAACTAGAATAGAATTTTAACCCTATATTCTGGTTACTGTTCAGTTTTTTTCCCCACTAAAAATCAAATTAAATAATGTCCTTTCCAGGCAGAAAATTCTTGGAAGAACAGCTCTTGCCTACAATATGAAGAAAAGCGGAGGCAGAAAATGTAGGGAGGGAGGAGGAAGGAGGCGCAGGAGGCAAACAGGCAATGGGGAGGGACAGGGAAGGTCGGGAGCCTCCAGAGCTCGCCTCTCCAGGCCTGAGCTTCCTGACTGTCCCTCTCCCTTGCTCCTTGGTCCCTGCATTCGGGTGGCTCCCAGGCATGTTCCTCTTCCAGGTTTCATGTGCTATTCCACATTCCCCCTCCCTGCAAGGTGCTCCCCCGTCCACCCTGCATCTGCCACCCACAGGTCAGGACCTTGGTCACGTCCCTGCAGGGACCTCTCGTGAGCTAACATCCACAAAGCCCAGCCTGCTCTACCCAAAAAAGGAAGACACAGCCTGAAGACGGAGAGGGGGAAGATGCCAGATTGAGAGAATGAAGGCAAACTGGTCAGAGAGTCCACGCAAACCATCCTCAGATGGCCAAAGCCATCCTGAGCAAGGAGGAGGAAGCAGGATGCAGGGCACTGCCACGTCAGAGGGATCAAAAGGGAACGGCACTGGTGTAAAAACAGACTCGTAGCCCAGGGAACGGGAGAGAGAGCTAAGAAGTAACCCATACTTATGGCCAGGTGATTTTCCACATGCGGCTCAGGACACACACTGGGCAAAGATGACCACCTCCAAAAGTGATGCCGAGAAAGTCGGGTGTCCACACGCAGCAGAATGCAGCTAGACTTTGCCTTGCACCAGTTACAGACGTCAACTCGAAATGATTAAAGCTTCATCATGAAACAGTGCAACTATCAGGAGAAACCGGGGTAACACTTCAGGACATTGGAAAGGGCAGGGAGTTTTTGGATATCACCCCAAGAGCACACACACAAAAAAAAAAAACACAGAAAGAGAAAGAGGGGGTTATCCCAATCTAAAAGCTTTTGCACAGCCAAGGAAATGAACATTAAAAGGAAAAGGCTGCTCACAGGTTGGGAAGAAACATCAGCAAACTTTGCCTCTGACCGTGGGCTGGTATCCAGAATATATAAGGGATGCCCCAAACTCCAGAGCAGAAAAACCCAATTAAAAAATGTGCAATAGACCCGAACAGACATTTCTCAAGAGAAGACATACAAGTGGCCAAAAGGCATAGGAAAAAATGCTCAGCATTACCAGCCATCAAGGAAGTGCAAATCAGAACCCAATGAACCACCATTCGAGTCCAGGTGGAAGGCCTACGTCAAAGACAAAGACAGTAGGTGCTGCCAAGGAGGGGAGACGGGACTGCAAACTGATACAGCCATAGTGGAAACCAGTAGGCTGAGGGCGGAGCTAGCGTGACCCTGCAACCCCCCTCATGGCGCACACACCCAAAGGAAGTGAAGTCAGCATGTCGGGGACACCTGCTCTCCTGTGCTCTCCCTGCGCTCCCCACCAGCCACGACTCGAAAGCAACCTACAGACCCACCAGTTTATCAAAGACAAGGAGTGCAGTGCACAAACTCAACAATGAAAGAAATCACGGCATCCACAGCAATGGGGATGGAACGGAAGTCTTTAGGTTAAAGGAAATTACCAGGCACAGAAAGACAGGCCCTGCATGGAACCTAAAAACCTGGATCCCACCAGAGTGGAAAGGAGGACAGTGGGTACCAGAGGTGGAGCAAGTAAGGGAAGGGAGAGAGGGGCCGATGGATCCCTGGTGCCAAGTTACAGTTGACAGGAGCCAGGAGTTTTGGGTGCTCTGCACAGTGGGGTGACTACAGACAACAATGGCATACTGTGGATTTCAAAAACTCCAGAAGAAAGAACTTGAATGTTTCAACACAAAGCAATGATAATGTCTGGAGAGGCAGACGCAATAATCTGATTTAAACATTATTCAAAGCACACAGGTTTCAAAACATCACGTGCTACCCCATGAGTAGCACAAGTTCTTTGGTATCAGTTAAGCTTCAAAGTCCAAGCAGAAGAACTTATCTAACCCAGTTAAACGCCCAGTAGGACAGCCTGGCTGCTGACTCCCTTGCACATGAAAACTCAGGCAAAGGCCTTCCGCCCAGCCAGCACGGGCAAGGATAGTGAAGTAGACAGGTTGATCTGCACCGTCAAGATCTCCGCTGTTCCTGATGGCCAATCTGGAACAGGCTGAAACTGAAAGAAGGATCATTCATTTTGGTCCAGTCCAGAACTTCTATCTATGAAAAAAAAATTTCCATTTAAAGCCATTTTAAGACAGCCCTTCACCTGCTTTTATTTCTGTTTAGGCTAGTTTATTTTTCCACCCTTCAGTTTGGGTATTTATTGAGTGCCTACTGTGTGCCCGGTACTCTCCAGCGGCTGAAGGTGAGGAGTGAATCATGGTGGTGGAGCCCCGAGGTAAACTCCACGGGGGGAACACTTGTGGGTCCTCAAGGTTTGGCAGCACCACCAGGTCAGGGCACCGTCTCCCTGAGGGGGCCTTTCAGCTCTGAGAAGGCGCAGGAAGAAGCAAGGTGCACAGAGGCACCTCGCACATGCAGGAAGAACTCCCTGTCTGAAGAGCCAGGTAGCAGCGACCTGAGAAGTCAGCATGTGGGAGCACAGGAGTGACACAGGGAGACAGGGGCCACCAGACAGGGCACAATCTCTGCCGTCCACCCACAAGTCATCACCGAGTTCCTCTGTGTAGGGTCTTCCCTCCTTAGTTCCTCTGCTGATATAAATGACGAAGCAGCTTCTTTCCTGAACTTCATGTTGTCACCCCACTGCATGATGACAAGCTGGGAGTGAGGCTAGAAGGGCACTCTGGCAGCGAAACGGGATCGCCCTCAGTGTCAAGGTCCCTCTCTGGGGTGGTCCTTATTTGCCCATATTAGCAGGGGAGTCCTGGCTCATTGCGGTATGGGCCGGTGTGTGCTCCGCAGCACCCTTACTCCCAGTTAAACCCAGCTGTGCCCCAGCACCTGTGCCTGCCTTGTTAACCCCTCCATCTAACCCCAGGAGAGCCAGGGCAGAAACCCTGGGTAACACAATTTTGCTGTAAAGGGGCAGCTTAGAGAGGGCATGTTGGCAACATTCCTTGCTCAGAGCACCCATTAACTGGGCACAGCACTGAAGGAAAGGAAGCAAAGACAAATGAAGGGCACGTTGGCATTCTATCTGGAGAGGCCTTTGTCCCTAAGCACACATGCAAGATGCATATTTCATGGAGAATTTGGGAATGATTCAGAGCAAATAAAGTCACCAAGCCGTGTGTGTGGCTCCAAGCAGTGGACATCAGCACTATGAAGGCAAAGAAAAGTCACCCAGAAAGAAAAGAGTTGACACTCTCAAAAGGACCTAAGCAAACCAAAGAAGTAAGGAGAATCCCACCTAAGAGGTATGTCAGAGGCATTTTTTGTCTCTGCGTCTCGTGAAATACACGGTGAGCAATCCAGTGCATGCTCTGCCTGGGTGCACAGTGATGGTAGCACTAGCAGCCTTAAATACCTAAGGTTTTTTTTTTAAGCCTCTAAACGGAGTTCCCTGTTTCTTTGTGACCTCCGCCTGGTGCTGTTCCACAAACCAGGTGAGGTGAATCACATCAGCATGTGACTCAGAGATGAAGTTCTGGCCTTCATATTAGGATATGATTATTCCATACAAGTATGCAATACAGACACATTTATGATGAGTTTTAATCTAATGAGATTAAAAATCTTTAAATGTTAATACAGTTTTTTCACTTCTCCTGTTATTTTTATATAATTTAAATATCATTGTGGGTGGGTATGATTCTTTTAAAACCCCCCACACCCCAGGGCAACCTCAAGGGTGTCTGGAGACATTCCTAGCTGTCACACCTGGGGGAGGGAGGCCACTGGCATCTCGTGTAGGGAGGCCAGGCATATGGCAAAATGTCCACGATGCACAGGGGCCCATCTGGCCCAGAACGTCACCAGTGCTCAGTGAGGAGCCCGCCTCCAACACAGGTCAGGTCCCACCGGCTCCCTCAGCCTCTCTGCCAGCTCTTACCTGAGCTGAGATCTACAGGCTGCGTGGACCCTCCACAGCCAGTCGCCTGCTTGTCCTGGAGGAGCCTGTTGGCCTCTCTGCACCCTTCATTCTGCGGGAGCATGGCAGCTCCCCACGTTGTCCACTCCCCAGGAGGCAGGACTTCAAGGTCACCCTGGAGCACAGCAGCCCTCTCCCCAGGCCAGGGCAGCTTCTGTCCCCACTTCTGTCCCCATGCTTCAGTTTTCTACCCTGTGCTTCTGGCTCTGGGCACACTGCACTCCCTGGCTGGCTTGCTCTGTCTCCCTTCTCTAGAACATGGGCCCTGGGAGCCAAACCCTCCCTGTGCCGTGCTCCAGGGCCTACAGCAGTGCCAGGCAAGGGGAAGTCACTCAGTGTGGGTTGGAAGAAAAGGAAAAAAAGGAGCAAACAAGAAACAAAGTGTGACGACATTATTGTCATAAAGATTGTGTTTTCCCAGCACAGCTGCACCCTGCGACTGTACAACAGTTGACAGGCTTGCTCAACCAAGCTCACGCAGATGAGTCTGGTGGGACCCTGCACCAAGACAGCACTCCTCCCTTCACATCAGATGATGGAAATGTGAGAAAGGACTTCCAAAGGGAGTAATGTGCCTTGGAGGTCCAATTTCAATTTAAAATCATAAGGTAAGGAAAATATCTCATTGCCCCCAGTGAACATTTTCTAGTATTCAAAGCACTGGAGCCATTTGCTTTCTACCTGAGCATGTTAACTTACAGGAGAAGACATCCACGGAGATTTGAAATCGATACCTGATATCAGGTTTGAGGTTCTCATGTAGTTTCACGATGTCCTGCCAATTGTCCACGGGCAAGGGCCACACATATTTAGCCTTTTTAAAATCTTATATCAGTCTACAGTTTCCAGCACCAGCAAGTTAAAGTCAATTTGGTAAGTGTTGGAGTGCTTTTTCTAAGCCACATGTGATCCTGAATTCTTGGTGTCTGGGTGCAGCAGCTCACCAGACTGCAGTGAGTGGGGCTCTGTGCACCCCAACCTCTGCAGAGGCCCCCCTTCCCAAGGCCCAGAGAGGGACTCAGACAGTGGGAGCATTGGAGGGATTATTTCTTTGCATCTATAAGCTCCTGGGTGTGTGCACTGTCCTTTTTTTTTTTTAAACAGAGGTTCATTTCACTCCCTAAATCTTCACTGGCCATTTCTATTCTTAAAAAAGTTCACCCACCTCCAATTGTATAAGCTTCTGTCCCTGGAAATGGAACCTGGCCCAGACATAGAGGGCTCTACCGTCATCCTGCCCTGGAGGAACTCACATCCTCGGGGAGAACACGGGTGGAGTCCTGGAGTGAGACCACCAGGCAACAGAGCCTGTGGCTGCCGTGGATGTTTCGAGGAGTGCCCATGTGGGAGCGGTCAGACTCCTCAGGCAGTACCTGGGCCATTTCACAAGTCCACCCTGATGTGAGAGGAGGGAATAGGAATGGAGGGGAGAAGGAGGGAGGCGGAGAGGAGGGAAGGGGCCAAGGATGCAGTCTCTGCAGGGGACAAGAGGCTTCTTGCTGGGGACAGTCCCTGCACACACTTGAGGGAGGAGAGGCCTATGATGCACGTCGCAAAGACTGACACAAGCACTTCTCAAGTCAATAGCTGCAAGAAGCCTGGCAAAAGGCAGAGCTTGCCCACGATGCCCAGAGCCTGGCGGCTGCCCCAGGAACTAAAAACTGAAGGCAGAGGAGCAGGAGTGAGCGGTCGGCCAGCCACGCTCCTCAAACCAGAGAGTTCTCAACATGTATCCAACATGTATCAAGCCCTACAGGATCCGGACTTCATGCCACGACGTAGCTTCGTGCTTTACAACCCATGCACCTGCAGGAAATGATCCCTCCCATGCTCCCTCTGCAGAGTGCCGAGAGGTCACAGTGAATGACGGGAAGTCATGGTGCAAACTGGTAAGAGCAAGGAGGAAGGCAGAGAGGACAGCCCTTCAGTAGAGGAAGGTCGAGGAGTGAAAACTCTGGAAAACTCACTGCGGGACTCTGTCCGACTCCTTATCTGGAGATGCGGCCCACTGAGAAGGGCGTCCAGGGAGCCTTGCCAGGGAGGGGCTTCTCAGGTTCTCCAGGACCCAACTCAAAGGGCGACTGCCCTCAGGACGCCTTAGTGTTAGGGTGGCAGGTGACCAGGGCTGAGATGAACATAAGAGGCCCCGGGAGCCCACTGCAGAGCTCTGAAGGGCAGCAGGAGGAGGGCACAGAGATTCTGGAGGCTGGACAGCATGGGGAGAGGAGGCAGAGGAAGGGACAGGGAAGCCCCCCGGGAAGGGGCAGCTCTGCCCAGGGCCCCGTGTGGGGCTGGGAGCCGGGGCTGTGGCTCCTGCGGCATCACAGGACTGCGTCCACAGGCATTCTGAGAAAGGGTGTAGTCTGAAAAGAAAAGTAGTTTTAAAATATTTCCTTGGTAAATAAAAGTGTGTGAGCTTCGAGGCGAGACTATGACTGGAACAGTCGTGGGATTCAGACTTGGGCAGCCACGGAAGGACCTGGAGTCGGAGAGGAAGGGGAGTCCAAAGTCCCTGTACTAATCCCAGCAGCACTCTCTGCAGCAGGAGCAGGCACAGGGCTGTGCAGCTGAGTGGAGCCTATGAACCCCTCAGGAAGGGCTTCTTCCAGGAAGAACTGGTCCTGGGAGCCAGGAGGTGAAAGCAGAGAGTGCAGAGAGAAAGCGGGTGCAGGCCGCAGGGCAGGGGTGTGGGCAGGGGAAGGCTGCACGGGGAGCTGGCCTATCGCATACCGCAGGAGGTCAAGGACAGCCAGAGCGAGGCCAGGCGAGCAGCGGTGTTTGTTTAAGAAGGCTTGAAACTCACCTCCCTGGCTCCCCGAGAGGGAAATGGTTGACAGTGCATTTTGGAATCGGGAGATCGGATCCAGGTTTTAGTAAGGCAGGAGGAAGACAGGCTAGCGGTCAGGCTGCCCAGCTCTCAGAGCGCTTGGGAGACACAAGGAATGTGAGGCGCGCGGCACCCCTTACGAACATGGCTGTGGCTCTCCGACACTCTACAGGAAGAGTCCTCCTAGGAAAGGCCACTGGGCCCAGGGAGTGCAGGACTCTTTCCCACCTGGGCTCAGGAAGGGGAGAGACACAGAGCGTGGTGCCTGGTGCTCTCTGGGCCTTCTCACAGCTCATTTATAAGATGGGACGTCACAGCTGGACCCGCCTTCAGACATACCTGGAAGGTACACAATTAAATTTGGACACGCTCCCCTTGACTTGAGGTCAGCATCCAGTTTGTGTTTAACAAAATCTGGTTTGGGTTAGAGGAGCGATTCCTTTTAGATCTGATTTCTCGGAGAGTTTCAACTGCACATGAGGGAAATCAGAAATAAGAACTTCGTCATCGCCCCCAACCTGCCGCTCCGGGAAGGGAACTGGTCTTTCTTTGATTGACAGACAACCAGAGTATTTCTCTTCCTGCCTCTTCAAAGAAAAAAGTTCAGGGTGAAGAGTCCCATAGGCACAGTGGTCCAACGAGGGGGAGACCTAACACGTGGGTCAGTGGGAGGAGAGCAGGATGTCCCAGGGGAGACGTGCTGTGAACTTGTGCACGCTTTGAACAACACGGTTCTAACTGACCCTAAGCCACGTGCAAGAGATTCTAACCACCCCCCTTGCTAACAGTCGCTGAAAAGTACAGAGAAGGCCGTCCTGGTCTGCTGGAGATGGAGAGGCCAGAACCGAATGCCGTGGTTCAGCAATGGCTCTTGTGGTACAGCCAGGACCCACAGACTGGTTACATTTCTAAAGAATTCAGAATTGATTGCTTCCAGGAATGCACAAAAAGTTAAGTCACGCCAATTTCCTTTTAAACTTAACCAACTGGATCTGCATTTGCCCATTTGTTCCGCCCCTGCCATAGCGGGGACAATCTCTTCGAAGCCTTTCCTTGTCTTTGTGCAGCTCCTGGTATAAAGCTGGTCAAAGGTGCAGTCCCTAAACCACACGCCTGTCTGGTCCACAGCTTGTTTCCCGCAGGGTCCCTCAGGTGACAGGTCACTTTCGCTTCTGTTTTTTTTACTTCTCCTCCTGCCAGGTGGGATGCAGATCCAGGGACCTGAAAGGGTGAGTGGGCAGTGGCTCCTCATGCCGCTGTTCAGGAAAATGGTCCTTCTCAGAGTCCCCAGGAAGCAGGCAGAGGAAGGCCTGCCCTTCAGTTCAGCATTTGGGACACCCACGGCTGGATGGGCAGCTGGTGTGCTGTTCTTCATCAGTTGAACACAAAACAAAACTGGACTGAACAGGGAGAACCAGCAGAAGTGAAAAAGGAAGAAGAGGTCATCATGGTGGCCACAGCCCTGCTCAGAAGTCAGAGAAAGTCCCAGATGAAGCACTTGACAATGCAAAGGGCCCAGGCCAGGGCCATCTGGAACGGGTCAGCCAGAGACCTTGTGTGGACATTCAGCCAAGATGCCAGACCTGGGCGACACCCAGGTGGCAGGACAACTGGGCGGAGGTGGCAGCACTGTGGACATCAGGGGCAGAACAGCCCCACCAGCTGCTCCTCTGAGGCCTTACAGAGTCAACTAAAAATGTCCATGGGATTGTTGGTGAGCCCCAGGGACTGCTCCTGTCACAGCAGGTGATTGGCTGGACTCAGTCCTGGTGCTTATGTGGCAAAACTTCCCCTGACCCCAGTAGTGACTCTGTGTCGCAGAGTAGACACTCGTCACCTAGGAGGGACAATGCTGGAGGCAGGTGACACAGGGGTCCTGTGGGTCTGCACTTCACCCAGAGCCACAGGCCAAGGCCTGACAGGGTGCTGGGTGCTGGGATTCTCCTCTTCAGGTGGCTCCACGGTGAATCCTTTCCCATCAATCCTCCTTCAAGTACAGGTCTAGTATCGCTAATCTGGGTATTCAAAATTAGAAATGCTTCAAAATTTGAAACCTTTCAAGCATTGACATGATCCCTATAGTGGAAAATTCAATACCATGAACCATTAACTCATGCACAATTATAATAAAAAACATCCTATAAAATTGCCTTTAGGCTCTGTGTGTAAAGTGTACAGAAACATGAATGAATCCCATGTTTACATTCGGGTCCTATTCCCAAGATAGTGCATTTATCTATGCAAATATTCCAAACTCTGAAAAATTTTTTAACCTATATAGATGTTTATGTGTGAATGAATAAAAAAATAGCAAGGAAAAAAAGAGTCCTTTCCACATGGCCCAATGGGGTTACTACGACACGTCATTTGATTATGCCCTTACTATGCCCTTTCAGGGATCTCCTTCGTGTGCAGGGTGGGGCCTGCACTGCCTCCTGAGGAGGTGGCCCCCTCCTGTGCTGGCACTGTGTCCTGGGGTCCAGTTTCCTCTCCCTCCCAGGACACAGTGCCAGCACAGTGGTGCACAGTGGTGCACAGTGGTGCACAGCAAATGTGGCTGGGAGGTCACTCCGTGGGTGGGACAAGCACTTAACAATGAAAGAGAGAACACTTTGAGTAAAACTGGATGTTTGTCAGGTCTGAGGGCAGAGGGGCAGCTAGGGACATACAGTTAGTGTCCCCAGGAAAAACGCGACCTTCCTCCTTAGACACACTCAGGTTCCCAAGTACCACTGCTTCTGAGGGAGCCCACATTTCATTTTTAAAATCTTTACAACCAAAGAGAAACAGTACACTTTATTTTTTCCAATAAATGAATGAAGCTTATCCTTATTTAACTCTTTTTCTAAAACTGAAATCCTGAGACAAAATGGTAATACCAAATATTACTGGTACTTTTATCACTTTGGCTGAAGTTGACCTCTGATACTTTAATTCCTGAGAAGAACTTCATGTCCAGAGGCCACGTCATAGAAAACTTTTCTGAGAAACGGAAGACATTTCTGATGCCATACATGGGTCCCCGAGACTCACGCAATCTCTCAGACGTGGAAATGCACTCTGGTTAGCAGCTGGACCACACCACTGGGTTTTCTAATGATCATCAGATTAAAAAGCCATTTTTATGGTCCCACATCACCATATATAAAACACCACGCCTCTTTCCCATGTCCCTGTCCCCAACCTTTAAATTAGAGATAATTTCAAGCCCGGGTGAGTGCATGGCGGAGACCCCCTGCCAAGCTGCAACTGCTTCTGTGAAATTAATGTCAACAATTAGAGTTTGCTGTCTGGTGTGACGTGCAGGAGGCCCAGCCAGGCCTCCAGTTGTGCCAAGGCTTCCGAGGTGGAAATGGGCGGGGGAGACGGAGTTGCAGGGGCTCCCAGGGACAGAGGGCAGGCGGTGGCCTGGAATGCAGCGGCCTAGGCTCTGTTTCCTGAGGACTGTGTGATATTCTTACGGCAGTTTATCTGTTGAAATCTTGGAGGACTTGTAGAGCCAGTGAGACACTGAGAGACAAGGTCAATGCAATTCCTTGAAGATGGGTCAAAGATGCTATGTTTCCCTATAGGATCTGCTGCGGGACACTGCTGTCCATCAGGAAGGGGCATGTGCACTGGGAGAAGGGCCCACCCTTCTTGAAGGCAGATATTTGTCCTCCTCTCCTCCTCCTCCCTGCTGCAGTCAAACCCAACCTATGTTCTTGGCAGTGACCTTGCCTGAGAAGGACCACTAAGGGGACAGGACTGCACTGCACAGCTGAGGCTTCCATGTGCTTTGGCCCCTGGAGAAGCCCCGCGAGGGCTGTGCCCATGGCCTGGCCCAGGTGCACATTTATGTGTGAATGAATAAAAAAATATCAAGGAAAAAAAGAAAAAAAGAAAGTGGGCTCACCCACTTCTTCCTGGATCTTCCATTTTCCATGAAAGGAAACGGACAAAACCACAATATGCGTATTTTCCTTTGAAAAACTCTCATGAACCAATTACACACATGCCTGTTTGACTTTCTTTAAAATGGAAGTTTCTTTCAGAAGATTATGTTTGGAGCTCTTTTTGGGTTTCTGGGGACTCTGGGCAAAGCACATACTATGTGCCACTGGGTTCCACCGTAGATGGCTGTAAGCCTTCCACTCAGCACGTGCCTGCCCAGGGGCTCTGCATGATCTAGAACCCAGGCATTGGTGGGGAGAAAACAGCCACATTGTCGTTTACTGTCTTCTTATCATTGATGCACACTGTTAAACTGCAAGTGGCCAGTGATTGCCAATGCTCAGGCTGTAGAGAAGAGAACCGAAGGTTTCAGGGAGAGGCCAGGATAGTGGCCAGAAGCCTAAAGGCTGTCCAGTGCCCAGTGTTGACGTCCTTGGTCATGGGGTAAGGTACAGTGAAATCAGTATAGCTAGCTCTCTAATGGTGTGGAACTTTCCAGTCTAATCCAGGATTCATGATAAAAATGGTTCGGGTCAGGCATGAAGGACCTACGAACCAGTGGGTAATGGAGAGATCCGTCTTTCCTTCTGACACTCTAGGAGATCGCTCAAGGCATCTGTCCAGCACCTCTGTGGGAAAGCATCCTGTCACTCCTGAGCATCTCTTCACAGAAGGAAGAAAACCCAGGACACAGTACCACGTGGCAATCATGAGATGCAGGGAGTCAGGGAGATCTGTACTCCCTTGCTTAAGGAGAGCTGCTGAGTGGTTTAGAGGAGGGAGCACTAGACTGCTCCCTGGAACCCCCAGTGGGAGTTTAATCTGCAATGCAGTGCAGAGACACACAGCACACAGCAGCTGCTTCCTTCAGTGGGCTGAAAGCATGAAGAATGTTTACTGTTGTGAGATAATCCACAGCTGAAAGGCCTGCCTTATTTTCAGGGTTTCAGGTAGGGCAGATTCTTCTGCCATGGTGCACGGCACGACATCCTCCTGTAATGGCTTCTTGGCTGCATGTAGCTCCTCTGAAGACTGATGAACTATTGATGCTGGATGCACATCTCTGGTCTGACTGACATGCCCATGTATTAAGGTAATTTCCCAGGATGATTTATACAATGCAAAGGGCAACTTTTTGATCAGATTGATCTAAATATTTAATTGTCGTTACTCTCTGCTTGGTTTTGTCCCTGGATCTCAAAGAAAGAGGAAGCACTGTGGCCTCCAGGAAATACCACTGTCCTGAGGCAAGGAATTTCACTTTCTTCCAGCCAATGTGCACAGAGGGGACTATGAGCACAGGTCTGACAGTAGTCCTCAGGTTAATTATGTTTGTCACTTTGCTGTCATCAAGTCTTCTATGTTCACACGATTTACAAAAGATTGAATTCCTGCCTTTTATTTTATTTTTTTTCTGAAAGGTACTAGAGAGAGACAGAGGAAACTTTTTGGGTGTCTTTCTCTGTTTGGTCACGATGACCAAAGGTCACTGCTGGCCATCTGCCTTGTTCTTAGCAAGGCTCCCAGCACAAGTGAGGGCTCATTCAGTTCACATCTAGTTGCTGGGGACCCTGCGCAGGTGCCTGACACCCCCTTCTGAGACTGAAGTTCACATTCGCACCAGGAGTAAAGGCGAGATGCTGGGTGGGCCTTGGCAGGGGATTTCAACCTCAGTTCCCAGGCAGAGCCTTCGAGGGGCCCAGGCAAAGGGACATAGAGGGTTCCAAGACCACAGGGGCACCTCTGGGACAGGTGTTAGGGAAGGTGAGGCAGGGAGGGGGTGGAGCAGAGGGCAGCAGCAGAAGGGGCTCTCAGTCACAACCTGCACGAGGATGTTTCTCAGGAACACTGACAATTGGGCCAGAAGGTTTTATCTGCTGCCCAACCCCCGTCTTTTTCTGGTAATAAGTTTCTATTTAACTTAGAAGGGAATTCCTTTCTCAGTCAGGGTCTCCGTATAGTTATTTTAATTTCAATAGTTTCCAGAGACTAAGAATAGCATAATAGAAGTAACTCAGGGGTTGGGAGAATGGAGACCTGTGTTTGATTCCTGGAGGTGAGGCTATTTCTTCCTGTGATTACGGAGAATCAGGCAGCTGGCCAAAGTCAGATTTCTTTAATGACAGGGTCATAACAGCTCTCCACCTCCTCACAGGGGCGAAGACCTAGGAAGAAAGAGGCTGATGTGCTTGGCCCACACCCAAGTGTCAGCGCTGACTACTATGGAATAGCGCCGTTGGCATGGGACACGGGGCACCTGGGTGCACCCCTTCCAGGGAGGTCACCTGCACACACCTGGGGTCCCTGCATCCTTGTCCTTTCCCTTCTCTAGCACCTGGCATCCTTTGCAGGAGATACCCTGTGAGTTCCTGTTGAATTCTCACATGACAGAAGAGAAGCTGCGGAGATTTTCAGAGCCTTATCACGAAGCCCATGAGACGCAACCAGTAGAAAGCACAGCTGCTCTGACTCCAAGCCAGTGATGCCTTCTGTCCTCCCTCTCCTGCCCCCACTCCCCTGGCCACCTTCTAAAGCAGCTGTGTATCCGGGACCTGCATTTCCCACCCCGTCTTTGGTCTTCTGCTTGCTCTGCCTGTTCCCCACTTCTGCACCTGGAGAACCTCGGCCACCCACTGCCCCCTCTCTCTCTCCTGCCCCCTAGCAGCTCTGGAAGGGGGCCCTCTGAGAGGCTGGGGCGTTCACAGCTCCCTGTCCTGGCTGCTGAACGCACCTGTACGCACCTCTGCGGCAGTCTCCCTCGTTCCTCCCAGATCCCTGGCGTTTTCTGAGAATCTGGTGACATGTATGAAATCTCTTTCCACAGAAGGTGCCTGCACACTGCTGGGGTTCCTGGTCAGGTGGAGTCTAACTCTGGATCCACAAAAGGCCCAGGATCCACAGGTGAAAGATTCACTCACGTTCCGGAACTTCTCTCACTGGAGGGGGGTGTACTCCCTTGTGGTCTGTGAGAGGGCAGAGGCAACGCCACAGGCCTCCATCCATGTTTTTGGGTTCTCAAGTACCACGCCCTGTGCTTATATGAAGTAAATGCTCATTGGATGACTCTAAGGGAAACAGGTCTACCAGTTAATGCACAATTTCATTTCATGGATTCTTGGGCATTTAGAAGAAGGTGTTGTAAATTATGAGGAAAATGGCAAAACATTCAGAACAAATACTTGGGCATTAAAAAATTGTCTTTTCAATTAATTCAGAGGAACAAAGCTTTGTGCTTTCAACAAAGACAAATTTGGCTACTGATAGTTTATAAAAATCCAAAGCTCATTTCTTACCGTAAATGAGCAAAGTATCATTTCTACTAGACCTTGGGGAATGAGAAGCACTGAAATGTATAGCCGCAATTCCCAGGCTCAGATATTCTTGGCTACTGTAGAGGGGCCAAGAAATTAATTAAAAAATCCTTAGAGAGGCATAGTCTTCTCGTATCAGAAGCTGGGTTTACTGGCACTGCAAGGGACACTCTAAGAGCTCATCCTTGCTTCATGTCCACCAGGCGACAGACGGAGGCCTTCCTTCTCAGGAGACGTCAATCTAGCTTCCCCACAGGACTTCCTCATTCAGGAAACGAGGGAAACTTGATGTTGCCTGGAAATGGTTCTAGAATGCAGAGGAATGCCTTCCTTCCATAAGAGGTAGGCTGTTGTTAGACAGGAGTGTGGACAGCAACCTACCAGGGAGGAGAATCACACGAGTGGCTGTGTGCTGCCTCTGCCCAGTCCTTTGGGACTCCAGGGCCCTCAGGCCACCCCCACTTGCACACAGATCAAAATCACCATGAAAGGGAGCTTTGTGGAGTGGGAATGAGCAGCACCCTAGGCCAGGCAAAGTCTGCACATGGGGAAGGAGCCGTGAAGGAGCCCTGGGAGCTGAGTGTACAGCCCTCTACCCCATGTCCAGATCCACAGAGACAGGTGACATTCTTAGGCTTCAGTCTCATTTGAACCTGTCAGAGACTAAATGATAATGTTAAAACTTCTACTTTGCACAGCTGGAGTGGGGAGTGGCCCTCACAGATGGCTTTGTATGAGTTGGTGGTGATTCAGAGGCATTTCAGTGATACTGAAGCTCTGGGCTTCAGGTTACTAAACAACGTACACGTGACTGCACTTGGCACAGACACATCTAAAACTCATAACTGACCTAAGACACAATTGCATTTATTTTTGAATTCAGGATGAGACTGAAATTCTTTTTGAGTTTTGATCTTCCAAAGTTGAGTCCCATTTGAATGTAATATTTAGGAATCCACAGTTATTTTGGGCCACGGTAGAAGGGCTGTCTGCATCAGCTGCCCATGCCAGGCACTGTCACTGAAGTCAGACGGGAGCTCCTGGTTGCTCAGTGAATCATTTTATTTCCATCATGAGAAATGATGCTGTGCTCCCCATGCCCGGGCTTCGGTCGTGAAAACCTGTCTCCTGTCAGTGTAGGCATTAGCTGTCCTATCCTTACTAACGTGACTTAAGAGTGTGTATTTCTCCCCCTAAAGAACATCTGTGGTGAAATATTTATATATCTGTTAATAAAATAATTTGATATTGGGATGCTTTTCCAGATTATCTAGTGCTGGCAGAGGGCAGCAGGCAGGAGCAGAGACGAGACAGTGGTGACCATGGACAGGGTCCATCATTCTCTGTACTCTTGGGTATGTTGGAAATTTTCCGTAAAGCCAACTCTAGGAAAAAATTCCTTTCAAACAGCCCTCCGGAATAAAAATGCCAAATGGTAAAACGTGTGTTTATATAATACTCTGAATTCCAAACTCCAAATATTCTTATTTGGCGTGTTTATGTAATCATATAAAATATTTGAAATTAGGGGCTGGGTTGTGGCTCAGTGGTAGAGCACGTGTGAGGCCCTGGGATTGATCCTCAGCACCACATAAAAATAAATAAAATAAAAGTATTGTGATGAATTACAACTAAAAAAATAAATATAAAAAAAATTTTGAAATTAATTGTAATTTCCATTTGGTTTAAATAAATCCTATTAAGTAAAAATGCCATCAGGGCAAGATCCATCAAATATATTTATATCTCAACTGCTTTTTAGGTAAATTTTCCATCAAATAATTATGTAATCCCCCTAATATTAGGAGGGAACACTGCACATTGTAGTTCTGCTGATGTCTTCTGAAGTTCCTGTTATGTCTGAGGAGCAAGGGTGTCCAGGTAATGAAACAAGGTTTCTAAGTGCTCTGAGAGCCACACCCTTCCGTAACTCAGCCTAGCTCTCCCTGCTTTCTGCTCCAGACTCTTGAGATGTACTGCATTTTTGTCAGTCCCCTGATCTTGTGCCCTAAGAGAAGAGCCAGGGCAGGTGCTTTCTTTCTTGTCATGAAGGATAAACTCAGCCAAGCCGCCTTCAGCGCAATGGAGCCCCCTAGTGGCCGAACACGCCCAGGTCTGTCCTCAGTCGCCCTCTGGGTTAGGCCTTGTGTTTTTAAACTAAGCAACTGGAAACAATTAGCATAATACTATTAGCCATATTATACCATCAGAGGAAAAGACAGTTGTGAATTAATGGGACTTTGTTTCTGGGAAGGCAGGGACAATGAAACCTTGGGTCCTTCCTCACTAAAGGGCTGAGAGGCCTGAACACTGTTCAGAACCACACATACGCAGAGTGGGAAGGCACGCCTTGGTATTCCCGAGTGTCTGGGACCATTTTCTCCATCCAGACTCTGTGGCTCTTACTTGCTGCACCTCGGGGGCAAACACAGAGTTCTTAAAGCTTTCTCCTGCTCTACCAGGTACAGCGTGAGGGTAGGTAAGGGAAGAGCCACTGGGGACAGAATTACTGCATTCGAGTCAGGCTCTCCTGAGCAGAGAAACTGGAGTAACTGGATCAGTCTCCCTGTGCCTCAGCTTTCCTGTAAAAGGAGTCTTAGGGTAGCAGACGCCTGCTGGTGGCCTGAGAATCCGGCAGGCTACTGAAGCGCTGCCTGGAATAGAGCGCCACGGGCACCTGCTGCTCGCGTGATTCTATTCAGCCTGGGCTGCACCCATCAGCTTCAAGATCTTATTTTTTTCTGTATGTGTGTTCTGGACTCTACAAGATTTTTTTACGACTCAAATTGCATATGCCAACAGTCTGAGGTGTGAACTTCTTTGATTTTTGTGAGTTTCCAGAACAGTCCTGGTGGGACTACAGTGAGAGAAGCTCCCCCCCATGCCTAGCAGAGCACCGTGTGTCAAGTGGAACTGCCCACTGTGGGGAATTAACCAGTAGATTAATCTTTGCAAGGTCCTGTCCCAAAGAGGCAACGCAAACATTTTGAATCCTCCTGCAAAATCTGCAGGACAACTTCCTCATATCACAACTGTATAAGAAACAAACTGTAATTATTTTAGAGGCCTTGATGGTGAACTAGCCACACAATGGATTATTTGATAAGTAAACTATTTCAGGTGAAAATAAAAACGTCTTTAAATACGTAAGGGGGAAAGTAGAAGGTTTAAAACTTGAAAGGTAAGAAACCCCAAGGTTATAGTAACTCATGAATAATCTCCCTTTAAATCATTTAGAAGAAAACGGATTCCTCCCCTTAGGATCAAACTGTGAGCCTTACAATCAGGGGCACCTCTAGAGCCCAGCCCTCCCATTAAGCATCCTCCTTCCATATCTTGACCTCTTTCACCTTCAGGAAGATTAACTTGTACATTTCAAGGAACACCATGCAACTTACTTACAAACTTACTTCCCCATCACAGACCATAAAGAATCCTGCAGTGGTCAACTGCTTAGCTGAGTGTCCTACATCTGTGAGTGGATGACCCAGTCTCCTGGTGTTAAATTTCCTGTTATTGCAGCCCAAGTCCTAAATGGTTCAAACCAATCTCTTCAAATTGCAAAGTATTTTGTAAAAACCCACAATAGGAAAACAGGATCTTATAATTTTACAGATGAAGTTTTGGTGCTATATTTGAGGTTTTGACACATGTCCCCAACACTGGGGTAATGCCACCAGAGGGACAATGACCAGCAAATTTACACACCAGGCCTGGAGACCCCACCATAATTCTCACTTCCCCTCTGGGATTTCCAAATGATGAGGTCTGTCCAGAAAAGTGTTAACCTCACTTTTTTTAAGAGAATAGCTAGAGTCAAGAATACACCTAATTTCAATCTATAGTAAAGTGAGGTTTACGAGTTATCAATAAACTTCTAATTTTTTTTTAAATATTTATTTAGTTATTGGCAGACACAACATCTTTGTTTGTGGTGCTGAGGATCGAACCCGGGCCGCACGCATGACAGGCGAGCGCGGTACCACTTGAGCCACATCCCCAGCCCAAACTTCTAGTTTTTAAAGCAAATCTTGATGTGCTCATTTAATGATCTTTCTCTTAGATTCTATCTTGGTCTGTGGAATGAAACATGACCTGTAAAATTCAAGCATTCTGCTACTTTCAAGTTCAATTTCACCTATTAGTTGCCTACAGTTAGGAAGACATTGTTAGCTAAACAAGCAACTAGCTTTTTGGTCTAGAGAACAAACAGTGAGTAAACTTGCGAAGGTTCTTAGCCTCTACTTGCTTTGCTCTTGTTCACATTGCTTTCTGGATTTTCTAGTTTTCATACCTGAAGTAATTTCTTAATCAAATGATGGAAACTAACATGTCTATGCATTTTCTTTCAAAGAAGGAGTAGGCTAATGCATGAAATGTCACACCATAGGTCAAACTCTTATTTTCAATCCTGCCACTTGACCCCAAAGAGGATATTAACCCCTCCACATTGAAGTTTTACATCTCTAAAGTGAGGATATCCACAGTGGCCATTAGCCTTGGAAGGTAGTGGGTCTAATGGCATCATGACACACTTAACAAGATGTTTTCATTAATGTACTTCTTCCTCAACATACAAAATGTTGGAAAAATATTTTGTATAAAAACTTCAATTAAAAAAAATGACAACAATCTTTTTGATTATTAAGGGCATCTGCAAAAGCAGCATGTTTGGTACAAAGGCAGCCTCATGTGAATGAAGTGGTATGTGGTGAGGTACTTTCAAGAGATTAGCAAAAATTTCTCTCTGCATGTTTTTTTCTGGCTACATTCTGCATTTACAGGGACACAAAATAAACGTGTCTTTTTTGTTTTTGTTTTTGTTTTTTTAACCAGGCAACAGCCTCTGGCTGTAACAACCTAATGCGGAGCTCATCTGAGTGGACCGTCTCCACTGCTAACTCTGCCTTAGGCTGAGTGGATGAGGAGGAAACAGAACAGAATCAGCTAAACTGTTCCTTGAGTGGTGTGTGGAAGAAGAACTCAGCTCATCCCCAGAACCTAAGGCTATTCCATGAAGGGTGCTGGCTGAACAGGTGATCATCCCAGATGTCCTGGGGCAAAACGGGGTGGATGATAAGGCCGCTAGGGTTACTGATGATATCGGCAATGTGATGTCACAAAAAATAATACCATTTCCACGTTAAAAGGAAGTGTTACAGGAGAAAGAAACCTAGTTCCAGCATGAATCAATCTATAATTCATTAAATCCGGTTTTAGTGCTAAGTGTCTCTGTATGATGAGACTTTAACGTCTTATCCTGCAACGTGGAAATGCAAATTCCTACCACTTGTCCGCACTGGTTGCAGAAGATTTTCCCTTGACATCTGCTCCGAATGGCCGGAGCGGGCCTGGACTCCGCCGGGCTATGCACAGGCACCGGCACCCACCCTGGCACCCACCGGGCTCCGCGCCCAGGCGCACCCGCCCCAGGGGGTCGGCTCACCTCCGGCTTCCCGGATCCTCCTCCCCGCGGCCGACTTCCGCAGCACGCTCCTTCCCGAACTGAAGAGGCTGGCCAGCTCGTCCAGAGGGCTGGACAGGGGCCTGGGGTTCGGGGGGCTGTAGGGGGCCGGGGCGGCGGCCCTCCTGTGCTCGGCCCTGGCTGCCCGGGCCGGGGAGTGCGGGGTCTTGGCGAAGGAGCTGCAGGGCGCCGCGCTGGGCTTCGGGGGCGCCCTGGACGGCTCGGCCCCGGGCGGGCAGGCGAAGTGCGCGGGCGGCCGGCAGGCGGGGGGCGGCCCGGGGGGCGGCGGCGGCGGCGAGGGCGGCGGCGAGGCCTGGCGAGGCCCGTCGGACACGGCGGCGCAGCCTGGGGACGCGGGTCTGTCGCCGTCCCCCTTCGGGGCTTTGGAGTACTGCGGCGACAAGGGACTGGAGCCCTCGGACTGCACAGGGTACTTGAGGTTGGTTTCCAGGACCGGCAGCTTCTTCACCTCCAGGGGCGTCAGCGGCGACTCGTCGGAGGCGGGGGAGCAGGTCACTGGCGTGGGCGGGAAGACCAGGAGCGGAGGCCGGTGGGGGAGCAGGTTGGGGAAGGGGGGCGGGATGTCGCACGTGTCCTTCAGGGGCTGGCAGCTCCCCTCCCCAGCCTCCAAGGCCAAGGCTTTCCGAGTGTCCGAGAAGAGAGGCGAGGCGGACAGGAAGGACACCATGCCCAGGCTGCCGCCCTCCTCGGGCAAGAAGTACTTCATCTCCTCGTACACGGACTCGCCCTGGTCGGGGCTGTCGGCCTCGGGGCCGCCCGCCCTGGCCGCGTTCCCCACCATCTCGATGTACACAGGCTCCGTGTCATCATCCTCGTCGCCCTGGGGTAGTGGCAGGCGCAGTGGCAGCTGCTGGGTGCACTGCGGGCCATCAGCTGGGCAGGCCCGCTGGGCACCAGGGGTTCCGGGGACCTGGCGTGCACCTGCCTGACACATGGCGCCTGGGGGCCGGGGGCCCCAAATTTCCTCGTAGGAGCCGCTGAGCTTTGTGTTGGGACTTCTCTTTGGCTTTCGAGGGGGGATCTTCTTCATGGTGCTGTAGTCATCACTGTGGGGTCTGGGTCGCGTCAGAGCTGGAGGGGAAGAGAGGGAGGGCAGTGTGAGCAAGACTCCAGCCAGCCGCCAGGACCTGAGCTGGCTGGACTGTCCCTCTCCCAGGCTCGCCTGGGTCCTCAGAGCCCCTGAACCTGAGCTGTGGAAAACCCAGGCCTTCCTGCCCCTCCACCCACTGGAGCCCCACCAACCAGACCTCCCCAAAGCACCAAGCACCCTGGCTTTTGATCTTGCAGGAGGAGGGCTTCCACCCTTTGGGGGTGATGTCTCCAGGACAGGGAAGCACAGTGAGTTCTGCTGTGTTAGAAAGCGGTGCAGGCTACAGAGACAGGAAGCAGTAGCCAGAGTGAGGGTCCCAGAACAGGTGGGTGGAGCAGGGTGGAGTGGTACAGAATGTGGTTTTAGAAGAAGTCTTGGGCAACTCCCCAAGCCTCAGTGAAGACAGCCTAAGAGTGACATTATTCACATCTCAGAGGAAGGGCATGGATAGGTCTGGGCGAAAAATACTTAGCTCAGGTCCTGGCACACTATGATCATGAAACAAATAGGCCCATCCTCATGGGAATGGAAGAAAACAAAGTTCATTTCCTAGCTCCATGGCCATCTTCAAAAGCCAGTGTTACATGAGGTTCCCCAAAGCCATGACACTCAAGAACAGAATACACCCCACATGTGCCATGTTCTAATAAGCACTGTCCTGCTGACTCTCAGTGTGCTGAAACACAGAGGGCAGAGCTTCTCCTAGATACAGAATGCACCGACCCCACTTTTAATATT
Source organism: Callospermophilus lateralis (assembly GCF_048772815.1). Lineage (NCBI taxonomy): Eukaryota > Metazoa > Chordata > Mammalia > Rodentia > Sciuridae > Callospermophilus > Callospermophilus lateralis. Next base: position 108,401,368 of record NC_135316.1, on the reverse strand, counting down.
AGCATCATAGAATTCTGCAGTCATGAATAATTTACAGGGTTTGTGGCAGATGGTATTTTCCCAAACTGGTTTCAATATTTTCAGTCCCAAATGCTCTTCCTGAACCTTGAACCCGGGAGGTCTTTGGCTGCTTCAGAGAAGAACATGTTGGAGAGATGTTGCCTGCCCTCTGAGGCTGGGGCACACGCAGTGCAGTCTGCCTTTTCACCCACCCTCCTGGACACATGGTATAAGAGCCCTAATTTCTGCATAAGAAACGTGGACACCCTGAAGCATCCCTGCCATGGGGAACCTGTGGAGAGGCCACTTGGAGGAGAGGGAGAGGCCAGAGGACCCATCTGCTCCTGCCTTCAGCTGACTGATCTTTCCCATCCCAGGCACTGGATGTGCAATGAACTTCCTCCTCTAGGGACGCCTGAGTTCAGTCACATTCTGGAGCCATAGGACAGTACTAAAGTCATCCTTGCATCTTAAGACACTGAGTCCTGCACAGACGTGGTACCTACAGGGCACTGCTGCTACCTAAAAAATGAAACGTGTGGCTTGGCTTTGAGAAAACAGATGAGTCTTGAAGAGACAATCAGCAGAAATTGGGGGCCCTCAGGAAAGCTCTGGGTGAGGTTCAAGGGAGGATGAGGAGGGAAAGTCCGGCAGCAGTGTCACCTGCAGGAATGGCAAACAGGGGACCCACTACGTGACTGGGGCACCAGGCTAAGGAGACTTTCAGGCAGTGTTACCGCTGTCTCTGGGATTCTTCAAACCACCTAGAGCAGAACAGGAGTGCGAAGAGATCGGCAAAGAAGGAGCCATCGTCACGAGGGAGCCAGGGCCTCCTGGATCTGAAAATAAAATGGTTCTCACCGTCGGCTCTCCAGATGGCGGGATTCTAAAGCTAAGAAAGGACCTCCAAGCAGACAAGAAATTCAGGGCATTCTCAGGAAAACATGATGGGAAGAAGAAGCCAAGCACATGCTGTGGAGACATTTATTAAAACATCCAAAGACACAAGGGGGTGCTTCCCAGACAGCTCAGGAAGCAGAGCCACAGGACCCTTCAGAACTTCAGAGGCTTGCCTCAAAGAAATAAGGCAGAGAGCCCCAAAGAGAGGAGAGGTTATCTCAGAGACTTGAGGACATGTGCTCTGACTAATAAAGCGCAGTATAAACGAATTTAGAGGAAATTGAAAGCACTCAAGAGGAAACGCACCGGGTGCCCTGAAGGGGCAGAATCCACAGAGAGAAGAATCCTGGTCTCAGAACTTCGTGAGCAGGCAGCAGGCTAAGAGAACCCCCTACCCGCACCAAACCTAAGACCCCTGTGGAGAAAGAATCACGACTCAAAGAGCGAAACAAGGTTCCAGAGCCAATACCAGCAGCCATGGGAAACCACACCGGGCACCAGGGCTGCCCTCCTCAAGGCCCTGGCAACGTGCCCAGCGGTTGCTGAGAACTGCATGCCAGTCCCTTTTGGATCAGGGGCACACATAACACTGCCATCTACCTGTCCCTTCAGGGTACACTGGTCCCGTGTATGGGGGTAACTCGTCTTTTAGGTCTCAGCTGTCATGTAGAAGGCGGCATTCTTGAGAATGTTGTCCACCTAAGGAGCCTTGCCTGATCTCATTTGGAGGACGAGGTCTTGTCATTGAGCCTGAGCCTGGTGCCATGACAGAAGGAAGCTTCTAGGAGCTTCGGGGAAGAGGTGAGTGTACTCTGTATTTGGAGGGATGTGAACTGTGTGTCCAGAGGGTGAAATGGGGCAGATCGTTTTTCCCAAAAAACAGGCCACAACAGTATTTCCAGTCCTCTTAAGAGATAGAACCTTTGTCTCCTCCCAAACCTGGAGGGACCTCTGAGATTACCCTGATAGTCAGAGACCGTGACGGAAACAAAACAGCCTGGCTCCCCAGGCCCGCTCACGACGAGTGCTCCCCGGTCACCTCCCTTCCACCTCCTAGAGCGCACGCCTTCGCGGCACTGATTCTCCAAGTACCAAGTTCAATACATTGAAGCCAACATGCTGCCAGGCAAGGAGGAGCCGCCACCCAGATGCAGATGCCCCAGGTGGCTGAAGCACAAACCTGGGGTGACCAGCTCTTAGATTTCAGCCACCTCCTGGCATCTCCAAGAAGGACCCAGAGTGAGAACCACCCAGAGAAGCCCCTGACCCCCACAGATGAGAGAGAAAGTAAAGCCATCCTTATCTTATTTAAATCAGTGCAGTTTCCACGGGCCGTTGACCAGTAGTGGATCCCCGGTACAGTGTTCCCTCAAGGCCTGCTTTGGATGTGAACAGACTTTTGGTTTTGAACTGTTACACATAGTTAGGTGCTTGTCAGGAGGCTGCAGAGAGCCAGGGATCTCAGCCCAACTGCCGGGATGGAAGCCTAGCCCTGTGACGTTGGCCATGTCACAGCCTGCTCTCTGACCTAGTGTCCTGGTCTCTACATGGATCATGAAGCTAGTTCTGCAGCACTGGTCAGCTCTGAAGACTGAAGATGCTCAGCACAATGTCCCACACATAGTGACCCTCAGAAGGCTGTCCTTGTACCTTAGTCCTACTGCCCAGGTGGAAATTAATCATGGCAGACAGGGTAGGTTCCTCAGAGTATGGGTGGGGCTTCAGCAATGCTGGACCCCTTAGGTGCTGGACTGACAGGTTCCTGTCCCACTAACTAGTACATTGGAATCTAGGTCGGGGTGGGGGAGGGGGAGGGTCAGAATCGGAAATTTCATTCTTCATAAATTAAAATTAGAAAACCAGAGTCGAAGTTTGGCTTTGCAGTTACTTCTGGGTTTGCATGTGTGTGTGGACATGTGAGAAGTTTATTTGCAAGTATGGATTTAAGGGCTTTTGACAATTTACAATAAGAGATTTCTTTTTCATGATTTTGTTCAGTTCTAAAATTAATGTACAGAACATTTGTAACTACTTGACGATGCTGATGAAATGGAATCAGGAAGCCCTTCCTTCTCACAGGGTGACTTTAGGGCAAGTTTTGGAGTCCTACCGGCAGCTGAGGAGCTAGACTCGCCATTCCCAACCAAGCTCAGTACTTCACAAACTTGACTCTCATCTGAGCTCCCATATGGACTCGTGCCATATTTAAGCTCTGTTAGGAGGGAAACATCTTCAAATACAAAAGGCCTTCCTCTTGAATTTCTTGTTAAGGCCTATTGGTGACTTCTAACATCTGCACCAGTACAGATCACTTGGCCTCTTTCTCACTGAATATCAGATACCTGTCTATTCAATGGAAAAAGGAGGATTGAGAAGCTCATGAGTCAAGAAAACCCATGTGTCTCTGTAAGTGCTTTCCACCGCCAGCTCCTCCAGTGTGCTTTGCTCAGCCTGGGAGTTGACTCTAGCACAGGACCTGGAACACCCAAGGTGCTCCCTTAAGATCCACTAAGCAGTCAGCCAGCTGCTTGCATGAGGGAGGGCGGAGTGGCTTTATAGCTGGCTACAAATGGGACAGAAAGGGCTTGTGCAGAGTTGTGGTTTGCTGGGGAGTTCCCCCCTGTTGGTGGACCACGCATGTGCACCACTGGGCATGCTCCTGTGCACAATGCTGCTGCTAAAATGTCCTTCCTGAACCTTCTGTGGTTCCCTCAGAGGTTGGTCACTCTTGGGCTCTGTGTCCACAGCATCCTGCTGTCATTACTCTTATTCTGCTTATCTTCAAACCTGCTTGCCCGTTTATAGGCTCCATAAATGGGCTCCTGGCACCCCCTGAATTATGTGTGTTAGGTGGCTGGCTGTGTCGTGCAGTGTCTTCTGTGATTCCCAGTAACATGTTTCTCAGAGCCGTGTTCATGGAAGGCCTGATTTCTGTAGATTTCAGGTGATAGAAGAAAATAAAGGGGCTTCTACTCCACATGCACTGATAAAGTGCACCTCACACATCTTGAGCAGGTGCACTTGAACCTTGCCAATTGTGTTCCTATCGACAAGCAGGGAATTTGTTGTAATGAGGGCAGCACAAATATGTTTCTGTAACATATATGTGTTCATTCACTATTTATTGAATGCATTCTATGTGAGAAGTTCTGTTCTAGAATCAAGATATAAATAAGACAGCAGGGGGAAAAATGAAAAGAAGCAGAATGCAGCTCTAAATAAATCCACAGAGCTGAACCGTTATTTTATCTGTATCTTTAGCCGGTGTTTTGTGGAGGATGGAGTTGTATAGCAACTTTCAAACAGTTTAGGGGCTGATTAAGGTGCTGTCTCCAAGGGAGTGGGCCCCTGGGACCTGAAGGGAGGCTGTGTTGGAAGTGTCCTCCCAGAACCAATCAGGGGTGAGAGCTGCAGGAGCACCCCGCCTCTGTTGCACCTGCAGCAGGGGTCACTCAGCAGGCCCTCCTCCACCACATCATTACTTGAGCTCCAAGTCTCACTTAGGATTTAGTGCTCAGTTCACCGACCCTCACGGGCATTGTAAACCACCTGTGACCTCGGAGCTTTGTGGCATACTCCCTGTGTCCCAGGAGATTGGGCTCTGCCCCCCTTGTTTATTCCCACAGCGAACCTGTGCTGTGGGTCACTGTTGCTGCCCCTTGATTCACATGGGCCTGGAAAGCCCTGGTCACTTCTGCAAGGCCACAAACAGACTCTCATTTCCCGTGCTGTTGGAAGGATGCGCACTGTGTGGGGAGGAAGGCTGACCTGTGGGCACAGAGTGACACTCAGGAAGAGGGAGGAGCATGCTGGCTAGGAGCTTCCTCCAGAAAGAGGGAAAGTGGGCCTTGACCTTCCGTCCCTAGCCACTGTTTGCTAAGGGAAGCCCCAGACTTTGGGAAAATGATCCTTTCACATAATTGGCATAGCTTGTTAATAGTTTGCAAAGAAGTGCTAAAAATTATTGGTCTGTGAATTGATTCATGTTTTTGAGGCACAAAGGTAGTGAAATAAAATGAGCTCTCCATACTGCTATTCTTTATTGCAACCCTGCTGATGAGGTGACAGCCTATAGGAAAGGGTGTGTACCAATACGAACAAGACCAAACCCAAAGACAACCTGGAATAGCCTCATTACCAGTTCCTCTGCAGTCCCTGGTCTTTGTTCACCAATCATCTCCTTTCACTTTGCAGCCTCTGACTTGATTAACAGCTTTATTAACAGTTCTTTTTAGGGAAAGAACTTGATTTTTTTTTTTTTAAATAAGGCAAACAGAATGGCCTTGGTAATCTACACACCCTAGCTTAGGCCTTGCTCTTGTGAAACCAGGGTTCACAAAGCATTTTAAAGGGTGACTATATGTTCTTCCTACTTATTGATAGAAATGAGGAAGACTGTGACTTGTTACTAGGGGCAAAATAACCAGCACAGCTCTTTGGTAGAAACATGGCATGTTTAGGATGACAGCTGTCTAGAAGGGCTTTCTGTGATGGTGGAAAGTTCTATGCCTATGGCTATCTAGTGCTTGGAATATGGCTGTTGGCTGAGGACATACATTTACAATCACAGTTAATTTTAGCAACTCTCAGATTGAATGGCTGCATGTGCCTATAGGCCACTATGTCAGCAGGCACAGGTTTAGATTGTGCTGAAATTTTTGGTACTGAAGGAAGTGTCTAAGATGACTCAGACACAAAAGTATAGTGTCCTACTCCTGTCACAAGAGTATAGATGGGACCAGAGCCACTGCAGCTTCTGGCTATTCACTTATGGGTGTAGGTATTTTTTGTGACCAGAAATCTGGAACACTGACACATTGAGAGACTTAAGTCCCTCACGGCCCTTTCTGACTTTGCAATCCTACACAACTTAACCAGCAAACGTGCTTAGGCAGCTTAATTTTTCAATTGTAAGAATATATTTAGAGCATTTCCCAAAGTGTGGAAATGCATCTCTGTTCCTAGGAGACCCAAGACTTTCTTTTTGTGGTTGCAAAGTAATCAGTATTAGGAATTCTGTGTTGTAAGAAGGAACGCAGGACGTAGATGGTAGAAAGGGAACTGTGTGCCTCCTCGCCCTCTCACAGGCTCCTATAACAGAGCAGAGTTGGGGAAATTTTCTAAGCAACTAATTGCCACATGTGAGCTGAAGCCAGGTTCCAAGAAATCAAAGTGTACGTAAGCCCCTTACGGGTCTAAGGAAGGTGTCCTGGTGCCTTGTGAGCAGCAGAAAGGACTTTCAACAGTTTTGTACCTGCAGTCTTGTACCCTGCTTCCCCTGCATTCTCTTTCCCACCCTCCCCCTCCCCCCATTTTGGTCATTCACCTTTCATCTGCAGCTTGTGTCTCCTGAGTTCTGAGTAGGCCTTCTTAGTTGATGTTGTTTTCTGCCCACGTGGAAGACCTTACACTCCGTTTTGAGCTCAGCCTCTCCTATCTTCTCTCCTTTCCTAGTCCCTCGACTGTTGACGCCTGACCACTCCAAAACCTCAACTGCGGGGCAGGGGCCCTGTAATGAGCATGCAGGCCTCCGGCTTTGTAGGACTTCTCAAGCTACTCTGTGGCCTGCTGAGCTCGTTCACAGAGCTACCTCAGTGTGCAAGTGTGGACGAGGCTCCACTCTGTATACACAGTGATTTTCCATCTTACTTTGTATTTTTTCTCATACTGTTCTGAATGTTCATTTCCCATTCTCCCTACCTCACTAGTCTTAAAATCTTAGATATGATTCTTCCTCACCCACAGTGCCAAAAATTCTCTCTCCTAATTTCAGTCACTACTTTCTGAGATCTGCACTAGAAGCTCTGCACAGAGGTCTGACGGCGTAATGGTGGTGACTGTCTTTAGCACTCTCCAGGGGAGTACACTGCCGGCCTGTTCAATAGGAGCTTCCCCCTGTGTGCAGCACATTAGGGCAGCACCCGACTTCCTGGGAGGAAAGTTCTAACTCTTTCTGTCCCTCTCTGTCTAGTGGGCGTCAACTGGGAAGAATGTCCTCCAAGACCCCTGGATGTCATATTCCAGCTCTTGCTGTTGCTGTTACAGGATGCTGCAAATAGGTACCATCTCTGCTCACCACAGAGGTAGGACACAGGAATTTCTCCTACACCTACACCTAGGTGTTGCTTTTACATGATTTGCACATTAAAACAACTTTTTCCCTTGGTAGTTAAAAATTCCCCTAAATATCGATTCTTTCTTACAGTCACTAAGGAGAAGTAGATCAAAGAAGAAGCCAGGATGTTCATGTTGCTTACGGCTTCTGTCCCATGGTCAGGATCCCGCATCTTGTCCCTAAGTGGAGCATATTGTTTTGCTGTGTATTTGGTTATGTTGTGTTGCTATATATTTGGTTCATCTTTTTTTTTTTTTTTTTTTTGACTAAAGGAACTGTGTTTCAATTGTGTTCAGAAGCTGTTTCCTCCCGAGATCTACTCAGTCATTTCATTTAGAATCCTGCCTCCTGTCCCTGCCCTCACTTCCACCCCCGCACTAGTTATCTCTGTCTACAGCAAAGGCCTCTTGCTAAAATCCTCATGCATTCACTTGCTTACTGTGTCCATATTCGTTCTTGCTTGTGGAACATAGGCTCCATGAAGGAAGATACCATACACGTGTGTGCAGAGAACGGGGCCCAGCCCACAGCAGATGGTCAGCCAACTGCTGTTCCTGAATGGTCTGACGAAGAGCACTTCCTGTGTTAGTCACAATTCTAATCATGAACAATTAAGCCATAATTGTAGCACATGCTAATCCATGAGAGATTGGATGGAGAGTACACTGCAATTACCCTTTTTTGCATAAATATTTCAAGACCATCAGTGCAAAGACTTTTCTATCGAGTCTCAGAAGTTTTTGTTTAACTGAATTTCATTGCAACTATTCTCCTCTGTGAGCTTGCTTCACTCACCACATGAAAAAGTGGGCTTAATTTTTAATTAGACTGTGAACACAGGAAAGCCCGATGCATTTTTTAACCTTTTACTTAGTGGAAATTTACATGGAGTAGCGACCAACTTTTTGTTGGTTCTGCCTTGAGGCTGCAAACTCAATGCAGAGGTGGGGCCGGGAGTGGAGGAAATGACATGTAAGTAGCTTTTCCCTAAGAGGCTTAGAGATTGGAATAAATATTATTTATATTTAATGATTAAAGGGCTGCTGGCAAGCCAACAATTGGATTTATTTCTATTAAAAATACATGAGGACCACAATAGCGCCATGGGGCGTGCACAGACGGAGGTCCGTGAGCCAGGCCCTCTTTTACGCTCACCCAGCTGACCTTCGCTGGCTGTGTCCTTGGCCGCTGAGAGGCAGGCGCTCACAGCCTCGTAGGAGGCACTCAGACGGGTGCTGGGGTCCCTCTTTGGCTTGGGCGGAGGCTGTTTCCGTGGTGACGGGAGGCCACTGCTGTCATCCACGCTGAACACTGAGTGCAGTGATGGAGACCGGATGGATGGTCCAGCGAGAGCCTGGGCCAGGCTGTCCACCGCCATGGGGATGGGGACCGAGCTGGAGTGGACGTGCCAGGACCCACCCTGGTCTTCAGCTCTTGGAGGAAACAGAACACAAACAGCCTCAGAGAGAGGCTCGGAGGTTATTATTCAGCTGACAACAAGGAACCTGCTCAGGCTGACGGAGGAGGGCTCCTTCCAGACAGCCATCATGCTGGGTCTGGAGGATGAGGGACAGGCTTGTCCAGAGCTGCCGCAGCCCACCTGCTGTGATGAATGGGCACGCAGCACGGTCATCAGGCTGCTTCTTGAAATTCTCAATTCTCCCGCAAACCAGCTACTTAAGAGGCTTCCCATTCTCTATCAGGCATTCAGTGAATGAATTTTTCACACTCTGATTCTTAAGCAAATCAAAAACCCAGAATTTCAATCTGAATGGTAATTTCTGGGAAATCCATCTTAATAGAGAGTTACTGAGGCATTGAATGGTGGGAGTTCATCATCCTCTCCCTCTGAAAAACCAGCACACATGCTACTCAAAACCCTCAAAGACCTACACTCTGCCCCCCACTTGCCATTTAAATTCTACCAGCAATTACTTAATTATGCAATGAACTATTATTTGTCCTATGACTCCATATGGATGTCTAGTGCCAAGCGAACTTCTGGTATTCAAGAAATAGACAAATGCTTCTTCACTTAATTTTATATCAGGCAAATAAATACATAATCAAATTGAGAAATTGGGGTGATCGTTTAGTTCCAGCAGGGAAAATAACAAATATTATTCTGGAAGTCATTTAAAATTAATAGTTATCTGGTTTGAAAAGTTCCTCTGGCTTCACATGTCAATGTAATCATGTACTAGCAAGATGCCAAGGCGTTCATCTCACAAGGAGTTCCCGAGCACTTGCTTTATAATTACATCTTTCTGTGGCGGAACACCAACAGGGCTGGAATCTTCCACCAGGCAGAGCCAGCCGCCCATGTAGAAAATGAAGTCGCTGGAGATGACAGTGTGGCACTCAGTGGATAATTTGTTTTCCCTGTAACGTTTAATTACAGTTTTCCATACAAAGGGAATTTTTTCAGTATTTAATCATGGAGATATTTGAGGCTAATTAGCAAGAGACACATTGCCATCTCCTCTTTAACAAAAAATCACTTGACATAGGCAGTCATGGCAAAGGAGGGCTGCTTTCAGAGAGAAAGGAGATATCACCAAGTTCCCCTGGAAAAATGAACACCTCTGACCACGAATTGGAAAGTCATTCCTTTCTGCCCTCCCTGAGGCGTGCTGTGGTTCTCAGGTGTGCTGTCACCCACATGGAGGGAACAATCATGAAGAGTCCTGGCTCTGTTTGTGTTTCTATTCCAGGCTCAGTGTCCCAAGTAAACTTTTAAATGAAAAGCTTTTTTTCTAAAGCTTTCTTTATTGGCCAAGAAAATATGATCGTTTACACAGGAAAATATAATATGTATAGCTATTTACTGAGTTCACTAATTTTATGTTTTTAGAGTGGTATCTCAATTGTTTGCTAAAATTTCCAAAAATTTCTATCAGCTTTCTATATATATATATATACACACACACTGCCATATATATACATACATATATAAATGTACATATATGTGTGTGTATGTATATATGTGTGTCTAAAAATAAAAAAAATCCAGCTATTAGTTTTTGCTATCGATTTTGCTTTAAAACTTAGACCTCAAGGCAGTTTAGCGACAGAAGCACAGCAGAGGAAGCAATAACAATTTCATATGACTACAGCATCTAGTTCCTGAAAAGAAAGCACAGGACAAGCATTTCTGGGATTGCTGGGGGTGTCCATCCTCAGGACTCCTGTGAGTCCATCACTGAGGTCACTGAAGTTGCAGACTACCTGCCTTTACCTTCTGGCTCCTTCCTCTTGCTTGCTCCTGGCGGCGGCCTTCTCTTTATGGTACGGACCATTCATTTCCTTCCGGAGCCTGTCGTTCTCCCGGGCGATGTCGGAGGCGTTCTGAATGACCAGGGCGTCGTAGGCTTGCAGTGCCCTGTCCTCTGTGTTCTGCAGAAAGCTCTTGATGGACGTGACTTCTTGCTGTTTGATGCTCATTCTCTGAAGCAGGTGTTGGCGTGCTAGAAACCCTCGTATGACTTCATAAAAGAACACAACCCTGGGTCAGCGGACAGAACCAGAGGGAGGAAGCCCAGACACAACACAAACAAGAATCACGACTGCAAAATAAGGTACGTTTAACCCAGGAGAAGAGCTGACTAAGCATTGCCATCTCGTATTAAGAAGGATATCTGAATTCAGTGATGACCGCACTCAGGTAACCATCTTTGACCTGACTGAGGGCCTGCGGACCAAGTAGGTAACACAGCTTTTCCCACATTGTTTTTGGTGACACAAGCTGGATGCCAATGGGCAAGAACCAGCTCCAAACTCTGGAGCATTGTGGGAGCAGCTCCTACTACTACTACGGTGTGGGGATGTCTTGGTTTCCTTCCATGATATCAAATTATTCCAAAAACATCAAGGTGCGTGGAGTTAGTTTTTGAAATATCATGCATATATTGTTTCTAGGACCTTGATTTAACTCCTGGGGAAATCAACACAGTGGGAAGTTTCTAGAAAGATTTTTGTGGAAATAGGGGACATCTCTCCTGCTATCCAGAAAGGAAGGTGGGGAAAAAAGTGTAAAAACTGGGGAAACAAGTGAGTGAGAATGTTTTGAAATCACCCAAGAATTGAAAATAAAAATAAAGACCCCTACTAAGAGGCACCCACATGTCTCAGGCAATCTATTGCATCATTTAATGCTGAAAAGAAATGGTCACATGAATCATCATGCCCACTTTGGACACAATGATAATGAAATTTCCTTAGTTTCACTATTTCCTGCTGATGAAGACCACCAATGAGAGCAGACTGCCTCTGAGGCCAGTCTCCATCCCTTCAGCTGCAGTCACAAAGATGGGATTTGTGGCTCTCCAGGGGTATAGATCATCAAAGTCACGGGAAGCACGTCTTCAATCAATAGGAGGAAGGACTTTCTGACAATAAGCACAGGGTAGAAAGGGACCGGGCTGCCCAGGGAGCTGGCTCCCAGGCCCTGAGTGTGGGCAAGACAAGCAAGAAAGGCTTCCTCTTGGGGCTGAGGGACAGGTGAGGGCCGTGCACAGGGGCAGGCTGTGTGGTTCCAGGCAGAGTCTCTCAGTTCCTATGTTGCCATCCCTTCTGACTCTCAGTTTCTAAGATTTGAAGGAGCTGTGGATGAAAGAGGACCACTAATTCCAGGGAAAACCAATGTGTACGGCAGACACTTCCTGTTGTCCTCTGGGGAGGCAGATGCTCACGGAACATGAAGGACCTTAAAACACTCCCAGGCTAGGAAGCAACAAACAGGGTCGGTTGAGGATTCTGCTTTGATGCTTCCACTTGTTCAGATGGTGGAAGCTGAATTTAACTATCTTCCAGTTAGGAAAAGAAGACACAGGGCTCCCACATGGTAGATCTTTCCTTTCTTTTCAGGTGGCAATATTAAATGTTGAGTTCCTTAGGAATGCAGCGGCATCAAGTGGATTGTGAAACCCTCATGCTGAACTAATGTAAGCAACAAACAGTTAAAGAGTGAAAGGTGCACCAGACTATCAGGATTGTAACATGAAATGAAATAGAAAGTATCAAGCATGTCATGGGTGTAGAGAAGAGGGAAGACCTTATCTTGACCTGTTCACCTGCTCTTTCTTATTATATTTAAAAAGAGATGGGGGGGGTTGACTTTTGGAGAGTGAAGGTGAGAGTGTCTTCCAGATGTCTCATCTCTTGCAATAAAAGGGAAGATGCTCGTGGATATGCCAGACGCCTTTGGATTTCCTGAAGTACAACTCTCCACTGGGTTCACATCCCACTGTGAATGAACTGTCCACATCCAGAGGCCTCCACTTTCTCTTCAACTAGTGGCCTTCTAACACCCTTCAAAAATGTTATACCAGTTGCTAAAAGTCAGAATCTTTAATAAAAGACAGTTAATGAAAATAAACTTGCCACAAATGGAATATGGTATATGTTGTCTTCCTGACAATTCCTAAATCCTGCCTCTATGGACCAACCATGTTGAGGACTTCATTTATTCTACTCATTTTCTTCCATAATAAGAGGAACATACATAGAAAACTTCCAGTAGGAACAATTTGAAATTACAATGATTAAATTTAAAACTAAAATTTATAGCTTTCTTTCCTCCAGACACTTGCAATTAAAAAAAAATGGAACTCCTTAGAAACTGGAAATGACTCCAGATTGTATAAATTTTGAGTAAACTTAATATCAGCAAAAAATATTGAGGGATGTAAAAATAAAAATATAAGAGATTCTAAGAGATGTAAAAATAAAAATCAATAATTAATGCTTTGCCTTAGCAGCCCATAATTTTGAAAGTGCTTTCATATCCATTATTTCATTTATGCTGCATGGAATTATGTTTATTACCCTGACACCATTTTCTAGACCACTCTCAAGGTCTATCTTTAGAAAGGTGACCAGAACAATCGGAGTTCTTGCATTTCTTCTGCCCTGTGTCAGTTGTGTTTGGCACTAAGTAGAAGGGGCATTTCTAGTGGGTGTCCCAGGGGAAGACCGGGCACAATCCCTCCAGTTATTCAAGGAGAACTTCCTGAGCATTCGGGACGCCCTCTTTGAGCTTCATTTAACATATTAAGTGGCACTTTCCCTGTCCTGGTTCTAGCTGTGGCTGCAAATACAGATTTGCATTCAACACACGCAGGTGGGGCTGGGACGCTAGGTTTCTAACTGACCCCCAGTGAGGTAGCAGCTGCAGGGGCTCAGAGACCATCTGGGTTGGTGCAGGGCAAATAACACCAATGGAGATTGCCAAGGAGGACTTCAGAACTGACCTGTGGCCCAGCCCCTGCCCTGCCCCAGTGAGGGGTGTCGTCACAGGGCAGATCATCATCTGCAAAGAGAAGATGCATTCTGAACTGAGGTAAGCACCAGCCCCCTCCTCACTGAAGGCTTCCACTACCCCAGGCTGGACAGAGAGGTGGGCTGCAGGTCAGGAAGGGTCAGGGTCAGCTGCCACTGTGGAGATGTCTGAGCACATGCTTCTCAGGCACAAAGGGGGTTTTCAAGAAAGAGATGCTGCTGAGAGAGGGGGCTGCTGGGCACCCAGGGGCTGCGGGCTGGTGGCCCAGGATGGTGAAGTGCTCCTGACTGTATGACGGGCCTCAGCAGGGAGAGCAGCGTGGAGTCACACTGTGTCCGGGGAAGACCTGTCCTTCCCCTGCCTTCTCTTCCTCTCAGCTGGGGGGGGATCCAGAGGCACCAAGTGCACAGGGAGTGGGAACACACCCACGGTATCATGGAATATTCTGGACACACCAGGCCTGAAATGGCCAAGGGGGGTGTTTTAACCTGGATAGAGTTTGGGTTTGGATCATTACTTGACTGGACCTGTTGAAGGACCAGCACACGGCAGGACTTCCCATCATCAGAGATCCCTGGGGCCCATGGAAAGGTCTTCAAGGATCAGACCCAGACACCTCCCACAGAGGAGCTGGGTGGGGGATTAAACGGTAAAGCTGAGGTTGGCACCCTGCCAGGCTCTGTGTTAGAACACCAGTTTCAGATGATCACAGAACCAAGTTCATTGTAAGTCATACCAAAAGCTAGCATACAGGTCAACTTCTCCCTCCTTTGCCCCCTCTAAGCAATTAAACTATTAAACACATTAAAATTTTAAAAATTTCTACTTAAACATTTTATACAAGATGTGTGTTTTTTTAAATAGTCAATTAGCTTTTGTTAGAAAACAAATTCTAAATAGAATGTGTCCCAAAGCTATAACAAAATAGATGCTATTGACTATTGAAGATACACTATAGATATTATCCCTTCATAAAGGAAAAATGAGTAAAAAATTTCCCCAAGGCTCATGTGGAGTCTTGGAAAATGTGGCCTGGCTGGTTGGCTGATCCCAGTTCTCCAGACTGGCACACTGGCGACCCCCACTGAGATGGCTTGGGAATGTGGCCCTTTCTCTGCAGCTACGTGCCAGACGGAGGGTTCTTCTCACTGAAGATTCCAAGGTACAGTCTTACTGCCTAGTGCTTCCTGTAAGGGTCATTGATCCTGAACAGCTGTGATAAACAACCAGGTGTATATCTCTCCTCCAGTTGTGATTGGGGTGAAAATTGAATACAAAGTTTCACACGAAGGCTACTCAATAGAACACCGGCAGCGTCTATGAACCCTCCAGAGGGCCAATTGGGCCACTGTGCCTCCCTGCCCCCACTGTACTGTTGGGGACAGGGTGACCCGCTGCGGTGTGGATGTGACTGATGTTTAAACTCGGGTGCACCGAATGCTTTTGAATGCTGCGGCTCAAGGGTCTGGGGAGCTGGAGTGACAGTTACCTTTCTGGCAGGTTATGATGCTCCTCTGCAGCTGCAGGCAGAGACTGTGGAGCTGGTCGGCATGCCCGTGTTTCAGGAACACCTTGTGGACTCCCACCTGAAAGGCAAGCAGTGGGAGACGCTTACCAGCATGGAGAGGCAGGGATGGCGGGCGAGCGATCACGGTACTGATGAGGTGGCCTGGTGCTGGCCCTGACTCTGCCTGAAGATAAAAGCACCCCGGACTGCTCTCCATTTGCTGCTCCACCCAAAGCAGGGAGGCTGAGCCGCGTAGAGGAGAACAGACCATGAAGAGACCTAAACTAAACCTAAATCTGACACCTCGATCGTTTCATTTCAATTATTTTTCCCACTACGCCATGAATTACAATAAGTGGAATCTTTAAATGTCTGCAATTATTAATTTCAGCACAGAAGTAAAAAAAAAAAAAAAAAGACCCTGGAGAGTCTTGTCTGAGCACAATCTCCTGGGCATCTGCACAGACAGGAGTTATGTGATGGGCGAGCTCCTCCAGAATTCTAAAATAAATTTCAGCATGACATCAAATTAGTTTCTACAGAAAGCTCTAGAAGCATCCAAGCTTGCCTGAATATACCACCATTAGCGAAGATAACTGCCACAGAAAATTCCCATAACCCAGCATGGAAAGTTGACATGCTCACAATTTTAAGACTTTTCTCGTGCCCTGTGCTTCTTTCCTAGGAAATGGTACCTCTCCTGGCAGGCACTCCTTGGGCTCTGAGGCGAACGACTTGAATAAAGGCAGAAAAGCCCCTGGGATCTAATGCAAGTGCCAGGGAGCTGGCTGGTGACACTCGGCCCAGTGGGGAAGGGCCCTGCCTGCAGGGGCTCCCAGGCACATTCTCCGCACTTGAGGCAAACACGGTCAGAGCTAGAAGACTGAAGGTGTGCCCTAGAGCAGAATCTGAGCTTCACTGTGTTGATGCCTGGGCTGCACCAGTGTCACAACTACACCGAGGTGTGCACGCATCTTCACACCATCAGGTCCTGAGAGGGCTTCAGAGCGGTGCCCAGGGATGCTTAACGAACCTCTTTGCTGGGAAGCAGTTGACTGCAAACCCATTCTGTCACAGCCCACCTGTCCATCTCACACTCCCCTTGGCCACAGTCTTGATACGCAGGACTGACTGCCAGAGACCGTGGCCTGAGCCTGGCATTATGCGGTCTGGCTGATTATGTAGATATGTGGGGAAAGCGCACGCTACTGGCCTATTTCAGAGCACTCTGGTTGACTAATGTGCATCTTCCTTCAGTTTTCTTTGAGCTGGTTGAAATTGGAGGCTGTTGCATAGGTGGGTGGTTATGAGTGTTGTTACTTTTTTCTTCCTTGGATTGCCATTCTCTCTCCCTAGTTATGTTCCATAAAATTTATGGTCTTTTTTTTTTTCTTTTCTTTCTGACTATCAACTTATTTTGGCAGTCCACGGGAAGAACAGCTGGTCCCGGCTGTGAACTCTGCAGACAGATCTGTAGGCCAGGTGGAGGGAAGGAGCAAGCATATCACTCTGCCCATCACTGACGGTGGGAAACTGAGTCCCCAGGCAAAATGCATACAAACCTGGGTTCCAATATGAAACTCCAAAAACATGAGCCAGCAACACTGCATGCTATGTGACGGACATGTTCTCCCCGAGTTATAAAAATAAATTCTGGCATAAGATCAAATGGGTTTCTATGGAAAGCTCTAGAAGCATCGGAACTTGTCTGAATGTACTACCATTGATGAAGATAACTACAACAGAGAATTCCTAAAAGTCAGCATGGTAAGCTACATCCATACGATTGATTTCACAGTGACCGGAAGGAGGTGATGGGCAACCAGCTCCACTCCTCAGTTAAGTGGAGACCCTTGCAGGAGGGCAGCTGGACAAGATGACTAAGGTTTCTCCAGGGGGCATTTCCAGCAACCACTCAGAAAGCCAAACCAGATTCAGATCAAACATTGTGCAGGCCTGATGCCAAGCGGGGGTGAGGGGAGAGGGAGACTTGCCCTCAGGGAGCTCCCAGTTTCTTGAGGAGGGCTGGCAGTGAGAAGCTCCAGCCATAATACAAGCCCAGTACAATGCCTGAATCATGTCCAGGCAGCACAGCATTTCAGAGGGGGCGCGGTCAAGATGTGGGCAGCTAGGATTCTCAGAGAACTATGCTAATAAGCGGGAATTCTCCAGGACACCTTGGGAAAGCAGAGAAGATGCATGTGACACAGAGAAAGGAACATGTGGAAGGCAGGACCTCAGCAGGACAATGGTCTGGGCATGGCTGTGTGGACAGTAAGGAGGGACAAGGCCACCCCTAGCGGCAGTCCAGGAAAAATGTGGAGAATTTCTTTGTGGGCAGTCAGGATATGCTGGAAGATTTAAGGAAGATCGGGTCTGAATTTTACAAAAAAAAAAGAAAAAGATAAAGTTCTGAGACTCTGGAGAATGGACAGGGGCCGAGCTTCAGGAGGCTTGTGGCCAGGCACAAGGTGGCCCATGAGTGGTATGGACATGGAAGTCCAAACTGCGGGCTGGTCCTGCTGGCCCTCAGGGTGGAGCGGGCACTCCTGTCCCTCACCAGGCTCCACACTCCTCTGCTGGGCTCTGCTGCCTTCCACAGGTGTCCCAAGCATCTGTGAGGGATCACCCACCTCTCCTATTATAGGCAGGTGTAAGACCCCTTAATAAGATTAGATACATTTACAGCCCTGAAGATCAGCACCTGTGTCTTAAATGCACCAGGCATGGGGAGCGGGAAGGGTGGATTCAGATGGGCAGGGGGGGAAATAGATGAGGAATCACAAAGGTTTTGCATGAGATGAGTCAGAGAGGGCTGACAATACCACCTAGGATGAAAACAAGGTACAGGGAAGCTGAACTCTTAACCAGACCCGAAGTGTGCCAGCAACGCAGCCTGGGTCATGGAAGGCAGTAGGCAGCAGGGGAGAGAAGGAGAGGGGTGTGAAGAAGGCCCAGCAGCGCCACAGCCAGAGGTCAGAGCGGGCACCAGCTGGCCCCTCCTCCTCTAAGGAAAAGGAAGTGAGAAAAAGTGAAACTGCATAATAGAGCATTTCCAGGAAAGAGCCAGTTTGGGGTTCAGAGGAGGCAACTGCGGTAGGAGGCGGCCCAGTGGAGAAGATGCCCTGGACTTTCCCACAGGGTCAGAGCTTTCCCGGCATCTGTGGTGGGAAGTTGGGAAGTGGACGCAGGTGGTGTCCCAGGTGGATCTACATGCTATAGAGCCGGGGTCCTGCTGGGAATCAGCAGGAGGAAGGTAGGTGAGTGCTAGGGAGGGGCAGCAGGGAGGGCAGCCCTGCGCCCAGAGCTCCTGCAGGGTTCAGGTGTCCTTGTGCCCATTCAGATCTGCCCTGCTGAGCAAGGGCTCCTGGGTGAAGAGGGGATGCTACCATTGAATTCAGGTGGCTTTTAAAAAATCCTCATCCACTAGTTGAGCTCATGTTGCAGATATCCCATGAGCCACTTTGCTTTATAGTATTCTGCACTCTATAATTTGTGGATTGGCAAATATTTGGAGACGCTCTTCGAGGTGTTTCTTCTCTCCTAGGAGGAGGAATTAGCAACTGATGAGTATTTTTGAGTCTGTTTTTCAGAAACCCTTCTGAACTTGGTCCTGTACTTGCACTGATGCTTGTGATGAATGAAGACACAGGAGAGTGAGCCCTCCTTTCTGACCACGTCCTAGGGTGCTACAGGGAATCTCATACGTCAAGGTCATCCTAACCAGACCAGCCCAAGGGTTCGGGTTTGGATGCATGCTCATGAGAAAGGATGCTTCTCATCAACCAGGGAAGAGGGGAGGAGATGCTCTCCACCAAGACTGTGCACTCTGGGGCAGAGCCTTCTTATCTGAGATCCAAGTGTAAATGTCGCTTCGACCCAGGGAAGAGCAAGCCATCTGTGAATCACAGACATAGCTATTTCATTAGAAACCATTAGAACTTTTTTTTTTTTTAAGTGACAGATTTTAAAGGATTAAACAAAATTGTCATTGATGACTTCCAAAGCTCCAACTATTGCTACAGTTTTCAGGGATTTTAAGGAGGTGTAGGCTGTGGAAGCAGACAAATGTAGGCGCGGGGTTGATAGGGTGTGGGTGGACGGGGGCTGTGTTAGCAGAGAGAGATCAAGGGATCCTGCGAAGCACTTCTTCCTCTAATTTTTTTTTAAGGACAATTTTTAAGAGTACAGTGTGTTTCTGGCAGTACCTTTTGAACAGCATTTCCAAAGAAAAATTACAGCTATTATTCTTTGATAGTTTATATGATGCACAGTTTTCTCTGCCTTAATGAAACTGGGGGAAAATGACTAATGCAGAAATAATGTAACATATTGTTAGTACAGAACAGTACTGTCAGCCCTCATTGTGTTATACCCGTGAAGTCTTCCAGATATATGATGACACATATATTATCTGTATCCTACATTTGACTTCATTTGGCACGTTGCTTGCTGTTCCTAAAGACTACAATGAGTAATTGTCTCCCTTGTTGGTGAGCCGAGGAAGCCAGCTTGGGTCATGTGGCTCTGCTTCGACCACAGAAGGCTGCACCCAAAGGACAGAAAGAGTTTTAGTTTATGCACAAGTGATTGAAAAAAGTAACTAAAAATTATTTTGAAATGATGGTAAAATTTCTCCCCAGGAACTATGCCCTTGGAGGAGACAAAAGGACTTAGCACCCACAAAGGGGAGCAAAGAAAGAGGGTGCCCACATCCCAGACAGTCTCAGGTCTTGGAGGGCACCTGGCTGCCTCTGTGCTAAGGAAGAAGGAAGGTGATGTAGAGAAGGTGTCACACAGCACGCACGTCAGGGCCAGAGGGGAGATTCATCAGGACTCCAAGAGGAAAACAGGGATATTCTTGATACTGGACCGTCTCCAAGTGCAACATGCATGGTGACCTCCCAGGATCTTGTTTACGTACAGGCTGATGCAGTAGGTTGGGACTCCACTCAGAATTCTGTTTCCGACAAATGATGACGCCGTGACTCCAGTCTGCAGACCATGCTGCCGGGTCACTCTCTTGAAGCTCGCCTCCTGTGACAAGCTCCCGGTCCCCTCTCTGTGTCTGCCACCTGTGTCCAGCGTTTGTCCCAGGTGCCTACATTTTTATGCTTCCTACTGAAATGTTAGCCATCTTCAGGGTTTTCCATGAGATCCTCCTCTTACTTCCCTGGATGAGCCCATTATTCTAAAAGCTTCTGCTACAAAACACTCGTAAGTCTATGGGCCCATCTAATTCCTGGGCCCAGCCCTGTGCGACTCACTCATCTCCTACTGCACACGCTGACTTCAGCGTAAGTCGGCCGGGGCCTCCTGTGTTTTCCTCTTCCTGCCAATAGGACTCTTGTCCTGTATTCCTGCCCCCGTGAGGAGAGGACCATCTCCCTGGACGCTCTCATGCACCTCAGTCCCAACATATTTACAGGCACCATTTCTCCTCACAGCTCTCCACCCATCCCTGCCCGCGGCTCCTTTTCTAGTGGAGAGGCTAGTGGAGACATTGCCACTCAGCACTCAGCCAGGACCCGGAGTGTCGAACCAGTCTGTCGGCACCTTTCCTTTGGGCCCCATTAAGTCATAATTCTATTGATATTCCCAGCTCCTGGAATTGCTTTAGGGCTTTACGGATTCCACCTTAAACTATCTTTAGGGTGACCTTTCTAAATATTAACCTCATTATGTTATTTCTATGTTCCTAACATTTAGATATGTTAAAGTGAAAGAAATTAAAATAAATGTCTTAATTAGATGGAGAAGGAAGAATTTCAAAATGATTTGTTATGAATTTTAGGATTCTGTTCAGACACCTTTGACATAGCTATTAGACTCTCTATGCTATGGTCCTTTTGAGGCCCACCTTTCATTCTCCTCCCCTCTCCTTTCCCTTCATCCCTCTTTCTCTCTCTCCTACCCTTTTTCTTTCTTTTAACTGTGCAAGTATACTTAACATGAGATCTACCCTCTTCACAAACTTTTTAAGTGCACAATGCTGTACAGCAGCTATCTAGAACTTACCGAGTACACCTGGGCTCACCTATGCTCAGAATTCATCACACGGGAATCTGTTTTTTTCCTCTGGATCCACATATACCATTTCTCTTTCCTTTAGTTCCTCTCTCTGCTCCTGTCTAGTGGGTAAGCCCCTGTTCATCCTTTAAAGCCCACATGACTTAGTGGACTCTCAGCTCCGTTTGTACCTTGTAACAATAAATCCATTTTATTTGGGTCATTAATGTACCTTGTATATATTTCTGTAGTATCACCAGATCTTGGTGTTGTCATTACCTGTATACCTGTTATACTCTTCAACTTAAATATGAGATATTTATGCCAAAGGACAATGTTGAAAACATAAAGGTCACAATTTAGATATATCAAAGTGAAATAAATTAAAATAAATGTATTAATAAGATGGAGAAGGAAGAATTTCAAAAAGAGTTATTCTAGTAGACACTAGCTATATCGCATGAGCTCAGATATTTAAAAAGTTGTTCATTTAAAATAAATCTTAATCACTTTAAATAGTCTAAAACTGTTTGACTAATTTTATTAAAATGCATCTAATGTGATTCAACAATTAAAGGTATTAATTTCACATTTCATAATTTCAAATTTCTAGTACGTCTGGCCTATAGGATTATTGTAAACCCAAGTCCAGAACTTAACTCATTCTCTATTGTTCACCCATCCTTTGACTCACCTTGAATAATGTCCCCAATTTACTAATCTTCTAGAAATTGTGATGATTGTGTGTGGCCTGCAGGCTACAAGGCATGCTTCTGAGGTCAGCCCTTAGAGGCCTCTGTAACACGGTCTTCACAGATCTCTGAAGAGGAGATCCCTCTGGTCCACTTTCTGTCATTCAGATTCCTGCTCAGTCTTGCAGCGGAACACAGTGGAGGGCTCCTCCTGCAGTGATCCAGGGCCTACACCAGGTGCAGCGGAGTGCTGGCCCTGGCTTCACACCGGGGTGGAGTTACGTTAGATGGCCTCCCTGGGTGCTTGCACTATTGGAATGTACTATTAATATAGATTGGATTTTAATGAGAATCATCTCATTGTGAATACTGTTTTTTTGCTGCAAACAAAACACTTTATTTTCATTATTACTAGTCAGAAATTCATCTAAATATCTCCCTTACTCTGCAAACCTGAGCATCCCTGTGGCAAATGCTTTGAGTGTGACAGGACACACCGGGTCACAGCTGCATCAAAGTGGTCAACCTCTCGCTGCAGCATTAGCATTCCAGAAGGATGCCCCTGCACCTCTCAAAGTGCCCTGCCCGTGGAAATCTGCTCCCAGCCTCTGAGAAGCTGCTGAACAGTGCACTCTCCCTTCCAGCGCCGTGAGTTTTCTCCCAGAGCCGTTTCCTTCCTGCTGATCTGAGATGCCACTGTGCTCTTTCAAGCACTGTTCCTTCCATTTTTACCACACAAGCAGCTTCTGTGCCTGTCAGGTCATCTCTTCCCAAGACAAGCACACCACAAAACCCAGCGTGGCTGAGTGTTCCACGCACAGAACTCTGCCCAAGATCCAGCCATTCCTGGCCCTTCCTCGCACGGGTGCATTTACTGAGGCTTTTCCTGATTTTCCTGGTCTCACATTTGTCCATCTGTCATCCTTCATCTCTCCACTGTACATCCGTACATCCATCCATTAATTCATTCATTCATAATTCAAACGTCTGGCCGTGCCAGCCTCTAGGAACCCAGGGGCGAGCAGAACATGGTGCACCATTGCAAGAGCCGGGTAAAGCATCCATTCAACCAAGACTCTCCTCTCTAAGCCGCGTTCCCATCCCCCCCACCCGAGGCCTCCGTTCACTGAATTTCCAGGGGTGCCCACTGCCCCGTCCATTTTGCTGTGATCACAGCAGGTCACATTTTCATGGTAGCTCTGAAAACCTAGGAAAAGGAAATGTTTGTGCAGCCTGGTTCTGAAATGTCTGAATGTACTTTTAAACATCCTCAAAGGATACATTTATACTAAAATGAAAGTTCTTTTTGTTATAAATAGACTATTCTTGAAGTTTAACTTCAACACAGAGAAGATAATTACAGCCACACACATCTCATAGAGTACTGTATCTTCTGGTATTTGAAGAAAGTGGTTTGGCTTGAATTACATATAATTATAGGTTCGGAAAAATTAATTACTCTCACCTCGAACAGTGTGGCCTGCACAGCAGGCAGGGATGAGTAAAAAGCACTCTTTTGAGCTTGTTGAATCAGTCACTGTGCCATTCTATATTACCTCATTAATTATGGGAATCATATCGATGGTGGTCAAGAGTGTTAAAAACTCCCGGTTCCCAAAGACACATTGTAAAAAGCAAACCAAAGCTGCACCTCAACGGGACCATGAGCTTCAGAGTCAGGGGATGATGCATGTGATGAACTAACTATAGGATTCATTTACAGGGCACTCTTAATCTTTATCTCCAACCAAATGGCCCCAATAATGTCAATAATTACTACCTGACCTGTGGAAGGGTACTTACGTTATCCGCCCTAATCCCCCTAACAGGGGATTAGGGCGGATAACATAAGTGCAGCCGCCTGCTCACGGGGCCAGTGTCTGCACCCAGGTCTCCTCCTGCCCTGGCACCCACCGTGCTCTGGTGGCTTGGCTTTCCATGTTTGCTTTCCTTCTAAACCAGAAGGCCTGTGGCACTTCGCCCTGGTATCTGACTTCCATGGCTTGTCCTCAGGAACATTTTTAGATACTCAGAATTCCTTAAATGATTTGCTGATTTTCCAAACCCGCGTCTGGTGGTGCGACTGCGTTTGATTTGAAACACGCCATCCATCTTGGTGAGCTCTCTTTCGCTTTCCATCCTGGAAAGGCTGAGTCTTTTCCATCATTCAGAATTTCCACGTGATTTTTTTCAGCAAATTCCTTTTTGTTAAGAAAAGCTTGAGTATATTCCTAACCTGCACTAACATTTTGGTTTGAAAAGAGACTCTGCTGTTCCAGTCACTGAATTTTAACACTTGTGCTTACTAATGGTCACCAGCAATGCTGTCCCCTCCCCTCCCTGCCTCCACTGCCACCTCTGCTCTCCCCACCTCTGCTCTCTCTTGCAGTCTGCCAACTGGCTTCCTGGCCTAATTCTTATTTAAATATCAGCCTGTTCAAAGCATAAACCAGGTCCTGCGCTGTCTTCTCTTAAGCTCCTCCGTAGCTCCCCAGGGAACTGCAAAGGGAACTTGGTCTCACCAGGTCCCCTGCTGCCCCTAACATATTCTCATGGTGCTTCTGCCCCAGTGGATGAACGGGTCTTGATGGGCAAGATACCTGAGCTATTATAAGACTTTTACAGCATAAGAGGGGATCAAAAACACTTGTAAAAAATAAACCTGGAATTGGGGAAAGTACAGAGGGGATAGGATTGATGGGCATAAGAGGAATAGCATTTTTGAGTTGTGAAGAGCTGCTTGCTGCCCAGTAGGATGGATGTTTGAAAGATCAATTATTGTAATAGCCAAGGTAATTTTGCCTCCCCAGAACTAAATTCTTTAGTAAGTCTCTCATTAATTTTTCTCCTTTGCAGGACAATTAGTAGAAAAACAAGGGCTGAGAATCCCTGCTCTCCAGCATTGTTCTTCCCACCACACCAGGTTCTCTGGGCTGCAGCCACCCAGTTCCCTGTGAATGCCTGCATTTCAGGTATCAGCACACCCTGCTCCTCCCCTGTCCCAGCACCAATCTAAATTGATCTGCCACCATGTGTCCCTGCTGCTTCCCTGTCGGTGTGGATCCTCATCTGGGTTTGCTTATTTCCCCTTCCCCCCACGCCCCACTAGGCTGTAAGGCATCATAATCACAAAGTGTAACTTCAGAAACATAAAGGCACTCAATAAATGCTGCTGGATCAGTCGGTGAGTCTGGAGGAGAAGAGATTAGATGGGTTTCTAAGAGATGAAACTTGGATTACGCAGTGCCACAGTTTTTATTTGGCAATTACTTAGTGCCAGATAGTATTCTAAGCCTTCTGCATAATGAAGCTGAGATGAAAGCTACAAAGTTACTTTAGAGGAAGAAACTGTCACACGTCACCCAAACTTGACTGCAGATGCCTTCATTTCCAAAGGGAAAGTGTGATCCCAGGCAGGAGGTTTGCTCATGCATGCATTCATTCAACAAGTACTGGGTGACGTCTAACATGTGCCAGACTCCAGGGGTCGTGACAGAGAAGGACATGCGCACACACATGAAAATGTATGAGATCTGTCCTCACAAAGCTCTGGGTGAAAAGGGAGAGAGATGTGGTAGGGGTTACATGCATGTAATATGATTTTTAAAAGCTAAGGAGCAAACACACCAAACATCCTTCGGTAGTTTAGTTCTGGGAAGTTTGTGTTTCCTTCTTTAATTTTTTTCTATTTTTAAAATTTCTTATTAAGAATAAATACCGTTTTTCTAAAAAAATGTGTTGATATATCTGTGCATGGTATGTGTTCAGTATAAGCAAGAAAAGAAATTAAAATATATGCATACATGGCAATTTCAGTTAGAATATACATTGTTTCACGGGATACCCTTACACCCCTAATGTTTACTTTTTTGACATTGATATTTCCAGAAAAAGAAGGAATATGAGGGAAAGGATGATTTCATGGGCTATTTTCTGGCTTTATTACAGTTGATTTATGGAGTGCTCCTGGAGTAATAAAATAAATTTATTGTACTAATAAGAGCCAGGGCCCCAACACAAGTGTCTGCTCTCAGAAGGTGCAGAAGAGCAGGGATGGTTAAAACTGCAGCAGCTTTTGCTGCTACTTTTATTATCTTTTCTCTACTGTACTACTTTAGACTAATGAAATAATAAATCCTTCGTCCAGCTGATTTTATTTAAGGTTATGGTAAAATGTTAATCTTGTACTTCTCAGCACCGTGCGAGCAAATCCTTTAAAGATGGTGTATTTTACCTTGACGCTTAATGAAATCTAGACCTTCCCATGAGAGTACAGGAAGACAGTGACGATGATGATCGTCATTAGTGAACCAACACACATAGGAAAAGTGGATCTCATTAAAACGCGGGCTGGTAGCGGTGAGTGCCTGTGGTTGCCTCTTTAGGTCCGTCTCTCACGCTGTGCGGCTGCAC
This sequence comes from Callospermophilus lateralis, assembly GCF_048772815.1. Taxonomy (NCBI): domain Eukaryota; kingdom Metazoa; phylum Chordata; class Mammalia; order Rodentia; family Sciuridae; genus Callospermophilus; species Callospermophilus lateralis. The sequence continues at coordinate 108,375,452 of NC_135316.1, read as the reverse complement.
ACGGGGATCGACCATGGGGGCCGCTGGGGTGCAGAAGGCCTGCTTTCATCTCTTACTCCAAGTGTGTCCTCAGGAGCATCCCTGGGTCTGACTCATCCTTCAGTGACAATCATGATATCCAGGATGGACTCTGAACTGTCCCTCTGCCACCTCTGGCAGATGTCAGGGGCACCTGCCTCACAGGGGCTGCACAGGATGTCCCTTTGCCTGTCCACAGCTCCCTCCCCAGGGAGTGGTAGGAACCCACTTGTCACCTCAATGGCAAGTGTCCCCCTGACTCTCCTTCCCCATCTGAGCTACCCGCACCTCCCCCTGCGCTCGCTCGCAGCCGTGTTCTGAGCGGCACCCCTGGCAGCGCGGGAACCCGCTCCGACAGATTTGTTTCTCTATCCGTCATCCCTCCAGATGGCTGGAAAATGAATATAGCACTCAAATAACCACACAGCAGAAACCGTCCTATAACCAGTCGATGCACAGAAAATGTGTGAAAATCAGATTATACCACTTATTTTTCCACTAAGAATGAGTCTCAAAGGTTTTCATTTTACATAAATGACATAACATGCACAACAAGCATGCTCCACATGCAACCCGGAGCTTGCTGAGCACCTTCCTGCTGCTCGGGGCGGGAGGAGCAGAAAGCCCCGGATTAAAGACCAGGGATCCAGAGGGAAGACTCTCAAAGCACTTGAAATAGCCTTGAATTAAAAATATGTCTATGTAGATAAATAAGATCTGATGACGACGATGATAAAACAAACAGTAGATGTTAACAAATAGCGGCTTAACTGTTTCCAAACTATGACTTAATTCAAAGTATTTGGATCATTTTTCCACAAATGAAGTGATTCATGGACTGTGTCATAAAGAAAAATATATCTGGTGGGACAGAAAACAGCTCTAGATTCTATTCAAATCATCTCAAGAAACTTCCATTTCTCCCGAGCTAGCCAAGTTTCCTCTTGCCAATCAGGACATAGCCCTCCTGGTCCACCTGCTCTGAAACGCACCGTTCCAGTGCCCACATGGTAGGAGAACAGCAGGATGCCCTCCTCGCCACCACGGCCTCTGACTTTCTTTACTTTTTTAAAAAATAAAAATACAGTGGAAACAACAGTTTTGGGTATAAGAACAGTGGTTCCTGGAGTTGACTAAGACCTGTGGTTCCCCGTTCCCACCCTGTGAAAGAGGCCTAAGGGGGCCATGGAGAGGTAAAGGCTGGATGCGTGGAGGATGGAATGGAAATGAGCTGTCGGAAGGCAAAGTGCTTTGGAGCAAAACAATGTGATCTATGTTTTCTTTTCCAAAAATGCTTAAAATGTTTAATTTGGTCTAATACAATAACCTACAGTTAAGGTATATTTATGGAGCAATTATACATTTTAAAATTGTTTTTAATCATGGAAGTAATGCGTTAATACAATTAGAAACAAAATTTATGTCAGATTCTCAGCTCCAAAAAAGTCTCTAGATATTACCAGTTAGGTTTTTCTTGTGAATTATACCAGATTTTATAATTTCTGAGATATTTATGTATCTATATAAAAGGTGGAATATTGTTGGTAGCTTCCTATTCATAAAGATAGGCAAGAGTCTGTGCCGCGTCCTTCCGTCTCCGTGGGTAGAAAGATGGCCGGCAACCCCACAGACAGGGACCTTCTGGAGAAGCCCTGGTGCTGGAGGGGAGTCCGTCCTTGGCTAGATGTGGAGGAGGCTAAGGAAGGTCCTGGGGCTTCGGGGAGAGCGAGCAGGGAAGAGAGCACCGCCTCACCTGGCATCTGGGAGTCCTGGGAACTGGCAGTGAGCAGCGCTGGTGCTGGGAGCTACAGAGCCAACCACACAGTGCAGTGAGACTGGTTCCAAATGCCTCCACTCAGCAGGGACCACGGCCCTAACCTGGTGCATCTCCACTGTGGATCGCCTCCCCCACTTGCTTGCTCTAGGCAGCCAGGGTAGCGTGTAGGTCTTGGCTCTGAATGACAGTTGATATCCAACATCACGTGATTGCAGTCTTCCTCTCCTCTCCCCCCGACTCCTGGTCTGTCTTCTCTCCTCCTCTCCTTTCCAAAATACATCTGGGAAGAAGTGTACAAATGCTCCGTATTCCCGGCTGGCAGCTGGGCTAGGGAGGGTCCTGATGGGGTCAGCCTGCACAGGGAAGTAGCCCCGTGGGTTTCCCTCCTGGGACAGTAAGCACGAACCAGACCCACGGGGAGGCCGTCCAGGTAAGCGGGCAATGCACAGGTGCTCCAGTCAAAGCAGAACTGCAATGGACCCAGGCCTTTCAAGTTCTGGAATTTGAATGGAATGACTTCAGAATTGGCCTCTGGTGAGGGTCTTGTGTTGTTTGTATTACATATCGAGTTAAATGCAGAGGAAAGAACACAGCATAGGAAGAGTCACATGTTGGCCTTGACAAAGTGGCCTTCCCACAAAAGTGCATCTCAACTGCACTTACTGCTTGGGTCAGTATGCTGGTCCCCAGGACAAGGGACCTTGGAGACTCAGTTTCCTCGTATCTGAACTGGGGTCAGAACTACATAAACTGCCTGCTTTCCTTTCTGCGTGGAATTGCTATTAGGCTCAAATTAAATAAAGTTAGGAAAGTTCTGGCTAGTTGTAAGATCCGTGTGAGACCCATGGGGACAAGAGGCCTTCTGATTTACGTGGTACTGAAGCTCCTCTAGCTGACTCCAAACTCGTGAGCACATGAAGAGTAAGTGGCACGCATAGGAATACACGCATGCGCAAAAAGTGGGTAGCGCCGGTGGGTCATGTGTGAACCCAATTGAGGACAGGACAAGTCTACCCTCACCTGGGACAGTAGACACTGATGTCTGTTTTTGTCACAATGTACAGATTGTGTCACTGGGGAGCTGAAGACTTCAGGCTGTCCTTCAACAGGGTCTATTAAATTAGGGAAGGATGACAAAACCTCCAAGACCCATCATAATGGCAATAAAAGGATAATGTTTTTATTTAAGAAAATTGAATCTGTAGCTAAGACCATAGGCAGGTTCACACAGAGAAAAAAAAAAATTCCAATCTCTTCTCTCCTCTAGCATTGCTTTTAGAAATATAGGAAAGAACAGCCATTAATCTTATGCTAAGTATGAAGGGACAAGGCCTGAGCACTGACTACTAAATAAAAAAACAGCCAGTGTGACCCTTGGACATTTGGCAGTAATGCCACAGGTACAGCAGCTGTCCGTCACCACCTGCTGCTGCCTCAGGCAGATAGCTCCGTACTCAGGACAAGGCGGAACAGAGACACAGCAGCACCTTGCAGCGATCCCCACAACTCAAACACAGGCTCTGCTCCTGAAACTGAGGAGTCTGAATGCAGGGTCAGGAATAAGTGATTTTTTTTTTTTTTTTTTTTTTTTGAGAAAAACTACTTTGCTGTCTATGTAAAAGTGAAACGTGAATGAGCTTTATTTCCATGAAGTCCATTACTTTTCTCACGGCATAAAGTCTTTGGGAGTTTCCACCCTGAAGAAGCTGCGGGAGGGCAGTGCTCCTCAGTGGGAGGACACGGGGCACGAGAGCAACGTGCTCTCAGAGTGAACGCAGGACTCGCTCCCTCTTTCATCTTGCATCTTCAACCTCTTTGTGTGGAATTTAAAAAACGAGGAGAAAATGGATTTGTGCAATGAAATGGGAACCCTTTCCCATTTTTAAAATCTTGATGTTCTTTTTCGAAGTTCTTGTGTGCGTTCCAACTGAATACCATCCTCAGCTTCTATTTCAAGGGTCCCAGCACAGACACAGATCTAGAAGGAGCGATGGCTGCTGGTGTGCACCAGTGTCTCCCAGCCTGCTCCCACAGCCCCTCTTTCCATGAGCTGCAGGGAGCCCTGCTCAGGGGCTGTGGTCAGTGCCCACCACAGTCTTCATGGGAGATCTGCTCCGGATTCCCTTCCTCTCCCCGTATGTGTGGAAATGCATGCATACATGTGAAGACACACACACAGACACACTCTTCATTTGTGTGTATTCTTTAAAAGAAAAGTGTACAATAAGAAAGCCTTGGTATTACATTATTCCAGAACCATTCCTCCACAATTGCTTATTAAAAGATTCCAGGGATGAATCAGTTGAAGTGACTCCGGCTGCCTCCAGGCTTGGAAATCACAGGTCTGTGCATCCCACACCGTGTCACCGCCTCGAGTGTGGCTCACTGACATCAGGCCCGTTAGTAATCCCCCTCCTCCTTCCTTTTTTATCCACTTTGGCACTGTGTGCCTCTCTGACAACCACTGGGTGAGTAAGCTTCCTCCTTCAGACTGTTATTTAAAGTTCAACTTCCATTATCAGTGAGAAGAAAGAAGAGAGCAAAGAAAGGGACAGGGGGAACAACAGAGTCATGACTCAGCAGCGCCCAACAGCAGGCTCTTGGTCCTTGTTGGGGACAGTTGAGTCTGCTGTGACCCCGCAGTAGTCCCTGCCTGTGTCCATGAGGCTGGGGCACCTTCGGACCTGGCCTGCAGTCCAGAACCAGCTGCTCGCACCCCTGAAGCGAAGGCCTGGGTTTGGTCTCCTGGATAACCATAAGCTTCTACTTAGAGTTGCTGTGCCTATCAACGGTCCAAGGGGCTGTGTCTGTCTCTCAGTAATTGCTGTTTTACAAGAGCTATCAGCTGCCAGCCATGCTGCTGGCCACCTATGCACCTTGTGGTACTTCATGGCCAGACACTTCCCACGGCCCCGGTGTCATGTCCAGGATTGCTCTGACTTTACCTTCTCCTCTCAAACCTCCTCTTCCTAAAGGGAGTCAGGGTGAGATTCTGAAGCTCTTTGAGTAGTCACACAACACCTGGAACTGTCCCCTCCTGCCTCAGGTGGGCATGCCCCATATTACTTTACTTCTGCTGGCCTAGTGGCAGGTGCCCTGGACCTGGCTCTGCTCCCCAGGGACCCCAGACCACAAACGCTCCTCATAGTGACACCTCTGCTACCAGCGAGACCGAGGTAGGCAGCTCCACTCCATGGCCAGTGAGCAGCAGAGCCAGGCAGAGGGAGACGGGGAGGGCCTGAGCCGGGCCTGAGCCGGCCTGCAAACCCTGGCCTTGTGAGGTCTCAGCACTGAGCCAGCAGATGACCCAGCGCCTCGGTTTCTGGCTTCTCTGAAGTTCCTCCTGCTACAGTTTGGATGTTGTACATGCTCCCAAGGCCACGTGGGATCTGGGCAAACAGAGGGCCACCCACTGTGGCTGTGACCAAGTCTCCTAGATGGCCTCATGTGCTGGGCAAGACGCCACACCCCTGCATCATAGGGAGCTGTTCCTTATCCACGCATCCGGGAGCTCGTTTCCGACAGGAAGACCCCGTCGCTCCCCGCAATGACCCGCTCACTCCTTAAAGTCCTACCCTGGTGATCCCCAGCTTGTCCACCAACCTGCCAGCCATGTAGTTTACACTGCTGGAGAAGAAGCCGGCACCTCTCCTCTGCGGGCTGCTCCTCCTTCTCACGCAGGAGTGTATCCGCCAATGGCTTGTACCTGTCAAAAGCAGCAGACACAGGAAGAGTGACTGACGTGCAGTGCAGGTGACCACACTCCTCAGGGTTGTCTTCCTCACGTCACTGCTCAGCTCCCTAACTGTCCCAGGAACCCAAGTCCCCATCCACTGGCCACCCACCAGCCAACGGTGAACAATCCCACCTTCCACAGGGAAGGTGATTTTTCAAATGAGTCAGAAACATTTTTTCAAGCCTTTAATTTATGTTTAGAACTGTCAAAAAGCAATACAAAACATTAATTCAAAGAAAATTTGAAGAGAAGAAAATCATTCTATTAGTTTTAATGTAACATTTGATTTTCTCTTTAAAAATACACATCATAAGAAATTTAAGTATCTTTCTTATGACCACTTGAGAGTGAATCTAGCTGTTGTTAGAGTCCATAGTAAAGAGACATGAAAATAACTGCCAATCCCATTTAAACAAGAGGTAGAACAGCTTCCTTCTCATATATTAGGGACTGGGTATTTTAAATGTTCTCAAAGTACATTGTCTCAAGTACCTCTGAATAACTGACTTGCATTCCTTAGCTGAAATTTGCAGCAACATGATAGTTTTATATAGATTTTTCAAAAATGACTTTCAAAAGTATAGCCCCCATTCAAAAAAGTCTATATAAAACTTCCTTTGCACTTATGGTATTTAACCTGAACTATACGCAAGACTTCCCAGGAAGAGGAGGAGGAGGAGGGTGGTGAGAAAGAGTATGAAGAGGAAAGAGGAGGAGGAAGAGGAAAGAGGAGGAGGAAGAGGAAAGAGGAGGAGGGAGGAGGTGGGGAGCCACAGCTGAGCAGCAGCCCGTGCACTGCATCCTGTGGACTCTTGTGATCAGAAGGACACTCGGGTCAGGTGGGTCTGCAAGCTGATGGAAATCAATGCCAGCACTGGGACCTGTGTCTTCTGTACAATGTTTCAGTGCAGACAGCAAGGACACAGCAGCAACTCTGAAATCTTCTAAAATGAGCGCTCAACGCCCTCTGGGTGGTCAGGACCCAGGGCAAGCCGCCTGCACCTCTTGACTCACCGCTTCCCTCTGAGTGGCTGTGAAGGTAGGGGACGTGCACCGTGGACAGCCATGCCAGACCCCTGAGCGTGGCTTCACCTCTGCAGTTCTGCAGGTGAGGGAGGGACCACACCTGGGGCCCTGCTGCAGTAACCAGGTGTCTGGCACACAATGCAGGCTCTGGACTGAATGTTCACCTCCTGAAAGTCACACTCAGCAGCTACCCCTGAGGACCCGGCATTAGGAGGGGACTTTGACTAGTCATGAGGGTGGGGCACTCCTGAATGGATCAATGTCCTTAGCAGATACCGTAGGGACCAGAGTTCCCCTCTCCCCACATGAAGCCGCAGTGAGAAGATGCTTGGTCTAGGACTTCCAGCCTCTTCCGTATATGCAGACTATGGAAATCTGTCATCGTGGCTTGAACTGACCAAGATAACACCAGGTGGACTCTTCAGCAGAAGACACTTCTTATTTCCTTTCTTCAATTCCTAGCGTTGTCACTGAAAGCTCTGTATATGATTTTTCCTGGATGGCGAATCTTCACCATCTTGCTAGTCATAGCCACACAACTCCACCAAGGTCAGCAGCAGCCCCTCCTGCTCACAGAGGCTTTGCTCCTATGTCACACTCATGGTGTGGGAGGACATGACAATAGCGAAACACAACAGAGCCTGGACACTGAGCCGATGCCAGAGGCCGGGGCAGGGACCCTCTTGCTCATCACTTTGCCCACACTGTGCACACATAAGTGTGGAAGGCTGAAGCAGCCAGTCTGGACTTCTGATGGTTATTAAGAACGTGATTTCTTATACACTAGGCTTTCAGGGTGGCGTCTTTGTTCTATCCTGACCATACTGTGGTGGCTGCAGAAAAGAAAGGGAGATGTTCCGGGTGCAACAGAGCAGAGCGAACACTGAGTGTGTGAGGAGGGTCGGGAGCTGGGGTGCTGCACTGGGCAGTGGGGACCACTAGATGATGCTGCCACGTGACAGCAGCATGTCTCCGAGCAAGCCTGGGTGATGTTGGTGGTGCTGCAGTGCCTGAAGGGGACAGGCGATACAAAAGCACAGGATGTCTGAATAGGAAAGAAGCTGGGGTGGGAGCTGAAGTGAGGCTTCCGGCTCTGCCTTTGCTGCACCACTTCTACGAGGCCCACGTCAGTGACCTAGAGGCAATTCTCTGCCTGTCCTCACAAAGAAGCTTTGCTCCTATGTCACATTCACGGTGTGGGAGGACATGACAATAGCCCGGATCCTCTGGCTGAACATCTCATCATTCTCTGGATGAGATGCAGATTCTATCCTCCCGACAAACTCCTATCTGTTCTCAAAGTGCACGCACTGCTCCAGGGTCAGTGACCATCGTGTAGATCTCATGGCATCCACCTCTGTGTGCAGCAGGTGCAAACGGGTGACGAGAGGCCATGAGCTTGGGCAGGGGAGTGGAGGTTGGGCAGCGGCAGTTCCTGGGCATGGAATGAATGCCAACACTCCTCACGTCACCACTCATGCTCTGCACAGAGGCAGAGAGCCTGCGTGACAATCCTACCTGACAGGAGAGGGTGGGGGGCAGAGACGTTAAGTCCCTTGCCCGTGTGCACAGCGGTGACGCTGCAGGCTGAGTTCTGCTCTCCAGGAGGTGAGCGCACGGGATCTGTGGAGGTAGGGTCTTTGCAGGGTGGGAGTTAATATGACAGCCCTACTTCCACATGACTCAGGTCCTTAGAGAAGAGGAAAGGTCCCTGAGAGGTACCAGCACCAGGAGTGGCCGCCGAAGAGGAAGTGATACGGCTGCAGACCAAGGAGGACCAAGGCCTGTGGCCACCACCAGCAGCGGGCAAGGGCCAGCAAGCACTGTACCTACTCTTAGAGGGAGCGGGGTCCCGCCTACTGTCAGCCTCTGGCCTCCTGAGTATGAGTGAATGTCTCCAGGCTGAGCCTGCCGTACTTTGTTAGAGCAACACCAGCAAATGGACACAGGGGGTATCAGTGGCTGAACTGGAACCCAGGACAACCTGACTACAGGCCGCCCCTCCATCCCATTGCCACAATCGGGGTGAGCACAGCCTGCCCTGCCCCCAGAGGGGCCTAAAGTGCAAGAGAAGAGCAAGCATGCAGAACTGAGCAGGGAAAGAGCGCTGGCCATCATGGAACCGTGAGGGTTCCCACAGGACCCCGGGTTTGCTGACCCCTGGGCCCCTGGGCCTCTTTTACAGTGGGCTCATGGGGAATGCAGACTCATTCATGCCTCGGAGCACCCAGCATCCCACCATTCAGCCAGTTACACAGTGACATGCAAGCACTCAAACCATCTCTTTATTCTCTTCGATAATTGTCTCATTTGGGAGCTTTGTTAATTATCAACCAAAAATTTAATTTATATAATTCAAGTATCTGAATACAGGGTTAACAACTCAGAATGAAAAACCTTGCAATTGATGCTTTTTTTTCTCACTTCATATTGTTCTTTCAACATTTGAAATGGCATCGTTCTGACATTTCCACTGGAAAGACAGAAACATCTCCTTAGGCAGGGCAAGGTACCCTGATTCAGTGAGACTTCGGTCTCTGTGTCTCTGGGATGTGACTGCCATCCACAGGTGGGAGAACAAGACCATGTTCTATCTCTGAGCAGAGAGGAGACCACCCAGGAACTTCAGTCTAAGACTCAGGCCACGACAGCCTGCAGCAGCAAGTGGGTCCCGAGCGAGGAGCAGTTGCAGATGGGACTTGTCAGCGCTTGTTCCCCACACCCCCTACTCCTGTTGTCCCAGACCAGGACACCAGGGTCCACTGGAGACCCCTATTCTCAGGCTTCTACCCTTCCTTCATCTTAGATGAACCAACTGACAATAAAAAGTAAGGATCAAGTCTTGTCTCACCTGGGTTAGAACAAGAGGACTGACCACCATCTTGCTCTACCTCTGGAATTGGGTCCCAGTGGCACCTGCATTCCAGCTCAGTCAGTCAATTCACCAGTACTGACTGAGCACAGGCATGTGCTGGGGACTCTGCCCAGCACGGAGAATGTATGGGGAGTGAAAAAGGCTGAGTCCTCATATTCTACCACAAAGAGGGCACCAAAATTAAGGAGGAAGTGTGCCAGATATTATATCAAAGATTCAGAGGAAGGAAGCCAGGAAGCTCCTATACTGTGTGCAGACCCCAGAGAGGAAGGAAGCTGGCCTCTCCAGGCTGAGGTCAGAGGCCTTGAAGGAGCACCATGCCCACCCTGGGAACGTTGAGGAGGCCAGTGTGGCTGGAGAAGTGAGGAGAAAGGTGCAGGAGGTGAGCTCAGAAAGATAAGCACATGGGAGAGGGTGTGGGCTGCAGATGATGGGCAGGACTTGGCTTTAATTCCGAGTCCTGCAGGTGAGCGAGTGGAGGGGAGGAGTGGAGCCATTTCACCTGGTGCTGAAAGCATTGTGGAATCGGCCGGGCTGATAGCAGGCTGCAGCAGGGTGCAGGCCAGCCAGGGAAGCCACGGGGCCCCTTCTCAAGCCTGGGGGAGAGACTCGGAACCAAGATGGTAGCAGTGTGTGGGGCGGTGAGAACCAGTGGGACTTGGCACCAGCTTGTGGACCCGACAGGATTTTCTGAGGGGGGAATGGTGGAGGTGAAAGGAGAGGAGATGACACCAAGAGGTGGTGTAGGCTTCGACATTTCCTGAGATGGAGTGGGAAGGGAAGAACACTGTTTCCCAGACCAGGGCTGCACAGATGGAAGGGAAAGGGTGCCGGTGGGAACCCAGAGGGGGCCAAGGACCCAATGTGGGCCAGTACCCCCAGACCAGACGTGGCCTCCTTTGTCACTGACCACTAAGCTGAGGATGGTTTCCTCCCTGCCGTGGTCTTACAGTGACTGGACAGGCTGGTGCTGACTGTTTAGAAAACTGAGTTCACTTCTTTCAAGGTGTCCTTGTGGAACTCAAGCCTTAAGGCGTGTAGGAGGCTTCAGGCATCTCCCATTTCTTGTGACTGTGGCTCTGCCTACTTCTGACTTGCCCTTCTGCCTGTCACTCTACATCCTGAGTTGCTGGTCTGTAGCAAGGGTGAGGGATCAAAGTTCCTAAAAACGTCTTTAACATGGGCACTGTTCATGGAGTACTGTCCAGGGGGTGGACACTCCCCTCAGTGCACTCAGCATCAGGACTGGGATGACAGAAAAATTCAAAAAATCATGGTATCTTACAAAATCATATGTGAGACACACACCCCAGCTCGAATTCACTCTGAGGTCCCTGATTGAAGACGGAAAGACCCAACGGAAGACACAGAGAGGCTAGCAACAACTGAGAGGTATCAAGTAGGACCTCAGGAAAAGGATGGGGTAAATGTTTCTCCCTTCAGGAGTCACTGTTTCAGACAATAAGCAGCTTTGATATCCTATCTATGGAGTTGGAGATGAAAATGAGCTAATGCAGAGACCTCAGAATTCAGGCTGAACATGATGGCCTTTAACTGATGGTTTTAACAGGTCAACCAGGAAGTGGAGGAATCATTTTCTTAAAAAAAATGTAAGGTATGTAAATAAACATTTTTTTTTAACCTCAGACAATTTCTCTGAATTTGTTTCTCATTGCTGAATATTGAATTTATCTCTTCATTCTCAAAAAAAATCTATTTTTTTTTCTCATGCTAAAACCCCTTAATCATTTAATTCTCTCAAGGAATATTTATTGAGCTCCTATTATGGGCAAGATATTCTGCCTGGAAATGCCTAGATCCCGAGGTGTGTGAGGTGAGGTTCTCACTCCCCTGCACGCACTCCAGTGTGAAACACGACTCGCTGTGGCCAATATCAGACCTCAGAAAAGGCATGGCCCTCTTGTTTCAGGGCCTGATGGGATTCATCTGATTATGGTCATATTCTTACCTCATTGTGGACATGAAGTTTTCACTGGGGAAAACCAGTTACCTTTTCATCCCCCAGGAACACAGGGGACAGTCAATGGCGAGAGGAGAATGGGAAGAGACATGGAACGTTCTAGAAGGACTGATGGAATGGACAGGAGGGAAGGAGACCAGAGAGGGATGGTGGGAGACTCCCGTGGGACAGCAGAGTCGAGCTGCGATCAGCAGTGAGGAGCACTGCAGGGATTGAAGGGCATCTGCAGGGCCAGGACCAGAAGGGTTCGGTGACTGGAGGGCCAAAGCCAGTGTCCGAGACCTTGGAGAAACACATCCCTCTGTGGGGCACCCAGGCCTCAGCAGATGGCGATGAGCCGCGGCTCAGCTTTGGTGGCTCAGGACGTGCAGCTTGAGGGGGAAACGAGTGGTCAGCGTGCCTTGGGTGTTCTGCTCTGTAAAGGCGGTGAACAGAGCTTACGGGCAACGTCTGAGCACAAACCCTACATTGTACTCACCCCCGGTTCTGTATGTTCTTTTTAGGATGAGGGCATACTTTCTTCTAGAATGGCTCTATCGACATTTTCCCTGGAGCCCAGCACGGTGTCTGTACCCGCCACGGACACCCAAATGTGTCCTCCTGGCCTGTTAGTGTTGCTCTGTCTGTCCCTGCTCTCCCAGTAAACACAGCACAGGTGCAGAGGGGTGATTTTCTCGTTGATTCCCAGCATCGGGCAGGCTGAGTGGCGGGGTGCCCGTACAGCTGCCTAGCAACAGGACTGACATGCACAGAGCATGCCGGGGGAAGGATGAAGAAGGCAGCACTGGGGCTGGGGAGACAGCTGACACCCATCTCACAGGGAGGGTGGGGCTCGGATCAGAAGCAGGGATGAGTCAGAGAAGGCAAAGATGTGCAACTTTGTTCTTTTAAGAAAAAGGATGTGAAAGCCAAGAGACAGGTGGTCAAGGATTCCCGGGTTCACAGAGGAGTCTTCTGTGTTCTCACGTGCACTTGGCCTCTCCTTCCGTGCCTCTGGCTCAGCCACCCACTGGCCACTGCAGTTTAGTTCAGGCTGACCGTGGCACTGGGGTCTCCTCACACCCCACTCAGCAGCAGCTGCACTGCTCGGCTCCTGTGGGAGGCTTCGTCAGGTGCTCCTGTCCAGCTTCCCTGATGGCTCCTGCTACCTGCCCACAGGCGGACAGTCCGCTCCTGCACCCCCAGGCTCCTCTGTGGGCGCCATGCCTGTGCCTGGAGCTTCTCCACCAACACAAGCTTCTCCACAACATGAGCACCCTGTCCCCCCCTGCAGGGTTGGGCCCCTTCATGTGCGTTCACAGGAATGATGATAAGGGACACCAGCAGAACTTGCACTGGCTGCTGAGCCTCCTCCAACGTTCAGGCCTAGAATTTGGCCTGAGTTTATTTTCTCATCCACTGGGATCCCCATGAGGCTCCTGAGTTCTCACAATGGCCCACGTAGGTCTCCACAAAGGGAAGGAGTCTTTGCACGCTGCTCTGCCCGACCCAGGCCACTGCTGATGCGATGGGTCAAGGCTGACTTCCCTCCCCTTCCACATTCGGGGGGACACGTGTCGTCACCCCATAGAAGTGTAGCTAGGCCATTCCCGTGGCCTTGAGTCTTTCCTAAGACTCTGAGGAGCTGGGCCTCCTGCAGTCGTGAAGCCCAGGGCAAATGGGGAGGACTATGGTGTTCTCTCCAGGCGGCTGGCTTTGCCATGGGGCTTGGAACAAGATGCTGGGGGTAGGGGGCCATGTGTGGCAGAAGAGCCAGCCCTGGACGTGGCCTACAGCCAGGCTGGTGCTGCGGGCTGTGGGAGGTGGGCGTGGGCAGGGACTTCCCAACTTCCACTTGCGGTTCTCCAGGGTTGGAACGGGGGTGGGAAGGAAGGAAACAAAGGAAGGTTTATGAAGCGCCTCTCAGGTCCAGGCAAGGCGGGAGATTTTCTCATGTGAACGTGAATTCTCCCCACAGCCCCAGGATGACGTTTGAAGAGGCTTTGTCCGGGGCAGAGCTGGCATCCAGCCTGACTGTGGGGCCCTGGGTCAGACCCAGCTCCTACTTATCACATGGGATGGGGGCAGAGACAGAACCCGCCCTCTGCAGCCAGAGTCGTGACTGAGTGAGGGAAGGTGGTCAGACAGTGGAGGTGGTCCCTGTGGGCTCTTACCTCCATGACGGCCACTCCCTTCATGGTGAGTCCTCTACATCAAGGCCACCGTTCACGTGCTCTTTCCCTCCCCCACCCGAGAGCGGTGGTCATTGTTGATGATATTGTCAAGCTCCTATCTGTTAAGACGCACACACAGCCTCCAAAATGAGACTCAACTTCTACACACTGCTGGAGGAGACCCAGAGGACACGGGAGGCGCCGCATGGAGGAAGAACAACTGGATTTTGGAACAACTCCTGCAACAGCCACAGCCCTCGGCACCGTCACGAGCATCACCCGAAACCTTCATGGAGTCTGTGGCTCCCACCTGTGTGCTCCAGCCCTGCCCAGCCGCCGTGGGTGCCAGAGGAGGCGGTAGGTGCGGAAGGGCAGGACCTCCCAGCCTCCACTCCCACCATCTCCACCTCCTCCCGTGCCTCTCACTCCAGACCCTGGGGCAAAGCAAGCTGCCCAGAGATTCTCCTTAATCCTGAGGATTTCCTTCCTGTACTTCTGTAATTAAGCGGGGGTCTCCCATCCCACATAATATGACAGATGAATAGTAAAAAAGAGCTGATTATACTGTAGCTCCTGGGACCAGGCAATACCAGCATGCAGATAATAAATGAATCCAGCATCTGTGAAGAATTTACATGACAATGCTCTCACACTCTCTTACTGAGAGCTGGCCTCGCCACTTCATCTTAATTGTGCAGTATAACAACATTCTATTTATTCAATAAATGGATGAAAGTGAAACTAAATTAGAACTGTCTCCGAGTGGAATGTGCACAGAGTTCCTTTCCTGAGCCGCCTCCCAGCACATCTATTTCGTTTCCAGGTTTGTCCTTTGATACAGCCCTAGGCTATTTTTGCACATAGAAACTCTTTATGGGTAAGACATAGTATCCACAGCCCTCTACCACAGAGCACAGAAACTGTGCCCCTGGGGGACATGGATGTGGTGGAGCTGAAATAATGGCCACGGGGCGGGAGCCAGTCCTGCTGCCTCCCGAGCCGGCTGCACACACTCCAGAGCACAGCCAGTTCTGTACGTGCAAATCGACTGCCTTCATTTCCTCAGCCTGCATGTATTCTGCGATTTACTGGCTGAACCAGAGCTTATATTTATCAGGTACAAGAACAGCTTGTTTAGTTAAACTTGGAGGAACAGATGCTCAGTTGTTGTTTAAACCCAAATAAGAGACCTCTTGAAGCTAGTGGCTGGGGTGAAATCATCCCACTCCCAAGGCAATTTGCTCCTTAATCAAGCACTCGCCAGGGCCACGCTGACCTCCTGTTTTTACACAGGAACAGAAAGCTAGAACAGGTAGCGCTCTTCTTGCAACATAGGTTGTCCCGCTGTTTCCTCCCCTACAGAACAGAGAAGGCCATTCTTGAAAATGGCTGAAAGTTGTGCAGAGCCACCATAGGACTGATGTTGTTACCCAAGGACACGCCTACTTCAGAGAGGAGCATGGGAGTAGGCTCCTGCTCACTGTCTCACTGCCTTTACTCTCGGCCAGCAAGTCACTGACAAGTTCAGAAGGAAATTCCAGTTGTCTGTGAGCCAAAACAGGCACAAAAACTAGCGATCCCTGCTCCAGAAGCAGCCACACTCTCCTTTGAACATCTACTTTTGAAACTGCGCGACTGACAGAGTTGAGTCAAGATCAGGTTTGGCACGTGAACTTAATTACATTTGCTAATTTGGGTAAGTATCAATTTTAAAATGCAACCAACTGATACTTATAAAGACAGAATAGACACGAGTACAGTGAGGAGCTCAACATGAGGGGCAGTGAATGTTCATGTCAGGTGATGGGGTCATGTCACACTGAGACAAGAAATGCAGTTGACATGCATATTTTAGGATCATATCATCGTAATGATAAGCTTAAAATAAAGAGTGGAATTGGCCTTCCGTGAGAGACTGTAAACATTGATATGTTGCTTTTATCCAAGAAGCATGGGTGATAGGAGGGATAATTAGCTACATAAAGAATGTAGAATCTGGGATATTTATATTTTGAGGCAAAAAATAACTTGTGCATCTAATTGAGATATTGAATCTTGATTATTATTTCCACTATTTGTAAACACCGATGGGTCCAAGTGACAAAAGATGCAGGCTATTTGAGGTACTTTGGAAATGTAAATGTAAGTGCCTATCAGTGAAAGGCACTCAGGGCTTCAAGGAAAGTCTTAATTCAAAAAAAGACACAATTAAAATAGGCATTAATGAGACACAATTAAAATAGGCACTAATGAATTAGCAACACAGGAAATGCTGTCTTTTAAGCTCATTAGCATACAGCATGACTTTGGAGGGGCACACTCCTAGGCTCCTGCCTCCCCAGAAGTTCAATAACTACCTATGAACACTAGCACATAGGCTACACCGCCAGGCACTAGACACAAGATGAACGAGGTCTCCTGCCGTCGCGTGTCCTTTCAGTAGCTGGACAGCATCGGGTGGCCCTCTGGGAAGGGACATATCCTCTGAGGTGTGAGGCCCCTCTGCTTTTGAGTAGGTGGCTTTACAGCTCCGTGGCATAGCACTTAAGCTGCAGAACACAGGATGGGGCCCGCAGGCCCTGCCTGAAGCAAGGCACACCACGCAGGTGGTGGCAGCTCACATTTTGTTACCAGAGAGTAAAGATCCTTAAAGTCAGGCTTTCGTTTGAACTGGCTCGCACATCTTATTGACCCCTTCTAGATAAGGAGCTAAATGAAACACAGGATGTCCCCTCGTGACAAAGCATGGTCTGTCCCCAATGTCAGATACCAGGATGAGAAACCATGCAGAGCCATCGCTCTCAGGAGTCCACAGACAGTTTATGTGACAACCAGACAGTGACGATGTTAGGCCCCATGGTACTTACAGTTTGTTCCAAAATACTCAACCCTGCCTTTGAAACAGGGAAGGAACCCAGGGGAATGGGTGTGCACCAGTAAAACCCATTCAAAACACCAGCTGCCGGCTGGACTGGGCCTGTGGGCCAAGATTGGCCTACTACCGATCCAGCACGAAGAGAAACATGTGTCTGATGCCGGTAGCTGCAGGATGAAGTCCGAGCGCTGTGCCCTACAGCGCAGGCCCTGCCTTCGCTCCCATCCCTCTCTCCTGCATCCAGGTTGCCCTTCCTCTGACCCCCAGGGATCTGCTGGCTTCACTTCTGCTCCTGCTTGTGCAGCAGCCTTGGCCCCTCCCCTGACTACAGATGCTCCTCAGCTCCCTCAGGGGTCATTTCTCACTGTTCTAGGTGTTTCCAGGAACCTGCGTGGGCCCTCCATCTGGCCAGGTGACATGCTTCCTGCCGGGCTCTGGGCACACCCCACAGTGCTCCCACGCCGTCCCCCACCTGACTGTGGGACGCTCTGGCTTGGGCAGGACTCTCACACTGCAGCCTGGGCACTAGAGGAGTAGCCAGTGGTGGGCAGGAAGGCAGCAGTGATTCTAAGGAACCATTCCAATGGAGATGCTTTCAGGTCCCGAGAGGACGCTCGGTGGGATTTAGAGCAGGAGATGAAAGAACACTCAGAAGGAGACGAAGGAGGGGCGCAACGCAGACCGACTCTGACAGATCTTAGGTAGGACCCTGCCTCTCGTGACTTAGATACTCCAGTGAATCACTTCGAGAACGTGCATCTGCAGCTTCCCATGAAAGCTTTATCTTTTACACCAGTAAATATTGTGCAGGAATTCCGAGGAGAGAATGTGCAAGACACAGGCACGTGTAGATATCTTACACTTTTTAAGATCTCCTTTAATGTTTTTTCTTTGTTTGAAACAGATCAGTTATTGCTAGTATGACATGGCATGTGATGTCCCCAATGGCTGAATGGTAGCAGCACGTGACAGAGGCCAGAGCATCGGCTTCAGGCTGAGCCCGATTTCTGACCCAATAGATGTCTTTTAAGTGTTTACGTTAATACTTGCTGGGAAGGGCTGCTGTAGAGATTTCTGAGACAATATATGAGAAATTAAGTGGCAGGTATTGTTGAAAAAGCACAGCCGCCTGCTCTAGTTATGTATAGATCTTGAAATACCTTAAGAATTCTTAAAATTTCTCACAGTTTCCCTGGGTTAAATCACCAATAGATCATCAATAAGAGAATGGAAGTTTTCTCATTGACTCTTAAATTCTATTGTGGGCAAAGCAGCTGGCACTTCATCTTGAGCCAAAACACTCTTCTTCAGCAAGGGCGGGGGTGGGTACAAAATGTTCATAATTCTGTTCAAAAAACCTGCATTTAAAGATGCATTTTTGACCATTTGGTAATAGAAGCCCCCAACCCAGATTTCCCTAAAAATAAACTGGAAGTCATCAGCTTCCTGAACGATTTCTAGTATGCTTAATTTTAACTTAATTAAAATCCATGCACATTCAAACAAATATAGTATTCGCCTCCACTTCCTATCCCAAACTCACGTCTAGCATCATCATTTTATAAAATACCAGCTGCTCTATGTTAATTTTTATAGAGAGATATAAATCTGTTTAGGAAAAGTTGGTATACATAATCTGAATAATCAAAGCAGAAAAGTGTACCATTATCTATACTAGTAAAAATCACCTTAAGATGCAAATGTTTAAAAAAAAAAAAAAAAAACCCTTGTTGTAGGAAGTTCTCTCTTATGAGATTAGATGGTAGATACTCCAAGATAGCCCAGGATAATTTAATAGAGGAAGTTCCCATGTAGTAGGAAACATCACTAAGAAGGGCGTGGTGGTTGGCGTTAGCCTCCGCCCTGGAGTGACTAAAACAGTGTGAAGCAGGGCTTCTCAGGACAGAAGACCACAGGTGGTAAAGGCAGCCACCCTAAGGTCAGAGTGTAGGCACATCAGCCCGATCCTGCCCCAGCGCACTTCCTGGGGAATCCCCAGACTTCAGCACAGAGAGGGGAAGTTCAAACGGGCCCGAGGTGTGAGCTGGAGGCTTGGTATTGGGAGGGGAGGGTGCCATGGTAGATAGATGGAGCTTCCAGGGCAGAGGATCAGAGAGAAAATTAGAGAACCCCAGAGCAGTCGTGAGCAGATCAGCCCATGAAGGTGAATAAGTCTGGGAAAAGAACCACCCAGATGGATTAGAGGGAACTAGTGTCAGGGCAAAGAGACAAGGAAGGCAGGAGTGCCGCTCGGTTAGCCAGACAGCATGTGTTGTCCCTGACCCAACTCCAGAGCACCCACAGAAAAGCAAGCGCACATACCACCCAACAGATGACAACTCACGATGGCTGGTGGCCAGCCCCAAGTGAATAGGCAAGCAAGTGGAAAATACCATCTATAACCCAGAGAAAATGATCCATCAGCACTGGCCCAGACAACATGGCTCATCAAATTAGTCAACTAAAAGACACTGGAAGACAGAACACCTTAAGGACCCGAAGAACTTATTAAAAATCCAAATTGAAGTTGAGAAAAACTGTAATAACTGAAACCAAAGCTATCACTGCATTGGGTTATCAGAGGCCAGATTTTGTAGAAGAAAAGATTAGTGAACCTGAAGTCGGTAATTAAAACTAGAGGAATAATACCAAAAGCGATGAACAGAGCTTTGGCACCCTGTGGGGTGACTTCAAGGGCCTGCTATGTGGGAAAGTGTGGTTTCCAAGGGAGAAACGACAGAGAAGAGCAGAGAAAACATTCTACAAATCATCCATGTGAAATTTCCCCAATCTGATAAGAGCTGCAGACTCCAATATCCAAGGACCCGAGGCAGGCCACGCCCAAGAATCATGACGGGGACCAGCACTATGCACCCTGGCAAAGCACTCAGAAATCAAAGAGAATCTTTAAAGCACACAGAAACCAAAGGTGTCTTGTATACAGAAGAACCCTGCCAAGGATGACAGCCAATTTCTTCTCGGAAATAGCACAAGGCAGAGGAGCAGCGTCACAAAATACTGGAAGGAGACACGTCAGGTTGAACTGCCTTCCTTACTTCTTAGAAAAGTCTTTCAAACCCAAAGGTGAGACTGAAGACTCTGAGGGGGACTCTCATGCAGCCCAGGACCCTGGATGGTGCTGAGTCCATGCTGGTGTGGATTGTGACATGCCTGTCACTCTCGTGGGTGACCTTGATGGTGGGGGCTGTGCATGCAGAGGACACAGCTCTGTGGGAATCTTTGCACCTTCAGCTCAATTTTGCTGTGAACCCACAACTGCCCTAAAAAATAGTCTCTAACAATAAACTGGGGGGAGAAAAGGAAGTGAAATGATATGAGATGCATCCCCCGCGCATGGAGGGAGCCTGCGAGTCCATAAAAAACCAGAGTCACTTCCCAGCACTCCTCCTGCCTCCCAGGCTGGCTGCCCGTTTCCTGCTCCTGTCCTTCTGTGGGCTCCTGGGGCTCCTCTTCTCCACTGGGACTCACCCTGCATCTGCGGCCATGCTGAAGGCAGACAGAGGGGGGGACAGCAATGGGGCTGCCGTGCCCCAGGACCACATCCTGTTAGGGAGGGCTAGGTGACTGGGGCCCTCTGCTACGGCACTACTTGGGGTGGGGCTAGAGAGGGGAGGAAAGAGCCCACAGGGCACTTCCTGGGGGAGCTTCATGTCCTGCCCCTGAGCCTGAACTAGAAGCCTCTCCTCCCCATCTCTGTTTGCACCAACGCCCATTCTGGGCCATTGCTGTAGCTCCTGGTTCCAGGGCCCAGGACACAGGGAGGAAGGTGAACTCACCACTGCTCTGTGCTGCTTAATCAGATGGGGGAGAACTGCTTCAATGCTTACCTTAGAACAGAAGAAAGCCTTCCCATTGCTAAGCTAAACTTGCACCTTAAGACTGGGAATAAAAGGCAAAATTAAGTAAGCCTAAAACAAGAAGAGGGAAAGAAGTAATAAAGCAAGAGCTGCGACCAATGACAACAATTTAAATAATCACTTGAGCAGAAAATGAGATAATGATATCAAAAGCTGTTTCTTTGAATAAATAAATACACTGATTAAAACCCTAGCAAGACAGGCAAAGAAGAGAGAAAACGCAACTGTGAATTTCAGGAGCAAAAGACAGGATATCGCTGCCCACCCCGCAGACATTAAAAGGGCAAGGAAGTACTCAGGACAGCTCCCACAAACTCCAGAACTTAGATGAAATGATCAGCTCTGCAAACCCCCAACCTACCAAGACAACCGCGCCGGAAAAGCATGCGGACTCTTGGAGCATGTGACTACATTGGATTCGTCTTTAAAGACCTTCCAGATAAGAACTGTCCGTAGCTGAAAGGGTCCACTGGCAAAGTCTACCCAACACTGAAAGAACTGGTGGTGACCCCACTGGATCTTCTCCACGACACAGAAGACAGGACGCTCCTGGAGGAAACAGTCGCCAAGTAAGTAACTACTGCAGATGTGTCTTCAGGATACATAGAGAGCTCTTAAAAGTCAACCCAGGACCATGTCAATGAAGCAAGATGTTTGAACAGAAAGCTCACTACAGAAGACCTGTGCTGGCAACCAGCACCTGGAAAGATCCAGGACACCGTCAGTGATTAGTGAGACACGGAGTAAAACCACAAGTGAGAAGACTGATGACTCAGATCGGGACGAGCTCGATGTAGAGTCAGAAGAGCACACGCAGCCTCCACTCTCAGTCTCTTCTACTCCCTTGACAGATGAAGGGGAAGACTCCCCTTCTGCTTTCTCTGAGGAAGCCATGACAGGAACTGCAGAGGTGGGTCACTCTCAGAGACTGTAAAAGAGAAAGCCAAGAGACGGGGAAGGGGACACACGAACACAGGAGGCCCGAGAGGAGAATGGGAAGGGTACTGAGGGAGCGCATTTCCTCTTCTCAGAGCACAGAGGCTGTCAGGGGAGCAAGGATCATTGCAGGGCGAGAGAGAGCAAGTCCTGGAGCTCTGAGCTCTTGAGCCATGTGGGAGGATGAGCCGGTGCTGAGCCACTGCTGAACGGCACTGGGTGTGGGGCATAACCCTGGATTGTCCTCTGTTCACTGCCCCAAATGCAGGACCAGTCAATTGTTAAGTAGCTTCTGCAATGACCTCCTTTTACAAGTCTCTTTCTGGTATTCTATAAAGTCACTGCAGGTTTTGTTTTGTTTTTTGGTACCTAGAATTGAACTCAGGGGCACTTGACCACTGAGCCACATCCCCAGCCCTATTTTAGATTTTATTTAGAGACAGGGTCTCACTGAGTTGCTTAGCACCTCGCTGTTGCTGAGGCTGGCTTTGACCTGTGATCCTGTTGCCTCCAGAGCTGCCGGGATTACAGGTGAGTGCCACTGTGCCCAGATACCTATAAAGTCACTTTTGAATAAAAAGTGGCTCATTACTGAAAAACATATAGGCTTAACTTTCTTGTTCTATTGTATTGTTAGATCATAGTTAATTAATTAGCTTTAGTGTATAATGGTTATTTCTATTTCTTAGCCTTGCAGAGGTCTTATAGAAGTTTCTTCAAAACGGAGAGAAAATGACTGTGAGCCACATCTTGTATTCTTGTTAGTCCATGGGGCTTTGATTTTTAGTGTCATGGTGGTTGGAGCTGGAGCAATGTCACCCTGCTGAGCTCCCTAGCTCTCTAGCCAGTCCTCAATGGTGGACATCATTGCATCAGTCCTTCTATTCTCCTGTTGATTGCCTCACTACAAACAATGAAAAATTTCATGTCACTCTTTAAAAGCCTTCTTCCTTCTTTAAATTTAATTTTTTTTGTAATATGCTAAAGGTTCATTTCCAATTGAAGTTCTCCAAGTTCTGAAAACTATAGATAGAGTAGTTGAGGTCCTAGCAGAAATACATATTTTTAGTTATAAGTGGGGAGATAGTTATAAGATTATTAGTTTACACTTTAAAACTATGTTTTCATTACCATTTTTATTACTTAGTAAATGATGTGGTTTTGCTTAAAACTGTGAATTTCTTGACTAAAAACTAATAATTTTTATTCCAAAATTAAATGGCTCTAAAAGTGAGCATCTTTCATATAATCTAAATATTTACTAATTAAGTTGTCACAAAAGTAAGTTCTCAAGTTTATAAGACAGAGGTGAATAAAATGAAGATGAAGAAGGTTCTGTACTTTGTAGAAATACTGAAAAGTGGGTCAGCTATGTGAATCTTCCTTAGTTAAAAATAGCTTCTCCACTGAAGAGGAGACCATCAAATAAAGTGCCTATCTACTGTGATTCAATGTTCTATTCTTAAAAATATTTCTGCCCCTTAAAATGACCCTCTACCTTCAGAATATTACAGAGAATGCTTTCAGCTAATTAAGCATTTAAAAATTGAGAAACCTAAAATGTAGCCTCCTTTCAATGTAAAATGAAGGTACCAGTCCATGCATGTTGTATGCTTACCACAGATGAGAAATCTCAGAGAAGGGTCTAGAGTGTGTTTTGGGAGTGAGAATGTTATGGAGCTCTATGGGATCACTATGTCATACTGAAGTCTCTTTGGCTACCCTAAGAGCAAATATTTAAGCCTAGCTGAATCAAACATTCTTAACTGATAAGATAATGACAGCAACTATTTTCCACGACATATGAACACGCTTGGCACGGAACTTTAATAAACATAGCATCTTGCGCTCAACATTTAGAGTTCAACTATGAAACAGTACAGAAAACTTCAACATTGGCCACTCACACCTAGTTCATCCAGCCAGTAACCTGCGGGCCACCTGTGATGTTCCAGGCAGCACCACACTGCCAATCCTCCTTAACAGAGCTGCAGTCCACTGGAAAAGGCAGAGGAGCAATCCTGGTAAATCAGCAAGATGAGACTTATAAGAGGGAGCAGGGTAAAGAGCATCATCAGGGGGACAATATGTCCTGGTCTGCCAGGGAGAGTCTGCACAGTTATTAACAACACCTGTCTCACTATAGAACATGCCTGCCTTGGTCAATATACCATATGGTCACCTGTCTTTGGTAATGTAAAATATTAGAGTAAACACAAAGGGTCTTGGAATAGCCCTGCTGGTAGTACACTGCACCAGAGAATAGGAACCAATTTCTAAATGTAGTGGGTATGAGATTAATGCATGAATTATTATATCTTTCTGCATGAAGATCCCAAGAGACTGCACTGAATTAACACAGAATGTGAGGCCCTGAAAGACTGCTCTGGACTGAATATCTGTGGTCCTCTAAAACTTATACATTGGAGTCCTGATTCCCAGTGTTTGGAGGTGAAGCCCCTGAGAGGCAACTAAGATTAAATGAGATTGTAAGCGTGGGGCCCCATCTAATAGAATCAGTGGGTCTACAAGAAGGGATGACAGAGAGCTAGTCTCCTCTTGCCTCTCCAAGGCCCTCCTCCCTGCCCCAGGCAAGCACCAAGGAATGGCCACCAGGTCACGTGGGGACATATTCAAAAGCAGTCATCTGCAACCCAGGAGAGTCCCTGCCAGACATCAACCATGAGAAAACGTCTGTCTCTCGTGTAGACCACCCCGTCTGCAGTACTTTGATATGGTAGGCCACGCACATGAACACAGTGACTGACAGCACAGACCACAGTGCTGGAGACCCAGCTACACCTAGACACCTGGACACCTTCAGCTACAACTAAGCAAAGTGAGAACATGGAAAGGATGAGCAGGAGATGACTATTTAACCTATGCATATAGAACATTAGACTTTAAAAGTCATAAAGGCACCATAATCATATTTGGGATTTCGAGTCCTTCAGAATTGAATTATCTCTGGACTTCTAATTTGTAAGGAGCATTAATCTCTGAACTTTGATTTGTCACTGGGAACTCAATCATGGAAGAAGATTTACAGTCAAATACGCAGACTATCAAGGCCACTGGATTTTATTATGAGAATCGCTCTGCTCCTTTATTGTATCTGAAGATCTTCCTCTGTCATGGTGCAGGACGTCTCAGGAGCCAGCCATGCTGAGCAATGAGTGAGTTGGGTGAGGCCTGGTATTGGAAGTAGAACGCATTCAGAGCCTTGAATAGGGGGTGACACCAACCAAGGAGGCCTCCTGGGCCAGTAGGCCTCTGCTGCCCATCAGTGGTCTCAGGGGCTGCACCATGAAGCAGTGGTGCTCTCAAGAGGGGAGGGAAGACAGACTGAGGATGCCCACCAGGGCACAGACACCCCAGCTGCTTGGGGTCCCCAGGGTGAGTCCAGTGGTTCCAGAAGGCAGAGAATGCAGGATGAGGCAAGGACATTTCTAGGGAAGGGAGCTGCTGGGCAGTCTGCACCACTTCCTCACCATTTCTGCTTCCTGAGGGAAGGTGAGGTGGTCTAATCTAATTAGTGTCTTCAGGGAAAAGAAACAATATTCTCGCCTGCTTGTGAACATACTGATTGAAAAAAAAAAAGTTGTTTTCTTCTACTTTTACAAGCTCAAAATTCAGAATTCTGTGATTTAGTTTTTTCTGGACCTTACTATTGCATTAAAAATACAATGCAATTGTCAAAATGTTGAACTCATGTTGCAAATAGCTTTCTAATTTACTGGAATAGCAATAAGCACTCTGGTTTCATTTGCATCATACTGAATGCTTGCTCAGGGGATTCATTTTAAATCATTTGGGCTGGTCAGCTTTGGGAATTTGTTCCCAAGGTTATTAGGAAGTTATGAAAGACTTTTTGTGTGGTACTGGGGATTGACCCAGGGGTTCTCTACCACTGAGCTACACCCCCACCCTTTCCTATTTTTTGTTTTATTTTAAATTGCCCAGGCTGGCCCTGAACTTGTGATCCTCCTGTCTCAGCCTCCCCAGTAATTAAGATTACAGGTGTGTGCCACTGCATCCAGCTATGAAAGACTTTTTATTTTTACTTTTCACATATTTTAAGTGAAAAGAGCAGTCTCCGTTTTAAACAGCACTCTCCTCAGACTTCTTTGAACTAGTTTTCCAGAGATCATTAGGCGTCCAGCCTCACTCCATCACCAGCTGTCTTGCTGCGGTTCAAGGAGTCTGCAAGATGGCAGGTGAGGAGCATGGGATTGGCTGCAGTCCAAGATACTCAACAGAGTCACTGGACTGTTTTCAAATCAACAGAGCAAAGACGATCCAGAGTCCAGGAACCACTCCTGAATTTTATAAATCTCCAGAAACTTCATTCCCTCTCTGGCATCATAGTGCAGGTCTGGGCTATTGCCTGTGGATCCTAATGGCAATCAAGCACCAAGAAATAGCTCAGCTGTTGGAAGAGCATCTAATGGAATGAGGTCAGCATCAGAATCAGGATTGTATGCTGTGAGGTTAGGAACCTCTCAGGATGAGGTGTGAGACTTTGAACCAGCTCTTAACTCCTTGGAACCTCAGTTTTTTCAGTTACACAACAGGAGTGCAGGGACCAACAGAACCCACAAAGGTGCAATGAGGACTGAATGAGATATCACTTGTAAAGAGCTCGGCCTAGTACCCATTATCTCATAAACATCAATAAGTATCATTTAGGGAAAAATTAATCAAAGATGTGGCAGTTATCATTTATACAACAGTTGATAGCTATGTGCCAGTGGTCACCTTAAAGGATCCTATCAGGAACAGAATGAGGACTTTAGAGCTGACCCACCATGGGTAGACACCCTTGGCACCAGGGATCTTGACCACGATGCTACAGCTGATGGGGACTCCCAAGTCATATTGACTTCCTGACTCAATAAAATATGAGAACAAAAAGAAGTGAATGAATATATAATGAAGAGAGGAGGATGAACGAGTGGTACTGTCATGGAGACCTAAAAACTCAGAATAGTGAAAACAAGGATCTGAGTCAGTCCACAAAAGCAGGCTCCAGTCCTGTCCCATTTCTAAAGCGTTTTGGTCCCCACTTCTATCAGAAAGGAGGCGAGTTGGCCTACATCACAGGTTGGCTGCCTGTTGGTGAGACCCAGCCACCTGCGGCTATGCCTACGCTGGGCCCTGCCTCTCCCACTCCTTCACGCCAGGCCTGTGCACTGTCTGCCTAAGGCCAGGCTGAGCAGGTACGTCACAGCCCACATATCCTGTGACTCTGCAGTTCTCCCTGTTTGCAAAAAAAGAAAAAAAAAATTGCAAATCCTTAAAGTACACTGTGGGGGGACATCTGATCCATAATCCACGGAGCAGTATAACAAATTATAAAGAGAGATGCGCTGAGTCATGTCCACACTGAAATGACTCGGAGAGCCTGTTAGGTAAGCTTCTTTACATATCTTACACTCACTGAAAAGTCGTAAGCCCTCTTTCTTCCCAGCTTCATTAAACCTCACACATCCATCCATTCCTGCAGAGCGGTTTCAGCAGAAAGAATACAGTTAGTTCTGGCAAAGGTACCCTGAAGAACATCCATCCTTTGCCAGGGAAAGCTTTTAGAAATGTAGTATCTCCTGACCTTATCAACTCTCATTTCTCTTAACCGACACATATTACAGGGGACTTGTAGAAGGTTCAGCTCAAGTGCCCACTCTGGAGGGTGTCTTCTTCATGGGGCAGCCGCTGCCCACTAGCTTCAGTCTAGTAAATACAAGTTTGTCTTCCTCTCGCCCCACACCCAATTTAATGCCAGGGCTATGTTCTTTCACAGTGTGGCCTTTCAGCAAGCGCTGTGTCATTTAAACAGTTCAGTGATTCAGAATGTTTCTAAGTGGAGCTTCATCCAGCAACAACCCCCAAACATAGCTCAGGGTCCCTCCCCATGCCAAGCAAAATACCAAACACCCTGCTCCCTTTACTGGACAAGTCCTCTGTCCTTTCCAAATATGTTCACCTCATTAAACAGTAGCCCCTCCATTCAATGACGCATCTTACTCTCCCTGCTGACCATAAATAAACCCTCACATGAGCCATGAGCATGAGCTCAGGAGCTCACCACAGAGGATCTAGAGTCACACTCCAGAACTTCCCTCCTGATCCTGCAGGCAGATGGAAACTGAGTGAAGAGGAGAGGAGACAGGAGGGGAGGAGAGGGGAGTGGGGATAGGGAAGGGTAGGAAAGGAAATATGGCACATTAGTGGATTAGCCAATTGGGAAAAAATGGATTAATGAAAGGGTATTAAAGAAACTTCTCAATATCACTTTTTTTCCAGCATGACCTCATATGATTCTTAACTTCACTTCTATAATTTGGAAAAAAACCACATAGTTTTCCATATTGAACGAACTCTACATTTACTGGAAAGTCCCAGCACGAGTGGCCCTCTCAGGTTCTCCCTGTGTAAGGAAGGGTGTGCTAGCTCATCGCGGGGCCCCTGCCCCCACTGCTGGCAATGGCCTCCTTCCCATTGAAAAGCGCTTGTCTGGAACTTCAACCAATGCAATCCAGGGAGAGTTCGCTATAGCAGCTCCAGCCCTGGCTTTTAGGAGGACTGTAAACCTTCCTTTCTTGTCCCTTGAAACCTTGAGCCAAAGTAAGAAGTCCAGACTAATCTGCTAGAGAGGAGGGCCATGGGGGACCCAGAGACACCAGACATCTGGGTGAAGACGCCCATGCAGCCAGTCAGGTGGACCGACTCCAGCCTCTCGTGCAGCTGTAGAAAGATGTCACCTAAGACCTGCCCCACCAGTCCCACTTAACCCTGGAACAGGGAAAAAATATCCTGTTTAATGTCACTAAATTTTGAGGTGCTCTGACAGCAACAGTCACGGGGCTCCTTCTCCACCCTGTGGTCTTGGGACTAATCAGGGAAGAGCAGAGAGTGACAGGCGCCATGTCAGCAGGATTCATAAGCCGGTTCCCCATCCCTCTTTCCCTCTGGCTCAGCAGCAGCATGTCCTCGCTCCAGGCTGGGCCTTAGACCCATCTGAAGCCCAGACTAAGACCAGCACTGACTTAGGCCGAGCCGTGCTACTTCTGAGCCACAGTCAACAGTGAGGAGTGACATTGGCTTCCGCTGCTGAGAGCCACAGATCCAGGTCCTTTTGTTCTGTGGAGTACACTGGTGAGAGCTGGCTTCGCCCCCCATCAGGAAAGGATCTCAGCACTCAAGGACTCAGCCCTACACGAGAGAAAGTCGCTGCGATGGGGGAAAAGAGCAGACTCCTCCACACAGTGGATGCAGAAGTGCAGAGGGCAACCAGCCATCTGCTGGAGGCCACGCGTGGCTCTTATGGTCTAGCACAGAGGGGAGCGAACTTTTTATGTAAAGGGCCAAGGTGTCAGCTCTTTAGACTTTCATGCCAAAAGGTAAAACTGAGGACTTTAAATACTACTTAAGTAATCATTTAAAGTGTAACCTTTATTTAAAAACCTTCTGGGCTCTGAGGTCATAGGAAGCAGGTGGCAGGCCAGATTGGGCCCTGGGCTGCAGCTCACTACCCCCCCCCCACCTAGTGGTAAGGATGGGCACCTCTCTGAATGCTGTCACATGGCCCATGTCCTATCCAAGGCTGTGCTGAAGCTCAGAGAAGAGACACATCTCTCTGAAATGAGGATGTGCCATTTTATAGGTCTTCCAAGGGGGAAAGCACCTGAGTGAACCTTGATAGCAAATAAATGCTACTGAATAATGGAGAAAAGCAGAGGTGTGATGGGATTTAAAAGCAGGGCATGGGCGGCTCAGCTCATTTTCTTCCATTGGCTCAAGAATCAGCAAGTCACACAAACACAGTTTCAAGATAACCGGTCCAGCTTCTGCACCTTTTGACACCTTACAAACCAATGTTCAGACACATGGCTGTCGTGGCGTGGGCTGCCACAGCAAAGTCTCATCGACTGGGCGGTGTGAGCAACAGAATGCGTTCTCCCAGTTTGGGGAGCGGAGAGGTCCAGCGGCTCTGTTCCTGGGGAGGGCCTCTTCTCAGCTTGCAGATGGCCTCCCACTTTCTTGTCTCTCATACGACAGGAAGGGAGAGGGGCACAGACAGGGTGACACGCTCTTTGTGTCTCTTCTTACGAGGACATGAATCCTGGAAGGTCAGGGCCACACTGTCATCGCCCTGTTTAACCTCATTCACTTCCTCTGGCCTCACTTCCAACAGTCCCAGAGGGCTGGCCTGCGGCATCTGAATGTGGGGAGCAAGATGGCATCCATGGCCGTAAGCCATCCAGCCACACGCTGTGATCTGCACATGGTGCCATGGTCCACAGCCTCATATGAAAGCCAGATCAATCCCAAATGCTCCTTCCTGTGCTTCTGCAGCATTCTGTCCACAGACGACTGCTAAAGCACCCCGGGCACCCCGCATCTCGTCAGCCGCACTCCTCAACCTCAGCGAGCAGACACAGCAGCGCAGACACTGGAGACCTGGACCAGCACAGTGCCCGCCAGCAAAGACTTAGAAACCAAGTTAGTACTCACCAACTAACTCTCTAAATTTGGCTTTATTAGTGAATATTATCAATGTGATTAAAGCCAGACTAATGTTTCTGATAAAATGAAAACACATATGAACATATACTCGGCTGGGTAGGTTATGGGTGGGGGTGGGTCAGTCACTCCTTGCAACTTGCCCAGGTGAAGCTACTGCAGAGCAGGGCCACCCTCGATATGTGGTCACACCCCTGGAGATGCTCCTAGGGCGCAGCGCATTGTCTGTGTGGGGGATGCTTCTATCTACAAGAAGGGCCAACAAACTTCTTTTCTGAAGGGCCAGGTCACAGTTATTTCATAGTTTACACTATGGCATGCTGTCCCTCTTACCCACTGTAGTGCAAAAGTGGCCACAAACAATAAGTAAATAAATATCAGCTGCTATGCTCCAAAATACGGCATTTCCAAAAACAAGAGGTGAGTGGGTGTGACCAGGAGTGCTGGCTAACCCTGATCTAAAGGGCGTTTTGTTCACGGATAAAAAGGAGGAAATCACCACAGACGTCTGTTTCTACTTTTAACTAATCGTCACATAGACACTAGATGTCCTAACTCCATAACTCTTTAAATCCAGGGAAAGCCACACGTTTAAGGGAACGTGAAGGCGGTTTCCAAAGTGTCCCCAGCAGAGTCTAGATCCTTTTGACAAAGGCTCTGCCAGTCCGTTTCACGGCATCCCCGTCCTCAAGAGAAGAAAATACGCGTCGAAGGCAAAGCCGAAAAGGTAGGCAAGTCTCCGCCTGGCTATATGCAGCGCTAAGAGCAGGCAAAGCGGGCGAGGGATTTACCTGGACAGGAAATCCGCGAAGGAAAGGCGCACAGGGTACCCGAACCTGAAGATCTTCACCAGCTCCAGGACACCCAGGTACTGCAGCTGAGCCGACACGTAGAAGTGATCAAACACGTCTGGAAGCTGCGAGTTATTGGGTTTGATGCAGTGAACGACGTGTGGGGTGCAGCGCTGGAGCTTCCCAGTAATATCTGCCAGGGATTTCTATAGGAAAAGAAAGACCAGCTGATTCACCCAGAGAACCTGGCTGGAAACTCTGAGCGCTCTTGTTGGTTTTCATACTGGGGATTGAACCCAGGGTATGTTAACACAGAGCCACATCCCCAGCCCTTTTATTTTTTTTTATTTTGTATAGATACTTGCTAAGTTGCTGAGGCTGGCCTTGACCTGTGATCCTCTTGCCTTAGCCTCCAGAGTTGCTGGGATTACAGGCATATGTCACTAAATCCAGCTTTTTTTGTTTTTGTTTTTTAAATACGAATCTTTATCTCCAATCTGACTCTATTGTATATCACATATTCACTTACTGTGTGTGTACGTGTGTGTGTGTATTTACTTTTCCCTGAAGGTAGTCAAGTTCTCAGAAATGGAAAAGAATTCCATGTGACCCTGGTGTGGCTGACACAAACTCACTAGGCCCTTGGCATCTTCACTGACCCTGAGCTGTGACGCTGTGCTGGTGGGATCGCTGCGCTCCAGTCTTTGCCGAAATGTAGACGCTCCTTTCTTTTTTAATATCTGTAATGAGAAAAGAAAGAGGGAGGAAAAGACAGGGAAAGGGTGAGCTTTGCTCAGATTTTAATTACTAAATTTCAGTTTGGAAGGAAAAAATAGAAACTAAGGTTTGCATCCATGTAGATTCACAGGCAAAGGCATAAAATAGATTATAAAACCAGGACCAGTCGATCTTTCCATAATGCTCCTGTAACTTGGTGAATGGCACCCGAGGGTCAAACAGAGCCCCAGCTTCTGGCCTTTCAAGGGCAAGGCTGGCTGTCAGGCCCACCACCATCCATGCCCATCTTCATTTGAGAACACACACAGATCCCAATCACCTCCCTGCAGTGTTCTGGTCATTACAAGTCCTTTGTATTTATCATTCTCTGGGGATGAACGAGATTTCAGGTTATAAAGAGCAGATGCTTCCACAAGTGTTAGTGTGCTTCCTTAAATTTAAAATATAAGCAGCATTGCATGTGGGTATGGGCTGGACACTTGTGCTCATTCCTTCCCTTCCTCTTTCTCTCCCCCACCCTCTCTCTTAATAAATGAGGTTAATAAGTTATTTGTCTGTGAAAAATGATAATAGATTGTTTTCTTCAATAAGTAATTACACACACGTTCTCAAAAGAAAAACGATCACATGTAGTGAAGACAATGGAGACACAAAACGATCAGTGGAAATGAGGCCAATGGACGAAGATAAAAAGGGCAGGAGGTAGATAGTCAGATTCCAGCAGGGGTTAAAAGAAACCTCGCCACTAATGCCCTGCCTCATCCACAGCATCACACAGACCCAGACCAACACCCGATTGATGGAAAGCCACTTCTCTCCAAACCACAAGAAGGACTCCTGATGCAGCATCCTCTGAGCCTGGTGCTACTGCAATGACAGTAGCTCCCTTCCCCCCATTACGATGACCTCGGAGCAGGAGGACTGACTGTAACCAACAAGGGAATGCACTGTGCAGGGACTGGCCCCACTTCAAGGTGTCTCCTACCAACGCAGTGCACAGGCATCGCAGGTCAAAGCCCGTCCTCCTGGCTGCAGGGGTGGATTGCAGGGCAAGGGCATTAAAAAGGGGACGGCTAGGGAAGTGAGGGATGGAACACACAAGGCAGTCAGACAGACAAATCTCCATCCCTGAGCATGAGTGCTCAGGTTCCCATTCTGTATGGAGGAGCTGAAAGAATCCTCCATGCAAAACAACTTGCCGGGGAGAATTCCATTTTTTTTTGCAAAAGGCTGTGTGCTTATATAGATCTAAGGAGAGATGGCAGGGCTTAGATAAATGGCTGGCCACCCATTTATTGGCAAGTTCTTCCAGATATCAGTTCCAGAGCCCAGGAATTAGTTCTTATGGGGGCTAAGGTTCCCTGGAGATTTGAAATTGGTGCCAGCGGGAGAGTTCACACCCGCGGGAACTTTTCGCGCCAGTGAAAACAGGGGAAAGTAGGAAGAGAAGGTCCTTAGGCGCCATGCTGGTTTTTTTTTTTCCCTCTGGGGTGTGGCTGCCATTATACTTTTCCCAACAGGAGCCACTGCAATCTCCTCCCCTCTGCAATCCTTCTCAGCCTCACAATGCTTAATGATATCTAATAATGGAGGACAGTTCAGCGGTGTGCTGATCACTTGCTCTCGATTTGCAGGAGGACGGAGAAAGGAAGAGCCAGCAGGTGCAGAAGAGCGGTGGGAATGAGGATGGTGCTTCTAAAGGACAACGCTTTGTCTTTTAATGTAAAAGATGCCATTTTGTATGCAGTGCGAGTGACTTCCTCTGCTCATCCCGCTCTGGACAAGTACATCAAAGGCTCGCTAGTTCTAGGCCTTGCTAGTAAACACACTCACATTCCCCACCACTCTACTAAAAGAGTTAATTTAATTATGCCTTTATCTTAATTGGAAAACTAAGACACATTCCAGCAGGCTGCAACAACTGCATTTCTAAAATTGATTGTCCTGAATGCTTTCCCAACTCTACGCCTCCTCTTCTATTCTTTTGGTAGACACAAGCAAAATAACGTGAATGCAGTCTGGCGCTGTATTTGTAAGAAGCCTAACATGCTTCAAACATTTCCTTATCAGTTTGAAATAACTTTTCACAGAGATTTTAGTTCTCTTCTAGAATTAGAACCTTTAGGTTATGTGGACATTCAAATTTATGTGGAACAAATGTTCAAATTAGCATAACAAAAACTAAGGTAAAAATCTACAAATAAACAATAAAAATATTTTAAGATCAAAAATGCTCTATGTCTACAAGAGAAGCAAATATTCATGGTTCAGAAACCCCAAACCTCAGAAATGATAAGGCAGGTAAGTATTTATCCTCAGAGCCTACCGCCCCCCTTCAGTCCCCATTCATCCAAAAGGAAGGCAGATGAAATGCAAATGGGATGTCACACAGACAACTGATTTGTCACCACACTGCACTTTCCTGTAATGTCCCCTCTCTTGGACAGTTCTGCTGGGTATCCTTTCCTTTAATTCTTTCTATTAACATATAAGTTTCTTTACATGATTGTACACAATTATGATTTTTTTAAACAAAGAAAATATCCAAGCAACCTAGAAGCAAATAAACAAGAATCACAGAGGTGCCTACCGCGCTAAGCTCGAGATAATTCTTGTTCTCTCCAACAATTGAGGAAGCTGTCGTTTTCTTATGGAGCAGGGCAGATTTATGTCCTCGGAATTTAAAGGAAGGATATGAAGATAGGAGGGATCCCGTTGGTGACAATTTCGACTGGAACAAATGATTGATCACGACATTTTCACTAGCTAGGAAATAAGTAAATGGACGTTGTTAAGGGCTGTTAAAATCATTATTTATTTGAATGTTAAATTTATTCCTTATAAAAGTACTTTAACCACTAAAGCATTCTGTGCTGAGATGTAAAAGGTGCTACGGGTCTGCTGCCCCCGCCCCCCCACGGTCCTGTCTCATTCCCTGACCCTAGCTGCCCTGGGCCAGGTGTTCTGACCCTTCGTTCTCCACCTGAGCTCCTGGCCCTTGGCTCTCTGCCTGGCACTGCCTCCTGGTTATGGGCACTGTCCAGCTCAGACCTGAGGGGCTTTGGTGCAGTTGACCAACTCATGAAGACATCTGGTTCTGGTCAGTAACACCCCTCCCACTCCAGGAAAGCAGCACCTTGGGCAGTAGCTCATTTCAGAGCCTCACCTGGCTGCACCTGTTGTTAGGTTAAGAAGGGGAGAAAGAACACCTTTTGCTGAATTCAGTCAAGATGCCAGGGTCAAAGTGAGCTGATACATTTTAGACACTATGTAATTCTAGGTCCACGTTCCTATCTGGACATCTCAGGGAGAAGAGGAGGTGGAACGAGTGGAGTCTGGATCACACATTTCAACAGCAATTTGAAAACAATGTGAATGGCTGGTAAAGACAAGAGGGAGGACTCTTGGGGTTGGTTTTCTGTATGTAGACAGCTTTTGGAGCCTAAGTTTCCCTATTTATCAAAGGATGATGACAGTACCTTGGCAGTTATTGCAAGGCTTGAAATGTGAAATCACATGCATCAATCACTTAAGATCATGCTCAGCCCATCGGGCAGGGAGCAGCGTGTAACAGTGAAGTAATTTAGTTGCCACCTTTCCCACACTCAGGGGTTCTGCTTGCCCAGGTGCAAAACAAGGCAGATAGAATCTAAATCTGCATCGCCTTCAGTGAAAAGTCACATTAATAAACAAGCAGGGAAACGGGAGAGCGGTCAAAGAAGGGGGACGAAATTACAGAGGCAGGAGTGTGGTGTTGGCTTCAAATTATGGGAGAAAGCCACTGTTTTTAATGCACAGCTGCATATCTAAATATTATCTATATCTGTCTCTTAAATGTTGAGGTCTGGAAATATCTAAAATCAAAGACACTACAGAAGCAGTGAGCTCACCCAGGCCCCAGACCACAGTGTTCCTCAATTCCGTACTTCCCAAAGACCAATTAGGCTGATTCTAGATCTGACACTGTCTTGGAAGACCAGATATGAGGGAACACTAAAAAGGCACGGGAATCTGTCAAAAGGACACAGGAGCTGGCCTGAAGGTGTTCTAACAGGCCAAGCCTTGGAGAATTTTAGCATCAAAATAATGATGTAGTGGTATATGGCTCACTGAATAAAATAAGAACACCTGAGTCCACCCTGTCATAAGCAAAGGAGCCAGTGAAGTAGGAGACATGGAGTGTCATAGCAGAAGGCCACTGTTGGTGGGGGAACGGCGTTCTGCAACTGTAAGAGGAATAACTGATTCAAGCAAGCATGACAGATGCCTGCAAATCCAGCTGGGAGAGGTAGATGGAACAGAACATTCGCACGATCTCCAAGTGCGTCCTCCCAGGTTACTCATCAATGCCAAAGAGGAACCAGCAACTCTGGAAACCGAGAGGCTGGCAGACACCACCGTATCAAAGCAGTCGCGCGTCACAGCTTCAGGGCCATTTATGGTGCTCACTGCCTCTGGTGCACCGAGGATGCACATGCCACCTCTGGGGGGTTCCTGGCAAAAATGCACAGCTTGATTCTGATATAAGTAAAACTCAATATCCCCAAATTGAGGAACACTGCATGAAATAACCGATATTTAATTTTTGAAAACAATGTCATGGAAAACAAAGGAAAACTATGGAAATGTCCAAGATTAAAGATTGAAGTGAAATGACCCTGAACTGTGGGAAATCGCTATAAAAGACATTAATGGGACAATTGCCAATGCTTTATATGAGCTCTGGATTAGATGTCAGCATTGTATCAATGATCAATATTCTGATAATTTACTGAGTTCAAGTAAGACAATGTCCTCATTTTGGAATGTGCATTGACATGTAGACATTAGCAGATGAGTGACTTGTTCTCAAGTGGTTCAGAAAATACACACACGGAGGAGGGAGGAGGTGGGGAGGGAGATGGAGGGAGGGAAGAAAAGAAGGCCTTGAAACCCTGATCTGAGGAAACTGGGAGTTCTCTGTACTAACTTTATAACTTGTCTTTGAGTTTGAAACCACTTCAAAATAAACAAACAACAAGTATATACCATGATCCTCGTAAACAATAACAAAGCAATTGTTATTCATATGTATAGCAAGTCTAAATGTGTGTGGGCCCACACAAATAATGCAACACATTATCTTCCAACTGAGGGATAAGAGCCTTAAATAAAACTGAAAACACCAGATATAAACATGGACCACACTGTTTGCCTGATCCCCTTTTATTTTATATATAATCTATGTATATTGATAGGTAGATATAATATATCACCATGAAATACAAAAAAAAAAAAAAGCATTGTGCCAACTTCTAAAACATACTATATATTAGATCTTCGCTAAAAGACAAGACCCAAAGGAAAGGGCATTAAAAATAAAAGTGCAGGTAACTGCATACTAGGAGCAAGACATTTCCAATGATAACGGGTCAGATCAATTACTGCAATTCCTCCTTGATCATGATATCATCCCAGTCCATGCTTCAACACTGGTCTCTGCTAAGACAACTCCCAATGAGGGCATGTTCTGAGAGGCAAGCAGAGTGACCCCTGCCCCGGGAAGACTCTGATACAACCATGCTGCTGCAACCTGAGGCAGATGTGTCCTGAGACCAGAAGTGTTGTGGACATCTGATCTCCAGCTCAGAGGCACCTAAGTACTTCATGAAAGGCATCCTAGGCTTCCTGTCCCAGGAGAGACAAATGCTCTGTTGCTTCCAGAGCTCCTTAAAGCACAAAAGAAGCTGAGCTTACATTCACTAAAGGGGTCACTAGAAAAATGTGAATCACTGCAGAAATGCCACTAAGAAAATAACTCCTAGAGGAGACAGAATCATATATATACACATACATATACACTTGGAATATATATGAATTTAATACATTGCTTTATATATAGTATAGAATCATAGTCAATATATATGTAGAGTATTAATGCCCACTAAGTAGAAGGAATTGATAAATCTATCTATCTATCTATATATCTGTAAATACACATATACACATACACGCAGATTTATAAACGTACTGGCTCCTTCTACTTAGTGGCATTAATACTCTATAACTAGATGTGCATAAGAATAAAAGACCATCCCTGGTTGTGCTTCACAGTATCTTAAGTAATGAAATTCACCCTACTGTGGCCTAAATAACTTTGGACGTCATATTCATCTTCATTAGTCTTCATAGAATAGCTTTTTTATATTCATACCACTAAAGTAGTAAAGGTGTTTTACATTCCTATCTGCTAAAAGCTTAGTTAAATTAGGTTTCTACTGGACTCCAAATTAAATTGTAACCAATGCACAGTATGGCAAGACACATTCCTTATTATTCTGGGCATTACAATGCAAAAGATATTTCAATTATCCTTTTGCTAGTAGCATATTTTGTAGGAAAAAAAAATTCAAGAAATAAGGAATGCATGGCATTTTAACCAGTAGGGAGAAATCAACTTACTTTTCATTACAAATAGAAGATTCTGTGAAAGGGAGTCTTTATTTTTTTCAATTGCTCCAACAATTTCATACATTACCTATAATAAGAGAAAATAGCATAATTACTAAGGATTAATCATGACCATGAAAATAAATTCCTGTAAAGAATAATTCAATTCAGCTGAAGTTTTAAATTATTCATGAAAGAAGTGTCTTCAGGTCTGAGAGCTCACACTGAATGCAAGTTCAAAGCTATCGCCTGCATGTTCTCATTCTGTACTTAAAGAGGGGACACTGCTCCTCTGCTGTTTTGCAAGGCTCTCTTCTGATCCTGAGTTTAAGGGCAAAGGCTGATGACTCACATCCTGACGCCCCTTTATTCTTAAGGATTGCAACTCAAAAATCAGCTAACCAAGTACAGGCTCCTGACACTGAGCCTGTGTAGTGATGGCAGTCTGAGATGGCCCGTGGTCTCCTTATTAAGGGCTGCTTGCTGTTAGATCATTTAACAGCCAGTTCATCAGATGTCTTTTGAATTAAGAAAACATGAGAAACAATTATCGAAGAACACATTTGAGTGACTTAATTGTCTGGTTTTATTGGTATCCAGTATGGCTGGGAGACCTGATCTTTAGAGAGACAGTTTTACTGCATCTGTCTGAGCTAAGTATGACCTCCCAGAGGTGTCATGAGAAGCCATTCAGCCACACCTCCATCAGGAAGCCTGTCCATTTCAATATCAGCTCCTTTCAGAAGCATCCTGTAGCTCAGAACCCTGGGCAGGGTGCCACTGGCTGTCCTTTGTCTCTTCCTACCATCACCCCTGGTAGAAATCAAGAGGGAGAAACAGTGGCTAGACCTGCCACTCTGGGGATTCCCAGGGAGGACAGGGTCTGGGACAGGAGGGGATTGACAGACACAGAGAGGCCATGAGTCCACTTGGTCTGTGGGAGGAACCTAGAGAAGGGCCACACAATCCCTGGTGGTCCATGTCCCTACGTGGCCTTCAGACCCAGGGCTCAGGTGTCCTCTTTCAGTAAAGCTCTATGTGGATTCCTTGATGTCACGGGAGCCTGAGCCACAGGAATCTCCAGGTCTCCTGTTAAAACCGAAGTGCAAAGATCCCCTGTTGTTCCCGAACAAGGGCATGAACGTCCACAGACAGCATCCTGATATTTACCGGGCACACAGTTTTTATTTACTTATTTATTCATATTATACATTTATTTATATTATTTACATTTATTTATTCATGTAAATATATTTTATTGGTAGGGCATTTGCATATAATTAATGAACCACAAAGCAGGTCAACTTAATCACTTTTGTGATACTGGGCAAACTCTAGCGGCTCCTGCAGTCCTTCTGGTGTTAAATCATATTCTCTAGGGCCCTCCAACTCTTAAAGCCTCTGACCTTATTCATAAGATACAAATGGACACATATTGACAGGCTGGGTTGACAGCCCACTGTAGTTATGGGCTGTAACTACCAAAACAGCTTACTTATTTTATCGTAATTACCCCTGGAATCAAATGACTGATGACACAGTACATAAAATCGGCATTAGTGAATTATTGATATTTGGTTTTAAATATTTATTTTTGGCCCCAAATTTGAAATCAAGTATTGCTTCAAGGAAACTTTCATACTGTCATGGAGAGACAGCACTCAAGATCATCTGCACCCTGGGGTGTACCATAGCACCTTGCCACTGGTGCTTCTAGGATCTTAGTGGACAGAGCTGAGAAACACAGAACACGTACTGTGCACGGGCAGGCAGGTGCACACTCACTTTTCATT
This sequence comes from Callospermophilus lateralis, assembly GCF_048772815.1. Classification (NCBI taxonomy): domain Eukaryota; kingdom Metazoa; phylum Chordata; class Mammalia; order Rodentia; family Sciuridae; genus Callospermophilus; species Callospermophilus lateralis. The sequence goes on along the minus strand of NC_135316.1, from coordinate 108,335,923 downwards.
ATAGTCAAAGGTAAAATGTCACTGAATTCCATATTTGGTCTTTTAACCATGATAATTTCTTCAATCTAAAGAAATTTGGTGTTGGCTTTGTCAAAGGCAATTTAAAAATCTCTAGATAGGGAATAGGGGTGGGAGGGAAAGGGAGGGAGAAGGGGAATAGCATGGATGGTGAAAGGAGACCCTCATCATTATACAAAATACATGTATGAAGATGTGAATTTGGAGTCAACATACCTCATATACAATCAGAGATATGGTAAATTGTGGTATAAAGGTATTAAGTGGTATTAAGAATCGTAATGCAAAAATAAATAAATAAATAAAGGGAAAGGCCCTTTTTACTTCAAAAAAATCTAAATATATGGTATCCCTTCATGCTCATTTATTATATACAAAAATAATGTGTTCCCATCACCTTTAAATATTTTGAATTAGCATTTTAATTTAAATATAATTTTTAATTATAATATTTCATTGGTTCTTTTTTTGGTTATACATGAGAACAGAATTGATTATAAAAGTAATTATGATAATCATAAAATAATTATAAAAGTATAGGATATAATTTGTTCTATTTCAGTCCCCAGAACTTCCCCTTCCCTCCATTACTCTTCCCTGTTCTCTTCTCTCTACTGACCTTTCTCCTATTTACATATAGACATTTTGTCTTTAAAATCAGTGTCTTGGGGATGTACATGATGGTGAAACTCACTGTGGTGTATTCGACATGTACATAGAAAAGGTAGGTGAGGTCCACTCCACTCTCTCCTTATCCCATCCTTCCACCCTTCCTTCATTCCCCTTGTTCACTACACTGGAAAGATAATTTTAGATTTACATGAAGTTGCAAAAAATAATACAGATAGATCATGTGTACCCTTCTCCAGTTTCCTGCAAGGATAGCATTTTACAAATAATCATAATAGAGATATTGATTAGGATGGTGAAAACAGAGAACATAACATCAGCACATTGGTCCTGTGTGTTGCCAATTTTGCTCACCTCCCAGAAATCGCCATCTATTTGTGGGGCTCTACTTCTGGGCTCTTTATTCTGCTTTGCTGATCTGTGTGTCTGGCCTTTGGACACTGTCTTGGTCACTGAAGCTTTAAACCACAATGTCGAGTCCAACAGGCTGATTCCGCCCACTCTACTTATAAAACTGGCCTCAGCTACTTTAGCTTCTTCTCCTTTTCATATGACTTTTAGAATTATATTACCTTTTCCTTTACATCTACAAAAATTTTGCTGTGATTTGGTTAGAAATAGCATTGGATCTGAATGCCAGTTCTGGGAGACTTGGCTGTGTTCATTATCACCAAGTTGATGAGTTACTCTGTTGTCTTTTAATCTAAGAACATATCATGTCTCTCCTTTTAATTAGACTATGATTTCATTCATCAGCATTTTGTGGTTTTCAGCATAACATTCTCTACATAATTTGCTAGATTTATACCCAAGTATTGCGTCCTTGATGAGTGACTGTAAATGTTATTGCATTTTTAATTTCAGTGCCCATTACTAGTATATAGACAAGCAATGGAATTTTTATGTTCATCTTGTATCTTTTGACTCTGCTATACTCACTTATTACTTCTTTGGTTTTTACTTTGTTTTTAATCTTGGTAGATTCCTTGGGATTTTGCACACTGAAATTTATGTCTTAAATAAACATAAATTTCTTATTTCTTCCTTTTTAATCTGTCCACTTTTGATTTCCTTTCTTGCCTCATGACACTTTGCTAGAACATAGCAGACATCCTTGCCTTGTTTCCAATCTTGGGCTCAAACATTGTTTTCAACCATTAAAAACAAAGCCAGCAGGAGATCATTACAGATGGTCCTCATCGGGTGGAGGCTGTCCCTACCATTTCTATTTTTCTTAGAGTTTTCCTCATGAATGGATATTGAATTTTATCAAAACTTTTTTTTTATTCCTTGATGTGATGCTGTGATGTTTTTCTTCTTCAGCTTGTTAATGTGATAGATTTCCAAACATCAGATTGGCTTTGCACTCCTGGGTAAAAATGCCCATTGGCCACGGTGGACAGTTCTTTTCATATATTCCTGAATTGTAGTTGCTGATATTTTAACAGTGTTTTGCATTTATATTCATGAGTGATATTTATCTTTAGTTTTCTTGTGTGTACGCGTGTGCCTGTTAAAGCCTTTGCCTGGTTTGGGTATCAGGATAATACCAGCTTGATAAAACAAACCGGGAAGTGTTTTCTCTCTTATTTTCTGGACAAGTTTGTACAAAGTTGGTGTTAATTTTCCTTCAAACATTTGGTAGAATTCTCCAGTGAAACCATCTGGAACAGGGAGATTTCTTTTTTTGGGAGATTTTAAATTACAGATTCATTTTCTTGATAGGCCTATTCAAATTATCTATTTTATATTGGGTGAACTGAGGTAGTGTATGTTTTTGGAGAAACAGGTCCATTTCATGAAACGGTCAAATTCACGATGGGGTTATTGGTTGTGTTCCCTTTTGATCTTGGATGTATGCGAGGCACGTAGGTATGTTTCCTGTTTCATTCCTGGCTACCTGCGTTTTCTCTCTCTCTTTCCTTTGTCAGTCCTACTAGAGGTTTATCGTTTTTACTGGTGCTTCCAAAGGCCAGCTCTGTTGGGCAGATTCTCGCCTCTCCCCGATTCCACTGGCTTCTGCTGTCACCACCTTCCATGGCTTGCTTTGGTTGACTTTGTTCCCTAGTTCTTGGGACAGAAGCTCACATGATGGATTTCAAACTTGTCCTATTTTCTAATATGTGGATTTAGGGCTATCAATTTCCCTTTTCATCTTGTTTTAACTCACAAATTTACTAGGTTGCGTTTTCATTTTCATTCCGTTGAACATATATTTTTAAAATTCTCTCAGCTTTCCTCTTTAATGTGTGGGTTATATAAAGGGTACTGCTCGTTTCCAAGCCTTTATTGATTTTTAGTTTAGTCCCACTGTTTCGGTCAGCTTTTTCACTGCTGTGACTAACGGATCTGACCAGTACAGCTGTACAGGAGGAAGAGTTTATTTGAGGGCTCACGGTTTCAGAGGTCTTAGTCCATAAAAGGCCGGCTCCATTCCTCGGGGCTCGAGGTAAGGCTGAACATTGTGGTAGGAGAGGATGGCGAAGGAAAGCAGCTCGTATCATGGTGATCAAGAAGCAGAGAGACTCCATCTCCAGATACAAAATATACACCCATAGCCATGCCCCCAATTAACCCCTTCCTCCAGCCACACCCACCTGCCTCTAGCCACCACTCAGCTAATCCCATCAGGGACCAATTCACTGATGGGGTTAAGACTCTTACAACCTGATCATTTCTCCTCTGAACCTTCCTGCATTGTCTAATGCATGAGCTTTGGGGGATACTCCAAATCCAAACCGTAACACCCACTGTGGTAGGCAGACCTTCACCATTTCTTGTCCATTCTTTCAAATGTGTTGGGTTCTGAGTTATGGTCCAGCATAAGGCCTATCTTGATACATGTTCCATGGGGATTTTAACATTTTGACCTCTGCTCCTGTAGGCCGAGGTGTTCTGTAACTCTGGGAGATCCTGTGGTCCGTGGCGGGTGCCATCCTGTATCCTTGCTGACCTCCCAGGCAACTGTTGCAAAGAGGGTGTTGAAGTTTCCAACTTAACCCTCATGGGCTCCTTTTAGTACCACTCGCAGGGAGGAGGCAGGGCATCACCTCGCCCTGGGCATGGAGGACAGTCCCTCTCCACCTCCTTGGCAAGCATGGGTTCCCTCGACTGCTGGGTGGGGACAGCAAGTCTGCCTGCTAGGCCACTGTTGTGCTTCTCTGGCTACGGGGTGAGCAGTGCCGGGTAAGTACTTCTGCACTGATTCCTACGTGGGGAGGCGTTGCCTGGGCAGAACTGGAAGTCTTGACCCCACTCACTGGCTCTGACCTGGCCCCAGTGCAGGGAGGTGTGGGTGACACACACCCAGACTCAGCACTGTGCTGAAATCTGATGAACCTACAGATTTCTGAATTGTACATGCTAAAAAGAAAACTATGATTTTAATAAGCATAATTAAAAGATTTGTTTTAAAGATGTTGTTTTAGTTGGCCACAGCTAAAAATGGTTGACACATCTTCTTTTTGTCTTGAATGAACCTTTGTATAAGTCAAGCTTTCCAGAGAAATAGCATCGATAGTGTAGAGATACTAAAATACACATCATGGGGAATTGGCTCAAGCAATCATGAAGGCTGAGATCTGCCATAGACAAACTGGAAACCAGGAAGCCGGTATCAAGTCCTCAGTCGGAGGGTCAGTGGTCTAGAGTCCAGGCTGCCTCTGAAAGCCTGAGAAGCAGGGTGCCGAGCACAGAGTGGACCATGTCCAGCTCAGCAATCAGAGAGTAACTCTGAGTTTCTTCCACCTTTCATCCTTGCAGGCCCTAGAGGTGGCATGGGACCCAGCCACACTGGGAGGCAGATCAGTTCTACACAACCCCATCCAAGCCGATTGCTCCCAAAACACCCAAACTTGTTTTTAAAAAATATTCCAAGCTTAGCTGGAAAAATATTCCAATCCTTAGCTGACAAGTAATGATTGTACTGGGCACAATGGGGTGTTCTCATCTAGGCATACACTGCAGAAAGAGCCACTCGCCCTGATTAACTAGCTCTTGGGCACCCCACGGCCTAGTTGGATCCGACACGATCACAACCACACAGGCCCAGCTCTCGGAGGTGCCAAGCTATGGAGGAGGACCTGGGCCCTGCAGGGCAGGCTTGGGTTCCAGCTTCCACCTCTCAGTGCCCGGGAGGCTGGGCCAGTTACTGACCATGCCTGACTTCTCATCTGCAGGCGAGCAAGCCACATGGGTGCCTCCCTCTCCAGCTCTCTCTCCCCTCCCTCTCTGTCTCTCTCATTTTGAAGGTAATTAAGGGAAAGGGTATTTTTATCTACTCGGGCACAACACCTATCATTTTCTAGCTTTTATTTCTAACGATTACCTGTGCTGCTTCTCAGTCCAGATTTGTTTCCATCACGGACTTGAGAAGGACCCAGGGACTCACCCGGCCATCTACCTGAGGCTGCCACATGGACTGCCTGCCCAACAAGAGGAGTCATCCTATGACATCCTGTGGTTTTGCTGGATGAAATGCATTTAGACCTTTACGAACATCGCTCCCAAACAGAAGGATCCTCCCTAGAAGGGAGTCACATGAAAGTCACCAGCCATCCATGGGTCACTGGCCTCCAGCAGGAGCGGCCTTGAGCCATGCAGCAACAAGTTTATAGAAAAGACACCAAGAAAAGATGCCAAACAGTGGGGACCCCCACTGGGGTTCCTGGTCAATTCAAAGGGAAGTGGCCCCAAAGCCCAAGGGAGTGGACATAGAATCACTATGTAGGGAAAACACAATCTCTCCCAGCAATCACCTGGAGCTTTGTGGGTCTGGGGTGGTGGGAGGACAGAGAAAGGTCCTTTTCCCAGAGGCCCGCCAGGCGGCAGGAACCGCGGAAAGCAGATTTGAGGTGGCAGGCCCTTCTGGCCACTGGGGCAGATGCTCCGCTGGGCTCTGTCCCTCTCTTTCTTGCTGGCTCATTATTTGGGGAATGAAAGGGAAAGACATGAAAGGAACCAAAGATAGAGACCAGGCCAGTCCTCCCCGCCCCCCGCCATCTTTACACGATGGATCCTCAGGCCTTCATTCTCCCTCCCTCTCAAGACTGGAAGGTGGGTTTCATGCTGTGGGTGACAGCCTCTCTCAGGCATGTAATAGAGAAATTTATATGCATACAACCTGCTACGAATCTTTAAGAAAATTGTCATGCATTCAAAAATTTCCTTTGGAACGATTCTGTTCACTAAATGACTCAAGAGAGCCGCGGCTTTTGCCTGTGTTTCAGCCGCGCTCACTCGAGTGCTTCCGCGTGGATGCCAAGCTCAGGGTGCGACATAAGCGAGAGCAGTGACAGCAGGCTGCTTTGGGGACGCGCTTGCTGCAACACTCTGGCACCACAGTAAACACAATTAGAAGATGAGTTATGTCAGCTCTAGATGAAGAAAGGGGGGTATCGAACCCTTTCCACGGCTGTGAATCACGGTTCATCAAGACACCGAGGTTCCTGGCTTCACAAAGAAAGGAGAAGCTACGACGCGGAACCCTCGTATATTCTCCTCCTAACCAAGGCTGCCAGGCTCAGGCTTGGCTCATCACCAAGGCAACCGAAATCCAAAGGCGAGAGTGCCACAGAAATAGCTCAGCCCACCAACACGGATTCTCATTCCTGAACTGGAGCAGCTGGCGTCCCTTCCCGCCCTGTTTAAGAAGGGGCAGGGGTCACCCATGCTGGAACAGGGAGCTCTTCCACTGCAGCTCAGCCCTGCATGGGCCTTGTGCCTGTGGGGGCTGTGCCAACCTGAGACACTGTGGCTACATTTCCAGTGTTTCTCAGGACCCCTGCAGAACATCTGCACTTATTAACATAAGTGCAAATCCTTTAGACTTTACCCCAAACTCAGGAAACCTCATTTGGGGGGGCGGGCATCAGGAGTCTGCATTTCCCACCTGCTCCCCATTGATTCTGATGCACATTTTGGAGACTTGCAGATGCAGAAAATGAATGAGAGTGTGAGGAGGGACAGAGAAGGGACAGTGGGCTGCAGGGTGGGCAGAGGGGACTTTTGCTCTAGTTTCGACCTGTCAGCCTGCAAGTCACTGCTGGGGTACGCTGTGGGCCTTAACTGTGGGGTGTGAGCACTGAGCTTCCCCTAAGCTGTCTTCTCAGTTCAATTTGCTGTTGAACTCTGGCCAGTTTGCACACAAGTGTCATGATTAGCACAGCCCACCAATAAAAGCACTGTTGTAAGGGACTGTACAGTACGGATAGTAGACAGGCTTGAGTGGACATCATCTACTTAAACTTCCAACTGGCTTTTAGTGTGGCTAATGTCAAGGGTTATAAAAGGTAACTGTCATTGGACCTCAATCAGGGCTCAAGAAGTAAATCTGGAATAAATCAAGCAAAGTAGCAGAGACTAGTCATAATACAAATATATTTATAAAACCTGGAAAATAGTAAAAGTAATAGGATAAACCATGACCTCTATCTCCCATTTTCACAGATAGTCAACCTAGATGTGTTTCTGTCTATAAAATCTAATTTTTTCTCTGTGTGCACTCTCGGAGATGGGGACCCACGTGCCTAGTGATGCCCGGCTTCCTGACATGTGTCAGCTGGTACAGAGCTGGTCACTGCCCAGCTCAGCAGGGCTCTGCAGGCCTCGGGCTCCTCAGAGCTTCTGCTGGGCCTTCCAGAGAAGGCTGTGCCAGGAGGACTCTGGCAGAAGGCGGGAAGTGGCAGGGGAGGAAGCTTCGGTGCTCTCCCTCCTCCACCGGGAGCCGTAGCTCCTCCCCCTTGTGTTCATCCATGTGCCTCATGGTCCCAGCTTCCAGGGTCAGCTGCCCAGGCTCCAGCTTCTTCCACATGCCTCCCCACCTGGGATGCAGGGCACAGGCTCACCCACTTTGCCTCCCAGTCTTGGGGACGGCAGCTGCTGCCTGCTATGCAACAGCCTTGGTGTCACCTGACTGACCTCCACTGTCTCCTCAACTTCCTCTGTGACCCACCGCCTGTGTTCACGTTCTTCTCTGTACAGGCGCAGCACCAGTTCTTTTCTAGACCAGATGGTGCCAACCCCGCCGTCCTCCCTGCTGGCCTCTTCTTCCCCTGTCTTGGGGCTGGCAGTTCCTACCTGGAAGGTGCTCCGAGAGGACAGAGTGGAGGTGGTGTTGACTCCCCAAATGAGGGACCGCCCCTCACTGTAAAGCGAAGCCAAGAGAAGGACCCCAGGTCAGAAAGCAGACCAAGTGGTAAGGGAGGCTCATGGCAGGAGAACTGAGTGGGAAGGAAGAGCTCATGTCCCCACACGGAGCCACATGGCCAGAGCAGAGCAGGTTCCAGCATGCTGGGCAGGGCACACCATCACAGGGTGGGACAAGAAGAAAGAAAGAAAGAAAAGAACAGGGGCATGGGCTGGAAGTACACACGAGGCACATGCCCTGGTCCTTCTCAGTTCAGGCCGGACTCGGACAGCAGACACTTTGGAGGGGCAAAATCAGGGTTGGGTCTCAGCAGACCCTCGGGGTTCACTCCTGAGGGCCACTCCTGAGGCTCTATTTGCCTCCTGAACGTCCCCTGTTGCTGCTTGGCCAGAGACTACCCATAATTCACACACAAACCACTGCATTTGAATTAGGTCATGTTGTACCATCTACATCCCCCACCTTATAAAGCAATACGTAGAGGTCAGACCACATGGCTAATTACACGACTACACAATTACACTGCTTCTGATATGAACAGCTGCACTTCCACATAGTTAAAGTGCCAAGAGCTAAAGCACCTCTAACAAAGCCACCCCTGGTGACAGTTCAGGCATCTCAGGGTTCCATACCAGACCACAGCGTGGATAAGTTACATTCAGGACTTACAAGTGTGCCTGTGTGTGTGCCCTTCCACCTAGAGTGTGTGTAATGAATGCATCTGTGTACATACCCATCCATCTGTTGATCTCTGGATCTTGTGCCCAATCTGAGTACACATAGTGACTGCTTTATGGCTTAAATGGTGTCCAAATATGGCCGTCATCAAAAAGTCAATGGGAAAAAAACCACTCAATCTCACTAACTGTGGGGAAATGCAAATGAAAACTTCAAAGAGAAGCATCTCACCTCAGCTTTGTAATAAAAAAAGATGAAGTAACAAGGGCCATCAAGGATATGGAGAATGGGAAACCCTCACACACCAGGAGGAGGGGTGTACGTCAGCCCTGGAGAGGAGAGTCCTCACACCAGAGGAGGGGTGTACATCAGCCCAGGAGAGGAGAGTCCTCACACCAGGAGGAGGGGTGTACATCAGCCCAGGAGAGGAGAGTCCTCACACCTGGAGGAGGGGTGCACCTCAGCCCAGGAGAGGAGAGTCCTCACACCTGGAGGAGGGGTGTACCTCAGTCCAGGAGAGGAGAGTCCTCACACCTGGAGGAGGGATGTACATCAGCCCAGGAGAGAGAGTCCTCACACCTGGAGGAGGGGTGTACATCAGCCCAGGAGAGGACAGTCCTCACACCAGGAGGAAGGATGTACATCAGACCAGGAGAGGAGAGTCCTCACACCAGGAGGAGGGGTGTACATCAGCCCAGGAGAGGAGAGTCCTCACACCAGGAGGAAGGGATGTACATCAGCCCAGGAGAGGAGAGTCCTCACACCTTGAGGAGGGGTGTACGTCAGCCCAGGAGAGAAGAGTCCTCACACATGGAGGAGGGGTGTACATCAGCCCAGGAGAGGAGAGTCCTCACACCTGGAGGAAGGATGTATCTCAGCCCAGGAGAGGAGAGTCCTCACACCTGGAGGAGGGGTGTACATCAGCCAAGGAGAGGACAGTCTTCACACCTGGAGGAGGGGTGTACCTCAGCCCAGGAGAGGAGAGACCTCACACCAGGAGGAGGGGTGTACCTCAGCCCAGGAGAGGACAGTCCTCACACCAGGAGGAAGGATGTACCTCAGCCCAGGAGAGGACAGTCCTCACACCAGGAGGAAGGATGTACATCAGACCAGGAGAGGAGAGTCCTCACACCAGGAGGAAGGGATGTACATCAGCCCAGGAGAGGAGAGTCCTCACACCTGGAGGAGGGGTGTACATCAGCCCAGGAGAGGAGAGTCCTCACACCAGGAGGAGGGGTGTACCTCCAGCCCAGGAGAGGAGAGTCCTCACACCTGGAGGAGGGGTGTACGTCAGCCCAGGAGAGGACAGTCCTCACACCAGGAGGAAGGATGTACCTCAGCCCAGGAGAGGACAGTCCTCACACCAGGAGGAAGGATGTACATCAGACCAGGAGAGGAGAGTCCTCACACCAGGAGGAGGGGTGAACATCAGCCCAGGAGAGGAGAGTCCTCACACCAGGAGGAGGGGTGTACATCAGCCCAGGAGAGGAGAGTCCTCACACCAGGAGGAGGGATGTACATCAGCCCAGGAGAGGAGAGTCCTCACACTAGGAGGAGGGGTGTACCTCAGCCCAGGAGAGGAGAGTCCTCACACCTGTAGAAGGGATGTACATCAGCCCTGGAGAGGAGAGTCCTCACACCTGGAGGAGGGGTGTACGTCAGGCCAGGAGAGGACAGTCATCACACCTGGAGGAGGGATCTACATCAGCCCAGGAGAGGACAGTCCTCACACCAGGAGGTGGGTGTACATCAGCCCAGGAGAGGAGAGTCCTCACACCAGGAGGAAGGATGTACCTCAGCCCAGGAGAGGACAGTCCTCACACCAGGAGGAGGGATGTACATCAGCCCTGGAGAGGAGAGTCCTCACACCTGGAGGAGGGATCTACATCAGCCCAGGAGAGGACAGTCCTCACACCTGGAGGAGGGATGTACATCAGCCCAGGAGAGGAGAGTCCTCACACCAGGAGGAGGGGAGTACATCAGCCAAGGAGAGGACAGTCTTCACACCAGGAGGAGAAGTGTACCTCAGCCCAGGAGAGGACAGTCCTCACACTTGGAGGAGGGGTGTACCTCAGCCCAGGAGAGGACAGTCCTCACACCAGGAGGAAGGATGTACCTCAGCCCAGGACAGGACGGTCCTCACACCAGGAGGAGGGATGTACATCAGCCCAGGAGAGGAGAGTCCTCACACCTGGAGGAGGGATCTACATCAGCCCAGAGAGGACAGTCCTCACACCTGGAGGAGGGATGTACATCAGCCCAGGAGAGGAGAGTCCTCACACCTGGAGGAGGGATCTACATCAGACCAGGAGAGGACAGTCCTCACACCTGGAGGAGGGATGTACATCAGCCCAGGAGAGGAGAGTCCTCACACCAGGAGGAGGGGTGTACATCAGCCCAGGAGAGGACAGTCCTCACACATGGAGGATGAATGTACATCAGCCCAGGAGAGGAGAGTCCTCACACCTGGAGGAAGGGATGTACATCAGCCCAGGAGAGGAGAGTCCTCACACCAGGAGGAGGGATGTACATCAGCCCAGGAAAGGAGAGTCCTCACACCTGGAGGAGGGATGTACATCAGCCCAGGAGAGGACAGTCCTCACACCTGGAGGAGGGGTGTACATCAGCCCAGGAGAGGAGAGTCCTCGCACCAAGATGAGGGGTGTACATCAGCCCAGGAGAGGACAGTCCTCACACCAGGAGGAGGCGTGTACCTCAGCCCAGGAGAGGAGAGTCCTCACACCAGGAGGAGGGGTGTACATCAGCCCAGGAGAGGACAGTCCTCACACCTGGAGGAGGGGTGTACCTCAGCCCAGGAGAGGAGAGTCCTCAGACCAGGAGGAGGGATCTACATCAGCCCAGGAGAGGAGATTCCTCACACATGGAGGAGGGGTGTACATCAGCCCAGGAGAGGACAGTCATCACACCAGGAGGAGGGGTGTACCTCAGCCCAGGAGAGGACAGTCCTCACACCTGGAGGAGGGATGTACATCAGCCCAGGAGTGGACAGTCCTCACACCTGGAGGAGGGGTGTACATCAGCCCAGGAGAGGACAGTCCTCACACCTGGAGGAGGGATGTACATCAGCCCAGGAGACGAGAGTCCTTACACCTCGAGGAGGGGTGTACATCAGCCCTGGAGAGGAGAGTCCTCACACCAGGAGGAGGGATGTACATCAGCCCAGGAGAAGAGAGTCCTCACACCTGGAGGAGGGGTGTACATCAGCCCAGGAGAAGACCGTTCTCACACCTGGAGGACGGGGTGTACATCAGCCCAGGAAGGAGAGTCCTCACACCTGGAGGAGGGGTGTCCGTCAGCCTGGAGAGGAGAGTCCTCACACCAGAAGGAGGGGTGTACATCAGCCCAGGAGAGGAGAGTCCTCACACCTGGAGGAGGTGTGTACATCAGCCCAGGAGAGGACAGTCCTCACACCAGGAGGTGGGTGTACATCAGCCCAGGAGAGGAGAGTCCTCACACCTGGAGGAGGGGTGTACATCAGCCCAGGAGAGGACAGTCCTCACACCAGGAGGAGGGGTGTACCTCAGCCCAGAGAGGAGAGTCCTCACACCTGGAGGAGGGATGTACATCAGCCCAGGAGAGGAGAATCCTCACACCTGGAGGAGGGATGTACATCAGCCCAGGAGAGGAGAGTCCTCACACCTGGAGGAGGGGTGTACCTCAGCCCTGGAGAGGAGAGTCCTCACACCAGGAGGAGGGGTGTACCTCAGCCCAGAGAGGAGAGTCCTCACACCAGGAGGAGGGGTGTACATCCAGCCCAGGAGAGGACAGTCCTCACACCTGGAGGAGGGATGTACATCAGCCCAGGAGAGGAGAGTCCTCACACCTGGAGGAGGGGTGTACCTCAGCCCAGAGAGGAGAGTCCTCACACCTGGAGGAGGGGTGTACCTCAGCCCAGGAGAGGAGAGTCCTCACACCAGGAGGAGGGGTGGTACATCTGCCTAGGAGAGGAGAGTCCTCACACCTGGAGGAGGGGTGTACATCAGCCCAGGAGAGGACAGTCCTCACACCTGGAGGAGGGGTGTACCTCAGCCCAGGAGAGGAGAGTCCTCACACCAGGAGGAGGGGTGTACATCAGCCTAGGAGAGGACAGTCCTCACACCTGGAGGAGGGTTGTACCTCAGCCCAGGAGAGGAGAGTCCTCCCACCAGGAGGAGGGTTGTACATCAGCCCAGGAGAGGACAGTCCTCACACCTGGAGGAGGGGTGTACATCAGCCCAGAGAAGACAGTCCTCACACCTGGAGGAGGGGTGTACATCAGCCCAGGAGAGGAGAGTCCTCACACCAGGAGGAGGGGTGTACCTCAGCCCAGGAGAGGACAGTCCTCACACCTGGAGGAGGGGTGGTACATCAGCCCAGGAGAGGAGAGTCCTCACACCTGGAGGAGGGGTGTACATCAGCCCAGGAGAGGAGAGTCCTCACACCAGGAGGAGGGATGTACATCAGCCCAGGAGAGGAGAGTCCTCACACCTGGAGAAGGGGTGTACATCAGCCCAGGAGAGGAGAGTCCTCACACCTGGAGAGGGGTGTACCTCAGCCCAGGAGAGGAGAGTCCTCACACCTGGAGGAGGGGTGTACCTCAGCCCAGGAGAGGAGAGTCCTCACACCTGGTGAAGGGGTGTACATCAGCCCAGGAGAGGAGAGTCCTCACACCAGGAGGAGGGGTGTACCTCAGCCCAGGAGAGGAGAGTCCTCACACCTGGAGGAGGGGTGTACCTCAGCCCAGGAGAGGAGAGTCCTCACACCTGGTGAAGGGGTGTACATCAGCCCAGGAGAGGAGAGTCCTCACACCAGGAGGAGGGGTGTACCTCAGCCCAGGAGAGGAGAGTCCTCACACCCGGAGGAGGGGTGTACATCAGCCCAGGAGAGGAGAGTCCTCACACCAGGAGGAGGGGTGTACCTCAGCCCAGGAGAGGAGAGTCCTCACACCTGGAGGAAGGGATGTACATCAGCCCTGGAGAGGACAGTCCTCACACCTCGAGGAGGGGAGTACATCAGCCCAGGAGAGGAGAGGTCCTTACACCAGGAGGAGGGGTGTACCTCAGCCCAGGAGAGGAGAGTCCTCACACCAGGAGGAGGGGTGTACATCAGCCCTGGAGAGGACAGTCCTCACACCTGGAGGAGGGGGTGAACATCAGTCAGGAGAGGACAGTCCTCACACCAGGAGGAGGGGTGTACCTCAGCCCAGGAGAGGAGAGTCCTCACACCTGGAGGAGGGGTGCACCTCAGCCCAGGAGAGGAGAGTCCTCACACCTGTAGGAGGGGTGTACCTCAGCCCAGGAGAGGAGAGTCCTCACACCTGGAGGAGGGGTGTACCTCAGCCCAGGAGAGGAGAGTCCTCACACCTGGAGGAGGGGTGTACCTCAGCCCAGGAGAGGAGAGTCCTCACACCAGGAGGAAGGGGTGTACATCAGCCAGGGAGGACAGTCCTCACACCTGGAGGAGGGGTGAACATCAGCCCAGGAGAGGAGAGTCCTCACACCTGGAGGAGGGGTGTACATCAGCCCAGGAGAAGACAGTCCTCACACCTGGAGGAGGGGTGTACATCAGCCCAGGAGAGGAGAGTCCTCACACCAGGAGGAGCGGTGTACCTCAGCCCAGGAGAGGAGAGTCTCACACCTGGAGGAGGGTGTACCTCAGCCCAGGAGAGGAGAGTCCTCACCAGGAGGAGGGGTGTACATCAGCCCAGGGAGGACAGTCCTCACACCTGGAGGAGGGGTGTACCTCAGCCCAGGAGAGGAGAGTCCTCACACCTGGAGGAGGGGTGTACCTCAGCCCAGGAGAGGAGAGTCCTCACACCTGGAGGAGGGGTGTACCTCAGCCCAGGACAGGACAGTCCTCACACCAGGAGGAAGGGATGTACATCAGCCCAGGAGAGGAGAGTCCTCACACCTGGAGGAGTGGTGTACATCAGCCAAGGAGAGGACAGTCCTCACACCAGGAGGAGGGATGTACCTCAGCCCAGGAGAGGAGAGTCCTCACACCAGGAGGAGGGGTGTACCTCAGCCCAGGAGAGGAGAGTCCTCACACCAGGAGGAGGGGTGTACCTCAGCCCAGGAGCGGAGAGTCCTCACACCTGGAGGAGGGGTGTACGTAAGCCCAGGAGAGGAGAGTCCTCACACCTGGAGGAGGGATGTACATCAGCCCTGGAGAGGAGAGTCCTCACACCAGGAGGAGGGGTGTACATCAGCCCAGGACAGGACAGTCCTCACACCAGGAGGAGGGATGTACCTCAGCCCAGGAGAGGACAGTCCTCACACCAGGAGGAGGGGTGTACCTCAGCCCAGGAGAGGAGAGTCCTCACACCAGGAGGAGGGGTGTACCTCAGCCCAGGAGAGGACAGTCCTCACACCTGGAGGAGGGGTGTACATCAGCCCAGGAGCGGAGAGTCCTCACACCAGGAGGAGGGGTGTACCTCAGCCCAGGAGAGGAGAGTCCTCACACCAGGAGGAGGGATGTACCTCAGCCCAGGAGAGGACAGTCCTCACACCAGGAGGAAGGATGTACCTCAGCCCAGGAGAGGAGAGTCCTCACACCTGGAGGAGGGGTGTACATCAGCCCAGGAGAGGAGAGTCCTCACACCAGGAGGAGGGGTGTACATGAGCCCAGGAGAGGACAGTCCTCACACCAGGAGGAGGGGTGAACATCAGCCCAGGAGAGGAGAGTCCTCACACCAGGAGGAGGGGTGAACATCAGCCCAGGAGAGGAGAGTCCTCACACCAGGAGGAGGGGTGTACATCAGCCCAGGAGAGGAGAGTCCTCACTCCAGGAGGAGGGGTGAACATCAGTCCAGGAGAGGAGAGTCCTCACACCAGGAGGAGGGGTGTACCTCAGCCCAGGAGAGGAGAGTCCTCACACCTGGAGGAGGGGTGTACATGAGCCCAGGAGAGGAGAGTCCTCACACCAGGAGGAGGGGTGTACATGAGCCCAGGAGAGGACAGTCTTCACACATGGAGGAGGGGTGTACATGAGCCCAGGAGAGGAGAGTCCTCACACCAGGAGGAGGGGTGTACCTCAGCCCAGGAGAGGAGAGTCCTCACACCAGGAGGAGGGGTGAATATCAGTCCAGGAGAGGAGAGTCCTCACACCAGGAGGAGGGGTGTACCTCAGCCCAGGAGAGGACAGTCCTCACACCTGGAGGAGGGGTGTACATCAGCCCAGGAGAGGAGAGTCCTCACACCAGGAGGAGGGGTGTACCTCAGCCCAGGAGAGGACAGTCCTCACACCTGGAGGAGGGGTGTACATCAGCCCAGGAGAGGAGAGTCCTCACACCTGGAGGAGGGGTGTACATCATCCCAAGAGAGGACAATCCTCACACCTGGAGGACGGGGTGTACATCAGCCCAGGAGTGGAGAGTCCTCACACCTGGAGGAGGGGTGTACATCAACACAGCTATGATGGAACAGAGTGCAGAGTCCTTAAGAAACTAAAGAAAGAGCTACCACCTGGCCGTGCAGTCCCTGTGCTGGGGCTGGATTGACAGGAGGTAAAATAATTACCCCCCAATGACGATGGCACTCCCATGTTTATTGAGCACTGTTCATAGTTCCTAAAATATGGAATCAACCTAGCTAGATGCCCATCAGTGCATGAATGACGTGTGCATACAACGGGACATTATTCCCTCATAACAAGAATGGAATCAGGTTCCTGGCAGCAACCTGGAAAGAACTCTAGTTCTTTAGTCATTAGGTTAAGAGAAATAAGCCAGACAAATCCCAAATGTCCTTACTCATTTGTGAAAAATAAAAGGTAGTGACCTCATAGAATGGAATGGAATAGTGGTAATTAAAGAGTGGGACAGAAAAGGGGTAGGTGACATGGTACAGTTCAGTGAGGAGGGAACAGCTCTGGGTTTCTGGAGCACTATCGGGTAACGGTTGGTTAGACAATCCACAGTGTATTCAAAACGACTGGAAGAGCAGGATTCCCAGCACAGGAACATGACTGATGTTTGAAGAGATGGAAGTGCCTGTTACCGGATGACCACCACCTGCACACATGGTCCAACTGCCACAATGTACCCACAAAGACCTGCCAAACCGTGCCTCAGTTAAAAACGCTGGCCACAAGCACCTTTGCACTTTCTGCCCCATCCTCCGGGTCAAGGGAGAGCAGCCTTTGGGGACCCTTGGCCTGTCCTCTAGTTAGGGAAATACTGTGCACAGGCACGAGAGGGTGCTGTAGGAGTGGGCAGCCTGCTGTGGTGCACCAGAGGTTCTGGGTCAGCTATGAGAGAACAGAGTCTGTTCCCGATGAAGACAAAGGACGTGGAGATGCCTCCTTATGTCCACAAAGCAGAGCCCTGTTAACTCCTGCTGAGGGACACGGGGAGGCTGGGAATGATGGAGTCCAGTGGGAAGGCCTGTGTGGATGAATGCCAGAGACCTAGAACCACCAGGGGAGCATCCAGCCCAGGAGAGAGCCTCACCCACATCCTGGGAAGGACCACCGAGTTCCCAGCAGAGGCTGGGCACCTGGCAGGTACAAGCACCCCCTGGAGAGTCAGCCTTGTCTATCTGGACGCTCTGTGAGTCAGACACTCTGGGATGGTACAGGCCAGGCCAGCCCCTACTTCCCCATGCTGGCCTGCAGGGGAGGAAGCTTACCGTGGAGAGCAAGAGACTGCCTGCGTGGGGACTGTCAACTGGTTTTTGTTGTTTGTTCTGTTTAATTATTTTGTTTTAATTATTTATTATTGGGTTCTAGAATTCTCAATCTCTGAGTTGAGTCTGTGAGTGCCAAGCAAAGCAAATAAACAAGTTTCTCTACTGGAGAGGCCAGGCACATCCCTGAATCTGCCCAGGAGTCTGTCCAGTTACAGGGAAAGGACTACCCTTGCTCATCACATTTAGAAAACCAGGATAAGCCAAAACCAAAATCAGAACGTGACACATCCTCTGTGCTGCACCTGTTCATCTCCCAGGTACATGAAGAACAAAAGGCTGAAACTCTGGGAGAGCTGACTGTGGAGAGAGGAAGCACGGTGTATTCTTCTCCCCAGAGAAGTGGACGTAGAGACAGAAATGCTTAACACAGGGGTGATGAGCCACTTGGGAAGCCCCCTCTCGTGCCACTAATTCAGACCTGCTGCCAGTGAGTCAAACCACAAGAGTCACATTTAATTTCCAGCCGTGTTTCCGGACACGTGGAAGGAAGCAGGGTGGAAGCAGGGCTGTTAAGCAAAAGGGCCTGCCTTCCCTCCTGTGGACCATCCAAGCTCCGTCCGCCAGTAGCGCGAGACAGAGACAGAGCAAGAGCAACGCTGGGATGCGAGCTGGGCCCAGGGTGAGAAGCGGAGCACCTGCCCTGGAGAGGAAACAGGAAGGAGAGGAGCCTGCGTCTGGTCATTACAGGCCACGGCGCCCTGAAAACCTGAAATCCGAAAAGCTCCAAACTTCAAGAAAACATTTTGAGAACAGACGTGGCTCTCCAAGAGATTTGGACTCTGGAGCATTCTGGATTGGGGTCTTCAGATTAGGGTTGCTCAACTGGCAAACTGTAGGAAAATATGCCAACATCTCCCCCCACCCCTTTTACGTGTTTACCTTTCTGACGTGGGAAGAGAGAGCCTGGGAGAAGCTATGGGGAGGGGTCTGAAGCCCACAAGGAGCTGGAGATCTGGTGGCTGCCTTTCCTACCACACTGAACCAGGGGGTCCATCTGCTTCCCACCCCGAGATCATCAATATTTATGGAACAGAAGTAAATTCACACATCCCTCATATTTATAATCCCTTCCTGCATCATGTTATTTACATGCCGCAAAACATAATCCTCAGAGAAGAAGTGGTTAGGATTAACAGATGATAAAAATGCAAACTTTTTGAAATGTACTCGTGAATTCAATATATCACGTCAGAATATATGTGAAGATTGGTTTTAGCAAAATAAATAAATGATCATTTGCAGCAAATACAACGTGTCCAAGTATTTTTCATGCCTGGCTTCCACATCCCACCCGAGGCTTGATGAAAAGGGTCTTCGTTCCTTGTGTAGTGGTGAATCAGCTCTATACGCTGCCAACACTTATGAGCAGAGGGTGAAAAATGAAGAGAGTCTGTCCACTGGTGTTTCATGTTTCCCTCTGAGCCCTGTCAGTCGATAGATAACTAATTAACAGAGAAGGTGAATACCAGAAGCACCCAGTAAGCTGGTCAGGAGTCCCTATCTGGACACCTAGGAATTTGGACATTACCTTGAACTTGACACAGTTGAAGTTCATAAATATGCTTCATACATTTCTTTTAAAGAATGAAATACCAATCAACCCACAATAAAACAGCAATGCTCTAGGAAATCTAACACTCCACGATGACAGCTTTCTGTCAGCCCTGACAGTTGGGGGTGTGTTCCAGCTCTGCAGGGACAGGGGGATTCTCCCTGAGATCCCTACTCTCCTTCCTGCCCCAGCAGAAAGAGAATGCTGATCCTGGTCCCCAGGCAAGCTGCCAAAGGTCAGAGTGCCATCAGTAATGGAGCATCAGGAGCCCTGTGGAGCTAGTTTTTATTTTTCAGAACGTCTGCCCAAGAGGTGAACAGCTGCAGATGTAAATTAAGCCCTTTCTGTGCAGGTCAAAATATCTTTGTCAAATAACCTTTAATAGTATCAGTTTGGCTGAGACCAGACAGATTTGATTGTTCTGTCTGGGGATTCTGCCTGGAGAGAAGAGAAATAAATGGAAGCTGCCCCATCGATTGGTCTGTCCGCTTTGTCTTTTGATTTAAAGGTTTGCTCTCAGAGTCATCTTGGGTACATTGTGTCTCCCACAAATCTCCAGGGAGTAAAGGCCAACTGTAAATGGTGTGACCAACACAGGTGGAATCAGGGGACGGAGGAGCCACGATGTCCCCTGCACTCTTTCTCTGTCAATGTGTTGAAGGGCACAGAGGTCCACGTCATGTGTGACCCGGAACCTTCTTGGGTATAATAAAGTGCCGGAGGTGAAGATCTGCCTTGACAGTGCTCTGCGCAACAGCATACCTCTAACTACAGATGATCCCCAAGCCCAGCGCCTCCAAAGATGGGCGCATCCTTCTCCAGGAGAAGGGAAAAACCCAGGTGCTTCATAGACAGGCTCCAGATCAGTGACATTCTTGTCCTGCATCATTTCTATCAGCAGTGATTTAGGAACTGAATCCCCACAAAAGCCTCGGAAGAGGAGCGGCCTGAACGATCCTGTTCTGGAAGCCAACGTTATCTGTAGGGCGTGCCTTGGGGCAGAGAAGGAAGCCGGAGGAGCACCATCAAAATGCACCCACAGAGACACATCTGCCAGTGTGCTGGATCCAGGGGCTGTAGATTTTTATTTCATCACAAAATCACAAAGGCAGAATATGTATATGAAATTATGGAGAAGGTTTTAATTTTCTTGTGAGAAACAACATTGAAAGGATTCTTAAATGTGCAGTCAAATCTGACACACCTTGTATGCTCAATTAAAATATTAGTCTTGAAACTAAATGGTGAAGAATATGATTTTTAAAATATTGTTTTTGATCTGGGTAGACTTACTCATCAAAAAGTAGCCCATATTATTCAATGAAAACCAGACTGACACATTAATGTAAATTAAAACACACATCCACGGGTGTTCCCCTTTAGCCCAGTACTAGGGTGTCCACAGGGCAGTATCTAAATTTTCTGCTCTTAGCTCTCACAGAAGTCTCTGCAGTGTGATAGAGAAGCAAGGGAACACCACACTGGGACACCACGCTGTCCTGCCATCTACTATAGTGAAACTGGTTACACTGGGGTACACAAGAACAGGGACTTATAATGTGATTGATAAAATACTCCTTGTCGTCATGCGGGAACATTGCTAAGAATCAACTGATTTTTGAAACCAAACCAAGGATGTCTTGCCACCTACTTAGTAAGCCAATGGGCCCACCAACATTCATCTGAAAATACGACAGCTGAGCAGATGATCCCTCACACGTTTTCTGGTCTTGGGGCTGCTGACTGATGAGTTCCAGGTCTTGCTGAACACTGTGCCATTCCTGCACTGAAGACTTTCAAAATTGATCGGGAGATGACTTGCTTATTTGAAGCCACATTTAAAAATAATCACCCTGCATTTATTGCTAGCTCAGCACTGAACTTTCAGAATAAGCTTATGAGAGTCATAATCTAACTTTCTTTAATTGTAAATTTCATGGATGCAGCAACAGAAGGTCCTGTCCTTCTCAGTCATACATCAGAAAAGCTGAAACTCAAACCCAGCCTGGGGGCCTGGGGGCCTGGGGTCGGGGGAACCTCTTCTCTTCACTGTACCACACATATTCTATGAGGAAGACAGCAAAACTTTAAGAACATTGCCCACTATGTTGTTAGGAGAGAAAAACAGGGTACTTGAGGAATGAGCCAGGGTGCTGTCACCTACTGACCTGTCTCAGATTAAGTGATGTCCCCAAGCTCTTGTCCATCCAGAACCACAGAACATGACCTATTTTTTGGAAAAAGGGTCCTTGCTGATGTAGTCAGTCAACCCTCAGGAGAGCATACTGGGTTGGATGGGCCTAAATTCTTACAAAAAGAGAGTAGACACAGAGGCAGGCGATGGGATGGGGCACACCTCGAGTGGGGTCGGCCAGCCAAGTAATGGCCAAGCCAGTCCCCAGAAGGAAGCCC
Source organism: Callospermophilus lateralis (assembly GCF_048772815.1). Classification (NCBI taxonomy): domain Eukaryota; kingdom Metazoa; phylum Chordata; class Mammalia; order Rodentia; family Sciuridae; genus Callospermophilus; species Callospermophilus lateralis. The sequence goes on along the minus strand of NC_135316.1, from coordinate 108,314,799 downwards.
TGCAACTGACACTGGAGTCTGGACGCTCTCCTCCAGCCCTGTGAGACAACACACTGCCATCGCTGCAAGCCCTCAGCTGCTGGTGGTGTTGTGGCGGCAGAGGAGACTAATATGGAGCTTTCAATCTGTAGGGGTGTCACTGAAGGCACCAAAGCTGACTGCAGGAAAACTGAGGTGGAGATGTTTCTACACAAGGATGAGATAAAAAAACGTTTCAGAAGTACTTTTCAAATTGTAAAATGGCATGAGGCTATCGGGCATCATTATTGATGAGGTCAGGGAGAAATCAATGAAATCTAGATTAGCCAAGAACTTGAACTTTAGGAGGATGGACCAGATTTGGAATGACTGGGCAATGAGACTTCCAGGTGAGGAAAACCACAGGAGCAAAAACCTAAGGAGACAGGCAGGAGTCACTTGAAATGAATCAAATGATGTAAAAAGAAACCCTGCAATGTTCCAAGCTTAGATCACTCACTTCCATAATCTATAACGTGGAATGAATCAGAGGAAAACTTCATTTGCTCACTAAGACCACTGCAAGAAATAACCACAAATTGGGTGACTCAAAACAAGAGAAATGCCTTCTCTCCTGGTTCCGCAGGCCTGAGCTCTTGGAGGCCCCAGGGGGGGATCTTTCTACCTCCTCCTGCTGGGGACTCAGGTGCTCCCCTGGGGGCGGCTGCACTGCTCCCATCTCTGCCTCCAACTATCAGGTGACTTTCTCTCTCACTCTCCCCTCTGGACACATCCCACTGATTGAGGGTGACCCTCTCTTTAAATCCTTGATGGCTTATATAGAAACCTCCTTTCCAACATGGTCACAGTCACAGACTTCATGGATGAGAGCCTGGAATATCTTCAGGAAGCGGGTTTGCACCATTCAACCTTTACAATACATAACTGTCTGGAGAGCAATGGACCTGAAATACATACCCATCATCTTAAACTAGAAGAACAGCGATAACTTGATATCTATAAATCACCCAGGCCAATCACAGTGGGACATTTATTTGAGCCCCAAAAGGAACAGCTGCATCCTAAAATAAATTTTAATAACTTCCAGATAAAGATGTATGAGCAGACAAGAAGCAAGGGTCATATATGCAAGTGCAGATAATACATAACTATTAATTTTGATTTACATTTTCATTAATTTGATTTTTATTATTTCGAGTCACTTTGCTATCTCCTAATCCACTCACTTTTTCACATCAAAATTTAGGAACTTTAAAATACTATTTCCTACTAGAGTTATTTTAGAATCACCTTAATGGAAATTCAACTCTCCTAAGAGCCAATGTCTTTGTCAAGCTATAATTCTTCTTCCCTTCAACAGTCTTAATTTTAATAGCCAATAAAATTAGACATACTTTTAGGATTTAATGCTTATCTGTCATTTAAATCAGCAGCTTAAGAGTCACCCTTAAAACAGGTAATCCCATATATGATTTAAAATTTGCTAACACAAATAATCATCCAAGCAACCAACCAAGCAAACAAACCCCCAAGCCCCACAAGCCTTCTTTAATTCAAATCCATGCTCATTAACGAGACCTGGTTAATATTTCATGCACAGCATCTCCCCATTTACTTTAAAATATTTCTGTAATGGAGATTGGAAAATACACCATGCTCCTATGAGTAATGAAAAATTCAAATGTATTTAGGAAAGATCTTCAACTGTAATTCAAATAATGTTGCTTAAACATTTCTAAAAGGACCTCTGAGCCTCTGCTCAAAAGAGCCTCAGAAGCTTGCAGGATCTCCTGGGCAGAGCTCAGGACAGGTGAGAGCACCCAGGTGGGGCTGGATGTCAGCAGTAACACTGGCAGTAGCAAGGTCTCGCTAGGAGGTGTTCACTAAGAGGGCCAGGCGAACCCTGGGGAGGAGCAGGTGGTGCTAGGGCTCCATTCCACCCACCCATCTGGCCAAACAAGAGGTTGGAAAGAAACTCAAGAGCAGAGGGGACCGGAGAGCTGCCCCAGGGACTGACTTTATTGTCAAAGATTAGTCAGGAATGTTTTGCCCACTGTCCAAAATAGATGCTGCATGTTTATTTTTAAGTCAATTAACTTTTTCTGCATCTCTTGATTTACAAGAGATGCAGAATAAGCAGTTAGCTTTTTTTTATGCAACATCTCAAAATTGAAGAGTGTGGGGCTTTTTGATCACTCAAATGGCATATGGCTTGACATATTGCCACAAATTATAAAATCTATACAGTAACCTGTGAATGCGTCCTTAGGGAGTCCCTTGGCTTAGACTCATTAGTTCATCTCACTGAAATGAAAGATTTTTACAACGCCACAAATTTGGCCTCAACTATGGAAAACTTGCTTAAAGATGAAGGTAGTTTTAAAGGAAATTTCATGATTCTGGGGGAGCTTTGGCTCAGAAACAACAAATCAATTTGTTGTTCCTACTGTACCTCATTCCTGGCAGAACTTGCTAAGATAATTCTATTCATTTAAACTACTAAATGATAGTTTCTCACCAATTTTTCCAAAAACAATTGGAATTAAAATTTTACTGTACCCAGAATAATTTTTTTAAACTAAACATAAGATAATCAAAAAGCTCTGACTTAAAACCACATTTTCACTTATTTTAACACAATTAACATTCATTGAACATCTAGTTCATGTCCAATACACAATGCAGGCTTACGGGTGGGTCAAGAATGTACCTACTTACCCCAGTTGTCATAAAACCTTTAGGCAAAGAATTTCTCTGAAATCATTAAATATTATTAAGAATGTTTACTTAATTTATACAAATTCAATAAATGGTTAACATAGAAAAGTATAGATCGAAAATCTAAATGTAAGGTTAAAAGATCACTATCTTTATCAAGAACTTGCAAAGCCTAAGTATTTCAAATAGAAGAGAGTGTTAATAGCTCTCCAGGGATACAGATAGAAGATCTTCCACCAATTTCCTTTCCACACCCATGGGCCCCTTGAAGGGACTTCCAAGGCCTCTCAGAGAGGGCACCGTGGCCTCATTGCTGGCCACCAGGTGTGCTTGCTAGTCTCCTCTGGGTTTCTGATGTATTTCTCTTTTTAAATATTTTTCTCTCCCTTTTCCCTGTTCTTCTTGGACAAAATCAAGAACATGTTTCCAAGCATGAAAGCATGTTCCTAGAAACAACCTCTATTATCCTAGCATCACCTCTAGATTTCCATGAAACTCTTAGATTCTGAAGGTCTAAAAATTGAATATTGCCCCTTTCTAAGCCTTCAACGTGGGTGGATGTGGAGCGATGGTGCCCACCCTCCTCCTCGCCTTCTTGTACTGCAGAGGTTGGAAGGAGAGCTGCCTTCCCAGGACCCTCTGCATCTGGGAGTTGCCCATTCCTCAGCATCGACCATTGAGCGCCATTATCCAGGTTTAGAAGGCAGATGGGTGGAGGCCACACTCTGTGACCCACGTGCAGGGACTCATCCTTGCTCTGCACTGGGGAGACACAGGGTAGTCACTGGTTTCTTCGATGTTGAGTGCCAGGGTACGGGCGTTTCAAATGAGTTGGTGGCAGCAGTAACTGAGTCAGAAACCACAGCAGCAGCATCTCAGTTTGCCTGGAGACACACACCTTGGTGACTCAGTTCTGGGATATGGTTTAGGGGTACTTCTTTTTTTTTTCCTTGGTATTGGGAAGTAAACACAGGGGTGCTTAACCATTGAACAATACATTTCCAGCCTTTTTTATATTTTATTTAGAGGCAGAATCTCTCTCAGTTGCTAAGAGCCTTGCTATATTGCTGAGGCTGGCTTTGAACTTGTGATCCTCCTGCCTCAGCCTCCGGAGCCTCTGGGATATAGGCATGGGCCACTGCACCAGTCCAGGAGCACTTCTGAAAATTCAACTTGGAGTCTCCCAACAATGTTTTCTTGTGCTGATTTATTTTCTGCTTAAATAGTTACAGTGAAGAAGACAGAGAAAACAGCTACAGTGGATTCTGTCCTGTGCCACTGAGTCCTAAGTAATACGAATGGCGCCCACTTTCACAATCCCATGTCTTCCCAAAATGCCCCCCTTTTTGTAATCAGTGAGCGTTAACCAACACTAGCAGGCCTGGGTCATATCATAACTCCTCTAGAAAACATTTCTACATTTTTGGTCAAATGACTACTTCCTTCTCCATGGGAATACATAATTTTAAAAAGATCATAATCATATCTGCATTTTTGTGTTTGTTAATTTGCTTTCCCTTTTCTGATGCAAGGAATATTTTGGACCCTCTAATGCTCCTCCTTTGGTGAACAGCAGTCTCAGTGAGCACCGGTGGATGTACTGAGGTACACTGCAGGGTCACTAGGGAGTCCTCCCTGCAGTACCCAGGTGGCAGTAAGTGCCGGTGTCACTTGCAGGTAGATGGCTACAAACCCGAAGCAGGAGACATTAACAGCAGATGGGAGCTGGATGGAGCATAAATGGGAGTGGGTTTAAACAGTGAAACATGGAGAGAACCTGATCTTGTTAGGAAGCAAGCAGGGGTGCAGGACAACTGGGAGTGGACTAGAAAAATGACCTCGGTGGAGGTCTCGCAAAGAAAACCCTGGCTGGTCAGATGCCCTCAGCCAGGGACATCCTGACTCCTAGATGGAGGAGCGTGATCCAGGCCCAAGGACGTTCCAGGGAGGGGGTTGGGGAGAGCAGCTTGCCTTAGGAGCCTGGCTGCAGGACCAGGAGTGGTAACAGGCTCTGAGGAAAACCCCTCAGTGCTAGGAAGCGCATTCAGGAAGAGCAGGCTCAGAGGCCCGGAGTCTGTCTGCATTATGAGAATATCCTGGAGTTCGCAGCGGAGGCTCTTCAAGCCCAGGGCTCCTGTACTTGTGTAATGACATGATCAGGTCATCGAGCAGAGCACCTGCACTGTTCTGAAGAAGTTAACTCCTCACCAGACGGAAAAACAACTAGCTTAGGAAAGTAGCACCACCCAGCAATGCACCCGAGTGCAGCAGGGGCCCTCGGGCTTGGCCTGGGCTCTGGTCCACAGGGCCGTCACCAACCCCTCGGTGGTCCACTTACCCTTCCTGCATAGTGCATGACGGTGAACGCCGCACCTTGGCCTTTGAGGGCCACGTTGCCGTTCCCATCCTTCGTGGGGGAGTACACGGCATTTGTGTTCGATGATTCTAGGAGGTTCTGCAGCCTTTTGGGAAGGTTCGGTTCTATGGACCAAATCGCTTGGCTTTCCTCATCCAATAAAGAGAGTAATCCTGACGGCTTCTGAAAGCAGCAAGAGAGGCAGGTTTCCATCAGTGCTCACCTCCCTCCATCTTCACCCAGACCCTCGGAAGAGAAACCAGCCTCTACCTGCACACACCTCTGCCTGGGCTCAGGTGGGCCCCTGCCCCTCACAGAGCTCTGAGGTAAGCAGCCCTCACATTGTGCTAGCAGGGACGAGAGTGCTGCAGAGTTAGGAAAAGGGACAGGGTGACGTCACGGGACACCGACCTTCAGTGAGAGAAGGTAGAAAAGGGAACGCTGCTCTGCACACAGCTGAGCACGGCCGGTTTGAAGGGGGCATTGAGGTGTCTGAGAGAGACTGTGCATGAGTCCATGTCACGTCTTCCTGCTGGGACAGAAACTCTGCTCCTCTGACAGGTTTTCACTGATAGGACAGAGACATGGAGTGACTCTTCCTGTAAGTCAACAGGCAAAGCTGGGACACACCCCTGCAAGGCCTCAGACTCCTGGCTTTAGTGGAGTACAGACACGGGCACATGTACCTGTCCTGCCAATTGTTCCAAATCTAAATCTTATAAACTTGGGAGATAAATTTTTAAATTATGTTAAATTTGTGTCCTTGTGTGTTAATCATAGAATCACAGACATTATGTTGTGGAAAAACTGGTTTGGGGCACTGTCCTCTTTACTGCTGAGAGTTTAGTCATGGAAGTACAAAATATCGAACACTTTTATATCAAAATGTTCTGATATTTCTTGTCCTTCCAATGAATCTGTGTTCTTTCAAATGCCCCTTCAGAAAAAGACACGTTGTGCTCCTCAATAGGTTTTGAAAAAATTATAAATACATTGCAGAATCTCATACGTAAAGAGCTCAAATCCAAGGCCTTCTGAAGGAAAACCTGTCTCCAGTACATTTAGATGCCTGTGTGCTGGGAAGTATCTAATTATACTATATGAATACCTGGAAAAAGAAATCCAAAACTCCAGCCTGGTTACCAGGAGAATATGCCGTTTCCATGGTAACCCCCTCTTGTACACATTCTGTCTGCTCTTGTAGGAAAAGCACTTCATTGATGTAGTGGTGTATCTTCTCATTGGTCATGTTGACACAAAGCTATTGTGAGAAGAAGAGAACAATACACAAGGTAACGCGTCCTGCAGGCCACTCGCTCAATGACACAGTTTCAGACTGCTGAAAAATGGACTCAGGGACATTCCAACCACTTAGTGTGTCCAGGTGAAGCCTGCAGCCTGGCTGAGAAGCCTGGGTCCAACAGGTATCCTCTGGCACCCTCTGCCTAAGTGCTAAACTTAAAGGGAGTAGGTTAAAAACAGGGAGCATAATTACAGCATTGACTTATAAAGGGGAATCGCAAACATAGATGAGCACTTGAAAAATAGTTCCAAAAGGAAAGTATCTTTGGGCTCTCGCCAACAAACGAAGACACAGGCAGGTCTGGCGTGAGATGCCAGGGAGCCAGCATTTCCTGCGTGCCTCACTTCTTGTGCGCTGGCGATGCGTGACAGTGAACTGGGTTTCCTCCAGAGCTCACAGCCTCTAGGCTTCACTGAAGACAGGGTTCTTGACAAACTCCTCCTCCAACTGTCCGCTGCCCCTGGTCAGAACATTCCCACCAGGAAACAAATGTTTCCAAAGTCTTATATTTCTTTTTTTAAAAAAAGTCCTTTAATTTTTAAAAGTAGAAAATAAACTGAATTCTCACCAAAATGAGATCTTACTTCTTCTAGGCCCTTTCCCACTTTTCTGCTTCCTTTTGTATTAAAAAAAAAAAAAAATCACAAAAGGCGTGTTTCTACTTACATTTCCAATTCTTCTACCCTCATCCTCTCTTGAAACTACTCTAATATATCTTCTGTCCCTACGGTTCTTTTCTGGAAGTCACTACTGATGTGTGCCTTTTTGAATTCAGTGTTTGCGGCTCAGTATCCATTTTTCTTGACCCTTAGCGATGTGTGACAGAGCTGGCTCCTGTTTCCTTGGAACCCTGGTGGGCAGTCTTCCGGGCTCCACCTGCTCCTGGCCCCCTTCCTGCCCTTCTTCGGAGCACTCCAGGACACAGCCCTGGGGCTCGCTCCAGGCTCTGTCTACAGCCACTCCTAGGGGGCTCACTGAGTCTCACAGACACTCATGCTCCTCCACTTGTCCCCTGAGCTGCTGCGTTACACTAGATCAAGTCCAAAGACCAGGAGGAAACATCCAGTATCAATAACTCACTATAAATAATTAAAGATGATTGGCTTATAAAGAGGAACCCAGCTGAGAAGAGATTCCAAAGGATGTCAGAAAGGAACAACATCTAGGATGGTATTTGACACCACAGCTCCTGGGTCCATATGAAGAAATGCCAGAGCTTTTATACAGAACATAAGACTGGAAGAAACAGTCACCAGAGACTGCCCGGAAAGACCTCCCTGGGCCCTCATCTCCCTGCACCCCAGGCCCCCATCTCCCTGTACCCCAGGCCCCCCAGATCCGGTGTTATCACACAACCTGGAAGCCCGACGTCCCTGCTGGACATTCTGCCCTAGTGGGAGACATCCTTTCACTAGCCCTTGTGGTAGTAATCCCCACGTCCCAGCCCCAGTTAGCCAGACAAATCCCCCCGCCCAGGTGACAGACCCCAGGAGGGTCTAATTCTCCATACAGTTGTCTGTGCCTGCTGTGTGACTGCTCATGATTGAGAAACGCATGCGCACAGATGGAAAGGGGGCAGTGTCTCAGCTGTTGGAGAGGGTAGGAGGTCACGGTAATCTAGGGGCATGAAAAGCCTCAGAGGAAAACTTCCCCAAGGAACAAACCTATCAGAAGCCAGAGTGTGGGTCAAAAGGCTGAGAGAGTGTGTCACTAGACTGTGTTGACCTGCTCTAAAGCTTTGTTCTCCACTTCTTGCCAGAACCAGAACTCAATGTGTGGGTGCAGACAGCATCTGCATCTTCAGACACAGAGGGATGTCATGCAAGACCACATGGGAAGCCCCAACTGAAGCAGAGCTCGGAAGTTCTTAGGACTTGTCAGACATGAGTTATTTTAAATATGAATGGACGGGGGAATGGTTTTCATTATTAAGATAATAGGTAAAGAATAATAGTGTAGTAGAAATACACTAAATGAAATATTAATTAATGTAACTATGTTAAAATAAGATCTAAATGCCCTACATTGACACCCACGCAATACAACAATTCTTCTCTGCTCCAGTGATGGCTCCAGGACTACAGCTCTTACTGGTCGCTTTTCTTGCATCTCTGATTTCATGGTATAAGACAGTTTCAGCAGATTGAGCATTAAGTGAATTTCTGTAGACTGAATGAGTTTCCCGAATGCAATCTGCTACAGCACAAGACCCAAGAACCACGCCACATTGCTGCTCTTCTGTAAGGCATTTAAACCCTGAAGGACTCGGGAGGGTTTGTTTAGACTTGAACACCCCCTGCTCCCACCCGCCACTTCTGCTTCCACTGTCTTCTCCCCTACACCCCATCCATGGGCACTGGCACTTCTAGAATTTTCTATCTCGTTGCATCAGTGATTAACTAGCATTTTTCCTCCCTTCTCTTTGAAAACTAGTTTTCCTGGGATATACTCAAAGCTGGAAATTCTTCATGTCATTAAAGCTAAATGTTTGTAAGGTAAACTCAAAATATGGGTGATTGATTTTCTAAAATAAAAATACAGCCCCTTCAGATGAGAACACGTGACAGAAGCAGAGGCTGGCCAAGTGGCAAGGACATGGACCTTCATCTCCTGGGAAGGCAAAGATGTCCGAACAGGGACACAGACCAGTGGATTTGGAGCTGCAGCTGGCAGAGGGAGGGATTCAGGGTTTCAGTGTATCAGGTAAAATGTTTTCTTTCTTGTAACTGATACAATTTAGCACATTAATTCCCTTGTATGATTCCATCAGAAAGAAGTAATACCAAACAGAGGCAGATTTTTGGATCATTTTCCATATTTATCTTATCTTATGGAATATAAATCACAAGTGGTGGTTTCAGAAAGACAAAACATAGTCTATAAAATTATGTAGACACTGTCCACAATAGTATCCCTCTGCTAAATTAATATAAATGAAAATATTATAAATGAAATAATCACAAAGTAATTATAAATGAAAATAAAATTTATGAAAATTATTGTAAAAGATCAAAATTATTTCACTTTGCTTCAAATGTGATTTTGTGATACATTACCTTAATTTAAAAGCTTGCTAAAATTTTCCGATGCTGAAGTAATTTTATTGCTAAGGGATATTAAGTGCTTTAAAATTTGGTGTGAAATATTTACCATAATTGCATGAAAAATAAATAATTTCTCCCTTGGAATGCAACCACTGGAAATTATCCTCTTTAATGATGTGAGCTAAACAATTGCCACACCTCAAGTTTTCTGAGATCAAACAACATACGGAGGCCTTTAAGAAAATCCAAGTCTGCCCTATGCCTCGGCACTGGCTGCAGCTGTGCTGTACCACGTGCTGGGCACGAGGTGCCTTAGCACCCAGGCTGATCAGGGAGCAAGCGCTGGGAGTAGGCGACATGCGTTACTGTCTGGGTGGCTGGGAGTCTGACCAAGGGCCCACCTGATGAAGGGTGCCTTGGCAGAGTTTCATGCTCTGGTCAAAGTGATTCACAAGACCTCCAGCTGCTGTCTTGAACTTGTAACGTTTTCAGCCGCAGTGCCAGGTGACCGTTCATTTTTGTGGCACAGGGTGACTTTTACAAGACACCTGAACATCTTATTGTATTCTGAAGAAAAGGAAAACCTTCACAGAATTTGATAAAATCCCTTGGGGAACATCCCAGCCTGCTTCAGAGATTGGAGCCTGCAGGCGGCTGACTTGCAGCTTGTGGCACCCATTACAGTGGCACCTGCGGGACTTCAGCCTGTGTCTGTGTGTGGAACAGGGGAGAGGGAAGCTCACTCTCTGGGAACATGAGCAGTTCAAGGCAGGAGGTTCTTCAAAATCCTTCAAAATGAAACGTGCACATAGACGTGTTTTACCAAAGGGTTAGCAAGTTGGCCAAAGCACTCAAGGTTAAAATAAAGAAGTTCCATTTGGGACATGAACTTCAAAGCTGCCAGCAAATGTCACTAAGGGTTAATGACATGGGCCAGCATTCCAAGCCAGCTACCTACTGGAAAGCTGGACAAAGGCATTTCACCAACCAAATGGTGACCAAAGTGGTGGCCAGAACTCACTAGTGCGTGGTTCACTTTCTCCACTGTCTGTGTGGCAATGAGTACACGTGGGTACGGGCCAACAATCAGGAGGAACTTGCGGGCACCTTAGTCTATGTGTTTAGAAGCACAAATTGGTAGCAGTAACTGAGCAAGTCCCTGACTTCAAAGTAAAACCACCATTATTTTTGCTTCTCAGCTCTCCCCATGGGCCTTGTGCTTGGGCTGCACTGGATGGCCAGGTACTCCTCAGAGCAGACTCGAATGTGGGTGAATGTGTAAGTATTCATGAGTGATAACCATTACCAAGGAGCTCCTCAATTAGCATGCATCCTTGTCTAATTAAAATGCATGCCTTGTACATTATGCACATCGCTAACAGGTTTAATAATAAAAAGCACGCGCCCCTTGAAAAACTCTCTTTGGTAGCAGAAGTTCCCTGAGTATCCAGATGGCCCGTCACTTGTATCAATGACAAACTTAATTCCTTGAGTAAATTTTCACCAACTGTTCTCCCTTTATTTTTATTACTCAGTGAAATATATCCGAAGCAAAAATATAATAGAGCATGACATATACATCGCAGAATTAAAGTGGAAGATTAATTAAAGCTGACTCCGGCTGAAGGCAGAGCCGCAGGCGTTAGACAGGGATCTGCAGTCCTAGCTGCACCCTGGGATTAATTGGGGAGCTTTTGTAAAAAGGCTGATGTCTGGGCCTGACCCCTAATCCATTAAATTGGAGTAGGGCCCAGGCATTGATATATTTTAAAAGCTTTTCAGGTGGCTTTAGCTCTGTAGACATGATTGAACACACTGAGCTAAACGCTGGGACAGAGAATACCACGGTCCATTAACCAGTTGGCTCATCAGTTAAGTTAATCTTGATATATGTGGAAATTATGTATGATATTAACATGCATGTTGTGGGAGAGAGAGGAATGGTGTGAGATTTCAGGTACTCCCTGTTGTCCAGCAGAGCTCTCACCACACGAGTTGTCAGTAGCTATTGTCTAAAACACACTCGACAGCCAGCAGCCTACCGGGGAAAGATGGAGTCAAGCTAAGTTAATGGGCTTCTGTGCAGGACTTCTCTGGACCTTTAGTGAGTCAAACCCGGTGAACCTCCAACTCTTATGAAGAATGCCCTGGGCTCAACAGACTGTTACAGGAGCTGTCCTAATTAACCAATCATCCTGAGGCCAAAGCACTGTCTATAAATGGCGGGCATGAGTGCGTAGGGAAGGGCAGCGTCTCTCTCGTTGGCCATGGTTTTACATCTTTAAATTTCCTCTGTCGCAGAGCTCCTTCTCCTCTGCCCCATTCTGACCTTACCTGAAGACAAGACTCAGCTGCACTCGGCTGTGGGGTGGGGCTGCTCCCCCACCGTGGCCTCCCACAAGGGGACCCACAGGACAATGGGAGCTGAGCCCAGGCCCTGCTGTGCCCTGCTCCTGGGGCCTGGCCCCCACGTGGGTGCGTTCATTGGCTTACTTGACTTTTTCGCCAGTCTACTCTCCTTCTCTTGGGAAATTTCCGTTTCTTCAATGAACCAAACGTCCTTTCCTTCTCTGGATTCCCTTTGATGTTTTTAAATCCTTGTATTTATAATAGATTTAAGCAAACTTAAAGGGGAATTACTTCACAGACACAAAAACATTTTTTATACAGGTTAAGCAATTCTTTACATTTCTTCCAGTTATTCCGTTCCTCAGAGCAGCATAAATTCATAAAACAAATCCAACATTTTGATAGGTATGATTCATGGCTCTCTTCTCCTTTTACATGAATAATCACTACTTCTTGTGTTGGGCTGTTTGGGGTGTTATGACAAAATACCACACACAGGGTAATTTATAAACTACAGAAATTCACTTCTCCTGAGAGGCTGGGAACTCCAAGATCAATCTCTGGCAGATTGGCATCTGAAGAAGGCTGCCTGCTGCTTCTCAGATGGTGCCCTCTGCACTTTCTGGAAGGAAGTAAAAGAACTCTGTGACCTCACATGGTGGGAGGAAATAAGGGCAGTAGTGTCCTCTCTGTCACCTCCAGCACTCTGGTGGGATGCCTGCTAACCCCAGTTATGAGGGCTGTGCCCTGAGGCTTGACCTAAAGGCCATACCTCTTCATACTGTGGCGTTGGGAATTCAGTTTCAATAGCGATTTTGATGACACCATTATGGCGGTTTGAATGTGCTCCCCGAAGTTCAAGTGTTGCAAATTTGATTCCCAGTATGGAGGTGTGGGGTGTGGGGCCTTTAAGGGGTGCTTGGTTCACAGGGGGCTCTGTCCAGGAATAGACCCATGCCTCATTGCTGATGTGAACTCCTTGTCTCAGGAGAGGGTTCCTTATAGAAGGGCCAGTCTAGTTCCCCTCCGCCTCCCTCACCCAAACAGAGCTCCTTCCCTCTGCGGCTACAGGGTCCAAGGTGCCATTTTGGAAATGGAGATAGGATCCTCACCAGACAGCAACCAGCCGGTGCCTGGACTGTGGGGATCTCAGCCTGAGAGCCATGCAACAGTGAATTTCTGCTCTTTATAAATTATCCAGCCTTGGGGATTCTGTTGCCACTAACAGGAGCTGAGCAAGACAACACCACCCTCCAAACCACCACATTCAGGGTTTGATGGATCGGTTTTCAAAACAAGCCAGCCAAAAACAAACCATCAGTTGAATTTATTACCAAATTCTGTATAATAAATAATATGCTATGATCAAGATTTAAACATAGAAATTAGAGGAAAAATATTTTAGATATCTTGGAGGGCACCGCACACATAAAACATACCTCTCCATTTAAATAGAGGTCATGCCCAAGAGTTGGAAATATGATTTTTGGTGAAAATGCTGTAATTTTAAAGCTTCAGCCACTAAATCATATCACTTGTCATTTTTTCAAAGCAAATACATTTGTTTTTTGTTTTGTTTTTGGCAATAAACCATCAACTTAATCAATATGCCTTGTTTTTTTTTTTTTTAAAGAGATTATATAGGCCTAAAACAACGATTAATATATACTCTCCCTGAAATGACTGTCCTTTCTCCAGTCATCCTCACACCCAGAATAAAAGGCGCGGCTCAGAGCCACACACTAGCCAGCGACGGCACAGCTCATAAAACACTGGGCTGGGTGGCTCCCCGTGAGTCTCGGCAGATCCCCACTTGGCCCGTCTAGGCTTTGGGCTATCTGTCCACATCCTGGGAGCTGCTGCAAGAGTTGGGGGCCAGACAGGAAAAGAGCATGACTCAGAGGAGAAGTCCAAGAAACTGTGCCATTGTCAATCATTAGCAGAAAATGACATGAAAGCATTTTGCTGCTGTGTGCATTTGGTACCTGGGACAGTTACCAGGACAGTCTCAGTGGTCAACCTGAGTGTGCCCTGAGTGAGTCATCCATAAGAGCTCAACCCCCTCTTCCAGGAAGGAATTCCATACGTTTGTCAAATGTCTATTTTCAATCTTTCCCTTTTAACCATCCTGGCACTAGACAGGAAAGATGGCATACTTTCTTAATCTAACTTGTCTATGTTAAGTGGATTTTCTACAAATCCCATTAGGAAAAGATGATTAAGGGAACATTAAATGTACTCAAAAAATTATTGATTTTATATTTAATAGAATAAAAAATGTATGTCCTAAGAGAAATGCATATATATGCATGTATGTGTATGTACTATATGTATACATATATGTATATGTATGTGTGTGTATATATATACACACACACATATGTATATATACTGCTATGAGAAGATGACTTATAACCACATTATTTAGGAACACAGAATTCTTCTCAGAGTCACATAAAAAACATCATCTGGATAATTACTACTTGTGTGTGTGTGTGTGTGTGTGTGTGTGTATACACACATACATACATATATGTGTGTATATATACATACATACATATATATACACATACACACACATATATACACACACACATATTTATACACACATATATTTTCATGAACAGGAAGCAGTTAAAGGTTAGAAAACATATTCTAATAATTAAAATTTAAATCATGCTTTCAAAGACCTTTGGCACTGGACTTAACCCAAGATACCAGACCCGAGTTCAGATCCCAGTTCAATGTGAGTTCAATGTGAACATCTGCAAGTTACCTAAATTACCTGAAACTCATTTTCTTCAACTCTAAAGTTTAGCTTATGGAGATTTTGAGAAAATGTAGTTTATATGCTCAAAATCTCTTTATTTTCCCCCTCATTTTTTTAGTTCCTCAAAAGTGTCTATAAGAGGATGACTTATAACCACATTATTTAGGAACACAGAATCCAAAATTACTCTAAGAGTCACATCAAAAATATCATCTGGATATTTAATTACTACTTATTTTTCTATAGAAATTTGAGTGGCATTTATGAGGGTCCTCCCATGCAGTAAAAATAAATAAATTTCCTCTTCCAAATTTCTATTTTAATGTGTTATAAGCAGCTAGGAGAGGTCCTGAATGGATTTTGGAAAATTCAAGGTCATGTGCAGAGAAGATAGTCAAAGCAGAAAGTTCCTGGGGCAGGGCTGGACAATCACACACAGCTGGTTTGGGAATTCATGTGAAACAATTTAGAATAACCAGGACAACATTTTACCATTTATCAGTTAATAGGCAAACAGATCTACATCAATACTTAATAGCTATCAGAAGACACACTGTGATTGAAGCTGCGTGAATCACGAATGCTTGGACGCTCATGTAAGCCTTCCCCAAGAGGCCCAGTAGAACAGAGCTTCCCCACCAAGACTTGGACTCCACTCCCCACTGGACCTGGCAGCGCGTGATTCTCCAACCTACAGAGGACTTCCTACTTGATTGATGGCTTCTGATGTGAGGCTGTTCACAAGCACACAGCACCACGTGGCTTTCTTCTCCGGGGGTCCACTGTGGGGATCACCAGCACACTGAGAGAAACCAGCTTCTGCAGAGGCCCGTGCCCAGAGACTCACTGGAGAGGGCCAGGGGAAGGGGAACTGAGGCACAGCCAGCAGTGTCACCCTCAGGTTTGTAACTGAAGACACAGTGGACGAGCAAGTTGTCCTGCTGAGGCCTGTTAACCAGAGATGGCATGTCCCTCCACCCTGCTCAAATTCCGGACCTAGAGAATTAGTGTGCATTATACACTTTATTTGTGCCACTATTTTTATGGATATGTAAGAATTTTCTCAGCAAATTTGTTACATAGCCATAAAAAATTTGGAACTCTGGGAAATGGACAAGTCAGAAAAAGAGTGACCGGAGCAGAAGTGGGAGCACATGATCAGTTACAGAGCAATACGTTAGTTTTTGTAACATCCATCTATTAGCAACCATGCTGCAAAGGCTGTGTGACCTCAGGGCCCAACACAGGGCCTGGAACCTGCTACATACACAGCAAGCATCTGCTGAGACTCTGATGCAAAGGAGCCAGGAAACAGACGTGACTGGGGACTGCTGCCCTCTTAGGGGGCAGAGACCGCAGCACTCCACTTCCCAGCAAGACTTCAACCAAGAGTAGTCAATTTATCTTTAAGTTGGTTTATCTTTCTCTCACTCTAGGATGGTGATCTGACAAAGAAAAATTTTAGATTTTTAAGGCTGTGATTGGCAAATTATATACTATCATGCCCCAAAGATTTATAAGTCAAAATATCTTGATTTTCTCCAGTTCTTTGAACACTCCCCAGTCGACCTCCCTCTTTGGAAAACCTCTCTAAGCAGAGAGAGGTTTCCAGCTCTGGGAATGCCCGCAAGGCAGGCTAGTGGACCCTGGCTTGAAGGTAGAGCCCCACCTTGGACAGGCTTAGACACCTTGACAGCTCACCTTGGGTAAGGGCATTCTCTACCCCAGTTCTCTCGGTCCTTCCGGCAGGTCGCTGACAGTCACTCCCTAGGTCTGTAACTTCAAGAGGTTCGCTATGTGCATGTCCACAAATTTGTTCAGTGGGGGTTTTAGGGAAATACCTGAACATGGGCCCTATGTGCCCCCTGCGTTGCTCTAAGGTGCAGATCTGCAGCATGATGGCTCTGTCATGTTGAGGCCAGAGGACAAATTCCAGCATATATCAAAACAATGCTTGCATAGTCTCAGCGTTTCTCACTTATCTAAAAAGGCCCCTTACAGGTAGCTTTATGCATCCAGCAGTGAAGGTGGTGCTGTGATGAACCAACCCCAGGTCTCCTCAGTGAACTCCAACAACTGCCAGCAATTCCCAACCCGGCCCATCCTCACCCTTCCACTTCCCTGTGGCCCCAGAGGAGACGCATCTGAGTCAGTCTGCAGACCTTGCATCACAAAATCAGCAAATATTTTGTCCAATTCTATGAGATAAAAGAACCTAAACACATTTACAATACCTTTATCATACATAATAAAATCAAAAGTAAATTTAAAATTACATCAGATATCTAGATTGCACATTACCTTAATTCAATCACTATGTTTCACGCTTAATTTCACAAATCAGGTCTAACAATCTCACACATGAACTCACTGCATGCCTCTAGATAGGTTTTGATCTGTAGGTCCCCTCCCTTTATCTCCCCCTGTATTTTATATGTTTAAGGTATAAGGTAGTGTGTTCTGTACATTTTCCAGAGTGCATTTTTGCGGTTTATTTTATCATGTTCCTCTGACTTTGGTTCTTGTTAATTAGTGGATATACATGAAGATTCATTATATTAGATCCCCCTTTCCGTCTCCCTTCCAACCCCCCCCCCCATGCTTCCTTTCTTTTCTTCCTTGGTATTAACCTTTCTTGGAGGTGCCTTGACCCTACGGTCCTTCTTTCTATAATGCTGGTGACCAGAGACCCATTGCCCAGATCCACTGTTCATCACAAGGTGTGACAGGAGCTTCTTCTGACTGCAAGCTCATATTTGTGGTGGCACTGCCTCCTCTCAGGTGTGAATTCTCTTTGAGGGACTAGCGTCATGGTCATTTTGAGTCTTTCTGTCTATTAATGTAGACTGTCTTTGTATTTGTTAAGTCAATTTGGATTTTCAGGGACATTTAAAGTTCCCCTCACTTAGATTATTTATCTAATTATAATGATCCTATATGCTTTCTTCTTTTCTATTACACCTGCTAATAATGTTTCAAATATGCTTTTGATTCTCCACATGGATTTTCAGCTTGCTTCTTTGCCAAGTTCTTTCACAGTCTGTAGCAATGCTCTCCTTCATTCTCTGAGGTGCGCTCTGTAAACCACAGTGTCTGTAAGTAGAACCACTCACTCCCTCTCCAATGCTTGTGCCTGCATGGCCTTCCTTCTGCGGCTGCTGGACAGTGTGATGTGCCAGCCTGGGCCTCGCCTTGTTTGTCCCCTGCCACCTTGGGCACTGCGATTTGCCCTCTGGTCCATGCTGGACTGTAGAGCCAGTCCTCCAGGGCGGAGGAATCTTTTGCAGCACTAGAGGTGACTCTCATAATAAAGGAAATGAGACCTATGGAATCTGGTTACAGACAGTGAGGCCTTGATAACCTTAACAAGTTAAGGGGCAGATCATACTGTAGGATTCTAGTACACCTTTCTCCTGCCAACTGACATCAACTGTAAAACTCTTTCTCATATTAATACAAGACAGAGTTCTGGAGAGACATGGATCATTAGAACCTTGCCACGGATGAACCATAGTCTCCCCCACAAGTCTGTGATTCCTACCCCTGGTGAGATGGAACAGGAAGGGGAGCCACTAGGAGGACAGGTGGGCTACGGGGCTATGCTCCTCTGGATGGGACCATGTCCCTACAGAGAGCTGCTCCTGTCCTTCCACAGTCTGAACATTCAAAGGAGATGAAGACAGAGCCCTCATCAGATACAACTTCCAGCCCCCTGACCTTGGGCTCCCCAGTCTCCAGAATTTGAGCAATGAACTTATTGTTCACAAATGATCAATCTGAGGTATGTTGTTAGAGAGGCACAAACCATGCAAGACCAAGAAAAATGGAGATAGGACTTCCTATTAGTGGAAAACACTCCCTGTTAAGAGCCCTGAGAGCAGCCATTTAATCTTGTAGAGGACACTGAGGTTGGAGATGCTGACATTCTGGGGCACACCCTAACATCTCCTCAAGGATGTCCCTCTTGTAAACACCTGTCAATCTTCCTGTGGAGGAAAAGTTGCCAACACACAGGCACCTGACTTGGGAGCAAGGGAAATCTCCAGCCCATCTACGATGAGGATCTCTTTCTTATGGGCTTTTTCTTTAAATTTCAACAGAAAACATATTTGTTAAACTTCAATTACATACAAAATGCTGAATCAGACACAATTCCAACCCCCCAGGAATTGACATTCTCATGAGCAGTTGATAGATCAGTCAATAAGCTCAAAACAGAGTAAAATAAATACTTAGAAGAGCTCCAAGGTCTTTCTAGGTTTGATTCTGAACACAGCAATGATTTGCTAAGCATTTTGTTGTTGAAAGTTGTGGTAGAATGAAGAATGAGGAAGCTCACCTTCCCTGAGCAGCAGGGGAATCTAGAATGTACGACCAAGCCAATGGCCTTTATGAACACAGTTCACAAGAGAAATTAGGAACTGCTGAGCCAGCTTGAGACAAGACATGCATTCATCATTACGAAAATGATTTTACCTTCTAAATGACTCCTATTTGCTACTGTACACAATAGCAAAGCAAAACTGCTAAGATAATGACATTTTTAAACAAATATTTATTATTTGCAAATTACAGTCTAAGACTTGATCTTGACATTTATTCCCAATTGCCTAAAACTATCATTTAACAGGGATTCTTTCTTTACATTCAGAAAATATATTATTCTCAGGCTGTAAATATATCATTAAAACAGTTAGCAGACAGAAAGAATAATGGGCTCATGCAATTGCAGAATAATAAACGTATTTAATTAGAAGTCAACGTGAGTCTGGTGTAGGTATGGTCTATCTGCACAGACCTTGGATGGTTGAGTCTGGTGCGGAGGAGTGGGGGGAGGCCAGGCCCCCAACACAGGACATCACACAGCATCACCCCATCTGTGAGTCCTTCATGTCCCTTAGCAGGATGTGGATAAGCTGGTCAATTACTACACACATGAAAACTTGTGCATTTCCTAAGGTGAAGATGTGAGGAATTGACACCCATGCAGGACAACCTTGAGCTGAGAAGCAGTTCACAGGGGCCCATGTCCTGCACGACTGTGTCATCGCTTGGTCACACTTAACTGCCTTCTTTCTAATATTAGCCACTATTTTTCTTACAGTAAGCAATACACAAGTAAATACATGAAGCTTTCCTTTTTCTCATGTATGCAAAAACATGAAAAGAGAAGAAACCCGTGGTTTCATTTCAAACTGGACTTTTGTCAAATTTTGTCAAGAAGGAGGTTTGTGCCTGACTCCTTAGATCAGGTCAGATCTACATGCAAGATGACTCACAGCTTTTGGAGAACTAAAGTTGTTGGAATTCTTAACATTTATAAGCCTTCCCACTTTCAACAGCAATGGTAGCTGTGAACATTTCTATGAAATGTACCGTGTCTGGCGGAAGCATCAGAACAGCTATTGTGTGATTATGTTCATTCCCATGACTCTGTGCGTGTGTCATTATCCCCTGTTTTACAATGAGGAGACCAGTGTTTACTACAGGTTCTTCATCTTGGCCAAGACATCTCTGCTAATATAAGCCACAGAACTGGGTTTCAAATGTACTCAATTCAAATCCTTGTCCAGTGTCACTGATCATCACATGTACACTTTAAGAAAACAGATCCCAGATTTCAGGTGACAGAAAACTCAATAAGAAAGCAATAACAAATTAAAAATTCTCTCCAAATGCTGGGCAATTATAGTTCTTCCTTAACAACATGCAGCTTAGGTTTCTGTCTGTCCACGTGTAGCTTTTCACAGGTTTAATTTTCCTTCTCCACTTTGCTAAGGCAACATGTATTTCTATACTCTTCTTTAACGTTTAATTTTTAGTTCTCCTTAATTTGATAAATCTATTCATGCAGCATTATTGACATGCCTAAGAAACTCAATGCTTTAAAAATGCACTAAATTATGGTTGGATTGAAAATCACCCATGTTTCTCTAACAAGTTTTTCTGAGTTTCCAAGAGTCCTATGCATGAGTGCTGCATGGAGAAGAAGCTACGGAGAACAGCTGGGACAGTGACACAGAGGATTTCCACCTCTCTGCTCTGATTGGAGACCTGCACCTTCTCTCTTTCTCTCCCTGACCTGGTTGAAACTGCATTTTGATAAGCAGAGCTCAGATCTTCGTCTCACACTGTCTTTGAAAACAAGTGACTCTTTTCGGTGTTGGAGTATGCCAGTTGTTCACTAGACCACATAAACTGAAATTGATAAATAAATACCTGAAAAAGCAATTAAAGTTCAAAAGAGTTCAAAAGAAAGCCTACTTACTTGTTCGAATTCATTCTTCTGAAATTCTTCAAAACCAAAGATGTCCAGGATTCCAATATCCAGGGTCTGCAAGCTGGAAGAAAAGGAGACACCAGAGTAGCCAGGCACCCTCAGCACTCCTCCACGCCCCTCGGCTCACCGCTCCTTCAGGGCAGCAGAGCCCCGACACAGCATGGAAGACAGATGTGGGATAAAAACATGCAAATAGGTACCTTAGAGTCTGGGGAGTCTGAGGTTACCAAAAGGAGAGTGTCCCGCTAAGGCTCTGATACCAACAGATGCCCTCATGGAAACACTCTCTTCCTAATCTTACAAGGTACAGTTCCTGGGTGGGTTAGTATTGCTTCTGTGAACCATCCTGTGTCCCTCTCTGGAGCCCTGACTGGCTTTCCCTGGGGAGCATGACCCTTTGTCTAGAAGCTCTCACTTGCTTTCCTGAGTCTGTCCAGCCTCCGCAGCCTGAGTACAAGAAGGCACATAACATCAGGCCCTGGGATAGATCAAACTCAGCCACCTGAAAACTAACGCCATCTTCAAAGAGGAAGTCGTACAAGAGTGAAGAAAGGGAAATTTTGAAGGGCAATTTTAAAAAACCAATCTTGTCGTTCAGTGTAAGCTGTTACTCCTGGAATTCGTGACAGCCTGGATGACTGTTTCAGACGTGAGCACACACCTGCGTGACACAGGCTGCAAACGCTGTGGCCCTAGGAAGGGCTGCAACAGGGGCACCAGCCTGAGGTGGCATCTTGCAAAAGGAGCCTCAGACCACGAGGACCTCCGGCCACCTAGGAGGGCAACCACCTGTCCCACACATTGACCTCAAGGTCAGGGCCACCCCTGCCGTCTTGGCTTTCAGCTGTAGGGGCGCTGAGTCATTACCCCAGAGCTCTCCCAGTTTCCACCCTCATGTTTGTGCTGGGGCTCAATTTTCCTTATTTCCTCTCCAGCTGCTTTTTCCAACTGCAGAACCAAATTGGCAGCCAACTCTGTTTTTGCAATTGTATTTTGTTTTTAACAAACATATACAACTATAATACTTTAGAGTCTGCAATACATCACTTAAATGAGCTTTTCCTTCCTTTAAAAATGTAGAGTGATGATCCTATGATTTTCTATTAGATTATTTGTTGTAGACTGTAGAAAGATGAGATTCATAGTAGCAAGGAGAGCGTTTCAAAGCCCCTTACCCTAACTTCCCCTGCCAAAGTAGGAAAGGAAGTGAAAGACAGAGGAACCATTCAGTCTATGTCTCTGGTTGATTAAGGTTTTTTTTTTTAATTTGTTCTAATTAATTATATATAAATGACAGTAGAATGCACTTTGACACATCCTACATAAATGGAGTTTGATTTCTCATTCTTCTGGTTGTACGTGACGTAGAATCACACTGGCTGTGTAGTCATGTATGCACATAGGGTAATGATGTCTGATTCATCCTACTATTTGAAAGGAAAAAGAACAAGATAGCACAGAATGTGCTCCAGTGGACTTGCGGCACCTTAGAGAGTTAAATGTTAACACAGGAAGCTACAAATGGGATCTTTCAAACACTTTAGCATCTATGAAAGTCTTTTGCAAGATAAATTGTGCAAATTAGTTTCTGTTGAAGGCAGGCATTATTTAAAAGGTGTGTCATTCATTGTTAGACTTGTGAATCCACCGACACCTCCATCTCTCTGTTGCCATCCTCATATGAGTACAAGGAGATGTTGGGAATGAAGCTCACGTCACATCAACTGTGGTGCCAAGAGTCAGGGTGGTTCTTTTGCTTTGGTTGTGTGTGCTCACCCTGTGTGTGTGTGTGTGTGTGTGTGTGTGTGTGTGTGAGAGACAGGGGTGTTTGTGTGTCTGTGTGCACATGCGTACTTTCATGTTCCCTAACGAGCCCCATTGTTTCTCCTACTGGGACTCAGCTATGAAGCTTCTTGGGCCTTAAGAGTTATTCAGCCTTGGATAGAAATCCTGGTTCAAATGCTTTTGGGCAAGTTACTTAAATTTTCTGAGCTGCAGTTTCTTGTGTGTAAAAATACAATTAATAAATGCATCCACCTAGATGGTGGCTACAATTAGAAGTGATATAAATGATATTCCAGGATAATAGCTGGTGTATGTGTCTCTAGCAAGTGGAAGTCACCTTAAAGAGAAAGTTGTTGCATAAACTTCTGGAGTGGACGAGAACGTTTAAGTGGAAGGCGCAACAATGTCTAGCGGGCAGGTGAAAATGTTCATCTCTTCAAAATTGCAAGGCAATAAAAATTTTTAAAATTAGGGTGAAAAAGATTCTCCCCTACACAGTTTTGGGGTTTACATTGATAAAGGCTTCCTCAGAATCAATTTGGTTATTAGTATACAGTTCTGTAATATCGACATCATTTGAAACAGTATTTCTACATATAGGAGCATATGCTAAGAAAATGATAAGAAATGCAGTGAAGGCTTGTGAACAAGGATGTTCATTGTTATCTTAATTACAGCAACAGCTGCACAAAGGGATAACAAATAGCCCACACTAAAGACAATTAATTAAATAGCAGGCATCATGTGATAGATTAATTTAATGAAACTGCCAAGTGAACAGAAAGCAACAGATAAATTCTGTGCCAGGACTAAGCCCAACTGCATACCCAGAAGACCAGAAAGAGCCGGTGCCAGCGGAGAAGATGGTGGGTGGGTTTGGGTCACTTCCTCCTGCTATCCCACTCTTTCTACATTGGAACACGTTTATTTGATAAGCAGCAGATATTCAAGGGATCTCCACAAAGATATTATGAAAACACAGAAAACGTTCACGGACGACATATGGAAACAAATGCATACCCCACAGCAATAATAGGCACGATCCAACCCTGATTAGATGAACCCAAGAGTAGGGAGATTAAAGATGTCAGAGGACAGCAAGTAGGAGGGGCTTCTTAGCTTTCCAAGTGTTCTACACTGAGCACTACAATAAACTACCCTTAACTTAAAAGTCTAGGTGATGGAACACCTGCTGGGGCACTCTCCTCTTGTGGAGGAGATGGACTTCAGTCACCTGCAGGCAGAGAGGGAAGTGGAGTCCTCAGTGGCAGGGAGAGAAGCTGGTTTGCAATGTCAGGATTCGCAGCAGGAATCCCAGAAATCAGGAGATAATGGAGGTCACTCTGCTGAAGCCACGTGCCCATCTCAAGAGCGGAGGCCTTCTCTGTCCTCTTGTGTCAGGGCATGCCTCCGGCTGTCATCTCCACCCCTCTAAGGGGCTCCCAGCTGACCTAGCCAATGGGGGCCTTGGAATTTTGGCACACAGTTCTGGTAGAACTTCAGGAAAAGGCCACAGACCCCAGGACACCAGGCCACTTCCTCCACACCGCCCCTTGTGGCAGGATGCCAGGGTGGTGCCATGGCACAGGGTAAGACGCACTGCCCCAGGCCTGGGTGGCCCAGGTGTGTAAAAGCTTTTGACCCAGATCAACAGCAATGGCGTCAGCGCACATTTGATTGAAAGGGGAACTCTCTTAAATGATTTTTTTTTTTCAGTTTTTGGGTTCCAAATATATTTGGTTACAAAATAAAGATATTTTTGAAAAGACGATAAGAAAGGAAAATCTATTGTCACTGAAAAAAAGTGCAAGTTTAAAGCATTTTAGGATGATTTTAGCAGTTACTCCAGACAGAACATGTTCATTTCTAAAGTCTGTTGTGTCTCTTATAAGTGAAGGAAATATGTGCCTGTGGTCCCAGGAGCACCCTTGGCCGGAAGGTGACAACAGGGTGTCTGTGCCGGGCAGCAGCCAGCACTGGTGTCCTCGTCAGTGGCATCTCACTGCTTACACAGGAGTTGAACTCTTCACCAGTTTCTGGCAGGGAGGAACAAAGAGGCTCTCTGGCCAGTCAGGACTCGGCCCTTCAGGCAACATTAAGGACCCTGAGGTGGGCTGCTTTAGCTCACCTTCTGCTGTGACTGTCCCCACAGGTCCCCAGTGGTCAACAGTGAGCCTCTTCCATAGACAGAGTGCTCAGAGCCACCTCATCAGGCTGGCCTGGGTTTTGTTTGACCTTCCTGTGTGTAGGTACTGATGAGAGAGAACATTCTGAATCGAAGAGAAGGCCTACATTAGGTCTTGGGCTAACCCCTCATTTGAGCTGAGAAATCCAAGGTTTTTCCTCAGCATCCCCATGTGATGAGACTCCCTAGAGTTGCCTGAGCACCTGGTCCACTGTCACAGAGCTTGACCCTGCTTGGTGCAAACCCTTCGAGAAGCCAGAGGCGCAGCAGCTGCCTAGGCTGATCACGATCCACGGTGCCCCGACTGAGGAACGGGGTGGGAACCAAACAAAATGACCTGAGTAACCTCACTGTCCAGTTTACCAGCCTTGAGGGGGGGCAGCAGGGCTCATGTGGAGGCCACTGGTCTAGGTGCTCAGCTTCACTAAGCGGCAAGGTTTCCCTAGCCTACGTGAGGAACCTGGGAGGGAGGAGCAGGACCCTGCATTGTTTACTTGGGGGGATGCCTCCCTTTTATTCTTTTCTTGAGGGTGGGGGTACTAGGAATTGAACTCAGGGGCATCCAACCACCAAGCCACATCCCCAGTCCTGTTTTATATTTTATTTAGAGACAGGGTCTCACTGAGTTGCTTAGTGCCTCACCATTGCTAAGGCTGGCTTTGAACTCGTGATCCTCCTGCCTCAGCCTCCCTAAACCACTGGGATCACAGGTGTGTGCCGCTACACCCAGCCCCTTTTATTCTTTGACTGAAGAAAGGATGAGGCCCATCTCTCTTGGAGACCAAGCCAGGGAGTGTGGAAGCAGCTCTCAGCTGCCGACAGTACAGCAGGGCACTGGGAGACCCCTGAGGCCCCAGGCACCAGCCCCCTCTCTGCTCAGAGGCTCTGTGCAAACCGACTCCTTCTTAGGTCAGTTCTTCCTCCTGCTTCCCACACTGGATGTGGAAGTTTGGAAGTGCACAGCTGAGGGTCCCGGGCATGGAGAGGGCCCTGGACGGGGAAGCTGCAGCTCAGGTCTCATTGATCACTGTGTGCCAGCACTGCGACCTGTGTTCTGAGACACTGACCCAACTTCACCCAAGCAACTCCTTGATCCCGCCATGAGGCGAATGGTAGAATTGCCTCCGTTCTGCAGAGAGGGACACGGAGAGGGAACGTGGAGTGAGTGCCCAAGCACAGGCATTAGTGCTCGAGGATCCAGAACCAAACCAAACACTAGTCCTGGCGACCCCCGGGACAGCGTGGGCAGCTCCCAACCGCTGGTCACACACGGGTCTAACCCTACTCCGGGCAGAATGGGGAGGGACCAGTTCCCACCTGGGTTTAAAAATGGTCACTTAATTAAAAGTAATAAAAAGAGTACACCAATAAAACATCACTTACACTCTTCCTTTCTGCAGAATTTACAACTCACAGCTTAGAAGTATAAATATTTAATACTTTTAATGAACATATGTCATTATTCATTAGAAGCTGTGTTTATAACAGTGATGTACATGTATGTTACCAAAAGTATCTTTAGAAACAAGAATCATGTCAACCTACCACATAATTTAATTACTTTTAAAAACCATAAATAACATGTAATTTATGTTAATGCTTTCATTCCTAGTCTTAATCAACTTTCATTCTAGTATAATAGTAGACTATTTAAATAAACATACATTATTACTTGCCAATTGTTGTACAGTTAATTATTAAAAAAGGATGGTAATAAAAAATAGAAACAGGGATAAATAGTTATCATAAGAGAAATTGCCAGAAACAGACTGAATGTATGGATATGGAACATCTAGACCCCTCCTCCATGACTGTTGGTAGTTTAAATTTGAAATTTGGAACATGGTTTGGCTTCATCTACTGAATCATACGCATAACTACTGAATGACCCAGAAATTCCTCTCTGGGCACATATCCAAGAGAATAAGTACTATGTCCAAAAAAAGATATGCCCAAGAATATGCAGAGATGCTGTATTCACAATAAAAACTAGATAAAATCCAAGTGCCCATCGAGAGTAGATTAAATAACTAGATACCAGTATGTAATGGAATGTTCCTTCATATTTTTGCAAAGAAAAGTTTACAAAGGAATAAAAGAAGAATGATTTCCTGCTGAATTCAACATTCTGTATGCATTTCACATATAACATTGAGCCAAAGCCACCCATTCAACCAAAGTATGCAGGAGCCTCTGAGTGCTGGTACACTGGAAACTTCAGTTCAAAGCTGGAGGTGACAGGGTCCTGTGACAGGTGTAGAAGTCACTGAACCATCTATGTAACCTGTGTGCTTGAGCCAGGCTACATTTGAATAAAATTGTAAAGAGCTGTCTGCTCACTTGAATCACAGCTATGCAGAGGAGAAAGATTACTACTCAAATATTTGTCAAGCAAGAGGTACTTGGACGTGTGCTTATTTTGGCTCTGCAGAGTCAAGCATGATGTTGGGATGGGAAACTGTATTACAATAGACCCTGGCTCCGGCAAGAGCTCAAGCACTGCCCATGAACAGAAACCTCTCAGCAGGTAAGGGCATTGCAGACAAGATGGTGGAGTGGCCGGAGCTTATAGGAGAAAGGAAGCATGTCCTCAAGATGCTGGTCACAATCACAGCAGCGTTTAGCCCCTCGCTGTCTGCATTGGTGCCGAAGGTCTAGATCTGCCTCCTCCCTGTCTCCAGACACCTTTGGCAACTACCCATTGCTCTTGGTTTCTTGGGCTTTCCTCCAGACCAAGGACTACTCCTCCATAGAGGGAAAGAGAACAGTCTCCCGTGTTCCTCCAATCACCTGGATGACAGGGTCGGAGCCACAGATTGCAGGGCGGCTCCTTGTGACAGATGTCTCTTGTCATAACAGTGCACAGCAGCCCAGGAAGCACACAGTGCAAAACCTTTGGGAATAAAACTTGCAGCGACAATGGAGTCTAAAGGCTCTGGCTGTGCTTGGCTCTTGCTGCCAGGCAGTGCTGACCCTGTGAGTCTGTTACACCCCGTTAGTGTGCTGTGCAGCAGGCAGGGTACACCTTACCCCTTTAACCAGGATCCTGTGTCACTGGAGTGCACTATTTTTTGTAAAATAACAAATTTCTCTCTCTCTCTCCCTCTCTCTCCCTCTCTCTCTCTCTCTCTCTCTCTCTCTCTCTCTCACACACACACACACACACACACACACACAGCCTACGTGATGATGCAGGAATTTGGGCTCACTGGTCGAGAAACACCACTCTCAGTCATGTCCTAGGAGCCTCCTTCCCTTTCCTGATGGGTCGGCTTGGAGCCAACTGGGTAGTGCTCACCAGTGAGATTCGGGGTCTGCAGTCAGGTCCCCTGTGATGCCTAGGAGATCTGTGCAGGGGATTCATGCACATCACAGAAGGGGACAGTGCCCACGTGGGCAGTCTCAGCTTTCCTCAACCTGAGATGCACAGAGAAGATGGCGAGTCACAGACGATGGCCCAGGACCCTAAGAAAAAACTCAGGACCAAACAGAGGGACACGCAGAGGACTGGGTCAGGTTTGGTGGCCAGTGACTCAGGGAGACAGAGTGCAGGGTGGACCCCAGCCGTGCACGTGGGTTCAGGGGTGGAGTGGGAGAGGTACCTGGGCCCTTGAAGAGGAGGTGAGAGAGCTCCTCGTGGGACGAGGAATTCCTGAGTGTGGACTCCCTGGGTGAGTGGGTGGACGGTGCGGCACCTCCGTGCTATTGCATGAAGGACAGCCAGCCGTGGCAAGTGTGGACAGAGACCGTGACGTGGGCAGGAGGCGGACTCCTCTGGAGGTCTCAACTTCTTCAGTGCTTGCTCTTCTGCCAAGACTCAAGGACCTGTGGAATTCCTGCCCAGCTGGAGTTGGAGGAGGCAGTTCGGAGTCACCCTTGTAGCAGAGAATAGTGAGGTCGCATTTGCAGAGAGCAGGTCTGGGGTACGGCATGGTGAAGAGAGAACTGCTGGCAGAGTGGCAAGGACGGGTGGCTGCATTCAGGGTCCTTTAGGAGAATTCTCAGCGCAGTGAGACCTCTATAGCTAGTTGTGTCAACTTTTGTCAGTGGGAGAGGACCAAGAGCTTAAAATGACTGCTTTGCAAATTGAAAGAGAAGACTGTGAATGGTTCTTCACTATTTGGACATGTCGATTAGAAAGCGCTATGACACCTCAGCACGCCTGTCACTGCTCACGCTGGAGTGTGAGGCATGAACCTGTCCTCAGCTTCCTTCAGACAACGTGGGCAGCAGTGAGTGAGAGAGGTCACCCTCGGCGTCAGGATCTCCAGTTGCTTGCACATCCACATGCAGAAGTTACCAGTCTAGCAGGGCACGGGTGCTTGGGCCTCAACATCTGTCTCCGTGTCTTTTAAAATGGGACACTGTAGTTTCTCAAGTGTGCCCAGATAGCTGGCCGACTCCACCTGCCTGTGCTGTATCTTGAGAGCAAAGCTGCTCAGGGCCCTGGGTGTGGAGCCGCCCCAGGAGAAGGCACAACTCTCTCATGATGACAGAAAGCCTCCTCCTGAATTTGCTGGATTTGTTTACAAATATGACAGATCAGTATGTCCCAGGTCACTCTCTGGGCAACACTGTTCTGAGAGCAAC
Organism: Callospermophilus lateralis; assembly: GCF_048772815.1. Classification (NCBI taxonomy): domain Eukaryota; kingdom Metazoa; phylum Chordata; class Mammalia; order Rodentia; family Sciuridae; genus Callospermophilus; species Callospermophilus lateralis. Next base: position 108,285,440 of record NC_135316.1, on the reverse strand, counting down.
TTTCCCTTTTCTCTGTGGTTCTGATAGGAAGCTGGGATGGAGAAGCACTGGAGAGAGGGGGAAGGGGGAGGGAGAGGAGGAGGAGCAGGAGGAGAGAGCAGAGGAGGCGGAGAAGGGGAGGGAGGGGGGAGGAGAAGGGGGAGGGGGAGGAGAAGGGGAGGGAGAGGGGGAGGAGAAGGGGAGGGAGAGGAGGAGAGGGGGGAGGAGGAGGGAGAAGATGAGGTAGCCCTGAAGGAGAGGAAGGAGAGAACAGGAGACCTAATCAGGAGATAGTTGGAATTTGTTTCTAGAAAAACGATATGTAGGCCATATTTCAAAGCCATACTTATGACTCACCTTGATTATTCTGAATAGTCTTTAGTCTGGAGCTAACACATATTTTTAACAACAACAAAAAAATCCCAAATTACTGTCAGTTTGGAGGAGAATATCATTGGAAAACGTGGATTTTAAAAAATTTTGGAAAAAAAAAAGAAAAGTGACACGCCATCATTTCAACTCCAGCTACTCCCATCAGAAAATGGTCTGAGTCGGGGTGTCGTAAGGTACTGACTTGGTCTGATGGATCCAAAATATATTTCTAAAGCATCAGCTAGTTGGACGTGACTGACTTTTTCACACTCCCCCTGACTGGGAGTTATAAACTCACAGGTCTTGAAATCAAAATGAAGCCAGAGACAAGCAGGCTAAGCCCCGCGCAGGCAGATGGGGTGCGACAAGCACCGTTTCAGGGACCCAGAGAATTAAGATTCTCAAGACATACATGTCTTACCAAAGACCTCATTAATGCTAAGCGGTAGGCTCAGAATAGGAATCCAGATCTTTTGCTTGCTGTTATCCATTAAAAACATTAAAACCTAGCGAAGAAGTGAGACAACTACACCAGGAGCTGCTGACCCTGTGACCAGACACACTCATAATGCACCAAGTCTGGGCTCCGCGTACCCCTCCACCCTCGGGTGGCCACGGCACAGCCTGCTGCTCCCTGGACTGAGTCCTTTCCCCTCATGATCATTCACTTCCAGTCCAAACCCCTCCTTCATATTTTTCCTGGAATTTAAAATTAAATTGTGTTGCGTGTATTCAAGGTAAACGACCTGACTTTACATGTGTAACAAATGAACACGTCCATCTTCTCACATGCATGCCCAGTCCCTGTGGCCAGCACAGCTCTAGTCCACTCAGTTGGGGAAACACCCTGACACAGCACCCTGTCCACTGTGGCCATCGCCTGTGCTTTAGTCTTTCTGCCAGCAAATCCTGCTGAGCTGCTGTGTAGCTCTGAGCAGCAGCTCCCCATTTCCTGCCCCCATGAGGGGAGGTTCTGGCTGCTGCACATGGTCAAGCACTTCTGTGGATCTTTGCAATTTAATATAAGCACCTAAAAACAACAGTTTTCATTATCCAAAGGGCTGAGATGTTAATGGCCCAGAAGATGACGGACCAAAGACCCTGGAGGGGGCATCACCTCAGAACTCCTCCCGTCACTTGTGGGATGGAGAACTGTCTTTTCCACAGTCAGATAGAGATGCAGAGGCTTGAACTTGGAGGTTCCATAGGGCAGCCACAAAGAGCTCTGAATTAGAGAGTGACCTAGCAAAGTGGCTGTGTTTGGACGACCAAGCACCCTAAGACTCCGAGACCTAAACCAGTGACATGGATATTTGTTCTTGTGTCATTGGGGCAGTTCAACAGGCATGGGAAAGTCTAGGAGGACGTGGCCCACAGCCTCACAGCTAGCTGGCTCCTGGCTGGAGCAGCTCAGGTGTGCTCTCTCGTCCTCTAACAAGCCAGCTGAGGCTCCCAGGCACAGAGCGACTGAGACCTGACAAAGACTCACCCTGAGGTGGTGGAAACGGACACCAGCATTTCTGCTGTATTATCTGGGCACATCAGTGGGCCAGCTCTGATTCAGAGGGAGAGGTGACAATCTGAACCCCTGCAGGAAGGAGGCATCACAGCACATACAGGACTCTGAATGTTCATTCCCACCCATCACAGGACTCTTCTCCCGGAAGCAGCTTTTAAGCGAGGTCTTACTTCAGTCATTTCCAGTAAACGTGGATTGAGCACCTAGTTTTGCAAAGCCCTGTGCTGGATGCCAGGGCCCAGACACAAAGGAGCACAGAAGAGCCCTGCACTCAGGGCTGTCAAATCCACAGACATTTAACTTTATGATAATGGGCAAATAATCTAAGACATTTCTTAAAAGAAGCAGTAAAAATGAGCAAAAGATATATGAAAAGGTGGTCAACATCCTTAGCAACCAGGGAAATGCAAATCAAAGCCACACTGAGATTTCATCTCAGCCCAGTCAGAAGGGCAGTCATCAAGAATGCAAATAACAAAGGCTGGCGAGGATGGGGGGCCATGGAGTGTGCTCATGCAGGATGGGTGGGACTGCAAATTAGTCCAGCAGCTTTGGAAAGCAGTATGAAGATCCTCAAGAAACTAGTAGTGGTACCCACATATGACCAGCTATCCCACTCCTTGTTATTTTCTTGAAAGAATTAAAGTCCTCTTACTACACTGATACATGCATACCAAGGTTAATAGCAGCACAATTCACAGTCACCACGTTATGGCACCAGCCTGGGTGCCCGTCAACAGATGAATGGATAAAGAAAATATGGTTCTCAGATAGAACGGAGTTTCACTCACCACAGAGAAGGCCGAGATTATGCATTTACTGGTAAATGGAAATAACTAGAGAACATGATGCTAAGGAAAGTAAGCCAGACTCAGAAAGTCAGGAATTGAATGTTTTCTCTCATATGTGCAAGCTAGAGAGGAAAAAAACCAAAGAAATAAAAAAGGAACCTCACAAAAATAGAAGACAAAGCAATAGAGAAGAGGAAGACCATCTAGAGGGGGGAAGGAGGGGCAGGCATGGACAGTACTGGGGAACCAAACCTATCACAATATACTTGTCCATGTATGAATATACTAGAGTGAATCATGTGTGTGTGATATATGATTACAACATACTAATTAATAATAGAGGGGAGATCAGTGGAGTAGAACGTGCAGCAGATGGGAGGAGAGGGAAGGAAAGGACAGTGATCAAAATGTGTTATGTGCCCTAGGAATATGGCGCAATGTAGGATACAGCATCATCAGGGAGACGTCATGATGCAGGCTATAGCACAGTGCAGGCTATGGCATGGTGCAGAATATGGCATGGTGTCCAATAGGGCATAATGAATCCCATGGTCATTCATAATTGTCAAGCCCCAATAAAATTTTCAGTGGAAGGAAGAAAATTACCAAGTTTCAAAGGGTTGATTCAAAACCTTTTTAGCTTTAAAACAAGTGCCTTTTCTCACTTCCCTGAAGGAAAAGCTCAGGTGTTTGAAGTCGGGCACATCAGGTTCACACCCTAACCCATCACGAGCTCACTGTGAAACCTGGACCATTGACTTAACCTCTCTGAGGTTCTTTACATGGACAAGGGAGAGAATAACACCAACCTCAGGGCCAGTGCAATGCAGCCACCATCACTCAGGCCTGATTACTTATGGGAACAATCGACAAATGAGAGCCACAAATCTGTTCCTTTGCCATGCATCACTCTGGTACCTGTGGAGAGCTGGGCGAGGAGGACTTGCTCCTAATGGGACACTGTGAAGAGAGGCGAGGGCCAGCCGGAGGTGACAGACTGCTGGACGTCCTTCAGCTGCAAGGCACGTTCACCTCTGTGAGAAAGCTAAATGGAAGGGTGCTCACGCAGTGCACAGACAGCTCTCCTGGGGCAGGCTTTCCCAGGGGCAGGGACCACAGGCAGAACAGGACCTTCTGCTCCCCCCTGAACGGCTCCGCAGTTTTACTTATTCCTGCAGAACTGCCACTGGGCCCAAGTGACAGGCACTGTGGCGTCATCAAGAGACTGGGGTAACCCTGCGAGGCAGACAGGCTATCCCAGCTTGAAAGGCCAAATGCATGGAACGGGGCAGAGCAGGCCGGCGGCATCACCCTGAATTCCAGCCTTTGTGTAAGACACAAAGGCTTCAGCCTCTGTGTGGGATCCTGGCCCAAGAAAGAGCTAGAGAAGGAGAAAGCTAGAGGGGTTTATTAGCCTTCCAAGTCACTGAATTTCTTAGATATTGCATTGAAACTCTTTCACTCCCAAATAATGTTTGCAAAGGACATAACAACAGTCACTCTCAAAAAGAAAAAAACCTGTTTAATAGCAATAATGTCATATTCTCATAGATCTGATAAGCCTATTTTCGCTCTTTCTCGAGAACATGTATTAAAGGTGAGAATACACGGCTTTTTCTTGGTTCAATAAACTACATAATTCTTGAAGCAATTTTTCACAAATATTATGATTAATTTTCAAATTTAACCACTGCTTTGTCCATAATGCATGGTGATTTTATAATAAGAGTAGCACATTTTTTTCACTGGTATTTTGCATTTTTTGTGTAGTTATTTAAATTTTTAAGTATTATAATGTGCAAGATGCTTTGGTAAAACCACAGTCTTTTCTACTTCTTTGGATTCTTCTATTTGAAAATAAAAATGGTCTCATAAAATAATGAAAAACAAATGCACAGTTGCAGAGAAAAGGTTTTTAGCTCTTCAGGAAATCGTTACACATATGAGTGTTTTGGTAAGGAAATGGAGCAGAAGGAGCATTATTTAGAAAGCAGGTTTTGTCTCAGATATTTGCTAAATTGCGAGGTTTTAGTTGTCATGGCAATGAGCAGCACAGTTTAAGTAAGTCCACACAGAAATAGAAGTCACTCATCCTGTATTCATAAGAATCAAAAAGTCTCATTATTTAATGGTAAAAATCCCTGAGTTTGGATGAAGGAGGGGAAACATGGAGTGTCAGATGCACTTTTCTGACAAACTGCTTGTTGTTTTATTTTTGAAGCAACTTAAGACAACATATTTAGAACTAAACAGAAAGGAAACACTACAGTGGAAGTTCTGGAATGATCCAAGAGGCACTTAGGGGCCCTTTGCGGCTCAGCGTGGAGAAAACCATTAGAAATCTCAACTGGAGACGCAACTCCGGAATTCAGAAGACAGAAGAGCAAAACTGACAAAAAACAGAAGAAGGGATATAATCAAGATGTAGAAATGAGAAAAACAAAATAACATAAACATGAGAAATGACAATAAGACCAAAAATTGACTTTTGAAATAATTTTTGTAGGTAAGTTTTGTGTTAGACTTCACAATATTGGGCAAAATGTTTAAATGATATCAAGAAAGCAGAAGTTGTCAATCTACAATTATAATATCAACTGAAACAACATAAAACAAAGCTATGATCAAGATGATCAATAAGTTTAAAATCTCTGTGACTCAAGAAAGAAAGAATACAGTCTGATTAGAATCAATCCCCTTTCCAACTCCTAGAATGTTCACCAGACATTAAAGAAATATATTCATTTAGGACAAATTATTTTAGAGGAAGAACAATAGAGAAAGTTATCCCATTTCCTCTTTAATATAAATTTGAAAGCAAGGGATCATATAAGAAGAAAAAAATAGACTCTCATCTCACTAATGAAAATAAATGCAAACTAGAACCTAGTGTACCATGACCAGATGGGGTCTTTGCCATGAATGAAGAACGATGTCACATCACAACATACATCAATGTAATTCGCCTACAAGCAAAGAAAAGGAGAGAATTGCTGTGATCATTTTAACAGGTACAGAAAAACACTAGATGAAACTTAGCATCCATTTAAAAGAGAGTTTTGGCAAGGAAGGGAGCAGAAGGAGAATTATTTAGAAAGCAAGTTTGGTCTCAGTCACAAAATACCTTTGGAACTCTAAGAAGGTACATTGTTAATGACAAATCTTTAGAAGTATTGTCATTCATTTGGGAACACAACTAGAAGATCTATGTATATCAAAGTGCGTAAATGCATTCTACTGTCATATAACTAATTAAAACAAATCAAAAATTAAAAATTAAAAAAAAGGACCAGAAGATCTGTTGCCATCACAAATTTCCCACAATGAACTGGTGGTGCTAGCCAATGCAATAAAATAAGAAACAAGATACACAAGAAAACAGCAAATAAAGATATCTGTGGACACATACAGTACAATTTAGTAAGACACACCACAGCAAAATTATTAGAACTAATAAGAAAAGTCAGCAGGATTTCTAGATATAAGAGCAACAAAGGAAACTCAAGATTCATTATTCCAATAAACAAATTAAAATGTAATAGAAAAATGGCATTCATTGTAGCAATACATAGTAAAAAAAAACTCAAATAAAGATGGGCAATAAACTGACAAAAAATAATTATGAACATTATTAAAAGAATAAGCAACATGAAAAAGTGAAATACAGATCATATTTGAAGAAGAAAAGAATCAGCAGCCTAAAAGGGACAGTTTCCCCATATTAATAAATATTTGTTTCTAGTCAATAGCCCAAAAGAATTTTTCGTAAGTAGACAAAGTGATTATAAAATTCAAATATAAAAATAAAGACCCAGGGACAATCAAAACAAATAAGAAAAATAACAACTTATTAAAAGAACTAAGTTATTAAAACAATACATCACTGATACAGTTTTAGATTAAAAATCAGGATGGGCATGAAGAGATACAGTTTTAGATTAAAAATCAGGATGGGCATGAAGAAACATCGCTAATCATAGGAGAGGGATCATTGAATATCTGACTAAAAATATAGGATCAAATGAATTCCTCACATGTGCCATTATGTTCTTCAAGCATGAAAGTCTAAAGGCTTTGGGGAATGTAAGATGACCCTAGATTAGGAAAAGAATGTCCACGATAAGGCCCTATGGTCAGACCACCAGAGAGACTAGAAAATGTGTCCACTGTGCCCACGTCACATGGCGCAGGGTGCAGCTGCTATCCTGAATGCGTGCAACTTTCCTCCTAATCAGAGAATGCAGATTGATGCTCTCCCTGCAGGAACTGCTACTAAATATATGTCCTGGGGAAAATCCTCAGCGTGCACTTCTGAAGACATGTACAGGACGAGGACCCAAGAGACAAGTGAAAGGAGACTCCATGTGCCTCAGCAGGGAGCCAGGGACAAGACGCTGGCTTCCTGTCCCTGGGAATTCACACAGCAAGGAAAAAGAAGGAACTAACTCTGGATGTAATAATAAGGTTAAACCTCAAAAACCGGGTGGGGTTGAACCTCGTAGCACAGACAACATCTTGTATGCTGCATTTCCATACTTATTTTAAATACGTATATTATTTTAGTTGTAGATACTCACAGTGCTTTATATTTGTTACAGAAAACCAATAGCTAGAGAAATTTAAAAAATCAACTTCTGGGAGATTTACAAAATGGATTATATTATTGTCTCTGGGGAGGGGAGGCCAGGAAAGGGTCTACGCAGGAAGACAAAGGATCTCCACTTTTAGTTCCAATTCTCTGCTTTTTCCAGCTGAATAAAAATCCAAAGCCAAAGTTATGACGTATTAATGGTGTTAATTCTAGATGGTAGGTAGACAGGTTCCTCCTATATTACTTTGTTCTCTTCTTGGTTATTAAAACTTTTTCAAAAAGAATAAAATCTGATATATAAAAAAGATATTACGTATTAAATGGGAAAACTGGGTAAGCCTGTTTTCATTTCCTCACAAATGCACAGCAGGTGTTTTACTATTTTTATGAGGTATTTGAAAATTAATAATATAAACCCCTTTATTAAGAGTTAAGTACTTTCATTATAATTAACAAGGCAATAATCAAATTGTCTTTTTTTTTTTTTTAACCAACACTTAATTACTTATGAGCTGATTTCTGGATTCTTATCTTTCCCGAAGACATCTCTTTGATTTATAATTCCCACCAGAAAGTTGAAATCTTTGTAATCATTTCAATAAAGTGCTGTATGGGAGGAAATTGATGCTGGTTTGTAAATTCAAACATGGGTTTTAACCAGATGCCTTCGTACACAGCTGACCTTGGCAAGTTTCACTTTGTGTCTGTAAAATGAGGGTAGACGCTAGGTCCTGTCCTGTCCTGAACTTCTAAGAATCAGACCAAACGAGTGGGAGAGCGGGTGGGGGGAGCTATTTCATTTAGGATTCTCAAATGCTGTTAAATACATCATATGGTCAGGTGTTTTCTTGGGCAAATCAACCTTCAATTTTGTTATCAAAATAGTAGTCAAAACCCATGCATTTGGGACATTGCCTTCTTCCTCTGCTTTTCAATCCCCTGGTCCACTTTGTGGGCTAAGCCTCCTGACTCTGCATTCTAGAAATCTGAGGGGCATCAAGGGCTCCCTTGTGGGATTCTGGGAGTGCAACAGGAGCTGTGTGTAAAACACGCAAGTTACTTTTAACACTGCTCCGCCCTGCGGTGGACACAGAGTCCCGAGTCAGCACAGGTCAGTGAGGAGTGGCCACTGGCTCAGGAGCATACAACACTTAAATCTGGTGATGACTTTGCCAACTTCTTCCAGAGAGGAAGGGGGACGTATTCTGGAAAGCCCCAAGGCCCTTTTACTCTAATGTACTCCCATCTGCCCCAGGATGCTCCGACTCCAGCCTCCAGCCCCCCACCCCTACCCCACCACCGCCAGGTGACTGAGACCTTGAGGTCTCCAAACAATCCTTGTCCTTAGAGCCCCAGGGATGGCGGCGTTCTGCATCTGTCTCATTCTGGGCTGTCTCAGTCGGTCCAATACCTTTGTAATTCGTTTCCTGAATTAAATTCCCTGCATTAAACTACCTGGTGTGGTCTCACTACCTGCCTAGACTTGAGGGTTACAATTTCAAAACTCTGCAGTTGTGTTGTTGTTCAATATGTTGGGGAAACAGGTATTTGAAAAACTCAAGTAGACCCTCAAACATGCAATGCCTGTGTGACATGCTGTGAAGTTCAGGTACAGTGCAAACTGTGCTGATTTGCTCTAGAGTCTGGCTAACCCCATGAGGCTCACTCCTCTATAGTGTCGTCATGACCTGGGACTTGCTATCGATGAAAACTCAGATCCCACCCCCGTGACTAGGATGCAGAAGCTGAGTTTTAGCAGGCTCCCCAGCCCAGGGAGTGAGCCCACCCTCAGCACCTACCTCCCATTTGATTACTGTGGCTCCGCCCTCCCAACTCTAGGGTATTGGGGTTGCACAGGTCCTTGGTAGCCCTGAATCATACTTCCATCCTAAGGAGAGCCTGCAATGTGTGGTTCTTGATCCTGACTGAGCAAAAACTGCAGGCAGGTTTTGCAGCCACACGAGTCAGAGACAGGAGATCAGGGTGATAGTTGGGATAATTCAGTTGGGAGGAACAGAAAATTGGTCCTCTGCTGGCTGTTTGGGCGCTTGAAGCCTGAGCTGTGGAGAGGCTCTGAGCATGTCTGGGGAATGCACACGTTGAAGAAGCTGTCAGAGAGATGGAAATGTGCATGCCGAGACAAGACAGGGCAAGTCTGACATGAGGGCTTTAGTGATGATCCCTTTAAACCTTCTTTAATTCCCCGCCCCCAGACCTAGTGCTGATTTTCAATGTGCTCTCCTTCCTCTGTGGCCCTCAACTAGATTCAAGGATGGAAGGAAATAGGACGTGGAAGCAACAGACCGTGTCAAGTCCCCTGGGAACGACATGAAGTATGTTTTATCTTTGTTCCCCATCTTGCCATAGAGCCCCTAAGACCCCCTGGGACTCCCTGAGTGGCAGGAATGTCTTCACAGTATCCCCCAAATTCGTCCCTTCCCAGGAATGAAGGCTTGTGCTGGGGAGATTGCCCAGGTGCAATGATGGAGGACAGTGTCAGCAGCCCAGCGCTCGCAGTGGCTGCCGCCCTTGGAACATGTTCGTCTTCAAACTCTTTCACGTGTGGTGCGAGGATGGAACCTGCAGCTCACACCTGCCCGGACCCCCCCACACACACACCAACTGAGCTACACCCAGCAAACTGTCCCACTTGTACCAAAAGAGTTACCCTGCCCAACATGAATTCAATTCCTTGTAAAAGATAAGCCAGGTATACTCTGGTAGGAACAACTTATTATTTTCTGGTAAGAACAATTTGTTACCTTTGTTATGGCTACATTCTACTTCTTTTAAAAATCATACCCAGAATCTGACATTTCTAAAAAAGGAAACAAAACTCCCTGGTGAAATAATTTGAGAATAAAATAGAGACACAACACACACACACACACACACACACACACACACACACACACACATTTGACCTGAATTTTATGCTTCTGCATCCTATAAAACAAGATGGTGAGCCCCCTCAGCGTCAGTGCTCTCTGATCCCTAAGTCTCAGACCTACTGTGCCCGATCACTGATTGCACTTCAATAAAAAAATAGTCGACCACGGCCTAGAGCACACTGACACACCTCCACCTGCTACTGGGCTCAGCATAGCAAGGGTGGGCACTGACATGGGAAGTTGGTTGCAGGAGTAACGGCAAAGGCCGCTGAAGAGAAAGCAAAATGCAACAAGACGAAAAGCCTCAAGATGAAACCTGAAGCTGTCACTGGATGCTTGGTGAAGCCACAGATGCCCTGTGCCAGCAGGGCAGACCACACCTCAACCCTGGGACATGTAGGGTTCATTATCACCCCATCCTGAGGCCAGAGCAGTTTATAGACAAACTTTCTGGTTTTCTGTCTCCAATGGATGAGAACTTGGACACTCATTATACTCCAAACACCCTATCTACTTAAAAATAAAAAAAAACCTCTTATAAAATAGACTAACATACTTACTATCATGTTAGTATTCAAATAATAGTATTGACATATTTGGAGGTATTTTATGTATGATTTTAAAATAATAAATTTTACTTAAAATTTCAAAAGATAATTCCTTGATTTAAAAATAAAAAGTCAGCTAGAAAATCATTACAAAATTACTTACATTTAAAAATCCTCAGGAATACCAGGAAACTATCAATAATACTGAGGGTATGAATTCAGAATGCATGGATTTATTCAATAAATTAAGAAATGATTACAGCACACATATATGGATTTGGGGGCAACTAATTCCCAGCACTGGTATGGAAAACCATAAACTTGTGTTTGTATGAATGTATACATGGGTGTTCATGCCACTCACTGGGTGGCCACCTTGAAGAAGTGGGGAAACCCTACACATTTCATAAGCACAGAGTGCTACCTGATTGATTCAACCCCAAACAAATGGAAGCCAGAGGAAATCTATCCCTTAATATGAAGAGCAGCAATACTCCCTTAACATAAAATCCTCAGGAACCAAACAGTGGTGAGCACACAGAACACCAAGTTGTCTAAACTAGTAGCGCAGGAACTGAGCCTTAGGAGAACAAAGGCAGCGCATGGAATTAAGAAGCAGAAACTTGAACCAGCTTCACCTAATCCTCTCTAATCCACCTGCCTTTCAGAGTTCAAGGTAAAGATCAGCCCTCAGCGTCCTGAGGCAGAGAGACAGTCTTCAGACCAAATGCTGATCTTCCAAAATGCTAATGGCCACTTTGTAAAAACCCGTCTGCATGATTCTTCCAGGCTATAATGAATTCTCCTAAAATACTTGGCCCATCTAGTTAAGAAAGGAGGGTAAGCCTTGACTAACAAGAGTCACCTTTGTGAAGAATGTTCAGTGGCTGCTCTACTCTTTTTTTCTTTTCCCTGAAGTGCTAGGGATTGAACCCAGAGGTGCTCTACCACTGTGCACCCCCAGAGCTATTTATTTCTGGAGACACAACCTCATTACATTGCTGAGGCTGGCCTGGGCTTTGGGATCCTCTGCCTTAGCCTCCCGAGTGGCGGGGTCACAGGCGTGTGTGCTGGCTGCTCTCTGGCTGGTGTAGATGGCCTACATCTGGACCCTTCTCTTAGGGCTGTGGATGCTGGGCCAGGGCACCAGCCTAATATGCTGAGAGGCCCTTTAGTTTCCAGCCTTTGGGATGTATTCTTCTTGCTCATTCTGGAGGGTGAGCCATTAATTTTGAGACACTGCTTAAGTTGCCAACTTTCACGACTCCATCAATTGGACTGCTGGGGACACATGGGCCATTTGGGAAATGTGCTGATGGCATCCTGCTGGGCCTCTAGGGAATTCCACACTGACTGAAAATAGTTTCCCTTATACTCCTTCTCCTCTGTTTAGCACTTCCTTTTGCTACTTAAACCCACAGTCCAGATATTCAGGTGGCAAAGGGGATATTTAATAGAGAAATTTCAAAAGTGACATTTTTTTGGTCAATGGCACAGTCAACCTTAAGATATGGAGGAGGACACCAAACCTGGACTATCACAGGGATGGCGGCTCCAGGCCTCCGAGGGAAAGATCATCACCTTCATGTTGACACCTCAGACCCTCTGCCCTCTACCTCGCTGCCTGCCTGGCCCCTGTGCCCAGCAGCTTGGCTGTCTGCTCTTGAGGGCCTTCTATGTCAGGACACCAGGCCCCAGTCCCTCCACTGTAAGGAGCACCCTGCCCTGTTACTTCCTTCCCTCCAGACACTTCTGTGGACAGGGAGACACAAGTTTCTCACCCACGTGCACCTTCTATTTGCAATAATCAAAGACCACAAACTCTGCTCTGGCCTTGAGTCAGGCGCTCTGCAAAAGCTTACACCTGTGTAAGACAGAAAGCAAACTGTGGGAAGCTGTCCACGCAAATCCACGATCATGGCTCACCTCCAAGAACCCACGTGAAGCCCCTTAAGGCCCCAGCAATGTTAGGTGAATAGTGACATTTCTATTTCTAAAAACAAAACCATCTCCTCTACTTACTGCTTCTAAAACAATCCGATTACGGAGTGCAATCTGAAGGAAGAGACTGGATGGTACCTTGGGCTTCCCTCTGCGCCATCTATGTTTTTTAAAATCTTTCCTCCTTCATAAACAAAGAACATAACCAGGAAGTCCCCCTACCAGCCACGGCTACCACTGTCCGTACTGTGATAGCCATTTCATGTGCACAGTCTCTTCAACCTCCAAATAACCATGAGCAACACATGAGCTATCAGAGCTATCAGCCTGGTAAATGACTGCTTCAAGCTCACGCAGTTAATAACAATGCTCTGAAGTGCTCATGTCAACGACATGGCAAGAAGTAGTACAAGAAGCCTTCAGAAACTGAGAGCTAAACGGAAAGCAAAACCATATCTATGCATATGTTTAAAACTCAATTTACTTACTATACTGTATTGACATGTCAAATGGTGCTGGCCAAAAATGTGGATTTCAATCATGAAGACAAAATCGAATTGATGAAAGCAGTATCTTTAATACCCCTCTGCCATGTTGCTGAGTTGTATCTTCAAATTCACATATTGCTAATTTCAATCTATTTATTCTTAAGGTGTTACTTATATTAAATGGGGGAATGCTCTATAGGTTATATTTCTTAGATTTTGTATATTACACCCTTAGATGTTATACCATGTTCTTATTTATGGTAAATAATAAATATAATAAAATATAAATATGAATATAGTACGGATATTCAAGAAATATATTGTAATGCATTAAGGTTATTATACATAATTACATATGTGGATATATGTATATCTCTATTTTTTATTCATAACTTATGAAGCAAATGAATTGAAATCAATGCAGGTTTGGTGTCTGAAGAAATATAAAGAATTCTAAGTTTCTAATAATCCTATAGCTGCCCAATCTTCTATTTTCTTGCAAAATTCTGATTCAGTCTTCAAGTTAGGAAAAAATCATTTTAAATTGAACATTGATTGCTGAATGTCCATGATTGAAATGTTCATTATGAGATAGGTTCAATTCTAGGGATTGGAAAATATCACTTATCTCTGTAGAAAGACCTCCGTTATTATTGGTTACACTTTAGGGTCTCTAATCACGAATTTCATCTCAGAATCACACATGCAATATCCTGACGGGCCTGGAGCACGTCCTTTGTTTATTGATTATTGAAGGTGGGCATCTGGAAGGTCCACTGCTTCTCAAGGCACAATCTGGTTCCCAATCCCCTTTCCACCCTCAACCCAGAGAGTCTGCTCTCCTGGAGGCACATGCTGGGGAACTGCAGGACACAACCTATTGGTCATGTGAACCCCAGGCCATTGGGCTGTGCTGAGGCAAGCCAGTAGGGGGAGTGACTGCCCAGGCAGGGCGGCATTTGTCACACAGGGAGGCTGGGGCAGACAGGGCAGAGCAACGGAACCCAAGCAGCACAGAGGCAGAGCCAGGAGGCAGAGCCAGGAGGCAGAGCCAGCCAGGTCTACTTCTGCAGCGGGAATCCTTAGTGCTTTGGTGAAGAAGCTCCTCCCCTCTGCCCCTGTCCTGTTCCTCCCAGAAGGGGCAGCACAGTGCAGGCTGGGGCACTGTCACTTGCCATCCTAAGGACAGCCAGCACCATGCTTGGCTCTGGCCCTAGAAACCCAAGTACTGGGTACTTGGGAACTTAAAGAACTGGGATTGATTGACAAGTGAGCCAAAGACCAGCCGGAGCTCCTCGGGGGCAGAAAGGTCTCACCCCCAATTACACTGCGAAGGGAGGGAGGCACAGGAAGGCGTCTTCTCATCATCAATCCTTTGTTTTGTTTTGTTCAAAGTCGTGGTACCAAAAGAAGCAGGAATGCAGCTGCGGTTCAGAGAGCCGTGCAGGACTCTATGCGCGGTGTTGGTGCAGAAGCACCGCAGCCTTGCGACCGCCACGCTGGTACCTACTGTGCTCTCTTCAGATCAAAGATGATCTTATTATGTCCACCCAGGTTTTCCCCAAATGTTTGCAATTTTCTTAGTTAATGGAACAAAAAATACTGAAGGGTGAGCTTTGAGTGACATTAGGAAGAGCCGAGCAGGATCACAGAAAGGAAAGACCTCCATGACAAGAAGGCAGAGGTAAACCCAGGAAGAGCGCAGAGCCCAGGAATGGCCGCGGGACCCTCTTCCTCTCACCAGGTTCGCTGCTCAGACGGTGCTGAGGCCCAGTGGTGAACCCCGATGGAACCTGTGCAGACCCCGTGGAGTCAGGGCTGGCGACCCCGCTGCACGTTCTGTTGTCGCCACCCTGACACTGGCAAGACACGAGAGACTGCTGCTCCCTGTCACACATGCAGACTCGGGACAGAGGCCCTGGGCCAGCACAGCAGGACTTCCCTGTGGCCCTGGGGAGGAAGGTGGCTGCCTGGGGAGAATGAAGTCTTCTGGAAGACACAGAACCGAGGAGAACCTTCCCAGGGAGAGAAGGGAAGGGAAGGCCCACCTTCCACACCCAGCCGTGCTTGCCAGTCTCCTGTGTGTGAGATCCCAGGAAGCCGTACGTGGGCTCTCTGGGTGGCTTACGTAGGGCTTTGCTGATCTTATGGTGGGCACTGCGAGTCAGCTGGCGATTCACAGAGGTGTGCAGTCCAAGGATACACAAGAAGTCAGATCCAGCTTTTCTCATTAGTCGCTCGTTAGAATTTACCTAACATCATTTAAAATCTTATTTAGTCATGAAACATTATCAGTTCAGTGTGAATTGATGGCAAGAGGTGAACGAAGCACAGGGTCTTGCGTTATCTAGTGGCAGCCAGGTTCAGCTCTCTGCTCCCACAAACTAGAGAACAGAGACCAGAATCTCCCAACCAGAATCTCAAAACCCAGCCTCCAGCTGCAGACCTAGGCCCTGAGCATCAGCCGCAGGGGCTCACCCAGAGCCCCCAGTTCCCTTCAGCACAGAGGACGCTCCGTTACCACACACTCTCAGCCTGCCCAACACTGAGGGTCCCACTGGGGTTTGGAAGCAGACTTGGACAGGAAAGCCTGGGACTGTCTCCTCCTGGGCTTCCAGAGAGTGAGTGACAGCCTCTGCTCTTCATGGAGGACCACATGGCACTGTCCACTTCAGGGACAAGGGACCTGGTGAGCGAGGCAGCCTAACTGGGGGTGTGGCCGCAAGCGGCTTATTCATAGTCCCAGCTGTTACCTCCACATGGAGTTGCTATTACCTTAGTTCATGAAGTTATCTGTCAGCTAAGATGCAGGGTGAAAATGGGCGCCGCCTGTCGTCTCTCACATACACAAGGAGCAAGGCCAGTGAACTCCAGGAATCTGCCAGGGAGGGACAGGCCAGGGCCTGGGGAGGGGACCCGGAGAGCACTGGATGGAGCCGATGTGTGGGAAACGGCCAGCACACTGCTGCCCTGGCTCTAAAGTGGGCTTCTCAGAGGCAGAGCACTGGGAGGCGGGCAGTGGCTCCCCCCACAATTTCCCCACATCGTCGCTTCCTCAGCAGTAAGAGGTCATGTTTGGCCATTTAACAGGAAACCTCCTTGATGGTAATTTATATTTGTGAACAATAAAGTGTCAAAGAAATAAAATACATTGTCTGTCTGTTGCTGTTCTTATTGCTATTATTATGATGTCCTTCTGCCTTCTTGGGCTAAATCATTTTGAATTAGACCTAATGAATGTCCGTGTGTTTCAATGCTTGAATCACTGAGACCACTAAGCATGGCCCTTGAACAGTGGCTGCTGGCCAGGTGGCCCCGTGTGCAGAGTCCAGG
This sequence comes from Callospermophilus lateralis, assembly GCF_048772815.1. Taxonomy (NCBI): domain Eukaryota; kingdom Metazoa; phylum Chordata; class Mammalia; order Rodentia; family Sciuridae; genus Callospermophilus; species Callospermophilus lateralis. The sequence continues at coordinate 108,268,987 of NC_135316.1, read as the reverse complement.
ACAGGCAGCTGGCCAGACACCAAGGCCCAGCCACAACAGTGAAGCCACTCACTCCTCTTCATCAACTGCTCATCAAACTTCACCTGGCTACCCCCCAGGGTTTTCACTTAGAAAGAAACCTACTAGGAATCCAGGGGGAAAAGGACAACTGTTTGAAATGTAACATATTATTCACCTTCAACCTGTTTTGCTGTGACCCAGGAAATGGGTTACCCTCCAAGAGAAGACAGCTGATTCCACTTGTTTTCCCTTTGTTACTTATTAGAATAGATCCTCTTGATGTTGATTCTCTCTTGAAAATTTGCCAATAGAGTATAGAAATGCCTGCACCATCGATTCCAACATGCCTGCCAACTTCAGCCATGGGGGTTAACATTTTTAAATTGATTATCTTTTCTGACACGATCACAAAATTTCAAGGGATTGATAAACAATAAAAGTCTAAAGGTATCCAAATTTTTGAGACTTTCTGTGACTTAAAAGTGGATCTGTACATTTGCAAAACCTTAAGCTTCCCCTGAATCTCTGTGAGCTAGGAATACTGCAAATACAACCTTTCCTTGCATTATTTGTGGATACAGATCCAAGTTTGGGTGACCCACAGAAGAGGGAGAATGGGGAAAATAGGAGTCATCACTCCAACCAGGATTCCCTCTAAGAAGTTACACACAGCAGATGTTCATTTACTTATATTTTCCCATTAATTCCTGCACTCATTCCTTTTGGTTTAGCAAATTTCCCACTGAAGGGAAATCATGCTTTTCTTCATTTATATTTACATTTCAGGGGGTGCATATGCATGCACGTACTTGTTCAAATGTCTAGACCATGTATAAATATTTCTAATTACATAAATGCAAGGCTCTGTAAAATTTAAATGTCAAATGGAAATTTATAAAAGTTTCTATGTACATGCTGCATTTATATAATAATTTTATATTAATTTCCCAATGACAACTTCAGCAAGGCTGCTAATAATTTTATGCAAGTTTCATTTGGCAAATTTAGCACATAAGTAACATTCTATAAATATCATCATAAAGGAAAATCACAAATAACTGAAATAACAGCAAACTTTGGAGTCCTCATCACATAGAACACTAGGGTATTTCTGCTGAAATATAGATTATTCCACAGCTACCCTAAACCACAGGCCATGTATTGAATACACTTATCAATGTGCAGTGGGATTTTAAATGTGCACATTTTAATAAGAACGTAGTATCCCCTTGAACTTGAAACCTTTTTTGAGATATCCACATTTACTTGAGAACTTTCCCATTAATATGGTGTTGTTTTAATGTTTTCCAAGAAACTTGTGAAGGCAGCAGTTGTCAGGAATTTGGTAAAGAAGCCTATGTGGACAAAAAGAAAATTCTCAGAGGGTTTCATTCAAAGACAAGCACACTGTGAAGACTGCTTGATGTAATTCTCCTTTTAATTGTTTGCTCAAGGTCATTATCAGTGGCAAGAATAGTAACAAAGTTTTCTATTGACAAGATGCCATGGAAATCTATAAGTTTTTAGATGATCAAATGGCCTTGAAAAGCCTCTGATTAAAGATAATCAGGGGCATGAGCCAAGATGGTTACCTCAGAGACCCTTGTCAAATAATCCAAGTAGAGAAAGAAAAGGAGGAGTTACGCACACCACTGAATAGTTCTGAGAGAGATCTGGACCACTCGCACACCAGAGCTGCAGGTGCCCTGAGATGGTCTCCTAGGTTCATAGTACCTTGACATTTCTTGGAGCGAAAGGCCTGTGTACCTTCACTCCAGAGAGTGTGTGGGCACACCTGTGCCTACCAGGTGACTCAGCCCTTCAACAGGGGTGTGGGTGGGAAGGGGAGTCTGTGCCTCTAAAGAACAATCCCTAAGACCTTCAAGTAAAGGGACTTGTTAGAAGGAACTGTGAGTTTTGCTCGTGGCACCCTGTACCAGGGAGCGTCCGTCTGTCCCAGCAGAGCCTGGCAGTCTCCTGCAGCAGGAGCAGAGAGGGTGACCGCCTGGTACCTACCTTCTGTGCTCCTGCTCCTCTGGACTGTGCAGGCAGCAGTTCACCGTGTTCACCAGGAAGCCAAACAGGCGGCCGTACAGGGACTTGGCCAGGAGGTCACGGTAAAATTCCGCCATCTGTATAGTGTGTCGTCGTATTATCAAGTCTCCTAAAACACAAAGAACAGGAGGTGTGACGGCAGGGCTCCACTGCCTCAGAGGCTTCTGCTTCATGGGAAACCAAGAAATGGCCAGGAAAGCAGGCCTTGACTGAGGCCTTGACTAACCAGCTCCCAGGCAGGAGGGTGGGCTACTGGCCTATGAGCGGAGCCCAGGCAGCAGAGAGCTCTCAGTAGCCACCTGGGAGCCAAGGAGGCTGAGGTCCTCATCCACCAGCAATCTGGTATTCAAAGCTACTTAACTCCTTTGAATCTTCTTCCCATCATCTGTAGTTAGAATGGCAACAGTCATGCCCACCTGTGATGATCTCCGAGAAGCACTTGGCACCATGCCATGGCCATCAATGCCCAGTAAGGGGCAGCCATGTGTGGCCCGGGAGGTGAAGGAAAGGTAGTCCCCACTTAGGAGGGCAGTGTGACCTCACGCACGCAGGGGTCCGCATTTGATGGGGATCAATCCTTTTGGGTTGACAGCACTGTCTTTCTAAGCTGATGGATTGACCAGAAGGGGTGACCCTGTGCTCTCTCCCGGGAGCACAGGGTTTACAATGCAGTCACATCCAGAGTCCAAACAGGCACTCAATCCCAGGATCAGCTTCACCCAGGGGGCACAGGCCAAGCTGTATTTGGGCTCTATATTTGAGTTGCACCAGGATGAAAGTCCAAGTACAGAAAACTTTACCTTTAAGATACTGGATGTCCGTGGTCAAGGCAGAGGCCAACTCGTCTGTGGACACTTGTAACATTCCAGCCACTGAAATTGAAGCAGTATTATAAAACTCAAGTTAGTGTATGTTTGATACTCAGAACATTTATATATAGAGAACATCTTTACATAGATACATGAGAACACGTGTATTAAAGAAAAGTAACTACTACTGTAATTGCCAAATTCAACCAGAGAAACATCTTAAAGGAATCAATACATCACTAAGTTCTTGTGACTCTGCACAAAAAATCATAACAGGTCTGGGGGCACTGCTGTTCTCACAGATAGTGATGAATTGTTTTCTCCATATTCTTCACTAGATCACTTTGATATAGTAAAGATAGGCTCCTTTAGTTTTATGGTAATTTTTTTTTAAGTGGGGGTGACTAGAAAGGTCATTTCAAAGATGAGAGAAATTTTTGGCAAGGTCTCATACTAAGACAAAGTTGCCAAAAACATATATTATAGAAAAGATAGCATTTAAGGGAAAGGCGTTACATCTTGTTTAAAATGTTTAGCTACCAACATCTCTCCCATATAAACTGGGTGCCATGGCTAGAGGCAGAGAACACTTAAGAACAATAAAAAGTAAACTCAAGTAAGTGCGGAAGAAGCAGAGCTGCTGGAAGAGAGCCCTGCAGCACACACTGGCCATCAGAGCCAGGCCACTCATAAAGCAAAGTAGATGCTCCCCACATTGAGCCCTACTCCTGAGAAGGGCCTGTGCCACGGTTTTTTCTGTACTGTGTCTCCATCTACTGGCAGCTCGGCAAAACTGCACCGCAGTGAGGTTCCTGCCCACCACTCCACTGACCTTGTTCTAGAAGCTGGAGGTCAGAAACAAAGGCAGAGTGAGCATCCGTCAGCGCGGTGAACTGGATGTCTCCAAGGTGCAATATTGCTGCTAGAATAGCAAATAGGTTCTCCACCTCCTGCACAGTGTACAAATAGAGAGCACCAACAGTCTTGCTTAGAGGAAAGACTGAAACACAGATCCTTTAAAAGTCTCAGAGGGTACAAAAGGGGTGTGGCCCTTGTTCATAGGATTGTGGCTTCAGATTCTAAATGTTTGGTGGAAGAAGCACCGATGTCTGCCTTAAAATCACAATCTCATGGCTCAATGCACATTTCCTCTACATCAATGTTTCTGTTCCTGAGACATAAGACAGTGAGAAAGTGCTATTCTGATACAAATCCAGGGGTTCTGATAACCGTCACACCCAAACATGAATGGTCTGTACTGAGCAGGACATTCAGGACGCTGAGATCTGACTGGCTGGATGTCACTTGTGAGGTCAGACTTCACTAGGGTCCTCTAAGGCAGACTCCGGCCTGCCAAGGCCAGCATCCTGCCAAGGCCGGTGGGCCCAGCTGGGCAGCACTGTGGCTGCCCTCCTCAGGAGCCCACTCTGCGGCAGCCGTTCCTCCTTCCCTCCCCGTGACACAAACTGAGGTGGTAGTTACAGAGCTAGAGAAACAAGTGGCTAGCTGTGTTTCAAGGCATCTTAAGGAAAACCAGGGAACAGACAGACGTGGGCCCCAACTGCCTGAGCAGGAGGCTCAGGAAGAAAGAGTGTGCTGAGGGGAGCTCTGAGAACCCCCGCTGCAGAAGGAAGACGGACACCTGGGGTTTGAGTGAGGAAAGGCGTTTTGTGGCAAGAATGGAAAATCAAGAAAGAGCTGCGTAAGGGATGCTTCCCTAGAGCAGCCAGTCTTTAGCATGATGCTGTCCACAGTGGAAGAGGCTGAGCCCCAGGGCAGAGGCCAGGGCCCTTAGTTCTCAGTTCCCTAATTCAGGAGTAGGCCTCGGCCACGCCCACATGGAGGGCGTCCTACCAACAATCTCATTTGACCTACAAACACAGATCAGAGCATCAGCATCCCTGGGGTTCCGTGATTTTCCTCCAAAACGCTCAGTTTTCATGGAAAGCCATGATTTCAGATCATCTGGAGCACGAGAGCATGGGGTGACCTTGAAACTCTCCAGGGTCACCACCCTGTGATCATGGGTCACCCAAAAACATGTTTACTGACCCTAAACCCCAACTCAGGGCTTCCAATTTAATTCATCTCACTTCATGGAATAGCATTTCCCAGCCTATGAAACTCTCTGACAGCGGTTTCCCTTTTCATTAATTCTGATAACTCTTCATCAGTGTCCTGGAGCCTGCAGAGTGGACGCCTCTGGATGGACAGACAAGAAAAATGTGCACTGTCCTCAAGGGTCTTTCCCTTCAGGGTGGAGACAGAGCTGTGGGTGCCACCTGTGGTGCCCACTGTGAGGTGGTGAGTTCCGAGACAGAGGGAGAAATCAGGCCCTCTGGGGGAGGGAGGCTGCTAGGCTGTGTCTGTGTTCAGTAATGGTCCCCTGCTGCCCTGCGGCCACTGGGGACACAGGGCGGAGGTGGAGGCATCTCTATGCACAAAACTCTGGGGACCATGGTGCCTGACACATTTTGACCCCAGGTGCTCAGCCCAGAAACTGTCCTTTGACTGGTAAGGGACATTATATACCCTCCTAAGTGAAAGGGACATTATATATCCTCCTAAGTGAAACGACTGTCCCCATTCAAGTCACTTCAAAGATCACGGTGAAGAGGTGCATTTCATGTCTTTTGTTAAAATATACATGTCTTTTACCAAAAAGGCTGCCCGATTCTCTGTTAGCTACCTGGGCCAGCGGGTGTATTTTGCCTGCCCTGCCTTTGAGGATCAATCACGGATTTTCAAAGTCCTATTTCCAAGCAACTGGTCTTTAGGCAGAACGGCTCCCTGCCCCTCTCTGTGCCCCTTTTCCTGTAGGGGAGGTGGGCATCTCAGGCACGAAGGGAGGGAAACAAAACAGCAGCAGCAGCCAGAGGACAGGGCCGTGCGAGCAGCTGGAGCCCGGGAAGGCAGAGGAGACTGCAGAGGAGGGCAGAGGGCCCGCGCAGCCTGACTGTGACGCTGCCAGCCAGCTCTACCCAGACACTCAGCTCAGCCCGTCTCTGTGGTGAGCAGGTGGGGCCGGGCCAGGAGCCCTCAAGGATTCCACAGTCCATTCCTGGTCCTTCCTGGGTGCTCTCCCACCCCCTCCCACACCACCAATCAGCCACACCTGTGGTCAGGGGAAAGACAGGCCCGCATGAGTCGACACACTGGCTTCAGACAGACAGATGGCATTTACGTGGGTGACGAAATCGGGGGACTCCTGGCATACCCAAGCAACCTCACACTCCTCGTTTCTGAGGACTTGGCCATAAGGGCATGCAGAAAACACACCCGGGAAACAGAGGTTGGGGGCCTCTGAGGGTGTCCCCCAAGGCTCAGCTCACAGCACGTCTCTGACTCCCTAGACCAGGGCCACTCGGTTCAGGGACCACTAACCACATACTGTTCTTTCACTTAAATAATTAAAAGAAGGAATCACTTAAAGTCATTTCTTCACCTCCTTGACCTCACTTCAAGCACCCCACAGCCACACAGGCTCCCAGGCACCACACTGTGTCCACCAACCAAGGGGACACCAGCACTGATGTGGGACACGTGTGGCGCAGCGGCAGGCTGCGGCTTTTCCGTGAAAATGGGCAGCTCTTCGACTTGGTATTTAAAAATAAAGTTTTCTGTTGTCTGAGGAGACATTTATTTTAAAGTGCTCACATTGTTCCTCAGTGATTCTGGACAGTGGGCAGCTGCTCAATCCACAGTTTTTAGGTAGGTTGGCGGGCAGGGATGCTGGGTCTGTTCTGGACATGGACAGGGCTCCTTGGCCACCATCTTGACAGTGTGCCCTCTCCTGTCCCACTCTGTCCACGGTTCCTAGTCCCTGCCACCATCCACGTCTCCTTTGTCTCCTGACCCTCTATTGAGCTCTGGGGGCAGGAGAATCTGTGCTCTGCTAGGCCCCTGGTGTCTACAGCAATATCTGGAACCTAATGGGGTCGAGAAATGCCTCTGAGTGGACACCTGGGCTGGTGGAGGGAGGTTCACTCCGTGGAACACTCAGTAGCACTCACCACAGCGCTGAAGCCAACAACGTTCAGAGCTTGTTTCAAAACCGCGAACTTCTCCCTGTTCAGAGAGCGCTCTGCTGTGGACACATCTTCCCGCGTGGTCTGGTTCAAGTACCTGTTGGGACAAAGACACGGCATTAGGGCTTGGCCTGGAGTGAAACTCAAGTGGTTGGAAGACACTTCAGCCGTATTTGGTCTCCATAATAATGGGAATCGCCTGGACATTGTGTACTGGCGTGTTTACAAAGCTTTTAGTATGTAACAGCACATGCTGTTTCAGGAAAGGAAGAAACCCGGTTCTGGCTGTACCAGAACATAACTGAACTGCGTGACGTGACTCTCACCTTAGCTGCACCCTGCCTTGTGAAAGGAGAAAGTTCCAAATACTCAGTGCTCTTCATATAGAATCCAGCAGGCACTATCACATGCATTGTAATTAACATGTGCATTAAAGAGACTTAATTTACACTCACGTTTCTTCTTGTCGGTACCTTTTAATTATAAGGTATTGATTAATTCATTAATTTATTCCTTTCATTCAACAAACACATATGAATCACCTACCAAATATAGGAAACAGCAGGCAGCTGAGGACTATGTGAAGGTGAAGGAATCCTTCCCGGGACCTCAACTGTGAACACACCACATACCCAGGGGCAGCAAAGATGGCGGTGGGCAGGTGGGGAAAAGGAGGATTGCACAGTGCTTAAGCGTAGGGAGGCAGCAGTACCCAGATGTGGACAAGGAGGAAACGCTTGGGAGGGGTGGGCTCCGGTTCCAAAGAGCAGCACATGAGCAAGACTGGCCAAGCACAGAGGCCGTAAGGCTGACCCGGGATACAACTCTATGAAGACACTCAGCGTTGTGGGCGTGGTGCGTGAGGAGCACAGAGTCTGCACATGCACTCTAACGTGTGACGGCCAGGGGCTACTAGGTTGGAGAAGAGCAGAGCTTTGTACACCCTGCACAAGAGTTTCAGGCAGGTTCCGGAGGGATGGGAGCTCTGAAGCCTGGCGACAGAAAAGAGGCACAACCAACTTGGAGTGTCAGGAGTGTTCTTGCACACTGGTGGGAGGTCACCTGGAAAGAGATGAGTCACAAGGTTCCTGTGGGGACAGGGCTGGGGAGGGGGATGTGGCAAGGCCCTGTGGCTGCTCCCCGCTGAGGGTCAGCACCAGTTGCAGAAAGAGCACGGAAAGTACTGGGGGGCTCTGGAAGGCAATTCTACACACATTCAGAGTCACTGCTACCAAGCACACAGCCATTTCTTTAAATAAGTGAAAAGAAGTTCCTGACCTTAAATGTCCGGTTCATTTAGTGACTGAAAGGAGACTTCTGAGGTCATCTCAGCAAAAACCTGCCCCCCCAACTGTGATTCCCCTACTCACTTATTTATTTTTGTTCATTATTTCTCTCCAAACGTCAATTAACTATTTAGGGACAGTCATTAATTCTTGAGGCAAATTCTAGAGGAAAAAAGAAAGTCTGTGTTCTTAAAGCAAAAGATGACAGGAAAATCCTAATTGATATAAAAAGTATCACCTGACAATGTGTGTATTCAGCAGGTGTTTAATACGTAGGGAGCAGTGGGAAAACAAAAGAGAAGGAAGGGAAGGAAGGAGAGGGAGAGAGGAAGGGAGGAAGCTGGCCCCGTGGAGGGAGCTCATCCAACCCCGTTGGCTTTCCCTCATGGTGACTGTCACACGGGCTCCAGCACCACCCAGGTCTCTGCTACCTCTGTGACTGTGCACAGCTGTACTGTCCCTGAGTCCACCCTACATCATGGAGCTCTGGTGTTTGTGTCTGTCCATGAACTAGTTAAAAGAGTCCCAAGAAAACCAACAAAGTGCACATGAGCCTTTTAAAAAATTTTTGGTCTTATTCACATTAATAAATTCTAAAAACCAATGGATATTACATAATAAAAGAAATAAAAAGACTTATAAAAGTATGAATTTCACAAAAATGGGAACACAGTCCCTTGGAGACTTGCCCAGGCAGCCGTGTGAACCAAGTGCTTCCCTGGGCACCCTGCTGCAGACTGGACGTTTTAGTTAACTGTTTGGCATCTGGGGACATCAAGCTTGTCTCTAGTTTGAGACTGTTATAAATAAAGCCACAATGGACATGCATGCACAGGTGTTTGTGCAAACACAACGTTATTTCTCTGGGACAAATGCTGGGGGGGGGGGGCGGGACGGCGGGGTGAGAGCTGGCTCATGTGGTGGATGCACAGTTTTATGAGGAATCCAAACTCCTGTCCAGCGTGGCTGCAGTCCCCTGTGTCTGCACCAGCAATGCAGAGGGCTGCAATTTCACCACAGCCTCGCCAGGAACCGCGGCTGTACCACAGTCACATCAGCCATGTCACTGGCTTAGCATGCCCTTCTCTTATGTGCGTGAGGCCTCTGCGTCCCCTCTAGTGTGAGTATGTGGCCTCTGCGTCCCCTCTAGTGTGAGTGTGTGGCCTCTGCGTCCCCTCTTTTGTGAAATACCTCTTCTTGTCTTTAGGTCATTTGCTCATGGTTTTAAAATGATGTTTTTCCTGCTGTTGATTTTGGAGACTTATTTTTCTATCTTAAACCTCTGTCCTTTGTTAAATATGTGGTTCGCAATATTTTCTCCCAGGATACAGCTCGCCTTTTAATCCTCTTAATGGAGTTTTCTGAAGAATAAAAACTTTATATTATGTAATACAATGTATCCATTTTTTCTGGTAGGGTTCTTGTGTTTGGTGTCAACTTCTTGCCCTGTCCTAGATCCCAAAGATTCCCTTCTCCCCATCTGTAAAAATTGTAGAGCATTATGCTTTACCTGTAAGTCCACGATATATTCCAATTTTTTATACAAGGTGTGAGGTTTTTTTGCTTTGCTTTTGTTATTTCTGTCCTGTTTCTATTTTGGCCATGGATGTGCAACTGAGCCAGCACCTTCTGCCAAAGGCTCTCTTTCCTCAAGTGGATTGCTCTGCACTTGTCAAAAATCAAGTGGGCAATATTCGTGTGAATCCATTCCTGCAGTCTCTGTCCGGCTCTCCTTATGCGTGTGTCTGTCTGCCGACCAATACCATGTGATCAGGATCACCATAGCCACATGATACGTCTTAACCTGGGTAGACCGATTCCTCTGATTTATTCTTCTTTCAAGATTATTTTAGCTATTCCAGGCCTGTGTCTTTACACATAAATTTTAGAATAATATTATTTATGTGTCTTAACATTGTGAAGATTTCAATAGGAATGGCATTGACTTTATAAATTATCTCGGGGATACAGACATTGTTGTATATTGAGATTTCCAATCCATGAACATGGTATGTCTCTTTGATTTCGCTCATCAGTTTTTTGTAATTTGTAGCATACAAATTCTGTAAATATGTTGCTAAGTGTACATCTGAATAGTTCACTTTCTTGGAGGATCTGGAAAGGGTATAATGTTTTTAAGTTTGATTTCCACATGTTTGATGTTAATTCATAGTAGTTAATATTTGCAATTGATTCTGTGCACTAAGCTTGTCTCCTTAGACCTGATGAACTCACTCATTAGTTTAATGTGATTTTATGTAGTTTTCTCAGTTCTCACCCCCTTTTCTCATCATGAAATCTGATGGTGCTTTCTTTCAGCTAAGTTTACAAATGTAATTTTTATAGATTAATATTAAAAATATGCACATCTTTGCCCAACATTTCTTCTTGCTATCTCTTACAGGAAAATAAAAAAAATATAGATGAATGCATGTTAAAATTGTGAGAAATTCTACTTAGGTATCTAATAAGAAAATGTTTTCATTACAAGTTAAATTTGCTTAAAGTTGGCCAGCAACTACAATTGTTGACCATGCACTATTTATAATCAGCTATTCTATTACTCCAGTTAGCTCACTGTCCTAACAACAAAGGGCATGCTGATGACATCCTAAGCTGGTCAATTATATCACCAAAATAATTCCCATGTGCATGTGGGCTGTGTGTGTGAGTGTGTGTGTGTGTGTGTGTGTGTGAGTGTGTGCACATGCACATGTGCTTTGCTTGTGGTAAGGTAAACAGGTTCTGGAATAAATTTATTATGCTGTCTAAGAACATATGGGTAGAGTTGATAAATCACAGTAAGTCATTCAGTAAATCACGGGAGAGCTTCCCCTTGTTAGCTGAAGAGTCCACGCTGGGACTCTTCTATACACAGTGTAGAAGAGCAAATTAAAATGCTACTGCACAGCCTGTGGCACCCTCTGAGGACTTGGAATTCAGGATAGTGGTGATCTGATGTGAATATCAAGCACAAACAATGATGGTTTGCAGAAAACACTGTCATCAAATTTCAAGGCCTGTGTCCTCTCTCTGCCCACACCATATCAGGGCGGTACCGGACACATTAAAACAGCAGCAGCCGTCTGTGTACTCAGTGTTGTTCAGCCTGCATGTATACCCATGGTCCACAGAGATTGGAGGCTCAAACAGAAATAAATGATCATATTATTCCCTCAAAAACAAACCTGACAGCCTGTCCACAGACTCTAAATACTATCTTTTGCTCTGTTTTTTACCTGCCCAATGAATACAAAGGCATAACGTTTTCTCCACTGTGGCAAAGCTGCCTTGTACTTGATGTTTCACATGTAAGCAAAAAAAACCAGGTCACGCCAACCAGGAGGCCAGCACGCAGGAGGCCAGCACACAGGAGGCCAGCACAGAGTGCTAAGCCCACGGCAGGACAAGCCCTTGCCCCTGCACCCCACCCTGCTCCTCAAAAGAAAATTCTTTTCTTTATTGTAATTGAATAATCTGGAACATATTAACTGGTTTTGAGTCCCTCCCAGTGGGAGGTCAATATGACTTTTTATTAAACAAAAGGATTAGATACATAAATCTCCACGAATGAAAGCATTGGTCTATTAGCCATGTGCCATTTTGTTTGGAAAGAGAAAGCCCTGCCAGTGGTCCCCAGGAAAAGAACAGGATTCACATTCAGACTTAGGGGCTTGTGACATTCCCAGAAGAATTTATCTGCATTTTCCCATCAGACAGAACATCTCTCCAAAACGTCTGGTGAAGCTGGTCCTCAACTCTCCATCCTGCAAACAGTGACCTTGTTATGGTCAATTCTGTGTTCCTTGAAAGTGAGTGACTGGGTGACCTCTGGTGGACAGGGGAGGTATGGCTGTGCTCTCTGGCCCTGGACAAGGTTGGGGGCTGAAGCCAGGTGTGCACCCACCTGGACTTATGTCCAGTCGTGGTCCCTTCTGCTAGAGGAAGGGCCCTGCTTCCTCCTCATGGAGTGTCTCATGAGGAGCTGTCCATACTTAGAGGAGTGGTCAGTGAACAGGAGAAAGAGCAGGCTGTGCTTGGGGTCTGTGGGCTGGCCTGGCTTTGATGATGGCGGGGTCCCTTTAACAAGGCCTGGGGAGGGCTGAGCTTTCTCCCCTCACACCAGGCCACCTCCCACGCTCTGCATACACCAGCAGGCTGTGGCCAGCAGCGGGTGCTACAGGTGCTGAGCCTCTCCTCAGAGACCATAGCTGTCCGGGTGTTGTCAGAAGTGTCCAAGACACTGAGGAAGGACAGGCCCCCACACCTTACATCCTACACATGGGCTGAGGCCCCACCTATGCCAGGACTTCTGCAGCATGTAGAAACCGTAGGGTAGTGGATTCAGAGTCCTCACCATTTCCGGATAGGCACCCCTCAGGGCTGCGCTGCTGAACAGTTTCACCTGGGACACACCCTGGACCTTGCAGCAAGTGTTCAAGGAGTAGGCGCTGTGTGAAAAGCACCTGGCTGTTGGTATATGAAGTTACTTCTTATTTTTTTTTTGGTAATGGGGATTTGGGGATTGAACCCAGGGGTGCTTTACCACTGAGCTACATCCCAATCCTTTATTAGTTTTTCTTTCTTTCTTTTTTTTTGAGTCAGTTTCTCCCTAAGTTGCTGAGATTGGCCTCTAAATTATAACCCGACTGCCTCAGCCTCCCAAGTCAGTGTGATTACAGGTGTGCTCCACTGTACCTGGCTCAAACAACCTGTTTCATCAGGTGGGTCCAAAGAATTTTATTTTCCTTTCAAAACATTCTACCATCTACCCTATTTCTCTCTCCTTTCTTCCAATTTCATCGACTCAAATACCCACAATCAATGGGCAAACGTCTTTCTTCTGCTGTGCTGGGTGGAGATTACCTGAGTGGGCAGGTCTTCATTCTCCATGACCCGGGGCCACCTCCCTCCATGATCCGCAGCAGCAGGCCGGCTTCCTGACCTCACTGCAGCACCCTAAGGCTTCTGATCTTCTCATCTCCATCCACCCACACCCACCCACACACTCCAGGAGCCTCAGCCTGGCCCTGTATTGTGCCTTTAGATCAAAACCACTTCTACATTAGAAAAATACCAGCATACCTCCAAAATGTCACTGTACGTTTACAATGAAAAATTATCTGAAAGTCACAAATTCTGAAAACTTAATATCAGGAAATGTCAGAATGATGTGCCTCAGGTTAGGATGAGATATTCTAATTTAGAGATGTTAATATGTGAAATCCATACAAGTTGAACATGAATGTGCTGAAGCTGCCAGTCACTCAAAAAGGCTCTCGATTACAGCAAGATATTTAAGACTGTTTCACAAAAGATGGATTTGGACTTCTCCAGACCAGTAGGATGGAACATGTATGTCAACTCAGAAGAACAAATTAACATTGCTTAAAATTGCTCCTCATATACCCTGGAAATTAATATTCTGACATACCTAGAAAATAAAATAAATTTCTGGCCAGAGACTGAGTTACCCAATGACTATTTCTACTACTACTACTACTCAATATGACTCTTATTTAGGAAAAAACTGTAGTTGTCTAAACCAATTCCAATTATTAAAGATTTCAATAACATAAAATTGTAAAGAAAGTTATTCTTATGCTCAGATGTACCTTCAATGTCAAGTTTATTTTCAATTTTCGAACGTGTAAGACAACATTTATGTCCTTAGAAATACATGTAAATTGATCCACGGTCTTGTGGACTCTTTAGACATTACAACAAACCCCTGATGGCATCTTTTACTCTAATCTTCTGCTTCTCATAATTTCAATATTTATAGTTAAGACATCAAACACTTCAGAGTTAGCAATGAACCTCAGCTGTTATGAAAACAGCAGCTTGTAAAATCACCAAGTTTTAAATTAGCAGCTCTTTACTTTGGATGTGTTAGGGAATCCAAAACTTAAAGGGGGAGTTAAGTGACACAAAGGAAGGCAAAGGCTGAGGGCCACCGTCTTCTGTGTCAAGTACCATTGCGTGGGCGCATTTCACCTGCCTCCCTCAGACACATGAACGGGGGATGTCCCGTGAGGCTGTGTTTAGGAATAAGGTTCCCCTCGTCACCCATGCAAGGCTCCTATCCCATGCACTGTTTGGAGCAGGAGTCTGGATGCAGAGATTGGGAGAGAGGAGCCAGGAGGAGACGAGCCAGACAGACAGAGTGCAGTGGACCTCACATGGGGTGCATGCTGATTGCTCTGACTCAGAACTGGGTCCAGCTGATTGACTAACGGCAAACAGCCTCAACATCCACCTCACTCCCCACATCTCCAACTTCAGACAGGAGACCTCTGCTGAAATTGAAATCAGCACTCCCTGGAATCAAGCATACATTTCACACAAAGAGGACTCCAGATCCACCCCAGAAGGTCAGGTACCGTGGACATTCACAATATCAATGATGTTACCCATACACCTCTGCACTGCACTGGTGACGCCCAGGCCAGGACAGCGGAAGCACTTAACATGGCGGCATTCCCCAGCATTTTGCTTGCAGCATGCCTGCCGGCAGGATGCAGCCCAACTCACAAGCAGTGGTTCAGGCAGTAAGGAAGGGAAAGCGTTTTCTCAGCCATCCATTCATTTCCTCCCCACCCTGCACTGCTTCTGTTTGAACCATGGGGATCCGTGGAAATGCTCTCCTTTCACACCCTTGCACTGTGAGGACAGCATATTTCTTTCTTTCACTGGCAGGACATACTTAACATAGGAGACAGGTCATCTCACCTTTTCCTTAATTTACTAACTCTGCTTTGAAATATTTAATTTAATCCCAATCATACTTTCCCAGTTCCCACCTTCTGCTGCTCACTACTAGGGAGGCTTCAAAATAAATCTGGATGATGGAAATTGCTAGAACAGAGGTAAGCAGTCTATGCTGCTTGTGTGAATTAGAGATTTACTAAAATAAGCTTGAGCAAAGGTACGCTTGTGAGAAACACTGCTTCGAGTTTTTGTTGGTATTCACTGTTCAATTTTAAGAAGGACAGCTTCAGTCAAGAGAGGAAGACTGCTGAGTTTCTGTATCTGCCAAGAATTGTGCTTAGTGGGGTTCAAAGATGAAGGAGGCAGAGGACTTGTCTAGAGAGCTAGATCAAACAAACCAGCCAGAAAGACAAAGTGAGGCACAAAGACAAAATCTATTGTGTATGATAGATGTTCAGAATGCATAATACTAATACTACATTGAACAGTAGTATACAGAATAACAATGATTATTCAATTAAGTCCAAGAAGGCAAATCAAGATTTAAAATGCATTTTGGTTGATTTAAATTCTGAAATGCTGGAGCGTGTTCGATAGTGATCATCTGAAATAGAACGCCACGTTCAGCTGCAGGGCAATGAAACGCTAAGGTTCTGCAGTGCGCTTACTTTCATCAGCACTTTTCTTAGGGTTTTTATAATCCTGGGGATTCTTCACACATTAAAAACAACTCCTTGTCTAGGGAAGGTGAACTTAGAAGTCATGCAGACACTTAAGAGTAAAGGTGCTTGTAATAATTATTACATTATGTGAGGCAGAGAATAAATAGCCAAATAATAAAATTACTACTTGAAACAATGAAGGAGGAATCATAAAACAAATCCAAAGTCCCAGAAGAGTGGAGGGCACTCTCCCCCCTTCCTACCTGATGTTCACTGGGAGTGGAACTGGACACACTGCAAGCCCAGGGCATGGACTGTCATGCACATCAGTTGACAGACAGCTTCCTGGGCATATGCAAAACCAAACACACTTGTAAGCATTTAAGAAAACTCGGTCAAGTAAACAACATGGAACCAGTCTGCTGTGAGTCGGGGAGGAGGATGTGTGGCCTGGAACCAAAGCAAGCAGTGTGGCATGACCTGTCCATTTTGAAGTGATTTGAACTGCAGAAGCCTCACAGCGATTTTAAAAGAGAAAGGGCGTGTCTGTCAGCTAAACCAGAGCTTAGGGATCACTTTTACAGGACACAAAAGAGCCCAGAGACAAGCACATCTGGCATGGTGTGTGATCACAGGGAGCAGGGGCCTGAGCAGAGGTCTGGCTGTGACATCAGGCCAGCCGTCCCTAGGGTCCCTAGGTCCTACCTCCTGCCATTGGCTGTGACTGTACCTGCCGGGCTACTTTTCACTGAGGCAGATTCACTCTCCTCAGATCCCACCCAGACCTGAGGAAGCAGGTGCACCCTGCCAGAGCCCCGCCCTGGAGCTGTGCACCCTGAGATTCTGCAGCCTGAGGGACACCCTGGGCATCAGCCAAGCTTCCTGGCACAGAGCAAGCCAGGGAGGGGCCCAAGTTGAGCAGAACATACTAAAACAATCCTTCCTATGAAGAATAAGATGCAGTCTGTTGTAGGTCGTGGGTGAAAACATCCGAATTCTGGCCTGCCAGGTGGGATTCCCAGCAGAACTACCCTCAATACCGCCACCCTGCCACCTCACCTCCTCTATCACTTATAAGCCTTCTCTGCTGTTCTTAGTATTCGGGGTTTCTTTTTCTCTTTAATGCACTTTTCTGCATTACCAGGAGGCAGGAATTCTGTGGTGAGGGCTTACAGGTTCAACTCATGAATCATTTTACTGAGCAGTTGCATTTGATGGAAGAGACAATAAAAAGAAATAATCCATCATCACCGTGTGCTGGTCTGTTTACCATGAATCATTTAAACCGGCCAGATACTGCATCATGCGCAGGACAAGCTGTTCCCTGCTGCTCTGCCTCTGGATGCCACACAGGTATGATGCAGACCTGGGCACGTGGTGAGTCACTGGCAATGGCAGAACAAAGCCTGGGCAAGGACACCTGGTGTCTCCTATTGATGCTGATGTCACGGGTGCTTTATTCCAGATGAAAGTGTTAGCTTAGTCTACGTAAAGCCTTAATGCTCTGGATTAGCCATTTCCAATAATATTCCCCAAGTAAGCAGAGAAGTGTTTAATGCTTAAATTTGTTAAAATATGGAGCTGTAGTGAGATCCATGATCCATTTCCTGAGCAGATTGAAGGATACTTGAATGCCATGTTTTACTGCTTTAGTTATTACTGATCTTCGTCTGTCAGTCACACACACACACACACACACACACACACACACAAGTGATCCATCTACATTTACAGATAGCTCAGATATCTTCATACAACCTAAGACCACTCTTAATTCTGGATTTATACTGAGGAGAAATAATCTCTTCATTTCTTAAGAGGAAATACACTGACTTCTGTTTTCAGATCAACTGACAACAAGCCTCTCTCTCCTCAGTGTTCCTGCGCACACATGTCCTGGGCACCTGCAACCTGACCCTCAGAGCTTACGAGGCCTTCAGCCTACTCACTGGGCAAGAGTCTATGTTTTAAGGGTGACATGGGGAAAGAGAGGACATTGCTGGCCCTAGAAACCATTGAGCTGGACAGCCAAAGGGTTCCCTCCTCCAGGGGCGGGTATTCCACAGGACACCTGCCCCCAGGTCCGGGTGTTCTTTAGTCTCCAGAGACAGAGTCCAGAGAGATGCCACAGGACACGCGGCCTGTAAGGCTGAGTCGAGGTTCGAGGAGGAGTTAGACCAGAGACCTCAGGGGGCCACCGACTGGCTCATGCCCTCGGGGGCAACAGAGCAGCCCCGTGGTCTCCGCCAATTGAGTCTGCTCTCCTCCTTGAGTAACACAGAGGTGCTCATCTGGAAACACGGAGACCGAACAACAGAACACACAGCACCTGCAAATCAGCAAGCAGGCCGCTCCGACTTCCTGCCAGTGGGGCCATGCTCCTGACTTTCTGCTCTTGCTGATCATGGCTGGTGGGTGCTTGGCGGAACCACCCTCCTCACGCCTCGGGCTGCAGGACCCTGCCGCCTGACCTTCACAGAGGTTCTCCTAAGTCACCTCAGATCCTGCAGCCCACGGGGTGAGGGCAACTCTACCAGCACCCATCAGTGAGTTTCATTGGCAGAGAGGAAGCTGTTCTGTGGCGTGGGGAGGCAGGAAGCGCCACTGACTCCCCCTGACGCAGGAAGCACAGCACTGCTGAGGTGCTTCTGGAGTCCCGTTGAGATGGTCCCTGGAAGGAGCCACACAGGGAGGAGCTGCACTCCCTCATCCCACAGCCTCTCAGCCTCCATTTCCATGTGCGTTTTCTCAGGATGCTCTGCGCACCTAGGGTGGAGCGCTCGCTGGGCAGACCGACAAGGCCACGTCCCGTCTGTGTGAACTTCTTGTGGGTGTAAACATCTGGGTTACTCCTGACTCGGCCCTAACCTGATTCGGGAGGACCTAAAAGCCCTTTGCTGTATCAAAGATTCTCTGGGGCCCTTCCTGTGGCCAAAGCCACTTGATAATAAGAGACACCAGCATCGGAGCAACAACAAAAATAGTCTAGCAAATGAAATGGTAGCCCCTGTGTGGTGGTGCCAGACCTAGGTCCCTGAATCAAGTACACAAAGGCTGTCTGGGGACTGTCTGGCACGGGAATGATCCATGTCAAGTACAAAAGGCACGTCTGCTCACTGATGAGAAGGTCACTGTGAGGTCACTACGTGGCTGAATCCCACCACAAGCCAAAGATGGAGAAGCCCAAGGGGCTTGGCCTAAATTCTGGGATGCAAGGGAGAGAAGGGAATTAGGAAGGTAGAATACAGAGAGAAGACCTGGCAGTGGAGAGCTTTCGACAAGAAGCACGGCGTCCCTGGGGAAGGGAGGACAGAAGGTCCAGTGGAGGAGCCGGACTCCAGAGAGTGGGGTCAAGCTCCCCGCCTCCTCCACCCTCTGTGTCTGCAATGCTGCACGAGAGGACCCTGTGCCCTTAGCCATCTGCCTGGTCCAGGGCCCCCACTGCCCTGTTCGAGCCTTCTCCAGGCCTCCTTCCCCCAACGCCTGTCCTGGGGGCGGAGACGGCTAACAACAGGGACCGCTCAGCCTACTGGCTCTCACTGTCACATGCCCCGTGACCTAACCCTAACCCTAACCCTAACCCTAACCCAGATCCCTTCCCCCACACGGAGGCAGCCGAGTGCAACCAGGGCCTTTAGGGGCTCAGGCCTCTCCTACCCTTCCACCTCCTCTCTAGGGGCCACAGGCCTCCTGTGGCTTCCTTCACCCAGTTTAGTGTGTGAAAGGCAGAAAAGTGGTGTTTAGAGAGACCCAGACAAACCCTGGCTCCCGTGCCCCAGCACGTGACTTGGTAACCAGAGGTTAGCAGGAGGCTGTTTGGCATCTGCAGCACAAAGAGGCACCTGGTCCTGGACTGGCCGTGGACACAGTGTGACGATGTGTCCAGCTCCTTCGTAAACTCAGGGCCAACGGATGAGGGTGTCAGGGTTCCCTCACGCTTCCCACACGATCTCAGAGACAGCCATGGACTGCCCAGAACACGCAGTGTCAGCTTCTGAGTCCTAATTCCCATGGGGTCAGATGGGACTTTAGCTTCCTGCGCACACATGTAAACCCCAAGCGTCATCACAGGATCTCAGGTAGGCACGAGTTCTCCAGTTTCAACCCCCATCCCCATGAACACGTGCACCTGGCTGAACTGGACAGCACTCTTGAAGAGACAGGGACTGGTACCCACTCGTGCAGTTTGAATGTTACTGACACCATCATCACCACTTGGGATTAGATAAGGGCAAGTTTTCACACTCTAGGAGAACTCCATTTTTTTCTACTACAGAGGGTATAGAAAGACAAAGCATTTCAAGCCAAGAAAGAGAGAGAGAGAGAGAGAGAGAGAGAGAGAGTCTTTTGCCCCAGGGAAGATGTGAGTCGGGACTTTCTACAGTAATGTTCAACCTATGAATAGATTCGGATGGTTGTGATGCTCCTGTAGGGTTTGGAAGACTCGTGACAGAGGCAGAGCATGGGTGTGAGGTCCACGAATCTTTTGGGCCCTCGTTGTTCAGAAGCGTCAGGAAGCAGGAGAGCTAGTGTCCGCCCTCTGCCTGTTCTCCTGCCACAGCGGAACTCACCTGGCCCTCTGCAGGGGCCGGCCTGCCCTTCTAGAACTGCTGGGTTATTAACTTGAGACAGGGTGACACTGGCTGCCAGTGCAAACATCTTTATCAAGCTCCTGGCTACGAACGTGATGCAGAATTGTTGTTCACAGTAGCTAAGGGTGACAAATGCTAGAATGTCATTAGTTCTGCTGAACCACTCTCAAATAGGGCCACACACAAGCAAACGCTGACCTTGTGCTTTCCCTTTCATTTTCTTTAAAATGTCACTGACACAAGGGTGTAGAGGCAATGGTTGCCATGGAGACAGTGGGACTGGATTAGGGTCTGGCTCCTGGGTGACACCTCGGTCTGCAGCCCCTGGCTATCCAGTGCAGATGCCAGCACGCACTCTGCTGGTTACGGAGCTCAGGGACGTGGCACCGTGGACGGCACCTGGCTCCTGGTTAAGTAAGCCATTCGTGGTCACACCCTGTGACTCTCACGTACATTATTAATGACAGCCCTTAGAAATAGGTCAAGTGCTTCCTGCCTCCAGTTTTTGTCTTGGGAGCAACTTCAAGCTTTGCCTGGCTAAAATGTGGGGATGAGTGGACATTTTATTACATCATGAAATTACGAAGAATCACCTTTAAGCAACATTCAAGCTTTCCTTTCTTTTTTTTAATTACATGAAACTTGCCCGGGTTAAGTTCGACATTCATAATAATCCCTTAGCAAAAACAAGCCTTGATGGGAGTTAATTGTTCTCTTCTCCTGTGACAGGTGCGCTGGCAGGATTTCAGTTCAAACACTGGTGAGTCAGCGCGTCCTGTCACCACGGCAAGGTGAGGAGGTCAGGATGGGTCACAGGCTCTGAGTCATATGACTGTTGCTTTCCGGATGCCACTTAAGACCTGAGCTCCCTAAAGAAGGTTCCTGGGCAGCCCAGCCCTCCCACCACCCATCCCTGTGAAGGAGACCAGAAGTCACCCTGGACTCAGTGCCCAGCTCTTCTGGCACAAATCCACGGCAGCTGCTTAAAGGCAGTTGAAGATAAGCTATTATAAGCCACTTTCATTAAATCTCAATACCCAGGAATGTAGATTACATTTATCTCCTAGATGTCATTATTATGCACAAACAGAACAAATTGAAATAGTACTTGAGAAACAAACAGCTAGGAAAAGAGAGTGAAGAATCAAACGCAGAAGGAGAAATGTTCAGGGAGCTGCACTGGTTTCCATGTGGGTCTCGGCTGGGGGTTTGTGGTTGGCTCTGGTTGGCTTCCCACTGACTGTGGAGAGCCTGCCATCTTGTGGGAACTCCACACACAGCCTTATCCCAGCAGCGTAAAATGTTGGAGAAGTGGGGCGCAGTGGTGTACACCTGTAACCCTGGTGGCTCGGGAGGCTGAGGCAGGAGGATCATGAGTTCAAAGCCAGCCTCAGCCAAAGCAAGGGGCTAAGCAACTCAGTGAGATCCAGTCTCTAAATGAAATACAAAGTAGGGCTGGGGATGTGTCTCAGTGTCAAATGCTCCTGAGTTCAATCCCCAGTACCTCTTCTCCTCAAAATACCAGAGAACTGGAGACTTCCCCCTTGTTAATAGTCTGGAGGAGGATGCTTACACACAGTGGCGTGGACACTGTTTCATGCAGGCAAGCTGTGGGGTCAATGGCCACTTCAGAGTCATCCTCATCCTGAAGTGGGATCAGGGTCCCTCTGTTCTTTAGGGATCATCCCATCATGCAAAAAAGGGAAATGTTTTTAGGCCTAATTTAATGTTGACATAAACCTACATTTTTATGTGATAGTTTGAAAACTTTTCATTCTAAACACCGGGTCAAGGTTAAAAGGCGCATTTGTAGCATTAATTGTAAAATAATAGTGATAGGTATTTTTTTTTCTGGATTTACAATCACGAAGCAGAAAATAAGTGCTGAGTGTGCCCTCAACTCAGCTCCTGTTAAACATGTATTTTGCCTTGATTCTTCCAAGGAATGTGTTGTTAGGAAAGGAAGAAACAGGATACATTAGAAGGAAGCAGGCTGGCAAAGTCATGTTTCTTCAAGTTCCTTTAAGACCAGGCTGCGTGGTGGAGGGAGTGCGTGAAGAGGGGAGAGGCATGCGGGTGGTAATGGATGGCCTGCCCCACCCTAGCTCTAATATAAAGGGTGAGCATGTGGTTGAGAAAATCAGGCAAGTGGGTGTGCTGTTGACGGTAAGAGCTCTCCTGATAACAGGGTGTGTTCAGCAAGTTCCTATGCCTCATTTGTACCCAGGTCCTCTCACCCATGTCTAACATGGTATTAAGCACCTTACCCACAGGGATCTCCTTTCCCGTTGGGTATCGGTTTTAAGCAGCAGACTCAAAAGGAAAGGCTAGAAAGGTGGAGTTTTGAGAAAGAGTAGAATGCCAGAAAATTTAGATCTATAGTGCTGATGGTAAACAAGTCAATTTCCAGAATTACTGTACTTAACATTCGTAACCACTAACCCAAGGTTTGACCCCATGCTAAAGTCAAATATCAAAGCAATATGAACCTCAAACCTCACCAAGATTGTAAAAGTGAGATGATCCACTGGTATAAACATAAGAAGACCCACAAGAATCACAAAGCCCTGTATGTATGATATTTTATGACTTGCAAAAAAAGCTTGTTTTATTGCTAAATAATACAGTTTTCTGTGCAATGATCACTTTGGAAATGCTCCAACTGATCTCTTCATGTATCTGGAGACTTAAGAGGAAAGTGCAGTTTTGCTCCCAGGAGGTATTCACAGGGCATGTTGGTCAAACACCAGCTCTAGGCAGGAGCACTGGACCATTCACAAGTCTGCACACCAGGCACACATGTGCACAGACATGCACAGACAGGGACACGACCTCTAAACCAGCTGAGTGCTGTGAGATTGGGCTTCTGCTTGTCGGAACAGCTGGGGACAGAAATCCCCACCACTTTCCCTCCTCAAGGCCACCCTGGACATGCAGCCCGGGGCTTTCCATGCAGTGCTCCTTCTGCCAGGGCATGTCCAGTTAGGGATGCCCAGGGTGGAAAAGTGAGAAGCTGATTTCAGGCAGTGGGCTTTGTCAGAACCGCTGCTGAGCAGCAGATCCCTGTCAGCAGGAGCTGCTTCTCACCCCTTGACTCTCTCCTCTGCAAAGTGAGAGGCTCTGACAGATGGGCTTTCTGGCGGCCTGGGAGCTGGGTTTCCACATTTCTATCACTTCTTCCTGGGCGACCACACTTCAGTATTACTGCTTTCTTCTTTTCCCAAGTTTCTGTTGTAGGTTGAGGCCAGTTAACCCCAAATAGTCTTTTTCTTTAAGTAAAATATAATTCTGACAGGGCCTTTTTAACTTCTTGACAATGTTTTTGCCACCAACAAGATAAATCATGTCTATAGACCTGGGTGTGATTTTTCATGGGATTTCATGATGGTGACCGGGAATGCAACAGGACATTAGTCTATGGCCAATTTCTTATCCCTTGCCCCCATGCTCACAGTCATTGACACCTCAGTTATGGGCAGACAACAACCTGTGGCTGCCCCAACCAGTCCTTGAGGTTCAGCCTGAATTACCCCATCACACTGGGAAGACCCTTCCCAGCTCCCAGGTGGACCCCTGCTCACCAGCTCTCAGATGCAGCACAGCTGGTCCTTGGAGCAGTGCCCTCCTCCGTGAGCACCGCCTCCCTCCTAAATGGTCTCTGGTTTGAATATGGGTTGGCTTTGTCCCCCAAGAGTTTACTGCTGGGGGCCTGGTTGTCAGGGGCTGGTGTTGGAAGTGGGGCCCAGCGGGGGTCCTCAGGTCGCTGGGGTGTGCCCTGGGAGGGCTTAGGCAGCGCTCTGGGACTTGAGCTCGTTCTTGGAGGACAGTCACAAGGGGGAAGCCTGGTTCCACTCCGTGCTGACCTCCTCCTTGGGAGGTGACCTCTTGCTCCCACACAAGCTTTTCCATTGTCATCTGCCATGAGGTGACACAGCCAGGGGCAGCCCTCACCAGAGCCTGTGCAACACCGAGTGGACTTTCAGCATCCAAGACCACTAGCCAAATAAACATCTTTTCTTTATACAGTTAGCCTGTCTCAAGTACTTCATTAAGGTCACAAAAACACAGACCAAGACACCAACCCTGTGAATGACGCCCCGCGTTGCTCGGGCTGCGGTCACAGGAGCCATTCATTCTGAAACTGTTTTCCTCAAGTCCAACTTTCAATCCATCCCAAATCCTGACCTTCCTACCTTCAGAACACAATCCGGATCTCACCATTTCTTTCCGCCTCCACATACCACCCCATCAGTACCACTTCCCAATAACCCCATGGGCACTCGGTTCCCTGCTCCCAGCTGTGACCACTACCGTGACGTCTCCACGGAGCAGAGCTGCCTTTGCAATGAAACCCAGTTCATACCCAGAGCCCCCTCCACTTGCAGAGGCATTTGGAACAAACTCCATCCTTCCCACGGGCTCCAACATTCTCCCTCACCTGTGTGACTGTGGTCACACCTGCTGGCCTCAGGCTTCCTCAAGTGCACACCTGTCCCCTCTGAGCCCTGTTCATTTTCTCTCTGAAGGGAACACTCCCACCAGCTCTTTGCCAGGCTCCTCAGGTGCTGCCCCTCACGCCACCTGAAGGAGCCTCCCAATCAGCCCACGTGGAAGAGCACCTCCCATCCCCTCCCTCCCAGCCCTGGACCACAGCCACATTTCCCCGTGCTCCCCCAGCGGAGCAGCACCGTGGGAGCAACTGGACTTTCCTCTCAGAACTGGAGCAAGCCTGTGAGAAACAGGGTGACCTGTCACTAAGGGCCGAGCCTCTGCCCTCTCACTGGGGTGGGGTCTACTCCCTTCCTGCTTCGAGTTTGCATCCTAGTTCAGATCTGACCAGTGCCTGTGGGGACTCGCGTCAGCAGCAGAAAGGTGTGCCTGAGAAGAACGTCACCGTGGTGGGGGCCACTCACGTGCATCACCCCCATGACCAGAGTCCCCCTTTAACACACCTTTTACACAACTTGTTGCCTCCAGTAAAGAAAACCAGCACCTTGGTTCATGGGCACTTTTGCTGTTCCCATGACGGAACCTCATCTATCACTAATGAAAACTTACTATGTAAATGACAGCTCCCATTGTTCCAAAGGATGACCGAAAATCAGGACTTCAAAACTCAGAAGAAATAGAGATGTTTACACACAAACTAGTATTTTGGTATTCTGACCAGAAAAGCAGCAAAACAGAAATGCGATTTCTTACACGCATAGACCTTCACCTAAGCATTCAATAAACAGTTTTGCCCTGTGATAGGGATAGTTCTCGCCTGACGGTAGCCGGCCATTCTCTGGTAGCCACAGTTGCTCTCATAAGGAGGCAGTGTAAGCCTGCCAAAGTCCACTCCCAGAAGCCACTCACCGGTGGGCACAGCTGCGGTCCAGGTGCAGCCCGTACTTCTCCTCTGAGGACAGCCCGTCCATCAACAAGTAGAAGACCAGGAAGTTGCTCTGGCCCAGGGGCTGGGAAACCAGTCTGGACTTCTCCAGCATATAGGTATGAATTCTGGCTGGTGAAGGAGAGAAAAGGGATGCTGTCAGATGGCATTGACAGCTTCGCTTCCATGAATTTCCCTAATTCATTACAAGAGATAAAAATGCAGTTTCTTTTCCAACAGTCGTGTTTTTAATTTAACAGACTGTCTTCTAGAGCAGATTTAGGCTTAATAGAAGTGCTGAGCTGAAGGCACTGAGAGTTCCAGTAGCCCCCTTCCCACCCACAACCCGCTATTTTCTCCATCAGCATCTGTGGGTTCAAACCCAGGACAGAGTTGAGACCTTGTTCACTACAGGCCCCGGGTCACACTGCAGCTCACTCTGTGCTGCATGCTCCATGGCATCAGAGAAAGATACAGGGATGGGCGCAGGGCCAGGGCATCCCCCAGGACCCCCACCACTGGCACCTGTCTCTATAGTGACCGAAATGGGCAGTAATCTCAAGTTGAGGTCATAATTTTAAAATTTTTTGTTCATCGTCATTTGTTCTTCATAAACAAATGTTTGGCTGGAAACATTTTCTGTTTAATTTTAAGAATATTAATCCTGAAATGATTTACTGCACAGGGGGATTTTTTAAAGCCACACTAGTGTGAAATACACTGTTGTTTTGTCCCTTGGCCATGATCCAGGAGGAAGCACGAGGTGGGCCTGTGGGTGAGGACCTGGAGACAGGGCTGACTTATATGCAGACTTGTGCCCGCGGTTCCAACTCCGCTGAACGCAGAGCTCACTACTGAGCAGACTCCACGTTGTGTGTCGTGCAGCGCCTTCAGTACCTTCCATCTAGATTCAAAAGCAGCATGATCATTAATCATCCTTGTTAGCTCATCTCCAGCAGTGAATAAAATTGCTGAGGAGTAGCAGGATTCAAATGAGTAGGATTTCAAATTTAAAAAATAAAAATGTCTTGAAGGAGATTTTGGATGGGAGCAAATTCAAAAAACAGCCCCCCATGCCAGTGGTCATGAGACTGCTATTTTCCCAAGCAGAGATGAGGCACCCTTTCTGCTGTGTCTGAAGTGATACGAGATGAGATGAGGAAGATGGTGCATTCCCAAGTTCAAGAGGACCCCTCACGTGAGGGTCCACGCGGTGGAGAGTCTCCCACTATCAGATGTCCTGATTTCTCAGGACATGCATGTTTCCAAAGCTCTCTTATGTCAGAAATAGTCATGACTAGAAATACACATGCAATCTTCATGTGTGTTTACACATGAAAGTGTTTCTCAAAATGTTTAGGTACCAGGAAAACACGTGTCTGCAGAGCAGACGTGATGCAGTTTATCACAACAGACGTTCTGCGAAGCTCTGCCCGTTGCCGTTCATCACGAGAGCAAGAGGGTGACATTGGCTAGCTTTTCCCTGCCTCATTCTCCCCTCTGACTTCCTGCAGACTCTCTCTGCAGACCCATCAAGCTGCTGAGACACAGGGCAAGGCAGGCTCTCAGGAAGCCCACTGTGCCCTCTTCCCCGGCAGCCACCAGAAGTACCTGCCACTGCAGAGAGCCATGCTCTCTCTTTCACACCTGTACACATGTCCTTGCCTGTCACTCCTGGTCACTCAGACTGAGGTGAGGTGGGAGACTGGGGGGGCCTCTCCTGAGAATGAAACGTACCCATTCTCTCCCAAAATGAGACACTGCCAATCTCCACACTGCTTTAATGCCATTTTGCCCATCCACAATATAGGGAAGAAAACATGGAAATATCTCAGGACCCCTCTGGACTTCACGAGGAAGGAGCTACCATTCCGAGCACCTACTGTATGCCAGGCCCTGAGCCAGGTGACCTGCAGTCCTGCCATGTGCCTTTCATCTTTCAACCTAGTGGCTTGTCCCAAAGCCCAGGCTGACTGCAAGAAAGGATGCTGCTCTTCATGTGAGATAAGATCAATTAAAGCACTCTGAAACCTCAGGAGGGCCTCAAATGAAGTATGGAGTATAAGGGTGACTGATGACGACAGTGAGAATGGGTGTTCAGTGCTCACATCTCTGCTTTGTTTCTTCAAAATCAGGATCTGAAAAATGTGCAAGGCAAAGGCACTTATTTATTTTCCATATCATTTGTGCTAACTCTGAAGGCTTAAGTTTCCCAAGTAGGTAGCATGGCTCAGCACATCTATCGGAAGGCATTTCCTGCCGTTAAGCAAATTTAGTTTCAAGTTAAATAGATTTGGGGTCTTCAGCCACAGAAAACACAAAGAGCCAAAGAGAAAATACAAAAAAGCCAAACCAGGTCCCTCGCTCTCCTCTTGTAGCTAACTCCAGCACTTTTCTGGAGATAGTATAAGATTTGACTTGAAGGCGAAGGGGAAAGAAAAAGGGGGTGATTTAACCTATTCAGTCCCAGGTTTTCAATTCTGCAAATATGTCCATGAAATTGTCCCAGCTGCACTAAAATAGTTTGGAAATCATGACCCAGAACTTGGATGCCCTTCATGGTCACTAAGGACAGAACTCAGCAGTCCTAATAAATAGAACACTGGGACGATACCACAGCTTTCAAAGCTGTCCTATAAAGAGGACACTGAACTGACATGCTGTCTGGGACGCCTGGACAAAGTGGACTGGAGACCACTTAACACACTGGCTTTTCATGGGAACCGTGAGGTTTCGGGGTGATGCGCGTCCCCTGCTCTAGAGGGAACAATGAGTCACGGGAAGTTGAGCGACTGCCGGAGGCTGCCGAGCTGGAGGCAGAGCCAGGGCCAAGCCAGGCTGCGCTCGGACTGTGCTCTCCAGCTCCCCCAGCAAGGTGGGGACCCGCTGGCTCCTGCAAACCTCCCCTCTGGACCTCCCTGAGTGCAGGTGGAGCCTGGATCTGGCACTGCACACACTCTGGACGGGGAGAGTCTGACCGGTGGCCTCCCAGTCTCCACCGCCCTTCTCCAGGAGGCTGTATAGGGACGAGCAGGAAAGGCACAAGAAGCCACCCTTGCCCCCAGGTGCCCTGCAGGACACCCTCTGAAGGTCCTCCTTCCGTGCTTGGTGGCTTGGTGCACAGCCTTCTCTTCAATAAGGAACATCCAGGAGGAGAAATCCCATTGTTGTTTGAAAACCGTCTGGTGGGCCTCTCAGGTGTGTGATGGAGGGACAGAGGATTCCGCTTTGAAAGTCCACTGTGGAGGGAGACTTGGGACTCCAGGGGCAGGGGCCACAAGGTGCTAGGGTGATGATGCCCTGTTGGTCGCCTGGCAGTTGCTTCCTCCGCCGGGGTATGTCCCCCTGGGAGGCAGTCGAACCAGACCATCACAGCTCTTACAGGAAGGCAGAGAGACGGCGGCCGTCAATGGTGGCTACTCCGAGCAGCTGGACCCCGCCCAAGGGAAGAGGCGAGCTCAGTCCAGCTGCATAGATGAAGAGAAGGAGGGACTGGCATGGGCCCCACGACCAGTAACCAAGCCTAGGTTGTGCCAAAGCCCGACCCCATGGCCCAGCTGTCTCATAGGAATGTCCCTCAAACTGGACCCCTGCAATCTAGGTTGTGGACACTGGGGACAGCAGGGACAGGAGCAGCTAGGCTGAAACAGCCAAGAGCCACTGGGAGTATTGACCTTGGACGCTGGCTGAGCATCAGGAAGCTGGTGACTGGGAGGAGCACGTGGCCTGGGGTGGGCCTCTGCCCCACCTGGAAGAGGCTTCTCCCCAGGACGGCTCCTCTCCAGGGAAGGCAACCCCATCAGCTGCGCAGATGCTCTGGTCCTGGGAGGAGAACGGGGGACGTGGAGTCCACCACATCCCCGCGCAGGCTTCACCATGGCCCCTCGTCACACCCGGGGACCTCTGCGCTCTTGGACGAAAATCACAAACCGTGAAGGATAGGAACAGTGGCACAAGTCTCAAGGGAGAGGCCCCAGGGCTGGGGGACCTTCTTGGCAAAGTTCTCCTTACGGTCCTCGGCTGCCTTCTTCAGACCTGGCTGTGGGCAGAGCAAGGTCAGTGCTTCTCAGACCCCCCAGGGCCACGCACACTGTGGGCTGGGAGTAGCTGCTTTGTCGAACACAGAATCAGAAGGAAAAACACACTAGGCCCAGAGCCAGACTCAATGCTATTTATTAATTAAATTACTCCAGAATGGAAAGAATCGTATCTACTGTCAATGTCTCATAAAACAGAGCTTTATATCTTCTGTGTCATGGTGCGTGGTCATAGCCCCAAAGGACTGTTGGCATTAAATTATAAAAGTGTTACTAACAGCAACGGTGAGGAAACATCCAGCATCTCCCAGCCCTAAAATCAGCAAGGTATCACTCCCCGGCCGTAGAGGGACAAGAACTGATCACCCAGCGGATGAGTGGGTGTCCTGAGGAAGCAGAGTCTGCCCTTCAACCTGCGCCTCGTGCACGTGGCCTCTGAGCCGTGGCCTTGCCGCAGTCTGGAGACCTGTTGTACTGAGCATTTAAAACTCACAAGACCTGAATGGGAGATCCATCAGAATGGCTGAGCCTCAGCTTTTTAAAAGAGGGTCTTTACATTAAATAGTTTAAAAGGGTCACACATACAGCTTCTTAAAGTGGCCAATACTTATTTTTCTGAGCAGTGACAGTATTCTCCCTTAAACCAAACATACTTTGGAAAAGTAAAATTCTTCCCCCAGGCTTGGCTGCAGGCTGAACTGTGTCCCATCTAAGGACACACCAAAGAGCCCAGCCTCGCTACTGTGACCTTATTTGGGAACAGGCCACTGCCAAGTACTCAGGTTAGGACGAGGACACTACACAGGCCAGGTCCTAACCAATGTGACTGGTGTACTTTCAGGAGAGGAGAGCCAGGGTGAAGGCCACGGGTCCAGAGGCAGAGACACGAGTCGGGCAGACACAGCTGAGGAGCAGGGTGAGATGCTGAGAGGGGGCAAGAAAGGGTCCTCCTGGAGACCAAAAGGTCATGGGCTCCAGCCTCTGGCTCGGAGGATAGCACACCTTGGTTCTAGGCCGCCCATATTCCTGTTGATCTGTTGTGCTACTTAGGATCTTAAATTCCTCTAACAGCTCACATGTTAAGGCCTGGCCCAGGACAGAGCTCCTGGAGGTGCTGGGACCTGCGGGACGTGAGGCCACTTGGAGGAAGTAGCCACTGGGAGCATGCCTTGAAGGTATGTTCCCCTCCCCCTTCTCTCTCTCTCTCTCTCTCTCTCTGCCTTTTAGAGCACCCTTGCTCCACCACGTGCTCCCTGCCATGGTGTTCTTCTACCTCACCACTGGCCCCAAAGCAGTGGAGCCTGCAAACCATGGTCTGAAGCCTCAAACCATGAGCAAAAGAAAACCTTCCTCCTTATGAGTTGATAGATCTCAGGTATTTTGTCACAGCAATGAAGACATGACTGACACATTAGTTGTAGCAGCTCTCCTACGCTAAGACAGACACTCCGACTCAGTCTCAGGTCCACTCTGTTTTCCTTTATGCTAACTGGCACCAGGAACCAAGTCAAAGCTGCCAAGTCCCTTCACTAGACAAAGGGCACCAGACCAACAATGCGCAGAGTACTTGGTTTCTGGACTGGAGGCTGTGGAGCACAGAGCAGCATCCTTGAAGTAACCCATCCCAAGGGTCCTGTCTCAGTAGAGCTGTCTACCTCCATAGGGTCTGCTCCTCTTCCTGTTCTAGGATATAGGTGACAAGGTGAGTAAGCACACAGCCACGCAGTCTGTGGGGTGGACTCCTGTGATTGGGTGAACTCAGTCCATTTCTGAAGCATCCAGCAGTGTGCAGAGCACACCTGTGTGTTCAAGGTGCTGCCCACATGGTGGAGGCTGTGCTGTGTCCCTGGCCTCTTCTCCTTTCCAGTGTAAGGAGTTCTAGTTTTGCCAGCACTCCAAAGACAGGGCCCTCGAAGCTTCCTCTCCCGACAACCATTCTCTGAGCACACATATATGTCTTAAATACGGGAAACCAAGCCCTGGGCCTTGGGCCCCGGGCAGACCCACCAGGCTCTTCCATGTGGTGCCGTGCAACTCCCCTGGCACCGCCTCTTAATACAGCTGCGATTCTGCGTTTCTCTTGATTTGAAAACCCATAAAAATAACCCCTAAGGCAATTGGCCAGATTTTTAAAAGAACACAGTAGGAAACTCTCAACCCTACAAATGTGGGCATCAGAACTGAAGCAAGGGTGCCAGGACAGTGAGGGAAAGTGGAAGGGAAGAGTGGGGAAGCCTGGGGCCTTCCCTAAGGCTGGGTCCTGTTTCCTAAGAAGGGAACGGGCAAGGTATCCAGGAGGCTGGACGTGGGCTGAGCGCCTGCCCAGGGGTCCCTAAGGATGCAGGGTGTCTCTTGAACAACTCAGGTTCGTGATATGCTCGAGGCTCCTGCCACCGTGCACTGCCTGGGAACCAGGGAGCTGGTGGACGCAGGTGCCGGGGACCTAGGCTGGGGTTCAGTGGTGGGACTGACAGAGGGCTTGGCCAGTGCTTACTGCAGAGTTGCCGGGTTCTTTTTAGAATGTGCGTGTAATTGTTTTCTAAAGGAAACGTCCTGAAGAAAAAAGACATTAACTCCACCCAAGAAAAGGAAATGAGAAAATGAGTTATGGCCCCCACTCTCAGAAGCCAGTGGCTGTCACCCCTGGGTAAAGAGCACTGGGTTGAGCAACTCTCTTGATGCCCAGATGCACTCCTTGCCTGGCCAAGGTGTGGGCAGGAGGCCTGCGTTGGTCAGGGCTGCGTTGGAAGGGCGCTCTCCACCTTCACCACTCAGCAGGACCCTGAGGGCCTTGGTGACAACATGTGGTGGGCAGGCACAAGCAGGCCTGAGACTCTGCATTTCCAACCAACTGCCAACAGCGCTGGTCCTGGGGCCAGAGGCCTGTGTGGCAAGGTGCGGCCCCTTCACTCTGGAGCCTGCTGTCCTTGGGGTCTTCTGCCCACTGAGCCAGCATGGCCACGCCTACCTCCAATCTCAGAGAGGAAACTGGTCGTAAGTAGAAGGCAGGCCTGTCCTGTCCGTGGAGGGCCAGGTCTGCAGGCAGGTGGCCTCGGGACCCGGTGCTGCAGACCAAGGGCATAACAGCTCTCCTGCTGAGAAATGGAAGCCTCTGCCTCTGGCTTCACATCCCAAAAGAAAAGTCCTCTTCTTTCTCTTGAGTGCACATCATTTACCAGATTTCACTGAGCAGAAATTTGATCTTTACCTTCACTTGCGGCAACCAGGTGTTTCTTTACATTACAGTCAAGAGGAGCCTTTCTGGTAGGGGTTGGAGGATGACATATGGTTTGGACGTGAGGTGTCCCCCAAAAGCTCATGTGTGAGACAATGCAAGAGGTTCAGAGAAGAAACGATCGTGTTGTGAGAGCCTTCACCCAATCAGTGAGTTAATGACCTGATGGGATTGAGTGGTAATCAAGGCAGGTAGGACGTGGCTGGAGGAGGTGGCATTGGGGCCGTGGCTTTGGGGTCTCTATTTGTATCTGCCAAGTGGAGTCTCTATCTTTTTCTGCTTCCTGATGGGAGTTGCTTCCCTCCACCATGATGCTCTGCCTCATCTTGAGCCCAGGGGAATGGAACCTGCTGTCTGTGGATTGAGACCTCTGAAACTGTGAGCCCCCAGTAAACTTTCTTCCCCTAAAATTGTTCTGGTCAGATCTTTTAGTCACAGCAGTGAAAAGCTGACTAAAAAAGGTATCTTGAAAAAGACAAATACAACTGAGCTCTTTAAAAAATCATTTATAATTAGTGAATATTTGCATCCTCGCAGATCTTATAAAGTCACTTCAAGATTAGGCATTCCACCAACGAATGTATCTGTACTAATTTGCATGATTGGAAGGAGGTAAAATTTCAAGTGGAATCTAAGTTAGTTGAAAAAAATCTCTTTCCAGAACTGGAGGTTAAACCCAGAGGCACTCTCTCATCCAGCCACATACCCCCAGCCCTTTATTTTCATTTTAAGACAGGGTCTCACTAAGTCACTCAGGTTGGCCTCTACTGTTGGGATTGCAGAATGCACCACCACTCCTGGCAAATTAATTGAATTTGAAATGAGAATTTTTTCATAAAATACACATAATTATTTAAACCAAACAAGAGACTGGTTCTGTGTTAAGTTTTGTTGGGTGATTATTTTAATGTTTGGATTTGTTTAATTCAGTCTTTCTAAAAATACAGATTTGGTTTTATTCAAAATGGAGTTCACTATGTGTTAAAGAAATCATATAAAATTGTGATTTATGTAAGTATCCGAGTTCCCTTCTACATGCAGCAAGTATGAGTCAGTTATCTTTAGTTTGGTTCCACATTGTATAGTTTTTACATTAAAGGCTTGAAAAGGCTGACCCTGCACGTGAGGATGTCTCAGACTCAGGACCCGACCTCCCAGGCTCACAGGCTCACCCAGCCCCATGTGCCTGAGTCTCCACCTAGTTCTAAAGCAATGAAGCTTTGCAGGGTTGGCAGGAGGTTTTCAACACATCTGCGATGAGATACAGATGCTCTCCTCTCTGGGATGCTTTATGGACAGCTTCCCTCCACTGGGTACCTACTTAGAATGTGACAGAAATAGCCAGGCACAGTGGCACATGCCTATGATCCCAGAACTGGGGAGGCCGAGTCAGGAGGATTCAAAGTTCAAGGCCAGCCTGGGCAACTCAGCAGGACCCTGTCATAAAATAAAAAGTAAAAAGGACTTGGGGTGTGGCTCAGTGATAAAGCACCCCTGGGTTCAATCCAAGTATGGAAAAAAAAAAAAAAGATTGTGACAGAAGGTGACCATGGATCTCCAAGGTCCCGCAGGCTCTGCCTTCCCCTGTCCACTCACCTCCAGTCATGTGCTTCTTCCTTTCACAGAACTGCAGCTCCGAGTACTTGATGAAGCAACTGGACAGATCGTTGAGTGTTGTCCTGGCGTGTCCAAAGGCTTCCAAGATGCATGTGACCTGCATCAAGAGGGAGAATGTCACCCATATATTCAGAGTCTAAAAATGAAACAGGGGAGCCAAGTTGGCAAAGGGGCAGGAGTGTTCCATCATCTCACAGGCTCCACACTTCCAACACCAGGTTGACGTTTTAAGGCTACTTGCTCCTCAAATGCAAACTATTAGTATGTGATGCCTCAAATTTGTGGCCACTGTTAATAAAATGACACACGGATGGTACATTCACACCTGTCGGGAGAAAGATCACTCACACACTCACACTTTAAGGTTATTCAAAAAGTTAAACTTGACCACTATATAGCATTTGGGGCCTTGGAGGGGAGTCAGGAGAATTGAGACAAGCCCTAGTTAGACCTTATTTTTTAACAATAAACTTACGCGAACATTGGCACAGATTTCTTTACTGTCCACACACACTGTTCAGCCAGAGACCCCACGTAAGCCTCCCCTGACTGCAGTTTTGCCCCCTTGCAACAGCTATCTCCCACAGAACCAGGAACACAGCATCTGGGCGAGGGTGTTTCTTCGTGCACCTGTGATCGTCACGGTGCCAAGCCTTCTCCCAAAAGTGACCATCTGAGAGGCTTGAAGAGCATCTTCCTCAAGACAGGAGCAGGCTAGGCGCAGTTCCCCAGCCCGCCACAAGACGAAGCACCACCACACCCATTGCTACTCAGGCCGCTAGTCTGTCCCCTGTCATTTCTTGCCACAGTCTGGCTGGGCACAATTCAGGAGCCACTTGTCAAAAGAAACAAACTTTATTTTTAGAACCACACACGCCAAACAAAACAGCTCCTCAGGAAAAACCCTCAGAGCCCAACTGCCACCACCGGCTTCCCACAAGCCTCTTCCTCTCCCACAATCCTCCTGCTCTTGAGGCCGATTGGCTGGGTCGTGTGGGTGGAGCCAAAAAAAGTCCCCCAATGAGCAGCTCCGTGGTCTGAAAGGACGGGGAAACAGCCCAATGAGCATCACCGCAGAGGAGCCAATCAGTTGGCAGGTAGAAGTTGCTGGGGCCGCTGTGAGCCAATCATCAGCTGGCAGCTGGAAGTTTGCTGGCAGCTGGAAGTTTGCTGGGGCCCCTTCGGCTGTGGCTCTCAACAATTTCTGGTGACAGTACATTTAAAGAACTTTACTATGAAAATTTTAAAAACTCTTTGAGTTTACTTTTTAATTTCCTAACATCTGCTGTACTAAGGCATTTATTTCTCCCAGAAGTATACTACATTTCCAAAGATCATAAAACCACACTTCCATGCTAACCATAAAAGTGCCCAAAGTTGTGATAATGGTGAATGAGGTCTGTGAAGCCATCTGCTTGTGACGTTGGTAGTTTTGGAGTTCAGCATATTAAATCCTTAAAAAACTCTATGCCTGGGTGTACACAGAATAACCGTATTTCAAAGACTATCAGAAATAACTTGATAGAAAGCTATAGAAATGTTGTCCAAAAAAAGTTGAATTTGTACATGTTAGTTTCTTAATTTTTACTTTTTTATTTTAAAAAAGCCAAATGTTATATATATATATATATATATATATATATATATATATATATATATATATATAATAGTGAAATTAATAATGGCAAATGGATAATATTGATTACACAAAATTGAATTATAATATTGATTACACAAAATTCACAAAAATAAGATGAGACTTTAAAATCATTTTGGTTCTTAGTTATTTTGGTTTGGTATCGGATAATAAAGTGATGTTTTTATCTTTCTATGAAAGAGCATTTTAGGTCATTAGCACTTGTGCCCAACAGGAGTGTGGGTGATGGGTAGACAGAAGTGCTTTGGGACATCTCCCTATCCTGGCTCAGGCAGTGACGGTCATGACCTTGGGCAAGTCCCTTCATTCCCATGCACCCTCCCTTCTCTGGCACATGAATCACTCCCTCCTCCCGTAGCTGTGGCATCCTGTGTGATGCCCTCAGCCTCATGACGTCTGACACCAAGTAAACATTCGACAAACGATGATTTTGTTTTGTTACTGATTTAAACCACTGCAGCCAGGTTTCCTCTGTGCTTACCACGTGGCCGTGCTCCAAAGTGAGGTGCGTGTGCACACAACATGCCCCCATCCTCATAGCCTGGGCCTTCCATGCACAAACAGGGACACAGATTAGTACCCTTCTCTATCCTCAGAGCTGAGTGCTGCACTGGGTCAGACCCCGGTCACAGGGCGGCCACTGTTGCAGTGACACAGGAAACATGCCACACATGAGCCAAGGTCACTCCCGTCAGGTAGCAACCGTGACCACTCATGCAGCGCTCATCCACTGTCCCCTGCTGTCCTGTAGCTCAAGATTTAAACGCTAATAAGCTCTGAAGAAGCCAGTGGTTTTCATATTCAATTAGCCCCTTGGCCAATAGGTGGCACTAAACAAATACCTGAAGAGACTGAGAAAACGGACCGGGCACAGTGCTACTGCTCGCCTTTGTCTTTTAAACAAAATAATGAGAATGCCCCACAGTCACAGCATCTGAAGCAAAAACATAAGTGAAGGAGTCAAAGTACGGATCCCCATATTTAAAGACTCAAATTTCATCCGCCTCGCTTTTCCCTGCTGCATTCCACGGTGTCCACTCCAACACTCCATCGTAAGAGTCTATTCTCCTGCGGCAGCAGCTTATTTTATTTTCTGTAAGTAAAAAAATCCATGGCCTCCTGAATAAAAAGCGATGCCTCCAACAATCAAGGGAGCCAGTTGCCACACTCTAAGTTGCTCAATAAATGCTTTTCAAAGCGATTTGAGTGGAATTGAAGTTTTTTTTTACAGTTTAAATTCATTTGAGCTGAAATTGGTGAGAAGTTCCAGGCAGTTTCTTTCCAAAACATGACTTTGCTGTTCCAATCATTCTAATGGCACGGAAAATCCCCTGCCCTGATGCTTGAGAACACACACAGGGGCCAGGAATCTACACCCTGCTCGGCGGATCTGAGCAGATCTGAAACTGCACAGGGATAAGACCAGTGCGTGTGGCCTCAGGTTCCCACCCTGCGCCGGAGGACACAGAAGGAGCCTGCTGCACCGCAGAGGCAGAAGCAGCCCACGTTGGCTTCTGACAGGTGGCACCTGAAGTCCAAGGCTGAAGTTCAGAAACAGCCAGGTGGTCCTTAAAACCTAACAGGTGACCTGAAAATGATTTCCAAACTCATTTCCGGACCTCAACGCAGCCCCTCCCTCACCTTCCAGTCACCCCCACAGCCCCCCCCTCCTCCCTTCTCATGATGTTGGGCTGTGACTGTGGCACTGTCCAGGGCAGCTTGCTCCCAACCCCTCCCTTTTGGCCTTCTGCCCCTGCACTCCCCTGAGACTCCCCTCCTGCGTGGGCTCTCAGGGGCCATGGAAGAAGCTTCTGTCCAGGCTTCTCTCTACCATTTTTGCTTCATTCTCTCTGCCAACTGCAGCCAAAATAACCCAGTGGTTCTTCCTCTCGTGCCTCTCTGAGACCCAGGGCCACGCTGCCCGCTCTCCTTGCACGGTCATCCTGGAGGAGGTGTCCTGTGTGCGGAGGGCAGCCCCACCCGATCCTGGGCAGCTCTGCGCACACTCACACAGGGCCCAGGCTGCTGCTGGCTCCGTCCTCCTCCTCCTGGGCTCACCTAAGGAAGGCTCCTCGACTGAGGGTGACCTGGATTTCAACTGCCTGGGACGTCACCATGTGGCAAGGGAGCTCCTTCTATTCGCTTCATTAACCAGATCTTTCTTCCACGGAGGAAGCACTGCCCCTCTCCAATGTACTTAATTTCACCGAACCCTTGTAATCCCAAAGATTTTCAGTATGCTCAGATCTATTCTGCACTTGCATTTGATCCCGGGACACATCCTCGGATGCTTCGTAAAATCTGGCTGATTTTCATGAACCACTCCACTGCTGAATGACATTCATGTGGTTGGGAATTTAAAGGGAAACAAAGTCTGTATCGACAAACCATGGTTGATATACAGAGTGTAACTGCCCAAGCCTGGACGATGGTTTTCCATGAGATTATAAATCATTTGCTGTGGCATCTTTCATGGGTCATGAGGAATGAATAAAATGAACAAGGGAATTAGAGGCAGTTGGACTTGGAATTTGCTGACATTATGGCCCTGGCTCCCAGATGCTGGTTTGGAAGAGTCATGCCCACCTCTGCCTGGGGAGAGCAGCTCAGGTGTCTTCCCCTGTACACTAGGCATCCAGAGGGCAGTCCAGAACTTTCTCAGCCTGCACCCTCACACTGTTATCTTAATGAACGGTTGAGTCTCTAAGTTAGAGGGGAAACTACTCTTCCCTGTCATTCCTATTAAGTCAGCTGTGTTGCTTCCATTAGTTAACTGTGCTCATGTCATGACCATGCTGCTTATTCATGCTCTGACATTTCGGTATTGGTAATTAGCATATTAACATGTTAACATATCTGAACAAAGAAAACAGGCTACGCTCTTCTTCCCAAGTTGACTGCAGACATTAAATTCTGAACTGTGTTAGAGAATGATGTGACCCTCGATATGGTACGAGCTCAATAAATGGTCATAAAGTTTGTGGGGGGTTTTTTGGTACCAAGGATTGAACCCAGGGGTATTTAACCACTGAGCCACATGCCTAGCCTGAGTTGCCGAGGCTAGCTTTGAACTTGGCAATCCTCCTGCCCCAGCCTCCGGAGTCAGGGGGATTACAGGCTTGCACCACCACGCTCTGCTAAATTGAAGTCATTTATGAGCACACCTGAGAGTAGATAAGTAAGCTGCAGAACTGATTTGATATGCATTCTTAATGAGAGTCGAATCTCCAGACTCAGGCTGAGCTCAGGAATGCATTAGAGTAGATTTAAAATGTTAAGACTTAGAATTAAAAGTACGATATGTAATACTAATCCATGTGTTGAACAAAAGTTTCTCTCACTTCTGGACGAGGGATCGGATACTGTGCATTTTTGGACATTCCCGAGTAAACGTCTCCACAGTGGAAATAACCGCCCTGAAGTGCCAGCAGCACAGGCAGGTGACATGCAAGCACACAGCTCGACATTCGCAGCCCAGTGGCTCAGAACTTTAACTTGACTCTCAGACAGACGGCAGTGTTTGGGGGAGCCCGCTGATTTATTTCTAGCAATATCTCTCCCTGGGGGACACAGGAGGAAGAGAGCACGGTTTTTGACATAAACATGCCGTGGTCTCCTGCCATCAGTCTTCTCTACCGTCCCTTGTCTATGCCAAAGTGTTTCCCCTGTGTATTTCTCACGTTCTCTCACTCATCACCTGACACAGCCCTGCCCCATGGCAGGGTAAGACAGCGTTGCCAGATTCACCTGGAAGCTAACAGGTACTGGCTGGATGAGCCAGCCAGAGACTGGGTGAGTTCCACTGTGTTCAGAGTGGCTTCCGTGTAGGCTGAGGACAGGAGAGTCACGCCCGAGGCCGGAGAACTCACAGCTGTCTGGAAGAAGGCTGGGCCGTGCCTGCTAAGGGAGCTTCCTGCACAGGCAACAGAATCACTCTGGCGTTTTGAGAAGAGAAGTCACATGACTGCAGCCCACAGTCCAGCTACCTTCCTCTTGCCATGGACAGTGTGAGTGGCCAGGGGCTCCCCCCACAGCACAGCAATCCTGCCAAGTCCAGCCTGCACCTGAGCAGGCGGGGCTCACCTCCTCATGTGGGCCTTCTCCCTGGACCAGTGCCCTCTCGTCCCTTCCTCCTAGCTGAGGGACAGGGCCTGGGCCCTGTCTGACTCTGGCAAGCACAGCTGTCCTGCCCTCCAAGAGTGGCTCCTTGGACATGCACCAGAAGATCATCAAGAACCAGGAAGACAGGGAAGCACGAGGAAGGGCCCTGAGGCCATCCACTGAGAGACAATGGCATCAACCTTCGATGACCTGAGGGACGCTGGATGGGCAAGGGAGCCAGGACGGTGGGACACTGAGACTTTGTGCAGAGGGAGAGAGGCTGGAAAGGGGGGTGCTGGTTTCTGGCTGCAAAAATGACGGGGCCATGAGCTGCTTCTTCCACCTGCTGTGCCCTGAAAGCCCCGGCAGCAAAACTTCCTAGAACCGCGTAGCAGCAAGAGGCAGCGGGTGGATGACACCGGTCGGGCCCTGGGCACAGCTTCTGAGTTTCACTGTGAGGATCCCTCCAGCTGGTCCTTCATGCCAGGCTGTGCTCTGCGTCCTCCTGGCACCTCGGAGATGCAGAGCGGGGTGAGTCTCAAGGGCCAAGGGCCCCAAGGCCACCCGGGCTTCTGGACTGATTCAGGTTCAGCTCTGCGGTTAGGTTCATCACTGCCTCAGCTTCACTTTCAGATGCCTTGAGACTTTATTATCAGTGCTCGATAATCCTCAGGTCAGTGTCCCTGAAGTTCCAAACTGGCACTTCCTACAGGAGCATCAGTGTCCTCTGACTTAAGTCCAACCATTTAGAGCAAATGTAACAAAAGAATATGTTCAAAATATTTTAAATGCACTAAAAATAAATGTTCACTTGAACATTAAGTTGCACCAGGGCTTAATCAGGTTTTTCCTTTCCCTTGTTTTTCCTTCCCCAATTTCACCTCCTTTTGCCCGTGACAGCGTCCCACCTACTTGTGCGTGACACCATCCTTTGCTCAACATGCTCACTCACACATCTGCCCAGCCAATGCAGCAACTTACGTGTTTAAATCTGGCGTCGAATGCAGCCCTGCTGGAGTCAGACCTGAAGGTCAGGTGCCGCATGATTTGCTTGCTGGCCTCGGACTTGCCAGATCCTCGCTCCCCACTGAGAAAACAGGGAAAAGAGGTCCACTAGTTCAGAGAAGGCACTGAAAAAATTAGATAACCAGAAGTGATTCCAGACGCAGAGGTGGCAAGGAGTGACATGAACATGTCCAGTGACTCTTCACTGGACACACTGGCCTCAGACGTCCGTTGGACCTACGTGTGCTGTGTGGGGACGGTGTCCCAGACATCCAGGCTACAGATGGAGGTGCCCTAACTTCTCTCCCTGTGACCTACCCAGTAGAACCACAGCCCCTGCTGCAGCAGAAAGGCTCAGTCTGCCTCAGTAGGGACACAGCAAGGACGTCCCCTGTGTCTTGAGTGACAGCCATCTAGAGTGGGAAGAGCATGTGTCCCAGAGCCACGGGGTGCTGCATTGCATCTCTCTGCACCTCCCAGGGAAAGTCGCCGTCCTCCCCAGCATGTGCTCCCCTCCTGAAAACAACCTGAAGCCGCAGCCACTCCTGGGGCGCGAGGTCTTGGACCCTGAGCAGCCAGCCTGGCCCTCGGGAGGTCCTAGAGGGGACCCAGGTGGTTCTATAATTAGTCTTCTCCTCTAACCTAGGGAGAGCTGTCACCCCCAAGCTTGCAGTTTATGATGACAACACTGACGTCCCCACGTCCCTCACTAGCTTATAGCATCTCTCCAAATAGTAGCCACACTACATTCCTGACACCAAACGACCTCAGACCATCCTGAGGTTCCTACACAATCATGACCAAAGCAGCCTGGTACTCAGTGACTTTATTTATGACTCAGATGGAAAATTCATATAGATTTAATCACTGAGCCACATCTTTGGCCCTTAAAAAAAATTTGAGACAGAGTCTTGCTAAGATATCGAGGGCCTTGCTAAGTTGGTGAAGCTGGTCTCAAACTTGCCATCCTTCTGCTTCAGCCTCCCAAATTGCTAGTATTACAGACATGCGCTACCAAGCCCAGCTCACAAAAAAATTCTAAAGTCCTTTTATTAGAACTTTTGCAGACTTCTGTAAAGCAAATTGTATTCTACTTAAGTTGGTTAAAAGGCCTGTTATGGTTTAGATATGAGGTGCCCTCCAAAAGCTCTTGTGTGAGACAATGCAGGAAAGTTCAGAGGTGGCATGATTGGGTGGTGAGCCTCAACCTAATGAGTGCCTTAATCTACTGGAGTGGATCAGCCGGGTGTGACTGCAGGCAGGTGAGGTGTGGCTGGAGGAGCAGGTCACAGGAGTCATGCCTTGAGACATGCATTCTGTCCCTGGTGAGCACAGCTCTCCCTCTCTGCTTCCTGATGGTAATGTCCAGACGTCCTTCCTCCCTACATCCTTCTGCCAAGATGTTCTGCCTCAGCTCAGACACAGAGCCATGGGGTTGGCCATCTGTGAACCGAGACCTCTGAAATCGTGAGCCCCAGATAAACTTTCCTTCCCCTGTGCTGTTCTCCTCAGGTCTTTTGGTCACAGCAGTGAAAAACCTGACTAAAGCAGGGCTTTTGCCAGAAAAGTCCTTAAGTAAGTCCCACATTGTTAATGAACGTTTCCACTCTCCTCATCTGTATCTTCCCTTAACGTTTTACTATTAGAACCTCAAATTTTCAACAAAATCAGACATTGAAAAAAAAAACTCAGAGGTAAAATTAAAAATCTTCTGTTTTGGCACTAAGTTATAGGACACCGTTCAGGAGTATTCAAGTCTTGCTCACCAGGTCTTAAATTACCCTTGCAAATGCCACTTCCGGGACACAACATGAGCACAGAACAGTGTGTAAGCCACTTCGGCAAATGAATTACACGGGATCAACCCCACTGGGTGGGGTGGAGAAAGCCTCTGCTTTAGACAGGAGGACTGTGGAGGGGTCAAAGCCACATGACAACGCACAGTTTTGAAAGAGAAGAGAGAAGGGCCACAATCAGAACTCCCTGTGAGCTCAGATCTGGGCTTGGTTCTGCAGGCAAGGACTCGGTGAGGCTGCTTGGAAACTTGAGAGAAGGAACAGTTGATATGGCATTATTAATCTTAGAAAATGTCCCAAAGGAACACTGGTTCTATAAATTATTATCAAGTTTCCCAGGAGAAAAATTCCATAAGCAAATACATGTAGAACTCAGGTTAAACAAAGGGAGCCCGTTGTTCCACCAAAGGCACTGGCTGGGAATCGTGGACTCCATGTCCTGGCAGACCCCAAAGAAGGGTGGTCACTGGCTCCTCCCTTGCCTGACCCAGCACACCTCGGACCAAGTGACAGAGATTCTTATTGATTACTCAGTTCTAGAGCAGACCATTCAGCAGCTGTCCCTTCAAGTATTTGTGACCATCATTTTAGGGAAGATCAGTAGGGCTCTTGGTGGTCCCCTTGGGTAGCAATAGGAAGTTGGGGTGCACTTCCTTCTGGCCACACAAGGGGTTTAGCTTCATTTAGGCTCAGAAAAGCCTCTGAGCTGGCACACTGTAAATGCTCAGTAAATAGTAGTTACTGATGTCAATGCTATTCGACACTCCCCACAATCTCATCAATTTACAATATTTCCTAAGCAATTTTTAGATGTGTTTCCCTTTTCAATAAAGACCAGGAAACCCAAGAGTAAAGCAGACAAAAGAGAGCTGCTTCATTCAGGGATGGGTGAGGGGCCCCAGCCTACGTCTCTCATCCCTGGAGTTCTTCCAAACAGTGTGACAACTGCTGTGCGCCATCTTAAACCTAGAACACCAGAGTTGAAACACATTAATCAAACCCTCCAAGGGATTTTTGATGAAATCGATGATGTAAAAAAAATAAATAAATGCTTAATTTAAAAAATTAAATAAGAACCTAGGCAGGTTCCACCTACACTGTCTTTGCGTCGTTTAGACTTGCGTGCCACTTTCTTTTACACGTTCGGTTTCCAGCCCCCAGCACCGGCAGTCAGGGAGGCCAAGCTGTGCACACTGACAGATGTCTCCCTCCAGCACAGGTTGCGTCGAATATAATCCTCTGACGCAGAGTTTAATAGTTAAACATTTCTTGAATCTCTCAATATGTAAGCTCAGTCCCTCACCCCCACATCTTGTGATAGTCGCCTTTATTTG
This sequence comes from Callospermophilus lateralis, assembly GCF_048772815.1. Taxonomy (NCBI): domain Eukaryota; kingdom Metazoa; phylum Chordata; class Mammalia; order Rodentia; family Sciuridae; genus Callospermophilus; species Callospermophilus lateralis. The sequence goes on along the minus strand of NC_135316.1, from coordinate 108,224,688 downwards.
AAGAAATTTTGCTCTAGTGAAAACTTATGGGGTTAAAAATCACCATTACATATCAAATTTAAAAAAAAAAAAAACACCCCTGGGAATATTTCCTGGTGAAGCATGAGCAGAGGGCAGTCAACACCGGAGCCGCAGGCAGGGCATTCGCTGCCGGCACCGAGAACATGGCTCCGGAGCACCAGCCTCAGCTTGCTGTCTGTGCGCTTCTTAGGCTTGAGAGCCGACTCACTGTGGTTTTAGGTTTTAAATCTTCAAAATGAAATGAGTTTCAGGTTAAGTTTGTTGGTATTGATTCCACTGCACTTGGGGCTACTTCTGATAGGAAAGATGTCCCTCCGTGTGACAAGTCAATTGTACTTACTGAAGTGATACACTGGCCGCCAGCCACAGAGGACGTAAATAAGTGCCAACCAGGACCAATGAGGACATTGTCCCCTCCGAGCTCCTGGGGCACACCTGAGCATGGGGATGGGCGAGGTGACTCACCTGAGAAGGAAACACTGAGGCCTCCGCTCCTGGAACAGCTGGTGAAAGGCCCTCTCTGCGCAGGAGAAGAGGTGGGGAGGCAGCGAGGGGCTGGGCCTCCCTGTGTGGCTCAGGTAGAGCTGAGAGACCTGGAGGCGGGACAGGAAAAAGAACATGTGTGCAAGGTCCGGACACTGTGTGAGGTCCAGGACGCTGTGGAAGGTCCAGGACGCTGTGGAAGGTCCAGGGCGCCATGTGAGGTCCAGGACACTGTGCAAGGTCCAGGACGCTGTGGAAGGTCCAGGACACTGTGCAAGGTCCGGACACTGTGCGAGGTCCAGGACGCTGTGGAAGGTCCAGGGCACCATGTGAGGTCCAGGACACTGTGTGAGGTCCAGGACGCTGTGGAAGGTCCAGGGTGCCGTGTGAGGTCCAGGACACTGTGCAAGGTCCGGACACTGTGTGAGGTCCAGGACGCTGTGGAAGGTCCAGGGCGCCATGTGAGGTCCAGGACACTGTGTGAGGTCCAGGACGCTGTGGAAGGTCCAGGACACTGTGCAAGGTCCGGACACTGTGCGAGGTCCAGGACGCTGTGGAAGGTCCAGGGCACCATGTGAGGTCCAGGACACTGTGTGAGGTCCAGGACGCTGTGGAAGGTCCAGGACGCTGTGGAAGGTCCAGGACGCTGTGGAAGGTCCAGGGCGCCATGTGAGGTCCAGGACACTGTGTGAGGTCCAGGACGCTGTGGAAGGTCCAGGGCACCATGTGAGGTCTGGGACCCTGTGCAAGGTCCAGGACGCTGTGGAAGGTCCAGGGCACCATGTGAGGTCCGGGACACTGTGTGAGGTCCAGGACGCTGTGGAAGGTCCAGGGCGCCATGTGAGGTCCGGGACACTGTGCAAGGTCCAGGATGCTGTGGAAGGTCCAGGGCGCCATGTGAGGTCTGGGACACAAGGTCCAGGACGCTGTGGAAGGCCCGGGACCCTCCCTCCCCTGACGTGATGACTCCTGTCCCATCTGCTACAAAACTGAAGGGCTCTCTCCTTTCAAATCTCATTTGGATCCACAAAACACTCATAAAGTTCCACCCGCTGAACACATTTCAAGGCATAATATTGAGTTTTACATTTTATCCTTCATTTCTTGGTTCACAAGCCTTAAAATATTCTGCTGTCTATAAGAACAACATAGAAAACTCCAACAGATACCCGTGAAGGAAGCTAGAACCATGTGTCTTGGTTTAGATGTGGTGTCCCCAAAGCTCCCATGTGAGACAATGCAGGAAGGTCTGGAGGAGAGATGATTGGGTCATAGCCTTAACCAGGTCCGTGAGTCCATCCCTGATGGGATTAACTGGAGTGGCAGGGGGCGCTGGACGAGATGGGTGTGGCTTTGGGGTCTACATTTGCATCTGGTGAATGGAGTCTCTCTGTTTCTGATCACACGTGAGCTATTTCCCTCTGCCACTCTTCCTCCATGATGTTCAGCCTCCCCTGGAGACCTGAGGAATGGAGCCGGACTTCCCTGGACCAAGACCTCTGAAACTGGGAGCCCTCAAATAAGCCTTTTCTCCTCTACGATCGTGTGGTCCGGACCTTCAGTCACAACAGCAGAAAAGCTAACTAAAACACCGTGGCAATTCACATCCCACACAATCTCTCGCCACCCTGAGCGCTGATGGCCTAAGTGAGCAAGGCTTCTAAACTGAAGGATGAGAAACTAGTCCTCCTGAATTGAACAGGAATTTACACATTTATCAGAAAAATACAGATTAATTCACTTAATGGTGATATATGATGCTACAGGATTTGTTTCTAGCACTGTTTGTCCTTTTGAGTTTTTACTGAATTTTCATTACATTAGAATGAAAACATAAGGAAGACAGAATTCAACCTTGTCTCCAGAGAGGAAAGCCCACCTACACACCGAGTGCTGCTGTTTTAACCAGAGAGGAGAATCATCGCGCACTGTGCTGGGCTTGGGGTTTGGGTTGGGACTCGGAAGGTCTCTGAAACTCCCAAAGAGGACCAGCAAACAAACCCGTCAAACCAACCTCAGCAGAAAACACTAATAATTTAGAAATCTGCAGTAGAGATTAATGGGTAAGTATAATGGTGTTTCAATACAAAAAAAAAAAGGCATTTTTAATTTAGAACACACTAACTAGGACTAAAGCTTTCAACAAGAAAAACTTTTAGAAACTTTTAATTGGAGTTTTTTAGTTTCTTTTCTTTTTTTTTTTTTTTGTAAAAAGACACAGCTAATATGTTCTTTGGGTAGATTAAAAACCAAAAAATAATGGCATCTGCAGTTTTTGAATGATTATATGCATGAATGTAAACGTGTACAGTAAACGTGGATGAAAGGTAGCAGCTGTGGGGTGGTGGCAGCTGCCGCACCTGTGTCCATGACGCTGAAGACCCCGTGAGTTAACACACAGCATCATGTGAGTACCACCCGGAAAACACGCTGCAGTTAGACCAGGGCGTGTTTTCTTACTGCATCTTTACAGCTGCACCTCAGGAGTAAAGAGAGAAAATGTGGCATCTGTAATTTGCAGCATCTAAAAGAGTCACATGGACGGTGGGCACACAGTCTAGCGTACTTCATTGACACTTTTGTGCTTTTCATCATTTTCCAGAAACTAAACGAACAGTAAAACTAATGAGATCACAGCCATCACACACCCCCTGTGTGCAGCTGTGGAGTGCCAGCCCAGGGTCCCGTCCTGGCAGGACAGACGTCGATCCTAACACCGCTTCACTTTCCCCAGTCCCCTCGGCGTGACCTGATTCTGCTGGGAGTGCCATGAAGTACCAGGAGCACGGGGGACAGCAGGGACCCAGAAGCATGCGGTTCTCATGCTGCTTCTTGAAACCCTTCGGGGTCTCCTCTCCTCTCAGGCTGAGTTTCACTAGAGATCAGACCTGGAGAGGAGCCTGGCCTCTCCAGACGGTGTCTTCAGGATGACCCCACTCTTCACCCGCCTCCTTGCAGGTCAGGATCCCCAGATCCACTGGGTGACACTGGTCAGCGCTGTGATTCCTAATCGCCATAGTGAGACAACATGCCCTCCTCCATGTTTTCTGTCAGAAAGTGAGGTTTTCTCCTAGCTCTAGCTCTCTGAGGACTGACAGGCCTCTAGCTTGTCCACTGCTTCTCATGTCCACTGGGGTCATGATCGCGCATGCTCCTGTGTCCAGCCAAGGTGCTCAGGCCGACCCTTCCTTTCTCTCTCCATGTCACCTTCTTCTCTGCCCCTCTGGGTCACTGGGGACAACACAATTCCAGGACCGTGGACATGTCAAGCATTCTACCTCAGCTCAAGGGTGGGCTGGCAACAGACCAGCTTTGCTGCGTCTCTGTGACCTTGTCAGACCCTCTGGGAATACGGATCAGGGAATTAGGATCAGCTCCACCCTTTCTTCTTCTGTGCACCCATGACGCCTCTCAGTGAACTGCCAGCAGATGGCAGAATCCGGCACGGGTTCATTTCTGAGGTTACCACTGACTTCCATAGATTATGAAGAGGCCATTCCACTGCTGACCCCCATCTGTCTGACCATGGTGACCTCACGGAAGCTGCCAGGAGCTGATGGCTTGAGGTGGCATGGGCTCTGGCTTCACACACTACTGACAATGTTTCACTCGTGTGCAGCACCTAGGTACAGGGGCATGTTGTGGAAAAGCTCATGTTTTTCACAAAAAACTGCATGTGAGTAAAGACGGCATTTGCTTCTGAGATCCTCGAGGGTGGACATCTGCTGAGAGGAAACCCTAATCTCACTTCATACTCCAGGCCTAGGCCCGGTTGTCAACATTCAATCTTTGAACGTCTGGCTCTTCTCAAACTGGACTGTGCCTTCCATGGTCATGTATTGCTCATCTCCAGAGCCCTCTACGCCCTTTCCCCTGGTATCTCCCTCATTCTTGGAGCCTCAGCCCACTCTCTTCTGTGGATGGCCTTTCTGGCCTGGATCCCATTTCTCTCCTTTCATCCTCCTGACTCTCAATCAGCGCACCCTCAACACGGCTCCTGGGCTCCTGTCCTCAGCGCAAGTGCTGTTTCTGATGCTCTTTCGTGTGACTGGTGTTCCGTCTCTAGAATGTCCGCACAATTTTAAGGATGAAGACAACAACGTGGTGTCTCTCAGTATTCCACACACATTATCATGTTAATGGATTCCACAGGTGTTAACTGGCTTGCTTGCTTCTGACTTTAAGGTTGCTTTTTGTAAAGCTAGTGCAGAAAGATCTAGCAACTTTTCTATCTTCTCTCCCACATTCTACATGTTGAAAACTAACAACGTCACTTGTCCTCAGCATGAAGGGACAGCACAAGTCCCACTGCTGGTCTGCCAAGCTCCCCTTCTCAGCGACTGTGAGTGTCAGATTGACGTTGCCACCGCAGCAAGAGTCTAACAGACAGGGCTTCCTGTGCCGAACGTTCACATTCATCTTGGGATAAACCTAGCCAAGAAGAGGTCCTGAATCCATGATTAATGACTTTCTGGAAGTCAGAAACGGACATCCCCAAGGCCTGAGACAGATCCCCAGTGTTAACAAGGAGAAGGTGAAGCACAGCTGGCCTGGGGCATTGTAACTCTGAACATGGACGCTCTTCTCCTGGCCTTCATGATCTTCACAGGTGAGATCACACCTAACGTGTTTTTATCCTTCCAATACCCCTATCACCATGGGAAGAAACCAAACCATTTGGGAAATAATTATCATTTTAAAAAGACAGACATATAATGATGATCAATAGACACAGAAACGATATTCTTTTGTATGTCCAGGGGACAGCACGGTCACTGTAATGCAATTTTTTAGATTATTAACCTCTAGCACTGCTGCAGAGGATGCTCACTAACCTAAATCACTACACCTGCCCCTATTTAAGTTTTGTAGACCATCAGATTTTGCATAATGGAGGGGTTTTCTGAAAGCACCATGCCCTTTGGAATTCCCTGGGACCTGCAGAATGAGGTAATCGTATCGTAAGCTTTGTATCATGCGCTTTTACTTCATAGAGTCTTCTATTTATATCCTTCTTATGTTCCATGACATTTAGAAATGATGAGCATGAGTGAACTGTGCATGCAAAACATATATTAAATGTTAATATTTGTGTATTAAACATGTAATTAAATTTAGTTATGTAAATTATTAAATATATAGTAAGCCATATGTTTATAATTTTGGATATTACACCTTGTATTTTAAGTTGTGATGAACTATTCTGGCTGCCAACCCAAGGTATTACATTATTTTTCTACATTAATAAAGAATATACCTCTTAACATGTGTCTCCTTTTGTCCAGTAATATGTATTTCTGAAAAAACTATGAATATATTATTTGAAGTCATAAAACTTTCATACTGTTAACACTTTAAAAAACAAACAAACCTACCAAATAATAGATTGTTTCCACCACAAGATGCAAGAGCCTATGAGAAAGAAAGATCATACCCAAACCCTTTATTATGCTAAACTTGGGCCCCACATTGGGTCCCTACATTCAGAGGAGCATTTAAATGACAGTTATTTTTCTGTATTTTTTTCATTCCGTTTTTCAAAACTGACTTTGTCTCACTGTAAAATTCTTGTCAGCTTTACAATCAACTGTGATCCTGTAGCTACATCAGGAACAATGTCCCACAGTTCATTTAAAATAGACATGCTTGCTCTCCCACTTTCTCTCTTCTCCCCCTATTCCTGCTCAAAGGTACACCCTGAGTTAAATCACAATGAGCTTCCAATCAAGCTTAGGATTTGAAGGCACAGGACCCCCTGATTTTCTTACATTGGTGCAATAAATACAGGTAAGGCCCATCGTACCCTATATCGACAGGAGCTGCTTTCCTGTTAATTCTCCCACAAACAGCTGTAAAAACTGTATGAAATACAAGTTAAGCATCTGAACTGCAGGCCTCTGAAAATCAGCAAGGTGCTGAGACAGAGAAGCCAAGACGGTGGAGAAACCCAGAGGCACCAGCCAGGGGGACTTTCTGTGTCTGAGGAGTGAAGCAGAGATCGGAGCAGTCTCTCAGGGCTCGGAGGACAAGGTCAGCTTCGTTCCAGAGCCAGGGAAGGAGGACACCCAGCGGACATCAGCCCCGTGCACATCAGCCCTGCTCTCAGCAGAGTCACCAGGGCCACAGCTCCTGGAGAAGGGCCAGTGAGAAGCTAAGTGCCTCGGCGGGGAAGGGGCCTGCCTCAGCTCACCTGCCCACCCGGGAAAAGCAAGTTCTCCTGTGGGGAGGTAACAGCATCCCAGGCTCCGCAGACTTCCACAGGGAACATTCAGTGTTTGACCAAAATCCCATGAGTGTCAGTAAATACACCCATGTAATAGAAAACACACACACACACCCATACACACACAGAGACACACACGAAAATAATCCCAGGGTTATAGTATAACCATCAGCAACTGACATGGCCAAGAAAAGAATAGAACAATGAAGAAATTCATCAGAGACCTGGAGTCTTCAAGAGTATAAAATGGAAATTTTAGCATTTAAAAAAATAACATAACTAGTGTCCACAATTTATAGATGACTTTATCAGTAGATTCAAAAGAAGAGAGAATTAATAACTATAACCTGGTAGGCCACCTGCCCAGATTATACATCAAGAACAAAAGTAGAAAACAAAAAAAATAATAAAGTTTATATTTTTATAGAAGTCATATGACAAAAAAAATCCCAAATGGAAACAGAAAATATCTTAAATTCAATGAAAATGTATTTATGAAATATCTGACATGTAGAATTCAGTAAAGATGTATTGAAAGTAAAATAAAAGCCTCAAGATCTTATTTTATTAACAAAGGCCATAAGTAAGTGGTAAATCTATACCATGTAAACAATGATCAAAGTGAACTCAAAGAAAGCAGGAAGAAGGGAAGGCCAAAGGCAGAGAGGTCAATGAGAACAAATATGCTATACAAGAAAAGAAGCCAAGATATTTTTCTTTGAAGATATTAACACAATTAATAAATTCCTAGATCACTGATTTTACGAAGTCAGAGAATTCTTTAAAAACACACTTATTAGGCCAGGCACAGCGGCACACGCCTGTAATCCCAGCGGCTCAGGAGGCAGAGGCAGCCTCAGCAATTTAGCAAGGTCCTAAGCAACTCAGTGAGACCCTGTCTCTAAATAAAAATTTAAAGAGAGCTGGGGATGTGGCTCAGTGGTTAAGTGCCCCTGAGTTCAATCCCTAGTACCAAACAAACAAACAAAACCCCCACAACTTTTAAAAACTTAAATAAAAAGGAACAAGAACACAAAGAGCCACATATTTGTCAGTGAAATTAAACCCAGAATAATAGCCCTCCCTACAAAGAAAACAGCAGGCCTTAGTGGTCCCCTGGTGAGTTCTTCCAAACACTAAGAAAGAATAGCACTGAGCTCACACAGACTCTCTCCAGACTTGAAAACAGAACACACACTTTCCAATTACTTTTATGAATTCAGCATAATTTTGATATGAAGAACTAAAAAAAATAGTAAAGGAAAAATCAGAGGCTGATCTCTGTCATGAGCATAAATACAAAAATCTCTAAGTATTATCTAATAGAATCCAATATTATAAAGAAATGAATAAAATATAAAAAACAGGGTTTGCTTACCATTTGAAAGTAAGGAAACAATTCATAAACAAAACAATAAATGAGAAAAATGATTATCTCATTTGCACACAAATATTTGTTTAAATCAAATATTCCATTCATTATGTACCCTCTTATGAAAAATATCAATAAAATGGAGTTTCCTTGACCTTATAAATTAAAAAACCATCTTCACACCTGATGTGGAGTTATTAAAGTCTCCCCTGAGATCAGGAATATTTTTTTTACTTTTATATTGAACCACAGTTTCTATTTACCAATTTTATGGTTATCTTATCTGGTAAAATAAGGAAAATCTAGCGGAAGAGTTGTAAAAGAAGAGTTTTTTTTTGTTTTTTTTTTTGTAGAAAACACGATTTTGTGCACTTTAAAAATAAAATGATTTTATACCTATCAAGTGAATTTAATAACTTACTAGATTTAAGATAATGTTATTCTTTAAAATATTGCTTTTACATGATGACCATATACAGAAAAAAAAATTTAGACTATTATTTATAATAGCATTTAAAACATTGAATGAAATTATGTAAGACATCTCCTAGAAAAGCAGAAACATTATTCACTGAGAAGAATTCAAAAGAAATAATATATTTAAGAGATTTGGAAATTTTAGTTATTCTCAGGCTTCATGCAATACAATTAAAAATCCAGGAGGTTCTCACTCCGCTCCCAACACACCCCAGGGAGTTGATGAGCTGACTCTAAGCCAGAGAAACGCTAGAACCAGCCATACCCAGGCCAACGGTGAAGGGCGCACACGAAGGTCTGCAGTGGAGACACTGCCGTGCAGACCGCAGGGTCGGGGGTGAGGGGACGTTGCCTCCACAGGCCTCTCCTGTATGGAGACCTGGCTAAGGCAGAAGGGCCCCCAGAGTGCAGAGGCGGAGAGGGTCTTAAAAAACAAGGCTGTGTCAAATACACATAAAGAACAATCGAATCCCACCCTCCCTCTTCCAAGGTGCTTCCCACATGCACTTAGAATCCAGAATCCTTAAAGGTCCTCAAACCATTGAGAAAAAAAGTGACCCAACAATTTTAACACTTTTAATTTGAAAGTCTTGAACAGGCACTTCACAAGGAGGATGTCACTGGCAATAATCATGTGAGATGTGGTCAGTGCCACTGCTTCTCAGAGAAGCACACAAACAAAGATTCCAGTCTATACCCAGGAGAATGGCAGACAGAACAAATAGGATTTGCTTATTCAAAGAAGAGAAGCATCCTGATTGCTACATTCTGTTGGTGAGAACATAAATTGGTACAACCTCTTGGAAAATTGCCAGCATGTCCCCAAACTGAGCACACAACACACCTGGAGCCACCAGTCCCCTCCTGGAGCTGTGCCCAGCAGCATGAGTGCACAGGTAGTGCCCAGGTGGGTGAGAAGCTTGAGGCCACAATGACCTCGCACAGACCTGGTTTCCATCAGTGGTGAATCACACTGCCACACAGCCACAAAAGGGAACTTCTGTCACAAGTCAGACAGAAGAAAGACGCCTGCTGTTTACTGTGCTGCTCTGCACAGACACATCTGCAGTGTTAGTGACCCTCTGATCCTTGACCTGCGTGAGGGTTCCGGATGCCACTGCCTTGCCTGAATTAGTTCTACAGGACATCTAACACTGGTCCAAGAGTCTGCATTACTAGATAAACCTCACAGAGATATTATTTATGCTGCAACAGAAAAGTGGCAGAAATAGCGCTGAGCTGTTCCTGAGTTATTAAGATCAACCCAAGCCTTGGATAGAACTGCTGCAATGACTGGGTAAGTCCTCTTGCTCTTGTCTGTCATGTCCACGGACTGGGCTCTTGGTTGCCCGGGGTGAGGCTGGGGTAGGTCTGGGACAATGAAGACAGCGGCAATTCCAGCAGTGTTATGAAGTTGACTTCTGGTGCCCAGGGGAGGGTCCTAGTGAGCCGCAGTGCTGTTCTCATGAGCTGTGCGTTGAGACCTGATGCCTCGGGGCCTGCAGAGTGTAACCTCTGTCTGTCCCTCTCTCCCTCCTATCTGTGGGTGTGCCTGGGCTTCAGGAGGATACATCTACTCCCTGTCTCCTACTTTCCACACACCCACTCCGTAGTGTGAATTCCACTGTAGAGCTGAGCTGGCCCATGGCCACACCAACACCTAAGAGCCCTCTGAGACAGCTTTCGATCCCCTACTGCTTCAATATCATCCTGTGTTTTCCAGTTGGCTGGAATAATTTTCCAAAAGTAATTTATCTCTGAATCATGAAGGTCTCACAATTAAAACTAGCCAGTGGTTTGGGAAAATCCACACACACACACTATTTCCCTTTCCTGTCCCACGCTTCAACCCAACAGAAGCCCTTTAGGAAGAAGTCATGAGTTCAAGCAAGGGCTTTAAGGCACAGGTCCCCAGGTTAACAGGAGAGTATGGAACAAGCAGCCATCCGTTTGGGTCTGTCCATTGAGTACTATCATAGAAGAATCAAATACTTTTAGTGCTAAGCATATTTTTAATAAATAACTTTGATTTTCAAAGTTTCCTCAGAACAAACTAATTAACATGCAACCATTCATTGAGAATTTTAAAATGTTTCTGAGAAGTGTGACCTTCATTATTGTTTCTTTTATTCTTAATCATCTGATACACAGGTGTATCCCTAGGGAGAGATACTCTCTCTGGGGACAGAGTGTTCCTTTGTGTCATTAAAAGGTATTTTAAGTTTGTACTCACCAGGGTAGAGTAGATTGGGAGCTCCTTGAATGGGTTAACAAGCAGAAGGATATCCCCAATGAAAGTCTGTTAAAAAGACAAAAATAATTCAGGAACCAATGCATAGAATCTGAAAAGAATAAAAATTACATGACTTATAGATCATCAAGGGAGGTATAGAGAATAATGAATCCCATATTGCTGCAAATTGCTTCAAATATTTGTAATTGAAGAAATAGAAAAAGTTGAATTAAATAAAAGCTATAGGCTTTGTTCCACTAAACATAACAAGTGAAATGGGTGGCTGCTAAAAATTCATCACAGGATTCTGTGAGCCCGTCTAAATAAAAATACAGAATTAAAGCAAATAACAAATGCATAGGAAGAAGCAAGTGGAGGGAGGGCTCTGTGTTGCTGCAGGACAGTCACAGCACACACATAAGTTGCTAAAGCACAAGAATCAAAAAGACATTTTAATTAACAAAGATCAAGTAATGAGACATAAAGTCACAAAGAACAGATAAAAGAAAGTGGTGATACAATGGTGGATTTAAACCCAAATGCATCTGTAAGTGCAGCAGATACAAAGGTTCCAAATACTTGCGTTAAAAGACACAGATGATGCACTGGATTAGAATATGAAATATGTGCTACCTGAAAGGTAAGCACCTTAAACATAAAGACTAAGAAAATTTGAAAGTCAGAGAAAGAAGCGAGACACAAATACAAACAGTACTACCAGGCGAGAAGGTGATCCTCGCCACTCTGGGTGCAGACAAAGTGCAAGTTAGGAAGCAGTGCCCCCAATAAGGGGACGTTTCATGGGGACAGACTGACAAAGCAAGAAGGAGACAGAGCAAACTCGGTTTCTGTAGACAAGATCCAGCATCATAAATTCATAAGAAAATAAGCACAGCTACAGGGAGAGAGTATGAGTTTACAATGATGGTGAGAAATTCTGCTTAGTGGTTTATGGAATAAGCAAACGAAATTTTAAATAATTAAGTTTGACCAATTAATTTACATAGGTCATTCTTATTACCAATGGCAGAATATGCATCCCTCTTAGGTGAACTAGAGCAGTTTAATTAAATTCATTTATTTGTTTAATTTATTACTCTTATTATTTGTGTGGATGTGTGTGTATGTGTGTTGGGCACTGGGGGCCCAATCCAGGAGTGCTCGACCACTGAGCTACCCCACTGCCCTTTTTTAATTCTGACACAGGATCTCCTAGTTGCCCAGGCTGACCTCCAGGTAACTCTCCTCCTGCCTTGGTCTCCAGAGTTCCTGGGATTATAGACATGAACCACTGGGCCCAGCTCAATCTCATTAAATGTAGAGGATCTGAGTCAACAGGTTTGTTCTCTGATCATGGTAGAATTCAAATGGAATACTCAACCGTGTACAGGAAATTAGCTGAGAGAGTTTAGGGGCTTTTACTCCAAAACAAAAAGGGTGACTGAGGTGATGGATATGTTAATCTGCTTGACTGCAGTAATCACTATGGGCATCACGACAACATGTTATACACTCTAAATATAACAATAAAACTTACATTTAAAAATATTCATTTCAATTAAAAAATCAATCAGTAATGGAAATTTGGAAATTATACAATATATATGCAGATAACCTATGAGTAAAAAAGAAAAAAAACACAAATAAGAAAATATTTTGGTTGCCAGGTGTGATGGCTCATGCCTATAATCCCAGTGGCTCAGGAGGCAAAGGCAGGAGCATCACAAGTTCAAAGCCAGCCTCAGCAAAAGCAAGGTGCTGAGCAACCCAGTGAGACCCTGTCTCTAAATAAAATACAAAATGGAGCTGGGGATGCAGCTCAGTGGTCAAGTGCCCCTGAGTTCAATCCCCAGTACCAAAAAAAAAAAAAAAAAAATAGAAAATGTTTTCGTTAAAACAGACCATACCAATGGGCTGCATCTACAGGTGTAGTAGTATGAAGAATATAGCCTGAGAGGTCTATGCTAAAGAGGAGGGGAGGGTGGCAGTTAGTGAGTTGAGTGTATATTTCAAGGAGCTTGTAAAATCACATCAAATCATAAAGAAACAATGAAGAAAATTTTTTTAAATGTAGGAATAAAAATCGATGGAATAGGAAAAAACAGAAATAAAGCAAAAACCAAAAAATCCAAATGGTGATCCTTTGAAAATCTACAAACTCGACCCTGATAAGAACAATCAGAGAAACAAGGGGGAATGCACCAAATACCCGTGTCAGAAACACAACACATGAGAAGAGACGGTGGAGTGCGTTCAGCCTCCGAGTCAGACCCTCAGACAAGGTGGAAAACACGTCTCACCAACACCGACAGAGAAAACAGAAAACCAAACAGCTCCTTTCTGTGAACAAAATGGAATCGGTGTCTAAAATGCCTTGCACAGAGGAAGCTTAGGTGAATTCCTCCTGGCATTGAGTACCAAATAAACCAATGGTATACAGGTTATTCCAAAAACAACAGACAAACACTTCTCATTTCACTTAAGAGGCCTCTGTGAACGTGCTGTCAGACTCTCACCGTGTGTTATAGAATAAGTACAGCCGACCTCCCTCATTAAAATACATGCCAAAGTCCTAAGCCAAGTAGAGACCAACTGATCAGACAATAAAGGAAATGAGAAGTTAGTATATCTCAACGAAATAGGCTTTAGTCTAGAAGTGCAATGTTGCTTTCATATGTGAAAATCAACACCTATAATTAATAATACAAAAAGATGTAGGATCATCTTAATAAATGAAGTAAAAGCACTTAATAAAAGACAATGCCCAGTCTTGATTTAAAGATAGTGATAACTTAAAATATTAAACTACCTAATCCAAGGAAAGTAACTGTAGCTGTGGTATGGCCATTCAAACTACCTCTTAATCATAAAACACTGGAGCTTCTCCCTGGTCTGGAAATGGAATAGTCTGTCTGGTATTGCTGTTTAACAGTCACTGTTTAATCAATGGGCATAGCTCACAAAACAATGCAAGGAAAGAAGACATAGAGAATTAAAAATGAAAAATAAAAGCCATTAACTAGAGAATGGCATTGTATGCAAAAAACAGAATATCCATATGTATTAAAGTTTACTTATGAATTTAGCAAGTCCAATAAAGAAAAGATAATCATAAAAAATCAAAATTGCATCATTCTAGAGTATTCACAAATGATAAGAGAGTGGAATTTTCATATTCCAGTAAGAAAATATTCTCAAAATTTGAAAAATTCCTAGAAATAAATTTAATACATCTAGGAAAGAGTTCTAAACCAAAAACTAGAAAATATTTTAGGGAAATTAATGATGACCAAAAAAAGAGTTGTAACATTTCATGAAGTAGAAAATGAATTATATCTGAAATAATACTAATTAAAATCCAACTGAAATTGCTGAATTGGCTTTAAAATATGCATACAAATGTCCAAAGGTCACTACTGTCTGAACAATTTGAAGAGCAAAATTAGGACTTTTTTGATGGATTAGGACATATCAAGATTTAATATATAGCTACAATAATTAAGATATTTTGATATTGGCTTGAGAGCAAACAGATTATTACAATAGAAAAATAGATTCTGAAAATTCCCTAGTCCATCAGATTTGTAATGGGCAGTGCAGCAGGAGACACATGTTGGTCCTACTGTCTTAGGGCTTTGAAATCATTTCCACAGGGTAGTCTGCCTTCAGTGTAAAAGTTAAAACAATCAAACATCAAGAAGAAAATACAGAAGAAAATTTTCATGATCAAGGCCAAAATTTCTTACAGAGGAGACACAACTACTAACCCACAAGAATGTGAAAGTTATCAAGTTCTCTTCAAAAGAGGACACAAACCACTAACCCTCAAGAGGGGATACCACCAGGAGAGTTCAGGAGAAAACCAGAAGTACAGAAGGAGGTGCATGCAAGATGCTTATGTGCAGAGAAGAATATTCTGGTATGTAAGAACTCCTGCGTATCCAGACGAAAGAGAAAGAAAACTCACGTCTTTAAAATGGCAAATAACCAAAGAGACTGTTCACAAAGGAAGCTTAACAAGCCATGACGTTCATCAGTATTGTCCTTGGTTACCAGAGGAGTACAAACCAAGGTCACGAGGCACCAGGGCACGGCTGCAGGAAGGGCTGGAATGTAAGCATTAATGAAACAAATCACTGGCCACACTGAAAGCTATTTGGCCACATTTACTGAAGCAGAACCTGCTTTACGCCAACGGAGTTCCTGTCCTAGGTAAGCCCCACAATCCTTCTGCATGTTACCCACGGAAGTCCCTGCAAGGTGGACCACAGGAAGCAGGGCTCACGCTGTCGGCTGTTCACAACAAGAGTGCAACGACTCAAAGGCCCCTCGGTTGAGGACCCTGGAACTCCATCAGGACACATTCACAGAGTAGCCACTGCATAGGAATAGAACTTGATCACCACGTCTACAAGCCGCTGTGCAGCCGCATGTCAGGACCACCAGGATGAGTGAGAGGAATGGAAGAAACTCCTCTCCAGTACATTTTGAAAAACAGTCAAGACAAAGCTAAGGTCGCAGGTGCCAGGACTTTGTAGTGACGGCTGTAAACTGGGCAGAGGGCTCTTCTGTTCCCTGTCTATACAAGGCTGCTGCTCGCACAGGTGCATTCGCAAAACAAAGCTCCCCTGAGCCAGACGCTAGCGTTACCTAACATTCTATAAACCAGGATTCCACACAGCGTTTGCTCAAAACAAGGAGCTGTCAGTCCACTGCAACAAACAAACAAACAACAACCAAAAAAGAAAGAATAGCAATAAAAATGAAATAATAGATTTGGATAATATCATTGATGTAGTACTTTTAAATTACTGTTGAATTCTACAGAAGAAAAATGAAGCTGGGGATCTGATTGTGGATTTGGAAATTAGCGGATAAAGGAGATGGGAGACTTTAAAACAAACCTCTCGGAAGTTGCATTTTCTATTGAGGAATAATTTTCATGGTGGCCTAATCACTGAAGGAACTTGAGAAAGTGTGCATTTCGTGATCACCAGGACGTGGCTCATAACGCTGTGATCCCATGTGACCCACAGTCATAGGACCCCCTCAGGAATAGCAAGTGCACTGTGGGGGACGTTCCCATGACTGGCACTGTTCCTGCCCTGCGTGCCAATGTGCTTCTCTTCCTCCACCAGCGCACAGTCAGACTGCACAGACAACAGGGGACTGCGATGGCATTGCACAGCCGCAGTGTTCAGTACAGGGTGGGGCAGCTTGCCCAGAGGGGTCAGTTCCCCTGGTGGAGGACCCTCCACCTCTGACACCAGCGTGCCAGCCCCACGGTCACCTGAGCGAGGTACAGGGTAAGCGGCGGCTGCGGGGCCAGCTCTGCAGCCCTCCGCAGGGCCGCTGCTGTTTCAGGCTTGGCTCAGCAGATGTTCTGAGCCCTGTGTTTATTTTGTGGCTCTTTCCTCCCTAATTCTCCAGTCACATTAGCGTGTTTATGCAGATTTCTGCTGACAAGCTTCCTTGCCGCCCATAAAGGACTGGAGGCTGCATTCTGTTCTCCCTGTTCCGACGGCTGCAGGGCAGCTGGGGAAGGGTGCTCTATTCCACGCTTCTCCCGCAAGCACAGCCTCATCACCCACCATTCATTTTCTGTTTGAAGGTTGGGAGCTTCCTACTGCTGCAGAGATATGGAACGTCCCTCTAAATGTTCAAGTGAATGCTATACACTTTGTAGAAGAGTAAGTCACCATTGGTTTCAAAAGATCGTATTACATAACAAATCAGACTGCAGGAAAAAGATGAAAATCCCCATCAAACAACGGATTCACCAACACTTGATCTGGGCTCTGAGGAAAGTCACCACTCATACCAGCCCCAGCTGTCTGCCACAAATAAACAAACATTAACTTCTTCCTCTTGTGCTGAAAATGGGGACGTGGTCTACGCAGGCTTCTTGTTTATTCAGTGTTTATTGTGCAGCTAACTCTCCGTCCACTGGATATGGACACGCACGTGCGCACACTTCTGTGCATGCCTGGTGAGTGTGTGTGGGTGGGAGACACAAAATGAAGTCTAAACAAGAAAAACACAGAGACTGCATAAGTTTAGGAGAAATGCACAGCCAGGTGAGAGGGTGGAAAGCAGGTGCTGCAGCGTGGACAGGCCGGGGGGGCTCCGGCAGCAAGGATGCTGGAGGGAGGGAGGCAGGGAGCACTGGGCATACAGTGGTCGAGATTTTCAGGCAGAGTCCTGCACAGAGGTGCCAGACAGGCTCATAGGACACCAAGATGACCGGGATGGCCGGAGCACAGGACCCAAGGGGACACCAAGATGACCAGGATGGCCGGGGCACAGGACCCTAGGGGACACCAAGTTGACCAGGATGGCCGGAGCACAGGATCCAAGAGGGGAGCTGTAGCCCTTGAGTTAGGAAGGCCAGGGGCAGGAGGCCAGGCCTCCAGGCCCATGGGCTTCCTTAGGACTCTGGCTCTCCTCAGAGTGAACTAGATGTCCTCTCTGCAGAGAAAGGACAGGAGAGGTGTACACTCCAACAGGATCATCCTGGCACCCGCACTGAGAACAGACAGGAGGAGAGCAAGAAGCCGATGCACTATTTGAAGCTCAGTGCTAAATGCAGGAGTGAAAATGTAGGTGTGCCAGGAGGCTGCAGTGAGGGTGTGTGTATCCTAGAGGAGGGAGGAAAGGCAGAGGGGGAGCAGGCCAGAGAAGCCGGCTGGACACACAGCGCTGCCGTCAGCCAGGAGGCCAGGAAAGGGGAGGAGCAGGAGGGGAGAGGTGGGAGGGCCAACTCTGTTTCCTAGAATGTTGAGATTCGGACTCTAAACTGGTGTTTTCTATTTGTGGGGAAGGAGCTCTGGCTTGTAGCTACCATTAATCAAGGGCTGATACTTCTGTAAATGAAAATAAGAATAAATTACTAGAGAAGTAAGGCTGAAGAATTACATGAAGACACACACAGGGCGAACCCCGATTCTCACATCCAACAGACTCAAATGATCAAATCGCAGTCCGGGTTCTTTATAATGCTTATTTCTTTGCAGACTTGTAATAAGATGTTCACATGACCAGCAGTCCACAAAAGATGCTTAAAAACAACTTATTGAACCCATAATGTTTAAATCTCATGTCAACCCATTAGATGTGAATCAGACACCATAACTCAGAGCAGTCCTTTTACGACACTGATCCTAGGTGGCTTAGCTCTTCAATATTTCAGGTAAGGGGACAGGAAAGCCAGGCCTCACACTGTGTCAAGTTTAGATCTTACACGAATTTGAGAAACCCAGGCGATGTTAATTCTGATGATCGAGAGAGAGAGAGAGAGAGAGAGAGAGAGAGAGAGAGAGAGAAACTGAGCAGAGCAAGATTTATCCTGAAGACATGTTAGAGACAGGACTGAGATAAACCGGTGGGAAGAGTCTGTCGCTGGACTGAAAAACACTGGACGGGCCTCATGAGAGCATGATGGGTGTGGTTCCACGCCCAGTGTGTGCCCAGCGCCCGGCACGGGAGCCAACTGTCAACCAGGCACCCACAGGGAGCAGAGCCACCCACAGAGATGCTAGTGACAGTCCACCCTGACCCCTGGCAGCCTGCAAGCTCGGGGGGTTCACTAGAGAACACCTGAGTGGAGGCTCCCCCGTCTTTCATGGGGAAGAAACTTGATGCTGGGTGTTAGAATCTGTAAACAAGTCTGGATGGCGCCTGGCAAAATGCCAGAGGGAGTGGTTTGTGAAGTAACAAAAGCGAGCCATTAAGTGTGGGGATTCCTTATTGGTTGACTGCTGTATCTAGTTTATGCTAATTAGATAAGCTGTGCAAAATGTTTAAATACCACTCCTGTCCTACAATAAACGGCTCCTATTCCTGCTGTATCAAGGTACACAAGTTATTCGTCACCCCCGGTTATTCTGCTGCAGCCGGACTGCGGCAGATGGGGAAAGAGAAGAGCTCAGGGAAGCCCCAGGACAGGCAGGGAAGTGACATCAGGCCCTAAGTCCTCAGTGCTTCGCCCAGGACCCAGGTGCAGGGCATGCAGTCCTGTAGCTGAGGTTCTAGCCTGGGGACAAGGACAGTGGTCTGCCTCCAGGAGAAACCTAAGAGCCACAGACAACAGTCCAGACAGGGGCTTCCAGAGGGCCTTGTGTGTGAAAGTGACTTCAGTTCACTGTGACAGCAGACTGAGAGGCAGGGCTGGCCTTGGAGAGGGGCTGGTGGCTCGAGGGTGGGCCACAGAGGACGGCTGGGCGTAAGTGGAGAGCTAGGACCCAATCACTGGGAGCCTGGGGAGAGGAACACCAACACCAAGAGGAAGGCAGCACTCTGACTAAGAGTAAAATGCTTAAAAAGAAGAATAAATATGATATTGGGGATGCAAACCACGCACACTTTACAAAAGTACCAGGGTGGTAACAGACCAAAGCAATCAGCTTTCGCCACTTAATGCCAATGACTCACTTTCATTAATTTTGATAGAAGTATTTAATTTTAAGTGTATTTACGGTGGCAGGCAATTTATCCAAGCGTCAAGATGCTGTCTTGCATTTTCATAGACTAATCAGTATCTAGCAATTTATGACTTGTAAAGAAACCTCATACTTCACATTTACATGGAAATTACTTAATCAATTTCTCAGTAGATTAGGAAAAATGGGTATTATCAAGAAAGGATAACAGGTATGTGCATAATCAGATTTCTCTGCAGACGTTCTGATTGAATTGCTCTCTGCTCTGTGCAGAAAATAACAATCAAAGGGAGTGGGGGCAAAGGAGGGAGGGGGACAGCCTCAGGCTTTCAGATGACGAGGTGCCTACGTTGTCCTCGGCATTGGAAGAAGGGACATCCTAACAAGGTAGGGCCACTGCAAATCAACTCTCTGTACTCTTTGTCTTCTGGTAATATCTTTGTGTCCTGTTATCAGAAATGTGTGTATGAATTATCTACTTTACACACAGAGGAGCTTCCTGATGATTTACAACAACAACAGTTTCTCTTCCCATGCAAACGAGCAGCCCTCATGCACAGTCAGTGGGTTGTCTCACGTCTCTCCCAGGCCAGGCAGGGTAGAGCAAAGGAGCGGAGGCACGGCATTCTTACAAGTGATTGGCCGATCCTGCTGGGTCCAGCAAGACCTTCATAGCCGTGGTGACAGCAGAAAGTTCAACCGTGGTGAGTACTCACATCTTGCTCAGTCTACACTCGCATCTACCCCTAGCTCTGGAACCTGGAGCCCGGCAGCACTTGCTCCATATAAATGAACCAGAATGAACCTGAACTCTAGGACACTGGGCCTAAGCCTCCACCACGAGCAGAAGCTACCAGAAGCCTGGTGCTTGCAGGGTGTGCAGCACTGAAGGCCGGGAGGGGCGGGGCGGGGCAGAAGGTCACCCGAGGGCACTCACGTGTATCTGGTTGTTCCCGAAGCGCTTCTGAATCTCGTACAGCAGGCTGCCGTCATTGAGCTCGCTCAGCGTCGCCAGGTCATCGTTGGGAGCCGGAGGCATGAGCTTGACCTAAGGAAAAGGCAAGTGTGGTCAGTTCTCACAGCTTTCCAATCAGCTGTCGCCACGGTCGGAGGTTCCGCGCGCGACCTCATGTCAAAAGTGTGAGGACCACTTGAGTGTGAAACTGTTATGAAAAGACGACACGGATCAATAAAAAACGAAAGAAACTCAGAGCCACAGGGGAGTGCGCACCCCGCACGACACTGTCACTCGGTCATGGTGCCCACCAAGATCACTTCAACGGGTCAGCCCCCCTCCCCCACCACGGTCCAGGCAGCTGAAGTCCTCTGCAGGACAGAGAGCTGGCACTGGGAACCGAACCGCGGCGCCCCAGCTCTTCTCCTGTTGCCACCTTTCATGGAGCTTAGTCTCTGCATCGTTAGGAGGGGCCAGATGTCCAAAGCAGGTTCGGGGTCTGTGTGACTTTTATTCTGTTTACAATACTCTTAAGAAGCTGTGAGGGTGGGGTGACCACCACGAGGAAAACGGAGCCTTCTTGTTCCCCCCAACATTGGGAGGCAGAGTTTAAAAACTGAACAGTATTTTAAATAAAAAGACAGACAGATGAATCTGGATTCTTTAACTACGTGAATATCTAGCTTGGAAATGTGTAATGATTATTTTTATGAAATATGCTCTGAAAAGTAGACCCTGGGCATACTATCGTAGCACTGGTTTTCTTACGTCACACAAGGACAGTACAGAACGCAGAATATTCCTATCCCTGCGAGGACACCGATGCCCACAAATTTTAATAACAGCATGTTTGTTTTATGCGTGTTCAGGTTTGCATTCCTTATTTGTGTTGCATTTTATATTTGGTATTAGATATTGCATTATTAATTCTGTGTGCCATTGCTAAATGATTTAAACATAAACAGTGGGTGTTTCATCATCTTAGCAAAATGTTTATAAAGTGAAAAATATTACACATTTTAACAGCCAAACATTAGGCTGGTTTTCAGATATTAGGTAATTGTCACATGATGGCATCTTGCCGTGAGTCCCTAAAGTCCACCCCTCCTCTCCCAGGCTGTCCGTGACCGACTAGAGCACAAACACAGTGCTGTCCTGGGCCTCGCGGGCTCGGGGAGGCGCGACCTCACGGCCATGTGTGGAGAACCCCAGGTCTCTCTCTCACTGAAGAGGGACATATTCGGGGACGTTTGCTGGAGCATGGTACGGAAGACAGTGCTGGGGCTTGGAGGTGGGACGGGGACCTCTGCAGGGCCCTTGGATGAGAACCTCCGAACACACATGGACAAGGGCGGTCACAGCTGGGAGAAGCTGGGTGGCAAGTCACTGGAGGGGAGGGGTCCTGTCCACTCAGCTGGGGAGGGTGACCACAGGTTAACTGCAGGGCCTCTGGTGGAAGTGACCCGACAGGGTGCTTTTGGGCCTATGGGAAGCTCCAAGGCCTGAGTGAAGACTGTCCAAGCAAAGAATTCTGTCACTCACCACACTGCCCTCAACAAGACCCTCAGCAATTCTCTGTTTTAGAAATGGGGCTCTTTCTCATACTCCTTTCGAGAAAAATTTCTTTGCTGAACAGTAACTTTTTAAAGTTTGGCAGTGTGGCACCATTCTGAACCAATGAGGCCCAGAGATGGTGACAATTTTCCTAGGGCCACACAGCTGGTGAGAGGCAGAAGCTGGAAAGGAACTGCTGAGTCAGGGTGAAGGCACTGCGGCAGATGAGGTAAACAGGGAACACACCCAGAATTTCCCTGAGCTTTTCTTGCTTATCTACTCTTTGCCAGGCATTGGGATTTAGCACACAAAAGAGAGAAAAGGGGAGGAAGAAGAGGAGAGGTGGACCGGACCTATCGGCAAGGAGAGCCGGCAGGCACAGCTGTGGGCCACCAAGCCGAGCTCTCACCAGGATCAACTGAACAAGAATGAAGTGTGCTTTACTGACGGATGACTTCACTGTAGTCTAGGACCACAGACTGCAATGTCTGCCCTCCTGTCCGGAGGACTCTGGGAAACAAGACAAATGGACTCGCATGCACTTCATGGAAGGGAAACATCTACACAGAGAGACGCCCTCAGGGATCTTTTATCATCGATTTAGGGGTAGATATAAATACCTCTTCTTTCTAATGTCTTTGCAAGATTCTCTTGAATAACAAAATCTTATGCGCAGTCATCAATGTCCTCTAAACTACAAATGTAGGGTGTGTATGAACACAAAATTAACAGACACATGTGGCATGCGTGTGTGATATGAATCCATGATACAATTCAATATCTGTTTTATTTTGTTTTTGATACGGTGACTGAATCTGAGGTGCATAACCATTGAGCCACACCCCCAGCTCTTTTTATTTACTTTTAAATATTTTAGACAGGGTCTTGCTAAGTTGCTGAGGCTGGCCCCAAACCTGGCAATCTTCCTGCCTCAGCTTCCTGGGTGACTGAGATTATAGGTGTGAGCCACCACACCTGCCATGATCCAATGTCTTGGAGCAACACAAAAATACAGCAAAATCTGCAACAAGTGAGCGTGCAGATTGTAACTCCAAGAGCAATCATCAAAGGAGAAAGAGGAGCAAGATGATTCTCTTTAAGCATAATCACTAGACTAATAAAATTCCTCTGTTGACCACCACCCTAGCCATCTCAATGCCAGTTTCTTCCTGCACACGTAGTAAAACATGCAGTGTGACGGAGGCTGGCATTTGTCCCAGGGGCGTCTCCCTGGCATCCCCAGACTGCCACCTCCAGTCCAGCTCTGCCAGGGGTTGAAAGCACTGGGCTGGGGCCAAGACGTGGACACTCCCTGGCCTGTGCCTGACAGGACACTGAGTGGATCAGGGACAGACCCTGTGTCCATCCAGATTCCAAAACAACACGGAAGGAAACTCTGATGACCAACTGGAATCAGGAACATCCGTGACATGCCTTCTTTATGCAGCTGTCACAGGCACAGTGACAGCTCATGTCAAGGCGGGGAAAAGCTGAAGTAGAAGAAAAGCCGTGGGCTGAATTACGTACACCACCCACGTCCACGGAAGGTCAGGAACACAGGAGCCTGCGTCAGAGGAACAGACCAAGGCAAGGCTGCCCGTCCCCTCTGGGACTGGCCACCGTGGCATGCTGCAAACGTAATCCAGAACAGAGGATCCAGAAGAGCTCAGGAGACAGGCTGAGAAGCAGCATGAGCCGGAGTGGGAAGGGGCTCTGGGTTTGCAGGCCCCTGGCCGCCACCATTTCAAGGCTGCTCTTGGTACCTGGGGTCCACCGTTCCGTTTGGTTCTTTGTGATTTTTCTCTCTGGGAGACAAGAAGTCTACGTCCGGGGACCAGGCGTCCACAGGCAAGAGAGATGGTCTGACGTGTGGGATAAGGACAAGGGTTCAGGGTCAGGGGAGCCAACAATCCAGAATGGGAAGAGTGTTGGAAGAGGAGGTGGCTGGTGTCCTCGCAGGACACGCGTCCCAAAGCTTCCCTGCCACCGACCGACGGCCGGAACAAGCCTCCTACTGCCCGCTGCTAAGTGGTGGGCTTGTGGGCCTTCTCCCTGACTGCTCCCGACTGCTGGGCGGCTACTGCTGGAGAGCTCGCCCGCTGGTGTGTCTACGGACGACAGGAAGAAAGCTCAGGCCAGACCTCCAAACCCAGCTACCCCAGGCGCAGCGTGGAATGCGGACGCTCCCTGCCATTTTCAGAGGCGTCCCCAGTCACCTGGGCTGTGGGAGCTGAGCCACAGCTTGCTGCAGTGAACCCAAAAGAGCCCCAGATACGGGGCCAAAGATGCCCGTGGTTCTGGGTAATTTGCTTCACTCTCTTCAGTTTCATCCATTTAAAACTCTGTTTGAAATTTGAGCAAAAATATCCAAAGTGGGTAATAAACTGTGTCCAGAAATATTTTGGGGACTCAAACAGTGGGTAGAAGTATTTTTAAGGGAGAGTGTCAGTCAATGTAGATGTTGCTGTGTATCAGAATTCTGGACAATGATCTAAATGTACTTTGAAGGAATGAAGCCTGGGGATGTGCAGAGGCACTACGTGAGGTAAGCGGATCGCGGAAGAGAGAGGTCACCACTGAGCAGAATCTCACTCGCAGTCAATCCACGCTGACTGGGGAGGACCAAACTGTCTGGGATGTTTTTGAACAGCAAGAGAAAAATTCTGTTTTCTTGGAGATAATATAAAAGCTAATGTTAATCTCATTTGTTCTCAGAAATTAAAAGAAAGGTTAAATCAAGCCCTGAATATTCATTAACATAGTTACCATTTGTGATGAGACCTACATTTTACAAAAATCTGGAAGGAGAGATGCTAAGTGGTTCTGTTTTAATTTTAAAAACTTCTCTACATTATGGACCTCTCTAAAACATGTTAATCAGACTTGGTTGCTTTGGAAGGCCTTGCTAACACCCTCCCATGACACCGGTGTGCATCATCCTGAAAACGCGCTGCCTTCCCCTGCAGAGAGCCACCCAGACCCCGGTGGCCAAGAAGGTCCGTGGGTGTGACGTGTGTGAGGAGACACGGGTCTGAGAGAGGTGCCACAGCGCAGGAGACTCAGCAACCACCGTTCCTGCCCAGGTAACAACCAAGCAGAACATGACGGGTGCCAGGACACAGGACAAGGACAGGGGCTGACTTTAAGCAGGAAAGGCCACTGCGAGCCTCAGGGTCATGGAGGCCTGCTCATTTTTAGGAAGCATTTTCTGTCTTTTAATAATAGCGTGCTAAATTGCCACCTAAGTGCAACTGAATTGCTAGTCATAAACTGTTCTGAATCCACAGGGGGAAACTGCAGGACCTTGACAAAGAGGTGACGTACTGGGCACGTCTTTAATTAATAAATGATCGCCATTGTATCCCTGCTGAACTCAACATATAATTAATAGCTTAAAGACAAATTAACAGAAGCATTATAAATTCTCACAAAAACATTGACTACAAATCATGCACTGGTTGTAATTGTGTTAGAAAATTTCTTGAATGTCAGAAAACCTCAACAGTAGGGAATCAAATTAATCACACATCTCTATAACCAATTAAGAAAACATTTCAAAACAATAAAAATTTAAAAAAACAAAAAGCTTCAGTTTGATTTATCTAAAGCTTCCTGAATTACATGGAATCCTGAGAAGAGGGTGTTTAGAAAACCTGGCTAAAATAATATATTCAGAATCAGATGCACTAAAACAAAATGGTTTTTAAAAATGTAAATCACTCTGCCATTTGAAAAATACTAAACATATAAAAATTATTTATTTCTATGGCAATGAAGAAAGAAAACACATTAATTTCTGTAATCTCTCCCAACTCCCAAGTGCCTCCCATAGCTTGGAAACTGTGTGTGCATGTACACACACACACACACACACACACACACACACAAACACAGCATATGTTTACTTCTAAAGATAAATGGCTCTTAATGACTCTTTGCTCCTCCTCTTCTTGTGTATCTTTGGATTACTGCAGGAAACAGAAAAATGCAGACTACGTAATCTTCAAGACAAAGAGCAAGCACTCAACTGGAAATCTGCAAGAAGGGACCCTGGCTGAGTTTCCATTTACCATAGGTGGTAAAGACGGTCAAAATCCAACTGCCAATACAAACACAGCAGCAACTGTGCTTGTCAATTAGGAGTACAAAGCCCTACTTACCTGTGGGAATTGCAATCAAAATATTGACTTATGCACCCATTCATTTTTCTCCGAATGGGCACTAGCAGATCCTTGCTTTGGAGTCATTTGGACTTAAAGCACGCCTCCCGAGGAAGGCTGTGAGACGCTGTGAGTACCTGCTCTGGCTTGCTGGGGCCGTTCACCAGGCTGCTTTCAGGGGTCCCGTCCTGAGGCTGCTGGACACACACACTCTTTGTTGCATCTCTGAACATGATGTCTTTTTCCAACAAACTGTCTTGCTTGGCAATTGGAAGCACCATGGGACCACTGCAGGAAGCAATCGATACCACAATTAGTTTTCTTCTAACGTTGTCTCATCAATCAAAAACTACAGGAGAGCTGGACTCTTGAATGTGGTTTCACTCAAAGAAGAAACAGTTTCTATAACTATAGGGGAAAATGACAATGGGACACCTGTCAAGTTTTCTATTACTTTCGAATTCCATTCAATTTAATCTCTAAAAGAAAAAAACATTAATTTTAACTCTAAAAGAAAATGTTTACAGATATATATTTAATTGTAATCGAAAAATCAATAAGCAATTTAAAATTTTGAAAGGCATAACATCGTTAAATGTGAAAATGGATTGCAAACAAGAGAAGAAAGACCTAATCTTGTGATTAATTGAAACATAATTCAGTTTATGATTTAAAAAGTAGAATCATGGGCAATATTTTGAGCAAAAAACTAATACAAAACAGAAATGCAAGCATATTTAATCAAGACAACCTAGGTAAACATAATTATTGCATATGGTCTACAGGAGTGGTTAGATTCAAATTGAAGCCCGATGTGATTTTCTCTTTTCTCCTACAAGGTTATTGAGGCCTAAGTTACACACAGTACATTGACCCTTGCAGGTCTACAGCTCAATGACATAGAAACATACATAGCTGTGCAGTTAAAATAACCAGCAATATACACAAGTTGTTTCGTCCCTTCTTTGTGCCCTTGGGAATCAATTATCCTTAGATATGTTAGTGACTTTTCACTGTGGTCTTCATTTGAATTCTTTTAATTTTAAAATATTTTCACTGTTAGATACAGAATGTGTTTAGGGTGTGCAATGTGGTGATTCAATATACACCGTGCAGTGATCACCACAGTCATGCTAATTGAATGTCCGTCACCACCCATGTTGTACATGAGGTCCCAGAACTTGTTCACCTATAGCTGAAAGTCAGTGCCCTTTGGCTAGCATTGCCCGCAGCCCTGGCAATCACCATTCTCTGCTCTGAGCGTAGACGTCTTTAGACATCCCACGTGAGTGAGATCAGGCCGCGTTAGACTTCCTGTGCCTAGCCCATGTCTCTTACCATCCCATCTTCCAGGTCCTCCACGTTACTGTGACCCAGGGGATTTGTCTCAATAGCTCAATAACACGCCCTTGCACACATGCGCCTGAACGTCTTTATCATCACCCAGCACAGACACGGAGGCATCTCCACATGCCGGCCATCGTGGATGAGGCTGAAATGAACATGGAGTGCAGACATCTCTTTGAGATCCTGGCTTCCTTTCTCCTGGATGTCTATCCAGAACTGGCAGACAGTGCTGTTTTCTATAATGGCTGTGCACAACTACATCCCCAGGAACAGTGCCACTCTCCTTGCTTCCCCCTCACCAGCCCTTGTTGCCTCTTGTCTCCTCACAACAGCCACCCTCGCAGGCAGGGTATCAGGCCGTGGTGTTGATGGTTGGTGATGCTCTTCCACAGAGCTGTGGGACACTGGCATGTCTGCTCCGGAAAAATGTCTATTCAGGGCATTCACCTTTTTGTAACCAAGGAATTTTATCCTCCATGTTTTTGCTATTGAGTTGTATAAACTCCTTATCTATGCTGGGTCTTCACCTGTAGCATGTACACAGTTTACAACTCTTTTCTGCAGTTCTGTGGGTTGGCTGTCAACTTTGCTGGCTGGATCCTTTGCTCTGTCAAAGCCTGTTAGTGTGAGGAGCCTGATGGTTGGTTCTTCTTCTGTTACTTGTGCTTTTGGTGTTCTACCTCCCCTCCAAACAGATTCACTGACAAGAACAATCTCTAATTGAAAAGAATCCCACAAAAAGGGAATGTTTATAATACTTATACAATTTATATACGGATCTGTTTCGTACCATCAAAAAATAAGCAACCCATCACTTTCAGACCTGTCTGCTGTGGCTTCCATTCATCCTTCCTAGAGTCCGAGGGGAGGTCCTATGCTTCTTTGACAGTCTTTCAACATAATCATTGTCATTTCCCTGTGTTCTCTGTTATGTGAAGGCTCATATACAGGGTGTTTTAGCATCTCTCTAGTTTTCTGGCACATAACACTGGACAGTCCCTGCTGTAAACACCCTGAGTGACTGAATGATTTTTTTGAAAACGATCCTGTGCGTGTGTACCACTCTAGGCTTGCTGTACAGATGGGTAAAGAGGAGAAGCTGCTCTGGAGACGCAGTGGGCACTGGAAAAGCCAGGTGAACCCCGCAGGTCTACACCCAGCACCCCTGTGTTCAGGCCCCAGGTAACAGGGCCTACTACAGCCCACTCTCCCTCCCAGAAAAGGACCTTCTTCACCTACTTCTCTCACATATCAATCACCTCTTTCTTTCTGGTTTGTTGGGAAATTAAAAAAAAAAAAAAATTGAGAGGTTTTACATATCCCAAGATTTGAGTATAAAGTGATGAACTAACAAAGCAGTAGTTGTATTAATTGAAGTAGAAACTAGGAAAATAGATTATGAAATACATAAATTGGAAAGGATGTCTAAAAGGAAGAAATAATGAGTCTAGTGAAATAGCTCAGTGACTCTTATGTCTCAAATCTCATCGCAGTATTGATAGTCGATTCCCTGAGAATTACACTCGGAATGAGGCCTGGTCCAGGATTCCCACGACCTCATCTGAAGTCAGAATTTGCCTGTGGTCACCTGATCCTCCAAGGCTTCAAACCTAAGTCACAGCCTCACCTTTGCAAAATGCAGATACTGAACAAGCTTCAATGGAGCCCCCCAGTCTGTGATCAGACAATAATGTCTCACCATTTTAAAGTCAATCACTTACTTATTCCGTTATGCCACAGGTAATATGACCTGGGACCTATTGCTAACAACTGTAAAAAGACATCTACACTCTTAGTGCTTAGTATTTATGTTCATCAACCATGGGAAAATATTTGTGACAGATCATTTTTAAAATAAAATGTGATCATATTGATAAGGCAAGTGGAAAAAAAAAAAGAGGGAACATAGAAAGGACAAGAAGAAATGTGCAGTTAACAGCAATTTCACCATAGGGAGCCATGACCAAGGCCTGGACATTCCAACTCCCTCTCACTGAACTTGAGACTGGCTTGCCCTAGCCCAGGCCCTGCCCTCCCTTTTCCTAGAGTGCTGGCTTTAGAAACTCCCCACTGTGAATTCTCTGCCTTTTCCAGATGTTTAGCTCAGCCTCCTGCTGGCTTTACAATGCAGGAAGGTCTTCCTCCAGGACTGTGAGCCTTTTTAAAATGTGAACTCAAAACAAAAGAGAAGCACCCTCTCTCCAGACTCTGCAGAGGGTGGAGGGTGAATTTTTATTTTTAATTTTTTTATGGTCTTCGGGACTGATCCCAGGGCTTTGCACATGCTGGGTAAACTCTCTACCACTGAGCTACATTCCTAGACCTTTGAATTCTTTTCCCCCTTAGCTTCCCAGGCTGGCCTTTAACTTGAGATCCTCCTACCTCAGCCTCCTGATTCACTCCTGGGCCTGGCTGGAAGGCTGATTTTGATAAGGGTCAAGAGGAACCACCTGAGCCACAGCACAGACCAACCTCCTCCCCAGGTCCTATAGCGCTTGCCACCAGCTCAGCCAGCACCTGGCAGCTCCCAGGGTCCCTTCAGCACAGCTGGTTCCACTCACTCCCACTGCCATAGTCTAGAAAGCGTTTCCTCCTGGCCTCACTTCTCTGGTGCAATTTTTCTTTGAGGCCAATGAGTGATTTTTTTTTTTTAAACACTTCTGTATATTTTTCTGCACTTTGCTAATTTTCTCCAACAAGCAAGTCTTGCTTTGATTATAAAAAAGAAATGATCAGCAATAGAAATTTATCAACAAAAAGCAGAGGGAAAAAGGGACTAAAATAGTGTATTTTCTAAAAGAAGGCTTTTGGTGAGGCAGACTCCATAAACAGAAAGAGTATGAAACTGCTCTCTTCCATGGGCAGTTACAGCAATTCAGGAGAAAGCTCTACTCTTTACTCTGGCTGTCGAAAACAACAGAAGAGGATACTCCAGCACACGACCAGCTTCTGAACACAACTGGATTTAGTCAAGACCTGCTTATTTCCATAAACATAAGAGGCAGAGCAAATGTGCCTCTAGGAAGTAGGATTTACTTCTGAAAATGAAAATGGGACGGTACTCAAAGAACCAGGTTGTCATACATAATGCACAAGTTCATATATAAAGAAGAAATAATAATAGCTACATGGTTAATAAGATCACTGTCCAAGATTGTGCTTTTAATGGTAGATTATGATTTCTAAGTTTAATTAGAAAGTAACATATCTGCAGAAAAGTTCACTGATTACAAGTATATACTTTGATGAATCATTATGAGTGGAACACATTATCTAGGTACCACTACTAAGATCAAGAGAAAAATTGTGACTCTTCACGATCCCTCCCAATTTCTGGTGCCTCCTTGCTCTGCAAAGACAATCTGACTTCTAACAGTACAGATTACTTTTACCTGGCTTTGAACTTTACAGATTGTACAACATACCACGTTATTCTTTTGTATTTGGCTATCTGGCTCAATGTTACATCATGAGTCTCTTCCATGTTGTTTTATGTTTCCATAGTTTATTTCATTTTAAGATTGAATTTCACCATCTCAGCCATATATAAAGAAGTGAGGTCTGCTAATAACAGTGCAACAGCCACTTGTGAATGTCAGCAGTGCCAGGTCATCTCTTTTTCTTCCAATCAATAAACTGTCCCACTTACCAACAACAAAAAAAGGAAAGAAAAATTGAGAAAGGCAACAATTATTGCCCATTATAACTAAAGCAATTTAGAAGACTATAGAGATGAAAGAAAATTGGCTGCATTGAGCTATGCTAGGCCAACAATGACAGCAACAAAAATATCTAATAGAAACAAATGTGAGATAGGTGAGGCAATAATCTTGGTGCTAAAGTCATGAATGAGCAGATGGCTCTCAGGGCTAAGCTGGGCACACAGCTACATGCAGGATTTCTAGGGGACTTTGGGGGGTTTTGCTACTATAACACCAAAAGCCAAAGATTCATGCTAAACCAGTTTGTGGAAAGATTTTAATTAGTTGCTATATTTGGTCTACCCCCAAATTACTTTTAGTTTTTATAAGAAAAAAAAAATCATAATTTTAAGATCACGATGGTGAAAGATTAACTTGTGTTTAAAGCACAAAATTTTCCGCTTGCCACCTGGCTGGAGTGCAGTCAGCATGGACTTTAAAACATCTGACATGCATCTTAACAGATCTTGGCAAATATCTACAAAGGAATGCAAAAACTGCTCATTTAAGGGAAGTATCTCTAGGATATATTAACCTCCTTGCTTTATGTGTGCATGAAGAGGATCTCTGAAAGTTTCAAGTATAACATTCACTAGAAGTGACTCCTTGCATGTCCCATTTATCATTCTTTCTATCTTCTGGGACATTTCTCTCTGTCCACAGCTGGACTGTAGGATTCCTTTCTATATAAAAAGTTTAGGGGAAAGGTGGGTGGTTTTACTAAAACTTTGTGGTTACATCCTGCAGAATTTTAGCAAAGTAGTCATAGTATCTGATTAGTAGACAGGCGGGGTGTCTTGTGGAATCTATTACCAAAGGAAAGAATTTGACATATATTAAGTGACATCGGATGCAAAAGCCCTTTGTGTTCTACAGAGCAACATTCAGATATGAATTGCTATTGCCAAAATAAGTAAACAGTAAGTATCTTCATTAAAGTGAAATGAAATCACGTAAGTAATTTACCTAAGAGTCCCCAGAACCTACCCAGGTAGCATGTATGATAACAGCTGGAACACACTGAGGCCGAGGGGGCTGTGGGAAGACTGCGCTGGGTAATCAGGTACGACTCAGGGGATCAGGTCCTCTGGTAATGAGGGACTCAGCTGATGGTGCTGGATTAGGGGCTGGCTCGGGTCATGAAATTCCTTTTGGAGGCTTAACGCACCCTGGAGTGCCAGAGTGCAGACATGTGGTCGTGTGACATTGTCCATGGGACGCATTCTGAGAACCGGGTGATTGGGAGGCTCCATCTCCGTGAGCAGCACAGAAGGTTCACACACAGACTCAGAGCACTGGGATGTCACTCGGTGATAAGATCTCAGGGGACACTGTGTGTGGTGGTCCTCTGTGTAGCGCATGACTGTCAACACCATTACCATGGCTCATCTGAAGGACAGTCCTGAAGCTCTGGAGCAAGGAGCAAGGCACTCAGGGACACAGAGCTACAGAGCCGTCTTAGGGCTGCACAGATCAGCCACTAAGCACAGCATCAAAAGCCAATGGACGTCTGTCCTTCTCACAGAGCAAGCAGCCAGAGACAAACCACCCAGACGGGAGAGCTCCCAGGCTTCCATCTCCTTTAGGCTTCCTGCCTTGTCGTGCTAAGAGTTGCTCTCTTCCTGTAATGCAAGGCCACTTGGCATCTGCAGGCCACATATTATGTGTAGGGTTGGAAGGGACGAGAAGGACACAAAACAGCAGTGCTTACAGACAAACCTTCCCTGTTAATCAGGAGAAGGGCACTTCTTCCAAAAGCCTGATCTGATTAGATTTGCTGGATTCAGCAAATAGAGATTCGATCTTTGGCACCCACTTATCCTAAATGATTGGCTTTTCTGAGAATTCAAACCAAACCGGGTGTTCTGCATTTAAATAGTAGCAACTCTATGCTCAGTTGACCCATACATGCATTTCAGTGGGCAGGGTAGTGGCTATTGGGGTTTGAAAGTTTGCATGTCCCCAAATTTATATGTTGAAACATACTCCCTAAAGCCACAGTGCCCAGAGGTGGGACCTGTAGAGGTGACTGGGTCATGAGGGTGTAGCCCCCAGGAATGAGGAGCGAGGCCCTTATAAAGGACTCCAGAGTGCTGCTGTGTCCTTCCGCCATGAGAGGACACCACAGGGGGTCCCTGAGGGTGGGGAACAGGCCTCACAGACGGAGAATCTGCCAGCACTTTGGAAGTGGATCTCTCAGACACTGGAACCAAGAGCACCAAGAGCCCTTGAGCCTGGTCCCTCCACCTTCATGCTCAGCGTTGAGCATAAGCAGCGGCCACTACATCACTGGCCTCTGCTCTGCATTCAAAGTTCTTGCTGACATCTCACCAAACCAAAGTTAAGCTCCTACTGCTTGTCCTCGAGGGCACCGCTAGGTCACAGGATGTCGGATGGGGGCTTTCTTGGCTCTCACTTGCATTTAAGGAGCCCCACTGAAAACGAGACTCTGAAGTCACGCTTTGGAGAGGACGCTCTGCTGGGACCGTCCAGTCGGGACCTGAGAAGCTGCCCCGGGACGTCCAGCTGCACCCCCTCAGGTGTGGGTCCCCTGATCTGGAGATGCGTTTCCTTCTTCTCTCTTACCTATCACTTTTGCCTTTGCTCTGGCTTCCAAATTATTACTAAAACAAACACTATCTCACATAAAGAGACTGTCCTTATTGTCTATTGATCCAACCTGCCAAATTCAGCAGCTGCTCCGACACATAATGCCTTCACATTACACTGCTTGGTCTCTTCTCTGCGGATTTCCCACTGGAGATCCACACTTGTTGATCAGGAGAAACTGAGCACTACCCACAGTTAGAAATGCTATATGCTCCTTTCTTGGTAGGAACCTACAAACCCGGGGCTAAGACAAGCAGCAATGATCCTGGTAAACTTCAGAGGCTCAATCACAAAGCGTGAGGCTCCAGGCTGACCACGCAAAGCCAGGGCATTGCTAAAGAACGAGACTTCGCTCCAGATGCCCCTGTGCTTAGAGGGGGACAACATCTCCCAACAAGACCCACCTTCCCTCTGGTGTAAGGCCTGGCATTGCTAGAGCAGACCTGCACGTGCGTTCTTCATCCACAAAGCCGCAGAGGACGATGAGTGCTGCTGGTCACTGACAACCCATGTCTTAAACAGTGAAATCTGCTCCGCAGACACAGGCTGGCACGGAAATACCCCGCGGGTGTGTGTTTCAATGCTTGCCTCACACATCCCCAGGATAAAAGGGTAATGAAATCCAGACTGGCCACCTCCAGCCACGGCTTTCTTGACAGTTACGCTAGGGGAACTGAGCTTCTGGATGGTTCTATGGACACCACCGGTGGGAGTCTCACTGGACCCAACCTGCAGTGACGCCATTTTCCTGGGAATGGTGATCGAAGCCACGAGGCTGGGAAAATGCTCAGGTCACTGGGCGTCAGCAGCGCACTTTAAGGACCACTGTCCAGCAGGAGAACAAGAGACCGGGGCAGAACCAGAGGGCCAGGGGACCAGTGGCAGGAATACCACTGTGCCTAAGCATCACGGAAGACGAACGTGCTTCTCACTACTGCTGATGCAAGCATCTGTCCAAACGACAAGGGACGTGGCCAAAGAAGTATCCTCATGAGTGGTGTCCAGTCAAGCGTCGGAGGTTCTCCCTTCCACAGCCTGCTTCTCCTAACCTGAACAGCAAGGCCGGCGTGTGCCAGGAGGCTGGGGAGCGGCCAGGCTGTCTTCCTGAGCCAGAGTTCCCACCTCAGGGTGCTGAGCGAGAGCCAAGTCCAGAGGCCCCAACTCAAGACACAGCTGTCCCTAGCTGTGTTCGAAGCCGTTTCATTCCAGGATTCTGATTCTCCTTATACCAAATGTGAATAAGTATGTTTATACATCCTGAATCACGGAGTTTGATGGGAATGAGGAGTAGCCTCCCTTTGGCGCTGCAAACCACGAGTGTTCACATGGCAACAGAGGCCTCAGGAGGAGCCCTAGCACAGCCAGAGCTGGCCGTCTTTGACAGATGTAAGCTGAGCCTGCCTCGGGACTGTGGCTCCACGGATCCTCACAAATGCAGTCCAAGCCAACGTGATGGACGCCTGCCCTTAGGTCAAGGAGGGCGCGATGCAGTACGGCCCACACTGTCCACTCCCAGGGCCCACAGGCGGGCCTCACCACCAGCCACTCAGCCAAAATCACCCTACAATCAACCCATCCAGCAGCCCCTTCTGATCTGTGGCCTTGATCCTGCTCGCTGGCCTCTTCCCAGCCCTGGTCTTCCCTCACAGAGCAGCATCGTGTCTGCGTCCACAGTGCTGGGCACTCAGGAGCCCTGGTGCAGCCCGACAGCCCCGTCCCCCCAGCCAAAACTGTTCCTCGCTGACAGTGGACTTCCTCCTTGGAACACACCATTTTCCCACATGGCTGGAATCAGGTTACAGTCTTCCATCAAATGGACGTTGGTCTCAGCTTAGGTGTCTCGCTGATGGCTCACCAATGAAAGATGAATGAAGCGTGTCCTCCTCCCCCTTTCCTTCCTTCCTGGTCATTCCTCAGGCACATACTGGTCTAAGTGCTCTATAGATACTAACTCACTAGTCATCACAAGAACCTGGTAAGACAGTTATCACGATTAACATGGTCACACTCGGTGCTGACCACCAGCCTCAGTGCAGACCCTGAGGTCAGCGAACACGGCCTCCACAGGACAGTCCCACTTCAGACTCCAGCCACAGGGCGGTAGGCAGGGCTGAGGCCCACACTCCTGACCAACCAGCTACAATTCCTGGGAGTCCCACAAGCCCCTCAGGTTTGGAGATTTGCTGAACTGACTCCTAAACTCATAAAGAGGCTTGCTTTTTATTTCCACTTTTATCATAAAGCTAGCAACCAAGCAAACAGACACATAGGGACAGGCCAGGGGTCCCACAGGCAGAGCTTGTGTGCCCTCTTCCTGGGCAACAGGGCATGTACTCTCTGGTCCACTAGTGTGCTCATCAGTGAGGAATTTCCAGTGAGCTCTGATGTCTGAGCTTATGCTGGGCTTCAGGGCACAGGCAGGATTGGCTCAGTTACTGGTCAGGGGTTTCAGCTCATCCAGTTCCTTCCCCTTCCTGCAGGCTGGCTGGCTCACGGGCCTGAGCTTTCAGACACATGGTAGCATTTCTGGCATGGCCAGCCACCATCATATGAATGTGGTGTGATCCAAAGGTACAGGACTAGGGAAGAAGACACGCCTGATCCTTGGGAAATCCCTTGGATTCAAAGCCTCCTTCCCAGTAACCATGGACAAAGTCCAGTCAGTTTCCTAGCTGTACCATGCCCACATTTGTACTCGAGCAAAACCTCACAACAAGGTTGAGTAAATGGTTCAAGGTCATGGAGCCAGGAAATGGCAGAGCCAAGATCTGAAAGAGGACTTGGAGATTCAAGAGCCTCTGTCCATGGTACCCACACCATGGGGAGCTCAGACTCTTGGGAGAGCAAAGTCAAGGAGTCTGACTCAAGGGGAACTCAAGGACAGAGAATAATGGTCCGTGTGTTTCCATTTCAACAGGCTCTGGCTGACAGGCGAACAGGCAGCCATTGTACTGCACAGGACCTGGATGCCCACCACTGCCGTGGAGGGGAAACTTCTTTCTGACTAAGACTGTCTTCTTCAGCCATCACACTGAATGACCATCCTCGGCTAGCAGGAAGCCACAGGCCACTTGGTTAACCATGTTCCCCACTGAAAGCTGACAACAGCATCGAAGCTCAGGTCACCATTTCCTCTTTAAAGTCAAATCAGGAGCTCAGAATGGCAAGTTAACACCTCCCTTAAACAGCTAAGACTGAGCCCATGTGTGTGACATGGGTCAAGTTACTGAAGCTCCAAGCTGCACACAGGTATATATGAAATAGACATGGTAATAAAAAGCACTTTCAGGTGACATTTTTAGTACTAAATTTCCCATGGAAAGCACTTCAGTAACTGCAAAGCTAGCAGCTGTGGACAGTGTGGTTGTTATAAAGTGAACGCCCAGTTTCTGAACAATCTACTCTGCTTAGGCATTATGCAGAATTTGCATGGATTCTCTCAGTTTCCATGAAACACACCAGTGGCCACGCAAGTTGGCACCTATCAAAACCTCTCGGCCATGAGAAATCCTGGAAGCGGAGTTCCCCCTTTGCACCCCAGAGGGCCCATCCTACAGCAGCTGCTTCATTAGCAATGATGATGGTAAAGGGACCCTGGGAGGTCTCCAGGGCCAGAACAGACAACACAGAGAGGCTCCCAGTCAGAGGTCAAGAAGGAACAGAGGGGAGGAAAGCACAGATTTCAGGAAGAGTCATGCAAGCTTAAAGAAGAGAAAGGATGCCTAATAGTCCAACTTCGTAGATACAGGATGTTTCAGATGGAAGGACCTTTGGTGTTAAATCTAACCCGCACATTTTCAGACATGAACTTGAAAGTCAGGCAACACAGAGTGACCTTAAGAATGTTAACTGGCTAGAAGAGATCTTTGAAAACATGAAATATGAGATAACCCAATAACAGGAATTTCCTATTCATTAAACATCTGAAGACGGGCAGCTGCTTCCAACAGTGGGACATGGTGGGACTAGTACTTTCATCATGACCAAATCATGATTCACTGCACAGAGCCTTACAGAACAATAAAGAAGAGTCACAGTGAGAAAGGCATTTGATGTGTGTGCTGAGATTATAGGGTAAACTGTTCTCCTCTTTCTTAATATTTAAACAAAACATTCTGGGAAGTTGTAAAAGAAATACATCAGGTTTATAATGCTAAAGAAAGAAAGCTGGGTTTCAGTGGACAGACGAGAGGACGGGCAACCATGGTTCAGAGGAAGGAGCACATAAAAGAGTAGATGCAATTTAATACAGTGACAATGTGCCTCCAGTTTAGACAGAGCTTCACACTCAATGTGCACATGACTCAAAGTGCAGATCCGCGCTCAGGGCTGGGTGCAGCCAAGCGTCAGCATTTCTTCCAAACTCCTACGAGAAGAAATGCTGCTGACTCATGGGCCATATTTAAACAGCAAGAATTCAAACTTTCTCAAAAAAGCATAGACCCATAAGACATGGACAAACTTCCATCTCTAAGGCCATAGGAAATGGAAGTCAAAAACTCCCTCTTGCAGGAGGTCATGTGGAATGGTTTGTGAAAGTCTTTCTAATGTTATGCTTCTCCTATCAGTGAATATGCACAGCTCTTTCTTGGGCAAAATAATGAATTTAAGGAGCAACTGACCACAGAGGAAAACACTCATATTTCAATCTGTACTTGCTTTTCCACTTCTTCTTTGCATTTACATTTCTCCTGCACTTTCCTAAAGCCAAGGGGTTTCTGCAAGCCACTGGAAGACCAGGATGCATACTTAAAATTCAGATTGTAGTGTACTCAAGGATGCACTTGGTTTAAACCAGTGGAACTGAAGTTGTCACCAAACAAAAGCCTTTGTTCAAGTCAATGCAGGCAAGAAAGTTTGCAGAAAACAGAAGCGACCTTGAAGCAAGCATAGAAATACAGTCGGCTCCCTTCCCAGACCCAGGGTGAGCCTCAGACTGTGAATAACTGGGGTGGGGAAAACCCTGCCTTTTAAATGACACGTGAGAGATTTTTCAAAGAAATATATTTATATTTCCTGTAATTATGCTAATTTTCTGGTTTCTTTCATAAAGGAAAATTCCCAACACATTTCAAAAATTTGTCCATATCAAGCACCACTGTAAAATGAAATACACTAAATCAGTAAGCACTATAAATATATATACATATTATTATTATTATTATTGTTGTTGTTGTCAACAATACACACATTTTTTCAGCTTCTGATAAAGTTTTGTCTTTTGTAAAGCAACAGAGAGAGTCCTCAAACACTCATGTTTCTCCTTCTCAGACAAAAACAAGACCTGGAGAGAACATTATAGAAATTTCTGACTTTTTTGCACTAAAACAAGTCATGTTTTTGAAATGTGCTTTCTTCTGTTTTGTATTTATTTATAGTTCTCTAATGACAATGAAAGTAAAGAGGTAAAATGTCACAATTCAGAATTACAAAAAGAATTTCAAAAGTTCTTAGGCGTAACCTATAAACAAGACAGGTCAACTTGTAATTTTCTCACGAAGAAGTGCCATTCAGCTCCTGGCAGCCAAGGAAGCAGAGAGAGGAGGGACCCAGGAACAAATAGTGTTAAGTGAAACAAAATTATCATTGAGTTTTTTTGGGTTTAATTTTTTATTCTAATTCTAGAGCAAGATAACAGTAGATTACAAAGAAAAGCAGGCAACATTTCAATATGTAATGTATTTCAAAATTTCCAAGCTTTGATCAGGGATGCAATGAGAAAAAAAAAATGTACTTAGGCCATTTACTTAATTGTGTGGAACAAATAAGTCATTGATTGATTAGTCTATTTATAAACTAATTAATCTGTTGTTCAGTCAATAATTTTTTAAAAAGTGAAAAGCATTGGGAAGACTGGTTGTTTGGGTCTGTTTTACTTTTTAAATGAAACAGAAACCAAAACCAGTACTACAGACACAATAATTAATATTTATCTACAACAACCTTGTTTTCATTTTAATATCTCCTAACTTGGGAGCCTACGACGCAATGTCATCCTTAGAGAGGAACCACATTGGGTGTTAATTTTCATATTTACATTTGGAGAATAAAATCCTTCCACAGCAAATATTTGAATTATTCCTCTTTCTCAATGATATCAGTGATACAAGAATGTAAGACATGTGGTGTGTTTGTTTTCACTGCTGTAACTAGAACAACTTAGAGGAGGGATAGTTTATTTCGGGCTCACAGCTTCAGAGGTTCAGCCACGGTTGGCCAGCCCCCCTGCTCTGGGCCAGCCTGAGGCAGTTTTGCTACCAGGGATTGAACCCAGGGGCACTCAACCACTGAGCCACGTCCCCAGCCCTATTTTGTATTTTATTTAATAACTTACTGAGTTACTTAGTGACTCACAGTTGCTGAGGCTGGCTTTGAACTCAGGATTCTTCTGTCTCAGCCTCTCAAACCACTGGGACTACAGGCGTGCGCCAGCGCGCCCAGCCTGAGTCTGGGTTTTAAGGCTTTCTTTTCTCCTCTCACACATGTGTGACACCATCCCCCAACTCCCCCCCCCACCCCAAAACACAGGAGAGTGACCCTGCGGGCAGCAGTCAGAGCCTGAGGTCCACATCTGGGAGCCAGACACTTGTGCCTCACGTCCTAGCTCCGTGGCCTGGGGAGATGAGACAACCTCAACAGAAGGCAGAAGACAGCAGTTTACGGAGGATCTCTGCTCTGCAGAGTGGGGCATGAAAACCAAGCTCCTCTACAACAGGATTAAAATATCAAACCCAAGGCAAACATACTTTAGCATCAACTAGGGGATGCTGCACTCTGGCCTATTACCCAGAGCAGTTTTAAATTAAAAGTGCTTTGCAGGCCTGGGATGCAGGCACTGAAGTGAGAGTCTCCCCAGGGTTCACTTAGGTATCAGAGGGCCTTGTGACACTCTCCATAAATGCTGTCTTCTTTTCCAGGAAGGGAGACTGAGTCCTGCCGATCCTATGCCTCTCTCCGCCCCTAGGGAGCTGAAGAAGAAACTGGGAAGAGTGCACCTGAGATCCCTCTGCTGTTCACGGAGACACCTGCCTGCCCAGTGCACAAGCTGCCCCCCCTCCCTGCTGGAGGCTTGTCGGGGAACCTCCCTCGGGAGCCCTGATCTGGCTCACAGGCTGAGTAGGTGAGTCTCCTGAGTGATGGTGCAAGCATGGTGCACGTTCAGCCCTTGGCCAATGTGCCCACTTGATGATCAGGTGGGTTCTGCCTGTCTTCACTGTTTCTCAGATGGCTGAAAACC
Source organism: Callospermophilus lateralis (assembly GCF_048772815.1). Taxonomy (NCBI): domain Eukaryota; kingdom Metazoa; phylum Chordata; class Mammalia; order Rodentia; family Sciuridae; genus Callospermophilus; species Callospermophilus lateralis. The sequence goes on along the minus strand of NC_135316.1, from coordinate 108,183,877 downwards.
CAGAAGGCATATTTATTTGTCGTCCTCAAATACATCAGACATGATCTTCGCTGCTAGACAGGAATCAGGTTCAGAGAAAAGAGCGGTCCCTCCAGGCCCCCCTGCTGGAATGCAGCGCATTTCATTTCAACTGGAAATGTTTTTTCTTTCTTTGTGTACTGATTTCCTCTGCTTTTGAGATACAATTCACAGAGCATAACATCCACATCTTCAAAATGTACAGTCAGCGTACGCTTTTTACACTCTCACAGTTTTACAAATTGGTGTTACCGCTGCAACTATGTACTTCTAGAACATTCCACCACCCCCCAAAGAAATCTCTCATCCATTAGCAGTCACTCCTTATTTGCCCTGGAAACTGCTAATCCACTCTCTGTCCCTAGGGATCTGTGTATTGTGGGCATGTCCTATGTGTGAGTGTGTGAGTATAAAATATAAAGTCACGTGCTAACACCTGTATGGACATAGCCACACAATATGCACACGTCCATGCCAGTGAACGGGAGCTCTGGAAGAGAAACTTTGATCACTGTCTCATGAGTTAAACAAACACTTCTCCCTCAACCAACTGAAGGTCAATTGGAATGTGTTATCATGGGCTATTTGTGTCTTCTTTTTCAGACCTTGAACCCAATAGCAAGTTCCATTCTGGCATTTTGCAATTTTCAAGCAACCAAGCATCTTGGGAGATACTTTAGACAAGAACAATCAGTTTCATGTCAAGAAAGGACATCTGTGTGTTTTCATTTCCTGTTTGGGAAAGTCAGCCGTCAGGGCAGCCTGGGACCCTCAGGGTGAGTTTAGCTAGAGCCTAGCAGAGTGTTTAGAACCCGGTGCGACTCCTGACTCCTGAAGTGGAGCCAATAACTAAAACGGCGATGTTTAGAAAAAGCCAGGGGTTCTCAAACTGTGCTCAGCTGTCACTGCTGACCACTACTTTTTGGTAAATATGTGATCAACATCTCAATATTTCTGACTTTTAGTGGAGAGTCAGACTTGCGGCTGGCAGTGAAGCGGCGGCTCCCTAGAAAGTGGCAGTGAGAGTCCGCACTTCCCAGGGAGCAGCGGACACTTACAGCTTGCTGGACAGTGTGGGGAGGGCGGGCACGATCTCCTCGTAGGGCTCCTCTTGTGCTAAGGCGGGGACAGAGAAGGGCTCTTTCATTTTCTCTTCCCAGGCAATTTCGGCCTTCAGCAGCATCTCCTCGATCAACTCAGAGGCGGCGATGTCTGCAAGACACAGTGAGACCGTCAGACACAGCCGCGGTGGTGGCACAGAGCCCCCGCTTTGCATCCTTCAGACGAGGCTTGAATGCTGAGCTTACCAAGCACATAGAATAGAGCAAGTGTTCACAGTGGGGACATTTTCAAAAACTATCTTACATCGGTGACCTACTTAACCACAAATGAAGCAACATAAAGACAACTTGCACTGGTTGGTGACTATAAAACAGAAGATCAGGGCGGAGCTAGGTTTGGAAGAACTGCCATTTCATCCTAGTAAGCCTCTTCTTGCATGTTGGGGAGCGTGGACCAACACGGTGAAACACTTCAGCAAGCCTGGGTTTTGATAAAAAATACCTCCTAGACGCAACTCAATTGGACTAATCGCAGAGATGTACAAATAACTCAGTCGTGTTATCTGACAGTGGTTCTGGCCTCACCATGATCTTTCTTGTTCCATTGGAAACATAATTAATGCATTTCTTTCCAGATCACACCCAACTGTGATATCTGAATATATAGATACACAGCAATTTAATTTATACTTAGCAACCACTGACACCGACACTTGGTAGATCCTGGGGAGAAGTTCACGTTAACACCAATGAAGAGCCAGAGGTGCCAGAACTCTTTTTCAGCCCCTGTGATTCTCTAAACTATAAATGTGAGCTCCATGGCTTGGTGGACTGGTCAAGGTAACTCAGGCGCCATAAGAAGAGACAGATATCAGAATCTGACCATTACTTGCCTCAGATTAAATAACACACATGGGAAGAGCCGGAGGAGCTCAGCTTCCTCACGTCGGGAGACCAGGTTCCCATCCCACCCTGGAGCTCTGTTGATGCTCGCTCTCCCCTGACATTCTGTCTGTGTCATCCCAAGTTCCAGAAGTGCAAAGTGATGAGAATATAACGCAGTCCGGCTGAGGACTCATCTGCTCAGCCATCACGTGGTCCAGTTTCTGTCCTCCACGCTCCTCTGTGACCTGCCCCAGGGTCACGTCTTCCCCTGTCTGGGAAAAGCCCTGAGTAGGGACGAGACAAGGTGCTCTCCTCATAGAGCTAGAGGAACAGAGGCGGTGCCCACTTCCAGGAAATGCTTTTTAAAGATGGGGGAAAGGCTACGACTTTCTTTCACCTTTCCAGTATTTGTTATTAGGCACCCTTTTCTAGTTAATGTCAGGATTAAGGTGGACTTTCTTTAATGTTGGCTTGATTGTAAACTTTGAGACTACTACTCCATTTATAATTCTATCGTTAGATCTTCTATTTATCTTAGCAGAAAAGACAAAGTAATAAACATCAAACAATGAAGCTTAATTCCATTAAATAAGAAATGAAGCAAATCCCTTATCCTGGCTTAAATTGCAGGTTTATCACAGTTAATCATGCTCCTATAAGTAATCAAATATGAAATCTCTAGTGTAAAGGACTTTAAAGGAGGTCTAGCAACAGGGAAAATACCCATATATTCGTTCAGATCAACTGCTACCTTTAACAGTTTTGTATTATTATGTTACTTATGCTAGACTTTTCTCTTTGTGTTTGGAATTCCTCTATTTTTAATATTATGGAACTAATAATGAGTAGTTACTTTGTTAAATTCCAAAATCTTCAAAACTAATGTGGCATCCATTTATTAAGTGTATGAACATATGAAAGAGTAGTGATAAAAAATTATATAATATTTAAATTATAAAAATAAGGGGCTGGGACTGTAGCCCAGTGGTAAAGCGCTTGCCTTGCATTCATGAGGCACTGAGTTCCATCCTCAGCACCACATAAAAATAAATAAAGATACTGTGTGTTCATCTACAATGAAAAATATATATTTAAAAAAATAATAAGTTAATATTTAGAACTTTTAAATTAGCATGAGAGTGTTAGTCTCCATTTCTTGTGGCATAAACATATGTGCAGGAAAAAAATACTATTGTTGTTTTAAAATACCATAACAAATATGCACATATTTGGTTGGTATGATGGGAAAGTAATAAAATACTGGTAAAATGTATTTTAAAGTAAATGGCACCAAGTGAATCACCACCTGAAGTTCAATGCACTAGTAATATGACGCAAGAAAGGAACCGGGACCAGGCACGTGCTCCTGGACATCCTCCTGACATCACCTCGGATGCACAGGAGGTTGTGGCCTGAGCGTGGACTGCAGAGGTCTCACCAAGCTGCAGCTGCAGCCAGCTCTCCTTCCCTAGCTGTGCGAAGGAGCTGAGCAGCCTCAGGGTTAAAGGAAGACAGGAGACTCCCAGGGGTCCAGCCCCACTCAGCACCTACCTGAGGGCTTCTCTTCGTTACAGTTCACGAGGTTTGGGTTCGCCTGATGTAGCAAAAGAAGTTTCACCAGGTTTGTCTGAAATGTAAAGATGATTGAAATAGGAAACACATTGCCAGACACTGGGGAGTCATTAGTAAAGGCCACTTTGTTTTCAGACAATGCCAGATACTTGCACCATTTCAGCAATTTATGTATTCAGAAGAAAAAAAAAACATTTATTGCATGAGGGTTTCATTGTTTAGGACTTGAAGAGGATACTTTAAACTGTTCAAGTTTCTCTTAGAGAATTTTATGCAAGACATTAAATGTCACATGATGCTTTGTTTTTGTTTTATCCATTCATCAAAGTCCAACTTATTGGTATTGTCCATTCATAACAACACCGAGGACATTATAAATCTAAAGTCACATTCTACAATTAGGAAAACTCAATCTCATGTTATAAGACTGAAGAGCTCAACGAGAGATTTGTATATCTATTGAAAAATGCATATCACACAAAGTACATATGTATTATTTATATAACGTTGAAAGATCAGTAATTAAATAACTTTCAGTGTGCCCAACTTTTAGAATTATCATTGATAGTGTCCTTGTGTATTTCTCCCCATTACTGCTCCCTTCCTGTTTCACGGTGTTGATCACTAGGATGAACTTTGGGTTACTAGTATTTTTCTTCATTTGGTTAGCAAACACATCTAGAAGGATCCCTAACCAACATATTGCTTAATCTTTTATGACCATAATAGAAATGCAACCCTGGGCTACATATTTTTCTATGCCTTGCTTTCAAGGCGTACCAACGCATTTTTTTAGAATCATGGGAGTCATTGAGTTAAACTGTTTTATTCTGTTTCCCGACTATGTAGAATTGCATTGTAGAAATATATCACAATTTATTCACCTTCCTTTTAGTGGACATTCAAGCCACTTGTAATTGTTTATTTAGTTTTACAAATAACGTTCTTATAAATATTCCTGCTTATCTCTCCTGGTGCACACGGGCAGGTGGTGTGTACTTAAGAATAAAAGTGCCAGAATATAGGGAGACAGGGCCAACATCCTGGGATGGCTCCAATTCTTTTCAAAAGCGATTATTCAACTTAACACTCCCACTCCAAACAAGAGCCCCTGTGGCTCCACCTGCCTGCAATGACTTTACTGTCAGACGTTTCAAAGTTTCTAGATTATGCCATCAGAGAATGGATCACTGGCTAAAGAGGGTGCTGCTTTGGAGATGGTAGCTATGGGATCTGTCTGGCTTTCTTTTTGGTCTAGAATCAAATCCTTGTGGTGTGATTTCTGGGGATTTGCCATTTTTGTTTGAAGCTGTTTGTCACAACACTGTTGGTGATTGTTGCTGTTTGAATGCTGCGTCCCTTCCAAAACTCATGCTGAATTTTAATCCCCCTTGCAGAGGCATTAAAAGATGGGGCCATGAGGGGTGATTAGGCCGGAGGGTTCTGCCTTCATAAATGAATTCATGACCTTAGGAAAGGTCTGGAGGCTGCCACCCAGATCCTTTTTATCCCTCTCACCTCTTCATCTCCTCCACATGAGGACACAGCATTTGGCCTACAGATGAAACAGCATTTGAGGCACCATCTTGGAAGCAGAGCCCTAGACCCCCACCAGATTCCAAACCCAATAGCACCTTGATCCTGGTTGTCTTGTCTTAAGAACAGTCAGAAAGACATTTCAGCACTCTATAAACTGCCGGGCGTCTGGAACTCCTCTACAGCAGCAGAGATGCTATAAGCCGGCTGTATCCTTGCTCTGCCTCTCCCCTCCTGTATTTTCAAGAGCTGTGCTCTTTACCTGGTTATTGTTTCCTCTGCATACACAGTATCAGCCAGTTTTTGTGGTCTTTTGTTTCTCTCTCCCTCTCTGGACAAATATTTCTAGAATCTGGTTCATCTAAATCCTTGTAAGAGTCAATGTTCAGTATTGTTGATCCTTACTATTACACCCTACCTTTACATTATATTTCAACGCTTCTTGCTCTTTTAAAATCCTTATTCTCTCTTATTTTATTAGACTTCTGTAAATTTTATAAGTTGAACATTTCACTCATTATTAATTTTTAAACTCTATTTTATAATTCAAGCATCTATTATGTTTTACAATGTGAAAGGCTGTGGATTTCCATTAACCCCCCTTCTTTTCCCTTCTATTCCATATAGAATATAGACAAGGTATCGCTTTCATCACGATACTGTTCCAAGTGTCTTTAATTTGCTGTTATGATTTCTCTTTTGGTTTATAGAGCACAAAGAGGTCTGGGATGCTACGTACTTCTGTGATACAAAGTCATCACCATCATTCTCACTTGCTAAATGCTGGCAGACGGCCACTTTTCCTAGGCAAGGGCACCAAAATAATGGAACCAAACCACAAAACTAGGAGACCTTATCTCAGTTGTTGGGCTGGAAATTGAAATTTCTTAGCTGCATTTTTTTGATACTTCTTTTTAAAAATCTAAATTCAACAAAATGCACAGACAAGAAGTATGCACTTCTACATTTGAGCAAACCTGTAACCAGCACCACAATTAAGACCTGGAACATCTTACTTAAAGGTTCTTCTTACAAGAATTTCAAAAAGAGTCTGAATTTTATTATTTAAGTTCTTGGATTAATTTTTCAATTTCTATAAGAAGGACAGATAGGATATGGCTGGGATTGCTTCAAATAGATGTGTAACTAGCCAGGGGCATACCTGTAATCCCAGCTACTGAGGAGGCTGCACAGGAGCATCACAAGTTTGAGGCCAGCCTGGGAAATTTTGTGAGACTCTCTCCAACAAAATAATGAAAAAAAAAAAAAAAAAAAAAAAGAAGGTGGAGGAGGAGGAGGAGGAAGGGAGGGAGGGAGGGAGGGAGGGAGGGAGGGAGGGAGGCAGGCAAAAGAACAGAACAAGGCTATAACTCAATGGTAGAAACTTCCCTAGAATGTGGAAGGCCCTGGATTCAATCCTCCACCCCCCTACCCTCTTCACACACAGATACTGTTAGTTTTATATTATAATCTTAACAAATTACTACATAGCTGTGCAGGCCTGTTGGGCTGACATCAGGGTTAGGGCTGGACCTGCTCCGGATGTGAGGCTCACAGAGTCGGCCCATGCTCCCTGGCTCCAGGACCTTTCCACCACCCTCAGAACAGGGACGGTACTTCTCTTGGCCGTTTCCACAGTGACGGTCTCCTCTGACTCAGCCAGGATCAGTTCCTTACTTTCAAGGACCCGTGTACTGTGCTTACACTGGGCCCCCCTGGATAATCCAAGAAAGTCTTAGCTCCACACCCTTAATCTCTGCAAAGCTCCCCCTTGAGAGGCAACCCAAGGACAGGGTCCAGGGCTAGACCAAAGACGTCTCTAGGGACTACCCCTCTGCCTCCCAGTACTCAGGACATCCAGCGTTTCACCATGAGCATGCCGCCCTCTGTGTTCTGTAGGTCCCCAACTACAACTGCAATGTTCTGTAGTGGGTCAGGGCATTTGTTATGTGTGTACACATGTATTTGTGTGTGTAAGTGAGTATGTATATATTTTTGCCATGTACTTTATGTTTGTAATGATACTGTGAACAACTTAGTAAATTCACCTAGTGGTTGTAATTTTAAAAAATGATTTGGAGCCGGGCATGGTGGTGCATACCTGTAATTCCAGCAGCTATGGAAGATGAGGCAGGAGGATCTCAAGTTCAAAGCCAGCTGAAGCAAAAGTGAGGCCCTAAATAACTCAGTGAGACGCTGTCTCTAAGGAAAATATAAAATAGGGCTGGGGGTGTGGCTCAGTGGTCGAGTGCCCCTGAGTTCAATCTCTAGTATCTCCCACTCCCCAAAAATTGATTTGGAGGTTCTTTTGGAGTATTAATTCTTTTTTCTCATTTCTTAATTGTGTTTTCCACTTCTATTTCTTGTCTTATCATCTTGATTCAAATATGAATGTCTTCTTCAGGTTCCTTGTTTTATCTTCTGTAATATTTTCAGTGGCCTCCTTTACCCACTCTGAGCTTCCTGCCCATGAATCCCCAAAATGTCAATGACCGCTCCTTTTAGAATTCTCACTACACAATGGATTAGGTCTTCAGTGATGTGCTCTTTTCTAAAATTGCCACACACCCATTCAAAATTAGTGTTTTGTTTTGCAGAACACAAACTATTTCAGTAATACTAGGTCTTTTTACAGCAGAGTGCTTATATTTAGAAGTTTATTTTGATTTCCAAATATAAAAGCTTACTAAAGAAAGAGAAGTTTTCTTCCAAGCTGAAAGATAAGGTATATATAGTACATTTCCCAAAAGGGTAAAATAAAGATATTTGTTTATATTAAAGATCAAAGAGGTTTTCTCATTTTTATTTTATTTATGTGGTGCCAAGGATGGAACCCAGGGCCTCGCATATGCTAGGTGAGAGCTCTACCACTGAGCCACAACCCCAGCCCTGGTTTTCTCATTTTTGAACCATGGGGAAGAAGGAAAGGAAGTTAGGAAGTAATGAATGGGGGCGGGGGAAGAGAAGGGAAGTAAAAAATTAAATATGACTCCATTTTTCACAAATTAGAAAAAAGAGCAGTAACCCAAAAGATTTTATACCTTTGTAAAAATGTCAGAGTCTAATAATTATGTTGCTCTTTACAGAACTCCACAAGAAAACCTGTCAATCTCCCAACAATCTACCTTTCTCCCTCTATCTGCAGAAATCATTTCAGTCACAAAAGCAAAATGTTTTCTACGTGAAAATCCCCAACAATAAAAGTAATTCCATTTTATTCCAGCCCTGTAAAAGTGAACGTTTATGCGTGGAATGAGGAATCCTCTCTGCTCAGGAGCTTCAGCATGGAGAGGCCAGTGCCGATTGACCCCTTTATTGTGGAATGTCTGCTTTGACCTCAGGAGACTCCTAGGTGAACTTCCTCAGTGCACCAGGTAGACTGTGCAGCCCGATGCCAATCCATCTCCACTCTGGGAAGAACTGAGAGCCAGCAAAGCCTCCAGCAGAGAGGAGACTGATACTCACAGCACATGTGTGTGCAAAAGGAAACCCTAATTGTGTGAGATTTGAATTCACAGTTGCTGGATCCTGACTTTACTCATTCTTGGGACATCTGCATTTCAGTCCAGTTACAATGAGCATCATTAACTCCTCACTCACAGGGGCTCTTTAAAAAGTTGGGAAGTAGCAATGCATGCTCACAGCTACCATTCAGTCCCAGTTCTGGCCCTAGAAGAGACTGTTTGATACCACATTAAGGCAGAAATTACAATGTTAAAATCCTCAGAAATTCAGAATTTGTAACCCACTTGAGTTAGTACACCCCACTCTGACTCATGCTAAGGTTCTATGTGTAACAAGGGAACGTCTCCAACTCTGCAACCATGACAGATCCAAGGTGTAAAACTATGATAAATTATTGATATTTATTTATAGTTCAACTGTGATTTCTCATTAAGTGAATAGTTCTGTCTTCATCTTACAGAACAGAGGCTCTCTACTCACTCTGGCAGTCTACATATTGTCCTTGCATTTCTTTCCTACAGCACTCCACACAGCAAACCCATTCCCCCTGTGTCTGTCCCCTCCTTAGACTTCTCTGAGGGGATCTTTATTCCATGAAGGGCCAGGGCAGGTGCTGGCTTTCAACGAGGCACACCCACAGGAGGATCACATCCCAACAGGGGAGCTTGGAAGTCCTTTTGTCCCTGTGGAGATTTCCCTATCTGGTCCAGATTCGAGGGGTGGCCCAGCCTGGGGACATCCTTTCCACGAGCAGCTAGTGGAAGCCCAAAGGCATTAGGTTAAAAAAGAGACCAAATGACACCTCAAAGGATCTAAAGACCTGTTATGGGAACCTCAGCCTGCCTGACACCCCCCCACCCCAATACACACACAAAAAGGCCAGGATTTGCACGCTAGACCTCAACATGGTGACTACCTGCTGAAATAGATTTACATAGAAACGAGACTCTCAAACTCTGACATATGCAAGATACAATTGAAATCATCTGTCATAACAAGATCAGGAGACACAGTGTAAACCAGAAAAGATGATTAACTGACAGAGGAATGATTTTGAATAACCATTGTAACAATGCTTCAACCAGCAACTACAAATTCTCTTGAAACCAATAAAAGAATATAATCTCTCAGAAACAAAACAGTTTATAAGAAAGAATCAAATGGAAACCATAGAACCAAAAAACACAATAATAAAACAATAAATAAGATTCACCAACTCATAATTTGATCAGAAATAAGATAAAATAAGACTCAAATGTTGGATTCTGATAAAAAATCACTAGACTATTTGAACAAAAATAATAATATATTTATCCAAGTTGTCTCTTTTAAAAGCTTTATTGAATCTAGTCCTATTAACTGAGAGCTCATTATCCTATGAAAATGGTTAGAAGGAATCTACTTAATACTATTTAAAGTGTTACTTTCCGATCAACAGTCCAAAAGTCCAGTGGGAAAACATGAGAATTCAGGTAAAATGGAAGCCTAGTTCCTTCAAGTTAGGGTAGCATTCTGCTGCAATTTAATAAGCAATCGGATGCTTCTAGATGTAGCTTCTTCAAGAAGCAATTCCTGAATATTACAGGACATTTTGATAATTTACTGATGACCATTTCCTTAGCAAAGCCCTCCACGTTGTGTTCCAGTTGACCAGACTTGCCTGCATGCTGAATTCTCTATTTTTTAGTAACATAAGTTTTCCAACCCTGAGTGTCCCCAATTGCTGCCATGCTAGAAATGGAGTACTGGTGTTGATGGTGTTCTCAGCACTGAGCTGCAACCTCCTGTGGCCAGGAGGCTGGGGTGCTGGAGCCTGAGGTCAAAGTCTCACTTCCCTGCAGCCACAGCCTCTTATACAGTCCACTCATTCTCACACAGAGTCACCTGGTGGAAGCACTGTTCAAGAGTCCATTAGTTCTGTACACCGGATAAATGGACCCTTTTCTACAGGAAATGTTCACTTTATTGGAACATTCTCCAAACAATATGTTATTTTTCTATAATGCAGGATATGCAAATGTGTTCATGTGTTTCAGCAATTGCTTTACTCAAATTTCATGATAGATATTTTGCATTCTGGTTAATATCCAAGAGATTCAATTCACTATAAATTAACTGAATGTGATTTTACCCGAAACTGTTTTGAAATGAACAAATTTAACTTAACAGTAAACAGTACTAAAACAACTATTTTTCATACTATTGCTACTAAAACTTTCTTTAACAAAATATTATTCATATTTTAGAACTAGGTTTTTTATATCAGTGAATTATTGTGAGCACTCTATCACATTTACTTATGTAAACCACTAAAGGGTTAGATTTTGATTTTTTGTCATGGTATACCAATGCCTAGAGAGAAACTAACTTGTAAATAGCAACTCAGGATATATTATCTACAGCCCAAAATCAACCTGGAGAGAAAAATTTGCTATCCAACTTCTTTCATTAAAATGAAGTATAATTTATAGATAAAAATATTATATAAATATAATTTTGTTTTAGGTCTACGAAGCAGAGAAAACATAAAATTATTATAGATTTGAGGAGTTAGGTTATAAGCCTTATGTTAAGAAAACAGCATTAACTATAAAAGATGTTTATAGGATTTGACTATTTCTCCAGTGATTCTGACCACAAAAGAGCTGTCATAAACCTATATTCTGGCATGCACTCATGAAGATTAAATATTTTTCTTTAACTATAAAACATTTGGTTTAGTAAGATAATATCATCAAAAGCCAAATTACACAATAATTAGTACATGAGTTGAAACAAAAATTAAATATAAAATTCGGTATGGATTATAAAATGATCCTTGGAAACAATTTTAAAAGGGCCTTACCTGGCCGTACTTGGCTGCCAGATGGAGGGGCGTCCAGTACTGGTCATCCACAATATTGAGGTCTCCACCATGCTCCAGGATAAGTGACACCACCTCCTTGTAGCCACTTGCACAAGCCATGTGTAGCTGTGAGGAGGAGACGTCCTGTCATTCCACTTTTTAAAAAGAACGGTGACATCAATGTGGTTTGTTGAAAGAGCTGTTTCATAAAATACTGGATCTGAGACACAGAGCACCTAGACAAAAGCCCCGTGATTTTATTCATTACGTGTAAGTGGATAGCATTATCACGCTTTGGAGGAAACATTCTGGCTTATTCAGAACTCTTCTCTATTTCCCTTTGACTCTCACAGTGTGTGCATTTTGTCATTCCTGTCCTCCCCGAGTTCCTCTTCACTGTGACCTGAATGTTTTGACCCACAAGAGGTGATAACGCAATAGGTCACTGCTGCCTGACCTCAGGCCAAATCTTCCCCGACTCTAACTCTGCAGGCTGTCCTTGGTGCTGCAGGAGGGTTTCAAAGCCCCCACAAAAACTGTGATCCCTGAGATGCTCATATACTGGTCAAGGCCCAGGGACCTGGGGAGGATCAGCTGACAGTTACCATTTAACATTTCTCCTGGTTTAGTTCTTCATGGAATCTGAAGTTTAGAAATGAGGCCTCAGGATCTATAAAAATTAGATCAGAGTTTGAAGCATTTGTTTCCATTTTTTAAGTGGGGGAGTTTTGTTCCTAAGGCCTCGCCCAAAGTAAATGAGGTTACTCAAGAAGTGTGTGCTGTGATTTGTTGTATAGACGCAGGGAGGAAGAAACCGTCAAGAAACTGGCAAGGAGCACTCTTCTGTTTCTATCATAAAAACAACACATAGTAAAGTAAAAAAACACACCCATGTACACACACACACCACACACACACACACACACACACACACAAACACACAAAGATACAATTTGAAGAAACAGCTGTTTTCTACTTTGGACTAACACTCTTCAGTCTGCAGCATACACTCACATGTTTCATTCTTGTTCTATCAACTTCATTAGAACAAGAGTGATTCATCTAATTTTCAGCACAAACATTAAGACACCATGTTTCACACTGCTCATCCCACGGTTTGTTACACACGGAATCCACCTGGTTCATATTCTAGCAAACAGTGTCAAGAACCATACACGCACGGGTATTGCAGAATTCAGTCTACTTTCTCCTAGAGATCAAGTCTTTCACCCACTTCTAAATTTATTCTGCATTATTTGAATAATCAGCAAATGGTTGTCCAGTTATTCTCCACTATCTGCAACAGCATCTGGGTTTCAGAAGATTTTCATTTTGAGTATAAAACTGATTCTAAAACCAGAGTCAGGAATGGACACTTTAGTTGGTCTGCGACTGCTACTCAAGATCTCCCGAAGCCACATGCACAAAGCCAGCCCCTGCAGGGCAGAGGTGCTTTCCACAGAGCAAAACCTGGTCCCCACCATTTGGAACCTCGTCAACGCTTGCCACTCTGTCCTCGGTAGGGGACAAACTAGCACCAGTGAAATGAACAGGCAGAGGAAACGTGAGGGCTGGTATTTGCACCCCCTGCATTATTATTTCCCGAGAGAAAGAGGTCTGACAAGTCAGAGTCTGTGACAGAGAGGAAGGGGTGCAACCGTACCTAGACGCTGGTTAAGACACCCATGTTTTCAAGAGATTAACGTACTCAGATTAAGCACTTCATTTTCATGTGCTCTGGATCATGGATGGCATTTTAACAATTGCATCCTTTTCTGAGGCTTTTGTTCACTTTTAAAACATTAATGTGAACTGAAAGGTCTCTTCCCAAGGAGCTGCTTTACATGTGGTCATCCTGCTGTACATCTAAGAAGCGAGGGAAGCTCTTTACTAGGTAAGAACCATCTGACTGAAGCTTCTCCCCACCGAGCCTTGTGCTGGTAGTTTCATCTTTTGCACATGACAATTTACCAGCTGGGAAATTAGGCCTGATTTTGAAACACAACTGACATTCCAACTCAGAGCACAGAAATCGACCTGCGAACAAAGGCACTCTCTCGTCCTTCTCTCCAACAATACACAGAAAAGCACAGTACACGGTGCACCTTCTAGAAGGAGACTGCCAGCAAGGACGTGTGTCACCATAAGAGACACACCTCAGGGAACTGCCCCTCCCTGGAGGCTGTGGTCCCCCAGGGAGCCCCGGCTTTTGTTCACTGCTTCTTTCTTGTCAAAGCTCAGAGATGACCGCCACAGGATGCTGTTATCACAAAGCAATTATGTGCAACTTTTATGCTGTCTGATAAATGGTCACAAGCAATGTCAAAACTGAAGATGGTTGAAAATAATACCAATTTGCTGCTCTGTATTGATTCCTTCAGTAGCTTCTCTACTGAAGGATACGTGAGCCATGGCTGGAGCATGCATGTTATTTGTCTTTGGCAGCGGTTTTTAAACAAATATAAAGCTGCAATCCTTGCTAGTGTACAGAAAGAGAGGCTCTCTGTTTCTGCTACATGTCAGACAGGACTTTATCACAGGCAAGGAATGGACTATTAATTAAATAGCTCACTTTAATCTGCTTCTGACCACCAGTCCACGGATACTGCCCTTGGAGAGCAAGACCACCAGTCCTCTGAGTAACCGTCCTCTCCGCAGGCTCTCAACAGTCCTGAAGGCAACCGTCTGCTGCTCCGTGTCCCTGTGTGCCCTGGGCTCCTAGGCCTCCCAGTCTTCCCATTTCCTCCTTCCCGAGCCTGCCTCCCCTGGTCTCATTTCTGGATGCTCCATTTCTCCCTCTCCCAGGGTTTGGTTCCCATCCTCTTTCCTTCTGTGCTGAATTGTTGACTTCCTTGGCTGAGGCCAATGATATCCTTGCCCCAGGCTCCTCCTCCACCCTAACCCACCTTCTCTCTTTCTGCCCCCAGGGTGAACACACTTCATCTGTCCTCAGTCTAACCCAGGCATGCTGAGGCTGGGAAAGTGTACGGGTTGACAAGGCAAAATTTATTTTGGTAATTAGCATTAGGATTATATCAAATTTAATCCAAATTTGATCGATCAATTTCTAATCTACTACAGCTGTGCCTGACAGCAACCAAAGTGCAATGGCACGTGGGGTTTCCTGGATTTCTGAACTGAATTAATTTCAGAAGTAATTTGTTTTGCTTAAAGTGAAAATGAGAATCTCCAATACGTTATGTCTCAAACTCACAGTGACAAAGTGATGCACAAAAATGATTTTGAACTTGTAGGAAAAGCATGCGTGGGAAGAAGGCTTGAAGCAAACACCAACACACATACGTGGGTTCCGCCTCCGTGGCGACCCACGGACATCCTTCTTTACATATTTATGTGTTTTGCAAAATTTCTAGAATGAATGCGTATTACTTTTATGATCAGCAAAACCTCAGATTGTTTAAAGGTTAAATCTATTCAATTCTATGTTTCAGGATCAACTGAAATCCTCTATTTAAACAATTTCTGAGTCAAACACAGTGACCTACCAGGGTTACTCCTTCATCATTCTTCTCGTTGACATTCCCTCCGGATGACAGGAAGTGCTGGACATCTGTTAGCATACTCATTGGTCTCTGCAGCTTCAACTGGCGCAGGGAGGTCAGATCCACTCCTGGCGGAGAAAGAACCTTTCAAAATGGACACAGAGATGCTGTGGGGTCTGCCCCGGCTTGCGGGGCATCTTTCAGCATGTTCCGCTAGGGAAGCCCCTTTCCACTGAGGGCGATCACTCTCAGCTCCAGGATGACTGCTTCCCTCTGCATGCAATCTACTAACTAGAGTACAGTCTTCAAGGGAAGAAAAAATGACCCCTCATTCTATTCTTCAGACTTGCTAGGCTCTGTGGAAGTATATGCCTTAATATAAACCATCCGCACACAATGCCCCAAGTATTTTACTTAAATTGAATTGAAAAAAATTACAAAGATATGATTTTTATTCTCTAAGACTTTCTGGTCTCAATAGTTGCTCCTAAAAGCAATGTAGCATCCTGGAATAGAAAAAAAAGATTTTAGTAGAAAAGCTGGAGAAATCAAACAACATTTATAGTTTAGTGAAGACCACTATGGACCCAAGGCTAACTTCTAGTTTTGATAAGTAGAGTAACGACACTCATGTGTAGCCATGGAGGCAGCTCCAAGAATGGTGCATGAGGACTGTCTGTGACCATCTCTGAGAACTGCCTCTACATCTACAAATTATTTCAAAAGTGACCACTCTAGAAGGATGCTCCCCCTAAACACTCCATGACCATCATGTTAAGGAAGACAACCTCCATTGAGTGAAACTCTGTCTTTCTAAACTGAGTGGGTGATTCACACACAGAAAGCCCAGGTCTGCTTACCTCCTGCTCACGCCTCTCATCGGCATTTGCTTCAACCTGAAACTTCATGAGAGCATGACCTTTATGGTAGCTCACCTCTCCTCATTTACGGCTAACCTGATCCCAGAAGCGGTTCCAGGCTAAATAAATACTTACCGAGGAGAAATAATTCATCTGCTACAGTTGAGAGTGAATATGATGATAGTGGAGATGGTGGTGGTGGAGATGGTGGTAGCGATGGTGGGATTGGGAATGGTGGTGGTGGTGGTGATCATGAGGACAGTGGTGGCCGTGCTCATGGCGATGGTGATCAGTGATAGTGGAGATGACAGTGACAGGGTGGGGATGTTGGTGATGGGGACAGTGGTGAGGTCCTCTCCCTCTCACACGTGTTTGCTATCAGCCAGCCACTCTGCCAAGCACTTTCTATGTCTTATGTGATTGAGTCCTTTCACTGTCCAGGCACTGTCCAGGCTTCGCTATCTTCAGTCTCTCAGGTAATGACACAGACCTCAGAGAGTTGAGGCCGTGATTCTCAGTCTCAAGGCGGGAGCCACATTAGACGTGTCCCCTCTGCTGGTACTTCCCCGAGTGCTTCCTCATCTGCTCCCTCCATGCTCACCTCGGGGCCTGCGAGGGGAAAGGAGCAGAGGCTCACAGGAGCCAAGATGTCCCAGGCTGGGTGCTGGGCCTTTGGATTACGTTTGGCCCATCGTGGGCAGGAAACCTACCCTGCTCAGTGTCTTCATCTGCCAAGTGGGGCTTTCAGGTTTTGCTTCCCTGATTGTTATGAGAATAAGGTGCATACAGCATGTCAAACAGCACGGGCAGTAAGAGCTCCATGAGAGCCAGCTGTGGTTACCCATCAGCCTTCTGTTGTGTGGATTCCATGCCATTCCTTCAGGTGTGTCTTCCTTTGCAATAGGCAGTCAGGGAGCAGCAAAATAAAGCAAAACGCAATAATACTTGAAATGGGTAGCTCATTCCGAAGGTATTCCCTGTGGTGGAATGGTGAGGCAGGGACAGCAGCTCTCTCTCACCTTCTGCACCTGGTGTGCCACTTCAAAAGAACCAGCCGATTTCCCCAAGAGAGAAGTGAGGTCCGCTGTACGCCAGCTGAAACTGTCACTCTATTCTCAGCTTTAAATTATGGAATTTTCCATGTGATTTAATTTTGGACAATATTATTTCTCAGATGTCAGCATTCAATTTCACATATGAAATGGCAGTGGAATCTAAGGCCATAGTATTGTGTTAAATTTCCTAATGTTATGGTGTTTTACTGATATGTCTTTTGGAAAATTATTTAAGCATGCAATTTAAGCTGAATGATAAAAACCAGAACAAGACTCAAAGATGAAAGACAGAAATGAACACACAGATGTACCGCGCCACTCCTTGCTCTCATACTCACAGCGCAATGTGTCATGGGGAATGATCCTCCCTGTTCTGAAGATGCCACAGGGAATATTCAACCTTGTAGCCTATTAATTTCCAACTAGGTTTTGAGTCAAATATGGCGCCAATTATGATGTGATTTTTGTTACACGTTCAGAAAAGAAGCACAAGTCTCCTTTTGGTAATACAACGCTAAAGAAATTGTCTCTGGGTGGTCAAGAAAATTTCTCCAACTTCTCCTGAACAAAACCAACCAAGATGGTGATAGTGCACGGAAAGTCCCTTTTGTAATGGCTATTGGGCCAATTCTCATTTTTAAAAAAGAAATTTAGTTTAATTTTCATATTTTTTTCTAAACAATAAAATTAAGATAAGGTCTTCTTAGATTTGTTATTTCAAGAGAAATCTGGCATTTCTATTAATATAGAATTTGGAAACAAAATCATTTACCTGGACCCCTCAGGTTGTTACCTATGAGCTATTACTGCTGCTTGATAGCTCTTGATGCTAACAGACATTTGTGCAAAAACCAGAATTTCATGTCTCGCCCCCCAAGTCTCCCAGATCCCTGTCTGTCTTTGCTGGACTCTCCTTCTTCAGGAGATGCTGGTATGACAACTTGCTCGCCCTCCCTGGGAGGCTCTACTGTGCTGTGGCCCTCACTGTGTGGAGCTGGTGTGGCTGTACCATGCCATATGGGCGCCCTGAGCCCAGGTCGCCACCGCAGCCCCTCACAGCTCTCCAAGGCACACCAGCTGGAGTGGTGCCCAGCCCCTCCCTGAGGTAGGTGTGAGGGTCCCGGCTCTGTCAAGCCCGTACGGCGTCTCAGGGCAAGTCGTTTCCTTCCATCTTGGTGTTCCCATAAGCTCTGGGCACTTCATTTTTATTCATTAGCTTATATAATACCAGCATCATCTGAACATCCAGAAACAGGATTTTACCCTCAAAAAGGAAATAAAGCTAAACGAGCGTTTGCATTCACCATGACTGACCCATGCCAGGGGGAGCAGCTTGGGTTTCTCTAACAGAACCTCAACTCACCCACGCTGTTGTCACCAGAGGGAGGTTCCTAGGAGACCCAAGGAAGCAAAAGGGCTGGGGAGACCAGTGCAGACGGTGGCCCCAGCAGAGAAGGATAGGGTCACACGGGAGGCTTCTGCTGCCCTCCCCCACTTCCTGTGCCCAGTCTGCAACAGGCACAACTGGGCAGTCTACACACGCTGCCAGCCTGGCTGCCCTGGCTCTGCAGAGGGGGCTGCTGGAGCAGCGTCTGAATAGACTTCACAAGTCAAAGAAGGTCACCTGGTATCTGGAAACCAAAGGGACACCATGAAGAGTGCACAGGGAGAGCAAGACTGCGGCATGGTGAGCAGATGTGGAGGCCACCGAAGTAACCCAGAATAGAGATGCGGATTCACCAAGGCAGAAAGGGTGGCTGGTGAGGGGCCCACTGGGAGGAGAGGTGTCCAGGAAGCAGCTTCTGTGAGATTCAGTGATGACCAGACACCAGGGATTTGGGAGAATAAAAATAAGGTTCAGACACCTGTATTCCTGGCTGTAATGGCAAACTGTGGGACATAGATACAGTGAGAAAGGGTGACATAAGTCTAACAGGGACATGTCATCTCAGATGGTCTCAGCTCCACGTGTAGGTCCCTGATGACACGACACGCCCAGGACTGGAGTGTAGAAAGGGGGTCCGGTGCAGGAATACCCTCGGGGCAGGCGACAACACCACCAGGAAACAGGGACTCCAGTCGCCATGTGCCAGGGAAAAGATTTTCAAGGAACAGACCTAGAGACCAACACTCAGGAACCTGAATTCATAAGAGGAACACCCAAAGGCCAGCCCCAGGGAAGCTCAAGAGAAGAAAACCAGGAAAAGATCTTCCCAGGAGAGTGGCCAGCGTCGCGGGATGTCACAGAGAGGTGAAGTAATAAAGTAGAAGAGGGAGGTGGTCCCTGGGTGGAAGGCCACAGAAGGCAGTGTCAACCCTCAGGGGTATTCCCGGGGGTGGGTCAGGTGGGAGGCTGACCTTCAGTGGCTGAGGAGCAGGCAGGGGAGCCACGGGCTTCCGAAGGGACACTTCAGGAGCAGGAGAGGACACAGTGGTGGTGATGTGCACAGAGCCACGTGAGCTCTGCCCTTCTCAGGACATGGACATACAGATTCTATGCTGGTCTTTTGTCCTGACCACCCCAGCTCCCCCTCAATGGTCCCTCTCCTAGGTGGCTCACTGGAGTCCACTGTTTCCCTTGCTTGGCGGCTGGCTGGCCTTGCCCGGAAGCTCTAGATTCATCAAGGCTCAATCACCCTGCATAGCTGTCTCATTTTACAGTCCGGGAAGCTCAGGCGGGGAGCCGAGGTTAATTGCTATGCCCGAGATTACAGTGTGACTTGCTGGTGACAGTACAATTAGAGCCTGTGACCAGCGATTTTCCATGTAATCAACTTGTTCATGACATGGCCTGCCCCTCCCGCCACCTGCACCCTGATGTGACAGCATGATAAGTGTCTGATCTGAACCTGTAGGGATGCAGCGTGAATGTCCAAGACTGTGGCCACCCAGTTATAATCAGGCAGTGTTGAAATACTGAGAGCTGAATCACAACGAAACCTCCTCGTGGAACGTCAGAACTGCTGAGGACCCCAGCCCAGGCTGTCACCGCAGACAGCAAAGGCACACCAGCCAGGGGGAAGGGAAGGGAATGGAACTCACAGTATTTAGTAGGAACTGGGCAGAGGGTGCGATAAGCAGAAGCAAGACTGGCAGGAGCACAGCCAGGATGTGACAGCTGCGAGGGAGGGGCAGATGGATGGGACGGCCGAGCCAGGCCTCGGTGGTGACAAGTAAGAAACAGAATTAAAAACTGAAGAGGTATTAAATTGAGTTGGCTCCAGCTCACACGCCATTTACACACTGACTGTGACAGCCATGCTTGTGACAGATTTCCTCCAAACCACTCAGACTCAGTCCCTTTTCCTTGTTGTTCTCCTGTCTAACCAATTTTTAATCGACTTCTGAACCCGTGTGGTTTTGTTAGAGAGAACACTGATTTTGCAAATACCAGAACCTCTGAGCTCTCCTGCAGGAGAAGCTCCAGGACGGGGGTCTGTGTGTGGCCCACTGAACCCAGGGCCCAGCAGCTGCAGGTGGGTAACTGAATACACAGTGGGCGCAGGAGCCTGCTCTGCTCTCCAGCACGGGAGGCTCAGGTCCCCATCAGGACAGCCATTGCTACTAGCCTTCAGAGCCAATGGGACCATTTCTGGAGAACTCAGGGCTACCAAGCAGTGATCACCCTCTGAGCCCTGCTCAGGATAAACCTTTGTGACATGTGACCTGGACGGGTGCAGCAGGGAACAGGTCTGCATGCAGGGAGCCTCTCCTGAGAGGAGAAGGGGCAAATCACCGGATCTCAGCGACTGAAACTCTGTGACCCTTTCCTCTGGCCACTGGTATCCTTGAAAGGATGGGAATTTCCTTGTTCTTATTTATTCCTAAATAGCAGCAGGGGTGGGGGGCGTAGCTCTTCACCTTCACGCCAGCCCGGGTCAGGGATCCTGGAGCCTCACAGGGCTGCGCTGGCTCCTGAGCTCTCTCCTGGGTGACACTCCCAGGGCTCAGCCTCATCTCTGCAGGCTAGCACCATGTTCCTGAGGCTGTCTCCTGACCATGCTGGTGGATCTAAGTCACAGAGTGGCTTCCAGGGTGCTGCACACCCTGCCCCTACCCAAGTCCTCGCTGTCTGAACTCCCGCTAGGACCACCGGCTCCCAGGGGAACACTCCTGAGATGACTTCGCACTCATTAGCTCAAAATTCAATTGTGCTGGTTCACGTCCTTCCCCTCCCGGGGGGTGGGGAGAGAGAACAGATGATAATTACAACCCTAGTGCCACTAATTATGGACCTCAGAGGCCGGCTCAAGGGTCCCTCCTCGTTGCCTCTGGATTTCTGCCGGTTTGCAGAAAGTTGTGCAGATTAAACCTACGGTGCAGAGCGAAGAAGGCTGTGGAGGGCATGGGAAAATGCCTTACTTATACCAGGAAGGGAAACGAGAGCACATCAGCCACACCAGCGGGCCGCACAAGGAGCACACATGCACATTCTGCCCTTCCAGCTCCTCTACAGCCTCTTTCACAAGCTGCAGCTCACCGTTTTCATCCAGGTAGGTCAACAGGATAGAGCTGGATTCTGTCCCTTCCACAGCATAATCCAGCGGGATATTTCCATTGACGTCCTGGAGAAGGACATTGGCTCCGGCCTGTATGAAAAGAAACGAACAGAAACAAAAAGTGACATCATGTACACCATTAAGATGAAAAAGCTGATCACAAGCTTCCCTTTCAATCTTGGTTGGAAAACAGACCTGGACACAGTTTGTTGGACACAAATCTGCAGATCATGGAGGAAGCCAGAATTAATTTTAACACAATTATACGAAATAGCTTGTGCAGACTCAGGTTTGCAAAATGTTCCTCTGACCCTTGCAACACCATGGCCCAGTGACTTCTCCCACCCCTGCTGCTGCACCCACACTAGGGGATGGATGGCTGCTACATGGTGTCCAGGCGTTGGCTCCTGCTCTCTGCTGCCCTGCGTCCACACACAGACGATGCCCAAGGCCCCCAGAGACCCTCCCGTGAACAGGCTGGACTGGGGCAATCTTCCCCAGTTCACCACGAAAGTCTCCAAGCTCCTGTTCTCCACAAATACTCTTCTGGGAGCTGTTATCACACTGCATTGATTTAGTAAGGGCTGTGCTAGTCCCCCTGGAACTTTCCAGAACTGTTTTCTAATGAAAAGTGTAAACTGGGTTCCTAATGGACTGACTACATTAACACAGCTACTCTGATCTTTACCCCAAGGGTCCTTTGTCACCCTCACCCTGAGCCCTCTTGCCAGACCCATGTCCTGCCCAGCTTAGGTACAATGAAAGATTTGCTTTTAAACACTGGTCCCATGAACTGTCCCCACTGCTCCACATTCGTTAACGAGCTCCGTAAACTTTATCAGGCATGGATAACATCTCTTCTCCAAAGGCATGGAGTGAACATATGCCCCTCAGTCCCAGAAGCAGTATCTGATTCCTCCATCTGCTATTCCAGTATTTTAAAGAGTTCTCTTGGTTATAGCACGTAGTTGACTCCTTTTCTCTAATTAATAATTATTGGGCTGGGGTTGTGGCTTAGCAGTAGCACACTTGCCTGGCACATGTGAGGCACTGGGTTCAATTCTCAGCAACTAAAAAAAAAAGTTGTTTCTCAACAACTAAAAAATATTTTTAAAAAACAATTATTTATATTCTATCTTCCTTGTTAAAATTTTGGTAGGAATTCTGGCTCTAGGTGGGTGGCCTCGGGGATAAGCCCTCCAAAATGGGATCTGGGGCGTGGTGCAGTTGTACTGTTAGGCCTGAGCCTACTGCTGAGGCCCGGGATGGTGGGAAGTGGGAGGTGAGGAACGCAGAGCACACAGTGGTGCTGCACCTAACCAAGCCACGCCCGTGGTGGACTGTCCTGAAGCGTAAGCTGAAGCAAGGCTTTGGGAGTCCAGGGGCGGCAGCACTTGCCCATCACGGCAGGGATCATGACTGCGAGCACAGAGGGGTCCCCTGGGCTCCCAGGACTGCACTGGGAGGCTTATAAACAAACAAGTAATTCATGAGTGCAAGGCCTTTAGCCATCAGCTCCTGTCATGAGAGAACCAGAAAGGTTCCTTCCCAGCCTTCAGAGTCATTCTGAGCTCAGACTGCGGAGTCAACTCCATGGTTTAACCACTGGGGACACTGAATTACAGGGTCAGTGGAATCTAGTCTCATCAACCGTCTGATTCTGCAAGCTGCTATTCATTGGTATGATGGGATCCAGGACCACGGGCGGGGCCATGTGGTTGGACTCAGATGAAACATATGATCCCGAAGCCTCCCTTCACCCTGCACATCCCCTGCTGAGCCTGAGGAGACCCCTTCCCTTGCTTCACCTCTGGGGAACTGCATGTGGGGCAAATGCCTTCACAGGGGATGGACACTTTCTCATAGATCACCCCTCCCTTTTCTACTGCATTCAACCCTAGAATGAAATTCAGCATCCTTCAGGGAGAAGCAGGTCCTGGGGCCCAGCATGAAGTCACTTACACATCTAGAGAATCCCAAGATTTCATAGACACATAAAACTTCCACCTCGTGGAAGCACATAGATATGTGCACACACACACGCGCACACTCACACCTCGCTCCTGGAGGACACATGCCAACAGAGGTCCTCAGAGCGATAGGCAAGGGAGGCAGAATCTCCCGAGTCCACCAACATGGCGCACCTGGTAGAGATGCCAGACCTAATGTGACAGCTCCCTGCCATTGGACATGCAGCAAACTGCTGAACTGTCCCACCAAAATCTGAACATAAAATGGCCTCTTTATAAAGAGGGTGGGGTGCCCAGTGGAAGGCAGGAGGCCTCTGCAGGAGGGGGTGCTCTTGAGGGCTCCCCGTGCTTCCTTTGGTCCTGGTGGCACTGTTGGCAGAGGGGCCTTCTAGTCACTAAAATGAGTGGGGCTCCAGTGTGACACCCTCCCACTGGCTCTGATGGATCTGCAGGAAGCTCCACAGAGACCATAAAGCACTCAGCAGGAGGCTTCCTGACAGCCAGAGCCAGCCTGGGTGCCACCGAGGACTTCCCCACGTCCAGAGGGCCACGTCCTCTCCAGGAGGAGCTGCTTGAAGTTGGTGGAGGCGCCCTTCCGGGGCTTTCCCTCTGGGCTACTCCTCCTCTCCCTGGAGAGCAGCCACTCGCACACGTGCGTCCTGCCACTACTCGGCGCTCCCTTGGCCCACCCAGCAACCAGCCCACAGTGACGCATCAACAGTTCCTCACATTACGAGCCTGGCGTGTGGCCTCTGTCCTTGGCCTGGGTTGCCTCCTGGCGCTTGGGCTGGAATGAGGGGCGTGGTGGCGCAGCACAGCCGCTGGGGCCAGTGGTTCAGTCCTCTCCACCGCGACTTCACTTGGAGCCTGGGGCAGACTGGGAGGGTTTCCGGGTCTGGGTTTCCTCAGTGGTGACAATCTCGAGCTCCGGGTGCAGTGGTCCTGAGTGTGATCCCCTGAGGGTCCTTCCCACACAGAGCTCTGAGACGCAGCCTCTCCTGGCTGTCGTTCTCAACCCACATGGCCCCGGGTAAGGGTATGGGTGACGCTCCCCAGATAAGCACCCTGTTCTCCACCAAGGCCAGAACTTGGCACAGGACTCCAGTTGACACCCCTGTCAGTCACATGACCTTGACCAAGTTACCTCCTGCCTTTAGTTTCCAGAGATAGAAAATGGAGATAATGGGTTGTTGTGAAAATGAAATGGATTAAGTCTGGCCAGGTATTAATAACGCGGCCCTAGTGCAGGGCTGGCCGGTACAGCAATAATGCACATCACGGCGGCGGCAAGGCTAACGCCTCCCACTGAATATATGCCCCTTTCCTGAGACTAAACTGCAGGAGGGTGTCAGAGGGCCTGTTGGAAGCACTTTCACTGGAGCACTGCCAGGAAGTACACATGAGGAGACAAACACTTATTAAGTAACCAGACTCCATTCTGGGATGTGTGAAAATAATGTAAATGCTTATTGTGCTTACGGTGAATACCTGTGGCTATTTGCGATGCATTCAACTCTGCAGGGAGAGTGTGAACCAAAGTCCAGAGGTCTAGAGATGGCTGGGCAGCTCCAGCAGTTGATCGGAGCATTCTAGAATAGACAGGTGGGGAGCTGAGTGCCAGTCCTCCATGCAGTCGATGCCTCAGCGTCCTCCACACTCTCCTCTGGATGCCCATGAGCTCCCAACTCACTCTGGATGCTGGGCCCCGTGTCATGCAGCCATCAAACACCAACTGGCTCCCCCAGCCCCACAACACAGGAGACCTGTGTTCCATTGGCAATACAGGTGGAGCAGTTCCTCAAAACTGTGTGAAACACTTGCAGGTGGGACAAAGCCGGGACTTGAAGATCTGCAGAGATGCAGATCCTGGAGTAAAGCATCTTGGCACGTAGAGCTTTCAGTGATTTCTAGGTTACAATGCAACAGTTCAGACAAGTTTTACAGGCAAAATCTGCCCTTTGGAACTCAGAGGTTCCCGAGTCCATTTCCACAGTGTAACCTGCAGACCTGGAGGAGGAGGAGAGCCGCTGTGCTTCAGACACCTGAGCAGAGCCCCAGAGGTTTTTCTGACCTCCTGCCCCTGCACATGGCAAAGACCGCCATGTTTCCCCTTTTACATGAAGCAATTTTATGTCGATATTATTTATTTTTACTGTACTTTAAGATTAACATGAATGTCCTTCTTGAATATTTTTGTTTTTTATTATCAGTTCAGCTAACTCAGAAGTAAATGTGCAATTTTAATTGATAATGGATTTAACTACGGAGATGATCATCTCCATATGAAAAAATTTCCTCAAAATATCAGAGCAGCTCTCCTAACCCCACCAGGAAGGTCTGATTTCATACAAACCAAAGGGGAAAGGCTCATGGGATTGGGAACCAGTAGCATTTATAGGTAGCATACTAACTTTTATTTTTTTATTTATTGGTACCAGGGATTGAACGTAGGGACGCTTAACTACTGAGCCATGTCCCGAATCTATATTTTTTGTTTTGAGACAGGGTCTCACTAAGTTGCTTAGGTCCTCGCTAGGTTGCTGGGGCTGGCTTTGCACTTACAATCCTCCTGCCTCATCCCCCAGAGTGGCTGGGATTATAGGCGTGCACCACTGTGCCTGGTAGGTTTTTATTTTTTAAAATACTTTGAACCATTCAGGCACAGCAAAACAAATGACTCAATTTTGTGAAGTGAGAACAAATAAGTAATTCAATTCAATAAAAATATCGTTCTTGGAATGCCCATTTTTAATAGGAATTTAAGAGTGTGTGTGTGTGTGTGTGTGTGTGTGTTTGTGTGTGTGTGTGTGTGTGTGTGTGTGTGTGTGTGTGTGGTGTTCTAAAACATAGTTTTTTCTCTACAGGCATGCACTTGGTATTCTTTTTAAAGTGTTGTTTTTGCATTTCACATTTCACTCCTCTGATGTGAGGGTGCAGTATGTGTACAAACAAGGGAAACGGCTCATGGCTGGGAGACAGACGTGCTGCCCCCACCGCCTCCCCGTACACAGACCTCCGGCCCTGCTGGTGGGGCCCAGCACTCAACATTGACGGTAACATCTCACATGCTGGTGTGAGCAGTGCATTTCTCACATGCTTGTTTCATTTCAGGGGATAAGAATCAGGGAAGATGAGGGTTTCAGGCTAAATTTTTCACATACAAAATGAAGACCACTCAAGCCTGGACTTCTTGATGTAAGAACAACAGCTTAGCAATTCCCACACATTTAATAAATCTTAAACACTGTTTTTCAATAACTAAATGCTGCACACTATAAAAACTTATGAATAAGGATGGAAATGGATCTCGGGTATGTGAAAAGGATACTGGAAGTGGGGAACCCATACATGCTTTCTCATGATTCAAGAGATCCAACTTACATGCACAGCTCACCAACAGCCTAGGCTCCAAGGGGACAGGCACATGGGTGTATGGGTATGAATAACTTCTGATTTACATTCCAAGACCCAACCACCAGATGTCCAGTTTCTTATAGTAACAGTAGTTATTAGCCTCTGTTTCACTAAAAATAAACTTCTGGATTAATAAAAACTAACAGCTAAAAAATAGACATATGTGGTTTTTGCAGCATATGTGCAAATATATGGTGACTGAGGCAGAGTTCTACACTGCCAGAACAAAAAAAAAAAAAATGTTGTATTTGCACAATACAGACCATAAGGCAAGTATTTCAGTTTGCATCAAGAAAATAAATCAATCATGATTGGTTTTCATTGGGGAAATGAAAGTAATCAATGTTATGTGTGCAAAAATCAATAGCAACCTCTCAAAAAATTCCTGCAATTGAAGACTTCACGGTTCCTCCTGGGATCCCTCAGCACATTTCTTCTTTAATTACTGAAAATGGAAAGCATTCAACTTACAATTTCTCCTAAACTATGCTCCTGGAGTGCTGGAGCTGGAGCTCAAATAAGTCATTCCTCCAGGTGGGAATTTCCCTTAACCACACGCCAGATGACAGATAAAATGATAGGTTCATGATTCTCTCAATAAACATTTTATTGACTTAATTTATGTAAATAGTTGATCTCAATGAATATACTGGTAAATGGTTTCATGTAGTAATAACTCTCTAACATATGAATACTGAAATGTTAATGAGATACTATTGTCTAATGGAATTTTAATGAAGAAATAAGACTTTTTACATGATTAAACATTTTGGTGACTTTCTAATCTACTGACAGTCGAAAGAGTAGTTCAAAGAACCCGTGAATACCCATTATGATATGGACTACATCCCCTCCAAAATGACATGTTAAAGCCCTAACCCCCAGTTTCTGTGAATGTGGCCTTATCTGGGAGTGGGTCATGTGGATGTTATTAGATCAGATGAGGTCATGATGGAGTAGCATGGGCTCTGAATCTAATAGGACTGATGTTCTTATAAGAAGAGAGAAACATACACAAAAGCCATGGGAAGATGGAGGCAGAGACTGCAGTGATGCTTCCACAAGGCAAGAAATGTCTGGGCTACTGGGAGCTGGGAGGAAGTGTTCCCTCTTGAAGGTAGAGGAAGCATAGCCCTGTGGACCACTGTATGTAGACTTTTAGCCTCTAGAACTGAGAGAAAATAAAATTAAATTTTAAGCCACATGGCTTGTGTACTTTATCATGGAATCCTAGGAAGCTAACAGAGTACCCTACCCAATGCAATGCACTGTTTATGGACCTCTCCAAATTCAGACATTGAAACCCATCTCCCCAAGTGATGGGTGATGGTATTAGAGGTGGAAGCTGGGGAAGGTGGGAAGGTCATGAAAGTGGAGCCTTCATGATAAAGATCAATGTCTTTATAAGATCCCAGATCAATAAAATTGATTAGTCTCTAGCCATGCTAGGAAAAAGGTAAGGAACACACAAATTACCATGTCAGAACTGAAAGAGTCCACAGACATCAGAAGGAAAGTAAAGGACAACCATGAACAACTTGGCCTACAGGTTTATGGCCAGCTCCTTGAAGCCTACAGTCTGCCAAAACCCTCTAGTGAAGAAACAGGCCATCTGAGTGTGCCTGTATCAAATAGGTAGAATCAACAGTTTAAAACCTTCCAAAAGAGAAAGCATCAGGCCCAGATGGCTTCACTGGTAAATTTTACAGATCATTTAAAGAAAAAAAATTATCTAAATCTACTTTACAAAAAGTAGAAGCAGAGGGAATACTTCTAACTCATTCCATAATGCTAGCAATACCCTAACACCAAAGCCAATGACATTACAAGAAAAGTAAACTACAAATCAATATCTCTTATTAACATAGATGCAAAAATCCTCAATGAAATATTAGAAAATTGAATCCATAAAAATATTATATAACACAAACAAAAGAAACGTATCTAAGGAATTCAAGGTTGGTTCAATACTCAAAAATCAATTTCATATATCACATCAATAGGCTATAAAAGAAAAATCACACAATCATGTCAATAGATGCAGAAAAATCATTTGACAAAATTCAATACTGATTCATGCTAAAAATCTCAATAAACTAGAAACAGAGAGAAACTTTCTCAACTTGACCAGAATGTCTATTAAAAGCTGACAGCCAATGTCATGTTTAATGGGAAAAACTAGAAAATTTCCCACTACCATCAGAAACAAGGCAAGGATGTCCTGTCCTGTTAGTCCTTTCTGATGCTATAATAGATGCTAACACAACACAACACAGCAAGAAAAGGAAATAAAACATACAAACGGAGAAGGGAGGAAAAATTGTCCTTATTAACAGATAACATGAACATCTATGTAGAAAATTTAGGAAATTAACCAAAAAACCAAAACAACATACACACATACATCTACACACACAATCCCCCTTGAAACAATAAGCACATACAGCAGGGTTGCATGATGCAAGTTTAATATACAAAAATCGACTGTTTTACTATATACTAGCAACAGACAAATCGAATTTGAATGTAAAAGCACAATAGCATTTGCAGTCACATCCCCCCAAAGGAATTACATATGAACCATAGGAGAAAATGAAAACTCTGATCAAGAAAATCAAAGAAAATATAAATGGAGAGATATATTCCACATTAATAGATAAGAAGACTTAATGTTGTCAAGATCTCAGTTCTTCCAAACTTGATCGACAGGTTCAAGGCAATCTCAATCAAAATCCTAGCAAATCGTTTTGAAGACATAAACAAACTGACTCTAAAGTCCATATAAAAAAGCAAAAGATCTTGAAGAGCCCCTCAGTATTGATGAAGATAACAAAATTGGAGGACTGACTACCTGACTGCAGGACTTTGTGCACGTCTACACAACTGGGACAGCATGGTGTTGGTGAGAGACAGACCACAGATCAAGGGAACAGAAAGCAGAGGGCAGAACTGGGCCCACAGAAATAAGGGGCACAGACACTACAGTAGAGCAGAGGCAGTCTTTCCAACGAGCAGTGCTGGAGCAGCTGGACCCAAGACAATGAATCTGGACCCTGATCTTCCTTCACAAGAATTTCATTCAAAATGGATCAAAAGGAGAGACCGAGAGGGAAGAGGGGAAAGAGGAGGCACTGGGAGTGAAAGTAGCAGTCATATTATTACAATGTACGCATGCATGAATGACTGACAACAAATCCCACCAGTATGTAGGGTTAGAATGTCCCCAGTGAAAACCTTTAGAAGACCAAACTGGATCCTAGACCTAAACGTAAAATGCAAACTATAAAACTCTCAGCAATAAGACCTAGATGACAGTGAGCAGCATGACCCCATTCTAGATACAGCAGCAAAATCACCATCTAGAAAATAAATCATTAATAATCCGCAGTTCCTTAAAACCATAAAACTCTGCTCTTCAAAGGATAATGTCAAGATAATGAGAAAAAAAAGCCACAGACTGGAAAAATAATTGCAAAGAACAAATCGAATAAAGAACGTACAGAAAACGCACAGAGAGCTCCTCACACTCAACAGTAAAAAGAAAGTGAGAAATGCGCTGCACACCCCAACAGACCTTCACCAGAGAAGACGTACAGAGGACACACAGACATATGAAAAGACACGGCGGGTCACATGTCATCAAGCAAAGGCAAATGACAGTGGCAAACGGGTATCACTATGCACCTATCAGAGTGGCCCAAATCAGGAACACTGACAGCCTAAAATGCTGGAGAGGAACTTCCGTTCATTGCTGTGGGGATTTCAGAACGGACAGCTACTTTGAAGGTCAGTTTGGCCATTTCCTATACAACTAAACCTTACACTCCAGCAGTCATGCCCCTTGGTGTTTACCTGAAGGAACTTAAAACTCATGTCCATAGCAACACCTGGGCAAGGCGGTTCACAACATGTTTATTCACAACTCCCCAAACTTGCAGCAGCCAAATGTCCTTCAAGTGGTGAGTGGTGATCAAGCCACTTACCCCAAGACCATGGGACATTCTGCAGTACAAGTTACTAAGCTGTCGTCATGAAAAATAAGGAGGAAACTTAGAGTGGGAAAGAGCCAACCTGAAAAGTCTGTATACTGTTTGAGTCCAAACATGTCACATTCAGGAAAAGGCAAAACTGGGGAGACATGGGTGGACAAGGGTGCAGAGGGAGGGACGAACAGGCAGAACCCAGAGCTTGTTCAGGGCAGGGAAAATACTCTGCCTCAGTCATCATCCATCTGCCAAAACTCAAGAAGCACCCCGATATTACCTCTGGCATTTACTCAAACCCCAACTGGTGGCAAACACAATATGATCCCCATGATATTAAAATAAAACTTGTGGAATGCTAATGGAGATTGCCTCGGCTCCTTCCTGTGATCTGTAATATTACCCACATCATCTTCCCAGTCCTGGCTCCAATGCAGTCATGCCCCTGCCTATGGCTCTCTCTAGGAGCCTTCTCAGGGCTGATGGGCGTGGTCTACAGCACAGGTGCTGGGGAAGAAGTGAATGAGCCACAACACTAAGTAATTTATACGCCTTTTCGTGACAATTCCATATGCTAGGACATTTCTTTACTTAGCAGTTTTAATTCTGGGAAAAGATATTTCTTCACATGTTTATGGACACTGGTATTTCTACTTACATAAATTATCTATCCAAGTGTTTTGGCTATTTAAAGTTATGGTTGTGTTTTTGCTGACATAAACTACTTGTCATTTGTTAGCATAGACTTTCAAACAAAGAGCAGAAATTCAAATAACAACAAAATCTCGACCACTACAAAAAGCAATCTATTCAGAATAGCAAAGTATTCAGACATGATAAACCATAAAAGGCTAATCCAACCTAAATTTATTTTCTCTGTTTTCCTTCACAATAATCAAATATATCACATGTATTATTTTGTTTAAATTAGTTTCAAAGCAATATTGGAAAATATTTTACACTTCATCCATGTCCTAGAGGGGCTGGGGCCATGCCAGCATGTGAGCCTCTGGGAGCCCTGTACTAGCAAAAGACACAGTAAGGCCCTCACTCATACTTCAGATCATACCCAGGGGCATGGGAATGCAGCGACATCCAGTGGGCAAGTGCCCGTGGCCTGTCATATTAATTAGATCACAGAAGTTGCTATACTCCAGTGAACGCCTACTTAAGGAATCAGATATTTAGATAACTGCAAGAAGTCTAACCGAGGCTTCTTGCGCAGATCAGAGGTCCATGAAATTTTAACCTTCTGTTTTCTACAGCCCTGCATTCACTAAGGAAGTAAGTTTGGTTCTTAAACTACAGAAAATGGAACATTAGGGCACCCAGAGCTGCCAGAGCCCAGGAAGCAGGTCCAGAGCCCGCTGGGGACTCCAGGCAGCCGCAGGGCCCAGAGGCAGTGACCTGGGCTGGGCCCACTTCCCGCGGCCCTTCTCAGGACACTGTCCAACAATCTTGCAGTTGTGATCCCGCTGCCACGGGCCTTCTAATCACTGACAATGCCCTCAAATGCCACCTCTGAGGCCTTCAGAAACCAGCCTTCAGATGGACTCCACGTCTGCTTCTGCCTGTGACAGGAAACCTCAGTGGTGACCTGGTTTTCCTGGTGTCATTTAACCTTCTTATTTCATTATTTCATTTACTTTCTAACACACACACACAAAAAAAAAAAAAAAATGTAACAAGGGGGAAAAAGATGGTACTTTTTACTAGATATAACCAAATATTTTAGTTTTATCTGAATATTTTAGTTATAGTAGTGAAGAATAAAATCTAACTAAATATCTTACTAGACCTAACTAAAGAATGTATTCTTTATTCCTGTGTACATTACAACCTGACTTATAATCTTTAAAGTTTAAACCCATATTTTTTTTGGTGGGGGGGGTGACTAGGGTTTGAACTCAGGGACACTCAACCACTGAGCCACATCCCAGCCCTATACTGTATTTTAGTTAGGGACAGGGTCTCACTGAGTTGCTTAGTACCTCCCTGTTGCTGAGGCTGGCTTTGAACTTGCAATCCTTCTGCCTCAGCCTCCCTAGCTGCTGGGATTACAGGCATGTGTCACTGCGCCTGGTGAGTATAAACACTTTTGTCTGCCACATTGTTCCAAAAATAAGCTTTCTCTTATATTCTGTGGGACTAGGTCACAGATTCGCACACTTGGCTCACACCAATTCTTTCACATACTAGTCTCTCATTTTCTAGCTCGGCTTCCAGGTCATAGGAACCTTTGCTCTTCTCCTGAGTCATGTCTAAACTTGCCAAAGATTTCACAAATAGTACATCCTAACTTGCACAAGATACAGGAATTCAGGAACTCAGCAAACACAGCAGGACGACGCGTGTGTTTTCAACAACAGAAATTCCTTCCCCACCTACAGAGCAAGCAATGCTATCTACAATTCTGAAACCCTGTGGAAGTGTCTGCGTTATTTGTACAGTTCTTAAAGTAGAAGGTTTTGATGTGAACTTTTTTTTTTTTTTAGCCAACTGTGATCCTAAAAATATACAGATTATAAATCTGTCAGAGAGGTTTTCAGTTGGCAATCCTGGCTCAAGCTTCGCAAATTAAATTATTTTTGAAAGTGCAGATTTCCTAGGATCTTCTTTGAATATGATAAAACAGTTAACATAAATTACTTAACTCCATATTTCTATTAATATTAAAATGCCCAAGTGTGACAGTTGTGATATATACAGTATTGGAAACGGAATCGGGATATCCAAACTCCTGAGAGAAGAGAAGACATCCCAGGGAGGCACAGATGTGTTTGTCCGGGTCTGACATTTCTGTGTATCTGTGAGTGCAGTCTGGAATGCTCCGATGTTGGAACACGATTTTTAAGCAGAGTTTAAAGAGTGAGTCTTTCTGTTTATTTAAATGCAAAGGGATTTCCGATTTCATAGCACTTGATTAATTGACAAAGACCCTGCTCAACTGCAGGACGAGCCCTGAGCCATCCACCTGTGGCTACTGTGACAGGCCTGCTGCTCGGATGTCAGAGGAGCCGGGGACCTCGGTGGACCCTCCTGCTGTCGGGGATGCCCCACCCCGTCCCTTCCCTCTGTCTGAGAAGACTTGGGAGCACCACGCCTTAGAGCGCTCAGAGGTCCCCAGCGGTCTTCCCCCACGGAAGGGAGTGGACGAGACTCACAGGTGGTAAAAATGCTCTGGCAGGAGCCTCCCCAGGGCTGCGCAGGTAGAGCACATCTGCCCGCAGCCCTGGCCGTGACCGACAGGAAGCAAACCAGCAGAGCACCCCTGAACAGAGAGGAACCACATGCCTGAGTCCGCCTGGGCCCCTGGGCAAAGTAGCTTAGCCTGGGAGACTATTTATAAACAAGAAAGGTGTCTCTCACTGTCCTGGAGGGTGGCCGTCCCAGACCAAGGCGCCATGGACGTGGTATCTGGAGAGGACGGCACAGCTCACAGACAGCCATTCTTGCTGGGTCCTCACGGGTGGAAGGGGCAGCCAAAGCTGCCTGCAGTCTCCTCCCCACTCACCAGACCCCGTCTTAACCATCTGCCAGCGGTCCCCACCTCTGGACTCTACTGCCGTGGGTGAGGATTTCCACATAAGGACTCCAGGGACAAAGCTCCAGACACAGTGCTGAGGCTCTGAGCACAGCAGGCTTCTGGGCTGTGGCAGGTCCCTGGTCTGGACTGGCTGCGTGGCTGGGACTGGGAACTGGCTCTACAGAAGGCCCCGGAAGGCCTCCACAGCCAGCGTCACCATGAAACAGCCGTGACAGCAACTCCAGGGTTCACACCACGGGCCGCCCAAACTGTCCCTGCTGTTGGAACACCTATGATGACCCATATCCTGAGTTAGGGATGAAATGTTCTGTAGACAACAGAAGTTGAACATGGCTCTCGTGTTGAATTTATCACAGAATGATGTCCTTGGAGGTCTCAGTAGGTTCTTAATATTTGTTATGTATACTTTTCTCAAAATTTTTTTGGTAATAATTTCATTAAAATGTGCTTATTAGGTGAGTCTTGTCTAAATGTGCATTTTTTCCAGTAGGTAGAATTTGCTTTTGCAATCATAGGTTTTTAGGAACCTCTGAAGTTAATTCTGCTGTTTATGATAAGCATTGCCAAAGAGATTGGCGAGAATCTCTAACTCCACTGCTGTGGCATTCTGTTTCAACACACTCACTATAATTTAAAGAATAAATAAACTGAAGGCTGTTGTGAACCTTTTCCTACACACTGGCAGGAGGTGGAGTAGCCATCCCATAGAACAAATGGGCTGCCAAATACCAACACTGACAAGCGCCCATAGTAAACATTGCGGTTAGTTTGTGCATCTACCCTCCTGGCTAAGGGGTGGCCAATGTCTGGTCTGGTATCACCGCCTGTCCGGGTGTAGGCCTGAGGCGTTTGTAAACCACAGACTGAGTAAGGAAAGTCCTCAGAGCCTGGAGGGCACCATCCCAGCCGCTGGGGACCAGACTCCAAGGGAAGTCAAAGGAGGGTGGATTCGCTCCTGTTAGCGCAGCAACGTCCATCTTCTCCTTCCCTTGGACATGGACCCTCCTGGGTCTTGGGATGCCTCTGCCTGCCCCAGTCTGCCCCAGGCTTTGGTTTCCAGTTGGAGGAGCTCGGTTCCCAGGCCTCCTGGGCCACACAGGCACCAGAGCTGATTCCCAGAACCTCTCCCCCTCCCCTTCTCTCCTGCAGGTGCCTCCCGCCAACATTTCAGTCACTGACAGGCCACATATGTGACAGGGGACTCATAAGATTCTATTGCTTGGTGACTTCGCAGCCGTCCTGATCTGTGTCTCTGCCTGCTGACTCCACAACCATGAAACCATCTAGGGCACATTTCGTAGCACATATCCCTGCATTAAGAAACAGATGACCAAGTACGTGACCATGTGGCTATCTTACTTTTATAAGTCAGGACCATGGTATCTGTGCTGTTTTATGACCATCCACTGGTCACTCATCAGCCCGGCTCGCTCCACCCCCGACCATCACCACCGGGGCCAACCCTCCACCTCCCTCACCTCACTAAGGAGGCAGCCTCAGCAGTCCTGAGAGCACCCACTCCATCCTCTGACCCCTCCTCTCCTGCACTTCAAGGGATGTCCCTTCCACAGGACAAAATGGCCCTGTTGCCCCCTGGTGCTCACTTGAAGCCCACCACCGGCTTCCAGCCAGGTCCACACTAGCCACCTCCGACCTGCTGCTCCCAAGGACAGACGCATGCACTAGCAGCTCGGTTGTCTGGGAAGCTCCCCCCGACCCCGTTCCTTCTTCACAGGGCACCTGGCTGCTCTGCCACCTGGGGAAGGCTGCCCGAGCCTCGGCCTGTCGTTCCCACTCACCGCCCCGTGCCAGGGTCTGCACAAGCCCTCTACTCTTCCTCTGCTCTGTGCTCCTCAGAGAGCAGTCTCACCAGGGCTCGTCCACGGCACTGCCCACCACTCAGATCCTGCAGGTCTGGAGGCCAGCACTCTCCTCTGGGGCTCTTCACTGGCCATACTGACTGCAAGTCCTGGGTGGGTGTGCTGTCATCCACATGGACACGTGTCTGTGCACACATCCCAGGGGCCACTCTGCCTAGGCCACTAGTCCAACTGCACTGCCCAGCTACAGTCTCCTCCTCTGGATCCGTGGCGGGGCCATTCACTCTGCTGGCTTGAAGCAACCTGGTACCTTTACTAAAATAATTTGATGTCTTCTCATAGGATTGAGCCCTCCATTGTTATATCCTTCCTTCAGTTTTCCTCACCTAAAGTCTGCATTGCCTAAATATAATGTGGCAGTCCATATTTCTTTGATTAATATTGGCATGGTTGAGCTTTCTCCATTTACTTTAATCTATTTATGTTTAACATGGGCTCTTGTACACAACAGAGTTAGATCTTATATTTTTATCTACTTTGAACATCTGTCTTTTAGTTGATGTTTAGACCATTCATATTTAAAGCAGTTACCGATACAGCTGCATTAATATGACTGTTTATAATTATATTCTATTCATTGTCTTTGCTCTGTTTTGATTTTTCCTGTTTTTCTGCCTTCATTTTTTAACTGAGCACATGATCCTATTTTATATTTTTTCTTAGGATAAACATTATACTTATTTTGGAATTATTTTTCCTGTTTGTTTTAGAGTTTGCAAGAAGCTGGTGTGTGTGTGCATGATGCTGGAGCTTGCATACAGGATCTTTTGCATGTTGTGCATTTTCTACCACTGAGTTACATCCCAGGCCCTGATGCCTATTTTTACATTTATTTTTTAAAAAATTTTACATGACAGTAATTTTGAAATATTATTCATCTAATAAGTATACTGGGTATACCTTATTCCAGTTAGGATCTCATTATTGCAGTTATACAGGATGTGGAGTTACATTGGTCATGTATTCATATATGTGGACAGGAAAGATATGTCTGATTCTTTCTACTGTCTTTCCTATTCTCATTCTCCCTCCCTTCCCTTCATCCACCTTTATCTGGTCCAATGAACTTCTATTCTTCCCTCTCCCCTGGCTTATTGTGAGTCAGAATCTGCATATCAGAACATTCTGCATTTGTTTTTGTTTTTTTTTTTTTTTTTTGAGACTGGCTTATTTCATTTAGCATGATATTCTCCAGTTCCATCCACTTACCAGCAAATACCAGAATTCATTCTTTATGGCTGAATAATATTCCATTGTGTATATATACCACATTTTCTTGATCCTTTTATCTGTTGAAGGACACTTAGTTTGGTTCCATGGCTTGACTATTGTGAATTGAGCTGCTATAAACATTGAAGTGACTGCATCACAACAATATGCTAATTTTAAGTCCTTTGGGTATAAACCAAGGAGTGGGATAACTGGGTCAAATGTTGGTTTCATTCCAAGTATTCTAAGAAACTGCTGTACTGCTTCCCAGAGTAGTTGCACTAATTTGCGGTCCCACCAGCAATATATAAGAGGACTTTTCCCCCACATCCTCACCCACATTTTTTTAATAAGTCCAACTCCACTTTCAAATGACAGTGTGAAAGTTCAGGCGTAGCGTAGTTGTGGCAGTATTTCCAATGCCTCCCTCATCCCTGATGACATTTCTCTTTTTCAGATGCTATAACCACCTGATACATTGTTATTATTACTTTAAGTGGTGTTTTTCACATAAATTTAGAATAAGAAAAACTCACCTGGTGTGGGAATGTCTGCCTTTATCTAGGATTTCCCACTGTTCTCTCTTCTCCACACCCATCACGTGGTCTGACCACATAATTCTCATTCTCCCAGAACAGCTTATTCTAACATTTCCTGAAAGTCACAAGATCTGCCGGCGGTGGATTCCCTCGGTGTTTGTTGTCTGAGAAACGCTTTAATGTCTCTCCTAGTGAAGGAGAGTTCCCGCGGGGAACTTCCACGGTCGGGCGAGTTCACCCTTCAGCACTTCAGACCTCCCAGGCCACACTCTCTGCGTCATGGCTTCTGAAGACAGACCCGATGCAGTTCTTACCTTCCTTCCTCTCTCTGTAAGGTACCTTTTCCTGTCTTTTTTCAAGATCTCCCCCTTGATTTGGGTTTCTGCAGTTTGAACGTGACTGCTGCCGTTAGTTTTCCCTCCTATGCTGGTGGTTTCCTGGTGATCCAGGAGCTACCTGCCTGTGGGGTCCCAGGTCCACCAGCGACTTCAGAAAGCTCTTGGCCGGTGTTTGTCAGGTATTGATCCTACCGTCTTCTCCCCCCTCCCCCCGCCCCCGGTGTCCCACTGTACGTCTCAGGCCTTCTGAGGTTCTTCTCCCGGTCTGACCCGTGATTGAGCCGTCTGCGACTCGGTTTGGAAAAGTTCTGCTGCTGTATCCGATGAGGCTCAGCATCTGGCCTTGACCATGACCAGTCTACGGGGAGCCCACCAGGGTCTCTCCGCTTCTGTCCAGTAGGTGTGATTCCTCTGGTTTCCCCTTGACCTTCAGCGTTAGAACCTTACCGGGCTGATCTTGGTTGTGTCCTATTTGATGCTTGATCTATTCAAACACCCGCCCCCTCCTGACCCTCCTCTGCCCTGTCTGGAAGCAGGGAACCCTGTATTAGCCATGGGGAACGGGGATTGGAGGGCGAGGGTTTATTTTGTCAGGGGCAGCAGTTGGGCTGTGTGGTGGCTCTGTAAGGCCAGCAGCCAGAGGTGGCCAGGCCTTCAGGGTCTGGCTCCTGTCCCCCCATGACTTTGAGCTTCCGGGTGCTTCCCTTCAGCGATCTGCCTTGAGACTCACAGCTGGGTCCCGCTGCTTCCCACAGAGCCCTTCCAGGACAGTGGCAGGGTGTGTGGAAGGGACACCCTATGACCTTGGTGTTAAAACTGAGCGTGAGCGCTGTGCCCGGCATGGTGGCTGCCCGAGCCCCTGCCGGCTGCACCGCCCTCCCCAGCCCTGGCTGACGCAGGAGGCAGGAGTGTGGGGGCTGCTGGCCCCTCGCAGGGTGGGGCTCTCCGAGTCAGTCTGACAGGTCCAAGAAAAGTCCTTGGTTTTTAACTAGCACCGAGATTTTCTGTTTGTAGGGACAAGGGTGACAATTTCCAACCACAGCTGATCTGAAACAGAATTCTTCCAGATTTGTTTTCTAAAGGGCACTTCATGGCTTATCTTCCGAAAGCTAGTATATGGCCCTGATCACTGTGAATATTAAGTCAGGATCTTCACCATGGACTTTAGGGACAGCAGGGTTACGCAGTGATAGATTTTCAAAGACAAAACCCAGGAACAGAAGGGCTCCTGTGCTCAACCGACGCTAACCGGGGCAGGGTGAAGCTCCCCATGTCGTCCAGCCCCTCTCAGGTCCCTGGCCTTTAAATCAAGTGAGATCAACTGCAAGAGGTGAACAGTGGGACGGGAAGGCGCCTCGTCAGCTCTGCACAGAGGTGGAGAGTCAGTGTTCCTGGGGAGGACCAGCTTGGGGGGTAAAGAGCAAGAGGGCAGAGGGCCCGCGCCCAGGAGGGCCCCAGGGGTGACCGGCACACAGAGTCACATGCTCCTGGGGGAAGACCACAGCTGGGATGGGGGAGGGAAGTGCGACCGACTGTCTTACCTCTCTTTTCCACCTTAACAGGACACTAGGTTGTGACTGTGGAAATGAAGGAAAGAACGGATTAAGTAGCAAGAGAGAAACAAGAAGGAGCCTTTGTGGAGAAAGCAGTAAGGACGTGCACGTGAGGAATTTAGCTCTCAGATGAGGATAAATAGGGAAAAAATCCGTGCTGGACTGTGAGTGGGGAGTTGAGGGCACTCGAGCAGGGAGGCTTCCATCCTCCTGGCAGAGTCAAGGACCGCAGGAGAGACGGGCACCGTACCTGTGGTCAGGTACATGAAAAGCTGGCAGGTGACCACACAGCACAGCCAGCATCCTGTGCCGCCACTCAGGTTGGATAATCAGACTGGCCTTCAACCATCTCAGTTATCCATTCCCGGGAGGAGGGCAACCTCTCAAAACAGCCAGGGCAGTCTATGGGCTGATGTCCACCACACCAAAGTGACAGAGAGGTGACCTGTAACCACACTACACACCATCACACAGTAACACGAACCCAGGAAGAGTCCAAGCACCTAGTGGGCAAAGTTTCAGAAAGGTTTAAGTTTGGTCAGTTTAAGACACCTCACACAAAGGAGCAGGTTTACAGGTGTCATACATTTTTTAAGTCATGAAGGAGAGCTGGGACCCAGCATTGCCTGCAGCCCCCGGGAAACCATCGAGTGCCACGGGCACTGCCCATTAGATATGGACCATCGCACTCTCCCCCACAGGCAAAGAAAGTGCTGATGTCAGATGTTCAAACACACAAGGCCAAGGACTGGGAAAACCGTCACTGTCATTCCCAGCCATCAGCGCAGGGCTACTGGAGTGAAATGTGGTAAAGCCATCGCTGAGCGGCACTTAAAAAGTGACCGTCCCTTTGCTGGCATTCCCTCCTGCAGCGTCTCCTTTCAAGGAGAAAAAGTACCTTAAAAGACCTCTTGGGAGTGTATGATAGTGACAATTCAGTACCCAGCAATGGCCTGTGAACCTTTCCAAAATAAAACTAATTAAACAATGTCCCTTCATTCCATGTCATCAGTTTCTCGAACTCACGTCCGATAGACAGACACCCTGTGGAGCAGAGTTGTTAAATGGTTCCAGGACAAGTGAAGTATGAAGCCACTTCCTTCCCAAATGTTTCAACAAGAAAGAGAAAGTCTAAGATGATCAGTCAGCAGCACAGGCGACTGCTTCACCCAA
This sequence comes from Callospermophilus lateralis, assembly GCF_048772815.1. Classification (NCBI taxonomy): domain Eukaryota; kingdom Metazoa; phylum Chordata; class Mammalia; order Rodentia; family Sciuridae; genus Callospermophilus; species Callospermophilus lateralis. The sequence goes on along the minus strand of NC_135316.1, from coordinate 108,142,972 downwards.
CAGTAACTGTAAGGAGCGCAGCTCTATTACATTGTCTTCAAAATAATTAACACACACACACACACACACACACACACACGAGGCCTTTGTTTCTACAGTTAGAAATGCGGTGAACTGATGAAAGGTGCACCAACTGCTCACGTTCCAAAAGAGCATCCAAGGCCACACCAGCAGCCCACGTGCAGAAACTCGGGTCCAGCGTGTGCCGATGACCGGCCTCTGATCACAATCAAATGGGAAAAGAGTGAAAAGGATCCACTCCCCAAGAACCACAGGGTCCAAACAGCAGAGGGGAGTCCCTGGCTCCACCCGAGCAGGCACACGACACAGCTGTACTTGAGGACATTTGCACGCGCTCAGAGCACAGCTGCTTTAACATGCTAGAATTTTACACAAACATGCACACGCGTGTGTATCTTCCTCTCTGTGTGAACATGTTGAAATAATACGAAGATCTTCAAGAGAATAAAACATGACTTGAGCTAATCAAATTTGACTTGTGAATTTATGCTTGAATAATAAAAGTTTTCTCAAAAATCTGGGAAAGGGAAAATTATCTTGAAATTATTTTTTAAAAAGAACTTAAAAAATTTAATTTATAGAGATTGGTGTTGAAATATGGTACAAGTTAGAAGATATTTTAAAATTAGAACACCTAGAAGGCAAAATTAAAATTACATATGAGGAACCTCAAATACTCAATGAAAGGGTAAGCAAAGGAAAATTCTCAGCGAGCAAACTTTATGTAATTGTAATAATAATCACATAGACATGATTAGGCACAGTAAATATACATTATTTAAAGCTTTAAAATACTGTTTTATGGGGGGGCAAACATTTGCATTTGAGATCACATTACATTACTAACCTCTCTAATATTAAATAATAGCTGAATTGCCTATGACCTAGAAATGTTCCTCAATCCCAGTGAGATACGTCAGTAAAGTAGCTAGGAAACTGCAAACGCCTATCCAATTGTACAATAGTAATTATAATAACAACAAATTTTTAGATTTGAAAATGCATTGCAGAAATCCATGATGTTTGGACACACCACAATACCTAAAATACAGTGGATTTGGATAGCTTCTATTTCATACTTAGAATTCTTTAAAGTGTCTATAGTTTTATTTAACACATGATTCTCAATATTTGTGCAATCCATATTTGCAAATTTACCTACTTGCTAAAATTTATCTACAACCCCAAAACCCATATTAATGGCATTTTTATGTCTCTTGTGGATATACACAGAGTGATGCAAAAATTATAGTCACCCAACATGTATATTTGCACTTGAGGTCATCAGACACAATACCCTGGCCTCTTGTTTTAGCTTTTCATGGTAAAATGTGCTCTTTGTGTGGCCTACTTAAGTGCAATGATTTTCATTCTGAGCTTTGAAAATGGCCCTTAAGTGTCCTGCTAAGTGCTGTCTAGTGTTCCTAAGTGCAAAAGGCCGAAGGCTGTGACAACCCAGGCACAGTGGTGCACGTCTATAATCCCAGGAGCTCAGGAGGATCACAAGTTCAAGGTCAGCCCCCACAACTTAGCAAGACCCTGTCTCAAAATAAAATGTAAAAAGGGCCGGGGATGTGGCTCAATGGTAAAACATCCTATGTTCAATCCCTAGTACCTTAAAAATAAAGGCCATGGCATGCTCTAAAAGAGAATCTACATGTGTCAGATAAACTTCACCCAGGAAGGAGTTAAGGTGCTATGGCCATGTTCAATGCCGAGTTCAAGTGAATCAACACATTAGATATTGAAAAGGTATCTTTAATATGAAAAGAGAGATCACACACTGATTAACTGATGAAATGTGGTGACAAATGCTTAGAAAAATCTCACCATGTGCTTCTCCTAGGAGCAAAGCTCAGTACTCATTAATTTTGTGTTCATGGTATATCTGTAGCATAAACTACCCTGAATAGTGAGAATCGACTATTTGTTCTATCTCTTAGTATTCCTCCCCAAATCTAAGTATTCAAGTTAGAAAGCTATGTTTCCCAGGGAAATGTGTGAGGTCACAAAGGGAGTCATGATCTTACTAGCCTGCTGTGGGCACGTTTAGCTTAGCCTGAATCGCATCTTAAGAAATGTGGCAGCCAGGCCCTGAAACCCGCCTTTCGGAGCTCAACCTGTCCCCAGCACTTCCACCTGGCCATCAGCAGGTGGAAGTGCCTCTCTGCGTCAGTCACTTCACCTGTAAGAAGCAGAAACTGCTAGCACCTCCCAATAGCAGTCTGTAAGGACAGAGTGAGCTGATAAGGGAGAAGCGCTAGGGAATGCCTGGGGCAGGGAGGCTCTGTGAAAAAGTCATCAGCATCTCTCAGAGTTTGGCAGATGTTTAGGCAAAGGCATTGACAACATTCTCAGTAGCCAGGCCTACTCCAAGACATTTGTGATTCTATTGAAGTAGCAATGTCTAATGGTGCTAAGTATGTCACACACACACACACACACACACACACACACACACACTCTTCTTGCCACAATTCACAACAGCAATTCTCACCAACCAATAATACCACTTTATAGGCGACTTCCAAAAGAACTTATGTGATTCAATTATCTTTCATTAATATTTGAACTCATACTCCTGACCCCCACAATATTCTAACCTGCTTCATCTCAGCTAACAAAATTTAAAATTCCCAGCTGCACCTCGCTGACCTGCACAGGAGCCAGGGCCCAGGGTAGGCCCAGGTCCATCCTGCCACCTGCGTACCCACCAGAGCTCAGGCCCCTCTGATGACCTGCACAGGAGTCCAGGCCCAACACAGGCCTGGGTCCCACCACTAGCACCACCTCTTGAGAGCCCAGCCCTAACCCACTTCCACCTTAAGACCATCACCATAGCCTTCCCCACACGTAGCCTTGACCTTGGGAAAACAGACAGGGCCTAGAAGCAGCTGCATCTTGGAACAGGTAACCCAAAGCCAGTGTAAGATCCACCCTTTCAGCCCCATCTCTGGAAGACCTTGCATCCGTCTTGGGGCACCTCCAATGCTATCTCGAGTTACCTCCTGTTATTGCCACCACCACCTATAGCATCTGTCCTGGGGCACCAGCAGGGTCTGGAGCCCAACACCAAGGTGAGGTACAGATAATCTGCACAGATACTACAGATTATAGGGTCGAAACTGTATTACATCAGATCCATGCGGCAAGAAAGGAAATCACAAAGACAGCATGAAAAAACAAGGGAGGAAAGTGCCCCAAACAAACCAGGATCCTATGAAAACAGAACCCATGGACAGCGAGGTTGATGAAATGTCAGAGAAGGAGTTCAGAAGGTTCAAAATTAAAATGGTCTGCGAATTAAAGAATGACCTACATTAGCAAATACAGCAAAAGTTGATCAATCCAACAAAGAGATAAGGGAGCAAATACAGGCAACCATTGATCACAGCAACAAAGAGATAAGGAAGCAAATACAGGTAGCAGAAGATTACTTCAAGAAAGAGAGAGAGATTCTGAAGGAAAAAATCATAAATCCTTGAAAGGAAGGAAACAATAAACTAAATAAAAAACTCAATAGAAAGCATCATGAACAGACTAGATCACTTGGAAGTCAAAATGTCAGATAATGAAGACAAAGTATACAATCTGAAAAAATCAAGTTAACCACACAGTGAAGATAGTAAGAAACTATAAGCAGAACATCCAAGAATTATGAGACAGCATCAATAGTCCAAACTAAGATTTATTGGAATAGAGGAAGGCACAGAGTTTCAAATCAAAGGAATGCACAATCTCTTTAATGAGATAATATCAGAAAATTTCCCAAACATGAAGAATGAATTGAAAAATCAAATACAAGAGGCTTACAGGACACCAAATGTACAAAATTACCACAGATCTATACCAAGGCACATTGTAATGAAAATGCCTAGCATACAGAATAAGGACAGACTCTTAAAAGCTGCAAGAGAGAGGAATCAGATCACATATAGGGGGAGACTGATTCGTTTCTCAGCAGATTTTTCAACCCAGACCCTCTAAGCCAGGAGATGGTGGGACAACATATACCAAGCTCTGAAAGAAAATGGATGCCAACCAAGAATCTTATATCCAGCAAAACTAAGCTTTAGATTTGATGATGAAATAAAAACCTTCCATGATAAAGAAAAGTTAAAAAGAATTTACAACTAGAAAGCCTGCACTACAGAACATCCTGATCAAAATATTCCATGAAGAGGAAATAAAAAACAATGATGAAAATCAGCAGAGGGAGGGATTACACCAAAGGAAAATCTAATCAGAGGAGAAACCAAGTCAAGTTAAATACCAAAAATAAACAATAATGGCTGGAAACACAAATCATGTCTCAATAATAACCTTGAAGGCTAATGGCCTAAACTCACCAATCAAAAGCCATAGATTGGCAGATTGGATTGGAAAAAAAAAAGACCCAACAGTATGCTGCCTCCAAGAGCCTCATCTCATAGGAAAAGACATCAAATCTCTGTGCCTTCCTCTGTGCCAATCCATGAAAGGTTGGGAAAAATCATACCACTCACACGGACTGTGGAAGCAAGCAACGGTTTCCAGAATACTGTGATAACAGAACCTATGGACATCCTCATACCAAAGAAAGTAGACTTCAAGCCAAAGTTGATCAAAAGGGATAAAGAAGAATATTTCATACTGCTTAAGGGAACCATTCATCAACAAGACACAACAATAATAAGTTTATATGCCCTAAACAATGGAGCATCTACAAACTCTTCTCAAGTTCAATAGTCAAATAAACCACAACACAATAATTCTGGGTAACATTAACATACCTCTTTCACCACTGGATAAATCTTCCAAACAAAAGCTGAACAAAAAAACTATAGAGCTCAATAATACAATCAATAACTTAGACTTGACTTAAATATAGACTATTTCATTCTTCAACAAGAGAGTACACTTTCTTCTCAGCAGCACAAGGATCTTTCTCTAAAATAGACCACATGCTATGCCACAAAGTAAATCTTAGCAAATATAAAAAAGTAGAGATGCTACCCTGCATTCTATCTTATTATAATGGAATGAAATTAGAAATCAATGATAAAATAAGTAAAGCTACTCCAACACCTGGAGACTGAATCATATGCTACCGAATGAACCATGGGTTGCAGAAGACATCCAGGAGGAGATTCAAAAATTCTTAGAGTTGAAAGAGAACACAAATACAACATATCGAAATCTCTCGGACAGTTCTATGAAGTTCTATGAAGGCAGTTCTAAGAGGAGAGTTCATTGCATGGAGTTCATTCCTTAAAAGAAGAAAAGTCAACAAATAAATGACTTAACATTGTCTCAAAGCCCTAGAAAAAGAAGAACAAATCAATACCAAAAGCAGTAGAAGACAGGAAATAATTAAAATCAGAGCTAAAAATCAATGAAATTGAAACAAAAAAAATTTTTTAAAAACTGACAAAACAAAAATTTGCTTCATTTGCTAACTGCTGACTCCCTTTAGCAGAAACAGTAGGCGCTCAAATACTTTGGGAACTGAAACATTGAACATGCAGCACTAAACCACGTACAATGGCACTTAAGTCTGCAAGAAAAATAAATCTCTCTTTTGAGGTTGTTGGCAGGAACATATTTTCATAGCAGTTAGAATTTTTATGGCAACAGATTTCATCAAAATTTATTCAAAAGTGAATTACTTCCACGGATGGATATCTGGGCTCACACTAGCACTGTGTACAAAAGGCTACTCGGACTTGGTCCATCCATCAATCAAACCTCTCAGAGGTACACTTTTATGACTTGCTCCGTTCATTTCTGCCATTACTCTAGAATGGAAGAGGTCTTGTTCACTGTGCAGCATCTAGAACTCATCACTCAATACATTCTTGGAGAAAGTGTGAAGGAATGAGCCCACTAGTTCCCTTGGGACAGTCCCCATGTGATCCATAGTGATCAATCACGTTCCTTGGAATGTGAATGAAGATGGTGATCTGAAGTACACCTTCTGGATGAGTAATAGCAGATGTATCACTTATACACAAGGTGGGTGATTCTGTGGTGTGAGAACCAGCCCTGCAGAGACACGAGAAGGCTCTCTTCACCTGGAAAGTGCAGATTTAGCTCTATAATCATACCCGAAATAAAACCAGTCTCTCCTTCTCAATTCCACCTTTAAAGACAAGGAACATCAGACAATGAGACAATTTGTGTGCTGAAGCAAGTACCTCTAAATTAAATTCAAGAATGATCAGGAGAAAGAAGACTAAGGGGAAGGGAGGAGGAATGGGAAAGGGAGGAACTGCAGAATAAAACTGAGCAAATTATTCCATGTGCTTGTATGAATATGCACAGTATGTTCTAGTTTCCAGTAAAACTATGATGCAACAACTTAAAACAACGATAAATAAATAGAAGGAGGACTAACAGTAAAAGAAGGGTATTAGGGGATGGGAGAAGGGGAGAGAAAAGTTCTAAAGGTTGAAATGGAGCAAATTATGTCAAAATGAACCTCAATATCATGTATAACGAGCGAACAAAGAAACAGTAAATGGCAAAAACAAAAACAAAAAACAAAACACTGCACAGGATAGGAATGCCAGGACACATAAAATTATGAAGACGGTACACAATTCCTTTTACTAAACATGAGTTAATATGGACGGCTCCAGTTCAGGCTGACTTCCAGAAGTGACCCTTTGCTCACACACCCATCGATTCATGTACCCAGCAGGTGTACACTGAGGGTCAACTCAGTGCGGGGTGCAGTTCTGACAGACAGCTGTGTTCACATCCACTAGCTACTTCTGTGACTTGCTGGAAGTCAACTCTAAAGTAAATGCCCGACTCAGGGCTCCTCATACACACCCCTAGTGTAAGAGGGTTTGAACCAAATTTGCAGCCCAGTGTTGCAGGCAGAGGAGGTATTTACTGTGAAGGCAACTGGCCTCTGGACAGTCGAGTTAGTTTGTATCTCATGAGAACCAAGAGAAAAATAAGCCGTCATTTAAATAAGCGTAATGTTCGTAATGAGGTGAGATGTGAAGGCAGGCAGGTATGTGCTGCCGACCTTGGGGACAAATGGGGTCACGTGCCAAGGACGAGGAGGAGAGAAGAGAGCACAGAAAAGGATCATGGAGACGCTCCTCAACCCAATGGAGCTCCCACTGGGTGTGCCAATGAGGAGAAGGGATCCTAAGTTAGGTGAGAATCTGCCGTTTCTTCAAAATAGTCATCCCTTTTCTAAGAATATATTTTGGAGACTGGGATTAGTGCTATTGCTGCCGATTTCTTTGGAAGATCTTGTGCAAATTCAGTAAAAACAAAGCTGATATCCATTTCCTCTTCCATTCAAAGAGCCCCTGGGGAGAGCCGAGTCACAAGCCACCTGGCATGGTGACACCCAGACGCAGTCTTGGAGGCCTGCGGAAGCCTGGCTCTGGCCGTGAACATGTGCCTCTGCCCTCAGGGTGGCCTCCGTGGCTTGCTTCCTTTAGTCCCCTGGTGATGTCTGATGCTTCTGCTATCTGATGACACTACATGCTGCAGGTGAGGCAGGTGCCGGGGTCCAGGTGTGGATTCAAGGAGATCACCTAAAGAAGAGACCCTCCTGCCCTGTGCTATCATAAATTAGGAGGCGAGACATGTGAGAACTGAGGGAGAGAGTTTGGCTTGGCAATGAACTACAGCCGACGAACCTGTCTGAATTCAACAAGGTGAAGTCTTGGGCCATCAATTTCACTAAGGAAATGAACACTGACTTTTGAGAATAAATAGGACCATTGTGTATGCAGGGAAAATTAAAACAGCCTCCTTTGGCAAAAGGTTTAGTGTAATTAATAACAATTAACGAAAGTAAATGGAAGCAGGTTTTGAGACTATTTTGGCGTCTCCCATATTCAGGAATAATCAGAACACAAGCAGAACACACAAGTCACGATGCAACGTGCACCCCCATTCTCACAGCCCGAAACCAGCCATGTGACGCACGTTGTCCAGGGACTGAACTATCCAGAAGGGCACTGAGCAAGGACCGCAAGCCAAGCCCCTCTCACCCAGCAGAGCCTCACGCTCCACGAGCTCCAGCATCCTGAAGACTGGATGTTCTCCCTGCACGGTGTCCCTCAGAGGAGACCAGGGCTGGCTGGTGTGCCCTGCATTGTCCTGGACTACTGCACACATACTCGGCCTTCCTGCTGCTGGTCATTCCTCTTAGGCTCTATTTTGTCAAAATTAAGATTCTAATAAAGATTCTAAATAAAGATCATATTCCTAGTTCAGTAGCTTCTACATCCTTTCATGTAGCGAATGAGCACTCCCAAAGTTTCTATTCCAAGCTGATCTTTATTTCTTTTGTCCTTCCTTTTTAATTTAACACAGTCTCCATCTTAGAGTATTTAAATAATAATAAAAAAAATTTTCAGTGACATATATCCCCACTTTAGAAAAGATCTTACAGGACAAATGAGAAAAATTAAGATGAAATTAATCCTCTTACAAGATTAAAGAAGTCCTAGGGGCCAGGGTTATGGCTCAGGGGTACAGCACTTGTCTAGCATGCATGAGGCACTGGGTTCAATCCCCAGCACCACATAAAAATAAACAAATAAAATAAAGGCATTGTGTCCATCTTCAATGAAAACAAACTTAAAAAAAAAGAAGTCCCAGTTTATAGTGTTTAATGCTCAAATGCCTCTGCTTCTGATTCTAAAAATGGAGGCAGAGGACAATGTAGTCATTTAATTATGTCCCATTAAAAGATACATTGAAGTTCCACAACTGGTATCTAGGAACGTTCCCTTACTTGGAAACAAAGTCTTCGCAGATGTCATCCAGTTAAGATGAGGTCCTACTGCATTGGCTGGGGCCCTGAATCCAACGTCTGATGTCTTCAGAAAGGAAAGGAGAAGGACAGGGGTGCAGAGACTGGAGACTGGAGTGGGGCATCTACTAGCCCAGGACGCGAGGACCAGCCAAGGGCTCTCCGTAGAGCCCACGAGGGGTGCAGCATTGCACCCATTTCAGACCTCTGACTCCCTGGCTGTGAGGGTTCAGCCACCAAGCAGGTGGGAATTTGCTACGGCAGCAGAGACAGTGAAGGCAGGCGGACCCCAAAAAGATGGGCTCTGCTCAGGGAACCTAAGTGCAAATCTAGGGTATGTTTTCGGCATATGTGAAGCTGCTTAAGATATTTGAACAAAATTTTCTTGCACGTAAAATCACGAGAGCTTAGGTGAGATGATGTATGTGAAAAGCCAGGCGCAAAACAGGAAGTCATGAGGGAATTACATGATTTTTATTAATAATGGGAAGAACCCAAATCATTCTTCTTCTTCTACACCCGTATGCTTTAAAAAAAAATCTTGCATAGATTCTTAAAACCCTTTTAAGAGATGAACTAATCATATAATAGCCTTAATTCCCAACTGATATGTGTGGGCATTCGTGCCAGGTCTAAGATGTAAGAGAAAGCAACAGACAGCAAACTCCACTGCTTGCTGAAGTTTCCATTTTCATGCACAAATGCTGTGGGCAGTACTGTGCTAGGCAAAACCATCAGAAATGCAATAAAAGCCACATTTCCATATGATTGCATGCTCATTTAGCTAAAAATTTAACAAATGACAGTGAATTGAAAAATACAATGAACACTCCATTTCAGCCAGCACTGACCTGTATCAATCAGGCATTTGCAAAGAAAGGCAAGAGGGGTCAAGCTTGGCCTGGCATCTACACAGGCTTAGCACTATGTGACCCCCAGCCTCAGATACTCATGATCCCGTGTTCTAGGTGCACAGATGAGGACATTTTCCTCAAATGCAATAGCACACCTTGTGAAGGTCATTAAATACATAGGCTAGTGGGGGTCACCAAGTCTTGAGATGGCAGATAAACAGAATTGAGTGGCTTACCAGGACAAGCAGCAGGACAATGTCAGGGTTGTCACATGCACAAGCGATGTGCATTGGCGTCCAGAAGTCCTCGTCCTGGTGGTTGACGTTGACTCCTCTGTCAATCAGGACCTCTGCGATGAAGGCATTGTCATAGCGAGCACACTGCAAGACGGAAAAGGAAAACAATGTTGTAGCCCGGTGTGACCTACTGCTAATGTCCACAGATGGACAGTTTCACCGTCAGCTTTGAAAGAGGGGAGCCAAACAGGAACGAACATGTTCACACTCCCCCGCTAACCCGAAGAAGGGGCAGAAGTCACACTGACAGGGAACTGGGCCCACAGACAGTGGAAACGAAAAGGATAAGGCAGGGAAGATCTCATGCTAAAAAGTGTTATTTCACCTATGGGTTTTCCGCCATGTGGGTAGGAATATCAGAAAATCTTGGGCCATTCTCAATAATTGTTTTTTCTAAAACACAGATTCGATCATATTACACTTCTACTTCAAAGCATGAACAATTCTTAATTGCCCAAAAGAATAAAGTTTAGCCATTTTATTGCATCTGAGATAGACAAGACACTGCAAGATCTACTGAACTTGAATCTCTAATCATTCTGGAACGGTCTGCAGGAGACTTACCAGCACATCACAACAGGCCAGACGGCAAGTTAACTGGTGAAACTAGAATGTCTTCGGACATAAATTTTAATGACTTCATGGTATTTTATAGATATTTCACAACCTATTAAATCAAACCATCTAGGTCCTTACTTTGTTCTTCTTTTAAAACCCAGATGAATGTGACAAGCCCCCGTCGGTGCTGGCTGCAAGGGTGCACGGACCTGACAGCTGTGCCTGAATGGTCTTGTGCTTGGATAAAGGCTCTCCTGCTACCACCTTGAATTTTTAGTACTTTTCAAAACTTCTAAATATTCATTTTGCACAGAGTTATAAAAATCATTCTGTCCTTTTATTAATGTTTTCAAGTGTATATTTCTATTTTGTATTAATACCAAGTGCAAATTAGTGAAATTATTTTTTAAAAAGACCTATTACTAGATGAATAAAACTTCTGGGTTGTGAACCATGTCCTTTTTATAGGGTCTGAATGGTCCAGAACAGATTTCCCTCCCCAAAATCAATATTCTGGCCAGAAATCCTGTCATGCAAATCTATCCACCTCTTCAAAACTGGTAGTACAATTACTAATAAATCATGATAACACTTCTGCTTCTAAGTGACAGAGACCAGAATTACCTTATGGTTGGACTCAATTACAGAAAAGAAAGACAAGACCTAGGACCACTAAAAGTCCAGATGCAAACCAGACAGGCCCTGCTGTGGTTCCAGCCCCTGGCTTTGAGGGAAGTCCATGGCACAGGGAGAGCCACAGGACCCAGGTGGGCTCATCAGATGTCAGGAGCTGCACAAAGACCAAAGGCCCCTCAAGCATGCAGCTGGACCCACCTTGGAGGAAGGAAGGAGCACTTGGAGCTCACAGTGGCCAGACTGGTGCCCGTTCCCTGTACACAGCACGGGGCTGATTAGTTCTAAATGAAGTCCTGCTCTGCCTTGCAACCTAAGAAATCTTACATTCAAGTCTTGAAAGTGTCACGTTGTTTCCAAACAGCAACAGTCCCCCAAGAACTCAAGATTATTTTCAGAAATACAAAAATATTCAGTACCCTGCAAGGCAGAATTTCCTGTCTAGAATCCAATAAAAATTCCCAGGAATGCAGAAGAGCAGACGCCAGGACACACGGTAAGAGAAAAACTGGCCAAAGGAAACCATCGGAAGAGGGAGACCTGTTCAAATGGAGCCAGTCACAGGAAGATATGAGAGAGACTCCGGTAACTTGTGGGGATGGGAGGCCCCACGTGGCCAAGATGCACCTAAGAGCAGACAAGATGTCACAGAAGGAAAGAGCAGAGGGCCTGGAGATGTCACGCGAATCCCACAAAAGAGAATAGAGGGGAAAAGGGATGCTAAAGCCCTGAGTGCGGAACCAGGGAGCCCGGGAACCTTCACAGGCAAAGACGTCAGAACAGAGATGAATGTGCTTATTGCTGAAATGGCTTTAAAATCCAGTTCAGCATTTAAGGTGAGGATGGAGCTTAGGGCTTATGATATATGTAAATGTAAAATGTGCTGAGAGGGAGAATAGAACGTCGTTAGTCATGTTTTCAGCTGTTTGTTAAAGGGTAGGATGTTGGTGGAAACCAGACTGGGATAAGCCGAAGTTATATCCTAAACTAGGAACACAACCACCAAAATACCAAATACAGCACATAATACCATGAGCATATGAACCTCAACCATAGAAAATAATCCCTAAGAAGGCAGAAAAAGTGGAAAGAGGGCACTAGTAAACAGAGCCAAAGGGTGGACTTCCACATGACCCTACAAGCAATCATGGAAATAAGTGTGAACCCTTTAATGTCCCAGTTCAAAGGCAGACTAGATGAATCAGCAAGACATCCTGAATGCTTTCTGCTAAAACTAATAAAATCTTCTGCCTCAGTTAATAAAAAGTGAATAATAAATATTCACTTTACCACTTCTCACCAAGTTGATCCGACAGGTCCAGCCAGGGCAAAAGGAGTGGGAGCCAGCTAGGATGGAAGAAGACCGAGAGCTGCCCCTTCACAGGTGACATTTCCCTCCGTGGGGAAAATGCCATGGAGGGTCTGAACTCATCTAACCAACCACTGGCCACAGCAAAGTTGTAGGACACAAGATCAAGCCTCGGAAATCAAAGGTATTCTAGATACCGGCAACCAACTTTAGGGAAATTATTTTTTAATTAAAATTATATAAGTTTTTTGAAATATTTAGTAAAAAATCTGACAAAAAATGTAAGACTCACATTCTGAAAATCAACAAAACATTGGTGAGACAAAATTTTTGAAGACCTAAACAAATGGAAACATGGAGTGTATTCTTGGGTTAGAGGCACAATATCATTAATGAAGCCCTCCCCATGCTGACCCATAAATTTGACTCAAATGCAAGGAAAATTCTTGCAGGTGTTTCTGTAGGAATTAAAAATGTGAATCTAAAATTTATAAGTTAATGCAAAGGACCGAGGATCGCCCCCAAATCTTAGAATCAGTCATTGCATCAAAGCTACCTAACTTCAAGAGCTCCATTGACACTAATCGACCAACAAGCATTCCAAAAGTCTGCAGAGAAAATTCAGGGGAGAAAAAGTATTCTTTCTGCAAACTATGCTGAGACAACTGGGCATCCCTGCAAGGAAATATGCTTCTGAACACCGTGCATCACAGGCAAAATTCACCCTTAATGAAAAGGAGTGGAAAATGGGAAGGCTAGAATTATAACAGGGATCAGGAGAGATCTTTGTGAGGACACCTGTGGTCCTCCGTTCCCCGACAGCCTCGAGAGTGTTCAGGAAGTCCGTGCAACTCCATGGCCTCAGGGCCACATGAGTGGTGGCCTGACCACTGCCGGATGCCAGGAAGCCATCAGGGCAAAGGCAGACATACGCAGCTTCACGGAAGAGCTCTCGGCTGAGGTATGTGCATCAGACACTCCAAGCCCCATGTGTCAAGAGCACAGGCCTCACTAACATCAGGAGCCTGGCAGCGTACTCACCATGGCTTCAGGCTTGGGAACAGTGACAGAGAAGGTGAGGACCAGAACAGGAAGGAGCAGCAAACTGGTTTCATCATGTGGCACCCAGAACCCATTTATTCTGTGAAATCCATCTGCAAGGAATTCTTTTTTACTCTCTTGATCTTTCTGATCACACCTGCACAAAAAACAAGGTGACCTCCTCCGTCTGACCTGTCAAGCTTCCCTTGTCCTCTGCCTCAGGAATCCACATTATAATCGAGCTGTGAATTTTCAGTATCTTTCACCAAAAAAAGTTAACAAGATGCAAGGCTGAGAGGGATATCAGCCCTCTGGAGTGAAGTGAGGTTCAGATTCACATTTCAGAGGATTATGAATAATAATTTGACAGCAATAAATACCTTCTAATCACACCTGTCTGAAGAAATGAAGAAAGCTGAACATCCCCCTACAATGTTCTTACAATATCATGGTCAGATGGGGAACCTAATTCTCCCTACAGAGGATCTCCTTCAAGCTACAAATCTTCCCGGTTCAGGCTCCTCTTCTCGGTATCAACCAATTTCTGGTGACACCTTACAGCACCAAGAAAATGAAGGAGCCCACACTCCTGTCATGCTCAGCAGAACTGTGACAATACTTCTCTCTGCCTGCAGCATGGAGCATGTCGCCACGCTCACCTGAACCATCCTCTTCCTTTCAAAATACCTAGAAAAACTCAGAAGATAATCTGTTGGATCTATTGCAAAATGAAAAAGTGGCGCTTCTTATCAATAATATCAGGACAGTGAGTGACAAGACTACAAATCATGAAAACTCGGTGTCCTTCTAGCATGACCCTGTGGCTCCATGGACCACACGTCCCAGAACCAGATCCACTGTCCTAACAGCACCCTGTGACTCTATGGATGACCCAAGCCTGACCAGGCCTGCTGTCCTACACCACACATCCCTGAACCAGGCCGCTGTCCTGCAGGACCCTAGGACTCTCTGCACCACATGCCCTGAACCAGGCTGCTGCCCTGCAGGACCCTGGGACTCTCTGCACCACATGCCCTGAACCAGGCTGCTGCCCTGCAGGACCCTAGGACTCTCTGCACCACATGCCCTGAACCAGGCTGCTGTCCTGCAGGACCCTGGGACTCTGCACCACATGCCCTGAACCAGGCTGCTGCCCTGCAGGACCCTAGGACTCTCTGCACCACATGCCCTGAACAAGGCTGCTGCCCAGCAGGACCCTGGGACTCTGCACCACATGCCCTGAACCAGGCTGCTGCCCTGCAGGACCCTAGGACTCTCTGCACCACACACCCTGAACAAGGCTGCTGCCCTGCAGGACCCTAGGACTCTCTGCACCACATGCCCTGAACCAGGCTGCTGCCCTGCAGGACCCTAGGACTCTCTGCACCACATGCCCTGAACCAGGCTGCTGTCCTGCAGGACCCTGGGACTCTGCACCACATGCCCTGAACAAGGCTGCTGCCCTGCAGGACCCTGTGGCTCTGCACCCTATTCCCCTGAACCAGGCCACTGTCCTGCAGGACCCTGAGGCTCTGTACACAGTCACCTGAACCAGGCTGCTGTCCTGCAGGACCCTGGGACTCTGCACCACATGCCCTGAACCAGGCTGCTGCCCACAGGACCCTGGGACTCTCTGCACCACATGCCCTGAACCAGGCCACCGTCCTGCAGGACCCTGTGGCTCTGCACACAGTCACCTGAACCAGGCTGCTGTCCTACAGGACCCTGGGACTCTGGACACAGACACCTGAACCGGGCTGCCGTCCCTTCCCACACACTGTGCACGTGGCAGCCACGTGTACCACACCCAGCCTGCTCTGTGTTGCCAACCTCCCAGGTTCCCTCGTGTGCACACACTACTTTCTTCTGGAACACCATTCATTTTAAATCATCTCTCCTTATCCAGGATTGTGCAGGGCACTCCGTGGAAATAACCTAATGCCTGAGTCCTCCTCGAGTGTGAGTAAAATGTTCTCACATTATTCTCCCCCTGGGCCTTCCAAAGCTTCTATATCGTCTGAACCTACTGCTGATCCTTCCAGAATCACTGGCTCATCATGTGGGCTTCTTTCTCAGCCTTGCCCTGTCCTCATGGGCCTCCTATGCTTCCATCCGGCCACTCCCTCCTTCCTGGGAGACTTGGGGACATGGCAACAGCCTCCTCTCGGATTTGAACATCACCTACTGATGTGACCCACAGCCCTGGAAAACTCACCCTGCAGGAGCCGCAGGTGTCTCCCTTTGTACCTGCTGGTCCTTACCTGCCCCTCTCCACTTGCCACCTACAAAATCAGCTCCCCTCTGAAATACTGAGTTCTAACACCCCAATCTATGACCCAATATCCCATTCTTCACCCACCACAGACGAGGACAGCAGGGTGGCCAGCTCCTCCCCCAGGGACAGTGGAGGGGGGTGGGAGCAGCAAGTAGCTGTTCCCACTTGGCCCTGGAACCTCACTGGGTGTGCCCTGCCTTCTCGGCCCCCCACTGTCTCTGAACAAAGATAATGGCTGTCAATGTGCCAGCCCAGCACCATCCCCACTACCAACTCGGCTGAAAGGAAGGAAAATCATCATCGAAACCAGTGACAAAGGTGATTTTGAAGTTGAGAATGTCTTTTCCCTCCGTCCGCCCGAGGGCTGTTTTGAATGTCTTAGTTCTTTAGTTCCCTAACGAGCACATCATGGGGAATCCTGAAATCTTTCAGAAAATTAAAAAAAAATTAACAAAAATACTTACAGTTCGCATATTAAAATTCATGTTCACACATGAAAGTTATCTTTTGCCAATTTTTTAAAATGAGTCTTGGATCTACCGTAACATCAACTTCCTCAACGTCTACCCGTTTCTTTTTCCCTGAGAACTTTCCCTTCTCCGCATTGATCCCAGAGCCGCCACGGAACAGGAGAGAGGAACACGGTGCTGGACAATGTCCAGTTCATTCCAGGGGTTGTGCATTGAGTGAGTCAGGGGCGGGCACAGCTCTCGTACCCAACAAGCAGCCAGGTGTCTCGGACCCTTCTGGTGGCCACTGGTGGACAGGGTGATACAGCGGCAGAGTCTATTTGAATCAGCTGGGGTTACAGGTTCTCAGTAGCTCAAAAAATTTGCAGAGAGAAAAAGAGAGAAAGAAACAGTAGCCAAATTCATTTGATCTGTTGCTATTTCCCATACTTTTGCCACCACTCTGTAATCTGCACATGCTCCTTTGCATTCCACATCACTAGCTCGGGCCACCTCTTTCATTTCTTCTTATGAAAACATGTCCACTTCTCTGCCACTATATCACACCAGGGGATGATTATGTGAAGTGAAATAAGCACAGAAAGACAAACCACAGGATCACACTTGGAAGTGGCATGGAACACGTTCATCTTGGAAGCTGAGCTGGAATAGTGGTTCCCAGAGACAGGGGTGAGGGGCATCAATCAATGAGTGTGATGTTATTATTTGGAAGGAGGAATAGGTGTGGGTGTTCCTTGGCACAGCAGGGAAGATAATTAACAACAATGCATTATGTATCTCCAAGGACTTAGAGCAATTTGAATGTGTTCACCATAAAATCGACACAAATCTAAGGTGACAAAGTTATTTTCAAAGAAGAAATAAATGATGGCATTAAACTGCCATTGAATGCACTTATCACTTTTGCTTCTTACATGTCTTTTCTCTAGCAAAGCTATCCTCCAAACTCTCCTCCCATGGATAAACTATTCAGAATACCCCAAGTTGATTATATTTATTACTTCCACAGATGTTCCAAATAGCCAGAGGTTCCAGGCAACTCAAGCAGAGTCTAATTAAGAACTAGCTCGTCACTCAAAAGACTCCGATGTCCTTCTAATGCATGTCCAGGAATTTATAGCCCTGACAAGTCTGGTACCCTGTCACATGGATGGAAACGCTCCCCCGTCAGCACCGAGTTCGTCTCCAGTGGTCGAGATTGTAGCAGGTCACACTTTTCCAGGCACTGTGTTTGACAGCGTGTCTGCAGAGGAGGACAACACAGTGGCACCCTTCATAAATGGACAGTGCCCTCAAGAAGAGCTCTGCCTGGGGTGCAGGGCACATGTAGCTGCGGTGTTCTGCAGGGGTTGTGACCCAAGGGTTATGTATGGAGTTGTGGTCCACAGCACAGAGGTGTTGAGGGGGTGACCCTTCAGAGACAGGGCCTAGTGAGAAGTGGTCAGAGCACTAGGAGCAGTGCCCTCAGTAAGGACTGAAGGGGTCATAGTGGATCCCAGGTAGTTTACAAGAGTGATTTGTAGGACGAACTCGGTGCTGACGGGGGAGCGTTTCCCATCCATGTGACAGGGTACCAGACTTGTCACTCTTCCCACTCTCCAGCCTCTGGTCTTTCTGGGGGATCATTTCCTCTTACACACACCTGCCATGATGCCATCCACCCAATGGGACAGCTAAAGAGGCCACCCCTGAGCTGAACTGGGGGCTCACTCATCTCAGACTTTCAGCTTCCAGAACTGTAGGCTAAATAAACCTGATTTGCACATGGTCTAGCTTTGCGCACTCTGCTCTGGAGTCAGAAAGCACATACAACACTCTGCGCATCACTGTGGACAGTGGGAGCCAACGGGAATTGATCAAGCAGAGGAACAAAGAAAAGCGTGAAGAAGAGTCTTGACTGCTCTCACCATTAAGAAATGTTCAGCCGATGGACACATCCAGCTGAGTCAGACACACACGCTGCGAACATGACTGAACCATCACAGGTCCTCCACTAGTGTGTATAGTTTTTATGTTTTATGTATCAGTTAAAAAGCAAATTGAACTCTAACTTAAAAGATAAACTTCACTGAAGACTAATTTCCATGAGATTAAATGGATGGTCATGTACCCATACAGCTTTAAAAGATCAGAGGCCTTGAGTCATGTGGGGCTGCAGAATTGAGGTTTCCACCGTCATCAGTTAAAGCCCATCCCGAGGGCCCACCCTGGGCCCTGTGTCTAGCTCAGCCAGAGGCTGGCAGGTGGTACCTGTGAGCCCACAGCTGGCACAGGACCTGCAGTGAAGACAGCGGTGATGGGGAAGTCAGCCGGCTGCTGAGCCAAGACAGTGGAGCACCCCACAGCAAGAGAAGAAAGGAACAGTAGAGAGAAACAGAAGCAGCGTTTGTGGAATTACAGGTGTCCTGGTACCGTGAGGGAGTCAGACATCCTCAGAGCTGTTCAAGGAAGGCTTCTGAGCCAGGGTGTGGGACCGATGCTATAGGGAAACTGTCCTGGTGTGGCACTCCAGTTTCTCCTACATGAAGCTCTGCACCACGCTTCAAAGCCTGCCATGTCCAAGTTCTTGAAGGTGGCCAGTGTCCTACAGGAAGTGTGTGGAAAACGCCTTGCTTATCTGCCTTCATACTGCCGAGAAAGGGTCCTGGTTCTTCATGAGATGGGTTGCCTTGTTGCAGAGAGATAAAAGCAAAACAAGATCAAAACAAAACTGAAAGCCGTCCAGTTCAGAAGGGCCTTCTCTTGTCATCTGAGGTTCAGCAAATCCACCCGAGCAGTGTGTTCCCTCAGAAATGCACACCTCCTGTAGTTTCTGGCTAGCTGGCCAAAAATCATGGCAATTTGCTCTTCTGTTGCCCTTTTGCTCCCAAGTTATGCTCACAGGTTGTCATGAAAAATAGGCCCAAAGTGCAGTTCTGAGTCTCACCCAGGATTCAGTGGGATGCTGGGCTGATCTAAAATCCTGGAGTGTGCACTTGACAATTATGGATGCTCGGGTTCTCCGAGAGCAAACAGATGCTGGGTTATAAAAAGCCAAGTCTGGTTAGGAACGCGCATCTTAAATCACTTCCCTGGGACAAGGTGAAGAGTCCCTCTCTCTCTCCGTGAGCACCTGCCTTCACTTGCTCTAGTAGACATCAGGCTGCCCCCTCCCTCTGAGGTTAGCCTTTCTCCTCCCTCTGCCCCTTCCCCTGCCCCTCAGCTTCCTGCAGCACAGGCTGTGTGACTCCCTCTACCAGATCCGGGAACGCTGCAGGACAGCTCCAGGAGAGGGCACATTCTCTTGTGCTATGCGGGAAATCCTTGCTTGAATTTACCCTTGCAGATTTTGCCCTTTTCCTTTTGGAACAGCAAAGCAAAGCACAATATTTTCTGCTCAATTCTGAACAGAAAAGCTGTTGCACCGCCTCTGCTGCAGGAAGCTCCTACTTGCCTCTGCTTCTCACAACAGCAGACTTGACAGAAACTCAGAGACCCGAAGAGCAGTCCACTGCAGAGCAACAGATTTTCTTTTCAGAAGAGCAAAGTTACTAAAGTACTTAACATTTAAATATCTAATCAAAACAGCCTTATTTATTAGTTTGTTACTATATGAAACATGCTTATTTGAAATGCTCAAGCAATATGTAACAGGAAACACTAAAAATGCAAAGATCTCATTTCTTTCCCATCCAAGTCACTTTCAAAAACTTTTCTTTCCTTCAGGTATTTTCTGTGCTAGGCAAAGGATTATCTATCTGCCCTACCTACCTCCTATCATCTATGTATAACCTACCTATCTGTAGTATCTATCTGATGGCTGCAAGCACTATTTTTATATTCTTTAGCCTGTTTTGGCATGTACTGACATCTTGGACATTTTTTTTAATCTACTATAGCTCCATATTTTTAGCATCTGCAGAAATTCCACTCTCTAAATGCCATGTTTTTGTAAAAGTAGAATTCACTCAGTAGAAGAAAGGGCATTTCTTATTTCCAAAGCATTTCACTTGGGCTCAGCTGTGATCTGACCTGCACAGTACAGACTGAAAAGCTCTGCATGTCGTTCTCACGGTTCAGTTATTAAACACAATGACACAGAACTCTGGACAACTGAGCCAAACCTATGTAATTCTGTTCCCAAGGACATAACTTCTCAGCAAGGGTTAAATCTGAGGTTTCTTCCCTGTGGTCCTCCTGTGATGCACCTCCTAGGGGCAGATGCTGTTCCGATGGCCATTATTCCCCCACCACCCCCAGCATACAGTGCTTGCTACTGTCCTATGTGTTGCAGTGTTGCATGAGTTAATCATGCTGGGTAAACAGACCGAGCCAAGGGTATTTGCAGAAAATGTGTTAACGAGAAGTTTAAGTAAAGATACTACTTGACTAAAAATGTGAAAATCTGCTTCTCAAATATCAAAATTGGATCCTATGAGGATTTTTAATTCCCAAAATAAAAGGTTTTCTGGCACTTCTAAGAGAATGTCTTACAAGAATCCATACCTAGACTACGGTGTTGGCTGAATGCTACTGGATCTAGACGAGGAGGGTCCCGGGAACCTCCTCATTCCTGCAGCTCAGGCTGGCCCCGGGCACCCTGCTGCCTCCGCTCCAGGGCAGCGGTGGAAGCCATGTAATTAGGGCCTCAGCCTGAGGAGCCGCGCAGTGCAGGATGCCCGCGGGGTGGGGCCCAGCCAGCCACCCACGCTTGACACTGGAGATGGCTAAATTGCCTTCCTCAGCCCCCACGGCTTTCTGAAACCTGTAATTTTGTCTCTCTGGCAACCTGCAATTGTTCATTTGTTTCTATTTGCTCAGTCATCCCAGGAGGAGGCTCCAGCCCAGACCCTGCTCCCTCAGCAGCCACCTCTAGGTCCTCACGTGGTCCTCCTTTGTCCTGGTCTCAAGGCCCCAGTGAGCAACGCCAGCCCAGCCGCAGCACGGGGGCCTCAGGTTTCCTTCTGGCCCTGCTGTTTGCGAATCTCTACTCCCTCTACCTGGGCCTAAGGTGACGGCCTTCTCCTTAACCAGAACAGGCTCACATCCTGGGCCTTCTCTAATCAGCGGCCCCCCTCGCACTGCAAGGCCACCCACCACATGATGGGACAAGCGTCTAAGACGACCGGCTGCAGTGTCCGAGTTACCGTCTGGGAGAGAGCAAGGCACCAAACCCTCAGGTGGAAGCCCCAGGGCAGGACTGTGGAGAGGCAGGGCTCCTGTGCTGCGGGACTGGATAAAGGGCCCCTTCCTGCGCCCCCTATCATCCTCTCTGGTCCACAGTCATCCACGAGTGAGATTCTGTCTCCCTCCAGAAAACCAACTCAGGATGAGCACACAACGCGTGTCTGGAACCTTCTCGGCCCTGTCTGCACAAGCCTCAGGTTAATCTATCAGACAGTCACATTAGTCAGCCGTCCACCATGACTATCCCCCACCATCCTGCCATGCCAGGTGTGCTCTGGGGGTCACAGAGCTGATGGTCCTCGCTGCCACTGAGCTGACTCCAGTGAGCACAGCAGCGGCAGGGCCCCTATGCCATAAAGGTAAAGAAGGACAATAAAGGGATGAAGTGGCCTTGCCTGTGATGGGCTTCCTGCAGGGTGTCGTGCCCTGTGGGCAAGACAGGGTGGCCACTGGAGAGGGGCTGGAGCAGAACCCACAGCAAGCGTGCACCTGGGCCATGATAACCGCAGGTCACACAGAGGAGCACCAGGGCCTGTGGGCTGAGGAGCAGCAAGTGACCAGGGTGGGCAGAGCAGGGAGCAGGAGCCGGAAGATGGGTCCCACAGCTGAGGGCCAGGACTCGGCCACAGGCCAGACTTGGGATTTTACTGAGTGAGAAGGGAGATTCCTGGGGCATTTTGGAGAAAAAGTGACGACCCAGCTGCCATGTGGGGCTGGGAGTCCAGGGAGGGCAAGATGGGAGGCCAGCAAGGAAGCTGACGCCCCAGGGAAGAGACTGTGGTTCGGCATGGTGGCTGCCAGGCAACGAGAGATGGCGGCTTTCTGGCTTTTCAAATCTGAAGAAAAAGCTGATGATGTTCTGATTCCTAGGACAGAGGCTTATCTACTCAGAGAACTCAGATCCTTCAACACTCAGGGGCTAGGAACTAGCCCTGGCCCCTCTCCCTTCTCATCTCCCCTCCCCGTCACTCACCCACAGACAGCGCTTCCTTGGTCACATCAGAGTGACTTCTCCAGGCTCACTCCTGGAAAAGACCCACCTCCCCCTGGAGAAGCAAACACAGAGGACTGGACCTGGTGCCAACACCCGGGGACGCTGGCCGAGAGGCCCCTTACCTGCAGAAGGCTCTCAGGAGAGGGTGGGGAGCTTAGGGCTGCTTAGAACCAGCGGTGGGATCTAGGGAGGCAGCGCTCACTGCGAGCACCAGGAAGGCAGTGCAAGGTGCAGAGTCTCCGACCAGGGCACTCCAGGGAAGGAAGGGTCACCTGCCCACCTCCCTGGGTCTCCGACAAGTGCTGGTGAGAGGCCACCTGCACTCTCTGCAAAGCACCTCCTGTCCACATTCTGACTGCTGGCTTTCCACAATTAGCTGCTTTCCAGATTTTGTGCACCTTCGGTAGGAGTCTGTCTCCTTTAAGCAGTTTTCCCCCATGGCTGGGGTCAAGCTCCAGCCCAGAAAAGCCAAGTGGGGGTCTCTGGACATCAGGGGTTAGGTTTTTACAGCTCCCAGGTGGCTCCAAAGTGCAGTAGAGGTCAGCAGCCCTGTGAGGGGGGAGGCAGGACCCCTCTCTATCACAGTCGCTAGAACCTGAAGAAATGCTTTTGTCCTGGTAGATAACCCTAAATTAGAATTTTTCCTAATGTTATCTTGGTATTTTTTATTTTAAGTTATCATCTTCAAATAAGTCCTAAATGTCCCTAAATCAAGTAATTGTTGATTTTTTTCTTAATTTTTATGCCTAAGTCAGCAAAAACTCTCCTGCATGTGAACCTAATAAATTTATAATAATAACACTTACTTATGCATGCAGTTATTTATTTACTTAATCATTCCCTCTTTTCATTTGTGAAGGCATGTAAGGGGAGTTCTATTCACTGATATGAGCCAAATGATAAGCAAGGGAGTAAAATGTCATTAGGGCAATAAGGACAGTTACAGAAGAAAATACAGGGCAAGTGTCCACTACTGCCCAACCAGTGCAGGACCGCTTCACTCATTCCTTGAACACCACTTAATTTTGAAAACATTTCCCTTTGGGCAGACGCTGTCTAACTACATTTGTTAAAGATTATTTACAAACTTCAAGCAGAAATCATAAGTGCAGCCCCTTATCCAGCCTGTTGATTGGAAGCACATCATTCTCCTCCACGCCATCTGTCAGAGAGATGTGCACTTTGGGCCTCAGCCCTTGAGTCATGCTTCTTCTCCAGGGGCCCCCACCTCTCCCTGACCGCCACGGTTCTTACCAGATGGAGCAAGGACCCTCCTGAGGAGACGAGAGTGTGCGGATCCGCCCCCTCCTTCAGGAGCCGGAGCACTGAAAAAATGAGAGAGGAGAACGGAGTTGTAGCAGATCTCGTCCACACCCCGACCGCGACCTGCAGGGTTTCACTGACACCTGAGACCACAGCAGCTGAGCCAGGGGAGAAGCCTACACCAGCTTCCATTTCGTTTGGTCACAACTGGTGGGTTCCTCCTCCCAGCCAAACACCCGCCTTCTCTTGGCCATACCAGTGATGGTCATGGGAAGGAACAAGGGTGGCCGGATCTTCACAGCTGGTGTACTAAAGTGTCACATTCACACTTCTTTAGTTTAACAAAAATAAATAACAGCCACCACTTCACCGGGCTCAGGTGGTGTGAGGATGGCTGAGGTCTGAGCCTAAGCAACTCCATTTTAAAACTCTAGTTTGAAACCTGCAGTCTCACCAGGACACCTATAGGAGCCCTCCAATGTGGCCCTCAAGCACCAACAAGTCACTTTTTTTTTTTTAAAGAGAGAGAGAGAGAGAGAGAGAGAGAGAGAGAGAGAGAGAATTTTTAAAATATTTATTTTTTAGTTTTCGGCGGACACAACATCTTTATTTTTATGTGGTGCTGAGGATTGAACCCAGCGCCACGCGCATGCCAGGCGAGCACACTACCACTTGAGCCACATCCCCAGCCCTTAAATGATTTTTAATACAGGAATTTTTAACTGGTTTACAACTGACTCATAAAGTTCCTGAGAGTTTAATAGTAGGCTCCTGTGAGCTGATAGTAAGCAGATGGAGACGGAGGAGGAAGGAGACACAGGAAGGGGAAGACTGAGAAAACCATTCCTGCCCTGCAGATGTGAGTGGCAAGCTTGGTGCCCTCCATAGTCAGACCCCCACGAGGGAGCCAGGGGCCAGGGTAGGGGGCGTTTTGCTTTTCCCAGAAAGGACTAGTCTCTGATGGGGCAGTTTCCATTATTAGACTGAACAATTAGAACCACAGACTGGATATGAACTGGTTTCCCCTCTACCCCAGGTGAGACTCTAGAATAAGATGAAGTCAGCTATTGGCAAAATAAGGACAGCATGTTCTCATACACCTATGCCAGTACCAACCAAGTCCGGACTCGGTTAAACACAGAGCATGGGGACATCACTACATGTTAAGAGAGATGAAGAAATGTCACTAGTATAAAAATTAGTTTACAACATGCACTTCTGAAGAAGAATGGGACCATCTTCTGAGACTAACATACTGAACACTCTTCTATGCACCTAAGAGTCCAACACTGTCCTGGACACTTCATAAAACATGCTTTCATTCTCTCCATCACTACAGGTTTTCCAGTGAGGAACAGAGGCTCTGGTGGAGGATGTGTGCCTGGGACTACAGGTGGGGCAGGGGATGCGGAGCTCAGGTACAGCACCCCAACTCCAAGGGTCGTGGTCTTAACCTAAAACAGCACTGGGATAATGGAATCTCAAAATCACAACAGGAAACACCAAGTTAATGCCTCAAAGTTACTAATTTGTGGGAAACTGCCCAAATTTAGATTAAAATACTTTCTTTAAAAAGACAGCCGTTAGGCATGGATTCGGTAACATGGTTCCAATTACCTGTAGAGGGCACAGGCCTCAGCACTCTCCCTCTCTAGAGCTTTCTTTTTTTTTTTTTTTCAGACTTAATCTGACCTTTTTTTCTTCTAATTTGTTATGTATGACAGCAGAATGCATTACAATTCA
Source organism: Callospermophilus lateralis (assembly GCF_048772815.1). Taxonomy (NCBI): domain Eukaryota; kingdom Metazoa; phylum Chordata; class Mammalia; order Rodentia; family Sciuridae; genus Callospermophilus; species Callospermophilus lateralis. Next base: position 108,117,579 of record NC_135316.1, on the reverse strand, counting down.
TATCACACATACAGAGCACAATTTTCCATGTGTCTGGTTGTTCACAAAGTAGAGTCACACCATTTGTGTCTTCATAGCTATACATAGGGTAATGATGTCCATCACTTTCCACTGTCTTTCCTACCCCCATGTCCCCTCCCTTCGCCTTCCTCCCTTCTGCCCTATCTAGAGATAGTCTAATCCTCCCACACTCCCCCCGCAACCCCATTATGAATCAGCAACCTTATATCAGAGAAAACGTTCGGCATTTGGTTTTTGTTTTTTTCACTTAGTATTATATTCGACAACTCCATCCATTTACCTGAAAATGCCATGATTTTATTCTCTTTTATTGCTGAATAATATTCCATTGTGTATATATACCACATTTTTTTTATCCATTTATCTACTGAAGGGCATCTAGGTTGGTTCCACAGTTTAGCTATTGTGAATTGTGCTGCTGTAAACATCGATGAGGCTGTGTCCCTGTAGTATGCTGTGTTTAAGTCCTTTGGGTATAGACTGAGGTGAGGAATAGCTGGGTCACATGGTGGTTCCATTCCCAGTTTTCCAAGGAATCTCTTTACTGCTTTCCATATTGGCTGCACCAATTTCCAGTCCCACCAGCACTATGCAACAAAATGAAATTAAATGCCTATCTCTCACCATGCACAAAACTCAACTCAAAGTGGATCAAGGACCTAGGAATTAAACCAGAGACACTGTGTCTATTAGAAAAAAAAGTAGGCCCTAATCTCTATCATGTTGGATTAGGCCCCAACTTCCTTAATAAAACTCCTATAGCACAAGAATTAAAATCAAGAATCGATGAATGGGATGGATTCAAACTAAAAAACTTCTCAGCAAAAGAAACAATCAGTGAGGTAAATAGAGAGCCTACATTTTGGGAACAAAGTTTTACCACATGCACATCAGATAGAGCACTAATCTCTTTTGAATAAAGAACTCAAAAATCTTAACACCAAAAAACCAAATAACCCAATCAATAAATGGGCCAAGGAACAAACACTTCTTAGAAGATGATATACAATCGATCAACAAATATATTAAAAAAATGTTCAACATTTCTATTGGATAAATGCAAATCAAAATACTCTCTAGAGCTTTCATTAGGTACAAACCACTGTGTAGCTCTCCATACTGACTGTCACACAGTATCACCTTGATCATGGCTCATACCTTCACAGGATGCTACATTTAAAATTAGGAGCAAAGAAAATACTTAAAGAAATAATACATGGAGAAGAAATCAAAACCGAACTATAGAGCTCACAAAGGACAAATCTCATTTGAAGAATCGATAAGTAAATGAGAAACAGGACCAAATTAAACACTAGACATACATCAAAAGGGCAGGAGTTAATAACCATCTCTCTACAATAACACTGAATGTAAATGGTCTCATTCTCTATATAAAAGAGATAGGCTGACAGAATGGATTAAAAAATAAGACTACCACATGTTGTTTGCAAGAGACTCATCCTATAAGCAAAGACAGCCATAGGCTGAAAGTGAAAGTATGGAAACTGATATACCATGCAAACGGAGTCTGGACCAAGCAGGAGTCGCTATGTGACATCTGACCACGCAGGTTTCAAGCCATAATTAATCAGAAGAGACAAAAACAGTCACTTCATACTGGAAAAGTGAATCATCCAACAAGAAGATTTAGCAATGATATTTATGCCCCAAATATCAGTGTTCCAAATTACATAAAACAGACACGACTTGACATAAAGACTCAGAATATACTACAGTACAACACTACTGGTGATTTCTACATGTTTCACCATAGATAGAACATTCAGACATAAACTCAGTAAAGACTCTTTAGACCTCAAAAAATATAAATCAAATGAACTTGTTAGATATCTACAGAATACTTCATCAAACAACAACCAGATTCACTTTTTTTCTTACCTACTCATGTAAAGTTATCCAAAATAGATCATATTTTAGACCACAAAGCAACTCTTAGCAAATACAAAAAAAATATTATAGATCTTTGCCGCAGTCTCTGGCTGGGCACAAATCACGAGCCACCACACAGCTTGTAGATTCAAACAGCAATTCTTTATTCCCGAACTCACACCAGCCGTCTACAAACACGTTCTGGGGGAATCCACGTTCTCTGCCCAAATCCACACTCTGCCCAAATCCACTCCACATGGGCTTCTGTCTCCCAAAATATACTGTCTGACCCTAAGAACTCAAGAGGAACTCAGCAGCAGGATACGCCCTATTCTAAAGGGGGAACACCCTAATCTCCTATTATGCTGAACCGCCCTATTCTAAAGGGGGAACACCCTAAACACACGGATCCGCCCTGGTCCTTGAGCAAGGTCACCTTACATGCAATGTCCTGCAAAATGTCCTATTTCCATGAGTCCTTCCACTAAAGAAACATGGGGGTACGCTGGCAAGGAAATTGTCATACCTACTTGGCTGATGGCTCCCAGCATCTCCCCCCTTCTGATTAATTAAACAACAAGTAATGTGGCTTAAGGACCGTGCCTGGTAGGTTGTCCAGTTCAACATATGGCACTTACCCGTCATTGGAAAACTGACCTTTAGGCGTCAGCCTCCTGTCTTAGGTTGATACCACTGCAACTGGATCATACCCGTCACTGACTACGGGTCCAGCATACAGCCATACTTGTGGATAGGTCTATGCACCAGTGGGGGGGGGGGGGGTGAGGTACTTTGCCTCACCTCTGTTGGCCCCCAAATTTGGCCTTGGTGCCAGTGGGGGAGTGAGGTTAATGTGGCTTAAGGACCGTGCCTGGTAGGTTGTCCAATTCAACATATGGTTCTTACCCGTCATTGGAAAACTGACCTTTAGGCAACTGACCTTTAGGCGTCAGCCTCCTGTCTTAGGTTGATACCACTGCAATTGGATCATACCCGTCACTGACTACCGGTCCAGCATATAGCCATTGGCCCCCAAATTTAGACCATCACTAGCAGAAGGGAGGAGGATACAGAAATGCCACGACACCAAGCCAATTGACAGTTCCTTTGGAAAAATTGCATCACTGGTGACACCATTAGCAAAGATATGCCAGCACTACCACAATTAACATGGGATGCGCTGGCAAGGAAATAGTCATACCTACTTGGCTGATGGCTCCCAGCAGATCTTTGCATATTATCTGATCAAATGAAATTAGAAATGAACACTCAGAAAAAAAAACTACAGAAACTATATAAACACGTGGAGACTGAATAATACACTTTTGAATGATGAATGGACAGTAGTAGAAATCAGGACATAAATTTAAAAATTGACTCAAGCAAGAATAGTGATGCAACCCACCAGAACCTCTGGGACACTATGAAATCAGTTTTTAAAGGAGACTTTATAGCTAGGAGTGCCTACGTACAAAGATCAGAAAAATCCCAGAAAAACAACCTAATGATTATTTTCTCAAGAATGTCAAAAAACAAGAACAAGCCCATGCCAAAACTGTTGAAAGAAAGAAAGAAAATCAGAGAAATAGAAAATTAAAACAATACAAAAAATCGATTAAACAGTTGGTTCTGTGAAAAGATAACCAACATTGATAAACTCCTAGCCAAACTAACCAAATAAAAAAGATAGAAAACTTAAATTTATAAAATTAAAGGATTACTTTGGCTATCACTCACATCACAGAAATCCAATGGATCATTAGGGACTCTTTTGAAATCTTATACTCCAATAAATTAAAACCTAGAAGAAATGTGTACATTCCTAGAAACATATCACCTGCCAAAACTGAATCAAGAGGAAACAGAAATCTAAACAGTTCAGTTCCTTGCCCATTTATTAACTGGTTTATTTGGGGGTTTTGGGCATTCAGTTTTTTGCGTTCTGTATATATTTTCAACATTAATCCCCTGTGTAAGGTGGAAAAACTCTTATCCCTTTCTGTAGGCTCTCTTTTCAACCCCTTGTTTCCTTTGCTTTTCAGAAGCTTTTTAATTTGATGCCATCCCATTTATGGATTCTTGATTTTCTTTCTCGCCTTTAGGAGTCTTGTTAAGGAAGTTGATATCTGTGCCCATATGTTGGAGCATTGAGCATTGACCAATCTCAATTGTTCAATTCTGGCAGAGATTCTGGCCTCATATACTAAAATCTTTGATCGACTTTGAATTGACTTTGGGTCAGAGATAGGGATCGAGTGTCATTCTTCTACATATGAATTTCAAGTGTTCTTTACACTATTAATGAAAAAGGCTATCTTTTCTCCAATACCTGTTTTGAGGACTTTGTTGAGTATTGGATGACTTTATCTGTGTGGGTTTGTCTCTTTCTACTGTTCTGTTTCACTGGCCCTCCGGTTTGCTTTGGTGCCGATGCCATGATGTCTCCCTGCCTACAGCTCTCTAGTTCACCTGGAGACCAGGTGTTGTGATGCCTCTCACAGCGATCTTCTTGGTCAGGATGACTTTGTCCATTCAGCCCTCTTATTCCTCCAAATGAATTTTAGAACAGATTTTTTTCTAGTTCTATGAAAAATGTCACTGGTATTTTGATACGGATTGCAGTGAACATGTGCAATATTTTTGGTACTGTAGACATTTTGACAACATTAATTCTGCTTATCCAAGAACATGAGAGGTCTTTCCATCCTTCAAAGTCTTCTGCAATGTCTTTCTTCAGTGTCCTGTGGTTTTCATTGCTGTGGGCTTTCATCTCCTTCATTAGATTAATTCCCAAGATTTTTTTTAGGTTATTGTGAATAGGCAAAAAATAACTCAACAGACACTTCTCAAAAGAAGAAATACAATTCGTTGGCAAATACATGAAAAAATGTCTGACATCTCTAGCAATTAGGCAAATGCAAATCAAAAGTTCACTGAGATTTCATCTCACTCCAGTCAGAATAGCAACTGTCAAAAAATACAAACAAAAATAAATGTTGAAGAGGATGTGGGGAAAAAAGCATACTCACACATTATTTGTAGAACTGCAAGTTAATATAAGCACTCTGAAAATCAGTATGGATAGATCTAAAAAAAAACAGGAATGTAACTATCACATGACCCAGCTATCCCTCTCCTTGGCCTATATCCAAAGGTTCTAAAATGAGCATACTCAGGGATGCAGTCACTTCAATGTTTATAGCAGCACAACTCACAATAGCCAAGCTAAGGAACCAATCTAGGTGCCCTTCAACAGATGAATAGATAAAGAAACTGTGGTATAAATACACAATGAAGTACTACTCAGCCTTAAAGAAGAATGAAACTGGGGCTAAAGAGATAGCTCAGTGGTAAAGCACCTGCCTAGCATGCATGAAGCCCTGAGTTCAATCCCCATCACCACATAAAAAATAAACAATAACAATAAAAATGATATTTTAAAAAGTAGAAGAATGAAATTGTGGCATTTGTCAGTAAATGAGTGGAACTGGAAAACCATCAGGCTGACTAAATTAAGTCAAACACAGAAAGTCAAAACTCCAATGTTGTCTCTGATATGCAGGAGCCAGACCAAAATAAAGATGAAGGAAGGCCAAAAAAAAGGTGGTGGTGGGAGATTCCATGAAAATGGAAGGGAGATCAGTGGAGTAGAGAAGGGGCTGAGCAGGAGGGAGGAGGGATGGGGAGGTGGGAGAGAGATGGAATGAATCAGAACAGTTTTCTATGAACAATCTATGACAGTCAGTCTCACCTCTCTGCATATCCACAAGACACTAATTCTAAAAAAAAATCTATGTAAATGTTTAGAAGAAAGATTCAGTGGAATAAAAAAAAGAAAATAGGGGAAGGGAGGAGGAAAGAGACGGGGGAGCACTGGAGACTGAATGAGAGCAGATTCTATTCCATGCTTGTATAATTACATCAAAATGAACCTTAGTATTAGGGATAAAATAAGCTAATAAAAGAAGTTGTGGAAACAAAAGAAAACCTAAACAGACCAATAACAATTAGATAGAAACATTAAAAAAAAGACTTCTAACAAAGAAAAGCCCCAAAACAGATGACTTTTCACCTGAATTCTATTAGACCTTTAAAGAAGAACTAATGCCAATGCCCCTCAAATTGTTCCTTGAAATAGAAAGGGATGGAACACTTCCAAATTCATGCTGTGAAGACAGTACAACCACGATACAAAAAACAGATAAGGACTCACCCAGGAAAGAAAACTGTGAGCCTGTATCCCCGATAAACTAGCTGCAAAAATCCTTCACAAAATATCAGAAAATCATATTCAACAACATAAGAAGAAGACCATACATCATGACCAGGATGGATTCCCTCAAGGACTGCAAGGATGTCTTAGCACATGCACATCAATAAATGTAATTCACCACATACGTAGAATAAAGGTAAAAATCATGTGGTCATTGGAACAGATTGAGAGAAAGCCATTGGCAAAATCCAGCACCCATTCATGATAAAAATACTGAAGAAACTAGGAATAGAAGCAACCGACCTCAACATCATATAGGTTACACACACACACACACACACACACACACACACACACTCCCCAAAGCCAACATCCTAGTGAATGGGGGAAAAACTGAAATCATTTCCTTCAAAATCTGGAACAAGACAAGGATGTCTACTCTTTCCACTCCTATTTAATATAGTGCTAGAAATCCTAGCCAGAGCAATCAGGCAAGAGCGGAAATAAAAAGAATAAAAATAGAAAAGGAAAAAGTCTAACACTGTTTCCAGACGACAATACCCCAGCTTAGAAGATCCAAAATGCTCCATCAGAAGACTACTAGAGTAATAAACAAATTCAGCAAAACAGCAGGTTACAGAACCAACATACAGAAATCAATATGACATTCAAAAAGATCAATCACAAATCTACTGAGAAAGAAATCAGGAAAACCATCCCATTTACAACAGTTAAAATAAAACGCCTGGGAATAAATATAACCAAGGAGGTGAAAGACCTCTGCAACGAAAACTATAGACTGCAGAAGAAAGAAACTGAAAAAGACACTATAAGACAGAAAGACCTCTCACGTTAGTGGATAGGCAGAATCAAGATTGTTAAGATGGTCATATTACCAAGAGTAATACACAGATTCAACGTAATCCCCATCAAATACCAATGAAATTCTTCACAGAACTAGGAGGAAAAATGTAATAACATTCCTAAAATTCATTTGGAAGAGTAAAAGACCCAGAATACCCACAGTAATTTTAAACCAAAAAAAGAAATTCTAGAAGCATCACAATACCTGACTTCAAATAATACTGCAGAGCTACTTTAACAAAAACTGCTTGGTACTGGCATAAAAAGACACATATAGACCAGTGGTACAGGATAGAAGACAGAGACAAGCCCTCGCAGATACAGCCATCTAATCCTTGACAAAGGTCCCAAAGATATATGCTAGAGAAAATTCAGGCTTCTTAACAAATGGTGCTGGGAAAACTGGTCAACCATGTCAAAGGATGAGAATAGATCCTTATCTCTCACCTGAACAAAAGTCAACTCAAAACAGATCAAAAACCTAGGAATTAGACCAGAAACAATACAACTCCTAGAAGAAAACACAGGGTCAACATACCAGCATATAGGCACAGGCAATGACTTTTTTCCCTAAAGCTCAGGAAACAATGCAAGAGTTAATAAATGGGATGACATCATATTAAAGAGCTTGTACATACCAATGCAAGAATGTGAACAAGAATGTGAAGAGAGGGGCTGGGGATGTGGCTCAAGTGGTAGCGCGCTCGCCTGGCATGTGTGCGGCCCGGGTTCGATCCTCAGCACCACATACAAACAAAGATGCTGTGTCCGCCGATAACTAAAATATTAAAAAATTCTCTCTCTCTCTCTCCCTCTCTCACTCTCTCTTAAAAAAAAAGAATGTGAAGAGAGAACCTACAGAATGGGAGAAAAATCTTTTGCCCTTACTTTTTGACAGCGGAGTAATATCCAGAACATATGAAGAACTCAATAAACTTAACACCAAAAAACAAATATCCTAATTAATAAATGAGCAAAAGAGGGCTGGGGTTGTAGTCCAGTGGTAGAGCACTTGCCTAGTAGGTGAGACACTGGGTTCAAATCTCAGCACCACATATAAATAAGTAAAATAATGGTATATTGACAACTAAAAATTTTTTTAAATAAAAACAAATAATTGTGCAAAATAACTGAATAGACACTTCTCAAAAGAAGAAATACAAATGATCAACAAATTATTAAAAAATGTTCAACATTTTTAGGGACCAAGGAAATAAAAAATTACAGTGAAGTTTCATGTTATTTCTGATTAGAATGGCAGCCATCTAGGCTCTAAGTAGTAATAAATGATGGAGAGGTTGTGGAGAAAAGGGAACACTTTTATGCTGTTGGTGAATCATGAATTAGTTCAACCCCACCCACAGTGAAAATCAGTGTGGAAGTCAATATGGAGGTTCCTCCAAAAGACAGAGCACCACCATGTCCCCTCTACACCACTCCTTGGTATCTATGCTGAAGTGTTAAAGTCGTCACACTATCGTGATACGTGCACACCCATGCTCACAGCAGCACGATTCACAATAGCCAAACTCCGGACCAGCCTCAGTGTCCAACAGTGGATGAATGGATGGAGAAGATGAGGTATATACACACGAGCAAGTTTTATTTGGCCATACAGGAAAATGAAATCATGTCATCTGCAGGAAAAGGGAATAGAATTTGAGCACATTATGGTAAGCAAGGAAAGCCAAACTCAAAAAGTTAAGGGCCATATGTTTTCTCTCATATGTAAAATCTAGAGAGGAAAATGGAAAAGAAAGGTGTGTGTGTGGGGGGGGGGGGTCTCATGAAAATCAAAGAGAGATCAGGAGAGCAGAGGAAAGGGAACTGGGGAGGGAGGAAGGGGGAAAGGGAAGTAAATGATACTGGCCAACTTATACTGTTATATTGTGTGCATACATGAATATGTGACAATGAATCCCATCATTATGTATAATTACAATGTACCAACAAAAATACGGAAAAAAAGTAAAATCAAAAGCAATGTGAGAGTAAAAGAAACATTATTGTGGATTCTAATTTTGTACCAGTTTGAAGCCCCACAAAATACATTTCCTAGAGAGACAGAAGGACAAAACCTATGTGGACAATATTAGTAGTTGATACACCTCCTTGAGGGGTCTTTGGGAATTCTTTGAATTATCTGGGACAATTTTGTGTAAGTTTGGTTTTATTTCTTTAAAAAAAAAGTTATAATGATTAACAACAAAGCATCAAGCAAGTTCAATTACTTTCTTCTTGATACAAGAATGGAGACATCAATGTGAAGACTCTTAAAAACGTACAGGTGAGAATTTCCACACAGTTGATCATCCTCTAAGAAGTCTCTTAACAATTCTATCTTGTCTCATTAATGCATCAAGAAAGAAGGGAAGAAGAAAGCAGAAATATGCACATTATTTTATCAACACCACGGAAATGTCTATTTGCATAGCAACACTGCTTTATCTTATTTTTTAAAATTATTTTTTTTTTAGTTTTAAGTAGACACAATATCTTTATTTTATATTTATGTGGTGTTGAGGATCGAACTCAGTGCCACAAGAATGCTAGGTGAGCACCGTACCACTGAGCCACACCCCAGCCCAGCAACACTGCTTAAGTACAGATTTCTTGCCTTAAGTGAAGCTCAAATTTTAGGATGTCTAAGAATGACATAAGGGTTCTCAATATATATTTCCCTGGTTCAGGGCTTCTCAGGGCATGTGTTTGCTCTCAGTGCCTGCCCCAACAGGAAACCGCGACGTCTCAGCCATGTAGGCCACGCTCTGTGGGCAACACACCTGGTTATGTCTGAGGTTCTTTCTACCCGCCTAGAGTCAGGCCCTAGTCCTGCCTCTCGATGTGGGACCTAACTCTGTGTGTCTAAGAAGCACTGCTGGAGATTCTGGTACGCATGGCTCCCAAAGACACTGAGACAAGATGGAAGTATTTTACAGCCTCAGAAACCCCCTCTGTCCGCCTGTTCGGGAGCAACAGATGAGGAGGTGGGGACACTGAGAGGCAGCGGAGGACCCATTCCCACAGATTTGCCACGGAGAACATGCCCCTTATTGCTGTGTCCACCACACGTTCTTAAGAACACGCAGCTCCTTCTCAGTACACACTGCTGAGCCAGGAGGCACCAGGACGTGGAACCTGGGTGGAGCATGGGGAGGTCTCAGATAAGGTCCCAGCCCCCAACTATGCTTCAGACTTCAGATCCACGAGCAGAACTTTCTAACTGTACCAATCCCTGGGTCCTGCCACCAGATTCTTACCATCCGACAGTCACTATGAGTACCCCTGTTTCATCAGCTGTTTTGCTACTGTGACTTAAAGACCTGACCAGAACAATGGCAGAGAAGGAAAAGCTTATTTGAGGGCTCAGGGTTTCAGCAGTCTCAATCCATAGACAGCAGATTCCATTCCTCAGGGCTCAAGGTGAGGCTGAACATCATGGCAGAAGAGTGTGGCACAGGGAAACAGCTCACACGATGATTAGAAAGGAGAGAGAGAGAGAGAGAGAGAGAGAGAGAGATCTCCACTCTCCAGATACAAATATATATCCCAAAGCCACACCCCAATGCTCCACCCCCTCCAGCCACACCCCACCTGCCTTCAGCCGTACTCAGTTAATCCCATCAGGGGGTAAATGCACTGATTGGGTTAAGGCTCTTGTTACCCAGTCATTCCTTCTCTGAACCTTCTTGCACTGTCTCTCTCACATGTGAGCTTTTGGGAGACACCACATCCAAACCTTAACAACCTCTGTCCCTATGGCTTGAACGTCCACACACCTCAAAGATCACAATACCTGAAAGGGCAGATGGCAGCGGGAATCCATGTCCACACACCTACTTAGCTTGAAGCCATGAAGCCTGGCAACCATTCACAGGAATCTCACCAAGTTCTTGAAGCTCACGGTGAGGCCCTTCCTGGGTCTCCACGGAGGCACATGGCTCAGTGACCCTTAGGTGGCAGCTTCTGAGTTAGGTCAGGTTCATGTGCACTAACAGGCAGCCAATGATGCTGCTAGCTGCCCTCCTGGCCAAGGAGACCCAGGAGGGCTGGGCATGGCCTAGGCTGCAGGAGGTTGGACTTCACTAAGTAGGCAGGTGCACTGTGGAATCAAGCATGGCTGAAGCCCCCCAGCCACACTGACCTTCCAAGCTTCAACCAGTGAAGACGAAGTCCACGCTACCCTGGCAACAAGCTTAAGTTTCTACTTTCCTCCCACCTTGACCAATACCAGATCTAACTAAAGCCTGGAGGTCTTAAGCCTGAAGACTAGGTCCCTCACTGCCCGACTGACCACGACACCCAGATCCCAATCCAATGTGTAGTTACAACTAACAAAACATTTTAGTGAGTGTCTTTTGTGCACTGCGTACTGACTTAATATTTGGTGGTGCAGCAAGAAAATCAGAAAACGGCCTGCCTCACATAGCTTAAAACCCAGTGGATCAGAGGGTGGAGGAGAAGGAGGACAAACTTGATAATTGTTCAGTAGAGGGATTTTTAGTGCTTCTCAAATAGGCATCTAGTGCGTGGAATCTGTTTTAGAAAATTACTTACCATTCATCTCTTCCAACGTGGCAAGTGACCCATCCATCCCATGGTCCACTCAAGGAGCGCACGGACAGGCAGGTTCATCTTCTCCCTGCGGCCTCGTCTCTCCTATGCCCCTGTTTTCCCGAGCACATGTTTTCTACTGACCAGCACAGTGTGATTCTTTGCAGCTCAGTACCGTCAACTGTCAAACTCGTCAGTTCAACTTCAGTCAGTCCCGTGACCTTGAAGTCCAAGGTTTCTACTTGAGACTTTCATGTAGATCCCACTTCTCTAGCAGGAGTTTAGCTTTCTCATTCTTTCTGCATAGACTGGTCAGAGCTATCATGGGATCAAACCTGCTTACCCCATGTCCGCATCCCCAGGGTCGGCTTCCACAGCTGTCATGTCTCCTGCTTCTGCATCTTGGTCTCCCCACCATTAACATTATTTAATGTACTGAATGTTGAAAGTTGTGGTTTAAAAGACTGCAGAATCTCAGGACAATGGTCTCTTCTCGTAGGGAATATGCACCCTGGATCTGGCGACAGTGAGGGAGGAAGGATCTGTGCTAACTTGAACCTGAGCACAGGGCCATCCACTTCAGGTTTGCTGGCTTGGAACTCCTGGGGTGCAGCACTCCAGGGACCCTACGCAAGGGCCTGCCCTGTTTTCCAGGGACCCTGTTCCTTGGCAAGTCATGACTCTACTCTTTGCTTCACAAATAATAAGAAACTGAGCTAGTACTCTCCTTCTCCACCTGGAGAAACAGGGCACACAGGAACATGCCAGGGACATACGGATGGTGAGAGGCAGAACTGGGATCTGAATTCCAGAAATCTTGGGCAGATCCCTGTTCTCAGCTCTCTGGTTTGGTGCAGCTTATGGTTGACAGAGAGGCTTCCAACAGGTGAGGAATTAATGCATCACATGGATTTTGAGGTCTTGTGTCCATACACTTTAGTAATATGACAGGATTCTGTGTTTTTAAGTGCATCTTCTTTATCTTCTGAGGTGATGGTGTGATTTCTGTCCTCTATTCTATGAGGAAGTTGTATTTATTGAATCTTATTTTTATGCATGGAAACAATCTTGCCTTCCTGGAACAGACTCACTTGGTCATGCTGTAGTCCTGCCTGTGTGCATAAGTCAAGGTTCTCCAGAGGAACAAGCCAGCAGGATGTATCCATAGGTATGATTCTAAAAAGGGGATTTATTAGATTGGCTTACATGACCTGGACGGTCCTACAGTGGCCGTCCACAGGCTGGAGAGCTGGAGGAACCAGCAGCTTCTCAGTCCAAGAAGCTGGAGCCTCAGAACAATGGGCACCATTGATGCAGTTCAGGAGCAAAGGCCTGGAAATTCTCTGGAGAGTCCATGTTGGAAGAGTGAAGCTGGAGTCTGATGTCCCCAGGCCACCCCAGCAGGGATGGAAGCTCCCTCCAAGCTACTGCTGCTGCTGCCCCTCATCCTTCTACCTGTGTGTTCCATCCAGGCCCCCAACCTAGTGGACTATGCTGCCCACCTGTAGGGTGGGTCTGCCCCTCGGTTTGCCGTCCACATGCCAGTCATTCCCAGAAACACCCTCACCGACACACCCGGACACTCCTGATCTTGGGCACCTCTCAGTCCCATCAAGTGGACAATCAGAGTAACCATCACACTGTGCATTTCTGGCTTCCATGTTCTAGTGTCTTGCTGAGGACTAACAAATACACCCAGGGAAGATATCCATTTGTATTTTGCTTGTATTGTGATGACTGTGTCTGGTTTTTATAGAGAGATGATACTGGCTTCATAGGCCACATGAATTCTGTTCAAGTTTTAGGAAGCATTCATCAAAACTAGCAATAATTCAGGTTTAATCACTTGGAAGAATTCCTTCCCGGGGCCATCTGTGTCTGCTCTTTCCTGCATAGGATGATTTTGTTAATTCAACATCTTTCCTTCTAGGAAGCCGAGCATGGTTTTCTATTTTCATCTTCATTCATTGTTGGTAATTTGTGTCTTTCCAGGAATTTTTCCTTTTCCCATGGGTGACCTAAATCTTGGCATACAATTTTAATAGTGTTACATTTTAATAATCCATTTTACGTCTATGAACTTGGTGGTGATATATCTCCCTGCACTCCTCATTTTGATAATATGGGGGTTTTGCTTAGATTTTTGTTCTTTTATTATTATTTTTTGTTTGTTTGTTTAGCTGAAGATTTTTCAATTATGTTGATCTTTTCAAAGAACCAACTTCTGGTGTCATGGTTTTCTCTGTTTGTTTCTCTGCTTTCCTCTTACTTCCACTCAAACCCTTGGCCGTCCCCCTACTGCCACCCAGTGCTGTCCACTTCTCTTCTCACTTCTGAATGGGGCAGTCGGGGTGCTGATCATCCACGTGTCTCCTCCGACACAGGCATCTGATGCAGGACTCTGGTGATCAGGAGGTGCTGATGTCGGTGTCTCAGCTATAAAAAGCACACCACTCAGGGGGGTGTCACCATGGGGCTATGTATGTGCAACAGCAGCAGCTACACGAGAAATCGCTGTATCTTCCTCTCAGTTTTGTTGTGAACATACAACTTATCTAAAAAATAGTGTTTAAAAAAGGTATATATTTACAGCCATAAATTCCCTTGAAACTCTGTTGGTGAGGATGTGGGGAAAAAGGCACACTGGTGGAACTATAAATTGGTGCAACCACTATGGAAAGCAGTACAGAGATTCCTCAGAAAACTCAGAATAGAACTACCACCCAGTTATCCCACTCCTTGGTTTATACACAAAGGACTTAAAATCAGCATAATACAGTGATGCAGCCACATCAGTATTTATAGCAGCTCAACTCACAACAGCTAAACTGGTACCCTTGGTACCAAACTTGGTACCCTTCAGCACATGAATGGATAAAGAAGCTGTGATATATGTACACTATGAAATATTATTCAGCCTTAAAGAAGAATGAAATTACGGTATTTGTCAATAATGGATGGAAATGGAGAATAGTGTACTAAGTGAAACAAGCCAATCCCAGAAAACCAAAGGCCAAATATTTTCTCTGATATGAAGATGCTAATCCACAATAAGTATGGTGGGGACTAAATAAAAATAGAGACACTTTGGATTAGACATGGAGGAGTGTAGGAGGGGAAGAGGTATGAGGGTAAGAATGATAATAGAATGAATTGGACATTATTACTCTACATGTTTATATGATTACAGAACTAGTGTAACTCTACATCATGTACAACCAGAAGAATAAGAAGTTGTACTCCATTTATTTAAGATGTGTCAAAATGCATTCTATTATCATACATGACTAACTAGAACAAATTTCTAAAATGGAAAAAAACCAAATAAACTTAACACCAAAAAAAAAATCAAATAACCCAATCAATAAATGAGCAAAGGAGCTGAACAGGAACTTCACAGAAGAAATATCATCAGTTAACTAATATATGAAAAAATGTTAAACATCTCTAGCAGTTAGAGAAATATGAATTAAAACTTCAATGAGATTTCATTTAACTCCAATCCAAAAGGTAATTATCAAGAATAGAAGTAATAATGCATGTTGATGAGGATGTGGGGGAAAAGGTACACTCATACATTGCTACAAATTAGTATAACCACTCTGGAAAGCAGTATGGAGATTCCTCAGAAAACTTGGCATGAAACCACCATTTGACCCAGCTATCCCACTTCTTGGTCAATACCCAAAGGACTTAAAATCAGCATACTACAGTGACACAGCAATATCAATGTTTATAGCAGCTCAATTCACAATAGCTATACTGTGAAACCAACCAAAGTGGTTCCTTTATCCGTTCAACAGATGAATGGATAAAGAAAACATGATATCTATACCCCATCAACTAATTTCATAAAGAAAAATGGAATTAGGGCATTTTCTGGTAAATGGATGGAACTGTATAGAGATTATCGCACTAAGTGAAATATACCAATCCCAAAATACCAAAGGCCAAATGTTCTCTCTGATATGTGGGTGCAATCACACAATGAGGTGGGGAGAAGAATACACGTTCACTGGATTAGAAGGGAAGGGAGAAGGGACAGGAGTGGGAAAGAGAGCAGAATGAATCAGACTTGACTTGCCTATGTTCATATATGAATATATTCCACATCACGTACAACCCTAAGAATGGGAAATTATACTCATGTGTGTACGACATATCAGAATCCATTCTATTGTCATGTATAACTAAAAAGAACAAATAAAAAAATTATAAAAAAATTTGTCAAAAATTTAATATTAGTAATAATTTAAAAAAAAAAACTTTGGAAATTAGATTCACTCTTCTTTAATTAGGAGTTTGCTGCTATTTCTGCTTGTAATTACTTTGTTTGCTTGACTCCTATTTTTCCGAACTAAGACTTGTATCGCCATCCATGGCCACTCTATTGTCATCCATGGCCACTGAAGTCTTTGCTCAGTCTTCCTGGTAGTCAGCTTCTGACTGAACACATTTGGCAAATGGCTTGACATAGTAATTGGCCCGGCGTTTGCTGAGGAGCTCCATGATGTGCTAGGGTGCGCCTTTGATGTGCTGCTTCACACCTCTTGCTTACTCTGCACTTCCTGTGTATGCACAGCCACAAGTTCAGCCCAAAGTGAGAGATCAGTGTCTTCCTTGGAGCCTGTCCACAGACCTGAATGTGTGCCCGGGCTTCTGTAGTCTAAGGAACATGCTGGATTTTCAGGTGCCCTGAGAAATTGGGAGGAAGTGTACTGCAAGAACCAACAGCTGAAAACGCCTTGAATTTGATGGAAAATAGTAATCGCCAGGCCTAGGAAGCTATGGCCATAGTATTCCCCAACTTCTCCCTTAAGTGTTTGGCCAACTTCTTCTTTGTTGTAGCTGGTGTCACAGCTCTAGAGAGATGCAAAGCCAAGTGTTCTCTGCAGACTGCTTCCTAAAGGCCCCAGGAAAAAGACCGTTTGTATTCCACAGTGGGTCTGATGAAAACAAGTGTGAGCACAAGACTCCAGGACCTGCGAGGCCTCTAAGGATGGGGCTTGTGAGGGAGCTCCAATCCCACTGTCTCCTGCGGTGTCTACTGGGCTGCTGGGTCTCATGGCCACCATGATTGACAGGCCATGGGCTTGAAGGCTACCATGCAGCTGAGAGAAGAAGATGTGACCAAGTAAGCTGCAAAGTGACGAGGTTCACTGTCCTTGCTGAAACCCAACCATTTTTATGGAATAGTGCTCTTCAGATGATTGCAAGCATTTAGTTAGACTCCAATGTTCCAAAAAAGTTGATATGGATATATTTTTTTGGCCAGTGCTCTTGTAGCTTTTCTGGAAGACAGATTTTCAGTGGCCCTTCCTCTGTGATCCCAGCAGTCATCTCTCTTATATATTTAAATTAGACAAAAGAGTTCCTAAGAATTCTCATCTCCCACTGAGAAGAAGAAATAAGCAGCTAGCTTTAGGTTGAATAATAATAATTTTTCGCAAAGCCTAAGTTAGGAAGGTTCTATAGGATGTAAAGATACTTGAAAGGCTGTTTTCGAGGCCAGGTGTGATTTCACTGTGTGTTTCCTCTTAGCTGTTCTACAGAACCTCTAAGACACACTGCTGTGGTGTATGTGGTCTGGAGAGAACCAGGAAGAAACTGCTCACCGCAACAGTCTTAAATCAACAACTCTATAAATATTCCAGAACAGACTCAAAGTGACAGTTTTATAATGACATAAATTTAACTCCGTGTTTCTTCAGAGCTTGACATAGGAACAGTAAATCCAGAATGTGCACAGTTATAAGCACAGGCTTCAGTTATTATTTTCTCTCTATATATGAGCCCCTGCCAATTTCTGTTACATATATTTGAAATGCTTTTTCAGTGCCAAGTTTTAGAAGTTACCTGAGTTTCCAAAAACGACTCATTTGACAAACAAAATGGGGTGCAGAACTAACGTGAGTACTCATCTAGGATTCAATTTGCACCATGGGATAGTGTAGACAAAAATTAAAATAATCAGACTAATATTTGTAAAATTAATTGTGATTTGCTTGAATTAGGATTGTACCCACAGACAGACAGACAGACAGACACACACACACACACAGTCTTACATTTACAGTCTTGTAAGTAAGACATGGAGAGAGAAAAAGTCTGACCACTGCCTGAAGAGAAACGGGGAGTCAAAAGGAAGCCCTCACAATGCTGTGTGTGTACAGTGCTTCCAAATCTCGGGGCTTGGGTCTCCTCATCCGTAAAGCTGTGGTAACAATACAACATCATTGATCACACTAAGATACATGTACGTGGTGTGGCGACTGCCGCATGGTCAGCTGGGGTGGGAAGAGGGCTCACAGGAGGGCCCAGCTCTCTCTGAGAAAGCACGGTACAAAGGTGGTAAGTACGGCACACACAGCTCTGAAAACCAAGCTTCTTCAGTAGAAACTGCAAGTATGTCTCACTGTTCCACTGGTCTTCCCTCGCCTCTGTTGGTCTGCATGCATAGTCTGTGTGTCCAGAGATGCGGGATTTGAGGAAGATCCACACGATCGATCGCCCTCATCCACCCGATTTACCAAACCCTCAGGAAAAAAGATGTGGTCACCATATGAGTCGCCTTTGGGTACATTTCCAACTGGGAACAGAAGTCCAGCATCAAACCTTACCTCATCCCTCCTTATAATAACTACAGCAAATGTCTATGATAAAAAGTACCCCTCCACCGTTCAGGGAAGGGTCCTACTGCCTAGGGGTCACCCTACCCTCTGAACTCCAAAGGAGACACCTTGCCCACCAGGGACCCTGGGCTTTCCCAGCTGGGGATCTGGAGCTGGAAAACAGAGACCGTTACCTGATGGACGCTGGTCGTGGCGGGCAACGTGGTGCCCCTCAGAGAGTGGAACTAGCTTAAGCGCAAACAGGAGGCCAGTCCACAGAGGAAGGAGGGCGGAGAGGGAAGAGCATAGTGGGGACGCGCACCTGAGGACGCGCACCGGGAGGAAGAGGAGCGCAGTTCCGCCCTCTCCAGTCCTGGACTTCACGTCCAGTCCCACGGGAGGCCTTGTTGTATGTTTGTCACCTTGATTTTTTGGAAGATTCCTTGTTTTAAATTGTCTTCCCTCTCTTAAGACGAGTTGGTGTGTGCTTCTTACAACAAAGCCCCCCCCTGGCCTGAGCAAGCACCTGTGGTGAGTCAGTGGTGTGACCTCACAGTGCACTGTCCAGACCAGGATAACGTGGGAACCACAGGAGAGGACGTAAACACAGCAGAAAACAGGCCCGGCACGACTGAGGGGGTCCTGCTGCAGAGCTGCCCCACACTGCTCCTCTGAGGTGGGATAGGCCCCTCTTCCCAGTTCCCCTTCCAGGTCCTACAGGCAGTGGGGTCAGCTGGCAGCGGGGGTGGGTTTCTCAGAAGCCTTCTTCAGATATGGGCCCATTGCTGGCTAGAAGGCTCAGGGTACAGAGGATCAGGGTGCCTGGAGACCCCTCTATATACACAGTCTGTGCGATAGGCTGGATGTCTCACGTGGCTAGTGAGGGCTCATGGAGCGAACGTCCCCGTTCCTAACGATTCTCGAGGTAACACAGCATCTGTGGGGGAGTGTTCCACTCTGCATGACAAACACCCCGCTGTGCCCAAGTGCATGGGGAGAGAATGCGCAAGCCAAGTTCATGGGATGAGTGTCACAGGCCTGGCGACGTCCCTCCATCCCCCCGGAGGCATTAACGTGGAGAACCCTCTGCCTCGGTGGGATGGAAAGGCCTCATTCCCCACCTTGCTCATTAGTTTCACTTTATCAGAAGCAGAGACAGAGGTTTAAATCAGAATTTTCATCCTGTTCACATGTGAGGTGGTGCTTCTGTCACAGGACTCTACTGTCACATGAAGGAGCAAGGGACCTTGGGCTGCAGCCACGACCCACACAAGAACAGGGGTTGGGCCTTGCCAGGGATCCCCATGCCTCACCTGGGCAGAACGTGGGGGGGACTGTACAGCCCAGGTGGAAACAGGACATCAGGAGCAAGAGGAGAGAAAGGGAGGGGACAGGCAGGCTGGCGTGCAGGACGTTGATGGCTGTTGGCCATGGGGACGCTGAGTTTTTTCCTGCACTTGCCACTCCCCAGGTAGACTGACAGGGCCCTGACTGCAGAATTGTTCTGAATTCTAGCCACATCACATAAATTCTTATTTTAAACTTATCTTAAAACAACTTTCAAACAAGCAAAGTTGGCTGTGCTAGACTAGAGGACCTGTGTTGATGGTCTCACTAAGACCACTGTAGTCTTTTAATGCCTACACTGTTCAGTGTTCATGGTCAGACATCAGAATATTAGAAAGTAATTAAACCCTTTGACACTGGTCCAAGAATAAGGACAACTACATGAAGAAGAAAGACTAAGGAGAGTCCCAAATGAGGTGCACATTAACGGTCTTCCAGCTTCCAATGAAGATGTCAGTTCGATGCAATGGAAAAAGCAGTGTTTTATTTCTTAATTAAGGGAAAATTTATGCTTGGTAAAATGTGAAAGTCTTGAGTTAGATTGATATTTGATCAATTTTGCTTATAAGTATACGTGAGCAACCATCACTTAGCTCAAGATGACAGAACATCTCCATCATCCCAGAGAGCACTCTCTTGACCCTTCCCAGTGGGAACCTCTGCCTGAGAGAGTCACCATCCGTCAGTATGGCCCACACTCGAATCTCACTTGGATGTAAGGTGCAGCATGTGCTTTCTGGAGTGTGGGTTCTCTCAGTGTCACCTGTGTGACAGTCAACCACGCTCCTGTCTGAGTGGTTCTTCTTCCCCCTCTCCTTCCCCTCCTTGGCTTTGGCTGCACAGCAGAGCACTCCGTACCACACTTTGTTCAATAGTTTCCTACTGGTAGATATTTGGGTTGTTTCTCACTTTTGTCTATAATGAATAAAGTGGCCTTCAACATTCTTTCCAGGTCTTTCTGCAAGCTCATGCAATCACTTTATGAGACACATTCCTAGAGGTGGAATTGCTGAAACATGGGCACAAGCTTAAATTTAAGTGCATGCTTGTACCACTGTATACTGCCAGCAGCAATATGAGAGTTCTAGTTACCACTCATTCACATTAATGATATTGATAAATGCTTACTGAGTGCCTAAAGAAGCCATAGTTAGAGTCAAGGAAAGATATCCACCTGTGGGTTTAATGTGCAGTTAAATATTTTATAGTACATCTTAATTTTTTATTGTTTGGTAGAGTTCTGCATCCATTACATATGGTTGTTTCCCCTTGATTTGGTCAGTGAAGGAAAATCACAGTGTTTTCAGACATTAAAGGCACCTGCATTCTGAGGGTGCTGGCCCTGCTCTACTATGTCCTTAGTGGTAGTTGTATGATATTCATTTTTTGGAAAATTATACTTTCAAATTTCTTGTGAATTTTTTTATTGTCTAATTTCATACTAAAAGATTATAATAAAATTGTTTACAATGTCATTAAAATAATGAGTATTAAGATTTCAAAATGCTGATTACTAAATGATAAATATTCTTTTACAAACTTACCTACTATAACTAACATCAATAAGAATAAAAATGCCTATCCAAGGGAGCCAAGAGGTGACAAGCTATCTACCTGCTCCTTAGCTTCCAGGACATGTTGCTCATCAAAGCAATCATAACTTTTCATTTTTGATGAATTTGTAACTTTTTATTTTTGCAGATATGGAAAGAATGTTCCTAAAATACCTATGGAATTACAAGAGATCCTCAATAATCAAATCAATCATGTGAAAGATAAACCTGAAGGATTTACATTTCTTGATTTCAACACTTACTACAAATCTAGAATAACCAAAACAGTGTGGTACAGGAATATGACAGACACAGAGATCAATGAAATGACTTGAGAATTCAGAACCTAGAAACCCAGACATCGGTTTTCCACAGTTACTCAAAAAGGGCTCCGAGATCCTTCAATGTAGAAAGAATAGTGATTTTAACAAAGGGTAGTGGGACCACTGAATAGCAACGTGAAAAACAATGAAATTGGATCAGTACTTCCCAACATATATAAAAATCATCAAATTGGATCCAAGAAAAAAAAATAGAATAGACTGCTCCTAGAAGAAAATATCTTCATAACCTTCGACTGGGTAATAGTTTCTTAGATATGATGTTAAAAGCATAAGCAACAGAAAGAAATAACTGAAAAATTAAAATTCATCAAAATTAAAAACTTGTACCTTAAAAAGCAACTATCAAAGAAGAAAAAAGAGAACCCAGAATGACAGGGAATATTTGTGAAGGCATGTATACGATAAAGGACTGGTATACAAAACATATCAAGAACTCTTACAACCAAACAACAAAAGTCAAATGAAAGTAGACAAAATATTTGAATAGACATTTCTCCAAAAAAAAAAAAAAATCCACAAATAACCAGCATGCACAAGAAAATGCTTCACATTTGCAGTCACTAGAGAAATATGAATCAAAACCACACAAGACGCCATTAATACATACCAGGATGATTTAAATAAATTAAGAAAATGAAATTAACAAATGTTGTTAAGATATGGAGGGACTGGAATCCTTATCTAGACGGGTGGGAATGAAGTAGGATTTGGCCACTGTGTGAACTTTAGTAGCTGTTCAAAATGTAAATATAATTATCATCTGAGCCAGAAATCCCACTCCTAGGTGTAAACTAAAGGAACTGAAAGTTGTTTCCCAAATATGTGCACATAAATGTTCACAGCGGCACTGATCAGAACAGTCAAAGGGAAGAAAGATTTATTTGGCTCATGGTTTCCGAGGTTTCAGTTCAGGTTCAGGCAGTTCCATTGGTTTGGCCTGAGGCGAGGGCAGAGTATCAGTAAAGAAGGGCGTGGTGGGGGAAGCTGCCCAGCTCAGGGCGGAGGGAAACCGAGGGAGATAAAGGGGATAAGGACAAGATACCATTGCCAGGTGTGACCCCAGTGATCCAGTCCCCCAATGAGTTTCCACCACACCCCAAAATGCACTCAGCTTTGAATCCCTCTGATGAGGTCGGAACACTCAGGGTCTAAGCATCACGTCCCCAGAGGCCACCTCTGTGTGCAGCTGCGGTGGAAAGACACCTTGAACAGGAGACTCGGGGCCATCCAGACACAGACTGCAACAGTGACGTTCTTGGACTTCACAGATTTCTTAAGCTGCATGTGCTTTGTTGTAATTATGTTTCATAAAACTATCCTTGTAGAATGTCAAATAGATTGATCTGCATAAGTCCTGTTTGTGATTTTCCGTCATTCTGAGGTAGGAAGGGGCGCGTTTGGGGGGAAAGCCAGACGCCACGCGACACACTGAGGAAGAGAGATGAATGCTGCCCCTCAGGAAACCATCAACTCAGTGCCATACTTGCTAGAGGCTTCAGACTCCCCTAAACCAAGGGGCCAACTCTTCCCAGAGAGCTCATGGCCACACCACAGAAGCTGCCGGAAAGCCTGCCTGTCAGTATCAGCTTCATGGAAAGAACCTGCCTACATGAGCAAAGTCAGCCCTACTTAATACCCCGGCACGAAGAAGGCTTTAATCAACCCCTTTCCACCTTGTGTCTCCACTGCTTTTTAAAATCCGATACCTGTGAAGCAGCCCACCACAGCGAAGATACCAAGTGCCTCCGCCAGCCTCCGCAGTGCCGAGACCTGCCTGCTTCGGAAACAGTCGAGGAAGTGAAAGGCATGCTCCACGGGTTGGTTCTTTAAAAGGCAGGTGCCGGACATAAACCTCCTGCTGCTGTATTAGCTTCTATGTCTTCAACAGTTACATTTGATTCCTGAGGTTTTTGTTTAAGAATCATCATCAAATGTTGAGAAAAGCTCAAAAAGTCTGAGGCAAGGGTTGCACGTGTCAGGCTTCAGGGAGATTCCAACATTGTGGCTGGAAGCTCTGCCTTTGGATTAACTTAGACACTAGAAAGAAACCACAGGGGGCCACTTCCTGTGACATTATCTGTTCACGCTCTGAACCCAGGTCCTGTCCCTGCGGAGTGTGTTTTCCTAAGAGTTGGAGACAAGCAGCTCTGGTCGTCCCAGTCTCCTCCTAGCCTATTTCTGTTCTTCAGATCTACCACAGCAGCAGCGCGGACTGCAAAGGTCACCTTGCTTCATACCCAAAAGATTAGCCGCTACAAATGAGAGTGACCAAGCAGTGACAGGGACCTTCCATCCTTCTGCACTACAGTCAAAACAAATCCTTAATTTAGAAACAAACAGCAGGCAAATGCCCAAAGGACCAATGGTTTATGCTAGAGAATGAGCATTCAAGTACAAAATCTCTCCTCTCTCCCCACCCCTTTTCTCTCTCTCTCTCTCTCTCTCACACACACACACACACACACACACACACACACACACACACACTCTTCTACTTCTCAAGGTGAATCAGAACATCTTAGTTTTCAGTGATTCTTTCCATTATTCACAAATACGATGGGCAGAACCTTGTGCAGACCACTCATGACATAATTCTTTACGTGAAGGATCAACAAGATGGAATCAAGACGTGCTCCTTAGCCTCACACTTTCTTAGGTTACTCTGCTCAATGGCTACATGAAAATGTAGAAACAGAGCAGTGCCCAGGCCTTGCAAGCCCAGGTGTGAAGAGTAAAGAGTATAACAGCAACATGGAAAAGAGCAATCAGAGGCTTACGTTCATATTGATTTATTAAGATATTGCAGGTTAAAACTCATCAAATCCAGAAAGAGCTGTGATTTTGGAACAGGTGAGGCTGGTGACTTGAGCACACAGAAGTGCTGTTACATGACAGCATAGCAGTGACTGACATTGAACCTTAGGGTCTGAAAAGCTAATACACCTTAACTGACCCCACATTCCACACCTTTTCAGCAGGACCCTCTGGGGTTATGATATTATCTGATGAACAGTGTTTTCTTTTAAAAACAAAAGAATTCCAAGAAAAGTGTCACACCTTCTCAGCAGCACTGGGTGTGGAAGTACTGCTTTGTTGTTGGTGTGAAAGTGAACCATTGACCTTTGGCCACACAGCTGTCTGCCACCCATGAGCCCACCAGAGGTGAACTGCTAGGCAACCTAAACCTAAGAAAACAAACGGCATCCATCCTACTTTACTTAGGAAGGCTTTGCCTGCTGGAGATCAGGCGAACATCTAGCTATGTTCAAATGTCTTCTTTAAGCTAAATTTGTTAATCCAACTGCAACTTAATTAAATTGGGCTTCTCCTGCCCAGGCACTGCTGGCTCCTGTGACCCTGTCGTGGTACACTGGGTCAGACAGCAACCAGATGAGCCCACAAGTCCACAGATGGGTACTTTGGAGAAAACTGGTAAGATAATCTGACAAAATCAGCCCCCTCCATGTTTAGTTCATCAGAAAATGTTATTATGAATTTTCCCCAAATTTGCCTGTATCAAATCCCACTTGCTCACTGCCCTCTCCTATTTCCCAGAGTGTAAACTCTTTATCATGATTCACCGTTCCATAATGATTATTGAAACCATGTTCAGAATTTCTGCCCACACATTGTCCATTGCTACTTCCAGGTTTTATCTGCAGCATTGGAAATTCAGCTCCTGAACTTATAAGAAGACTCATTTTTGTTCCAGACTAGAGTCTTTCATCCTCAAATCATCAAGGATATTTCCAGATGATAATCACCGACTTATGAAAAAGAGCTTATGAAAAAAGAATTTAGATGTGTTATAAAATACAGGTAAAGATGCAAACTAAAGGAAAGATAGAAGCTTTTATTTTTAAAAAATTTTTAGAGAAAGAAAACAAACTTCAATATGCATTGTATAAAAAGCCCAGTGACAGGTCAGTCTCAAATATAGCAAAGAAACAGGAAAAGATGGCTGGAGCAAGCAAGGTCCTGCTTCTTGGCTCCTTTTCAGTCCACTGTGAGCTACTGACATCATGGTTGGCTGCAAAGAGTCTTGAGGCATGAGCTTTCCCAGAGGGGCCATGTCACAGCCACGGGTGGACACAGGCCTGATGAAGCAGAGAAGCCCTTCAACTTGCCAGGCTATCCATCACCTGCTCTCCGACTCCTTCTCTCTCATTCTCTCTATCCCAAATCTCAATGTCTGGTTACTAGTGTCCAGAGGTGACTAAAGCCCTTACAGATGGCTTTACACCTGTGATCATAGAGATCCAGCCAAACATGCTCTCTTCCAAATGTCTGGCCAGGAGATGTGGTTGAATAATGAGATGATTCAGAAACACGAGCAGGAACAGAGTGCTTTAAAGGTGAAGAGAAAGTGAGTGGGGTGTGAATGTGTCGGTGACTCTGCCGCCTACCGCCTGCCACCTGCCTCCTCCCCTCTCCCCCCTCTGTTCCAGTAGCTGATGGATGGCTGATGAGATAAAGTATCCACTTTAAATCGCACCATACGACTAAGAACAATTGACTAAGATCTGGGATTTTTGTGTTGTTCCTTGTGTTTTATTCTCAAGACTGCTTCTGCTCCTTTCAGTCTCCTTTTGAATCATTCCTTTTTATTTTTAAATTTCATTTATTCTAATTAATTATATATGACAGCAGAATGCAATTCAATCCATACTACACAAATAGAGCACAATTTTTCCTGTCTCTGGTTGAACATAAAGTAGAGTCACACCATTCATGTTTTCATACATGTACTCAGGTTACCCTAATGACGGCTTTTATTTTTATTGAAGCAAAAAAGCAACTCAGAAGCTCTTGCTCCATTGGAAGCCACAGTCTAGACCACAGCCGAGTGTGGAGATGGGCACTTGGCTCAGAGATCAAGGGATCAAAGACGCAGTAAAAATAATAGACACACATCGTCCCTACACAATCAAGGGGCTGAGAAGACATCTGGGAAGCAAAGAGAGAGAGAGGGAACATTTAGAAAGACACAGCAAGGGGCGGGGGCTGGGGCTCAGTGGTAGAGTCTCCCCTCGCACCTGCAAGGGCCCTGGGTTCCATCCTCAGCACCACATAAAAATAAATAAACAAAAGCATTGTGTCCAACTACAACCAAAAAATAAACATTCTTTAAAAAAGAAAGATACAGCAGGGAGTCAAGAGGTGCGACTACCAGACAGAGCCTCAGGAAGCAGAGATGGACGGTCAGCCTGCAGCTCAGGGTGACAGTGAAAGGAGAAAACTTTGAAGACAAGCCTCCTCCTGGGCACAGGAGCCCTAATGCCCAGGGGACTCACCGAAAAAAAATAATGAGTGTGTGGGCGTGCAAGAAAGAGAGAGAGAATGAGAGAGAGAGAGAGAAAACGAGACAGAGAGAGAGAGAGAGAGAGAGAATGAGACAGAGAGAGAGACAGAGAGAATGAGACACACAGAGAGAGAATGAGACAGAGAGAGAGAGAACGAGACAGAGAGAGAGAGAATGAGACAGAGAGAGAGAGAGACAGAGAGAGAGAGAATGAGACACACACAGAGAGAGAATGAGACAGAGAGAGGAGGAGGAGGAGGAGGAGGAGGAGACAGAGATGGGAAAAGGGAGAGATGCATCCTGTGTTGTGTGCTGATAGAGACCGTCTTAATTTTACTGATTACAGTCACTCCTGATTCTCTGAATAGTTGGTTCAAGAAGTTTAATTAGAAAATTGGTGTCATTATGCAGAACAAAATTTATCGTAATAGAAAAAAATATGTAAAACAAAAGGTGATTGTATTCTTTTATGCCGATCTGCTAATTGATTCCACATATTTTATATTTAGATCCTTGGCATACCTGTTTAATATTCTGGTCCTATCTAACTTGCCAATACGGCAAAATAATTACAATATTTCTCTTTTTCTCCAAAAGTATTGTTTAATCTTCCAACTTGAATACACAGAGTATCTTCTTATTGATATTTTCGATAGGCCAATTTTTCCTTTAGCTTTTTAATAAAGATCTAAAAACATAAAAAGGTAACTCAAGATTGGCACTGAGAACGCACCCAGGCAGAAGCCCACTCAGTCTGGCCGGCTCCTGTCTCAGGACACTGTGAAGTGGTAAGTGTGTTCTCAGGGAACTCGTGTGGGCCACCTGTTATAGAGCGTCGGACACCTAATAAAACAGTGCAAAGCAATTTATAGAAACAAGCATATCAAGGAAAAAAACTGTGAATACCTTGGGGGCTACTTTTACTGATTATAGGGGGGGAAATGGGGAGAGTAACAAAGAACAATGTAGGGAGGTTTTTGGAAGATTCTTGGTCATAGGAATTTTCCTGGGGGGACCCAGCAGGATTTACACAGGGCCAATAGAGTGCAGAGAGGCCCAGGGCAGGAAAACGCAAGGGCCCCTGGATCAAGGTGCCCCTATGCCAGGAAGGAAGGGCCTCGTGTGTGGACGTGGAGAGGTCACTTTACAAAACTGTGAAACATGGAAAGCTGCCTTCGTCCTGCAGGAAGGAGGGAGAGTCCCAAAACAGGGATGCATGCCTCGAGGATCCTAGACATGATCTGAACATGCTGGGGAGCCGGCAGAGGGAGGAGGAGACACTGCAGGTGCAGCAGGGAGGAGGTGTTCAGAATCACCGGGTCTAGCCCCGGCAAAGCTCAGGTCTGCTCATCTCAGTGCAGAGGAAGGACTGACGGCAGGAGGTGGAGGCAGTGGGCTGTGGGCCCCAGGTTATTTCCTCAAAGTTCTCATTACTTTAAGGTCTTGGAGATGAAGGAGTAAGTGGGAAGATGGTGGGATGCACATATTGAGGGATCATGATTCTCCACCAAGCGACTAAAATGGAAGGACCCTGACCCCAAACACAGTCAGCTGTGGGCAGGAGGCCCTCCAGTTCTGGGGCAGGGGTAAGACTGGCAGCAGGGCGGGGGTGGGGGGGTGAACTGACAAAAGACATCTGGGGGAACTATTTTTTTAAGCCATTGTGCAAGAGAAAGAAAATGAGGAAACCTGAGAAAAGAATACAGGAGGGCCAGTCGGTTGTTGACCCAGTCCATGTCCCTCCCCTTTGACCCCGCCGGGTCCCTGTTTCGAGGCACTGAGGCTGGTCTTCAGGCTAACAGAGTTTGAGAGCTGCCTGCTGGACTTGCTAGGCCAGAAATGAGGACTGAACGTGTCTGGAGAGAGCGGGACCAGATGATAGCTGGTGTCACACAGGCTGGCAGAGCAACTCAGGGACGTCCGGGATTCACTGCCTTCTGCGGAACAAGTGAGGCCCAGCTCCCACTGCAGTCGCTGGACGCGGAGTCTAATTCTGTCCTGTTCCTGTGGCTCGCGGCTCTCACTGTCGCTGGTGAACTGCTCTTGGCTGTTGGAAACCAGCAACTGGAGGCCGCCTCTGTGCCTGGTCCCAAAGGCCAGGCTGGTGCCTTGGAGCCCGTCTCCCTCCTACTTCAGTGACTATATGTCCCCTCATTCAGTTGATAAGAAATGACAATTAATAAGACACAAGAAAACAGACAATTTGTCTGAGTTCAGCACAGGTGAGTTTTGACAATGGAAGTTAATTGAATCCTTACCGAATATGGTGATTGAAAAGATGATTCAATACGTGTACGATTCACTCAGAGATCCTTAATGGCAATTCAAGTAAAATGATTCATTTTAACTACTATAACAGGGTATCGTGAGAAAATTTGGGGTTCTTTTAAAATTATTAATTTAATAAGCAAATATAATGTTTTCCAAAAGTCTATATGAAAGACTAAAGGGAAACATAAAAAATTAAAGTAAGTAAATTTTTAACTATTTATTGTATTTACAGAATTGAATTTTAGTGAATTTTAATAACAACATATTTGGAGGATGGGGGTACCAAGGATTGAACTCAGGGGCACTGAACCACTGAGCCACATCCCCAGCCCTATTTTGTGTTTTATTTAAAGACAGGGTCCCACTGAGTTGCTTAGGGCTTCACTGTTACTGAGGCTGGTTTTGAACTTGCAATTCTCCTGCCTTAGCCTCTGGAGCCACTAGGATCACAGGTGTGGGCCACTGTGCCTGTCATACAACGTATTTTCGAAAACATTTTAATGTAAAATCAGTGGTGTAACAGAACATTTTTAAACCAAAGCCCCAACTATTGCCCCTGTTTAGTAGGTTCAAAACCCACAGGAACTATGAAAATAAAATTCAGTTCAAGTGAGACCTCAACAGTGTATGTAGTTACACCTGACAACCTAAAGTGTTAACACTGTCCCAGAACTTTATGGCCGTAGCTTAATCATATCTTCCTTTTAATAATTATTATTCATATTAATGAAGATGCACACTTTACATGATCCTTTGATGGTTTATTAATAAGGCAGCTACACTGAGCACACATTGGCCTGGCTCCTGTCCTTGAGGCCGGCTTGGAGGCCAGACTGCCTCCCTTGGGCTGTTGAGGGAAAGCTCAAAGATGCCGATTTGTGCTTGATGACATCCCTACATCGTATAAAGAGCCTGTGCAAGGGTTAGAACAACACTGCTGACTCTGAGATGCAGGGTCTTGCTAAAATAGATTTCCATGAACCACTTTAATAAAATGACACCGCGGTATACTCTTCCTCCCCAGCTCTTCCAGTGCCAACCTACACGGAAAGTTCTAGAGCAATGCAGGAAGACTCCGTGGAGGCTGTTCTCTGCCTGAAGCAGCTCCTGCCTCTTCACTGGAAATGGTTCAGGTCTGATGATGAGACCCATGGACTCGGCCCTGTGGGAGGTGCCCCCTAGGCTGCATCCGGGTCCCAGTAGGCAGTCACAGCATAGATCACACCGTGATGTAGGAGAAATTCTGAAGATCAAGCTATCGTGTACAAAATGAGAGGATGATAATGAGAACTGTGGCTTGCTCTTATGAGTCTCAAGCTCATGTATCTAAGGTGGCGGTGCTACCGTGACCTAGGAGGAAACGCAGGTGCTGCAGGCTTAGCTGATTTCCCATCAGCCTCCCGAGGCGTCTGGACTCACTGTGTGAAACTGCTTCCGTCTCAGAGCTGAATCCTGGTTCTCTGTGATCTCCAACCTTGGACTTGCCGACACTTGGACTGCACACTGAACAGACGTGAGGCCCATGTGGAGAACAAGCTGTAAGACGACGTCCTCCATGAAAAGGCTTCCGTGCAGAAGGGCCCTAGGGAAGCCTTCTCATCTCCCAGCCAGCAGCCTCTTGGAGTAGGCCTTCAGGTCCCTCAGTGTTCCCACTGTCCTGGGTCCTGACGCACCCTGGCCAGAACCTCGTCCCTGTAGCTAAATGCACCAGGGCCCTCAAGTGAAGCTGCACTGCCCCAGGACCTCTGCCCCCCTTGTTTTCAAGGATATGCTTCTGTTAATGCAGCCTTCAGTTTTATTAATTAGTATGCATATTTCACTATTATCCAAAACCACAACTTCCATGGATTTGTGTGTGTGTGTGTGTGTGTGTTTTCTGATTTCAACAAATGGCTGCATCAGGCAGCAGCTCCCATGCTTTAGAGGGTGGGTCCAGAATAGAGGCAGAGGGGGTAGGAAAACAACCCCCACACTGTAGGAATGGGAGTGTCAGGAATTAGTCCCATCTAGATGTCAGGGACATTTGAGACTCTGGTGCCCTATTGATCATCTCTAAGCTCTGAACAGAACATTCTAGGAGCATCAAAGATGGGAGGGAAAAGTGGGGGTGTGAACTGAAATCGATTCCCACACATGTACCAGCCTTTGTCGGGGTGAACCCAGCTACTGGGGGTGACTATAAAGCCCTAATTATTTTTTAGTAAAAGAGTAATTTGCAAATAGCAAGCCGAGAGCCGCTGGGCCCAACTCCACCTTGAGGGTGTGCAGGATCGCCCCCAGGGAGGTGGAACAGGCCCCTGCCCCAGCCCATGTTCCCTGATTCAGTTCCTCAGGAGGGGAAACTGCTGCCTGGGGCCACTGTTGGGACCCTGTTGTCTGCAGATCACAAAACAGAGGGACAGAAAGACGCGCTGGAGGAGAAGGAGGGGCGTAAGGGCAGCCCAGTTACAGGACAGCTCCTGACCCCGAATGCCTGAGTGTACTTCTACTGCTTCATTCAAAACCCAGAGAGAGACAGAGAAGGGCTGAGCACCTTCAGGAATCTCCTATGAGAAAACTAACCCCCCCACACCCCTCCATCCACAGGCCCTGTCCTGCGAGGCAGCATCAGGCACAACAGGGGAGTGATAACAGGAAGCTCATGTGCACTTAGATCCCGCGCTTCAGATACGGACAGTGGGGTTTGTAAGCAGGCCCAAGAGGACCAGAAGAAGAACGCCGCACTGGGTGGTGGTCACACCTATAATCCCAGCAGCGCAGGAGGCTGAGGCAGGAGGACCGCAAGTCCAAAGCCAGCCTCAGCAACCTTGTGTTGCTCTAAGCAACTTAGTGAGCCCGTCTTAAAAATTAAAAATAAAATTTAAAAAAGGGCTGGGGATGTGGCTCAGTGGTTAAGTGCCGAAAGGAAAGGAAAACAAGGCCAAGATGCGGTGGGGGCTGGGTTCTCGTGCTGGACCTGGAGCTCCGTGAATCAAGGACTCCAAGGATCTCACCTGTCACTGTTGCCTCCCCAGCAGGCGACAGGATGTTGGGCACGTGTACACACTGAGAGCATCTCTGATGAAGGAGGCCTGGCAAACCGTCCGGAGTGGAGAGTGGCCACAGAGGAGGGGCAGGCAGAGGAGCTGCGGACATCTCCTTAGGCAACCGGGAGTACGCAGAGTGAGGGGCAGAACTTCACTGGAACGCACCAGTGGGTCAGTGAGGAAGATGCTAAAAGCCTGGGGTCAGTTTATACAGAAGACATCAAACACGACTGTTAGCTTTCCAGCTGGACTTCCTGCACAAAATGGCCATGTGCGTGTTCAGAAAAAAAAAAAAAGACGTTATTGTGAGGAAAGGAGAGCGTGGATGTAGAGAAGAGCATGGGTGTAGGCCAGCTTTAACTCAGGGAGCTCTAGGTGCCTGCGTAGCTGAGACCCCAGGGTGTGTGAGAAAATGCACAGGCCTCACTGTTCCGCTCAGACCCCCTCCTCCCCTTCCCTAAGCCCTGAGACCACCAGGGTTAAATGGACAGGTGCTTACACAGGTACACGCATGCGCACACCCGGTGCCAACACTCCCGATACAGAAGACCCCGTGAGGGACTGAAGCTGGCCTGGCCTGGTGGGGCCTTGCAGGGGTTGGTTAGTCCCCACTCCTGAGAGCGGGTTTCTAAAGGGCTCTTCCCGGTGCCGGTGCATCCCGGGATGAGGTGGGTGGCACTGCTTTTCCTCCTGTTACTTGGGAAACATCGGTGCCCCTGCCCTGGGGAAGTGCTCCTGTGCCCTGGGTCCCCCAGGGCTGGAAGAACCCGGACCCAGGGAGGTCAGGGGCTGGCGCCCAGGGCAAGTTTAACTGTTCCTGAGTGGCCCTGCAGGACAGCGCCTGCACAGCTCCCAGAGACGCTCCCTGTCCTGCAGCAGCTCAGGAGAGCCCTGGGGGGTGCTGCCTGCCTTCCGGCACACTGCGGCCCCTCTCTTGTTGAGGGCCACAGTCGAGTCGGAGGACGCATGGCATTTTTGCCAGAAGTAGTGGTTGAGAGGTGACGCCAGCGAGTTCTCCCGGAGTTCCCTTTGAGATCCAGTTGACCTCTGGCAGGGATTCCCGGAGCGTTCCCATTGGTTGGGGAAGTGCCGGAGGAGGGATATTTTCCGGCTGCTGGTTCCTGGAGGAGCCCCATGGCGTTCGGGAAGAATTCCTGGGGAGAATTCCCCGGGAGCGTGTGTGGAGTGTGCTGGTGGAGTTCAGAAATAAAGTTTGTTCCTGCTTCAGTGGCTGGTGATTTGTGCCCAGCCAGACTGCGGCCCTCTCTGACCTTATAGATGGCAAATCTACTCTCCCCGTACAGCACTTTCCTTCATGGTGTGCTCCAGCTGCGCTCTCGAAGGCAAGATCATCTACACATCGCCTGCCTGCTGCCTTATAAACTAAGCAGCACCTGGGCCTCTGGCAGATTGTGCCTTTTCCCATGAAAATTGCTAGTCATTTTTTTCTTTTCTCATAAACTGCTGTGAGCACAATGAATCAGAAAGCTCTAGGTTTACACCAGCAACCGCATACTGTCTAAAATGAGATGTGACAGGGACCTTGGCGGCAACATCAATTTAGGGAACCGAAGTGTTTGCTTTTCTCAGTTTCGATTTGATCAAAAGTTAAGAGAGTGAAGAGTCACAAATTACAGCTCTCCCGTTCTGTCCTTAATCCTTACTAGACACTGACCTTAGTAGAAGGGAGGGTTCAAAGAAAGAACATCAGATTGAGGGGGAGACTGACGGGCGATGAGAGGCTGGAATCAGGGGACAGTGTCCCCTTGTCCAGCCCAGACCCTCCTCCTGCCCCTGAACTCTGACACCACCAGGTTAAAATGGACACGTACACAGGTGTGCATGGATGGATACACACGTGGGCATGCACGGACGTGTGCATGTGTGCGACTGGTTCCAGTTTCCTGGGGAACCCTGACAGATTCCAACGTGGTCTCCGGGCGGGGAACATGAAATTCACTAGGGGAGGGAAGAGTCACGCCTTCTTCTTGGGCCTTGGCTCCAGCTTCTTTCTGCCCCGACGCCTGCCCTCCTGCACACCCCCAGCACCTGGAAGACTCTGTCCAGCACGTACAATAAGTGCATCCATGAGAGATGGACAAGTTCTGGTCCTTCTCTTGGCACAGCACTCCTGAGCAACAAGGATATGGGGACAAAGGACAATGGCCTCCAGGGGCGGACACTGTCTTGCCTGAGGACGTTAGGAGGGTGCACAGAAGAGGAGACTCCCTGGAGGGAGTGGAGGAGGCTGCTTCTGCCCAGGGCACCCTGGAGCACAGTTCCCAGCCTTGAACGGCAGGCCACATCTGTCCCCTCACTCCCCCACACTCCGCCTAGGGTGGAAGGAAAGGGTTGGCCCGAGTGGGGGAACAGGCTGCAAGCCCAGATGAGTGAGGAGACGACCCAGCTCCCCCAGCACCCAGAGGGCAAGCGGCTACCACCCACAAAAGGAAAAAGTGACCCTCCTTAAAAGCACACACTAAAGGTTCTGGAAGAGAGCTTCAGACTCAGGATTTGGGGGGCCCTGGAGAGAAGAAGGGGCAAACAGCCAGAGGACAGTGGAGGCAGAAGCCGACCTGTGTGGTTCACACTGGGCTGACCGCAGAACACTGGCCACAGACAAGACTGTGTTTCATGTCCACAGGGTCCCCAGAGAAACAGTCCCAGTCCAGCACGTGTCCTGCCCACAAGGCACCTCCTGGGATCCAGGGCCACTGGCATCGGGGAATGCACTGACGGAGAGGTCAGATGGGCAGACGTCCTGGGGGAACCTGGTGTAATGGCCACGTGCTGACCCAGATATCAGAGCATCAGAAGTCCCACCACGCAGACCCCTCCTGGGCACAGCCTGCCACAGCCAGCTCCAGTCCCAGTGGGGCAGCCTGGTTTCCGGGACAACCAGGCAGGTGAGCAGCTGGCTCCACACTGCACACTCCGGGGGGTCAGAGGGGGACGAGGAAGGGAATCCCCTCAGGGCACACACGGGGCCTGTGGGCAGGGCAGGGCGGCTCTGGGAATCAGTCCCATGGAAATGGAGGAGGAATGCAGCGGACGGAGGTGTGACCCCAGCTCCACCAGCAGCGTCTGATCTTGAGCAGCTGCCTGACGTCCCCCCGTGGTCTCCCAGTCTAAAACACCACGAGTGTGCGTGGCCCCTGCTGGCTTCCTGGGGCTGCTGTACCCATGCCACCCAAAATGGGTCGCTAAAACAACCTCGCCGTCTCCTCTCGCGGCTCTGGGGGTCAGGAGGCTAAGGGCAAGGTGCAGCGGGGGCATGTCCCCACTGGAGTCTCCAGGGGGAAGCAGGGCCAGGCCTCTCCCAGCTCTGGGGCAGAGGCAGGCCTGGCTCCCCCTCGGCTGCAGCTGTTCCACTCCATTCTGTGCCTGTGCGTGTGAGGACACCAGTCACTGGACTCAGGCCACACAAATCCAGCATGAACTTACGGGATCACTCTGCAAAGGCTCCGTTTTCCAAATAAGGTCATTCACAGGTTCAAGGGGGACGGGAACTGTGAAGGACACTATTTAACCCAGCACTTGGTGGGCTTGCGTGGGGGGATTAAAGGAGACACTGCGGATGAATTGCCACAGGAGCTGGCTTTGACAGAGTAGGAAACAAGAAACCTGCCTGGTGCCCCTCAAGGACCTGAATGTTCTCCTTTCAATCCCTTTCCAAAGGTACCACCCAATCCCGAGTTCTCATTGTCTGACAGTTGTAATAATTTCCTGAGCCTACGTCTATCTTCGGCTGTCGTCCCTGTATAATTATAAGATAAATTTATTCTAATTTACCACACAGTTGCCGAGATGTTCCTAAAGCCACGTTCCATTTCTGTGTATCTACACCCACAGTGAGTACGGCTCAATCAGACGCCAGTCAAGGTCGTCAGGCTCTTTAATGCTCCCATCATAGCTCTTAATTCTCTTTCAAGTGACAAAAGTAGCAACATTTATTATGCATGTACAGTAGTAATACCCGACAGATGTCACCTGAAGGTCTTTGCATGTATTACCCAGCTAATCCTCACAGCCACTTAGGAGAGAGGTGTGACTCTGAATTGTATTTGCAGGTAGAAAGGGAGACCGGCTGCTGCTGGCCAGGGATCTGAGCCAGCGTGGGGGGGACCTCCACCAACTCAGGAGCGTCATGAGCCATCCAGGGGCTGCCTGTGGGTCACGGCACTTGGAAGCCCAGTGGACAGAAACATGTGGTGTCTGGGAATGACCAGTGGACATTTTCTCTGGTCAATTGCCCAGGGATAATGTGGATTTCTATCCTGCTCTGCCGAGGCCCACACAGCACCTGAGATGGGTGTGACCTGTCAAGATGTCAATCAACCTGCTGACCTCAAGACATCAGGAAGCAAGACTCCGCCCTTAAACCTTATCCCTGCCTCTGATGTATTCCCTTAAATAAACCACCACAGCCATCTTCTCTCTGTCTAGTTCCAGAACCCATGTGGACTAGATCAATCAGGGCATCGCTTCTGTAAATACATTTCTGGCCATTTGTGTTTTGTTATTCACTAACTATTTGAGACTTTAGGTTTTAGGTGGCTTACATCCTCCTGGGCAGGAAAAGGAATCCCCCAGTGAGACTCTGGCCATCGCCCCCATTACCAGAGCAGAGCACAGTGCTGGCCCTGGCCATGTGGTCACCAAGCTCTCCCACCGACGTGGAAGCCGGCGCTCCCCCTGGGTGTGTTCCTGGAGTCACCTCCTCTCCTACCCAACTACAGAATCATCTCCAGAAAAGCAGGGGTCAGGCTCATCACATGCTCACTCAGCCCAACACCTGCCCAGGGAAATTCCTTTCAAATGGAACCATTAAAAAAAAATGAACAGGTTCTCCATCTATGTTATTAATGCTTATAAAGAACATTTCTCTCATTTTTCAATTATTCTTATAGTACCTAGAAAAGTTGTGGCCATACAGCAGGCAGTTAAAATAATGAGGCCTTCTCAGGAATCTGAATATGGTACTGATGAAATATTGAGCCATGCATTAACCTCATACTGAATCCTCCAGAATTTAAATGCCCTTAATTCCCAACTTTTATGATTCCGTATTTTACAATTGGGCACCTTCAATCACCCAGCAGCTGCTGCCTATTAATTGAAGGCACACAGTCCAAGGGACAACGCTGTGTGAAATTCTGATCTTCCCAGGATGGCTCTTAGCACGCGTGAGCTGGACGCCCTGAGACAAACAGATGTCTGAATGGACACGGACAGGGAACTGAAAGGCCATCCTTCCAAATCTAGAAGCTGTCCTCTTCCTTGTGGCTGGCCCAACAAACTCCTCTCTGCACTACCTCCTGCTGCGCCCCTTCCCCCCCCCCCCCCCCCCCCCCCCCCCGCTGCTAGGGCTTGGCTGCGGTGCAGTGGAGGACTGGAGCACTTCTCGAGGTGGAGGGGCCTGGCTCCGGTTCTAAAGGCTCGGCATAAATCCACCCACTGACCGTCATGTTTCCTAACAGATGATCCAAGCAGCTGATTGTAGGGAGGTCCAGGAAGAGTGCGCTGCCCTCAGCACAAGTCCACCACCGCCACCTGGACATGGCCAGCACCTGGACACTTCGTCAGACAGCACCCACGATGGGCTCCTTTTACTCTCATGCCCTAGCACTGAAAATCCATAGGAAAGAATTTTAAAATAATAAGTCTACCTTAGCAGCCAACTAAATTAGCTTCTGTGACAACTGAGTAGCTGCAAGGAAAGGGCTAGGCTGACGCTGTGGTCTGCCTGTCACTTGAAAGTCCCCAAAAGGTTCATGTCTGGGAGCAGGGTCCCTTGAAGAGGTGAGGCCTAGAGGAAGGTAGGAGGATGCCACCCAACCTCAGAAGGGGTAACGCAGCTCTCAGGGGACCCTGGTAAGCACCCTTGACAGTGTGCTGCTATAAGCAACCCAAGCCCATCTCCTGAATCCTTCTGCCTTCCTGTCCTGCCATGTGGCCTCTTCTGCATATGCTGCTGCCATTGGGGTGCCCTGGCCTGAGTGCCTCACTAGAAGCAGATACAAGGACAACCTGGTCTTGGACATTCAACCTCTACAACTGTGAGCTAAATAACTCTCTCTTCTTTATTAGTCTTTATAAAACCCATCCTCAGTTATGTCATTACAGTAACAAAAAAGAGTCTAATGCAGCTAAGTAATCACAAATTAATAGGCATTCCCATTTTATGTTTTTTTTGTGCAAATGCATAAGGCATGTTTGAAATTTATGCTTTGACTGAAGGCTACACTTTTGGGCATAAGGTGGACAGAAGAGAAAAATCTTGGTCCTCAAGATAGACTCATGAAATTCTTAATAAGCACAGCTTAATAACTAACAACAAGAAATCATCAATTAATAGATTGTATAGTTATCTTCTGCATGATATAGGCATATTTTTAGAGGTCTCTGGGTGATCTAAAAAAAAAAAAAAGCTGTTATTTCCTGTGGATTATTAAGAGAAGGTAAAGTCAAACTCTTGACAAATCAACACCTAAATCAAAATGCCTTCAAGACCTGGTTCTAGAAGGCCAGGAGAGTAGGGGCAACATTAACTAAAATTGGGAATGGAAGTAGAAATTGTGGAGGGGAAAGAATGAGGTAGACATTCAACTATGAACCTGTTAAGTCATAAAGTAAGGCCCAGAGAGAGACAAATGGGGCGGGGGCTGGGCTCAGGGGTTCAGCGCCCACCTATCGAGGTGAGGCCCTGGCTCCATCAGCTCCACCTAAAGATGAAACAGAAGTACTGCGTCCACCTACAGCTAAAAACATAGATACTTTTTTCAAAAAATAAAAGTAGAAAAATGCTGAGTCTGTAGAACCCTGCAGCAGCCGCTGGCCCTGCCCTTGACCCCAGGCAGAGAACTCAGGTGACAGCACAGCAAGGGCCTGAACCCCTGCATCCGAGACCACCTCCTTGTGGGATTATGGCTCAGCTAACTTCACCATCAGAAATCAGCCTGGGGACAGTATGATGTGACAGATCCCGCCCTGCCCTCGGCTCAGGCTGCCCTGACACAGCAATCTCTTCTCCTGAGACTCGGCCTCCTGGTCTGTAAGTGGGGACAATATCCCAGTGACTTCTGGTGGCTACTGGGAGGATCAAGGAGGGACACACAAAGCTTGGATGGAGTCGGGCTTGCCTGCAAGGTGCCAGATGATGCTGACATCCGTAGTCACCTCTAGCAGAACGTCCTGTGAGCAGGAGTAAGACGGGAGACACCCGAAAGCAGAGACTGTGGACAAACCCACATCCCCACCTCGGCCTCCTCTCCCCCTCCTCGCCTTCCCGCTCTCCGTCTGTCTCTGACTCTGTGTGTGTGTGTGTGTGTGTGTGTGTGTGTGTCTGCGCACGCCCGTCTTTTGAGTGATATAACTCAAGGTTGCATTAACAACAGTGAAGGGAAATTTAAATTTTCTCTTTAGGGAGAACAGAGTTGTTGAACACACTCTAGACAGATGCAGTCTATTAAACTGACAAGTCGTAACTAAAATATCCCCAATTCCCCGAAGCGAACAAGGAAGCATCAGAGATATTCAAAGTGCACTTACAAGTGTGATATCTACAAAGTGTAAAAGCACCTGCACTTTCAGGGACACGCTACAAACCTCAGCGTGAATGACAGCAGGCAAGTCCTCTGGAGCAGGCCCCTGGTCCCTTCCCTCCGCAAGCCAATGCCGACTCAGTGCGCGGAAACACGGGGTGAAGAAGAACGAGTCACACAGACAATCTGAAGAGTTTAAGCAACAATTTAAGTGGAGGCTGCTTCTTCTTAGGACAATGTAGAGTTTTCACTTTCTCAGGAGCATAAACGTGTTGACTGCGGTGGTGGCTTAACTCTGGACACATTTCTAGAAGAAGCAAAGTCCATGCCTGCTGGGGAGGGGAGGGTGCCTTGGGGACAGGGCTTGGGGACAGAGCTTGGCTTTCCAGCACAGTCGACTCCCCTACTACAGGAGGCCCACACACGCCCTCCAGAGCAGTGGGGCAAATGGTGCCCCCACAGGTGCTCCCCAGGCAGGAGAGTCAAAGGGGTGTGTGTGTGTGTGTGTGTGTGTGTGCACGTGCGCCCATCACCGCTCACCTAGGCCAAGTCCATGAACACAGGGACAGGGTATTTGGTCCTCCCCACCTTCGTGTGCAGGAGGCCTCACCCCAGGGCAATGGCCTTAGGTGGGACCTTGGGAGGCAATCAGATTTAACTGAGGTCAAAGGTGGTTTTCCTGTGTGTGTGTGTGTCGGGGGGGGGATTAGGGCCCTTAAAGAAAAGGAAGAGGTTCCAGAGCTTCCTCTCACCCCGTGAGGCCACGGCAAGAAGGAGCTGCGTCAACCAGCCGCCCTGACCTGGGTCATACCAGCCTTCAGTGACATTTTGTAAGACACCCTCCGTGGTCAACCCCCTAACTGCACACCGTCGTCACGCAGTTCCGTCAAACAGCTGTTGGAAATCCCCACTCTGCTGAGCCTCAAGCCCCTCACCATCTGATGCCGAACCTCCCTACGGGCGGGGCGCTGCTGCCCTGTAACGGGATCTTCCCTTGCCAGCTCTTCCTCACGGCCGGCAGTGGAAGAGGTACATGGGACACCTCTCTGGGGACGTCCTCCTCCAACACTTCAGGAACTTATTTTATTGTCATCAGGAGCGAAGGAGCAAGATGTCACCGCCACGTCCAGATGTCTTCTCTCTGAGCGAGGCTTCCACCCACATGGCTACCACCAATGCTGCTGCCACCCTGAGGTCGCCTGGGGTCTTCTCTCTGGGGGCCACTGATGCCCCCTAACACCACTGGCCTAACACCACTGTCCCTGAAACCGCTGCTGCCCCCAGAGGTCACCTGGGTGACACTGCCCCACAGTTGTAGCTGTAGCCGCCGCTGCTCCTGTCCCACTAGAGCTGCCACCAACCCCTGCTGAGAGCCATAGCCAAGTAGGAATGACGCATGGCAATTTCCTTGTCAGCCTACCCCATGTTGCTTAGAGGGAGGACTCTCCATTGTGGAAATGGGCTTGCCTTGGACCCAGGTCATTTGCAGTGACATTGCATGAATGTTTGAGAAAGGTGACCCTGCTCAAGGACCAGGGTGGATCCGGTTTAGGGCGGTTCCAGGTTTAGGGTGGATCCTGCTGGGAATAGGGCGTATCCTGCTGCCTCAGGCGCCTGCTCCTTGAGTTCCCGTTGAGTTCTCTCGGGATTCAGAGAGTATTTGGTATGCAGAGCCCGGTGGAGTGTGTGGATTTTCCCCAGAATGTGCATGTAGAGTGCCGGTGACAGTTCGAGAATAAAGAGTTGCTGTTTGAATCTACAAGGTGTGTGGTGGCTCGGTTATTTTGTGCCCAGCCAGACTGCAGCAAACCCCCACCACTACCACTGCCACCACCGCCCAGCTGTCTGCCTGCTGCCAGGGAGACTCCAGGTTTGGTTGCCCACGGCTGCATTCATCTTGGGATGCTGGCCAGGGTCTGGGGGCCAGGGGGCCAGCAGGTTTGCTGCCACAGTCACCTCTGTCTGTGGGACTCTGGGACTCTGGCCAGCACCTGGAGGTCCAGAGTGGGGGTCCCTGAGGGTCTGGCTGCACCTGGGTCTTCCTGCTGAGAGTGCTGGTGGCCCCCATCTTGCTGCTGCCTCTCGGGGTCGCTCCTTGCGTGGGTATGTCCCTGGTGGTCTCTGCAAGCTGGCGCAGCCCTGGGATCTTGGGACTGCAGTGTGGCCAAGCCTGGGGTAGCTGAGGCCCAGGTTGGTAGGAAAGTGTCTGGTCTGCGAGGGCTGATCTGGGCCTGGCGGTCCTGTGAGACATCAGGACAGGGCTGAGAAACTTTTGAACGTTGACAGAGACGGTTCGATTTTCCACCAAGATTCATTTTATTTTACTTTAGTTTTTATTCTCTAACATCTGTACCATATTTGGAGCAAGGTGTTTTTATGCATCAGTGTTTGGAGGACAGTGATATATAAATGGTGTTTTGCAGTTTTGTTGTGTTCTTATATTTTTAATTTTTTTCTTTGTTTGTTTTCTTCCTCTCTCTTGTCTGTTTTCCTGGATTCTCTTTCCACCTTTCTCCAACCAACAGCCAATCTCTGTCGTTTCCTCTTCCACTCTTCCCGTGAGTTTGTGCTTCTAGCCTCTCCCTGACTCCCCCTTCATCATTGCGTACTACACTACTGCGGTCCACCATTTGAAACTGTGAACCATTTCAGCAAATTTTCTGTTGATGCTGTAGACAGCTCTTGGACTCATCATTTTGGTGTATTGTGAGAAAGCACTAGATGCCTTGGTGGGCTCTATTAGTTGAAGGCTATATCCTGTTTACACTGGGTGCTGCTGATATTGTCTCACCCTTTACGGGAGGTACCAGAAACCTTCAGGGAGAACACAAGTCTAAGGGTAGAACCTGTGCCGCCTCAGATCCACACCCCTAGATGGGAAAACACACAAACAACATGAAAAAACAAGAGAACAAAACTCCCCAAACAAACCCAGATGCCCCCATGACAGAATCCACTGACAACACAGCAGGAAAAAAGCCCAAGAAAGAGTTTAGATTGTACATAGTTAAACTGATCTGCGAGGTAAAGGGTGGTGCAAAGAAGGAACTCAGGGAAAATACAGGAAGTGAAAGATCACTTAAATAAAGAATTAGCAATTAAAAAAGAAAAGAAGCAGAAGTCCTTGAAATGAAGGAACCAAATTATAAATTCAATGAAAAATATCACCAACAGACTAGACCTCGTGGAAGACAGAATCTCAGGCAATGAAGAAAAGATATGTAATCTTGAAAATAAAGTTGACCATGCAAAGATGGTAAGAATCCATGAACAGAGCCTCCAAGAATTATGGGATAACAGGAAAAGCCCAAACTTCAGAGTTGCAGGATAGATGAAGAAGCAGAGATACAAACCAAAGAAATGCACAATCTTTTCAATAAAATAATATCAGAAAATTTCCCAAACCTAAAGAATGAAATGGAAAAATCAAATACAAGAGGCTTATAGAACCCCAAAAGTACAAAACTACAGCAGTCCCACACAAAAACATATTATAATGAGAATCACTAAAATTCAGAATAAGAATAAAATCTTAAAGGTTGTGAAAGAAAAAAACAAATGATATATAGGGATCTCTATATATACATATATAGATCTCAACTGATTTCTCAAAACTAGGAGATCCAAGGATAATAAATTTCAAGCTCTGAAAGAAAATGGATGCCAACCAAGAATTTCTATCCTCATATCAGATAAAGAGGGTCTTAAGCCAAAGTTAATCAGAAGGGACAAAAACAGAAATTTCATACTGCTTAAGTGAATCACATCAACAGGTCATAACAATCATAACAATCATAAATATTTATGCCCCAAACATACATCAAACAAACCCTTCTCAATTTCAAGAATCAAATAGATTGCAACCCAATAATACTAGGTGACTTTAACACACCTCTCTCACTACTGGACAGATCCTCAGAAACAAAACCTAAATAAGGAAATTATAGAACTTAATAATACAATCAATAATTTAGACTTAACAGACCCTATATGCAATACTTCATCCATCAATGAGTGAATACATTTTCTTATTAGCAGCATACATTTCCTTCTCTAAAATAGACGATACCTTATGCCACAAAGCAACTCTTAGTAAATTTAAAAAAAACAAAGATAATACCCTGCATTTATCAGATCACAATGGAATGAAATTAGAAATCAATGATAAAATAAAAATAGAAGCTACTCTATCAAAGGGAGACTAAATAATACAGGATTGCATGATGAATGGACAGTAGAGGAATCAAGGAAGAAATAAAAAAAAATTCTTAGAAGTAAATGAGAATACTGATAAAACCTATCAAAATCTCTGGGACACAGTGAAGGCAGTGCTAAGAGGAAAGATTATTGCATTAAACTCATTCATTAGAAGAATAAAAAGTCAACATATAAATGACCTAATATTATATCTTAAAGCCCTAGAAAAGGAAGAACAAATCAATACCAAAAGCAGCAGAAACCAGAAATAATTAAAATCAGAGCTGAAATCAATAAAATTGAAACAAAACACACAATTGAAAAATTGACAAAATAAAGTTGTTTTTTTGAAAAAATAATAAAATAGATAAACCCCCAGCCATGTTAATGAGGAGAAAGAGAGAAAACTCAAATTACTAAAATACATGATAGAAAAGGAAATACCACAATAGACAC
The DNA here is from genome assembly GCF_048772815.1 of Callospermophilus lateralis. Taxonomy (NCBI): domain Eukaryota; kingdom Metazoa; phylum Chordata; class Mammalia; order Rodentia; family Sciuridae; genus Callospermophilus; species Callospermophilus lateralis. The sequence goes on along the minus strand of NC_135316.1, from coordinate 108,073,386 downwards.
ATCTGAAATACAGAAGATAATTAGAAATTACTTTGAATATTTATACTCCAATAAAATAGAAAATATCAAAGGCATCAACTAATTTCTAGAGACATATGACCTACCTAACTCAATGAGGAGGCCATACATGATTTAAACAGATCAATTTCAAATAGTGAAACAGAAAATGCCATCAAAAGCCTACCAACCAAGAAAAGCCCAGGACCAGATGGATTCTCCGGTGAGTTCTACAAGATCTTCAAAGAAGAATGAACACCAATACTCCTCAAAGCATTCCATGAAATAGAAAAGGTGGAACCCTTCCAAAACTCATTCTATGAGGCTAGTCTCATTCTAACCAAAACCAGACAAAGACACATCAAGGAAAGAAAACTTCAGACCAATACCCCTATGAACACAGATGCAAAAATTCTAGCAAATCACACACAACAACATACTAAAAAGGTAGTGCACCACGATCAAGAGGGGTTCATCCCAGGGATGCAAAGTTGGTTCATCATACAGAACTCAATAAACACATCAGTAGACTTAAAAACAAGATCATATGTCATCTCAATAGATGCAGAGAAAGCATTTGACAAAATACAGCGCCCCTTCATGTTCCAAACACTAGAAAAATTAGGGATAGTAGAGACATATCTCAACATCATGAAGCTACATATGCTAAATCCAAGGCCAGAATAATTCTAAACAGAGAAAAATTGAAAGTCTTTGCTCTAGAAACTGGAACAAGACAAGGATGTCCTCTTTCACCACTTTTATTTAACATCATCCTTGAATTCCTCTAGCCAGAGCAATCAGACAGAAAAAAAGAAATTCAAGGGATACAACAGGTAAAGAAGAACTCAAACTATCACTATTTGCCAATGACAGGAACCTATATTTAGAAGATCCAAAATACTCCATCAGAAAACATACAGAACTAATAAATAAATTCAGTAAAATAGCAAGATATAAAATCAACAGATATAAATCAAACACATTCCTATACATCAGCGATTAATCCACTGAAAGAGAAAGTAGAAAAACTACCCTATTCACAATAGCCCCCCAAAAATAAAATTCTTGGAATCAATCTGACAAAGGAGGTGAAATACCTCTACAATGAAAACTACAGGACACTAAAGAAAGAAACTGAGGAAGACCTTAGAATACGGAAAGATCTCCCATGCTCTTGGATAGGCAGAATCAATATTGACAAAATGGCTATACTACCAAAACTGCTATACAGATTCAATGCACTTTCTATTAAAATCCCAATGACGTTCTTAATAGAACTAGAAAAAGCAATAATGGAATTAATTTGGAAAAATAAGAGACTCAGAGTAACCAAAGCAATCCTTAGCAAGAAGAATGAAGCAGGAGTCATCCCAATACCAGACCTTAAACTATTAGCCATGTTAATGAAGAGAAAGAGAGAAAACTCAAATTACTAAAATACATGATAGAAAAGGAAATGAGTGAATACATTTTCTTATTAGCAGCATACATTTCCTTCTCTAAAATAGACGATACCTTATGCTACAAAGCAACTCTTAGTAAATTTTTTAAAAAAACAAAGATAAACAGAGCTATAGTAACAAAGACAGCATGGTATCGGCACCAAAACAGACCGATGGTACAGAAAAGAAGACACAGAGACAAACTCACATAAATAAGGTTATCTCATACTAGTCAAAGGTGCCAAAAACATGGAGAAAAAATAGCCTATTCAACAAATGGTGCTGGTAAAAATGGAAATCTACATGAAACAGAATGAAATTAAAGCTCTATCTCTCACCTTGCATGAAGTTCAACTTAAAGTGGATCAAAGACTTAGGCACTGCAACAGAGACCCTGGGCCTAACAGAAGAAAAGTAGGAGCAAATGGCCATCATGTCAGCCTGGGATCTGACTTCCGTAACAAGAGCCCTAAAGAACAAGCAATAAAATCAATAGATGGGAGGGATTCAAACTAAAAAGCTTCTTCTCAGCAAAAGAAACAATAATTGAAGAGAGAACCTACAGATTGGGAGAAAATCTTTACCACATACACCTCAGATAAAGCATTAATCTCTAGGTTATAAAAAGAACGCAAAAAATTTAACACCAAAAAACAAATAACCCAATCAATAAATGGGCCAAGGAACTGAACAGACCCTTCACAGAATAAGAAACACAATTGACCAACAAATATATGAGAAAATGTTCAACATCTCTAGCAATTAAAGAAATGCATATCAAAACTACAACATTTCATCTCACTCCAGTCATAATGGAAATCATCAAGAACACAGGCAACAATAAATGTTGGTGAGGATGTGAGGGAAAAGGTACACTCATACATTGCTGGTGGGACTGAAAATTGGTGCATTCACTATGGAAAGCAGTATGGAGATTCCTCAGAAAACTCAGAATGGAACCACCATTTGAGCCATCTATCCCAATGCCCCGTCTATACTCAAAGGACTTAAAATCAGCCTACTATTGGGATGTGGCCAAGTCAATGTTTATAGCAGCTCAATTCACAAAAGCTAAGCTATGGAACCAACCTAGGTGCCCTTCAAGAGATGAATGGATAAAGAAAATATGGCATATATACTTGATGGGATATTACTCAACTTTAAAGAAAAATAAAATTAAAGCATTTGCTAGTAAGTGGATGGAGCCGGAGAATATCATCCTAAGTGAAATAAGCCAATCTGAAAAAATCAATGTTTTCTCTGACATGCGGATGCTACTTCATAATGGGAGGCGGGGCGCTAGGGAAGACCAGAGTTCCTTTAGACTACACAGAGAGGAGTGAAGGGAGAGGAGGGATACGGGGATAGGAAGGATAGCAGAATGAAACAGACATCATTACCTTATGTACATACCTGACTGCAATGAGATTCTACAACACATACGATCAGAAAATGGTAAATCATTCCCCATTAATGTATGATATAACAAAGTGCATAAATGCGTTACTAATTAATACAAATAAAAGAATTTTTTAAAAAAAGAGTGAAGGAGACAGGTGTAGGGAGGCCTGGAGCAGTGCTGGTGCCGAGCGAACCGGTGAGGACCTGGGGTGTACCACACCTGCTGCCTGCTGCCCTCTCACCTTGATTACTTTACACCAAGGGAAGTGGGACTCCACTATCAGCTTGTTCTCTCCATTTTTACTCACAAGCTCACAAAAACCCACTTCTTCAGTGAGACCCAACTTAAAACTCAACATGGATTATTCAAATGAAAATTATTCTTTGCTTCTCTTGAATTGAAAAATCAAACCCGACGGCGTGTTCAAGTTCACACCTTTATACCAACATCCATGAACACCCCGCTCCACAGACTGCGCTCATTCATTTGCTACATTTGGTTGGCGAGCCTTTGCCAGGCACGTGCAGTCCCCAGGAGAGTCTATCTTGGCAAGAAATACTGAATGTCTACTGAGAAGCTCATGTTGAACCTCACCAAAATGGCACCTCAGTACCCATGTGGAATGATGTTTGTGACGGCAACCCAAGGACAAACTGTGTCATGAAAGCTATAGGAAAGTCTTAGGATAGGGGTAGGAAGATGATGCCAGACCGTTTTTGAAACCGCTGAGTCACGCTGATCTTCCTTTTCAGTTTGTATTTTTATATCGCAATTCTCCTGTAAGTCCTTCCATACTGAATTTCTCTGCCCGTGTATCTCACACTCGAACCCTTTCTCCTCTTTCCTTATCCTGCAGCTCCCGGGCTCCATCCCCCTCTTAGTGGACGGCCCTGGTTCTCCCACCAGATTCACCAGGAGGAGCTGCCTTGGGCTGCCCGCCACCCACTGACCCTGTCTCCCAGGCATCTCTGAACACTGCCCACTTCAGGCTGATCCAGTCAGACCCCAAGGTAGGGCCTAGACACGGAGATTAAAACTAGAGCTCCCTGGAGGACCAGCCAAGCGGCCAGGGCTGGGGCCGCCAGGATGCATGCCCCAGCGGAAGCCACGCCGTTCACGTGGGACCAGGTCTGGTGGGGTCTGCGTGCACGTGGACCCGCTGCAGCCTGGCAGCTCTCCAGGCCATCAGTGTCCCTCTCAGATGAACGGTGCTCTCAGCGCACACCTGAAACAGCTCTGACCTCTCCTCCTTCCACACTGTCTTTCCATTTCTCTCATCTTCACGGAAAGCCCCGTGAAAGAGTCCTTGCGTTTTCCAGGTCCATTTCTATTTCCCCGCTCTGGCTCCCAGCCCTGGAGGTGTTCTTCCCAGTGATTCACCCGAACTAATCACCTCCATCCACCTGGGCGGCAGCAGCCGGCCTAACTGACCCATCCCTCCTCCTTGGAAGCGTCCCATCACTGACCCAAGAAAGCACCTGTCCTCAGTTTCCTTCTTTCTTCCTGGCGTCTGTGGTTCTGCCTCATCTCAGGGAACTCTTGGTACTGGGCTCCTCAGGTCTCAGCCTTGGGTTCAAATCCTATCTGAGTTTGTTTCCTGGGTGAGTGGACCTGCTCCCTGGCTTTCCGCACCATCTCTGGGCCCAGCCAGTGAGGCGCTGCCTGCCGCTCTCAACCTGGGCTCCTGGAGGAATCCCTGACTTGTCAGTGCCTTCCATCCTTCTAGTTGTTCAGGCCAAAATAACGACACTGTCTTTTTGTGTGCGGGGGCGGGGGGGGGGGCACTAGGGATTGAACTCGGGGACACTGAACCACTGACCACATCCCCAGCCCTATTTTGTATTTTATTTAGAGAAAGGGTCTCACTGAGTTGCCTAACAGCCTTGCTTTTTGCTGAGGCTGGCTTTGAACTCGTGATCCTCCTGCCTCAGCCTCCCAAACCACTGGGAGTACAGGTGTGCGCCACTGCACCTGGCCCCTGGCACTATCTTCAAGTCCATTACTTCTATAGTGAGCAGGATTCTGGCTCCCAAGTTGTGCCCTATGAAATGCATTGAATTTTCTGGGGAAAGCAAATTATAGTTACTAAAGAATGACCTGAAAGCAATGAGAAGATGCTGGACTGTCCAGATGAGCCAATGTCCTCACACGGGGGCCTAAAAATGGAAGAGGCTGGCAGAAGAGCTGGTCAGAGAGCTGCAAAGGTGGGAAAGGAAAAGGGCGGAATGCCAAGCAGGAAGGCGCTAGATCCACCTCGGCTGGCAGTGACCACGGCAGAGCAGGCCGGGGTCAGTTAAGGCCGAGGCCTTGGAAGCTGAAGTGGCAGGAGCAGGTCTGGGGACACCCTGCCTTCCACCCAGGGAGACCCGCGCCTGGCTTCTGGCCCACACAACTGTGGGGGAACACACGTAGGCCCTTTTCAATGCCCAGACTTGGGTGATCTGTCCTGGAGGCAATAGAAAGTCAATACCTCCCCGCAGCCAGTCATCCAGCACCCTGGGCCGAGCCACGCTCTCACTTCCTGCCAGCTCTCTGCTCCTGGCCTCAAAGTGCTCAGTCCACCCCACACAGACCCACTGACCGTTAACTCTGAGGTGGCATTCAGTCTCTTTGTCCCCATCCTCCAGTGGTGTCAGAGCCCCTGCACACAAGAGCCAGGGCCCTCTGCATGCACCTCCCCACTCCTCCAGGCCAGTGCCTCCTGCTGTCCCTGCTCACCCACTTGGCCCCTCTACACTGGTGGTCTTGCTGCCCCTCCAACGCCCAGCAGACGCTCACCCCAGATGTCTGCACGATCAGCTCTGGTGTCCTCAGGGTGGTGTCCCCGTGTCCACAGCACCTGCCTGGCTATGGTCACCTCCACCACGCCAACGGCACAGCCCAGTGGCACAGGTTGTAGGTGCTTCCCTCACAGGTGCCCTTCCAGGGTACAGCACGTCCTGGGCGAGCTGACACCCTCTTCCCTGGACTGTCACCTTGGGGTGTCCTTCACCTTGTTCCCATGGCAACAGTTCTGCTCACACTCCTCCCAGTGAGGTGACTGCTTCCCGTGGGGGGACCTGCTTCAGTTCTGATCCCACCCTTCAGTCATCCCTACAGCTAAACAGCCCTGACTGACCTTCACCAACACAGCTGCGGGGGAGCCATGTCCTTCTAGGAGCCTGCCCATACCGGACCTCTGGGCAAACCACAGGAGGGCAGGAGGGACAACAGTACTAAACCAGACCCGTGTGTCCCATCCTCCACCCAAACCCAAGCAAAACCCACCATGAGAAACCAACCAAGGGGAGGCCCCACCCCACGCCACGCACCTTCTTTGTCGTTGTGGTGGATGATGGCGTCCTGGATCATGTCCGCGAGGTTGAAGTGCACTTTCTGGTGCTTCCCATGCCTCAGCCTCCGCAGGAACCCTTCCTGCTTCTGCAAGGCCTTCTCGCGCTCATAGTAGGCTTTGATCTGCTCACAGCGCATGCGCTTCACCAGACGCTGCCGCTGGCCCAGGGGAAGGGACTCCAGCAGGCACTGGTCAATTTCCATCTCATGGGATCGAAACACGTTACATAGCTGAAAGCAACCTGGAACAGACGGAAGGCGGGAGTCACACGACCTGCTCTCGGGTGGTGCTCCAGGGCACACCTGACTTCAAACCACCCAGGGCACAAGCACAAACTAGTTCAGTTCTCTGTGCTTGACATGCACACACAAAGTCCTCTTTACAGGTGGGAGACATAGGCAGAGCCGATGTCTTACTCGGCTGGTGACCTGGTGACGATCCCATCACAGAATCAGACATAGATAGGTTGGTTCAATAACCACTACCATCCTTTCCTAATTTTATAAACCCACGTCAAAGGTCTAAGTGTCGCCTATTGTGTTAAACTTCTTCTCACTAAATAATACTAACTACACTCTGTGCATTTAGGTGATTCCACTTCTCCCAGAACACCCTAAGAAAACGGGCTTTGCATACAACTTAATGTCAGAGTGCACATACCCTATCAGTTGTTTGGATCCCAACATGGTCACTTTCACCAATTTATTGCTGAACCTTTTTCATCACGATCAGTGGCATTTATTTCTAAAAGCCCTAGCTATGGTCAAGGGTAAGAGAGAAGGCACTGAGACTTTTCTTTATCATCACAAAATAAAGCAAAGGATCGTGGCTATTGTGGGCTTTATTCTCCTAATATAGGGCTTAACACACGGAACTTCCATTCTGTTAATTTATAACACTTTCCTTTAAGGTTCTGTTTCCTGACCACCACCCAAAACACCGAAATGAAACTTTACAGACATGTATTTACTATTAGGCCAAAATTTCCCTGTTGGCAGAAAATGAATGTGAATCACTGAAAATCTAGAATCTGGCTGACCAGGGTGGATCAAGATCAGCATTTATATGATCTTTTCTTAAATACTCAGGAGTCTCAAGCAAGCTGAAGTAACTCCATGGGCAATCTGTGTGGCTGGGCGCTGGCCATGGAGGTGGACGTCGCAGGCTGGGTCACCTTCGTCCTTGGAATGGCGCCCTGTTCCTTGGACAGGACAAGATGGAACAATGCTGTCCCCCTTCTGTGTTTCTCAACACTGCAATTCGTTACTCTCACAAACACCAGCTCTATTATATGACCATCTCTGTTTTGCAAGTAAAGAAAACTTAGTTGAGAACAGCTGAAGTTTGCCCAAGACCAAAGGGGTGGTTCTGAGAGTCAGATGTGCTTCACATAGGCCCACGAGCAAGCAAGACAAAACACCAGGATTGTGTAAAGACAGGCATCTCACGTGCGTCTCCCTTTACAGACACTGGAAGGAGAAGGGGGGAGGAGGCAGTGTTGGGATCTTGTTTATTTGCTTTTGACGAAAGCTTACCATTTCACCATCATTTTTCGTAAGATTTTTCATAGGTGTTTGTAAAAGTGATGATGGAAGTATCAACTACCTATTCACACAATGGTCCCTTTTCAATGACCCTGACACAAATGGACACTGGGAACTCTGAAGTCATGACAGACTGCCCCAAGTGCATCCATTTGTCATGATCCACAGAGATGCCACAGACGGCCCTGGTTAGTACTGAAAGGGCCTGTTTCTGCCCTTAGATCTGGTTAGAAAACAGCATCAGATTTGATGCAGCAACTTTGACACTCACCACAATCAGGTGAATGTCCTAGCTTGTCATTAGGTGACCAGAAATCATCAGGGCCACCAGGAAAACCTACAGAAGCAGAACAGCATCTAGAGGGACGTGTGTGAGCCGCGTGGAGCTGGCAGGGGAGGACAATCCAATGACACAGCCATTCTCCATTAACCTTTAAGGAATCTGCAGGGACAGCTCAAGACTCCGTGAGTAATCCCCCACAGCTGTCAAAATGGCACGGAGGGTTGCTCTCAGATTAATGTCCTGATTCTCTATGATTTGTTAGAACCAAAGGCCATTATTGTTAAATTTCAAGTTAAACATGTTTATAATCTTAATTTAAAGATTTTTTTTTCTTTTGCTAATAATGTCCTGTCCTTTGACTTGAAATAATCTATACCCTGGTGCTTTTGTACTCTGAAAATACATTGGGTATTATGACTTTTTCTTTGCATTATGACTTTTTGTCTGATTACAGGTGCATCAGCTGCATTCATGTACATGTATGTCAGTGTGCAAGACAATACACTCAAGGTAATGATTATGTGGCTGCCCACAGTGTGCACAGCCATAATCCTAGAAGCTTAGGAGGCTGAGGCAGGAGTATTGCAAGTTGGAGCCAGACTTGGCAACCTAGCGAGGCCCTAAGCAGCACCGTCTCAGAGCATTATATCATAGCAAACCAGAAAAATAAAGGAGAGAGAAAACCCACTAAGAAAATGGAGCCCTGGAATTTTTCTGCTTGTGCATTCTAGAAACCCTCATCTCAACTGGAGTGAAAATCCCCGCATGGCTACAGTCCGCTAAGTGTCAAGGACTTCTACACAAATCACTCCAAAGTGCTACATCTAGGAGACAGCATTACTAAGGGCAGAGATAATTTTAAAAGGACATTTCTAAAAACTTGCATCCAATTTTCAGGAACAGACTTTTTCCCAAGAAACATTGGGTGATTTATAAAATGGACCATGTCTTAGACCACAAAGCAAATTTCAAAACGGAAGAGAGAAAATACAAAGTCAGTGTCTTAACATAGTCAAGAGTGGAATGTCAACAATAGAAATGGAGCCTCACCCCAAAGTGTTCAGGAATTTACAAAAGCTGATTCTCAACAAAGTGTGGGGCAATAAAGGGAGAGTCAGAGAAATAAATATTTTCCATCATCCACTGACAAAAAAAATCCACATCATTTTTTTTGGATTAAATTAAAGCAGCTCATAGAAATAAATTTACAGTTTTAAGTGTATATTTAAAAGAATACATTTCAAAAATCAATGAGCAAAATGTCAGACTCCTAAAGGTAGAAAAGAAAAAGAAAAGAAGCACATACCAAAGAAGAAGAGGAAGAGGGGAGGGAGGGGAGGGAGGGTGGAGGGGAGGGAGAGTAGGGAGGGTGGAGGGGAGGGAGGGGAGGGAAGGTGGAGGGGAGGGAGGGGAGGGAAGGGTGGAGGGGAGGGAGGGCAGGGAAGGGAGGGAGGGGGGAGGAGGAGGAGGAGGAGGAGAAGGAGGAGGAGGAAAATATAAAACCAGAAATGAAACCACCAAAGAGCAAAAGTGAAGAAAGACATGAGAAACCTACACTACCTAGTAAAATACAACTAATGGAATGGGACTGGAGAAGACAGAGAAAATGAATAGATTGCTATCATTATAGTAATTAAACCAGTTTATTCCCCCAAAACAAACAGAAAATACTCAACAATAAAAATAAGAACAAAAATATGGCTGAAATAATTCTTCCAGCATTTAAGGATGGAAAACTTGCATTTTTATTCAATTCTTTTATATAATGAAGATGTTAATTACCTCCATTCATTTTCTAGAGCGCTTAATATAAAACCAAATGAGGGCACAGTCAAAAAGTAGAGCTACAGGTCAATCTCATTAGAAGGACCCAGGCAAATGCCTACCTGCGTGCAGACTAGCACAGTGGACAGGCATGAGCGCTTTGCCAGTGGAAGGAAGACTGACCTTATTTTAAGACAGCCACCAAACCTCAGAAAAAAAGGGCCTGCTGTCATTGCTTCTACTGTACCTTGAATTGAAGATTTTAGCATAGAAAAAGTGACAAAGGAAGAGAGGTGAGGGGCACAAAACGGGCTCAGGAGGAGGAAAACACAGTTCTGTCTGTAAACAGTTATCCGTATAGAAAAGCAATGCTCCGGAGGACTCGCCTACAGGAATGAAGGCCCAGATGAAGACCGTCACCTTTTCAAACCTGACAAAAGGCACACACACCGTCTCACTAACACACTGAAAAACGTAAAAAGATTTGTAAAATGTCATTGACTGGCCAAGTTGATAAATGTCATTACCACTACCACGGAAAAGCAAGCAGCCATAACTGGTAGAATTTGATGCATCTTTCCTAAAATTAAGGTAGGTGCTTTTAGATACCCCTTGAAATATGATGTAGATAAAGACCAAATAGTCTAACATGCAATGAAAATATTTCAGCGTGACAAAAATAGACCATTTAAGCAATCACTTCTCTCATTTTTAGAGAAAACAGATCTATTTTGCTGCCTTCTGTCTGCATTCTTTTTTCTTTGTGCTACGGGGAGAGTAGACGCTTAGATAATTGGAACAGAATGGAGCCAACAAATAGGAAGACACAAATCCCACACAAGTACAGCCACCAGATTGGTGACAAAATCCAAACAAGGACAGCCAGCAGATTGGTGACAAAATCCAAACAAGGACAGCCACCAGACTGGTGACAAAATCCAAACAAGGACAGCCAGCAGATTGGTGGCAGAGGTGTAACATAAACCATTGAAGAAGCATGGCCTTTTCCATAATGATGCTCAAGCAATAAAACATCTACAGGGAGAAAAGTTACCTGTACCTCAACCTTGAAGCCTTTATCACAACAATCCAAATGTATCAGATTTCAATGCAAAACAAAAGACTACAACATCTCCAGAAGATAACAAAAAATCTTTGAAACTCAGACTTCATCCAAAAACATGATTGAAAAAAAGAAAAGCTGATGAATTGGACTTCATCAAAACTAAAACCTTTTTCTGTGTGATAGACACCATTAAGAAGATGGAAATAAAAGAAAATCTTAGCAAATATAAAAAATGGAGATAATTCCCTGCATTCTATCAGCTCATAATGGAATGAAATTAGAAATCAATGATAGATAAGAAAATAAACCACTCTAATACTTGGAGATTAAATTATGCCCATTTGAATGATGAAGGGATAGCAGATGAAAATCAGTGGAGAAATAAAAGAAAATCTTAGAAGTTAATGAGAAACAACATATCAAAATCTCTGGGTCAGTATGAAGGCAGTTGTAAGAAGAAAGTTCATGGCATTGAGCTCATAAATTTAAAGAACTAAAAGACACCAAATAAATACTCTAAAATTACATCTCAAGGTGCTAGATAAAGAAGAACAAAATGACACCTAAATAGTAAGAGACAAAAAATAATTAAAATAAGAGCCAAAATCAATGAAATTGAGATTTTTTTGGTTTGTTTTTTTTTTTTTTGAGAAGATAAACAAAATTGGTAAATCTTTAGCCAAATGAATAAGAAAGAAATAGGGGGAAAATCAAATTATAAAATCTAAGATGACAAAGAAAATATCACCAGAACACTACTGAAATCAAGATGATTATCAGATGGTATTTTGAAAATTTTTACCTTAGTAAGCTAGAGATTCTTGAACATATTGACACATTCCTAGAAGCATATGACCTACTCAAATTGAGCTGTGAAGATGTAGAAAATATACATCAATTTCAAGTATCAAAAGCTTTCCACAAAACAAAAGCCCAGGACTGAATGGATTCTCAGCTGAGTTCTACAAGGATTTTTCAAGAACTAATATCAATCCTCCTCAAATTATTCCATGAAATACAAAAGAAGGAAACACTGCCAAACTCATTCTATGAAGCCAGTATCTCCCTGATGCCAAAACCAAACAAACAGACATCAAAGAAAGAAAACTTCAGACCAGCACGCTGGATGAAAATAGGTGAAAAAATTCTCAATAAAATGCTGGCAAACCAGATGTAAAAACACATTAAAAATAGTGCCCCATGATCAAGTGGGTTTCATCCCAGGGACGTAAAGTTGGTTGAACATACAGAAATCAGTAAATTTAATTCACAACATTAATAGACTTAAGAACAAGAATCATATGATTATCTCAAAAGATGCAGGAAAAGCATTTGACAAAGCATAGCACCCATTCATATTTAAAACACTAAAAATTTAGGGATAAAAGGAACTTATCTCAACATTGTAAAGTTATATATGAAAAATCTCAAGGTCAACGTTATTCTGAAAGGAGAAAAACTGGAAGCATCTCCTTGAAGAAACAGAAACAAGACAAGGATGTCCTTCTCACCACTCCTGTTCAACACAGTCCTTGAAACTGTAGCCAGAGCAATCGGGCAAGAGAAGGAAATGAAGGATGTGAATAGGAAAAGAAGAGCTCAAATTATCTCTGTTTGCTGATGACATGATTCTTTACTTAGAAGACCCCCCAAAAACACTTCACCAGAAGACTTCCAGAACTCATAAATGAATTCATCAAAGTAGCAGGATACAAGATCAACATTCAAAATAAATTGTGTTCCTCTACTCCAATGATGAATCTGCTGAAAAGGAAATTAGAAAAACTATCCATTCAAAATAGCCTCAAAAACATAAATAAATAAAATACTTAGGAATAAATCTAACAAAACAGGTGAAAGACCTCTACAATGAAAACTTTAGAATACTAAAAAAATAATAATAATAATTGAAGAAGACCTTAGAAGGTAGAAAGCTCTCCTATGTTCTTGGATGGGCAGGATTAATATTACCAAAAGCACTGCATGATTCAATGCAATTCCCATAAATTTCCAATTACGTTCTCCATAGATATAGAAAAGACAGTCATGAAATTCATCTGAAAAAATAAGAGGCCCAGAATAGCCAAAGCAATCCTTAGAAAGAAAAGTTAAGCAGGAGACATTACAATACCAGACCTCAGATTATACCACAGAGCTATAGTAACAAAAACCACATGGTATTGGCACCAAAACAGATATGAAGAACAATGGAACAGACTAGAAGATACTGAGAAAACCCCACATAAATACAGTTATCTCATGCTAGACAAAGGTGCCATAAAAGATAGACTCTTCAAAAAAATGGTGCTGGGAAAAGTGGAAATCTATATGCCACAGAATGAAATTTAACCCCTATCTCTCACCCTGCACAAAAGTCAACTCAAAGTGGATAAAAATTTAGGAATTAGACCACAGACCCTGAAACTGCTAGAGGAAAATACAGGCCAAACAGTCCAGCTCAGGAACTGACCAAGACTCCTTGTGCACAAGAAATAAACTAATCAATCAGTGGATGGCATCAAAATAAAAGAGTGTGAAGACTGGGCCTACAGGATGGGAGAAATCTTTGTCAGAATGGGCATTAATATCCAGGATATCCAAAGAAATCAACACCAAAAAACAAAATCAGCAAACGGTCAAAGATCCAAACAGACGCTTCTCAAAAGAAGAAATAAAAATGGCCAATAAATGTATGAAAAAATGTTCAACATCGTTAGCAATTAGAGAAATGCAAATCAAAACGACACTGAGATTCCATCTCACTAAAGTCAGAGTGGCAGTTATCAAGAATACAAGTAACAACCAATGTTGGGGAGGCTGTGGGAAAAGGGAACGCTCCCACATCACTGGTGACACTACACATTGGAGTAGAACTCTGGAACCCTGTGTGGAGATTCCTGAAAAAAAAAAAAAAAAAACTAGGAATGGAGCCTTCATACAACCCAGGTATCCCACTCCTCAGTATAAATCCAAAAGATTTAAAATCAGCATACTTCAGTGACACAATAAGCATCAGTGTTTATTGCAGCCCAATTCATAATAGCCAAATCATGAAGCCAAGCTAGGTGTCCTTCAGATGAATGGATATGAAAATGTGTACATTTATGCAATGGAATATTACTCAGGCATAAAGGATAATGACTGATGGCATTAGCTGGATGGAAATGGATGGGGTCAGGAGACTACCATGCTAAATGAAATTCCCCATATGTCAAATGTCAAGTGCTTTTTTTTTCTGATATATAGAAACTAATTCAAAATAAAGGGGGAGGAGTAAATAAAAAAGAACAGAAGAAAGATCAGTGGAGTAGACAAAGAGAAAGGAGGGAAGGCAGCAGGTAAGGGACAGGGAAAGACAGTGGAATGAATCTGACCTGACTCTCCTCCGTACATATGTGATATACCACAGGGATCCTCCCATCATGCACACCCACAAAACACGAGTTAGGAAAAACCTGTAAGTATGGAGCAGAAAGACCAGCAGATTAGGGGAAAGGGAAGGGGGAGGGAGGAGGGGAGTGAAAGGGGCAGTACTGGGGACTGAATTAGAACATTATGTTCCATGCTTTTATAATTATGTCAGGTGAATCCTATTATTATGTATCCTGTATGTTCCTTTTAGCTAAAAAGAAACTGTAAAAAAAAAAAAAAGAAAAAGAAAAAAGTTATAGGATATGAGGGAAAAGGTACATTGCTGGTGGGACTGCCAATTGGTGAACCAATACAGAAAGCAGTGTGGAGTTTCCTCAGAAAATTTGGAATGGAACCACCACTAGACTCAGCTATCTCATTCCTTGGTTTATACCCAGCATACTACAGTGACGCAGCCACATCCATATTTATAGCAGCTCAATTCACAATAATTAAACTATGGAACCAACATAGATGCCCTTCAACAGATGAACGGATAAAGAAAATGTGGTACATATACACAATGGAATACTACTCAGCCATAAAGAAGAATGAAATTATGGCATTTGCTGTAAATGGATGGAGCTGGAGAATATCATACTAAATAAAATAACCCAATCCCAAAAAGCCCAATGCCAATTCACAATGAGGGTGAGGTAGGGAAAAATAGAGGTACTTTGTATCAGGTAGCAGGGAAGGGGATATGGGGAGAAGAAGGTATAGTAGAATGAACCGGACATTGTCACCCTATGTGCATAGATGACTACATGACAGGTGTGATTCTATATCAGGTACAACCAGAAGACTGAGAAGTCATACTCCATTTATGTAGGATGCGTTAAAGTGCATTCTGCTGTCATGTACAGATAAAGTAGAATGAATAAAAATTGTAAAAAGAAGTTATAGACTGAGAAATATACTGGGAGTCCGTGTATCAAATCTCCTAGAACACATAAACCCTCAGAACTCAACAGTAAAATCTATCAATTAGAAAACTTAAAACGCACTGGAGAGACGATTCTCTGAGACCCAGGACAAGGGCACGAGGGGAGACGGCCATCGTCTCTGGCCCCCAGAGAGACGTGAGTGAAGCCCCAGGACCCGCACACACTCGGCTCCTGGGAGCTCAAATTAAAGGACAAATAGCAGCACTGCCCGAGGCTGCGGGCGGAGGGCCGCTGGACCACGCTGCAGATGCGGCTGGTGACCTGCTGCAGCCGCTCACAGAAGAGTCTGGCACTTTCCACACTGTGCGGTGACAGTTCTGATGAGATCCCACAGCTCGTGGGGACCACTTAGGACGGTTCTGGGCGCTGAGGCCTGGCCACCCCCCTGGGGGTCGGCAGGAGCCCCTTCCCCCCAGCTGGGCTGCGAGAGGGATCTGCGGGGAACAGCCACTGTCGGGGCTCAGCCCGCTGTGCCCTGCAGCCCCAGGACGGAGGCACGAGGGTCAGCGCCGGGGGCCAGCTGTCCTCTGCGCTGGTCAGTCTTGATGTTTTCTCCTTCCCGAGTGGAGCCCGCAAAGCGGAGACGAGTGCGCTCCGGCGGCAGGCCACCGTCTTCCCGCTACAGTCGGAATGGACAGCTCACTGACCAATGTTGCCCCGAAGAAAAGTGGACAATCAGAGGGAAATAAACACACAACAGTTTTCCTGGTGAAAGGGAAGAGAACTTGGAGGGAGACTCTGCAGATCGGGGAGGCTCGGTCAGGGCCTCAGACGTTCCGCGCAGTGAGCAGAGGCCGGGGCACCCCAGACCCCTGCGCTCCTGGTCACCCGTCCAGGCGGCTGCCCCTCGCCTGGCTCCTCAGGTCTGGGCAGCACAGGGACCGGAAGGCGTCACCTCCATCTCATTGGCCACCGCCACTGAGCCTACACAGGAACCAGAACCATGTCCTTTGACCGAAAAGGGAAACTGCATGGTGTGGTTCCGACTGGGTTGGCTGCAGGCGGCACCAGGACCACCTGGCTGTGGGGCCCTGGCTGCTCTACGCCCCCAGCCTTGCACCCCGGGGGTTTCTCTGATGAGAGTCCCTGGTGTACCCTGCACCTGGACCTTCCTCCCACGCCCTGATTCTGACATAGTTTAAGACAATGAGCTGTATCCTCTGGAGTTTTCTACTAATGTTCATAATGGACACTGAGAGAATTGAGTCGCTCCTAGATGCAAAATTTATACACCTTGAACACATCTACTGCTGTGAGCTTTCAAAAGTAGAAAATAATGTTTAAAGCACAAGAAATAATAAGACACACATGAAAAAGAATGACTTTGGACCTTTATTTTACACCATGTACAAAGATTAACTCAATGCGGATCATAGACTTGAGACCGCAAACTCTCTGAAGAAAATGTAAGGAAAGAGCTTCATGGAATCAGACTTGGCCATGATTTCTTGGGGTTGGCATGCAAAGCCCAGAAAACAAAGCAGTGACCAAATTTAAACATTTTGAGTATCAGAGGACACAAATAATTGAGTGAAAAGAAAATCTATGGAATGAGAGAAAATATTTGCAGGTCATATATCTGATAAGGAGTTAATATCCAGGATATGTAAAGAACTCTTACAACTCAACAACAAAAAACAAATAACAAGATTTTTTAAAATGGGCAAACCCTTGACAGACATTTCTCCAAAAACAAATGAGTAATCTGCACACAGAAAGATATCCACGATCCCTAATTATAGAAGAATGGGAAGGCAAAACCACAATGCAATAGAACCTCAAGTTCATGACAGTGACTGCTACTGAAGCAACCAAAGATGGGGGGCTGGTGAGGATGGAGACCCTGGGACCTCCTCGCTGTTGGAAGAATTGCAATAGGCGAGTCACTAGGGAAACATTTTGGAGTCCCCTCTAATACCAGCATATCATCTTAGACTTTTACTCCTGGGTATGGATCTAAGACAATCGAAAGCCAGGTCCTAAGCAGGTATTTCCCCACCCATGTTCCTAGCAGTGTTACAACAGCATGAGGTGCAGCCACCCAGTGTCCACAGCCCAGGGACCAACAGGACAGGTGCACACAGGCAATGTCACTCAGCCTTCCCAGGAAGTCCTGAGCCCTGCTCCAGCAGGGGTGGACCTGGGAGGCATCATGCTAGGTACAAGGAGCCTGTCACTCACAGACGCATACAGTAGGGCTCCACTTTCACTCCTCAGAGTGGCCAAACCCTTGGCACGGCAGCTCCAGGGACTGAGGGAACAGGGAGCTGTTCAGTTTAAGTGTTTATGAAAATGGAGCGGCCATCTCATCTTGTTTCCCACTTTATAAGAAGGTTTGTTACAAATGCTGACAGCCTAAGAGATGGCTGTCCGGGAAGGAAGCGCCCCTGCCCCGCACAGGTGCGGCTTTCACTCCCACAGGCCCTGTCTGCCCCCACCAAGGGGATCTTATTCTCAGAATCCTTTATTATAAAGAGCTTCCAGAGACTTCTTTTTTTACTGCATATACAATGATAATGAAACAAAAGAACATCGAGGACTCAAAGACAAGAGTGCAATCAGTTTCAGCACACTCCCCCAGAGCCCCAGAAAGCCCTCGTCAGCACTGGAGTCTTTGGAAAGAGCCAGATTTTAATGTCCTTGTAATCAAGCTGCACAAACATATCCCTCTCTATAGAGGCAAAAAGGTAGAATGGAATTCCATTTGGGCCTAGAGAAAAAATATCCCATGATTCAGTCCACGGTGCTTCCTTCACTGAAATGTTTCTCTGAAAGTGGAAGAAGCAAACAAACCATTTAAATTAACCTAAGGTTTAAATTCCTCTCAAGAAAATCTACAGTGTTTTTCATGTTGCTACTTTGCTGCTATCGTGAAATTTTAAAAAGATTTATGGACCTAGAGGCTCTGCCTCGCATTCCCATCCGATTATTTGAGCATGTTTTCCTAGTGGGAGGATATGATGAATGCCATCCTTTTAAGTTAAAATGAGAATAAAACACACATGACATAAACATTCCTGTGTACACATATAAAATCTATATCTTTGCATATCGATATATGCTCTTCTACATTGAATACTTCCCTTGCAATATTTTTTAATGACAAGTGACCTGATTATGATAAACAGCTCTTTCCTGGATATGGATTTACAGTCATCACACCTCCAGGATCAAGGCTTAACCTGGTGGGCACAGCAGCCACTGGCTGGGCAACCCCTCCACATCTGGGACCTGGGTGGCCACAGACCTGCAGCCCCACCCGTGGAGATCAACTGCGTGGTGTTGGGCCTTGCTCCATCACTGGCTGGGCACAAGGCTGACCGAGGGCTTCTCTTCCCCGAGTCTCAGTGACCTCATACGCATGAGGTGTGGCACAGGGCCTGCCTTAGCCCCGCACACCCGAGGAGGACTTCTCTCGAGAGGGTCAGCACATTCAGATCAGAACAGCAGGTGACAGCTGCTGGATCTCATGCCACACTGGACCTCGGGCCTTTCTTGTCCTGATGCCCCTGACAGCTGAAGGCCATGCTCCCTCCCGCATGGCTTAAGGATTTGGAAATGCAGATTGCTGCCTTGTTCCCTTCCAAAAGAAGATGAAGCATTGGATTAAAATAGCTTCCATCAAGCCCGGAGTCACGGCCCAGACAGGTTGTGATTCAAGGGTGTTCTCTTTGGGTTCATACTCAAGAGAATAAATTTAGATCTCTACCCCAAATATACATTTTTTGACTTTTTGGTGCTCTGAACTCAGGGATGCCTAACCACTGAGCTGCATTCCCAGCCCTTTTTTAGTTTGATTCTGAGGTAGGGTCTCACTAAGTTGCTTAGGCTGGCTTTGAACTTGGGGTCCTCCTGCCTCACCTCCGGGCTGCTGGGATTACAGGTGTGTGTCACCATGCCTGGCCCAAGTGGATACATCTTTGGATCCTCAACTATTGAATAACCTTGTGCTTTGAGTCCACATCTACCTGTGTCATCCTTCCTCGTCATCTTCAGCTCTGGTTAGATGAGACTCAGCTCCCTATTCCAGCCAGCCCAGGTATTGGATAGACCAGCTCCCCACGTGCACACCTCCCAGACGCACAGCCTCCAGATCAGCACCCTGCGTCCCCTGTAGCTGACTCCCGTCAGATGGCCCCAGGGACCTTCAGTCTGCATCCTGAAGCCACGTGGCAAAATGAACAGGGCCCGTCGCACACAGGGGACCAACAGCACAGGCTTTCCACTAGCAACTCCTCTTTAAATTCCTTCCTCTTGAGTCACAAGAGTGCACATGTCCACGCGACTCCAACTTCATGGCTGCAAGTAAGTATTTTGGAAGGCATCTCATCATCTTCCTGAGCCTTGGAACATTTTTATTTAACATCACTTTGATATAAAATATTTTCTGTCTTGAAAAGGATTGAGACAAAATTGAATTCTATAGTTAATATTTAATTTTAGCTTTATAATCTCTGCCTTTTCTCCCCTTTTTTGTTATAAATATATTTAGGTGTAAATAAGATGCTAAAATTTCTTTTTTTTTTCCTAGTTTATATAGCAAGAAGTCTCACCTGATTAATCATTACAGACTTTAAAACTTTATAGGAAATAAGGAAACACTATACTACAGGGTCACAGAAGGAGCTCATTTGATTATGTCTAAATAATATCAAATTCACCAGCATTATTTTGACAGATTATTCCTGTCACAGAACATTTTTGTAAGATAAGAGTCCACCACATCTTAAAGCTAATTAATAAATTCTACAGGACACCCTTAGTTGATCATGAGTTGAAGAGAGGCAGGGGGTTGACTTAATGTCCCATGGATTCTATTTTCACGATTTTAATGACTTCCATCTAACGTAACATCTTCATGGTTGGTTTTCAATCAAAAAGAACAAAACCGTTTATCAAAATATAAAATGAGGTTACGTAGCTTATCTGTGTGCCTCTGGAATCTTTGGAGAGATGTTCAAAATTAATTGACTCACGAGGGAAAACAGTGTGTTAAACTCTACAATAAGCACAGATGACACCTAAGTGGAACGGGTTGGGGGTCTCACATCCCACCAAAGAAGCAAAGCTTGAATAAGGAAGCCTCCCCCTTCATAAGAGGGGCGTCCTTCCTCTCATGGAAGGGCCACTCCTGAACCAGGCGGACTTGCAGACACACCCTGGGAACCAGGAAGAATGGGCTCCTGACCCAGCAGCAGGGCTACGGGCAGCAGTCTGAGCCTGGACAGGGCTGCGGCAGGGCAGCCTCACTGTGTCCTCACCTCTCAGCCCCGGGAAAGGCTCTCGTCACTCGCGCTCTGAGCCAGGAAGCTTCTTTCTCTACCCTCCAGATTCTGCCACTTGTCACAAGGAAAAAGAGGGTGTGCAAGCTGTCATGGGGGAGGGGGGCGGAGCGCTGGGCTGTGGTGCCCTCTGCTCTGCATCGCCATGAATTCCACCCCAGGTTGACCTGCCTCGTGTTCTGCGACGTGGTGTGTTCTGCAGCCACAGCCGGGAAGGAGGACAGCCGCTGCAGGTCTTCCCAGAGTCCTGAAGGGGAGCAAGACTGTAGCCCTTGTTTTGTGGGAGGAGGAAGGAGGCTGGTACGAGGGGATCTGAGGCAGGTAGTGGGCAAGTCCGAGATCCTGAATGTTCTAGCCACAGGAGGGTCTGTCTCAGGACACAGGATATGGCACGTTATTAAATCTCACAATGTTTGGGGGCCGTTTTCAACACTGAAAACTACTGTAGATAATATTAATTATTGGAGAATGATATCAGTCGAATTATATTGTTATGTTGTATACATGAACAAATATGTAACAATGAGCACCATTGTGTACCATTATAATGCACCAATCAGCATGGGGGGAACTATTAATTACCATTATGTGAACTGGTTACTTTTGATGATCATTTTTATTTATCAATATTATTGTGTCATTAACATGTCAGATCATATTAATGTAAATTTGGCTTTAACATCAAGTCAAGTTTATTGCACAATCAGCTTTCTTTGCCAGAGCAATAGCCCACCATGGATGAGAAACAGCAGAAGATCCGTGA
The DNA here is from genome assembly GCF_048772815.1 of Callospermophilus lateralis. Taxonomy (NCBI): domain Eukaryota; kingdom Metazoa; phylum Chordata; class Mammalia; order Rodentia; family Sciuridae; genus Callospermophilus; species Callospermophilus lateralis. The sequence goes on along the minus strand of NC_135316.1, from coordinate 108,052,148 downwards.
GGGCCACAGTCCTCCGGTCCCCACTGAGCAGTCCCTGCCATCTGTTTTCTTGGGGTGCAGGAATGAGGCACAAAACTGCTTGACACTGTAGTGCAGAACCACACTTAGCACCTTCTAAGATTTTAGAAAACTGTAGTGAACGCACACCACTCATATTACTCTATTTATAGTCTAAATTGCTACTGTTATCTCCATCAGAAAGCGGGAGCTCAGAATCCCCGCAGTGTGTCTGCAGGGCTGAAATCCTACTGGATTGTTAGGCTCCCGTGTTCTGGCATGCTCCTGTATAAGAGCCTGACACTGATTGCTTTTCCTCAACAATGATAGATGGCCTGCTGAAGACCACCTGTGCAAGTATAGTTCGTAAATGTTCATTTATGTTTGAATCCATAGTTGAAGACAGAATTAAAACAAGGTAATAAAAAGTAGAAAGATATGTTAAAAGTAGCATGTTGTAGGCTATTGCTTACAAATAGCAACTCAAGTTCATTAAGAATTCCTTTTCTATAAAGCAATTTAAAATATAGACAGATTATGGGCCTTCCATTCAAAAGTAGCATAATAACTAGTTATTTAAAGAAAAATATCCTTCCCATGTGTTAATATTCTAAAGTATGAATAAATTTTAATATTTCAGCACATGGTTATAATCATTTAGATATGTGAGAGATACATCAATACATGAGTGGGTGGATGGATGCATACAGAGACAGACAGACACACGGACATATGTTCCAAACATTTGTGAGCAGGCACCTGCATGGGGAGTGGAACGGAGGGAGCACAGGAACCTGGGGTCAGAGTGGGGGGACCCCCAGCTTGACACTGTGGATGCCTCTGAGCTAACATTGCTGGACCGTATGCACCTGAAGGCCCATCCGCCATTCATTCCATATTGTCCTCTGCCCACTTCAATACACCCTCCTCCTCTTCTGCTAAGAGCCTGTGCAAAGAACAACGGCCACTTGACTTCCCAGAATCACGGGCTTCTGTCTCTGTCAGTCCTCATTCTAGACAACAAATAATTCAGGTCTCTTAATTCTCCTTATTTGGGGGACCCCTGAGCCTCTGGCATTTAATCACTCTTTTCCATACCTTAACTCTTTTTTTTTTTTTTTAAAGAGAGAGAGAGAGAGAGAGAGAGAGAGAGAGAGAGAATTTTTTTTTTTTTTTAATTTTAGTTTTCGGTGGACACGACATCTTTGTTTGTATGTGGTGCTGAGGATTGAACCCGGGATGCACGCATGCCAGGCGAATGCACTACCGCTTGAGCCACATCCCCAGCCCCATACCTTAACTCTTAGCAAAAGGCCTTTGCAGCCAAGTTAAAGCCGTGGCCAACAGGGAGTAAGTGGGTGTGGTGCTCACTGCTGACCACAGGACTAGCAATGTCTTCCTCCTGTGTTTAATCAGCTTGCTTCCCAGCACACAGAGCTTCTGATTTTGCTTTTTTACCACAACTATCTGTGGAGGTGACGCATTGCTTGAACTTACCCCAGTGACCTCCAGACAGTGCTCTGACTGCCTAAGTCAGTTTAAAACTTGAGAGTTGAAGAATTATTTAGATGGACCCTGTGGTTGCAGGACCCTTCTTTAGAAAGCAGCACCTGATCAGTCTGTGGTTTGGAAGAGATGCTTCAAAGCACTGCACAGGAGGGCCATTGTCACCAATCCATCACAGGACACCACGTGTCTCATTCAAGCATTCATTTATGACAATTTGTGAAAAACAGTTTCCCGTATGTCAAGCCTCCTCCAGATCTGTGTTGCTGTTGTTATTATCATTTTCACTTTTCAAGCAATCGGGAGATGCCAAAAGACCACAAAACACCGTCCCAACATGTAGCCCACCGTGATTTTTTTTTTCAGTCTTGTTGTAGATCGGACAAATTATGGAGGGCTTTCTGCACATGTGGAGGGAAAGATGGGTATGAGATTTCAAAGATGTGGAGGCAGATGCAGACACCACCCATAATCTACTTTGACACAGTGAATCAAAAACTACTCATGTATTTCCTGTCTTACAAAAGTGAAATCCTGTGCACCACCGTCTTCTCCACCAATTGCCCGATCCCTGCTTTTCTTTTCAGGAGCCAGAGCTTCCACGCGCTCAGAATGCTCATCGCCACCCGACTGGTGCTCAGCCACTGCAGTGTGAACTCCACCTCCACCTGTCCCCTGGCGCCACTCATGGCCACTTTCGCCAGTGACCTCCTTGTCTGCTGCGCCAGTGATCTCCCCAGGCACGGGCTGCAGTCCTGGCCCCACCTGCCGTGCTGCTCCGCACACCCTGCCAGTTGACACAGCATCCCTCCTGATCTCGCCTGGAGACCTCACACCTGCTTTCTGGACACTTTTCCCAGCTGCCTTTCTAAAGGAGCTGACCTGAGCCGTCCTGCCTTGATGGTTGTTCCGCTGCTAGAGCACCTTAATCAACGTCCCACGTCTGCTGCAAATAGACACCATCCTGAGCTTCAGATTGGTGCCCATGACTAAACACTGACAGGTCTCCTTGGACATCATGGAATTTGTCACGTCCCAACCTGTGTGCTTCACACCTGAAGGGGAGAGGTCACACCAAGGACACAGGTGCTTGAGCAAGAATCCAAGTGCTGGCATTATATATCTGCGTTGTTTCCTCCTCCGTGACTCCTAAATCTGTCCCAAGGCCTGGGGCTCGCGGTACTTGATTCTCACATTCACCCACTGTCCTCCATTCTCGGGTGGCTGGGGGTACCTTGAGAGCCACCCGACTGGCCTCCTGGACTCCGTGGCTGCTCCTGCCCAGGGTTCTCTGCCCTTCATCTCTCTAGCACAAATCTTTGCTGTCTGCTCTCAGGGTTAAAGTGTTTCAGAGGTGTGGGCCTGCTGTCAGGAGACGTCTAGGCTCCTGTTTCGGAGTTCCTCCGTGATGTGGACACTCGGATGGGGAGGGAAGACCACAGGCGCAGTCTGGACACCCCAGGCTGGCTGCGCTGGTTGGCAGCCCAAGTGGTCTGCTGGGCTCTGATGGCGTCAGTCTGACAAACAGCAGAGGCAGAGACATTTCTTGGGAATTCACAAATGAAGATGGCAGAGATGGAATGATTAACTTCAGCAGGACTCGGATAGAGGAGAGAAGACGAGCAAGATGGCACCCAGAGCTCTCACTGTGATGGTGAAACATGCCAATTCAGCCTTATAAAGCCTCTCCAGTCAGACCAGGCATGGGACCCCCCCCCTCCACCTTGACCGAATCTGTCACCTGGACAGTTTCCTGACTGCCCCCCCCAACCTCCCTCAAGTCCCACTCTCCAGGCTCTTGGAATGGCAGATCCAAACCCAGACCAGTCCCATGGCTTGCTCTTGAAGACCACTCAAGGAGCAGACCCCCGGCAGAGGGAAGCCAGAGACAGCATCGCGGTTGTCCGATGTCCCACTGTTCCTTTATCAGCACGTGGCAGGGCCTTTGCTGGCTGTTGGGGTAGTCCAAGCCTCAATGCTGGGCTGCACCCAGCCTTCTGTCCCCCGTGCTCACTGTGAATCCCCAAAGGCCTCGCGCTCACTCCCGGGAGCCGGTGCGCTGTGCGTGCTCTCCCGCAGAGCTGTTGCTCCTCCTGTCTCCTCCCAGCGCCGTCTCACGGAAAGGCATGGAGCTGCTTACTCACACCAACCTCCCTACAGACTGTGGTCCTCACAGAAAATAAGTCTATTTATACAAATCCATTGACTGCACAGAATCATGTCCGTCATGAGTGACAGGCACAACAACAACGGAGAACTGAGCCAGGAGCCCCGAGGAGCAGAAAAGTCCTGTTACAACAGGGGGGTTAGGAGGCTAGCCATGGTCACCAAGTCCACCATGCAGTGAGGTGAGACAGTGGGAATGACAAAGGGCGTGATGTCTCACTACAGTGATAGCAGGGAGCCAGACTGCAGGAACGGGGGACAGGTGCCCAGGAGCACAGGCGCAAGACTCTTTCAAGAAGTTTGGAAGCAAAGGTAAGTGGTGCTGAGACATCAGCTTGAGTAGGCGAGAACTTTGTAATAAAAAGCAGCATCGAGCTGTCCCTTTAAGAAGAATTAACCAAATGGGAGACAAAAACTTGAACTTTGAGAACCCTGATTTTGGAGTTAACAATCACGACGAGCTCACTCCCGCCTCGGGGCCTTTGCACTTGCTATTTCCTCTGCAGCAGCTTCTTCCTGAAGATCTGCGCTCCTCCGACTCCTCCCTCCCTTCATCAAACACTCAGAAATGATTAATGGAAAGAAAATCTTCCCCACAGTCTACTTAGAATAGTTTCTTACCCTTAGTCTGCTCCAGGACACTTATTAGCTCTTCAAACTCCTTCACTTCCTTCGTATCAGCTGCTGCTACACAGATTTTTTTTTTTTTTTTTTTGGTCATATCTGTTTATTTTCTTGCTCTTTGTCTCACGGGCATGGGGTTTCAAGACAACAGTGACATGAGCTGGCTTGTTTCTCAGGTACCTTAGTTCCAGCACTTGGAAGAGACCAGGCATTCAATAAGACTTTCCAAAGGAATTCACAAATATGTGAATGGATGAATGAATGGGTGGGGGATGAAACAGAAGGAGACGAGTCCACACAGCTCAGCTGGGTCACTGTGGCCTGTTACGGCCCTGAGTGACAGAGAGTGAGCCAAGATTGGCAGGGTATAGAGCCTCCTTCACCAAGCTGCCTCAGGGGACAGCATCACATTAGAATGACAGATGTCAAGGGATAACATGGGTGTGGGACCCTCCAGATACAATGACAGTCCTTTAATAATGCAACGTCAGCTCGTGATGCACCAAGATCCACAGCTAGACCCCGCCTCGCAAGCAGCCAGGGAAGTCTGCAGGAAGTCAAATGCACGAAAGCTGCACAAGTGCACGCGCAATTAAAATTTCATTATATCATGACCTATTCTTCAACTCTGCTTCTTGACTGGTGACACGGGAAGGAGATGTGTGTGTGCATAGTGCATATGTATACATAGTGCATATATAGACGCACACATTCATCATTTAAATGAGCACGTTATTTCATATATCTAAGGAGAGACAGGTCTAAATTTTGATATGGACAGAGACACAGGTATCTAAGATTCAGTGTTTTCCTTTAGCAGCACAGTTAATGATCTCTTTCTTTGTCTTTTTCAGCATTTGGGATTAAACCAGGGAGCCCTCTACCATTGAGCTACCCCAGTCTTTACCTTTGAGTCAGGGTTTCACTAAGTTGCTGAAGCTGGCTTTGAACTCATCCTCCTGCCTCAGCCTCCGGAGTCAGTGGGAACATAGGCATATGCCATTGTGTTTGGCTTGATTTATATTTTCTTCTCAACTGTGTTATATCTATTGTTCCAGACATATAACTAGTACAAAGACATCATTTATTGGAATAGAATTTAATAAACTAGTGTTGACATCATGTACAAGAATGGGAAGTTATACTCCACGTATGTATAATATGTCAAATATACTCTATGCCATGTTTATCTAAAAAGAACAAAGAAAAAGAGAAAAAAAACAGTGTTGATAAAATTAACAAAGGATTCTTTTATTATATATATAATGATATAAAGGTAAGTATCAGTTTGAAGCAGTTTTGTTGTGTGTTGAAACTAAATGTATTTAATAGACCATAAGAACTACAAATTAACAGATCTTATTCTGTTTTTTTTTTTAATTTTAAATTGCTGGATATGTTTTATAAAACACCCAACTTTGGATTTGTTTTTCTTTTAAGTATAGTTGAAATTCATTTAATATTGAATGGAAAAGAAAATATGTGAGATTACCTAGGAAAATCACGAGACTTTCAATCAGAGAGGATGGGCCTTATCATATGTCTGCAAAGTCAGAGGAACCAAAAGCTGCGCCTGGGACTAGACAAATGGATCGATGTGACTAACCAGAGCTAGAAGCAATTATATTTAAGAATTAAAAATGTGACAAAAATGGAATTTCAATGAAGGTTGTACTTGTAGAAACAGAAAGGGAATAAAAAGTAACCAAGCCTCACATCCAACATACATTTTCAAAGATAAAAATTATCTTTACAAAGATAAAATTAACTTTAAAAGATAAGAATTATCTACTTCAAAGAGAAAATTAATCATTTGGCCTTAGGAAAATAGATCACAGAAAGCAACAAGTACATCCAAAATCCACGAGAGAAGACAGTTTTCCCCACCATCAGTAGAAAGTTAGTGGCAAATAACCACCAGAAACACCAATAAAAGACTAAAACAGGAACTCTGCCTTCAGAACACACTGACCCAGAGAAACTGGAATGTTTCCTTACATGAAAGATTACATAACACCAATAAGAAAAAGAATTTTAAAAGTACAGTGTAAATAATGAAAGCAGATATGAGGAAATAGAGCTCTTCGAAAATGGGGAAAGCCTTAACACTAGGAAAACAAAGCCCAGATGTCCCTGGAAATCATCTTTCAGCCACGAAGCTGCATCCTCGGGACAGAGAGGCCTTCATGTTCCCACAGCTCACGCGACTCAAAATGCTGCAGCTTATTAGAAAGATGTCTAGCAGCTTCTACAAACCTAAGCAACACGTGCCATTTAATTCAGCATTCCTGCTTTTGTGAGTCAAATCTCTTCTATCAAAAGCCAAAATGTTTAGCTCTAATGTTTTAATACCTGTCAAAAAGGGAAGAATTTAATAAATGGTTTAATAAATGTGGTGGAATATTACACAGTTATCAAGTATCCGAAAAGAATATTTGGATATATTATTTTGGGCCTAAAAGGATGTCCATGATGTTGAGGGAGAAAGAGGGGCTGTAAGAGGGCCTCTGGGCCCACAGTACTGATGTGTGTAAGAAGACGCGGGTGGCGTCTGAAGCTGCCGGAGAGCATGGGGTCCTCGGGGGAGGGAGGTATGGAGGTCAGCCCTGAACGAGGAAAGGAGGCAGCAGTGGAGGCAAAGGAAGTCATCAATGAAGTCAGGGAACATCCAGAGCGCCAGGGAGCACGAGGCGTGGTCAGGTGGAGTCAGCTCAGGAGGTCTCCCGAGCACCGAGTCTTGCCACCTAAGGTGGTCTGAAGTGGGCACAGGGAGGCGTGAACGGTAGCAAGAACAGAGCCACAGGCAGAGATGGGAGCCGAGAGCTAAGGCACACATGCAGGCCACCTACACGTGGAGGCCATCTGTCCAGGCACACCCACGACGTCAAAGCAAAGGGTGGGACTGAAGGACTAGGGGACCCATGGAGTCAGCCGTCTGATTATGTGAAGATGGCATATGGGGTCACCTAGTCACCTGATGGAAATGCTGGAAGAGAGACTGGTGACACAGGAGAGAAAGGGGGTGGCAGAAGAAGGAGGGAAGCCTTTGGGGAGGCGAGAGTGGACAGGACCAAGGGCACGCTGGCTCTCGGTGGGTTTGGGGTGGGCCACTCACCAGGGCAGAAGAGCTTGGGCAAGGAAGGTGCATAGGCAGACGTCTGTGAGATCCAAGGCTCACCTCATCTGGATGTTTCTGTTTTGCACTGTGGGGAGCGAAGGGAAGGCAAGGACTCTGGGCAGCAGCACTTGTGCATGGTCAGCGTGCAGGAGAGCAGTGTCCACCTGCCTGCTGGAGACTTAGGATTCTGACTCTAAAAGGAAATCAGTTTGCTTTCCCTCCAATGACCTTCAAGATCATCCAGCTTCTTTGGTGTGAGGACAACACCCTGGCAGACTGGGTTCAGCCTGCGGCAGGCATTTGCCACTTGAGGGACGCGGAGGGCACTGGGATCAAGACCTGGTGACTTGGGGTTGACCCTGCCTGTGAACTGAGCAGAGTGCCAGTTACAGGGAAGGGAGGAGCAGAGGGTCTGTGCAAGTCCAGGGAATGCACAGCTGCTGCCCTGCAGGTGGACAGGTGCAGTGTAGGGCAGAGCAGAGCAGGAATTAGTGGAGGTAGCATCCTGAGAATCAGGGGCAAGAAGAAAAGAAGGGTGACCTGCTTACTATGGCATATATCAAGCTCTCTGTCACAGTTCCTTCTTGGTTGAATCAGCAGCCAGGAGAATACCCACTTCATCCTACTTTAACCTAAACCTATTGCAAATAGTGCTTCTCTGAACCCAGGTGCTCAGAGAGCTGAACCAGGAGAGAAAGGGCTGGGCAGAGTGGCAGCCGTGCTCTGCTCCTGGAGGCAACTGGAGCAAACTGAGCAGGTAGACTTCTAGCTTCTGCTCCTGTTTGCTAAGACAGAAACAGAAGCAGAGCTCCAAGGTCATACAGAGCAATACAATTAGGAGCCCATTACTTCCTGGAGTTCCATTTCTCATTCCTCCATGCACCACAGCTGAGCCATCTGGCCAAGTTCATGTTGCCTCTGACCAGGGCAGACGTGGTGTGGCCAAGGAGGAGTGCATACGCAGACACAGGCACAGGACTGAGGTGGGCTCTCACTACAGATCCACCTGAAGGTAGTCTTAGTCACAGAAATAAATGAAACATCTGTATTTTTGTAGAAGTGGTTTTAAATTATCTTGATATAGCCACAATAAATTTCTGGAGCTTAGCTTTTACATTCTATATAAAACATACTGAACCTAGAATTCAGTCCATCCCCTGCAATCAGAAATGATAAGGATCTAAGCCATTTATTTCTATGAATATCCTCTTACACTGCCTAAAAGTTTTCCTTCTATGACTGTGAAAGTAAAATATCTCCATTGTAGGCCATTTTGAAAATAGAGTGATTTCTGAAAATCACATAAACTCAAAAACAGGAGATACCTCAGGTAAATTGACAGGAGATCTTTCGCACACAGGTGATTTAACACTGAGTCCTGAGCACTCCCCAGGCTACTGAACGTTCCTGGTAAACAGTGATCTTGGTTGCCGGACATCACAGGAAGCCTTCCTTCCTCTGTCCCCTGTAGCACATGGGACACTGTGGCCACTCACTGCAGAAGTTCCTGCCCCTGCCCTGGAACTCAGCCACTCCCTGCTTTGCCTCCTGTACTCGGTGATAAGCCAGGGCCAGAAGGAAGAGAGGAGGTGATAGCAATGAGGTCAAGGGAGGTGGGAGAGAGGGGAAAGAGTGGGGCAGCTGGGCGTTGCCTGTGGATTAGCTTGGCAGGGACAAGGAGCCAGCCAGGGGTCTCGTGCACCAGGAGCAACCACTAACTCGCACACCATGGCGCTTATCAGTAAACCTTCTCAGACCACAAAGGCCTTGCTTTACCCTCATAGGAGAACCACCCTTTGGATCCAGCTGAAGACACATTCTGAGCACCCTATGGAATCCCTCAGCTGGCTCAGCACCAGGGACACTGACCTCTGGACTCCTGGGGGCCCATCTTGCCACCCTGCAGAGGGGCAAGCTGTAGGTGAGGCTCACGCTTCCTAGTGACTCACAGGCCTGCTACATACACTCAACTGGGAAGAGGAGAAGCCTTAGGCAGCAGTGCCTGACGGCCTGGATAAATCCATCAGGGATGTTTTATCAAAGCATTTGGAACATTTTCATGAACAAAAGTTATTAATTTTCATTAATGAAAAATTATTCATCCCTTAAACCATTAACTCAGATTTCATCTCTTATACTGATGATTCTAAGAATGACCTCAAAGGCTTCCATTGACTAAATAGCCTCACTTTTAGTTTCCTGTAATTCTGTACTCAAACAATCCAACTCAACAAAAAGTAAGATGAAGTGGGAAGGGTCACTTTACAGGTTGGATGACCACAGCCCCCACTCCCCCCACGTCCTTGTCACTCTGTCCCTTTTGCTTTGCCCAGCTTCCTCAGCTGCCGTCTGTCTGCCAGGTGTGTTCATTTTCCCAAGTGAGCACCCAGTTTCCTTGTGGGAATGATGCAGAGGGTTTTAGGAATTTCCTCTGCAGAGGCACAGACAGGAAAATAATGGCATTGAGTTGGTGCAGTAAAACATGAGAAGCGACATGAAAACCAGCCGAGAGCGCTGTCCAGTGTGTGCCACCCACATGATAACCCCAAGCTGCACGAGGTCAAACAAAGGACAGTACATGACGCTTAAATATACTGCATGTTCCCAATATTTAGTAATCAAAGAGCTCATCTACAAACTTACAAGCTGATCAGTGCATTCTTTTTGGAGTTAAAATTGTTCTGCCAGCTAAAAGCACTCTGCTTTTGGCAAGCTAAAGAGTAACATTTTATCTTCAGTAATTACAGAGTTGTAATTCCTATATTCATTCTCCTCCAAAGACAAGAGAAAGTCACATATTCTCTCTTTCTCAATCATTATTTAGTGTCCTCTAGGAGAACACTCAACATTCTTCTGAAACATGTGTTCCCTTCACATGTTACCTAGTTTAACATTGTGATGTCCTTTGCCAGCAAAACCTTAATCCTACCAGGAAACCATTTTCTAAAATTGTCATCTGTCACTTTAAGATCATCATATAAAGGTACAGAAGTTTTCAGAAGTGCTATAGAGGAAAGGAATTGAATCTAGTGAGCCACTTTTGCTCTAAATATGTCTTCCTTCTCATTACCATCCGGAGGGGTCTAGATGCAGGTATTAGCTAGCTCAGGAAACCCTGCTGATATTCAAGCCATGAAGAAATCCCCAATGAGCATATCAGAAAAGCCAGTGGCAAACTATTTTTTCACCAGATGAACATCAGGGGACAGCATTTGGTACAGAGTCACTGGAAGGTGCACAGCCCAAGGACAAAAGTTCACAGTCAAGGATAACCCTGAAGATCAAGCCCACCAGGCAGCATCAAATGCAGGCTGCATCGGGGAAACTCTAGAGGAAACATGTAACTACACGACTTCAGACATGCATTTATAACTGCATTCTGTGCACTTTATTAATATGCACTAATGCCCAGAAATATTTTATAGGATTTCTATGTCTTGCTCCCCCCACCCCTTTTTGTTGCTCTACATATCTTTAAAAATAAAGCTAAAGTTTTAAAGATATCTGTAGTATAGCAATTGGATGAATATGGAATTATTTCTAAATCAGAAATTAAAAGAAAATATATTCAGCCTGTATGGCTTCCGGAGTCACCATTCTCCGTCACTCATCCGGGGTGTGGTACTCCAAAAGACCAGCCTAAATTTTGGCATCTGCATAAAACAAATGCTTCAAGAAGACAAACGACCACAGGAGCAAATCATCAAGCTTACTTACAGCACTTGATAAAATGATAGTGAGACATCTTTCCGTCTCAGGCAGGAGGCTTGCTGCTATGGTTCCAGCATTCTCTTCTGCTACAACTGTCGTCCCCGGGAATGCATTATTCAGAGTCCTTACTCAGGTAACACTTCACCTCGGGATGCATTATTGAACCTAGGCTCTGTTCCATGATCCAGCAGAAAGCTCCCAACTCATTCTCATTCCGCAGCTGGAGTTCAGAGAAGCCTCTCGGGTGGGTTCTGAGCCACCGCGCTGCACGTGCTATTGTAGCACCCTTGATTGACACGCTCCTGGTGCCAGGATCCCGGGAAGAGTCAGCGCTAATTGGTGCTCTCCCGCGGCCACAGTCTGCCGCACGCACGCCCCGCGCGGAGGTGTGCTGCAGTGCGGCTCTCCGGTCCTGCCTGTTAATGGCTTTTCAATAGCTTTCGGATGGCAGCAAACTAAGCTGATGAACAGGCAGGAGGTAAGTAACCGAGCAAGAGATCCTCCATCTATTTGTGCTTATTGTCCATCATCCAAGCCTGACCAGATTCTTCGCTGCTGGCAAAGCTGATTATTTTTAGTTGCCACCAGTTGCTGTGTGTGAATAGGAAACTGACAGCAAGGGCTCAAAATAACCAGCTCTTAGAATCAGAGATCCTCCGATCTGCCTCTAGTGATGAAGAATCTGCATTATGCTTCACAACACATCCTTTTTGGTTATCTATGCAGAATGCAAAACTTAAATTATCCACGAAAAGCTTTTGGTCTTGCATGGCTTTAAAATTTAGAATTTTGCTACCTCTGCAGGCTGCAATGAATTTAACTGTACAACCTTAACGGGGTGAAAGAAGTCTGACTGAATTGGAATCAGAAAGAATGACTTTGTGACATTTGCCAGTCAATGGATGGATCTGGAGACTATCCTACTAAGTGAAATAAGCCAATCCCCCAAAACCAAAGGTTGAATGTTTTCTCTGATATGTGGAAAAGCTAACCCACAGTAAGGAGGTGGGAGGGGAAGAATACAATGAACTCAGAGGATTAGACAAAGGGGAATGAAGGGAAGGGAAGGGGGATAGGAAAAGAAAAGCGGTGGAATCTGACATAACTTCCCTAGTTACATACATGAGTACACCACAGTGAACCTTACCATGGTGTACATCCACAGACTGGGTCCTAATTAGAAGAGATACATTCCATGGTTGTATAATTATATCAAAATGGACTCTACTGCCATGTATAACTAAAAGGAACCAATAAAATATTTTTTTAAAATTTTTAAAAAGCACAATTTAAAAGTCATTTCAAGTAGTGCTGTTTGTCAAGTACATGTGTTTCCATGTTATCTGAAAATTACTGATGTCAAAGTAAATTACTCTATGTAACAGAAAAAAAAAGAAATACAGGTTCTCCAAAGGTCTACTGTAATAAATATAAATACCATATCACAATGTAATATAATGCAATAGGCATGTTAATCACACAAAAGGTCACACTTAAGTTGTAATGCAAAATTGTGAGGTTTTTTTTTTTTTTGCAGATTGACACGTTTTATGATAATCCTCTCTTAAAGCAAGTTAACATAGTCAAGAGTTTTTCAGAGTTTTAAGCCATTGAAAGGGTAAAAATGAATGGTTTGTCGAACATTCATATATTTTTGTAGTAGAAACATAAATCTTAGATTCCCTTACTAAGAAAAACCCAAAAGGCAATGCTTTCATTAAATAAGATTATAAAACTAAAATTAAAGGGTTATGATTATTCACTGAATTGCCTTCTGGGCATTTTAAAATGTGATGTAAAAGAAAAAGATGTAAGTTTCTATCAGAACAGTTCAAATCCAGGTTGTGCTGCTAACCAAGAGTCACATAGACCTCTTACCCAACCTCCTGGACCCTGGGTTTCCTCATCTGCACATATAAGTGTAATTTCTAATCCTCATTCTGTAGGTTGGAAATAAAGCATGGAGAAATTATAGTTTATATTGTTGGTGATCAATAAAAAGTTATCATTAAAGCTAACGGGAGAATTATGTGATCCTCAGTACACTGAACCTTGGTTTCTCAGGAACTAGGATGGGGATGCACAACCTTCTGCAGTAATGCCGACCCTTTTTTATTTATTCTTCCCACCATTAGTTATTGAGAGTTGTTGTCAGACAAGTCTCCATGTTGGGCACTATTCAGGAATAAATCTATGGCCTCAGCCTGTGCATAGTCTAAAACAGCCTTAAATCAGGGATACACAGCCCACTTTTTAAGGTTTTCTTTTGTGCTTTGTAACTCCAACAACCTGTAAGCAACAACAGAGTCTATCATGCCATGCGTTATCCTGTCATCCTCCTTAGTCAGCCCAGACCTTCACACATGTGACCTTCCCTGATGGGGTGCATGTGGCCCTGTCCAGGGTCTCTCTGAGGAAGGTCCTCCCTTCAGATGTCCCCACTCCTCCTATTAGCGCATGCTGTCTGCACACCTCCCTCCTCCCCAGCCGCTTCCGTTTCTGCATGGGTGCCCAGCACAGATCTCCACAGCTGAGTCCTGGGATACCAGTCACTCTTATTTTTTGTACCAGGGAATGAGCTCAGGGACATTTAACCATTGGAACACACCCACAGCTTTGTTTAACATTTTATTTATGTAAAATTGTATTTATGTAAAATCGCTAAATTGCTGAGGCTGACTTTGAACTCTTGATCTTCCTGCCTCAGCCTCCCCAGCGTCTGGGATTACAGGTGTGCACCATTGTGCCTGGCCACTCACTCTTTAAAGTGGAGGAGCATGGGGGACAAGAGGCAAAAAAAAAAAAAAAGTCATTGAAAATATGATTGATTTGAGCCCCAAAACCTGTTTTTAAATGACTTAACCACCTCTGGTAAGGATCCTAATAGTACCTGGGAGAGTAAACATCCCTTCCCATACTCCCAGGGCTCATCAGCAAATAACTTTGTTTTTCACTTAGTTGTTTATTCTGGAAACATTTGGCAAGTCATTGTTTTGGGCCTCATCCCTGCCCTCAAAGTGCTCATGCCTGGTGACATGCAGACACGGAATCAGATCAGATATGGAACTGGATGGCCCAGCGGCACATTCGAGGAATCACAAAATTGGAAATGCAGGCCCTGAAGCCACACGGGAGCAACACCTGATCCCCTGAGGCCTCCAAGAGGGATCCACCAGGAGCACTTGCAAAACATGCTTCACACGCATGACCTGTGTTCGCCTGGGCTTCTACACACAAAGAAGAGGCCCTGCTGTCTCCTGGTCTGTGGAAACCACACAGGCAGGTTCTGAACATGGGGTGAACTATGTTTGCCACATGGAACTACAGCTCCACTTTTTTTCATTGTTATAAAAGAAAAAATCTGTTTCTAATGTGGAAATTAATACTGAGGGAAAATAGAGTTGGCTCCATTAACTTTGCTTCCTTCATAAAAAAGGAAAAAAAACGGTAATTTTACATGTATTAAAATTTCTTGATCTATGCCCATCCCTAAGAAACTCAGCTCAACCACATGGATCATTTTGGAGCTCCTTGAAATCCTACATTTTAGATATAATATCAGTTAATGATGGCAGCAGTGAAAAGCTGAGGCTAGAGTAGACATATTGTTAGCAATTTATCCATTTTGAAGAATTGGTCATTAAGTACAAAATTAAATCCATACATTTGAAAAAAGGGGGTTGTTTTTCATTGCCAGAAAACTTACCAACAAATAAAACACAGATACTTTATTATTTTTAGGATTATTACAATACACTATTGTTCTCACTGAAATGTCACACATTTCAAAAGCAATTTTGAATTGTCAAGAATCTTCTTCTCTTTCATACACAAACAGCTGCTAACTATTCATACTACTTCTGATAAAAACATGATTTTTTCTTTCAAATGTTAGCATTATTATACACCAGATTTTTTTCAAATAAGGCGGAATCATTTCTCAACCAAAAAACCACCCATAAAACTGTAATGATTCTAGTCAGAGACAAGCACTTTAAAATTACATATTTGCTTAGTAAATATACATTCATATGCCTCAGGTGAGACACTATTCGACAGTCTCATTTATACACAGCCTGTTTGGAGTGTGTACAACACACAGGCCCATTATGCCAGTCTGTTGATGAATAATTCCTAAATCTAATTGTTTCCATATTTTATACCTTATTAAGTAATAGCATTAAAACTGAAGTCCTCAAACATTTCCATTAGTAGGGTGTATATGCAAGGTAGATTACAATAAAAATTCCAAATGAGGAAGAAGACTGCACATGAATTTTTCTATAAGGCAAATTCAAGCTCTGTGACAGGCATTCTAGCCTCTGCCCTGGGAACAGATTGCAGCTCAACACATTAGACGCTGATGAAGAAAATCCCATTACGTTTAGGAACCTCACCCAGGGGTGAACCCCTCACAATGGCTGCAAAGTACACGTGTAATATTCCCTGTCAGGAGAGTTGACCTCTTCCAGGTGGATGGTGTTGAGATCCCTCCTGAGAACATGACCCTTGTCTCATGATTCGGGGTCCCATGAGGCTTACAGAGTTCTTTTCTGAAAGCAGCAGAGAAGGCATGACCTGAGTTGTCAAGAAGAAAAATGCGAAAGGAAACTCAGCTCTTGCTGTAAAGCGGGTCTCACTGGTTAACCAAGTGCCTTTCCACCGGGATTCAGCCTGCCTTGCTTGATTGGCAGCTACCTGCCTTTCTGGTCACGTCCCTGTCCTTGGTGTGCCCACTACTGATGCTGACCTTGAGCTCAGCCAACCTGTTCAGCCACTGGCTGGCCCATGCAGGACTCCACAGGACGGTGTGCCCACGCCAGCCTCTCACATCTCCCTTGTCTCCAGCCAGAACAATGGTCATTAAGTTAGACTTGGGCAATCAGGGGGCCCAAAGAGGGGACTGACATTGCAGATCTGCATGGCAGGAGGAAAGCAGAGTGTCCTCTCTGAGTCAGCAGAGCACTCACCCAGCTCGCCTGCTTAAAGATGAACGTGCTATGTATGAGCCAGAAAACACTCATTACCATTGATTCTGGTAGTTTCATAAAATAGCAATAAAAATTTCATAGAACACAATTTTAAAAATTGCTCCACAAAAGACTAAAGATTGCTTTTCATGTCACATAATATAGAGCAATATAAAAAGATAAGCACATGTGTGCATTGGTATGGATACTGGGCAACACAGCCACATGCACGGGCTGTGATAGATGCTCTAATTGCTCCTTATGGGCATCTGCTCACCCACTTTCCTTTGGGGATATTTTCCCCTAATCAAAATGAAATGTTTTGAACTTTAGTGAACACCAATTAAATTGAGTATCTAGGAAAGAACATTTGTGAAGCATTTGTAAAGCGTTTCACTTGAATGCCAAAAACCATGTTGGAACCTCTCCGGCAAGTGTGACGACTACCAGGAAGCCCTTTCCATCTTCAGATGTGTCTCCCTCCCTGAACCCTGACCAGGAAGCGCGTTCACTGCTCTGAGCTGGGTCGGGTTGGCAGGGTTGGTTCAGGTGTGTGCGTGCGGAGCCCAGGCACGTGGAAGCGTGGGGACAAGTGCGTGTGCTCTGCCTTGCTCCCCATCACCCGGAGGCAGGCAGGAGCTTTCTGTGGGTGAGAGTGTGGACAATGCCGTGAGCAGGGCAGCCACGGCCCAGCCTATGCAGTCAGACCCCACCCACAGAGTGGCCCTCCAGATGCCCAGCTGAGCAACAGTGATCACCTGAGAACAATCTCACTTCTATTAAAGGAGTTCTCCAGCCATTATCTGTGCCGCTCCTCCTTGCTCCCTGATCCTTACACGTTGGTCTCACCCCCTCCCCACGCTGCTTTAGCTGACCCAGGTCCTCTCACCACCTCCGCACGCAGCACCCAGCGCCTCCCCACGTACACACAGGGTTGTGTATGTGGGTTGTTCAAATTCACTTCAAGCCCACCGGACCTACGACCTCCTCTCGGTGATTTTGGTGTAAGTCAGCCCTCTCTGAGGCCTCTGCTCACTTTCTCCATGGAGCCCTTTCACTCTTCACTTGCTTTGAGTGGCCGTGTTTTCCCAGAGGGTGACCAGTTATTTAAGGCTGAGACTGTCACCTCTCCCTATGTCCATGAGATCCACAGCATCAGTGAACACTCGGGCCACAGAGAAGAGCCAGAGAAGGCCCTCCAGCTTCCTCCGACCCTCGACGTGCCCAGGAGGGTGTTCCTAAAGGCAGGGCTCCAGCACCCTCGGCAAAGGCTCTGTTCTTGAGAGAGGGCAGAGGGAGTGGAAGGGGCCGTCTTCACGTATGCCGTGGATATGAGCAGAGGTCCTTTATGTCACTTTTCAAGGTTTCTTAGGTCAGCACTTTTAAAAGGACCAGAGGGGGACTTGGAGCAAGTTGACGTCCTTCTTTTAAGTGAACCCCGGGTTGCAGGTTCCCCTTTAGGCTAATATGGAAAAACTGGTCTCTAGAGAAGTTCCTAAAATTGAAAACAGTCTTCAAGTGATCTAGACAAAGAGCCTCATAGTGAAATGTCCAGATTCACAAATGATATTAGATTATTTCCTCAAATTAAAGTCCCAAGCCTTGTGGGTCAATTACAGTGGTACTCATTGCTGGGATTTAGTTATCCACACACATTTGCTCACATCTGTGCTGAGAGATCAAAGGCACCGGCCGCCTGGGCTGACTGCAGAGGAAAGAAGCCTTGGGAGACCAGCGAGCGCAGCTCTGCAGAGAGGCGGAGGGGCACCGCCCGGACCTGGCTGCAGGTCTGAGCCATGAAGCGGGTGAGTCTGCCCTCCGTCTCCCTCTCCTCCTCTCAGTGAGGGATGGCAGATGTGCCAACAGCCTGAGGGATCCTACAGTCCTCTACTTTGGTGGCTCCTCTCCCGTGTCTCCGTGGGTACTACCCGCAGGGCGATATCGGCTTTCCTGCCCAGTTCTGCAAGGCCCGGGGTGCCGGAGACAGAGCGGGGCCTTCTGCCCAGAGAGTGGCCCTTTCTCTGGCCCTCGACCCATGAGGTCCCATTGGCTGTCAGAATCTCTCCTGTCTCCTTTGCCATCCCTTCCTCTCCTTCCGCTCATCCTCTCCCCCACCCCATCGTCCTGCTCAAATGGACATCTGCAGGGACGGCACAAAATGGAGCTCCAAGGCCACTCCGCTCCCCTGAGTGAGTGGGGAATGGGCAGCTCTTCATCACCAAGGCTCCTCTGGGGTGGCCCTTCTGTACTTTCACTCCCGTGCCCATCGTGGGATGTCCGTCCCACCTCTGCCACTTTCTGAAGACAGACCACTGTCTGAATTTCAGACCCTCAGAGGAAGAAGAGACTCTGATGCCCCCACGCAGGGGTCTGCCCAGGGGCCAGGCACACAGCCAGGCAGCCCCGACATGGTGTCTAAACACCTGCACCCCAGATGTCTTGTTAAGCCAAGGTTTTCTTTATATTGTGATAAACGTGTCCTATTTTATTGAGCACATCAGCACCCCTTGGCCCAACTTCACAAGTGTCGACAGCTAGTAAAACCCACTCACAGTATTCATTCCCTGCTTATGATCAGGCAGGAGCTAAACAAGTAATCAAACAGTATGGGATTCTGTCAGGGCTGGAAGCTGGGTGAGATATATAGGATAGTAATTAATGAGACCTGACTCCACTGAGCTTACAAAGATCAGGCACCAGGAAACAGGAGGTATGCAAGACTGTGCTAGGAATGCCTGGCCTTGTGGTCTGGAGTGTTTCTGAAGAAGCAACCCCCAGGGGACACCTGAGGCGGGAAGAAATCGGGGACAGGAGGCTGCAGAGGCTGTGTGGGAGGGTTTGTGGTGTGCTCCGGGGAGGTTGGCATGGCTCAGGAAGCAAGTAAAATGGCCTTGTGAGAGGGGGCTCCCAGGGTAGCAGGAAGCCAGGCTCCATTATTCCTCCTGGTTCATAGAGGCTCAGAAGATTTTAACCAGGGAAGTGCTGTGACTAGATCCGCAAGTTCTCAGTGTCACTCTCACCACTGGAGTGACTAGAGCAGGAGAAGGAAGGGAGGCGTGTGGTTGGGTGCTGAGGCCATCCAGCGAGCAGGCGGCCTGAGAAGTGAGGGGAGGAGGAGCTCACCCCACCTCCACCAGACTCTCCTCCCCAGATCTCCTTCCTTCCACCTCTCCTTTCAGACTCTCCGTCCACAGGGCCCTCATAACCTGGATCTGGTGTGAGCCAAGGTACTGGTTTGTTGGTCCACCCAATGCCACCAATCTTGGAACTCTCTCTTCCCTTTGATGTCACTATCCTCAGCCTGGCTGCAGAAGGGTCATGCCAGGAAATCCCCAAACTGATGCTCCAGTCCTCTGCATCTCTGCTTCTCTCCTCCTCAATGTGCTTCAGCCTGAAACCTCAGAACAGCCCTGAAACTCAGATCCTCAAAACATAGACGTGTGCACTGTGATTCCCTTTAGCACTTTCAGACTAAATATCAGGTTCATTGTTTTTAAATGAGGAAATCATATATAAGCTTCCAAGTGAAAGGTTCTGGGAAGTGATTTCAAATTTTTCTTTATGTTTGAGTTTAAAGGGGAAACAGAAAGCACTTATTGCCACAGCCCACCCCCAAATCACTTGGTAGGTACCACTGACCCTCATAACGGAGTGGCCAGCAGCCACTGTTACCTTTATTAACAGTTGAGAGGACTGAGTCACAAACACTGAGCCAGACATCCAAGGTCATTCAGCCATGAAAGAGCAAGGCTGGACTCACCAGGACCTTCAGACTACAGAAGGCAGCATGGCCGTGGTCAGCCCACCTCCGCTCAATGGTGCAGCCGTGTCTTACAGTTAATTCTTGGATTCTGAGTGTGTCTTGCACCCCTAGCATGAGCTCTTCTTCTGACTGGAGGTTTCCTTTCTGCCGTCTCCAGCCTCTCCCTCCCGTGCATGAGGAGCGTCCACCCTACATGCCAGGCACATAGGGGAGGAGGGGCGAGAACAGGAAGTACACCCTGAAGAGGTCTGCAGAGAGGGGAAGGAGAGCTGGGGTCACTAAGAGGAGGTGGACCCAGCGTGTGAGGGCCAAGGATGGCCCACCACCTCCCCTTCCCCCCACCCCTTTCCTCTTGGGTTGTGGCAGCTGCCCTGACTTGCTGCAGCGATGCCTCCTGATTCTGCCTCCTACTGCGGGTTGTTCACGTCCCATGTGTTCTCCTCTCAAAATGCGGACCTGATGCTCATACCGATGCTCACTTCCTCACCCTGCGGCATCCACCAGGGCGGACTCGGCCACACACAGAGCTGGTCTACCCAGGAAGCGAGGAGAGGGAAAGTGCTGGTCAGGGTTTACAGATGGGAAGCAGGACTTTATCAAGGACAGAGTGGGACATTTTTATGCCTGGGATTTAAGGGATGGAATTTCAGATTCTGATAAGTAGCTAAGCCATAGCAATTCAATCACCATTTATCAGCATGTTAACATAGTATGACCACCAGCAATCATAACAGAGTTGTTAGAATCGTAAGAATCATTCCCAGACACCGAGGACACTGATGTACATCTCTGGATCCCAATGTATAGGTGTTAATTAAGTTACTTGAATCAGGATATAGTGTGATGAGTGTGAAGAAATACCACCAAAATAAAAATCTCACATGAACCTGATGGGGGATATTTTGAGAGTGTCAAATTTATGACTTCATACATTTACATGAAGTTCAAGAATAAGCAAAGATTTATGATGGTAGATGTTAGAAAAGTGGACTGTTGACAGGAAACAGTCTCGAGGGAGATTTCAGGAATAATGGAAATGGTTCTTATTCTGACCTGTGTGGTCATCAACAGGCATAAAGATAGAAATGGAAAGATTTATTAAGTTGCTCTTGTAAGATCTGTGCATTTTGTGTCATGCAAATCCCGTCTATTTTAAGTGCTACAGAAGGTGATGCTGTTGCTGGCACAGTAGCAACTGACACAGCAAAAATAAAAGATCATAAAAGAACCTCAGGTGTGTGCACCTTAAGAAACTCAGACGTATCAGCTCATTCTGCATTATTCACTCATGCAAGGGCCCCTGACGGACAGCCACTCTACGTAGGTCAATGCATACTTATAAATGCTCTTAGTGATGTCCCAGCATGTGCTCTAAGGCGGTGTGGCAAGGGCAAAGGTAAGCTCCAACCAGTGCATCATTGAAGCCCAGCTCTCCAGCCTGGGCCATCTTCACCTGTGCATCCCCCGCAGAGCTTGGGAGAGGCTCCCCAGCTTTCACGGGGCTTCCTGAACCCTGAAGTAAGGACCCCTCTTGTAGCGGAGCTGGCTAGCAGATTTTAAAGAGTCGCTAAATCTCAAGACTCAGTGAAGATTACATTCAAGGAAGACAAGATGGACAAGAGGAAAACAAAATAAATAAAAAAATTTGATTCTGATCCAAGCTGGAAATGATGTGGGCTTGAAGGAGTCACTGTGGTGAGTGTGGCACAGACAGGAGGACCTGAGCGAGTGGTGACTTGGAGATTGATGGGAGTGGGAAATGGGAATGTTCCCGAGAAGGGAGAGGAGCCTGGCCAGCGGCATCAGGAACCCACAGTTTGTAGACAGTAGAGCTCTGGGGCGGGGGAGATACCAGGGTTACAGGTACAGTTGTGACCCTGTTGAGCACACACAGAGATGCCTGCAGTGAGTCCCAGGAATGCAGACCCCACAGGCACATACTAGAAGGAAAACGCTGCCAGGCCAGGGAAGGCCAGAGATCCAAGCCTGTCCCCAGGGAGCTCAGTCTACTTACAGCGCATCACACAGACACCTGTTGATAATCAAGTTAGTCTTAATTTCTTCCTCCACAGGTGTGGACACAAACTCAGCCACATTCATCTTTGCACATGGCTCTTCAACCAGGGCATTAAGAAAATGGCTCATGTGGATACAAATCAATGTGCGAGAGAAGCAGCGGTTTTGTTAATAAGTCCACTGCACAGTATTCTCTCCTTCCTCCCCCTTCTCCTGCGTTCTCACATCCAGCAAAAACACAAGGAGAGAAACAGTCAGGTCCTAACTTCTTTCTCTTTGCATCATTCCCATACTTTGAGTTACTGCTGGACTCTGGCAAGTTTCTCAGAACAATAAGTAAGTCCTAGAATACCTGGCATTTAGTGGGCCTTCAACAGTGGGTAACAAATTCAGATCCTGCGCACAGAACTTTATGTGCCCTGAGAGAGAGCAGCTGACACGGGATCAAGAGAGAACCGGACAGCGGCCGTGGTTCAGTTCATAAAGCATGGTCACCCAGGACTCACCCCTGAGGGCCAAGACTGAGCCACATGAGGAAATGCAGCTGGACTGCCCACTGTACCCAGTGGACAAAAGCAGGTAGAACAGCACAAATCAGAGCCTCCAGGACCAACTGAAAGATTCCTCGCTAATCCTGTCACTGAGTATGTCAGTCAGCTTTTTGTTGCTGACTAAAACACCTACAAGACAACTTAAAGGAGGAAAAGTTTATTTCGGCTCATGATCAGTTGTCCCATGTCCCTGGGCTTGAGGTGAAGCATCGTGGTGGAGGGCATGGTGAAGGGAAGCAGCTCACGGCAGCCAGAAAGCAGAGAGAGAGAGGCCAGGGACAAGATATCAACCCCTAAGAGACACCCTGGTGACCTCCCCGCTCCAGCCACACCCTGGCTGCCTGCAGCCACCACCCAGTATAGTAGTCCTTTCCAAGTATCAATCCACTAAGTGGATTAATTCACAGGTTAGATCGTAGCTTTCATGATCTGCTCAAGTCACCTCTGAATATTCCTGTGTTGTCTCACACATGAGCTTTCAGAGAACACCTGGCCCAACCGTAACACAGCCGTAAATCCAGGGACCATGAACAGGTTTTCTTTTTAAATGGCTCGTACATAAAAGACTTTCATTTGAAAATGTTGCTCTTTTAGTATTCAATTTAATAAATAGTTACTGAAGGACTATTGGGTGCCAAGCCTTCTTCTAATGGCTGATTAGAGTAAGATGAAAAATGTTACGTCCCATCTCCAAGGCACTCACAAGTTGGGGGAAGGAGGACAGCGCTGAACACCTCCACCTAAACACAGAGCACAACTGGGTAGGCCACGTCACGGTGTGCACGTGAGCAACAGAGACAGCGTGATCGTCCTGCACAGGGACACAGAGGCTGCCTTTGAACTGAGCGAGGAGGGTGCACAGAGTGGCCCAGATTGCAGTATGGAGGGAGAAAGACACATGATTTGCTTTTATGATAAATGATTGTCCAGTGTCAAGGTAGACGGTTGCAGATGAGGCATTTGAAAATGAGACCCAGAACAATGTGAATGCTTCTGGCAACCACTGATCTGCTTTCTGCCTCTTCAGATTTACCAGCTCTGGACATGTCAAGAAAAGGGAATCACACCGTATGTGGCCTTTGGGGTCTCTTCTCATGAAGTATGATGCCCCCCGCCATATCACACTGTCTTCACCACTCCTGCTTTGGAGTTATCTTGAAATCAAGATGCTTTGGTTCTATAACTTCTTTCTTGGTACGTTTTACGTAGTTGGGGTACCTTACATTTACACGCTAATTTAAAATTAAAATTGCCAGTTTCTACAAAAAGACCAGCTGAAATTTTAGTAGGGATTGCTTTTCATCTCCAGAGTAACCTGAGCCTCACGGCCATCTCTCCAATATAAACTCTTTCAATCCATTAACATAGAATGGCTTTCCACTTACCCAGGACTTCTTTAATTTCTTCAATGACACAAACAAAATGTGTTTTGTTTGATCACATATCATGTAAACCAGCACAGTCCATCTGTCAGTCCTATTTTTTGGTGTGGATTCCTTTTTGTATATGCAAGGGCATGTCGTCCGAGAGCAGGTAATTCTCCTTCTTATTTTCCACTCTGAATCTCTTATATTTTCTTGCCTCAGTGCCTTGGCTCCAACCTCTAGTAAATTAGTGCACTGCAAAAGTGAGTGCAGACATCCTGGACTGATTCCGGGACTCAGGGTTAAAGATTTATCAGATTGAGGAAATGTCTCTGTATTCCTAGTTTATCAAGTGTCTTTAAATTATAAAAATGTATTAGTTTTGCCTTATGCTTTTCCTGAGTCCATTGAAATGATCGTGTTGCTTTTATATTTTCCCTATTGAGAGGATGCACTATGTTAATTGGTTTCATCTGTTGAGCCAACCTTGAACTCCCACGTGATTCCAACCTGGCTGAGGGAACAAACCTTCAGATCCTTCAGGATTTGATTGCTAGTGTTTGGGTTAATCCTTTCCTTTTTAGAATCCTAAGAAACACTGTCTCTAGTCTTCTTGGAATGCTTTTGTCTGGGTTGAGTGCTGGGGGGATGTTGGCAGCAGAGAATGGATTGGGAAGTGTTCCTGCCCCTCAAGTGACACGAGGTGGTGAAGGTGGCATTACACACCAGAATTAACTTCAAGCACATAGCCAGCAGGGCATGCTAACCAGTCAGATGTCAAGAATCCGAAAGAAGGAACAAACAAAATGAGTTTTTGAGCATCTCAAACATATCCAGAAATGAGGCCACATTTAGATGCAACCCCTCATTTACATATCCCCAATGTTTTTACAGGCAGAATGTCACACCCAGAAAGATTATGCAGATTTTTCCAGACATACAAATGTGCCCTACTATATTCAGAAAAAGCTAAAAACAATTATTTTAATCAACTCGAGTTTAATGTTAACCATCCTAAGACAATGTGTCCGCTCTGCTTTCTTGACCTTACAGGTGTTCACAAACAGTCACACCTGCCTAAGCCAAAAACATTGTTTCACACCTGCAGAGAGGCTGACTTGATCTCTCTTGCCTCGATACATAAATACTGCAACACTGTCAAATGCAAAGTGCTCTTTCTTGCTCAGAGTCTTTGTGTTGGAACAATTCCCCCTCCTCTTCCAGTTTAACTTCAAGAATTAGTTCAGATAAAAATTAGCCTTTCTTGGTTTCTTTTCTCACTTTGCAGGGGAGGCAGAATCCGCTGACAGAGGAGCAGGAAAACAGAACATGTACCATTCCTGGCCTGTTACATTGCTCACAGCCTGAAAGGAGAGCGGGAATGTAACTGGAGAACGCTGTCAAGGACAGGACCATGACTCTGCTCTCCACACAATGGACCCACAGCTTCACACCTGAGAGATGGTTCTCCTTCCTCTGAGCTCCCTGCACTTCCATCAAGGACTGTCCAAGAACCTGTCATTTTAAAACCCATGTATCCATTTGCTTAGTGTCTCCTATGACCTCCGATTGGGCAAAGAGCACGTCTCGTCTGACATTTTAACCTAGCTAGAGACTTGGCACGTGCTAAATGTCAAATCAATAAAGAGTCAGTGACTTGGTATCTTTAAAATGAAGTCATTTCTGCTGAGACTGTGCAGAGAGTAACCACAACTCTCCCGCTGATGTCCACGCCCGAACATGCTGCTCCCGCAGGATCTGACCGTTGCCCGCTGGACCTTGGTTCGAGCGGACTGCTAGTTTTGTTCCGGTCTCACTGTGTTGTCCCCTTCCCATTCTTCCCTCTGGAGGATCCCTTTCCTCCCGGGGGTCCATTCAGTCACCCAGCAGTACTGTGCAAGGCGGGGTACGGTGAAGAGGACGTTGCCATGCCCGTCCCCAGCAGGTCCAGGAGGTCTGACTGGACAGGCACTGAGACTTGAGCATTATGGTCTGCATCATCCACTGGAGGAAGCCTCCAGCTGACCAAACCAGAAGGCTGAGAGGTGCAGCTACACTCACGTCTCCCCACACAGGAGCCACTGTCAGGGTGCACACACGCACACAAGACAACAAAAGAGGAGTAGGGGTCACCCGTCTCCTGGGGAGCCCCTTATCATAAAGCTAGAACCCAAGAACTCGGCAGAGAGGATTCTTCTGTTTCCCGCTTCTTGCCTGTTTTTTTAAAACAAGTGTTATGTCCCAAACCAACATCATAGAGCCACAGTGTGACCCCAGCTCTTCTCCATTACAAGCTGGAGCCTGTGGCCACTGCAGGTCTGAGCGGCACTCAGCTGGGCAGAGGATAGAGGTTCAGGTGGATCTGGAGCCGCGGCAGGACCGTGGCAAGGCGTCTTTCCAGCAGCCGCTAATTACTACCTCTCTTCATGGACAGGCACCCATGGTATTTATTCTGGTTTTATGCTTTTAAAATGGCCCTAAAAAAGCTTTCCTCATATGTGGCTCTCCAAAGACAGTAGTATTCAAATTTTACAGGGCTCTTGGTGAGGCAGATGGTAAAACATAAAAGTTGTTCTGATTTTAAATTGAACCGAATCCAATCCTGGCTACGTGTCATTTTCCTAGTAGTTCCAAATTAATTCCCATCTCATTTGTTTCACTGTGACTTCCAGTTTAGGACTTTTAAAGATGATTAATCTGATTCATTGAAGAGGGGCTTTTTGTCCAGGTCCTTTTTTGCCTCTTTCTGTGGAGCCACAGACAGGAGCCTGAGCCAGGCGTTTCCCGGGAAGGCTCTCGGGGTGGTGTGCTCGGGGCTCAGATTCTCTTGATTGGGAAAAATTAAATTATGGCCCCAAATTTTGACACTCGAATTAATATCTCTGTACTGGCTGACCCTCACCAGTGGGGCTGCCAAGCCACCCGACGCTCAGATCTCGGAAATGATACTTCAAATTCAGAGATGACATGAAATTGTTTTCAAAAATGATATATATGATACTTAATGAACATCTTTAATTTTTAAAGTTCCCATAAGAATTCATCACTGAAAACATTATGGCTTTTTGTCCACTGGGGACTTTCCTATTATCTCTTTTATTAAGATGAATCAGCTTAATTTTTAATTAAAGTGTCTGAAAATGAACTTCCACTTGACTTTTATTTATCTGGAGGGGAAAGCACACCCTAATGCAGACAAGGCGAAAGTAAAGGCAAAAGCTCTTGTCTTTTCTTTTTAGCACCGGCCAGGTCTGCGCACACAGTTCTCTCTTACGCCTCAAGGTCACCTCTTCCCTGTCAAGGCAGCTCTTGGCCATTTGCTTATCAGGGCCTCTGCCAGGCCCAGTTGCACTGGAGCCCAGAGGAAAGGGAACATAAAAGAAGGATTTACTCTGAAGTGCAAACGCAGCTGGATGTAAAGGCTTGGATGGTTCCCACGTAGGGCACCGTTGTCAGCATCTTCCCTGCAAACTGGAAATATTCCTTAGAGGACCTGTGCTCCCTGCACCAGGGCTCTATCTTACTGTGTCACCAGATGAGCCAACATGTTGCAGGTTGCAAGAGAATGACAGAAAAAAACCTTCCCCACATGCACTCGAGGTCCCGAGTAGCTCTAAGGAGTCCAGCAACAAATTTGTATCCCAGACCCACCCTTGAAAGGAAGAGCACCGGCGGTGGCTGGAGCAGGGGCAGCTTTGAGAGGGTGCTGGAAGGGGGAGCCTCCAGCTTCAGGGAGCTGGTGCACTGAAGCTCTCTGTGCATGAGCCAGTTGTCCCCAGGTCCTCATGCGCATCCCCTCCTTTAGTCTGCACCAAATCCCTGTGGAATATGCCAGCTATTTCCACCATGGTGTGGATGAAGAATCAGTGCCCAGAGAGGTCTGTATTCCCAATGGAACTGAGTGCAAGCCCTGGACATGACGGTCCATCTCTGAACATCAGAGCAGCTTCATTCCATGCACTCCCCTAGTGTCCTGAATTGCGCTGAAGGCCTTCTTTGTTAGAACATGATGTGAATCCTTTCATTTAAGGTACACAGTGTTCCCTGACCATGGGTGTGAACTCCTGCTTGAAGACGGAGTGCAACCTCATGAGGCTTCTACTCAAATAAGTGCTGATCTCCGCAGAACGATCTTCCATGTTCCTATATATTTGCATAGAAGCCAGGGGCCATCAAGGCCTGTCTCAGGCACAGAAAGGATTCGTGTTGGACTCAGTTCAGATTTACACATGTACAGATTTTACAATGTAAGACAAGGAGGGGAGTGGAATTCCCATGCAGGCACACAGCTGGGTCTTGGCTTCTGCTGTGCCTTGTTAGTCCTTCTCTGATCTCCCTCTAGTGACTTCAGCTAGTACTGCATCTACTCGTCAGCTGAAGAAGGCTTCAAAATTGATCCTTCCTTCATTCCCTCAGCTGCCTCCAGTGAGCACCTTGGGCCTCACAGCTGGCTAGTGTCTGTGACTGTGAACAGGACACTCGGGGTTCCTGCCCCGGGTTCGGGGGTCAGGAGTTAGCAGGAAGAGATGAGCTACCCGCTGGCCCCAGAGCGTTTTCCTTTCTGTGCCCCCATCTGTGTGCCCACTCCAGTACCCTCTCCCCAGCAAAGCCCGCCCTGAGCTCCTGATGTTGCAGAGTCCCCGCCAGAGCCAGGCTAGGCAGGAAAAGTGCCCATGGACAAAGACCAGGAGGAAGGGGAAGCATCCTTCTGGGGTGACGAAGTCAGGCTGGGCTGCTGAACCGCTCTATGCAACACTGAGGCAGCAAGGCAGGGTCTGTGGGGAGGGTCACCTGTCACCAGGGCTCAGAGATGAGACCCTTTCAATGCTCTTCCATAATTGAAGATAAAAATTTCTTCAAACCGAAAGGACATCTTTCATACATCATTCTCTGCATAGAGTGGGCAGATCAATTCAGCCATTTATCCAAGTTGTGCATGGATATATATGAGTGCACAGAGCATTAGTGAAAATACTAATGAGTAGGGTGAGATGAGAGAAGGACAGGAAAGATGGTTTAATGTAGGGAGTGTTCTGGCCTGTTTGGAGGAAGTGGATTCAAGATGAGATGTACACAATGAAGAAGTATTAGTTACAGAGAGAAAAGGTAAGCCCAGAACACCACTGTAGCATGTGGGAGTAAACACTGCAAGATTAGCTGAATCACACATCACACGGGACTGCGAATCCCAGTAGGAGTCTAAGCATTTCAGTCAATAGAGGGTTGCAAGTCTAAACACTGCCCAAGGCTACCTTGCATGACAAAAATGTTAATGGGAACCTTCCAAAGCAGTGATGGAAATGAAAATTAGAGTTTCCAGAAACCTGCAAAACTGAAAGTGATAATTACCAACCCTTAGAATTGCAAAGTACTGTGGGAAAGACCTGACTGGCTGAGGAGCAGCCTGATCATGGAGACGGTGACCATACTTGACCTTCCGAGATGGCCATGAGGGACAGCACCTGAAGATCAGAGAGCCGCGGGGAGAAGAGAGAGGAAAGGGTGAGCCCCACTGGGAACAGCTGCAAGTTAAAATCTGCAGGGGCATCGAGGCTGTGGAGCTGTGGCCAGGTGTGTACTGCATTGAGCTACTGACTGGCTTTGAAGAACAGGTGAGTCAAGTTCAGTCCCCAAAAGTTGCATGGGTTACAGAGGGGGTGTGGAGGGTCTTCCTTCCCTCCAACACTGCTGTACAGACGTCAGCACAAGGGACATTGGCATGTCGGGTACTGGAACATGGAGTAGGTCAGGTGAGCAGTACTCCCACTGGATGAACAAGGAGAGATGACTAAGACAGTCCCCTTGAACAAAGGTAATTACTGGGGGCACCCAGGGCCCTATGTAGTATGATCCTTTCACAGCATCCACATTATCTATGAGCCAATCCTTTAAGAAATGAAATAAACATATAACTGTGACACAGGACTATGATGAAGGACACAAGGCCACAGCTGCCTGTGGCCGAAACTTGCCAGGAATGGCTAATTTTCGACAGCATAGTGCACTGGTAATTCTTGGAAATTCAGGAATTTTTCCAGGTGGATTGAATATTTCAAAACTGCATTATCCTGGTGGGACATTCCAAATCCACACAGCCCTCTAGACATGAGCCAGTCCATCAGCCCATCCATGCAGCTACCCATGCATTCAATACGAAGCTGAGATGCCACATATTAGGTAGAAGTTCCAGGTGGAGAGACAGACATTACACCTGCCCAGGCCACCCAGGTGGCAAAGGAAGAGAAACAGTTGCAATCATGTGTAATAAGTGCTTACTTAAAACCCTGCAATAAAAAAAGAGTCAGGCAATAGAAGATTCACCAAATGTCAGAAAAAGTGAGCCATTACCCTAGAATGGATTCCATCCATAGACAGCAGGCTCCATTCCTCGGGGCTCTAGGGAAGGCTGAACATCGCGGTGGAGTATGTGGCAGAGGGAAGCAGTTCACATGACAATCAGGAGCGGCAGAGCAGAGAGACTTCACTCACCAGATACAAATATACAGCCCAAGCCACACCCGCTAGCTACCACTCAGTTAATCCCATCAGGGGGTTGGTTCACTGATGGGTTAAGGTTGTCACAACCCAGGCATTTCTTCTCTGAACGTCCTTGCATTGTCTCGCACATGAGCTTTTGGGGGACACCTCCCATCCACACCATCACAGTTTGTTTCCCCAGTGAGTTTTGTGGGCTACCTCCACTGTTGTTCACTCACCTCTGTTTTTGTCTTTACTTCCCTAGATACAATGATTTCCTCACCCGTTTTACTGCATTTCTCCTCCAAACAAGGTAGTATTTTAGCTCCCAAGCTCCCCCAAGGGAGCCTCAGTTTCTTGATACAGGGTCATCTTTTCATCTAAATATCCCCAGCATTTCTTATTAGGCTACAGTATAGACATTCAACAAATGTATTGAGTGTTTGTTGTACCAGTTAAGCATCACTAGTTCTTAAGAAAAAAAAAATTGGAAAACGTATCTATTTAAGGTTTGTCTTAAAGAGAAGAAAATAGCTTCAGCACATCTGTGAAATGCAGGAGGACTCTTGATTAATGCTTTTGCCCATTACATCTGGTCTGATCACAGTCACCAAACCTCTAAATATAGCTAAATATACCCAGTGTCATGACAAATTGGGCAATCAAATGAACCCGCAGTGAGGGGAAACCAGCAAATTTATCCAAAGGAAGCTAAACAGGATTTAAAAGCACAGTAAGAGAGTATATTGCAGATTTTAAGACAGTGACCAATGCAAACATGGAAAGCTATCATCAGGCAAATTTTTTTGAATACTTTACATCAAAAAGAATGAACATCTACAAAGTCCAAAGTTGTAGATTCAGTAGATGAATAACATCCTGGATGGAGTCTGTGAATTTTTGCCACTATTGGCTTAATTTAGAAATAGAGTATAACTAATCTCAGAGCCAGTTAGCAATTCAGAACACATTGCTATGCCTATTAGGAAAAGCAGTCAATTTAATGCTTCAGAGATGGATTACAGCCTTTTAGGATGATGTAAATATGTCCAGGATTTCCTTAATGAGCAGAACTGGCTCTTCCCCTCCCCCGCCATCCGCAGCACAATCAGGACACAGAGCAAACCTTCTACCCTCAGCTACTCCTTAGGCAAGATCAGCATTTCACAGTGTTTCACAGTAGCCTCCAAGAATACACCTTTTATAACAAAGAGCAGATCCTCCAGGCGTTAGTTTAGACTCTGAGTGTAAATTCCCATTAGTGATGGTTTCTGGTGGGCCCTTCCTTTATTTTCAGAGTGTGCTTAGTCCATCAGGCTTTGGAAACAAGAAGAAAACCCAACAGGAGACTTCCCGCTTCTGTCTCTAGCTATGCTCCTGCAACTGAGGGTAGGGCTTTTCTACAACTGCTCCACCACTCAGCCCAAAGTGTCGCATTCTCTCTAATTTTGCTCTAGATTTAGGAGAAAATTTTTAGTCAATAAGAGAAGGATTCAAGAGAAGAGAGAGAAAGTGGTTTAAGAACAGAAGTTCTAAAAATAATGAATCACTTCAAGGAACAAAATATTTGTCCAGAATATTAGGAGGCTAAACCATCCATTTGTAATGTGGCCTTATTTAATATTACAAAGTCACATCAGAATGATTTCTCAAAACCTGACTCGAGGCCTAAGTTACAAATAACATGATTTTCACCACAGTTTTATGTTTCCACTTACTAGTAACATGTTCTATGATGATTTTATTTTTTTTTTTTTAATTAATGGGGCTGCCATTAATATAATGGTTGCTAAGGTTCAAAGTATTTTCACTTCAAAGTACTTGATGATGGTGTATAATTAAAACAGGTTTTAGGACATTTGTGTTGCATGGGTTTTAGAAAGCTTTCTAATCTTCTACTTTCTCATAGTCCAGAAATCTAACAATTTAGTTGCAGTGATACAAGAGACACAAATCTCCAAAAAGTACTCAGTGACTGGATGGAAGCCCACACAACTGTCTTTGACCCATCTGTCAAGAAAGTGGTACTCTTTTTATAAGGCTTTGGTGTGTGAACCCAGCCTGCTGAGTTCAAAGTCACACAGGAACCCTTCAAGCAGAAAAGATATGCATTCCATCTTTACCCTCTCCATATTTCTTTCCATAAAGGAAGGGGAAAAAATGATCATGGTGAAAATGTAGTAAAATATTACCATTTAATAAGACCTGCTAAAACTATAAAGTTGAGATAGTTGATTTACTTATTAAAAAAAACATTGTAAAATAAATAAATGGTGAAACTGTCAAGCAAGACTGATTTCACTATCAGGGCTCTGCCATGGGCTACATTTATGCAATTTCCCATAAGCAACTATAAATCGAAAGAAAACAGGGGCTGCCGTTAATATAATGGTTGCTAAGGTTCAAAGTATTTTCACTTCAAAGTACTTGAATTTCCAACAGAAAGTCAAATCACCCCGCCAGGACAGTAAGTCTAATGTAGTTTTTTCCCCTACTGTTCATTTACTTTTCCAGTTTTGCTTCTCTCCCAGGGAGCTATTTTTAAACATAGTAAATTCTATAGTAGCAAAAATTTCTAAAGATGATAGATGGAACTTAAAACAAAGGCTGAGCTTTCTGAGTGCATAAGGGTCAACAGCAGTAGTATTAATAGTACAACTTTAACAAAAGAAAGCCATTGGCTGCTTGCAAGGTGCTGGGCACTGTTCCGTGAACGCTTGGTATGCCAGGAGCAGAGAGAAGCATAATTACCCACATGTCCTACAGGAGGCTGTAGTCCAGATACATTCAGTACATTAAGCAATGCCAGAGATCACTAAGTATCAGAGCCAAAATATAAACTCAGCTCTGACTGATGTTTTTGCAAACCTTATTTCTATGCTTTTTTTATTGGTGCTTTATAATTGTAAATAACCATGGAATTTATTGTTCCATTTTCGCACATGGACACAATGTAACAATATAATTTGGTCAATATCACTCCCCAGCACTGTTCCCATCCCTCCTATCTCCACCCTCACCTGTCCATCTCCTCTGTTCCACTGATCCCCCTCTGATTTTCTTCAGATCCTCACCCAACCTTTCTTTTCCTTTTTCCTATCTTCCACATTTGAGAGAAAACATACAACACTTGACATTCTGAATTTGGCTTATTTTGCACAACATAATGGTGTCTAGTTCCATCAGTTTTTTTGCAAATTACATCATTTTATTTTTCTTCATGGATGAATGAAACTCCGTGGTGTATATATACCACATTTTCTTTATCCATTCACCCACTGATGGACACCTAGGTTGGTTCCATAGTTTGGCTGTTGTGAATTGTGGGCTACAAATATCGTTATGCATGTATCACTATATAGTATGATGACTTTAATTCTTTTGTGTAAATACCAGGGAGTGGTATAGCTGGGTCATATGGTGGTTCCGTGCCTAGTCTTTTGAGGTGCCTCCATACTGATTTCCATAGTATTTGTACTAATTTAAAATTCCATTTTTTTAAAAAATTTTATTCTTGGTTGTTCAAAACATTACATAGTTCTTGATATATCATATTTCACACTTTGATTCAAGTGGGTTATGAACTCCCATTTTTACCCCATATACAGATTGCAGCAACTGTATGAAAGTGTTCCTTTTTCTCCACATTCTCTTCAGCATTTATCATTGTATTCCTCATGACTGCCATTTGACTAGTGTAAAATGAAATCTCATTATAATTTTGATTTGAATTTCCCTAATTGCTAATGATGTTGAACATACTTTCATGTATTTGTTGGCCATTGGTATTTATTCTTTTGAGAATTATCTGTTTAATTCACTTATCCATTTATTACTTGGGTTGAATTTTTGGTGTAAAGTTTTTTGAGTTCTTTATATATTCTAGATATAGATCCTCTGTCAGAAGAGTAGCTAGCCAAGACTTTCTCCCATTCTGTAGGTTCTTCACATTCCTAACTCTTTCCTTTGCTGTGCAGAAGCTTTTTAATTTCATATCATTGCATGTATTAATACTCATTATTTCCTGAGCTTTGGGATCCTGTTGACAGAGTTGTTGCCTGGGCCTATATGCCATACTGATGATGACCTACGTTTTCTTCAAGGACTTGCATAGTTTCTGGTCTAACTCCTAGGTCCTTGATCCATTCTTAATTAAATTTTGTGCAGAGTGAGAGATAGGGTCTTGTTTCATTCTTCCACATGTGGATAACCAGTTTTCCCATCACCATTTGTTTATAAGGCTGTGTTTTCTCTGATGAATGTTTTTGGCAACCTTGTCAAGGATCAGATGACTCTGTCTGTTGAGTTTGTCTCTGAGTCTTCTAGTCTGTACCATTGATCTATGTGTCTGTTTTTAACTATACAGTTTTTGTTACTCTAGATTTAGTATAATGTAAAGTCAGGTATTATGATGCCTCCAGAATTTTTTTTTTTTTTGGCTTAGAATTCATTCCATTGGTTATTCTGGATCTTTAAATTGTCCAAATGAATTTAGGATTGTGTTTTCTAGTTCTGTGAAGAATGTCATGGGATTTTTATGGGGATTGCATTTGAATCTGTATATTACTTTTGGATATGAGTGATTAGTGGCTTCATAGAATGAATTTGGAAGTATTCCATCCCTTTCTACTTTATAGAATAATTTGAGGAGTGTTGGCACTAATTCCTTTTTAAATGTTTGGTAAAATTCAGCTGAGAATTTATCTGGTCTTGGGCTTTGGAAGTTTTTTTTTATTTTCCCTGCTTCAATTTCATTACAAATTATTGGTCTCTTTAGATTTTCTATGTCCCCTTGATTCAGTCTTGGCACATCATATTAGTCTAGAAATATGTTCATTTCTTCTAGGTCTTCCAACTTATTGGAGTATGTTTTCAAAATTGTCCCTAATGATCCACTGAATTTCTGTGTTTTCTATGGTGATTTCTCTTTTTTCATTCATGATTTTATTAATTTGGGTGTTCTATCTTTTTCTTTTAGTAGTTTGACTAAGGACTTATCAATCTTGTTTATCTTTTCAAAGGACCAATTCTTTGGTTTCCTTGACTCTTTGTATTTTCAAGCTCATTGATTTGGACTCTCATCTTAATTATTTCCTTCCTTCTACTGATTTTTGAATTGGTTTGTTCTTTTTCAAGAGTCATGCAATGCATCATTAAGTTGTTTATTTGGGATCTTTCTGATTTTTTGATGTAGCCCTCAGAGCTATAAACTTGCCTCTTAGACCTGCCTTTTTAGCAGCCCAAGAGGTTCTGGGTGTGGTATTCCTATACTCAGTTGAGCCTAAAAAATTTTAAATGTCCCTCTTGATTTCTTCTATGACAGATTCATCATTCAAAAGAGTATTGTTCAGTTTCCATGTGTTTATATAGTTTCTGTAGGGTTTTATCTTGTTAATTTCTATTTTTTTTCCATTTTGATCTTATAAGATGCAAGATACTAAATCATTTTTAAAAATATTTGTTAAAAATTGCT
Organism: Callospermophilus lateralis; assembly: GCF_048772815.1. Taxonomy (NCBI): domain Eukaryota; kingdom Metazoa; phylum Chordata; class Mammalia; order Rodentia; family Sciuridae; genus Callospermophilus; species Callospermophilus lateralis. Next base: position 108,016,412 of record NC_135316.1, on the reverse strand, counting down.
TTGTGGCATAATATATGGTCTATTTTGGAAAGGATTTCATGAGATGCTGAGAAGAATATCTCTTCAGCTATTTGGGGATGAAATATTCCATAGATTCTGTTCAGCTCATTTGATGTGTAATATTTTTCAGGTACAAGGAGTCTTTACTGAGTTTATGTCTGGATGACCTATTAAATGATGAGAAAGATGTGTTGAAATCACCCAGTATTATTGTATTATTTTCTATGTGAGTCTTAAATTTGAGTAGTGTCTCTTTTATGTACTTAATTGCACCTTCATCCAGGGCATAAATACTTATTATTCTTATAATTTCTAATTAGATGATTCCCTTCACAAGTGTTTCTTTGTTTCTTCTCATTGATTTTGGTGTGAAGTCCACTTGTCAGATATGCGAGTAGCTACTCCTGCTTGTTCTCAGGCTCCATTTGAATGATGTATCAATTACCATCCTTCACTTTCAGCCTGTGACCATCTTTGTCTCTAAGAAGTGTCTCTTGCAAACAACATATCATTGGTTCTTATTTTTTAGTTCATTCTTCCAACCTATGTCTTTTAATTGGAGATTTGAAATCATTTACATGTAATGTTATACTAGATGTTTATTACTCCCTGCCATTTTGATTTATTTTTAATATTTAATTTGGTCTTTTTTCTCATGTTCTTAGCTATTCTTCAAATGCAATCTGTTCATTTGAGAGCTCCAGGATTTGTTTTTTATTTCTTCTGTGTGAAGTGTTTAAGTTTTGTGGTGCTGGTTTAGTTGTCATGAATTCTCTTAGTTTCTGCTTGCCTTCAAAGGTTTTTATTTCATCTTTGATTTTGAAGGATATCTTTGCTGGATATAGTTGCCTTGGTTGACAGTTATTTCCCTTCAGGACTTGATATGCGTCATTCCAAGCCCAGAGCCTCCTAGCTTTTAGAATTTGTGCTGAGAAATCAGAAATGATTCTGTTTGGCTTGCCTCCAAATGTGACCTGAGATTTTTCTCTTGAGGCTTTTAAAATTCTATCTATCTTTGTTCTGTATTAGGCATTTAATTATAATATGTCATGTAGAAGTTTTTTTTTCCCCCAAATGATGTCTATTTGGTGTTCTGAATGATCTTTTGTCTGCATGACCATCTCATTTGGAAGGTTTAAAAGTTTTTGTTATTATCTCCCTGAAAATGTTGTCCATACAATGAGCTTACGTCTTATCACCTTCCTCGTTTACAATGATTCTTAAATTTGGTCTCTCAGTGTTGTCTCAGAGTTCTTGCATATTTTGATCATGGTTTTTCTTTTCTTTTCTTGTGATAATAGGGAAATTTTTGTTTGTTTGTTTGTGACAGGGATTGAACCCAGTGAGCCTTTACCACTGAGACATATCTCTAGTCCTTTTTGTTTTCATTTTGAGATAGGGTCTCACTAAGTTTCATAGGGCCTCACTAAGTTGCTGAGGCTGGCCTCAAATTTACAATCCTCCTGCCTCAGTCTCCTGAGTCACTGGGATTACAAGCATCCACCACCGTGCCCAGCTTCCTTATTTTCTTTTCTTTTATGTTGTCTGAATGTTCAGGCTAGCCACTTTGTCTTCTAATCCTGAGATTCGGTCTTCAGTATAGTCCACTCTATTAAAGAGACTTTCAACTGAACATTTCATTTGATTTATTGTCTTTCATTTCCAAGATTTCCGTTGGTTCTTTTTCAGTATTTCTATCTCCTTATTAAATTTCTCATTCATATACTGTACTGATTTCCATAATTCACTCAGTTTTTTTTCTGCATTCTCTTAGAATTCATCGTTAACTACTTTTATAATGATTCTTTTGAACTTTTTTATCTGACATTTCATCTCTTTCCATATGTTTGGGGTCATTTGAGTTAATTTGTCCCCTCACCAAGTCCAAACGTGAATGAGAACCTGCCATGTGTGCATGCTCTCCCACGTGCTCTGGTCTTGACCTGGGATGGCACTTGGCTGACAGATTCACAGCCTTGGTGGGCATGCCCCTGCCTTCCCAAGGCACTTATGGAGAAGAAATATTTATTCAAGGAGCAAATGAAGTGCAGATAATTTTCAACATTCCAGTTGTCTGTGACACCTGTTTTCTGCACTTGACCTTAAAGCAGTGGACCTGTCGACCAAGTGATATGGTCTTCCATTCCAGTGGGTCAGGACAGCATGAGTGTACACCACACGTGTCCTTGGCCACAAGCAAAGTCAACACGTGCGTGACCACTCCTCCCTATCCCACCCTTAGCGCCCTTCTCCCCTATGAAACAGCAGGTCCACCAGTGAAGGAGGGCCATTTTCAGCTCCCACATGACAGGATCAGTGAAGAACAACCCAGCAAACAGTCTCAGACCACCACTTGAACAAAAACCCTTACAAACATATTTTTCCACTGCGGAAGAGAATTTCACTTTTGGATCATTCTATAAATTTGGAATTTTTGAAAATTAGGAACATACAAAATCTTTTCAGACTACTTAACACAAATGAAAATTTTACTACTCCTTTGTCAGAGATGAGAAACTTGTACTTCAGTAAAACAAATTTATTTCTACTTTATCAGCATTTAGCAAAAATTCATAAAAAATCACAACTCAGAAAAATGTACATATATTCTAAAATTTCTGTGAGTTTGCACAGAATCCTGTTCTACCTTTGATCCTCTCTCCCTTCCCTCCGTCACTCCAGTGTTTGTTTTGTGGACTGCCTGATGCTCAGTCCCTTGGAGGCAGGGCTCTGTATTAATCGTTCCTTGCCTTACTCACGATGCCTGGTTTGTGGCAGGTGCTCAACACAGATTTGCAGAGTAAAATCTGACAGTAGCACTGTTGCTGACCACCACCAACAACCATCCTGAATGTGCTAATGACAGGTCACCCGCACAGAAGAGCCACCTACAGGCATTTCCAGGCGGACAGTGTGGTCCTGGGTCAGGGAGTAGCAGAGCTGCAGGGAGAAGCTTTCTAGGGCTGGCAGGAAGCACCATCTCTGGCTGTGCCTCCCTGTTTCTAAATACACCTATACGGTTTCCCGAATATAAATAGTATGGGCTGCTTTCCCATTTTGAAACCATTCCATAAATATGGGACCGTTAACTATCGTTACGCAACACAGTGTAAAGTTATCCATCTTGACCAGAACCACACAGAACGTGCATTTTTGCAAGTTCTAAAATAATAGCATATTGTCAACTCCAAGTGCTTCAAGCTGATCACAGAAAGGGAAGGTGGACGCAGGTGGGAAAGCAGAGCCGGATGGCAGGGCAAGAGAGGGCAGGAGAAATGACGGCCGCATTTTATAGAACAGGGCAACAGGAAGCATCATCTCTGGTTGGTAAAACGAGGTTAAGAGTTTTTTTTACTTTGTTTTATCTTGTATTAGTGAGTTATATATATATATAACTGTGGGTTCATTCTAACAAAATTATGCACTCACGGAACATGATCAACTCCGTTTCAGTCCCAGTAGCCCCTTTCCTCCCCTCCCCTCCTCCCTCTTCGTATCTCTCCTTCCTCTACTGACCTTCCTCTCACCCCATGGTTGGCTTATTTCTCACTGGTGTTCTACATACACATCGTGTGGACGCACCATGGTGTGCTCAGATCCACACGCAGCACGACTTTGTGAAACCCGCTCTGCATTTCCCTGCTTTCCTGGCCCTCCTCACTCTCTCCCCCTCTTCTTCTCCACTGAGCTTCCCCGATCTTCATGATATCCCATCCCCCTCCCCTTATTTTGCTCAAACTTCCACAAATGAGAGGAAGCATCCTACCCTTGATTTTCCCTTCTCTCTCACCCTGCACAAAAGTCAAATCAAAGTGAATCAAAGACTTTGAATTTAGACCATGAATGTTGCAACAGAGGGTCAGCTCTTCTTCATATTGGTGCAGGCACCAACTTCCTTAACAAGACCCTAGATTCAAGACATAAAACCAAAAGAAACAACAAGTGGGATGCCATTAAATTAAAAAGCTTTGGCACAGCAAAGGAGTGATTTATACTGTGAAGAGAGAGCCTGCAGAATGGGAGAAGATCTTTGCCAGCTACTCTTCTGACAAGGGATTAATATCCAAAATATATAAAGAACTAAAAAAACCCAATGCTAAAAAATGTCAATAAATGGGAAAAGAACTAAACAGACATTCTCAAAAGAAGAAACACAAATGGCCAGGAAATATATGAAAAATGTACAGCATCTCTAGCAATTAGGGAAATATTTGCAAATCAAAACTACACTAAGATTTTATCTCACTCCACTCAGAATGGCAATTATCAACAACATGAATAATAAAAGCTGGCAAGGATGTGGGGGGAAAGGCACACTAATACATTGTTAGTGGGACTGTGAATGAATATAACCACTGTGAAAATCAGAATGGAGATTCCTAAAAAATAAAATACAGACATATGACCCAGCTAACCCACTCCTCGGTATATATCCAAAAGAACCAAAGTCAGCATACTATAGTGACCCAGGCGTATGAACGATGACAGCAGTGTAATTCACAACAGATTATGGAATCAACCCTGATGCCCATCAACAGATGAATGGGTGAAGAAGATGGGTATATATACCCAAGGCATTTTACTCAGCAATACAGAAGAATGGAATGATGGCATTTGCTGGTAAGTGGGTGGATGGAACTGAGAACATCATGCTAAGTGAAATAAGTATCTGTTTTTGAAGTTCCAAAGGCAACAGGAAGGAGAAAAAGTAAAAGTCGTACGTATACTCCACAGAGGGGTGACGGAGATGGGGAGGAGCCTCAGTGGAGAAGCGGGAGGAGCTGTGCCTGAGGATAGGGTTTCAGCCCTGGTCTTGAGAAAGTGATTATACACTATTTAGGGATTTGGAGGAAAATCCTCATTGAAGATCTGGACACAGAATATTTTAAATGTTTTACCTCAGGTACAAATCTAGATGAGGATTTCACGGGGCAAAGAGATTGTAGGTTTTCATTAGGAACTTCAGCATCCTTTAGTTTAGTTCAACTGTGTATACCTATCACTTTGAAAGAAGCACATTTTTAAGTGAGCAACAAAAATGTCTAACTGATGAATTTGTTATAAGATGCAATGATCTGATGCATAAAAGAAGTAACAGTCTCACTTACAGGAAGCATGCATAAATGGTGACTTTTTTTTTTTAAGTCACCATCAAGGTTGAAAGACTTAGGCACTCTAAATACGATCCTACAAAGATTATACCATGTTTTGTTAAAATATGATATATGAGAAGACGTCATGTCTTGTAAGAAATGAGTGCAGATTTTCTATTGTGTTATGTACACTATTCTGTTTTTTTGTTCTTGATTTGTAAAAATTGTTATTTTCTACTATGAGCTTCAATCTTGGATCACACATAAGAATTTGCCTAAGCATTTATAACTGAGAAAGTCACCTTCTCTATTTGTCTTTCACAACTTTACCATTATTTACTCTTCATGAAAGAGTTCCAGAATTTGGAATTTTCTCATTTTGTTTTAATTTTTGCTTTAATTATATCTAAAAATTTGGGGGAGACAGGACCGGGGATTAAACTCAGGGGCCCTCTACCACTGAGCCTGTCCCGAACCCTATTTTATGTTTTAATTAGAAACAGGGTTTCACTGAGTTGCTCAGTGCCTTGCCATTGCTGAGGCTGGCTTTATACTCATGATCCTCCTGCCTCAGCCTGCTGAGCCACTGGGATTACAGGTGTGCACCACCATGCCTGGCTAGATATAAAATTTTAAATCAATTGATTGCATTAGGCTGAACCAAGTCTATAGGAAAGCAAAACAAACAAACAAACAAAACAACAACAAAGAAAAACATTCCATACTGAAATAGACACACGCTGAAGTTGAAGTAAGGGAATTAAAATTCACTTGCAGAATACGCAGGGTTAATTCTGCACGGGTTTCTCCTGCTGTCCTAGGAGGAAGCCTGGACTGGTGCTGACCCGCTTACCACAATGTGGGCCAGAGGCCCCACCGGGAGGGAGGTAGAAGCTTGGGAGTCTCTGCTGTCCCTAGGGCCCCTGCAAGCAGATCTGCCCATGCCAGCCACCCCTCCCCACACCCAGGCCCCTCCCTGTAAGTCAGTCTGACTTTAAAGCAGAGAAGCTCTGGTTGCTGAAAGGCAGCCCTGCCGCGGTTGCCACTGATCTTCTGTGACTGGAGTGCAGCTCTTTAATTAACAGGAGACTCCTCCCTCAGCTCAAGGTAGAAACAGAAGCTTGAATTTGTGCAGCGCTGACTCGGGCACCTCTTCCATGTGAGAAAGACCCGAAGAAGCCAGTGTGAGGAACTCAAAATCACTGCACTGAACACCATTGAAGGTTCACGGTAAGAGGACGTCACAGGGCACAGGGTGAACTGGGGAGGCGCAGGCAGAGGCAGGGGAGACTGGCAAGTACCAGCTTTGTGTAGCAGAAGGACCAGAGAACACTCGGGGCCAAGTCCTGGGTGTGGGTCAAGCTCTCCTGGCAGGTGCAGGGGCTGGAGGGCACAGTGGCTAGACTGCCAGGAGGCAGGGGCAGCCCGGCTAGTCACCAGTGCTGCGTCAGCTGTCTTGGCCAGCTAGGAATGTGATCTTCTAATATCAAACTGTCTGGGAGGCAAGCTCAAGGGCAAGCTCTGAGTTGGACTCCTCCTAAGACCCATCCGACCAGTGTTCCCCTAGTCACGTGGGGGAGGATTTCAACTGATTCCATTAATTCATTCAACTCTGTGGAATAAATTAAGTAAGCCTAATACTCCTATGAAAACTGGAGCAAAACTCATAAAGGCAATGTGGTTCCTGAACTTGCAATCTGGACATTCCATGCTCTGTTACTGGTCAATGAAACAAAAATCTACCTGTGAAACAATCAAAGCTGGTTTAAAATTAGGAGAGAAGGAGTACAGAAAGAACAAATTCTCAGCAGAAGTCAGAATTTTGACACTTTTATTTCTAAGAACCCTGCCAGCCAAAATCCCCATGAATTATACAGGCTGAATATATTTTAAGAAAGTTCAAAGACAGGAGAGGAATCAGTTAAATTTTTTAGATGTACAATCCAGAATTCACCGTACCTACCTTTCAGCAGAAGCAATTCATGACTGGTCATAAAGTAGCAAGAAAATTTCCCTCTCCCTCCACCTGGAACGCGCCCCAGCTCACAGCACCCTCAAGATCTCTATTGAGAAGAGCCCTCACTAGTGCTTCCCCTGCAGGCGCACGAGCTCCCGCCGGAATGCTCCTGGGGGCTCACCACCGTCCTGGATCAGGAGGGCTATGGCACAAGACCTGTCACTTGCTCAGCAGCACTGGCGGGAAGGGCTGAGAGAACTGATCCCGCTCCAGGGACTACAACAAAGGAGGCATTGAAGTGCCCATGGGTAGAGTTCTAGGGTTTTCTGAAAGTCCAGAGCCAAAGTGACCCTTCAGGGGAAGAGGAGCTTGGGGAATTCCAGGGTCAGCAAACTGGAGCCAATGCACCCACACAGCCTCCGAAATATTTGTTAGAAGATGGCAGAGAGCAAATCTCCTGGCCAGCGAGGAGAGCGGCTGCAGAGCTGGGACACCAGCGGGGCTCAGGATGAGCTCTGCTGGGGACGGCGGAGGGAATCTCACCCAGGCGGGAAAGAACGTCCATGTGTTGGCCAAGACCCCAGACACCTGAGGCGGAGCCTGGGAGGTCACAGGGCGAGAGGATGCTCTCCCCAGGCCACAGTGGGGCACCGCAGAATGGGTCCTGCAGGGCTCGGGCTTGTGTTGAGTGATTCAGGACTGGGTTCGAGGAAGCAGGGATTTCTGAAGACTGATGCCGTCAGTCTTGGACATTGGATTCATTCTCTGGGGGTTTTAAGGAGGATTACGTCTAAAGCAGGTAGACAAGAGCTGCTAAGGCTGTATTTCTCCCTTTAAAACATATAGGAAGGGGTACGGTGGTACATGCATCTTCAGAGGCTGAGACAGGAGGATCGCGAGTTCAAAGCCAGCCCCAGCAAAAGTGAGGCACTCAGCATTTCAGTCTCTAAATAAAATACAGAATATGGCTGGGAATGTGGCTGAGTGGTTGAGGGACCCTGAGTTCAATTCCTGGAACCCCCCACCACTAAAAAAAAACATTAAAAATTAAATAAAATATACAGGAAAATGATTTATCTATGGAGCTCCAGAGTGTGAAGACTAGATCGAACACTTTGCCATGAATGGAGTCTCAAGTGTGTCCAGGGCAAGGAGGCTGGAGCCTCTGCAGGCCACAGGCCCAGGCCTGCATCTCCCCGGGCACTCACTCCCAGGGCCCATACAGAGTGTATGTCAGCTCTGCCAGCCCAGCCTGCCCCCTGCGACTTTATGCAGGTGAAATTACACTAGCATGGAAACACACGTTGGATCTTTACCTGCTCTAGAACAGTCTCTTGTAGGTTTTAGCTCAGTGTGCTATGTTCACACTGCGTAACTCAGGATGAGTGCTCCTGTGAGAACTGCCAGCCCCTTTCCTAAGACTCGGAGTCTCCCCTCCTTAGCGACTCTCCCCGTGTTCACGGGCAGCAAGACAGACAACCCTGGGTCACAGGGACACTGAACCACTGGTGCCTTTGTGGTGTTCACAGGATCAGCCGCACAAGGTGCATCAGATAGGGCAGCTAAGGTGAGGACAGAGGGCATCTGATCTTCAAGGAATGTTGTAATTTTCATGGGAAAGAGTACAATGTCCTGTGAATTCTAAGAAATAAGGACATAAGCATTTCCACTTCCAGAGCAGCAAGGTGGCTTTGCTGTTTATTAGAAAGTAGCTGCTATCAAGTCCTATTGAGAAGGACCCCAGGCTGCCACCAAAGCATCCAAGGCCAGAGGAGTCCTAGGGACCGGCTGCACACACCCACACATGCACACCAGTGCTCACGCATGCACAAGCATACCTGCACACATGCTGTGGGCTCCCTGAAAAATGGGCCAGCGTCCTTTCTTTGTTTTCATTCTCCAGTCAAATGCTCTATTTATAGAGTGCAGATACTGGCCACTAGCTGCTCCCCTCAGACTGGAAAAGTTCACCCGAGTGAACCAGCAGAGAGAGGCACGCAGGGCAAGCTCTTTCTTTTCTTCCCTTCTCTCAGCCATGTTACATTCAAAGTCAGGACCTTTTCCAAATTTGCTAGAAAAAGACAGAATCAAGAGCCAAATAAAAGCCTATTTAACTTCTTTTTATTTGAAACTTCAAAGTAGGTCATTTACACAGTGAAAAGGACAAGGAAGAAAAAAGAGAAAACAGAAGAAAAAAATAAAAACTAAGGCTCAACAACCACAAAGCCTAAATCCAAACGCTTTTTCCCTAAAGCCCATTGTCCAGTATTGTCACAAGAAACTAAGTCATGAAATTGGTTTTTGTTGTGTTTCCTTCCAATCATTATGAAAGGCCTCTGACTGTAAAGAAAAATGGGAAGGTTTTTTTAAAAAAATAGCCTAGCGTTCAAGAGGCAAGCTTGGAGACATTAACCATTCACAAGCCTGAAAACGAAATCTTTCCTTTAAAAAGCTAATGAATCAGTATTTTCTGTTGAACTCAATTTTTGATTACATTTTCAAAGGCATCTGGATGTTCTTTTACATGCAGGAAAAGGTTGTGTGTGTTTTTACCAACTAGCTCCATTTACTGGAAGACTGCATTTTCTTTTCAGCTTAAACATGGTTTTCTTGGCTGCAGAAAGGAAGCCCACACTTCAGGGCATGTCTCTGTCCCCTCTGGACAGGGCTTCTCACACTGCAGGGTGCACACATTACCCCAGGGACCTTGGTGGCTGCAGAGTGGGATCCAGTGGGGACCTGAGACGCCCACCCAGGAACTGCAGGGGCCTAGAAGACCCCTGGGCAGCCTGGAGACCAGTTAGGCACAGGTGCTGGACCCTGAACTTCTTTATTGTAGGTAGATTCAAGAAAGGAGCACTATGCTCGGTCTTGTTTTCCAGGACACCATAACTAAGGACCACAATCTGCAGGTGGACGTCAGAAATCTGTGCTCGCCTGGGCTGGAGGTGTTGTCTCTGGAATCAGAGGGTCAAGGGGATGCTCCCTTCCAAGCCTCTGGGCAAGACTCCCTCCCTGCCTCCGTCTCCTGGTTTCTGGGTGCACAGCAATCCCGGGGTGCCTTGGCGGGCAGGTGCATGGCTCTGAGCTCTCCATGGGGACATGGCCCCTCCCTTCTGCGTCTCTTCTTCTTGGTGCTTCATGTGGTGTCCAGCTCTACCTGTCCTTATAAGGACACCTGTCATTGGATCAGGGCCCACCCAACTCCACTGTGGCCTCGGTTTTACTTGATAAGATCTGCTGGGACCCTATTTCCAAATAGGGTCATATCCACAGGTACCACAGGTTCAACGTGTCTTTGGGAGGGACACAATTCACCCCAAATGTGCACACCAAAGTTGGAGATCCTCTAAGGCTTCCATCACCACAATGCCTGCTCGTTAGCATCACCAGGGGAATTTATAAAATCCCACCACTGCAGCCAATCGAACCCAACTCCCTGGGGATGACACCAGGCGCTGCTCTTCTCTACATTTCCAAGTCACCCCAGGACAGAGAGACTTTTAGGGCCCCCTTCATTAGACTCAAGTTTTAGAGATGTCTATGAAAATGAGCAATGGTTTAGTGAAATGTTTTTTGATAGTATGCATTGGGAAAAAAATGCCAGAGATTTATACTGAAAATATATTGTTTAGGAAACAGGGTTTTGATATGGCCTGGAAGAACCTACAAGTTTCTCTTTGCTGTGAGAGTAAATATGAGATCATTTTAATGAGTATAATATGGATGATAGAATGTTTAGCCCTGTATATAATCATCACAGACATTTAGAAATACACGTAAAAGAATAAGGAAGAAGCACATATTGAAGGAACTGGTGCTAGGGAAGCTAATCTGAATAAATTTATGATATCATAACACCTTTTCAAGACTTTCCCATGGTGATAGATTTTTAATTTTGCTCCAAAGTGACTAGAATATTGAACTGTCTTTGAATTATTCTCTCCAGATTAACCCTAATTTTCCAGAGTCATGATTCCAGAAAACTCTTGGTAATGGTTTCTAAATGTCTCCAATAGATAAATGTAATTACTTGGCAGAGAGAGAGAGAGAGAGAGAGAGAGAGAGAGAGAGAGAGAGAGAGAGAGAGAGAAGGCTGGGGAGAGTTAGGATGAGGTTTAATATACACAGCCAGGCCTGGAGCCCTGGAAAATGCTTTGAAAAGAGGTCAATAAGTAACATTGGTGTCGTTTTCTTTTTTTGGATTGAAGATAATTCTTTTGGTATTTGCCTGGTGATTGTTACAGTGATTAATGCTAAACAGAAATTTCATGAAATAGTGAATCTCCCTGTGTTTTTACGAGACGATATAAAGTAAGGAACTAAAGAAAGAGCAGCAGAGTGCGATTCAGAGGAGAGTCAAGAGCATGTTCAGGAGAACCTCAGGGAGCAGTAAGCAGGGGCACCCGGGATACAACACGAATGTGGAATCAGACTGGACACACGCTCCAGGGTGACAGTGTAGGCTGTCATAGAGCTGCGCAGGAGGAACAGGGAAGGATAAAGCAGCCAACGCGTGCTTTGTGCAGAACCAGGACCTAGTCCATCACCCAAATCAGAACCCTGAGGAGGAAGATGCTATGGATTATTATGCAGGGACACTGGCCACCAGAGGACTGTCCTCCAAACCTGGAATGGCTCCTGAGGGTCACTCCACACCCCTGCTGGTGACTCAAAGCTGCCTGTGCCTTCCAAGCGACAATGGCCTTAGGCCTGAGCCTAAGCAACCCATTTTAAAAACTCCAGTTGGAGACCTGCAGTCTCACCAGGTACACCTAGGAGCCCTGCAGTGTGGCCCTAACCTGAGAAACAGAGAGTGAAGCCTCAGGCAGGCTGTCCTGGGCTGATGGGGGAGAGGCGGGAAAATCAGGTGGGGCCCACCAGACCAGAGGTTTCACCCCAGGGTAAATGATGTCACTGAGAGACCCAGTAGCAGCTGATAAGGATTGAAAGGGAGGTCAAAAGCCCCCAAATTTGGTATGAATAATAGAGCAAATGAACAGACTCTCAGCCAGCTGACACTGTTGCCCTCACGCTGAGAGTCTGATGAGGACCTGGACCCACATCCCAACACTTTTCATCATCTCTGCATCTTCCTCTCTGCTCTCGAACTCTACAGCCACATCTTGACCCTGGTGAGAGCCCGACTTCTCCCTAGGACTCTCTCCTCCACGGGTCGTCAGCTCCACCCCAGGAGAAGTCGGCTTTGGTTCCTGACCTGGTCACTGTGGTCTGAGTGAGGGTGCATCTGCTGGACTCAGAGCCTAAGGCCTGAGACGTTTGAACTGACACTTGAGCTTAGCACGCAGAGGGCGTGTCTGTCGTGAGCCGGTCATGATGGAGTGTGTTTGCAGGGCTCAGAATTAATCTAGAATTGTTCACTGTGGATTAATTAATTGAGAATTGCTTGCTGTGAATCGATGATGTCTATTGCAGTGCCTAGCGTTAAGGATTGCCGTTTTCTTGATTAAGAACCTATGGAGTGAAATTGTAGTGAGTGATTTGAGTGAATAAAGCATGGACTAGGGCAGAAGCATGTGGACGTTCTATATTTCTCCCCCACGACTGCGTACTTCACACTTGTTGCCCATCGTGACATCCCATCACCAGCCCAACCTGAGCAGGCCAGCAGCCTCTGCTCAGCATCAGCTTGAACGCAGCCAGTCACCATGCCCCAGGCCACGCAGCAACAGAGGACTGTCACACTAAGAAGTGACACATAGCATGTCCTCTCAGGTCTCATGGGCCCAGCGGGCCACCCAACTACAAAGAGGCTGAAATGGCAATCCTGCTTTGTTTCTGTCTAGAAAAGGAAAAGGAAACTCTGCAAAGAGACTGTCCCGAGTCAACATCTGGGAGTTTGTCCTTGTGGGGATCTTTCTTTTCTTTTTTGACAGGAGGGGGGGGGGGCTCCACTACCTTTCTTCTGTCCTTCAGTAGGATTTTCTCTCTGACTTCTGTCTTGCCTGGTTTTTACAACTTTCTAAAAACTGCAGTGTGTGCACCTACTACAGAACACGCTGCCACTCCAGCCACACGCAGGGCCTTCTCCCTCCTGCCTGGGCTTAGCACTCAGCATGTGATGGCACACAGCTTTACCCAGCCTCTGCGCTCTGCACAGCCCGGAGAGCAGCCACATTTGTCCAAACAAGGGAAACTTCTCTTTCCCAAACAGGCAAAGTGGTACCACCCAGATATTGCTCCTTTCAAGATGCGCAACTTGAGTGGATTGTATTTAATACCCTGAGGTTGCATTTAATGTCCCGGAGGACAGAGGCATGATTCCACCTGCTGGAGGGTCCCTAGAGTATGGGAACACGCAAGCACAATGTATAAGCTCTGCCAAACAGGCTTCAGGGCTGCTGTTCCCAGAAATGGCACCCAAGGCCATTGTTTACAGGGTAGCATCCTTCTTTTTAGATATTTTGTTTCCCTGATACTCTGCAGTATGTCTAGGTTACATTTATAAACAGGAATAATTTGTTATTTTAGAAAAAAAAGAACTGGAGTGCTTCGTACTGACTGAGGCCCCTTTCCTGGTCTTTTCTGGGGGCTGACCCAAGGCCCAGCTAGCAACTGCTTAGAGCTGTGCAGTGGCTGCAGGCTGCTCTCCAAACAGCAGTGAGCCCCCTGGTATTAGCAACCTGGTCTTCAGGGGCAGAGTCCGGCACAGTGGGGCGGCGTTCCCATTCCCACAGCGAATCTTCATGGAATAAACTGACGAGTCTGTGCGACGCAGCGTGGTGGACAAACTCTGCAGACAGACTTTTTTCTCAGTGGTTCCCCAAACCAGTAAATGCTGACGTCAGCTTATGCTCTTCCATGAAAAATACCTTTGAGTTCGGAAGACATTCTGAGTACACCAAGAAAACACTGAATTGTGCCCTTTGAAGTGTTTGAATTTTGTTATCTGAGTTTTATCTCAAAGGAAAATAAAAAGAATGAGGTGGTCTGTGAACCTCACTGCACGGGATTTAATCTGGCATGTGGGACTCTACTGGGAACAGAACTGACGGAGGCAATTTGAGAAGCACATTTTATACTGGGTTCTCAGCCGGGATGGGTGGGACAAAATGCAAGTCAGACACCTGCTGTGTCCTCCAGGTGCTCCTGCCACGCTGCAGGACTGCTCACGCCTCACTAGGAGACTCCAGCCTGGAGTCAGAGGGAGGGGTCGAGATGGCCCTATGGGAGCACTCGAGGAGGGGCTTATCCTGATGAAGGAATATGGGAAGCTCTTGCAGAAGAGGAGACAGTTGACGTGGGTTTTTGAGAATGAGCAAGGGCAGGCACACGGGACACTGGTGAAGGGCCTTCTAGGCAGCGGGATCCCCTTGAGCAGGGGCCTCAGGAGTGCAGAGCATTTTGAAGACTGTCACATGACTAGGTGGCATATTTGAACTATGGGCTCCCTCTCCTTCTAACTCTGCCAGTGGTTTCTATTAAACATCATAACTATTAAAAAAAATCCCTTTTAAATCTTAATTAAAATCCTATTTCTAACGTGTAGCATGTAGTGTGGGAACACATGTTAAAATTTGCTGTTGGGTCAAAGCGTATAATTTGAGACCCAAGTAACGCACAGAATTTAAGGTGCTAAGATATCATAGGTATCTTGCCAACGCAAAGAGCCCCAGGCTTGATTCTTCAGACATAGGCTTGCTATTACTTAAAGAATAAAAATAAAATGTAGACGGAGGATGTAGATGTCCTGCTGGAAGGGGATATTGGCAGTTTTATATTTGCCTCCAGGGAGAAGGAAATCCACGGCATAGGATCCAAATCTCCTGTTCCTATTACACTCCTTCTTCTGCCTCTGACCCTTGGCCAACCTGCTGAGTTCTGGCAGTGTCCAGCCCATTTTCAAATAATCATTCTGTCACAAAGATGAGGACAGTTTCCAAAGCAAAAAGATTTTTAAAAAATGCTAAATAAGGTTCCATGAAAAGGAAAATTACTTCTTCATATTTAGTGTAAACTTTTTTAAAAATTTAATTTGTTAATTTAAATTTAGCTCAGATGCAGCATTTCTGATCGAATTCCTAGGACTTTGATCCACTTTGAATTGACTTTTTTTTTATACCTTTATTTTATTTATCTGATGTGGTGCTGAGGATCCAACCAGGGCCACACACATGCCAGATGAGCCCTCTACCGCTGAGCCCCAGCCCCAGACCTGAACTGACTTTTGTGCAGGTTGAGACTTAGGGGTTAAAATTCATTCTACTACATATGGATTTCCAGTTTTCCCAGTACCATTAGTCTAAAAGGCTACCTTTTCTACAATGTGTGTTTTTGTCACCTTTGTCCAGTAGGAGATAGTGGTCTGTATGTGGGTCTATCTCTGTGTCTTGTGTTCTACTCCATTGGTTTCCGTGCCTGTTTGGGGCTGGTGCCATGCCGTCTCTGTTCCTATAGCTTTGCTTTTCTTGTTAAGGGTTGCTTTAGCTATTCTGCGTCTCTTATTTTTCCAAATGAATTTCAGAACTCCTTTTTCTGAATCTGTATAGCACTTTTGGTAGTATGGCCCAGGAACTGACTTCGTTAACAAGACTTCAAAAGTGCAAGAATTAAAATAGAAAATCAGTAACTGGGATGGCATCAAATTAAAAAGCTTGAGCACAGCAAAGGAAACAATCAAGAGCATGAAGAGAGAGCCCATGGAGTGGGAGAAGATGCTGGCCACCTGTTCCTCAGATGAGGCATTAATATCCAGGATACACAAAGAACTCAGAAGACTTGACATCCCCCCTAAATAAATAAATAAATAAATAACCCAACAATAAATGGAGAAAAGAACTAAACAGATACTTCTCAAAAGGAGAAATATATATGGTCAAAAAAAAATATTAAAAAATGTTCAACATCTCTAGCAATTAGGGAAATGAAAATCAAAACTTCATTGAGATTTCACCTCTGGTCAGAATGGTGATTATCAGGAATAAAAATAAATGTTGGTGAGGATGTGGGAAAAGAGTACACTCATACATTGTTGGCAGGACTGAAAATTAGGAAAGCAGTATGGAGAGTCCTTAAAAACATAGAAAAGAATTCATCATTTAACCCAGTTATCCCTTTCCTCAGCATATATCCAGAAGTTTTAAAATCAGTATACTACAGTGACAAGCCACATCAATGTCATAGCAACACAATTCACCAAAGTCAAGCTATGGAAACAATCTAGGTGTCCTTCAACAGATGAATGGATAAAGAAAATGTGGTACATATACACAATGGAATATTACTCAGACATAAAAAAGAGTGAAATTATGGCATTTGCTGGTAAATGGATGGAGCTGGAGAACATCATGTTGAGTGAAATAAGCCAGACCCCGAAGGTCAAGGGTTGAATGTTTTCTCTGATATGTGGAAACCAGATGAAAATAAGGGCTGGGGGCAGGATTAAAACATAAGAGAGGGAGAAAGGGAAAAAGAGAGAGGGAATTTCATCAAAATAGAGGAAAGAGTAATGGAGTAGACAAAGTGGTTGAGGAGGAGGAAGAAGGGACAGAAAAGGGAAGAACAAGAGTGATTCTGACCAAACTTTGGTCTGTGTGCCTAGATGTGGCACCAGGGGTCCCAGCAGTGGGGTACCCACAGGACACTATTTGTTTTTTAAATTATAAACTGTAAGTGGATTGGGGTGGAGTGGAGGGCGGGGTGGGGTGGGGATGAAGCTGGGGACTAAATTGGAGTGGGCCGGTTCCTCACCTTGGTGATGTGATGAGTCCTGGTGTTGTGCCCAACTAAAAGGAATAAAGAACAAATCATGTAAGGAGAGCCTGCCCCATTACAGTCTTGCCCCTAGTAACAGGGCAGTAGGAACCACACTATTATGTTAATTATGATGCTCTAATAAAATCATTTTTAAAAGAGAAAAATAAATCAGAGTGCAAAAAACGTTTAATTAATGATGCTGGAGAAGAACTTCCTAAGAGCTCATTATTAGCGTTTTCTTGTATTTATTGATTTTAAGTATGTTTTTCAATTATTCTCACTATATCTGGAAGGTGTGTGTGTGTGTGTATGTGTTGTATGTATGTATATCACAAATGGAAATATATATAACTTATGCATTTCATGAATATGATATCATTTAAAATAATTAGCACTATTGAAGGTTTACTCTGTGCCAAGATCAATCCTCAAAATATATTCTATATTAACAAATGGAATCCTAAGTAGCAACTAAATTATTTTTACATCCTTTAATTTACTGTACTTTTGGAAAAAACCTATTTAGATTTTTATCTACATAAAAATCAAAGTGCAAATAAATTCAATTAACGGTGATAGGGAAGAACTTCCTGTAAGCTCACCATTAGTCTCATCTGAATCCAAAGAAGAACCATAAGTTATCGCTTGTAACTGAATAACAAACTTGTTATAAGGCTAAAGGGGTAAAGTCATTGAATCGCAGACTTTGCTTTGACCCTGCTGATAAATTACACCTTTATTGGGTAAACCCTAGGATAGAATTCAATTTATAATTATTCCTTAAAAATAAAACTTTAGGGGCTGGGAATATGGCTCAAGTAATAGCACGCTCGCCTGGCATGTGTGAGGCACTGGGTTCAATCCTCAGCACCACATAAAAATAAAATAAAGTTATTGTGTCTACCTAAAGCTAAAAAATAAATACTAAAAAAAAATAAAAAATAAAAATAAAACTTTAAACATATTATAGCTAGTTACAAACTATAGCAATAATTATTGTTACACTATTTTGTCCCAAATTGCTCAAGAGATAGGCATGAACTTGATCTTAAACAATATTTGATCAGAAACCATAAACAATGGAAATTATTTTATCTAATTATAGATACTGAAATTGGTTCAAGAACAATTTTAATGGAAATAAATCTCAAAGTTTCACTCTTTGCTCTATACCCTTCCTTCTTAATCCTTTGTGGGTATCTTCTCAAAAGAATTTTAAATATCTTTAAATTCAAATCAAATAGCAAAGTATGCAAGCAAACAAGTTACTAAATAGCGTGGTTCTGTCTTTACATAAAATCATGCACATGTGATATCCACATATACTTCTATACACAACACCTACAGGGACAGGCATGAGAAGGTTAGTAGTTTTTGTTTCCTGACTAGCGATAGTGGATGTAATTCCTCCATTTTTCTTTTGTTTGTTTTACATTGTAACAGAATCAGCTTTGCAGTTTAGAAAAATTACAGAGGAGTACAAAATCCCAAAATGAGTAAATTATTGCCATTCATCATTCTAGCATTTTGTCAGTAGGTCCATTTGAAATTCATTAAATGCTCCTCCACATTTACTAATATGAATGTAATAATGCATGCCATGATTTTATTTTAAGTAATTCTAAAAGTATTCTCTGTTTAAGAAAAATAAGCCCTTCCAAACCATTGGAAAATAATAGGTGAATGGGTTTTAATATTCCAAATCCACTATGTATATTGTGGTGGTCATACTTTATACTATTAGTATACACTTCATATACTATTCAGATATGAAGTTTCAATCTGCAATGTACTAAAATGTTCAATTTTAGCAGCTGATAAGATCTTGGAATCATGTGCCACAAAAGCTTTCTGAACCAGTGTCTTCTAGAACCTCGGCATCTGCACGCAAGAATTCTGAGTGAACAATGCCGTCGATCCTGTCAGCTTGATGCATGAGACATTTCCCATGCCCAGGATGATTGACAAATGGCCCCAGAGAGCAGTTCTTATATTACATCCTGAGCACCTTCTTTGATCAAAATATGTAAAGAAAATAAACATGTACATATTACATGCACTTTCAAAAGCAGAAATGAAAGTCACTATTGTTCCTACTTTTTATGTAAACTGTAACTGTCAAAAGGCACGTGTAGTTTTATAAATGTTTAAATATTATTTCTCTTTGATAGATTGTATTCTTTAATATTCCAATATTTACTCATAAGCTTGATCTATAGAATTTTATGAGTGTTAAAGTCAAATAATACTATTGCCATTTGATGTTTTTCAGTGGATTTTCCAGACATGACTCCATTTGAGGTAGACGACCACATAACCCTAGGACATCATCAAAGCAGACGATATGTGCATGATTCGGCACCTTCCAGAACCACTCATAACCTAGGCACCAGCACTGCCAGCTCAAGACCCTGCCTCCCCCGTGAGAAGTCCTCCCCTTCACCCCAACCCACCTGTCTCTGGGGCACTCGCATTCTTCATCTGCCCTGTCCTGCTCATCACCCTGAGAGTCTCCTCAGTCTTCCCGTAGACACGGACTCCATCCCGAGGGAGCACAGGAGCTCCCGTGGGCGCCCTGCTGGCTGCCCCCACAGCACTGCCTCCTACTGTCCCCCCAGGAGTTGAGACAGTCACATGCATGCCTCTGGTTCCCCGGCCCGTCTGGCGTGCAAGGTGCTGAGCTGGGTGTGCCACCCGCCGCCTGGGGTGGGAACAATCCTACTTCTTTTGAAGAGCCTCCCGTCTGGAGGCTGTGCTCTTGAGAAGGCCTCATGTGGGGTGGGTGCAGCGGGTAAACGTGGGCTGGCAGAACTCAACCAAACCGGGTGCAACGACAAAAGAGAAACAAATGCCTCCGTGGTGTGAGTTCAACACACTCTGACCACTTTCCATTTTTCCTGGGTGTGAAACAGTCTCAACCATCAACAGAAGATCCCAAAGATAGAGCAAGAGGAGGATCACTGGGGGAACAATCAATTTCCAGAAAAATATTTCAGATTAGGAAAACATTCGGGTCTTCCTATAACCCCCAAATGGGCTCAACGGTACCCAGAAATACATTCTCCAATGTCCCTAAATAATCTACAGTGTCTCCCCGGAAAACGATGAATATGCATCGTTGATAAACACATTGCCGTGCTGAAGGGGTCTAAGGAGCCTCTGTGTTTCTACCTGTGCTGACAAACTGCACCCCTTCCTAACACTGCCCAGGACTGCCCCAGGAGAAAGAGGACACTAAACCCTCGTGGGAACACAAGGACAGGAGGTACAGGCACACCCAGAGGCAAGGGGCACAGAGCTACAGGAGAAAACACACTTCAAGTACTGGGGAACCCCCTTGAGTGAGAATTAGATGGCACCAACTGGAGTGCATGTTCAGTTTGGCTTGTGTATTATGTGTGTATGATTCAGAATTCTGACAGCCAAAAGGAATTGCAACCTGGAATCTCTAAGGAGAGCCACATTATTAAGATGTGCTTCCATATTCATAAATTCTGCATTCGTTTCATCCTTTTTGCTTTATGACTTTAGAAAATCATAAATAATCTTAATTTCTTGTGTCTCTTCACTTTTATAAAATAGATACTCAAAATATGAGCTCTAAACCATTTACACTCACCGTGTTGCTCATCTGTATCCACATGGCATTAGTATGCATCCAATGTGTCTCAAAGCTAATTGAATTAAAACACCATTCACATCTTCTGCCATGCAAAGCAAATTCTTTACATCTTGTGTAAAACATGCTTGCTGAAGGCTGATAAATTCAGATACTTTATTTTCCGCAATATTCTCATACTCTCTGTAGAATCTGAATGTTAAATATGTGTAGATTCCTTTTCAAATTGTCAAGCTGTGCAAAACAAGTAGACATTTTTCTTCCATAGTTTCTAACTGATGTCCCTTCCTTCTGCAAATTATCCTGCCCAGACACAAACTGCCACTGGGCTGGTTTCCACCCCACCCGGGAAATGGGAGTGTCCTAGGAGCACAGGCCCCTTGGTCCCTAACAGGTTGCCCTTGTGTGGCTGCATGGTTTACCTACACCGATGAGTTGAGTGCTGGAAGACAGCTGTTACCACGGAACTGAACTTATCACTTGGTAAACACAGGGATGCATAAGGGACTGGGCCAACCAGTTGGAAGATAAACAACTTTAGATATTTGAGGGGCGATTTTTAAAACTTACGCTTCGATTGGCATACACCTGTCTTTGGGTTTCAAGGTTCACTTGAAGGACTTAAAATGCAGAAGCCCCAGGTCTACTGCACGGGAGTGGGTTGGTGAATAGACACTAGACCAGCCTCGTGCCGCGCCTGCTCAGGAAAGCCCTGGACCTCGGCCATCGTGTACACTGCACCCGAGTATTTTGGGATGTGCATGTGGGGACCTGGAGTGGAACTCGTTTGTCGAGTCCATTTCCACGTTTTCTGATGGAGAGAATTGTTGCCACGGTAAAGAGGGCAGGCCAGGCGGAGGGAATGACATGCACAGCTGCTGTGGTCAGGTGAGGCAGGATTAGCACGTGACCGGCAGTGATGTGGGTGCAGAGTGCAGGGCCGGTGGGGAGAGCAGGGAGGGAAGGAGAGAGGCGGTGCAGGTGGGGAGCTCTGCATCAAAGCCCTCCGTGCTCACCCAGGCCAGTCTCTCAACAGGCGGCTTTCTGATGAAATTCACACTGTGTTCCTTATTCTTTCTCAAAAGAGAGAGAAAATAACACTAACCATCTAGTGATTCCCACTTGTGCCTATCCTTAGGCATCTCATTTTAATAATTAGCTTTATTTGTGTGACACGTTTCCTAGAATGTCTTCCTAAGCCTTTCGCATGTCTGTTGCCTTCTCTTCAAGAGTATCCACCATCCCTCACAGCACCGGCTAAGAACTTTAGGAACGTACCGGTGAAATCAATCTGAAATATTTGTTGCTAATCACTATTTATGTTTCATTTAGCTCCTAAGTTTTTGGTAATAAGTATTAAAGGGATAATTCCCAACAGACTTGAAATTTTATGCAAATTTATTATGATTGCAAGCTCTTAGATAGAAAAGAATACTTCTTTGTGAATTATAAACATGTACATTCACCAGAAAAATACTTCTATGCCTTTTTCTTTTTCTTTCTTTCTATTTTTTTTATTTTTGCAACATTGTCTATCTTGTGAACGTGCTGTTACGATGACTGACAACTGTGTATGGAACCAGAATCGAGAGAACTTAAGCGTAATGTTTGTTCTATTGGTCACTCTACCTCTCACCACGTGATGAAAACTGCTGTTTAAAGGACAAAAGTGTGTAAAGACAGATTCTTCTTCCTTTTTTCTTTCTTTTTTTTTTTTGCTTATGTTATTGGTATAGTATTACTATTACCATAATTCAGTAATATTGTACTTCATGTATTTATGAGCTGACATCATGTAAAACCTCTATAGTTTCCATAGGCCAATACTTTTTTGAGTTCACTTATTCAGCCCCAAAACATCAACAAGGAGCTGGAACGAGGCCTAGGGATCTAGAGTGCAAATTATAGACCTCACCCCTCTGGAGACTGTAGTCTAGCACAGAAAGATACAGTTGAGTGATAACAAATTTCTGGATTCTGCCTTGGAAAACTATCTTGAGAATTCAAATAGCTGCATGCATAGCGGCAGGCACAAGCTATCAGACTTTATATCCTCTAGATGACCAAGAGTCAAATGCTGACTTCTGGTGTTGCTATTATCACACAATTTTCCACTCCGAGAAATAGAGTCTGTTAGTGTTTACAGATCCCTGGATCTACAGGTTATTATAGATCTAATTAGACCTCTGATGGGAAACCACATAACTCCACATGGTTTCTTACGTATGGATTAGAGTCTCTGTAAATATTGGTTGGAAGTATTTGTCAGGAAATGACCATCTATAAGCATCAGTTAAGATGTCCAAAGAATAGGCATGACCCATAATTCCTCTATGGCATTCCTCTTTTTGATGTGCTCCACACTTGCCTTTGGCATTTATGGGAATTCAACTAGAAGCATGAATCCTACAGATGAACTGCATCCAAACAGCCTCCAGCCTACCGCTCTTTGGAATCATCCTCCTAATTGGTCATCCCTCAGTGTCTGCAGAGTTCCTCTCAGGATCCTCGGTGACACCCAACTCCATAGATGCTCAAGTTGCTAATGGGCAAGTTGTAGTATTTGCATTCAGTCTGTGCACATCTTCCCACTCTTTAATCATCTCCAGATCACTTACAAGTCATAACATAGTGTAGATGCTATGCAAATTGCTGTTATCATGCATAATTTAAAGAATAACAGCATGAAAAAAAATCCATGCATGTTCAGTATGAATGCAGATTTTTTCTTGGATATTTTGATGTGCAGCTGGTTGAGTCTGCAGGTGCAGAATGTGCAGATATGGACAGGACAGCCCTTCCTTTCTAAAAGCTTCTCATTTTAGTCATTGAGGTTGTCCCAAGGACAATGATCGACTCTGAGAGACCCAGGCAAAAGATATACCTGCACATTGAGATGGACACATAATCTGAACTGAAAATAAATTAGTGCATGGGTTTGGGCCACAATGATGTCCAACCCCCCTCCAGAGGCCCACAGTCTTTCTCCCTTGATGGGCATAATGGGTGGTGTGAAGGCCACTGCATTTTCCTCCAGCACCAAGTCCCCCATTGACCTCTGTATTCCTTGCTCTCCAAATGCAAGCCCCAGGCTGGTACAGCCATAGCACCTCCTGAACTTTTCCTACTGCTTCAGGCCATGAAGCCTCCATTCCCAGGTGGCGTGGCTATTGATGGTGGAAGCCAGGGCTTTGGGAAACATTCCAGAAATCAGCAGTAATTGACTCAGACTTTGCCTTGAATGACATTTGTGGCCCAGTTTTCTTTACCCATGAGCACCTTTCCTCTGATACGATTCCATCGCCAACCTTCTGGGTCCACACAGCTCAGCCCCTGGTGAACGAGTCTGGCCTTTCTCCTCTGCCCCTAACCCCACAGACCACAAGAATGTAAGAGATGTCACCGGCAAATACTCCTCTAAACCCCCGATGCCAACAGAGGGCACAGGCAAGAGTAGGTGGGCTGGTCGGTGTCTGCAGAAGACAGAGCTTCAGCAGTTACTGCTCTGCACAGAGACAACGGGATGCCAAAGGCGGAGAGGTAAGGAGGAAACACAGGCTGGCAGTGAGCTACACAGGAGCCGCATCTGCAGGGGCGGGTGGCCTCTGGGGCAGGAGGAGCCAGGCAGGGTCAGGGCTGGAATCAAGGCTGGTGCGTGTCCTGCAGGGAACTTGATGAAGCTGGTTCTTCAGGTACAGAGAAAACCCAAACCTGGAATAATTTACTATTATATGTGACTACTGGCAGAACTGCCAACGCCAAAAGTTCTGTTTTAAAATTAACCATGTAATTTTTAAAAGAGAACTATCACGTGCACTCTACGGCAGGCATCTACATAAAATTCTGCTGACCATCCCTACGAAATATCAAGTGTTTATCCCTTCATTTTGAATAGATCTTGCTAGTGCTATTTATAATACAAACAGAAGTATAGCAGAAATACACTTTCTTTGAGGCTTAGAGATATAAGTCATATTGCAGTTGGCAAATGATTTAAATTGATGCATAACACATAGATAATTATCTTTAGAGTTTTTGATGGAATGCTTATTCATGCCACACAGGTGGGTCTGATCATCTCCTTGCCCACAAAGTTCCACACGTGAGTACAAGGGAATGTGTGTGCCTCTCCTTTCTGTTCTTTAACACGGGAAACCTGAATCATTAACCCCTTTTAAATTTTTCCTTAATTATAAATGGAAAGTCTTCATAAGATTTTAAAGATGATTTTTCATTGATGATGTTTACAATTTTCGGATGTTACAATAACAAAATATATACCTGAGTGAGAAATGAATGCCAGGTAATTACTAGGACCCATACACCATCCGTAATCACAGACATGCCACAAACCTGAGAGAAGAGCAAGGATCTTGGGGTGTGGAGATGTTGTGGTGCTCTTGGGGACGTCTACTTGGAGCTGAACCTGAGAAACCTGTGGTCTCGGGGTGCCTGAGGCCTTGGTCCCACGGTCATCCTGGTGGGACAGATAGAGGCTGATGGAAGCAATCAGCCTGGGAAGAATCTGGACGCATTCTTAAAAAGGAGGCACCCGGGAATGCACGGGACCAACCAAGCAGAAAGACCTGGCATTGTGGGCTGGGGTCCCGCTTAGCACGTGTCTTTCCTGAGGGCTCATTTCCAGTCAGAGTCTTCCAATGGGCACCCAGTCCTGGAAACTCCCTTGATAGTTTATTTGTATAGTAATTCCTGTTTGATTTTAAAACGGGAACTGTGAAATGAATTGCAATTAGAAAATTTGTTATGTAAACATAGAAATAATTTTTCATTATCTACTTTTCAAATGACAGGTGACATAACATTTTTAGTATTTTTATTATTGAATTAAATATGGGGAAGCTACATAGTTCCCACAACTCTACTGTCATTTTAGACAAACTCCAACAACTTATGTCACCTGTCTGAATGTCAAACACCAAGTCATATTTACCTCAAAACCAGAGTAGCATTGTCAAATCCTCCTTAATTTAAGGAGGAGCACAACATGAAAGTCATTTCTTCTGGAGTTCACACTTTCTAGATGTGCTTAAAAACTTCAAGATATTCCCAGAAAAGCAGTGGGAAATCCATACTAGCTTAGCAAAGGGAAACCATGGGAGGGGACTAGCTGGAATATTTACCTCCTGTGTGACGCTACTGCAGTCAGCTCCTCATGCAGAATCAACAGAGTCAGATGATCAGAAGAGGATCATGGGGAGGTGGAGACACCAGAAATAGGTTTTAAAGTTGTGACAGGTACAGAATACATAGATTCCCTGGGAATGAATCATTAGATAAACTTTTGTTAAGTACTTTCTCAGCACATGGCCCTGTGATGGTGTGGAGGTGACGCGACACCCCGAGTCTCCTGTGTTAGTAATGCTCAGAGGTCAACTGATGACATTAGGAGAGCTGTCACCTGCCGTGGATCACTCAACCTGATGGATTAACCATCTCAGGTTATCATTAGTTAATAATCTGCAGTACTGGGCAGTAGCTGCAGGCAGGTGGCTGTGACTGGAGGAGGTGGGTCGCGGGGCTTCCCTTGGGGGCTAGATCTTGTCCCCTGGGCTCCTTCTCCCTCCCTCTCTGCTTCCTGCTGCCATGAGGTGGACTTTCCCTCTGCTGCGGTCTTTCTGCCATGGTGTCCTGCCTCACCTACTGACCCCGGACTGAACCTCTAAAGTCATGAGCCTAAAATCAAGGTTTCCCACTCTAAGGTGACCTCATGGGGCATTTGGCCACGTGATATGACTGCTTGGTCACCTCTAATGCCAGAACAGCTGCAGCCTCAACTGGACCACAAGACACAGCAGAGCCAAGGTGTCACAGCCTCCAGCAGCACGTGGCAGAGAGAGGACACCGATCTAGGAGGAGGTGCTATGAGTGATGAGGACGGCATACAACAGGGTTGGACGGGCCCACAGTGGACAGGGGACACAGCGAGACCGTGAGGCACAGGGAGAGTTAACCTTGGCAAGAGGGGTTGGAAACGGTGCTCCAGAGGAGGAAAGAAGAAGAGTTGAAGGCAAGGAGGTGGGTGGGTAAAAACGAGGGCCTCTGAGCCAGAGCCCCTGCAGGAAGCTCACTCACCTCCTGACAGCCCCACAACCATCTGCAGGTCCTAGCAACACCCAGGCCCACAGCCCACCCCCAAGACCCTCCCCTGTTCAGAGGGTCCACCTGGCCTGCTGTCCTGAGAGTCACCCAGAGAGCCTGTGGGTCACGTCCACGCGGCACTGTTGGCTCAGTTTTGTATGGACATCGAGAGGTGGCGCATAACCCCTCACCTGAGCTAGGAAGGCGGCCAAAAGCCTCCAGACAAAGACAATCCAAGAAGACTGTGCGGTGAGTGACTCCTTGGAAAACTGACTCAAACGAGAAGGCACCAGAAAGCTCCAAAACTCAAAATAAAACCTGACTTGGGGGCTGGCTGTGGCTGAGTGGTAGAGCCCTTGCTAGCTTGTGTGAGGCACTGGGTTCAATTCTCAGCACCACATATAATCAAATAAAAGTCCATCAACATGTAAAAGATATTTTTTAAAAAACTGATGCACCTCTGATATTAATAAAAGTATAAGTTCCAGTCAAGTTTTCAAAGACCATATGTTTGTATTGATAGCATAACCTAGATTATTATAACAATTAAAATAATTTTATAACTGAGTAATTGTTTCATGAATGAAAAACAATTAGCAAAAATTAACCTGCTTTCCAAACAACATAAATTCTTGCACTTTTTCATAAGGATAATGATTTTCCTAATTAATGTTGTTTTCCATCCCACATTTTGTCTTTCAGCAACTGAGTTCCTGGGATAACAACACACCAGTACTGACTAGCTGGGTTGCAACTTCCTGGACAGAAAGGCTGAGCAGAGAAAGGAGAAAGCACACCACAGGCAGTGGCCTGTCCTATACCTTTGCCAGCAGAGATATAAAGAGGCCTCCAATACCATCAGACAGTTCTGGAACTCACATCAAGGGACAAAAGGGTCATGGCATTGTCAACTAAGGCAGAGAACCTGTTGGGAGAGAATTTCTTTTGTTGGTGTGCTGGGGGCAAGCGCCTCTCCACCCTGGGAGAGGGACCACTTACGCAGCTTGGCACCCCTACATTATGGGTACAGTGGGCATGGGTGTGCCTCCCCCAGAAATCTAGGGTGTGTGAAAGGGCTGATGCCCACCCCATAGTGGAGCAAAGGCCCGTGGCCTGCAGCTCTGGGCCGTGGTGCGTGGTGTGGTCTGGGGACCTACCTGGGTCCTGCAGGAGACAGGAGGCTGCTGGCCAGCTTAGCTCCCATCCAGAGGCTGCCTGAGGCAACCAGCTCCAAGCAGATGGAGAGCTGGATCTGGGTCACCAGATCCTTGGGGGCTGCAGAAGTGGACCCTGGGACACAGGACATCCGGGACCTCGAGGTCCCCACCATCAGGGCCGTGAGCGTTTGCCACGTATGAGGCTGGCCCCCTGTAACAGAATCCGTCAGGTGGGGCCGCGGCTGTGTGCCTTCCTTCTTGCCCTACCCGCCTGTGAACCTGCAGTGACTGAAGATCACATTCAGCGAACCAGGAGGAGGAAAGGTGAGAAGAGGAGGAATCCGCCCCTCACCACCTTCTCTTGCCTCTCCGTCCCTCTTCCCAGCAGCAATTAGCAGGGCCTCAACGGTGGAAAAAGATCTCAACTTGAAATCAGCTTAGAAATGCCGAGGGCTTTCAGTCAGTGGCCAGGTCAAGTGGTTAAATGAGAAGCTGGAGAAGTCACGGAGGGCCTTCTGCTAGGTAAGAGCTGGCACAACTTTCTCAAATCTGTCAGAATCCCCTCCATGGTCAGGAGACCCTCAGTGTTCTCTGCACAAGCTTAACGGCTCGGGGGGAGGTAAAGCGACTGTAAAGCTCATCTGTGACTTCCCATCAAGAACCTGCACGCACACAGACCTCAGACCTCAAGGATGGCTCTGGCCACTGAGATTCCCCGCTCCCGGGGACAGCTGACAGGACCCTATGCTACTTCCTTTCTTCCCCTAACCATGGAGCTAGAGTGTCCTGAACTCCCCTAGAACTAGAGAGAGCTGGTGTCAATGCCAAGGGAAAGCAGAGGCCCAGGAGGACGCTGAGAGCAAGCCCCACCAGCGGCTGGGCCCTGGAAGGACATCAAACCTGGTCTCCCACGACTGTTGGCCACTCCGTGCTTACGGGTTGATAATAGAGAAAATGTGTATGGGTAGAGAACAGAACAGAATAGGAGGATCCTGGGGAGCTGATGAAGTCAGGTGCAGGCTCAGACATGTCACCTCCCTCCTGACTCCCTGTGCTCCCAGACCTCAAGGGGCACCTCTGTCAGAATCTACCAACATCTGTCCCTGGTCTGACTGAGGATTCCCATTTCTTACCTTGATAATTTAAAAGTGCGGTTAATGACTCAGTTACTAAACTATAAATATCAGAAGCATAAATGTTGCACATGTGAACTATGTCAGTTAATTTTTTAAATAGATATATTTGAGTTTAGCATTTTAAAATATGCCCCACTTCTAAAAATTATGTTTTAGGGGCTGGGGATGTGGCTCAAGCGGTAGCGCGCTCGCCTGGCATGCGTGTGGCCCGGGTTCGATCCTCAGCACCACATACAAACAAAGATGTTGTGTCCGCCGAAAACTAAAAAAATAAAAAATAAATAAATATTTAAAAATTCTTTCTCTCTCTCTCTTTAGAAAAAAATAAAATAAATAAAAATCATGTTTTAAAAATGCAACCTTTTTCTAATGAATAAAGTAACTGAAGTTTATTGCAAAAATATTACTAAAGTTGAGAAGGTAGGAGAAAAGCCACCATGATCTCAGGCCACGGTCTCGTGTCTGGCAGCTCACAGCCGTCACTCCCCCTTTGCAGCTGGGTTATGCATCCACATCCATCTGGCCTTTTGTGGCCTCACTCAGTACTGGGAAGCATTTTGGATGTGGCCCTGTGATTTGCGTTGACAGTGGACTCTGGGGGGAGGGACCAACAGGCTAGTATCAGATGATCTGAGAACTTCTGCTTTCTCATAGATGCTTCTGACTTGTTCCAAGCAGAGTGGCCCCAGGCAGCCTGGGTCTGAGGAGGGAAGACCAGTGCAGCTCCTCTTCAGCAGACCCTCACGCCCCGTGCCAGGTCACGCAGTGAAGGAGGCGTGTGATGGCCACACAGGGCTGTGTGCTGCTTGTGGCTGCAGCAAAAGCCAGTTAACAAGACCGCCCTTAACGTCCTTCTTGGTCTCACCTGCTACGACACAGCTTTTGATCTGATGTTCACAGTGTGCCCCTGGAGGTCATCCACTCTGACTAGGGAGGGCGATCAGTGGAAGAGTACCAGTCCAGCAGTACATCCCTCGGGACAGGAGGAGGAAGTGGGTGTTCTTCAAGTGGAGAGGAAAGACCTAAGGCTCAGGGACGTGGAAGAGCATCAACAATCTCAGCTGTGCTTCCCGGGACCCCACGCTTCACTCAGTACAGTCTTTCTGAAACTTGAAACTGTACTTTTCCTCTAAACAAAGTAAGTGTTGCTTCTATCTGAAGTTACTTAAGTGACACAGGTGACACCCAACACCTAGAGACAGCAGACTTCAGAATGCAGGCTGCTTCACTCAGCTCTTTTGCTTATGTGACCAAATGACCTAACAAGAGCAATTAGAGGAGGAAAAATTTGTTTGGGGGCTCATGGTCAGAGGCCTCAGTCCATAGATGACCAAGTGCATTGCTCTGGGCTCAATCATGGTGGCCCATCTTGGTGGGAGGACATGGCATAAGAGACTGGCTCCAGGAAGCATAGAGAGAAAGAGAGAGCTCCACTCAACGAGGTTATATAAATAGAAACCCCAAGGCGTGCCCCCAATGACCCACTAGCCCCGTCCTCTAGCCACACCCTCACTAAGCACCAGTTAAGTCACAACTGTACTGTATGTAAGTTTTTATCAGTCATTAGTCTCCTAATACGGAGTAATGCACTGATTACGTTAAGGCTCGCTTAACCCAATCCTTTCACCTGTCTCACACATGAGCTTCCAAGGGACACCTAATACCTGACCATAACCCAGGGCTTCCTCGTCAATAACTGACATAGGGTGGCGGCAGGAACCGCGTGGAAACGTTTCCTGAGTCAGCTCAATTCTGGGAGGACCTACATGGAAAAGAGGCCCGGGAACTCAGGGTTCCCAACTTTGCTTTTGAAACTGCAGAGCTCCTGACTCATTGCCTGGCTCTGTTCTGAGGTGCACGGGCGCTTCACAGGTACATAAAAATCATCTCAAAGGAGATCATGGTCCCAACTGTACAAGACCAAGCCATGAACTCTCTGGAGGGAAACAGGAGTCTCTTGGTGGCCTTGGGTCATGCAACTTTTTTTAGATATGATTTCAAAAGCACAAAGAAGCAAAAGGCAAAAAGAAGCAGGAAAATTGGAATGTATTCATCAATTTTTTTGTCACCGTGCCCTAAATTCCTGACATACACAAGGAGGAATGACTGATTTTGGCTCATGGTTTAGAGGTTGAGTCCATGGGTGGTTGGCTCCTCTGCTCTGTGGGGAGGCAGAACTTCAGAGCAGAAGGGACCACAGAGGAAAGCGGCCCATCTTGGGCGGTCAGGAAACGAGAGAGAGAGAGAGAGAGAGAGAGAGAGAGCTGCTGTGAGTGGACCACCTCCTCCAACCAGGTCTTACCTCCCAATAAACACTCCAATCACTACTCCATCAGGTGGATTAATCCACTGATGAGGTCAGAGTCCTCATTCTCCATGACTTCCTAAAAGACCTGTCTCGGAGCATTGCCACACAGGAGACCAAGACTCCAAGCACATGAGCCTCTGGGGGAAATGCCAGCCCATCCATAGCATGGACCATATCAAAATTGATAACTTTGGTCGTGCATTTGACATCATCAGTAATACACTCCATGTAATGGAAGAAATTATTTGCAAAACATATAAGTAATTGATTTCCAGAATACCTAAAGAATCTTTACAACTCAATGATAAGAAAACACAAGTAAATATTGGGCAAGGACTCTGAATAGACACTTCTCCCCGCCAAAAAAAAAAATTCACAAATGGCCAATAAGCACATGAAAAGATGCTCACCATAATTAGTCATTAGGAAAATGCAAACTGAAGCCATACTAAGGTACTACTTCACACCCACTTAGGATGACTATGATCAAAACTCAGGCAACAGTTGTTAGCATATGTAGCAATGATAACCCTGAGACTTTGCCAATGGGATTTTAAAGTGCTGCTGTACCTTTGGAAGACAGTTTGACACTCCTCAAAATGTTAAAATTGGAGTTACCACATGACCCAGTGATCAAGTTTCAGGTGCAAAAAGAATGAACGTCTGCATTCTTGAAAACTTGAATGTGGGTGTTTATCACCCCATTATTCACAATGACCAAAGGTGGAAGGAACACAAGTGTCAATCAACTGACAATTGGGAAACTCAAATGCAGTGTTTTTGAAAAATGGTACTGTACAGTGTCAAGAAGGAAATAAGTACTAATGCCTGCTACAACACAGATGGACTTCGAAGATATTATGCCAAGTGAACAAAGCCAATTACAAGGGGACACACATGTGAGATTCAATTTGTATAAAATGTTGAGAGTCGTGGGTGGTGGCCTAGAGCTGGGTCAGGGGTGTGGGATGGGATTCTCTGTAATAGGAGGGGATTTAGAGGTGGTGGCAGTAACATCTTCAATTAGTGATGGATGCGATGATATGACTCCGTGAACGTGCTAAAGTCAGGAGGGTGGCCCCCTGGTTTGTGACGCCATCTTGATGAAGAGGTACAAGCAAAGGTGCCCTCAGCTGTGCCCAGCTGTGGTTCAAAGTCTGCGGACACCAGTGCAGAAGCCAGGTCCTGTCAGCCCTCCTCATTTACCCAGAGCCCACGGGCACCCTGCACCCCTCGTGGCTCTCCTGGTGGTTGACAGGCGCCCTCCAGTCCCCCAGTCCCACCTCTGCCCGAGTTCCAGCAGTCTGCAGGTGACTTCCACTTGCTGGGTGTTGACACAGGGACTGGGTGCATCTTGCCACCTCAGCTAGTACCACTGCTGTCCCCTGTCAGCTCCCAAGTCGAGGGTCTTCTCCCCGGGGTCTGGGGCATCAAGTTTTGCCCATTCTTTTGGAGCCCCCTTTCCTGCCCTTCCTGGCTTCTCCGGCGCTTGGCTCCCCCTCCCTAGAATCTGCATCCAGTGTTGTCCAGAGTGCCCTCAAGGAGGCGTTTAAAATGAACACCTTTGTTCTATTCCTCCCTCCTCTTGTTTAGTTTTGAATATGCATTTTGTTCTGAAGTATGAGTGTCACAGCTCCAAGCAGGTTTACAGAAAAATAAAAATAGGCCATAGCTCTTGCTACAAATGTGTGTGATCGAGTGCAATATCAAACTTGATCTACAGCATCACTTGAATGTTCTAATGCCTTCAATTAAATATCAACCTATGATCAGAGTTTTAAGCCATGAAACAAAGGAGAACACATCTTACCCAACCCCAGATTTAGTTAAAATGTGTGTACTGTTCCATAAGCAACTTGAACGCTTTCACATGGAACTGCAGGAGAGACGTAGGCACACCGAGGAGCCCTGCTGTCCTTCAGTGAGTTCCATTTAGTCACCAAGAAGAAATGCATTGTTAGCAGGGTTTTTCTGGGATCTGGCAAACATTGCCCTTGGAAGTCTATGCCAAGAAAATAAAAGAGAGCAAATATTGGTTTCTGTTATGTAAACAAGTCATGCTCTTCTGCTCTACAAGTTGAACTAATGGGAAAGTCGACAGCCCTTCGTGTGTGTGGGTCCCCTGAGCTAGACAGGCTCTAATTCCAAACCGATTATGCCTGACAGATGTATTTTGTTAATATCAGCTGCACTTAATATCAGAGAGAGGCATTTCAGCAATTTACACATCACAAAAGACCCTGCTTTTTAGTGTTTTCAACAACGGATGGGGTAGACAAAGCACTGGGTTATGTGTTGAATAAGGGAAGGAAGAAAACAACATCCATTTTATCTGATTACTCAAAACAGACATAAAATTTATCATGAAGATTCCACTGAACAAGTTCAAGTCATGCTATTCCCAGAGTGAAAGTGTATAAAAACTAGATGATAAAAATGATTTCTGAATGCCATAAAATAATAATCATGGGAATAAACTTATTTTTGTGAAACCCAACCATGGGCTTCTTAAGTACTAAAATATTAAAAGTTGCTTCCTTTTCTCTGATTTGTCCTACTCAATATTTGGTACTATTCCATACAAAATGTAATTTACAATTGTCATCCAGAAGTAAACGTATGTACATATGGCAACTTTCATTCACATTCTCTAAAAAGCCATTTCTCCAAGCATGTGAATCTCAGATAAGCAGAGAAGCAATCTAACTTCAAAGGTACAGAACTTAAAATATTAATCTCAAGGGTAAAATTCTACATTAGTTTCCAAAATTAAATGAATGGAAACGAAATTAACGTTACCTGAAATAAGTGCAAAACAGACATTACATAATAAAGCATGAAATTTGCATAATACATTACATTTTCAAATGCTGTTTCACTGGAATAGCCAAAGCCAATATTTACTATCATATTCATAATATCTAAGTAATTAAAATGTGGTTTCCTGCCATAAATTTTTTCCTGACAAATTTGGCTTAAACGTATTCCTGGGTACCACTGAATCAATTTCACACTTACTCTTACAGCTCTGTCTCGGGGAGGGGTCCATTCATTGGTCCGCTGTTGCCATAGCAACTCTGCAGCATGGGAACATGCCCGCTCAGCCCTGCTGCTCAAGTCGTGCACAGGGTGAGCTGCATCATCTGAACAGACAGCACTGACTTCAAAGATACGGGGCCTCTGATGCTCACCCCAGCCTGACACTTGAATATAAGTGATGATGACTGATGAACACCAGAAAAGCAAGTCTAAGAGTTCTTGACGTTGAAAAGAACATTTTAGGTGTGTATCTAAAATTGTCTAAAACCCCTAAGAACATGAGCTAACTTGTGTCATCATTCTGAGAGATGCTAGAGGGCCTTTAGTTTGCTATAACAATTTTTAAGTAATAAACTTCCCGATTGCATATCTGGTGACGGTGGTGTACTTTCAAATAAAATGTTAATTGTCTCAAAGCTTCTGATTCCTAGTCACAGAAAATTTTGTCGTCAGCCACTTTGGTTTTCTTACAGGATCGCACTGGTATAGTGAATATGAGTTTGCATTCAGTTTTCTAAGGCTGCGCTAACAAAGTGCCACAAACTGGAGGCATGAAACACAGAAATTTAATCTCTCGGTTCCCCCGAGCTGCAAGTCCACTCAAGATGTCAGCAGGCTCACTCCAGCTCTGGGGCTCTCCGGGCAAATGTTCTGTTCCTGGGGTCCTGGGTTTGCCCGTGTGTCTTCACATCCCTCTCTCTGTGTCTGTCTCTGTGTCCCTGTGTCAGAACACCAGGGCTGATGGGTTGGGCCACTCTAATGACTTCATCGTAACCTGATCATCCACAAATACCTATTTCCAAGTGAGGTCCTTTGGGTTAGACACTCAGCACTTCACAGCCCCAAGTCAATCCTTTACAGTGCTATTGAGAAAACGTACAGAATAAAGAAAAACCAAACGTCTCATCAGTTTGCTGCTCCATTCATCTGCGAGGAGGGGCAGCCACAGGCACTAAACCTGCTCGCTGATTCGTGACTGATCTTTAGCACTCAGCGAGGGATGGGAGAGTACGCCTGCCTCAGAGCTCAAAACCTGAGCTCTCACAGGGCAGAGACCCAGGCCCTCTGTCCCCTGGGCAGGTACACACAGGACAACTGGGAGCAAGAGAGGGAAGGCAGCTCTGCCATGGTGCCTGAGGAACTTTGCAAATGGCACATGCATTCGTCACCCAGCTGTGGAACCTGGGGTGGGAGGAGGTCCCCTGGCATGGGACACGGAGAAGGCCTCCACGCTGCAGGTGCCCTCGGGCACAGTGGCTATGCAGTCTTAGAGAGCTCATCCTGAAGAACTGACGGAGCCGCGGTGCTCATGTCTCCCTCCCCCAGCTGCCGTGGGAGACCCTGAGGAGGTGCCCCTTCTCAGGATGGGAGGTCATCAGGTAGCACTGCCCTTGCCTCAGTGGGGACCGGGAGCAGCAGCACACAGCCCATGCCTCCTGGTCACTAGCAGGACGTGAAAGGGCAGGACGGCAGGGGGATTCAGGAAGCCAGCAGCAATCACAGAGCCAACCTGACTACAGCACCCAAGTGCCTCTCGGGGAAAGGGAGAATCCACGCCTGGGAAAGGCAGGCATCAGCCAGCATCTTTATCTTTGCTAGTAAAAGAATTTGATTGACTCTTGTTTCTGGAAAAGTGGACTCTAATTTTTTTTTCACTTTGCTCAAAGACTCCTAATATTTGAAATTTTTAAGAAAACAGCCAATGATATTTTAACTAATGATTACCCAGATTAATCTCAGCAGTTGCTTGACATTAATTGCTTGGTTGATTCCAATTATCGCTAGCCCTACTATGTAATAATGTATGTGTATGTATATAATCATATCTGCTTTATCATCATATGACAATCAGATCAAATAAGAAAGAAAACGCATGTGCAATACCAAGTTCTCTTCGGGTAACCTCTCTGCCTTTAACTAGTGTAGGATGTGTAAACATTTCAACTTTTGAATTAAATATTTGCTTTTTCCCACCCATTCTATACACCTTCCCTCTTTTCTAAGGTTTTATAATAAACATATCATTTCCCAATTTGGGGAAAGAAATCAATGGCCATCTTTCCTGCCACCAGGTAAACCCCAGCCGTCCAGTTCACATGAGGCTCAGGTACGAGAGCTGGCATTGTTTCTACACTGACAATGTCAGTCTGTCCCAAGGAGCAGGACAGATCTTGCTCTGTGAAACTTTTGTCTCCACTTTGCATGTGTGTTTGTGCATTCCTTCATGTACCACTGCCCTCCAGAGACCTGTGGCATTCTGCTGGCCCTGGTGACCCACCTGGGTCCAGCCCACATCACCCTCATTGGTAAGTTTCTCAGAGAACTTCAGCTCACTGCCTGCGGACAAGAGCACCCGACCAGGCTTGTCAGCACTTGGCTGAAGTGACGAACAGTGGCTTGAAGGACGATGCATGGATCCAACATTCAACCATCCTTTTTTTAAGAATAGTCAGTCAATTAACAACTATTCATTAAGGACTTGCAGACTGTCCAAAGCTAGCAAATAAAATTGAATTAACAGATAAACTGGGGCTATGTATGGCCCAAGAAGTTTGCATTCGTTAGAAAATATACGAATCTCTTTCCAAGTTTATGAAAAACTATTGCCAAAAGAAGAGTAGAGACAGGCATTTTCAGATGGGAGATGACTAACGCAGACCCCGGGATCCAGTGGAAACACATTAAAACTGCTGCAATGTAGATAATAATAAGAACATGACCAGGGCGGAATGAGACGCCCAAACTATGGGTTAGAACTGGGAGCCACAACAGGCCGCTAGTCAGGCCAAGAATGAAAGCCACACGGAGGCAGAAATCATGGAAAAGACGCGGTGGCCTGTGCTGACTCGGATCTGTGCCTGTAGCTGGAGACAGCACAAGAAAAAGGCCAGGGAAGGAAGCCCGAACCAGAAAATGCAATCAGAGTAACGTCAAATATGGAGTCGAAAACCTTCAGAAGGGCCACGCCACAGCGCTCCACCTCCTTAACTCGTGGGCGGGTGATGGCCACGCTGGCTTTGCTCCACGAATCAGAGGATTCAATATATATATATATATAGAGAGAGAGAGAGTGCCCCGAAGAGGAGAGGTCTCAGGAGCTCCACCTGGCACGTGGAGGAAGGTGGACCTGTAGCAGCCTGGCTTTGGACCTTGGAATGATGCGGAGATGAAGCACCTTGGTCTAGACCCAGCTCCCAGGGAGACGCACAGCACAGAGCCACCAACAGAGCCCTCCTCCTTTTCTCCCGTGGGCACTAGAGCTGTCAGCAGCAGACCACACGTGCAGAGAGGGGAAGAAGGCCCCTGGCCTGGCCCTGCAGAAGCT
This sequence comes from Callospermophilus lateralis, assembly GCF_048772815.1. Classification (NCBI taxonomy): domain Eukaryota; kingdom Metazoa; phylum Chordata; class Mammalia; order Rodentia; family Sciuridae; genus Callospermophilus; species Callospermophilus lateralis. The sequence continues at coordinate 107,978,962 of NC_135316.1, read as the reverse complement.
GAGAAGAGTGCGCTACGTGGGTCCCCTGGGGGCTTCCTAGGACACCTGGGGAAGGCCCATTCCTGGAGTGGAGCCAGACACTGTGCGACAGGGAGGGGAGGTGACCCCAGAGAAGAGCATCTGTTCCCAGCACCTAGCCTCAGGTCCCAACCGAGGGAATGTCTTAGCCAGGGGTGACTCAAAATACCAACAGACAGAAGGTTCTAGCAACATTCCTCCTCAAAGCTGTCTCCAGTGTGATGGGAGAGAACAAAACAGTGAGCATGAAATCACAGGGAAGAGTGAGTGGCACCAAGACGCAGCACACAGCGGACACCCTGTCTCTGTGGTTCTGATCCAGACTGGAGCTGACAAAGACACTTCCTGGGTGTGAAGGCCTGGGCCTTTAGGGGAGGGAAGCGGGTCTGTTAGAGGGAAGGCGGGCGACACTGCTCCTTCAAGCTCAGGCTGAAGTTCAACTGTCATTGCAACACCACAAGGAGGCAGGGCCTCCAGGAGGTAACTAGAACACAGGGCTCCGTCCTGTGGCCGCTGGTGCCTGGAAAGGTGAGGGCAACACTCGCTCTCTCTCCTGTTCTCTCCGCTTGGGCCATTGACAACAGCATGAAGACCCTCAACAGATGCCAGAGACCAGGCATGGGACCCCCAGGGCCGGAGCTCCAGTCCAACATGCTTCTGTTTGTTACAAATCATCCAAGCTCAGGTCTTCTGTTTTAGGAGCACAAAACAGCGAAGACAGGCACAGCAGGAGTGTGGTGACCAGCTAAACCAAGGTACACCTCATATCCAAACCATAGCAAGGAGGAAGGGCTGAGCCCCATGTGTGTGTCAGGGTGCACAACTACAATGTGCATCTGTGCTCAAGGACATATATCTGAGGATGTTTTGAGAATGATCAATTACTGTTACAACGACCAGATACAGTGATAAATGGGGTGAAGTCAAAAAGGGTGAATGTGGACGGCCCGTAAGCTGGTGGCATGTGAGGTTCAGGGAAGGTGCACAGGTGTTTTCCGCACAGGTAAGGTGCAGACAGGGAGCTACACGCCTCCGGCAGAACCGGGACCAGCTTTACCGAGCTGCGGGACATGCCGACATGCGGAAGTCAGAGGGCATAGATAAAAGTAAAATACATCTCCACAGACAAAAACGCGGCTCGTATAGAAAGTGAGGAAACTTCTGGGTGGTGGCTTTGTCATTCATACTTGGCCACCGGGGACACTGAGTATGTTCCTAGTCTGCCCCCACATGTCTTTGCCCAAGGAAGCCCAGGAGGCCGAGGCTGTTGAGGAGCCTCGAGAGCACAGCAGTGGGAACCCGCCCTGCAGTGGAGGAAGCTCGTGGTGCCACCGGCCAAGACACCTGGGCCCCTCTCCCACCTCACCAGGACCCTCATACCCATACACTGTCATCAGTCCCCCACACTCAGGCACAGCAGGCCCCCCTGCCTGCTTCACCTGCCCTGGGAAGGCTGGCTTATTCCTGCCCTCTCCTGCTCTTGCTGAGTCTTTAATTAATTGAGTTAAGAGAGTGATTCAGGCATATTGACACAGCGTGTGAGCTTTCCTGTTCTGAAACTTCTGGGACAGCCTGGTTGGTAGCGTATGCCCCTACTACATCAGGATTATGTCACAGATAATAGTGATCATGAGGAAGTCTGGTGTGCTTGGGATTTTAGAAGTCATTTGAAGAGTGATGAGGCTCAGGTTGATCAATAACATGCATCAGATCATAAAGGTCTTTCCTACCGAGCTTTGGGGTGAAGAATGTATCCCTGGGTAAGGCAGAATTCTTGGAGGGCTTTGCAAAGCAAACACACAATCGTGAATGGGACAGTCCTGATGACTGTGGGGAATGACCTGGAGGGGACCCTGGGAGAGGTGGAGGAGACAGTCGACAGAGCCCTGCTTATTTGAGAAGACAAAGAGACCAGGCCAGAGTCGGAACCGTGAGGTCGGTGAGAAGGAAACAGGCTCAGAGGCGGGGGAGAAAAGGGGGTGCCGTGAGCCCTGACGAGTGTCAGAGAGGTCCGACCAGCCAGCAGGAGCACGTGGGGACCCAGAGAGCGAGCTCAGGCAGGAGAGGGTCAGGAGGGTGAGTCTGCAACTTGCCAAAAGACAGGGCAAAAGATGCAGATGAAGATGTCACCAGGTACACTTGCAAGATGACAGTGCGGAGGTAGATGGGATTCCTCAGGGGGACAGTGTCCTGGGGAAGCAGATTCAGCGGGAACAAATGGGATTCACTGGAACCCTGATATTTAACAAGAGTGTGAATTAAAATGGGCACATGAAGGAAAGCCAGGAGGAGGTGCCATATCAAGGTCCCAGTCCAGGGAAGACGTGTTTGTAAAATAGCAGTGCTGCAAAGCCGGGGCTGACTCTGACACTGACACTTATCAAACACATAAAACACCAGGTGCATTTTTACCTGAGCATTGTGCCTGGGGCCCACCACTCCTCTTTAAGATACCTTCTCGGAGTAAGTTAACATTGCTGGCAAAAAAGGAATGAGAAGAACAGCATTGTGCTTTTCTCAAAGGGGCAATAATTCCCTTACAAAGCATTAGGAAGAAATTCAATAATTTTTTTTTTAATTGAAAAGGCAAATTCAGAGGTGAGGGGCAGCACTGGTAAGTCTAATAAAATACAGACAAACGACGGTCGTTACTTCCATCTTTCCAGTCAGTCTGTCTGTTGCGTATTGGCAGACCTCTCCCTGCGCTAGATCTCACAGCCCTGTAAATGAATCGCTATTGCTTGCCTGAGTTAAAAATCAGATGTGACACCAACACTCGGCCAGGGAGACCTACAGCCAGGAGGGCCTGTGCCCGAGCAGAACAAGAACGGCATGGTGACTAGAAAGAGTGTCCCTGCACCATGACCACGGCCCAGGCCCAGCACAAAGCAGCAGCGTGGTTTAGGTGTCTCCAGGAGTTAGGTGTGTCCTCAGACTGAGTTAAAAGACGCCACCGAGACCAGGGTTGATTCTTCAACAGAGAGCAGGCCTTAGGCATCGCCACAGACTGAGTTAGGCATCTCTACAAACTGTGAGTCAGATGTCATCACAGGAACTCAGAGGCGGACATCTCCGCTTTCCTAAGTTACCCAGCACATAAGAGGCAAACCCGAGTCTGACTGTGTCTCTTGTCCAGCTCTCTGTGCCTTCCACATCCGGCCCCAAGGGGACAGACCCTTCCCGCCCCTCCTCCACCTCCTCTCTCAGCGACTCCTCTCCCTGCTTGTCTACCGTCTAAGGTTCTCCACAACCAGACACATCTGGTGACATGTCCCCCATCAAAGGCAGATCGGTGGCAGGTGAGACCCCAACTCCACATCCTACCTCTAATAAACCAGGTCACAAGTGAGAGTGCTAACGTAAACATGTTAATACACAGAAGTGCTTAAAACACTAAGTGTTTAACATGAAGCACTATGGAATTTCAGAAGCAAAGATCGTTTTCTTCTAACAAATTATGTAATTCAGAGCATTAATTTTAAAAAAGTCAATTTGCCTAGTATATTTACTTTGTTAAGAAAGAGAATTTGGGGTTCTATTCTACCAAAATAAGATCTTTCATATTACCCTTAAAATATGTTAAATTATTATTGGATATTATTATACATTTTACAATCTCAATAAATATTCATTATTGTAATTAATTCTTCAACACTCGAAAATTTTTTTTCCTCAAGCAAACCATCCTGGGGAATTATTCTTTATTATCCTTCCCAAATATTCACTTGATATTTTCTATAGAGAAATGCTTACCATATCTAATATTGAAAAATGCTTTTTAATAAATCAAGTAAGTAGAATATTTAGGGTAGAATAAAATGACTGATTTACATGGAATGCAAAGCAATGTTTATCTGTCAATATCTGTCTTCAGGAAGACTCTGACACAGTCAATTGTAATAAAATGTCAAAACCATTACAAAGTAATAAAATCTTATTTTAAAAGTAATTCATATAAAAAATAACAATAGTCAGGGCTGGGGTTGTAGCTCACTGGCTCGCCTAGAGCACTCACCTAGCACGTGCGAGGCCCTGGGTTTGATCCTCAGCACCACATAAAAATAAATAAATAAAATAAAGATTTAAAAAAAGCTTTCATTTTAAAAAAAAAGTAACAATAGTATCAAATGCAGATGGGCCTTCCCCGATTTACATCTTTATTCCAGTTAAAGAAAACTGTTCCTCAACTATATTATTCAAAAATTATAAGAATAATCAAAATCACCCATAATTTTATTATGGGAAGTATTCCAGTACCTGGTCAGAATATCAGTAATAACATTTATACAAACTGCAGTGTATTTATTATTTCCTGGAGATTAGAATCTGTTATTGCTAATGAAGACTAATCCCAAAGATAAATTTGCATATTTAACTCACTTCAAGAAATGCTGCGGAATTGAAGACACTAAAATCATGGAACCCAAAACACCAACAAATCTTTAGTTAAAAAATAAATAGTAGTTTTTGCATGTACAGAATCTGAGAACTTATTAATTTACATTCTGTCAATTTTGTATGTTAAAATGTGAAAAGAAATATTGAACCCATGATATTTAAAGCATAAAACAAAAAGTATGAAATAAAACAGCCTGATAGCTAAGGTCAGATGTCTGTCAGGGTTGAATATCATGGTACATCAGAACCTTAAGTTACCTGGGAAGCTGAGGTAGAGGAACTACAGTTCAAGGCCTGCACAAGCAAGCGACTGTCTTAAAATGAAAAATTAAAAGGGTTGGGGATGTAGGTCAGAGGTAGACTGCCCCTATCTATCTATCAATCTCCAGTACCACAAAAAGAAACAAAAAGATAAATTCCTTATAGACCATTGCATACTTGTTTCTATTCTAATGTTAATACAAATACATGAATATGCAGATGTATGACATGTGTGTATATAGACACACACACACACACACACACACACACACACACAGGTCTTCAAAGCCACTTATATAAAATGTGTAACTCTTTTGTTTAAGTTACCCAATTTTACTTTAAGTAATATTGTGACAAATAGCCATGGTTAAGGGGTCATCCAAGGATATTGAGAAATTCTGAGTAACATGTATTCAGTAACAGCCAACTCTCCTTTGGAAATCTTTGGAAATTTCCCTTTGGAAATCTCTGAGGTCTTCCAGACAGCTCGTGTTTCAGGCCAGATGGAATGAAAACAATACCAATTTCATTGGGACAATTATCTCACCTAAGATAAATATTGCCACCTAGCGTGTAAGTTCTGATTGACAGAGTGATTTTTTTTTTACTAATACAATGAATGTTTTAACATCTCGAAAATTTAAATTTTGCTATATATCTACAAACCTTTTTTCCAAATTGATTTTGAGACTTGCCTCATAGTTCTTCGTATGGAAAACACAAAGCTTTGTATTTCTGATAGAACCAGGCTCTTTCAATGGTTCTTTCTAAAGTGAATCTTAGAAATCGATCCTGCAGCCTTCTTGTCATGATGAATGTGGAAACCAGGAAAGAAATGTGTATGTGGCACTCCTAGCTAAAGCAGCTGACTCTGACATGAAAACCACTATACTAGTTTTCAGTGAGTGACAAAAAAGATCTCCAATTTTTCTAGGCCTTAGTAGAATTGAACCTTGAAAATCACAGTCAAGAATCATGCAAATTGTAAATGATTCCGTCCTGTGGGACACTGCCAGTAGCCTGTTGACCATTCAGGTTGCTCCTGGTCATTCCAGGTTCACTGTTCTTAGATGACATCATCAAATGCCACTTTCAGTAAAATGAAGACTTTTTCCATGTCAGCAAAAAAGCCTCTTTAACAAATTGTGCTGGGGAAACTGGAAATCCATATACGGCAAAATGAAACTAACCCCCATCTCTCATCCTACATAAAACGCAACTCAGAGTGGATCAACAACTCAGGCATTATACCATAGACCCTGCACCTAACAGAGGATATTAGGCCTCAATCTACATCATGTTGACTTAGGAGCCAGCTTCCTTGTCATGACAATTCAAACACAGGAAGTAAAATCGAGAATCAATAAATGGAAGGAATCAAACTAAAAAGGTACTTCACAGAGAAGGAAACCATCAAGAAGGTATAGAGCAAGCCTACAGAATGGGAGAAAATCTTTACCACATGCACCTCAGACAAAGCATTAATCTCCAGGGTATATAAAGAACCCAAATAACTTAACACTAAAAACCCCCAAATAACCCAATTAATAAATGGGCAAAGGAACTGAACAGGCACTTCACAGAAGATAAATACAATTGGTCCACAAATATATGAAAAAATGTTCAACATCTCTAGCAGTTAGAGAAATGCAAATTAAAACTCCACTGAGATTTCATCTCACTCCAGTCAGAATGATAATAACCAAGAATACAAGTAACAATAAATGTTGGCAAGGATGTGGGGGAAAAGGCACACTCATACACTGCTGGTGGGACAGCAAATTGGTGCAATCACTATGGAAAGCAGTATGGAGATTCCTTAGAAAATTGGGAATAGAACCACCATTTGACCCAGTTATCCCATTCCTTTGTTTATACCCAAAGGACTTAAAATCAGCATACTACAGTGACACAGCCACATCAATATTTACAGCAGCTCAATTCACAACTAAGCTATGGAACCAACCTAAGTGCCCTCAACAGATGAATAGACAGAAAATGTGGTACATATACACAATGGAATACTACTCAGCCATAAACAAGAATGAAATTATGACATTTGCTGGTAAATGGATGGAATTGGAGAGTATGATGCTAAGTGAAATAAGCCAATCCCCAAAACACAAAGGCCAAAAGTTCTCTGTGATATGCAGATGCTGACTTACAATAAGAAGGGGCAAGGAAGAAAGAAGTACTTTGGATTAGACAAAGGGGAATGAAGGGAGAGGTAAGAAGGGAAGGGGAATAGGAATAGAAAAGATAGTAGAATGAATGGGACATCACTTTCCTGTGTTCTTATATGAATACATGACCAGGGTAACTGCACATCGTGTACAACCACAAGAATGGAAGGTTGTACTTCATGCATGTATAATATGCCAAAATGCATTCTACTATCATGCTAACTAATACAAACAAATAAAAGATAACTTATATTAAAAACATAATTTTTGCAGTTGTTTTGTTCAGAACAAGACCCTAACAAGAGCTCAAATGATCCATTATGTTAGTATATCTTAAATAATTTTTAATCCTAAGCCCCTCTCCCCACCTTTTTCTTGCAACTAATGTGAAAGAAACTAGGTCATTGTCCTAAAGAGTTTCCCATATAATTAATGTTTCTGATTACCTGTTTCCATTGTGTGTGCAACAGATCCCTCTCTTCTTTAAGCACTTAACTGTACAGCTGTTCGGTCCCATATGAAGCCACTGGCCACATGTGCCTACTGAGCTTGTGACATGTGACTGGTCTGTGCTGAGATGTGCTATTAAGAGTAAAACACATACCAGATTTCAATGAGATGGTTAAAAAAAACCCTCAATAATGTTTATAGTGATTATAAGTTGAAATAACATTCTTCTTATATTGGGTTGAATAAACTATATTTGGGGAGAGAGAGAGAGAGAGAGAGAGAGAGAGAGACTTCTCTAATACCCTTGTTTTGCACAAGAGCTATAGTTCTGTTAAGGTTCTGTGAAATACCAGCTTTGCTCAGAGTAAAATATGAAACAAAAGCCAGGCAAAATTCCCACTGGACACCCCTTGGTGTCTCTACCAACTGTTGACCGCAGCTTGGCTGCATGGATGATCATGACGCCAAATATGTGGCGGCTGTGTTCTTCACTGCAATCTGGTTTGTTCAGACTTGTTTGGTACTGGGGTCAGAAAAGGGATGGCTCTGGTCACAAATTACTGAAAGCAAGCTAATAATTATCCCTCGCTTTCTCTAATCCTTTTTTAAAGAAGGTTCTCTGATGTTGAGCATTTGTGTTGTAGATTTATTAATTTGGATTTTAACGATAGGCACAAGTTGAATAATCTTGACACACAACTGTCATCTTGCCATGAGATAAATGATTTATCACTCTCTCCAAGTCATACTTCCTCTGGACCTTTTGAAAATTATGCAAGTGTACAGCCAAAGAAAAAGCAAGGAAATGTGAGTCTCTTTCCTCCCAGTGGACCGAGTAACAAAAGACAAAATGAAATATTGATCTACTCTTTCAACAGAGACTGCTAAGGTTTGCAGCCAACCTCTTCTTAGCTGTGGACAGAGCAAAACCAAAAATTGATTATCGCTCACTTCTAGTCCTCGGTTTCATGGATCTTCAATGGTTGACTGATTAATTAAATACGGTAACAGAATTCCAGATCAGAGCTCCCTTCGTAAGCAGGCCATTAATAAACCCATTTTTCAATGTAGGAAACATCCGCACACAACCGCATAATATTCCTTCTTAACTACAGCATTTCATTTGGCATTTGACAGATCATACGTTATCTGATCCACAGGGAAAAGGATCATCAATTTGCAGTTCTTGTCTGGTTTCCTGGACAAACCGTGAAGTCTAATGCGTGTTTTCTGTCTTTCATGATTCATTCGCTAGAGGATAAAAGGCCAGCTCTCTAGGAACTGGAAACAGAACAGGGAGGAGTCTGCACATTGCCACTTGAACAACACCAGAGAGATGTGGCCCCACACTGCTGAGCAAATACGACGGGGGGAACTTCTTGGGTCACAAGGCAGCTGACTCTTCCACAAAACAGATATGAACATTCGATGTCTGTGCCCAATGCAAATTACTAATGCTAAGAAGGACAATTTCCAAAGGCAGAGTCTTTGCAAACACTGATCAAATCCATTTCTTCTGATTGAAAAACAGCTCATAAAACACTGGAAAGCAATTTTTCTGACAAATGATGTCCTGGGCACAATATATTTTTTAAAAATCTGCTAACGTAGCAAGAATGCTCCAGGTGAGGCATGTGGGCTGGGACACCCCCCAGCAGAAGGCAGAGTGGGAGAGGTGCAGGCTAGGACAGTGCACGTGGCTAACGGGGCACGCGGCTCACTGAGAGAGCACAGCACAGAGCCCAGCTGTGTGACAGGGGGTCCGACTGTTGATCCTTCCACACGTTGATTCTGAGTGTTCTAGCCATGGTGCTGAACGCGGGGACAAGGAAATCTGATCCTTTGGGCTCTCAGAATGGAGCCAAGGGAGACCAGATCAGCCCAGCAACAGACATTAGTCTTGACAGTCCTCTCCCAGTGGTAGACCCTGCATCACAGGCTTCTCTGGAGCAAACACACCCCACACTCCATGTCACTCACAGCTCAGCGCTTCAGGGAGGAACAGTCGACATTGCCTGTCTCCCCCGAACACTTTCACCCACCCACTGTCTGGATTCTGTCCCCCTTTCTGCACCCACACAGACCACTCATGAGATTTCTCTGGCCAGAGTCACCAGTAAGGAAGGACTGCCACTTCCCACCGAGGAGGCTTGCCACGTTGACTCTCTGATTCTTCTTCCCCCAGTGCTAGACCTTCCTGGTTCTCTTTCTAAATCTTTGACTACTTCTCATCCCCCTTGTAGTCTTTCTACCATCTCCAGCTTTTAAATAATGCTATTTCTCCTGCTCCTACTGCAGAACCTTACATGCTAAGACTTTCAATTATTGATACACGTAACAGAAAAAGCCATAATTAAGAAAAGTCCCCAAACCTAGACTTCCTTTCATTAATCCTCTTCAAAAGTAATTTTTTTCCAGTAGTCAAACTGGCCAATCCATTCCCCTTTCCAGATTTCCATCAGTAAACAACTGAGTTCACGGATATTCATCTTCCCTCTGTGAGGACAGTGTGCAACATGGGTGGGATCACAGTGCGCTTCTGTCGCTACTGGGATGCCGGCCTCACCAGACTCCAGAGTGTGTGGGACGTGGTTCAGGAAACAAAGATGGTCAGCACCGTTTATGTCCTAGGCTGCTCACCATCTCCTGGAACACTGTTTTCAAAACCCGTCTCTTCCCCAGCTTCAGTCATTTAATAAACCCCTCCTGTGGGGAATGCCAGGGCGGCAGCTGCTAAACCAGACTCTTGAGCTATAATGAGCTAGTTGTAAACTGTGGCTCTTTGATTATTGGCTAAAGAGATCCCATCAAGAGGAAGATTATTTCCCTCTTCTCCAAGTGACCTGGGCAAGCCGGGCTGGAGTATGTCACCAGGGAGTCAATAAATAGCTGCTCTTACTTGGCCTACATCAGAGGTTATGATGCTGTTAGTTCTTAGAAATTGCTGTGTCTAGCAAGCAACAAAAATGAGCATACATGTCTGTGTGTGTGTGCGTGCACACACACACACACACACACACACACACACACTAAGCAAGTTGTGTTCCACAAACATGATATTTCCTTGCCTGAGCTCAACAGCTCTGACAAGATTTCTGTTCCAGATTTTCTGGAGAGATGTTATCAGGGTCACTTAAACAGTTAGTCCAGCATTGAATAAAACCTCGGAATGTACTTAGTATTTTAGAATGAGCACCTGGTTCTATACAGAATGTACAAGGAGGCATGGCCGGCGCCTTCAAAAGCTAAAATTCTGGTGAAATAATACAACTCTTAAATACTGACTGGGCATGGGCTGCATCAGAAGAGTGTTCCTCCCATCATCTTTTGTAGCCACAGACTAAATTCTGCCCTGCAGAAAGAAAAGGAGAAATCAATGTGATTCTCAACAAGTTCCCAGGAAGGGCATACACTTCTCACCTTTTCTTCATCCTCAAAGTTGGAATGCCAGAATGCTCTCGGGAGCTGGAGCTACCATCTTGGCCCTGAGAAGTTTCCAGTTACAGGACCCTGGTCCAGGAGGGTTATGTGCATGTCAATAGACAATAGGGAAAAGCAACCATTCTCATTATCCAGGCCAGTTACTCTGGGTGGTTCCTGCCACCTCATCCCAGCCCATTCTCTGATAGCACAAAGAAGTCAACTGAGGTCTGTGGATGTTTGAGGAATTCTTTCCACACCCACTAGTTTCCTTTTATCTAAAGAAATAAGAAAAAAAAAATTATGACCTTCCCAGTGTTGCTTTCCCATATAGAGATTTGCTGGCTACAGCCACGAGCTGGTGGGTCAGAGAGCCCTCTCCGAGGTTCCCCCTGCAGCTGAGTGAGTGGAGGGGTTGTGCTTCACCCTCCTGCATGGAATTGGGGAAACAATTGTGATTCTTTCACAGGGTCAAGGCCACTCAAAGAAAGCACAAGGGGTCAGCCACCCTGAGGGCAGCATGGCTCACTTCTGCTCTACCTTCTTGCCACAGCAGACCATCACCAGACCCCAAACCTGTCTAAGAGCAACCAGCGGAGGTGCAGGATGTTCTGAGCACCGGGCTTCTTCTGGGGCCAATGAATATTTTATGGACATGATAGATATCCTTCTCCAGAAGTTTTAGGATAGTCGAGATAAAACTTTCCCCTTTCAATAACAATAAATGGAGATGTTTGTCCAAAGGACAGAAATGGTTTTGGAAAATGACCCTGAAAGATGATGGTACAATGATCATCTTGTGTGGAGAGTGTCTCCTGAATTTTTCATTGATGCAGTGAAGCAGTGAATGCAATTTTTAGACCTAAGAATGGTCCAAGGTAAAGAAAACATAAAACCAGAACTGACAGGCAAAAAGGAGCCCCTTAAAATCAGAACCAGCAACATTTCAGTCCTGCATGATGATGACAGTAATGAGCTTGAGTTCTAACACTCGCAATGATATCCCGCCTATCCAAGTCAATATCAATAAAATCTGCTCTAGCAACTGTACAAAAACAAGGGGTGAAGGAAGCCTTGTGAGACTCCAGTGGGGGAAAAGACTCAGTGCTGAGACAGGAGACTGGTCTGCAGCGTGCTGTGTGTATCCAGCTGAACACGCACAGATGAAAGCACTAGAAGACAACATGTGCAATTCTATGCGAGGCACCTGCTAACAGAGAAAAAGGATTCACTCAAAATGGGTGAAATGGAACCCAAATGGAAGAGCTCTGAATTTGTTTTTCTTTGTTTTTTTTTTTAATTGGAGCTTTAGAGTTATACATAGATTTTGTATTTTTGTAGTTGCTTTTTGGTAGGAAATGCAGTACTTTGGACCCAGCCTGTAAATAAATAGTATGGCCACCAGTCACGGCAAAGACCTCAGGATGAGAAGGGCTTGTACACAGGGGCTTGGTGCCACATGAGAGAACCATTTTATTATATGGTGGTTTCGTTTACCACAGTTATCAATGACAGAAAGGTTTTTCTTCACTTGTTGACGCTTGTTTTTCTTTCTTTCTTTTTTTTTTTTTTTTTCCTTTACTGACTCTTATTTTCACTGTCATGGAGGACCAGCATTCATTTTCCTAGACAGAAAACTCAGAAGCACATTTTAGATTTTTTCCAGGTTGCTAAGGCTTGGATCTGGAATGTGCACCCAAAGCTGACGTGTTGAAAGATGGTTCCCCAATGCAGCAAGGTTCAGCGGAGGGCTCTCTGGGGCAGCGGTTGGATCCTGAGGGCTCTGGCCACATCAGTGGTTTAGTCCATTTCATGAATTAACCCATTAACAGCAGGGTGGACTGTTGAGAAGTGGACCTAGTTGGAGGAAGGTGGTCACTGGGGGTGTGCCCGGGAAGGGTTTACCTTCTCCCCAGCTCCTCTCTCTCTGTCTCCTTCTGCTTTCCAGCTGCCATGAGCAGAGGAGCCTTCCTCCACCACACCTTCCACCATGATGCTCTCCTACCCTCAGGCCCAGAGCCATGGAGCCAGCCAACCATGGACTGAACCTCTGAAACCATAAACCTAAATGAATCTTTCCTCTTCCACGTTGTTCTTGCCAGATAGTTTGGTTTCAGTGATTAAAAACCTGATTTGAACACAGGGCATTCTTCATCCTGGATATTTAAAAAGTATATCATGACCCAGAGCCTCCAAATGTCGTGCCACAGAAAAGTCAGTTCTTCAGCATTGTTAGTTCTATCTTGAAAATCCCTCTGTTCCTGGGTCCCTCTTCACTTCTACCACTTACACAGTGTAGTGGGGGTGACTGTAATAGTCCACTACCTATACACGTCGACTGCAGTTGCCCCTAGCCCTTGATCATTCCTCTAACACATGACTAATTCACAATTTCTAAGGTATTGTTCTGATAATGTCAAATTTCAATTTCCCCAAATATTTAATGAGATGCATCTAAAATTAGACAAACTGAGTTGAAGGACACAATCCTCCACATTGTCAAATCTGCCCGGGCTTTACCCTCCACTGCAAGGGACTGAGGTCTGGCTGCAAAGTTAGAGGCAGTGTCCACTCAAGCGGTCCTCACTTAGGACATCAGCTGCAAGATTAGGGGGCTGTGCAAACCACCCTCAGGTTTGTTAACTCACTTGACCCACTCACAAAAACTCTCTGGAAAGTATCATGCCCGTAGTTACATTTATCAAAGGAGAACATACAAGGAACAAGTACCTACAGGGGAGTTAAGGAGGGCTGAGAAAAGGACACTCCCAGCATCCTTGAGTCCATGCCCACAGGGGACTGCCAACCCAGGACCTGCACCTGAGCTCTGGTTCCTTACAAAGCCATGGATGCCGACTCGTCACCCACTGGGTTGACTCAGCTTCTAGGCCCAGAGACTAACCCTGTGCAACCCAAAGCCCCCACCAGAGTTGCAGAGCATCTTACCAACATGGCCAACCCCCTGGGAGTCCCAGTGTGGTCCCAGGGGCTGGCACCACCAACAAAGACACCCTACATGAAAACTCCCAGAGTTCCGCGGCTCCCTCTCAGGATCGAGAACACAGACCAGACTTCTCCTGCACTGCAGCCCAGGCCCTACTGCCTGGACTGCCCACTGCCGCAGTCCGGCTGCAGCAAAATAACCGGGGGGTGACGAATAACTTGTGTACGTTGATGCAGCAGGAATAGGAGCCGTTTATTGTAGGATAACAGAGGTATTTATACATTTTGCACAGCTTATCTTAATTAGCATAAACTAGATACAGCAGTCAACCAATCAGGAATCTCCACACTTAATGGCTCGCTTTTGTTACTTTACAAACCACTCCCTCTGGCATTTTGCCAGGCGCCATCCAGACTTGTTTACAGACTCTAACAGCCCACATCTACAGAGACCCATGGGACAGCAGAAGGACCAACCGCTGCCCAGCTCCATCCCTCCCCACCAGCAGTCCCACCACACAACCTGCTCCATAATTTAAAAGGAAAATGGCAGTTACAGGAGGGGACCCCTCATCTTGCCGTCAGTGAGCCAGCATCTCAGCCTCACTTTTCCTTCCATTTACACGAGGCAAGTGTCGCTTCTCACAGCAAAGCCAGGGACCTCTGGTGCCCAGGAGTCACCTCTCCCACTCCTGGCCATCTCTGCCTGCTCCTCACTTCCCTGCGCCTCCTGCCACGGCCACTCCAGGTTTGTACAAATATTATGCCTCCTACCAGGAAGGTGAACCTTTCTGAGTGCTTTCTAAAATCAAGTGCAGTGAAAGAGATTACTAAAGAAAAGACCTAAGCTGTGGAGGCCATCACAGTAAGCGGTCCCTGGCACTGAACTGGACATGATGCTCAAAGGCATCCAAAACAAAAGTAACAAAATCTAGAAAATCTGGGCTAAATTTCTCACAGATAGTTAATAGAATCAGCTAAACCAATAAAAACTTTATGACTGAACTGATCATGGGTAAAGACAATTTTCTAAAACAGGATATATAAAAACAGTTGTTAGAAACATAAAAACCTCCCTATAAGTGTGTATAATATAATAAATAAATGATACAATTTTATTATAATTTGAAGATAAATACTAAAACTTAAGTTGTCACCATGAGCCAAGATCTTAGCTACATGTTGAGAACATCACATTGATCGAAATACATACATTTTCAGTCGGCACAGATCCCCTACTCCAGCAAGGCAGAGGCCCGTATATTAGGATGCTCACAACATAATGAAATTAAAAATCTGTTTTTAGAAATCTGCATCTATTATTACAGCAAATGAGGTAGCTTGATATCTGATCTCTGAAAACCCAATTCCACTAAAAGAAGTGATGTCAGAAATAAGGACTGGACCTATGGCTTTGACTTAGATAGGAGGTGTCCCCCAACTCATGTGCAAGACCATGCAAGAACGTTCAGAGGTGAAGTGATTGGGTTATGAGAACCTCACCTTAACCAGTGCGTTAACCTCCTGCTAGGAACTAACCAGGGGGTAACTGTAGGCAGGCGGGGTGAGGCTGGCGGAGTAGGTCACTGGGGGTATAGCTCTGGGGTGTGAATTGTGTTCCTGGTAAGCAGAGAGTGCTCTCTCCCTCCATCTCCCTCTCTTCCTCCCTCCCTCTCATTCCCTCTCCCTTCCTCTCCCTCCCTCTCCCTTCCTCTCCCACCCCCTCCCTCCCCCTCCCTCCCTCTCTCTCCTTCTCCCACCCCTCCCTCCCCCTCCCTCCCTCTCCTTCCCTCTCATTCCCTCTCCCTTCCTCTCCCACCCCCTCCCTCCCTCTCCCTCCCTCTCCCTCTCTCCCTCCTGGGGGCCATGTCCTGAGCTGCCCTTCCACCATGATATTTGCCTCACCTCAGACCCACAGCTATGGGGCCAGCTGTCTGGGAACTGAGACTTCTGAATCCATGAGCCAAATCAGCTTTTCCCCCTCTACGACTGTTCTTGTGGGGTCCTTAGGCCCATGTTGGGAAGGCTGGCTGAAGTGCCCACCCATAGGGCCGCCCCTCCCACATTCCAGCAATGGCTGCCTCCTCCTCCTCTGCAGCTTGGCACAGCCACCTTCTCTTTTCATCTCTTCTCATCTACCACCTTTCCCTGCGCCCCCATTTTGCTCCACTTCCCCCACTTCTCCCCTCACTCCCGGTGTGTGGTTGTCCTTAGAGCACGCTCAGTGGACTCGCTCTTCCTTCCTGGAACTGCCTCCCCAGAACTTGACAAGAGACCTAGGCAACTGCTGGACACTGCACAGGGGAACACAGATGCTCCCCCTCTGCACCGCTCCTCTGGGCAGCACTGAACTGGGACTGGAGGCCACCCGATCAGTTGGGAGGGTCCAGGGGTCCATAAAACCTTGGTAAGAGAGGAATCAAGGGAACACTCTTCAAAGACCAGCTCCTCCCCTATCACCATCTAATAGAGGGGGCCCAGGGGAACACAAGTGGCCCCCAAGTGGGTAACAGTCTGCTCCACTGAGCCAAAATCACCCCAAGACTGGTTCCAATGAACTAAGGAAAACCCACAAGAGGTGTGTGTGTTCCAGAGTTATAGATGAGAATGCTGGTGGTTAATCAGATCAGTGTTCATTAAAGAGATGTTATTCAAGATGAGGCTGCAACTTTTTTTTTCCAGAATCAATTGTAACAACGTACCTTCCACTCAGTTTTGCACTCCACGATTGTCCAGTTCAAGAGAAGACCCTGAAGTTGCCTTAGTTGGGAGACCCTACTCTTCCTAGTTAGGTGATCCATTTGATTTTATCCAACATCTCTAGCCCATGTGCACAGGGCACCCTGTTGTACCTGGTGGGACAAAGATTTGGCCCTGATGGCTTTTAATAGAGGAAATACAAATGCAAAACCCTGTAAAGGTTCTTTCTCTCTTCCCTGCTATACCAGCAGGCAGCACTTTATCAGGGTAGGAACCTTGGTTTAAAGGGAAACTATATAAGATATCCCGATTGACAGTTCAACAAATGAAGAGTTCAAGAATTCAATAAAAAGCAGTTTCTCTTGGGGGACCATTTCAGGTGACTGAACATTAAAAATATATATATACGAAACTTTCCCTGCCTTAAATACCCTAGCAATCCTAGTGATCTAGAGAAAGATGAAAATCACAGACCAGGGCAAACTGTATGAGAAAACATTCAAGAGCAGGGCTAGGTAGCGCACACCTGTGATCTCGGAGACTCGGAGCTGAGGCAGGAGGGTCACAAGATGGAGGACAGCCTCGGCAACTAAGTGAGACCCTGTCTCAAATTAAAAAAAAAAAAAACATAAAAAGGAGTTGTGGGTATAACTCAGGGTACATACCACTGCAATTCCCAGCACTGCAAAAGGTAAATAAGTAAGTAAAATCATGATAAAATGACACAAACACATGCAGCATGGAATTATTTGAAACAATAAGAGCAATTGGTGGATGGCCCTGCGATCTGGAAGTGAGGAGACTCCCCTAAACTGGAGAGGATGAGCGAGAAAGACCTTCTGAAGAAAACAGTGTTTGTGTTTTGAAGGATTTGGGAGCTGGAAGAGAAAACTGCAGAGGTTTAAAACGAAGGGCCATGTCTTGGACCTGAGGCTACTTCGGAGCCACCTCTGCTGCTCCGGGAAGCTTATCCCCAGCTGGCTGAAGTCCTGGCCTTGTCCTGCCCTCCCCACGACACCAAGTTATCAGTTTCTGTTCCGCTCGCACAGTCTTAGGAGAACCTCAGCAGCTGAAAGATCCGTTTGTTAGAAACAAAGCAAGAGAGCAAGAAGAAAGGCAGAGGACAAATGAGATGAAATAAAATCATGAAGCACAAGGAGATGACCCGCCCTCAGCCCCAGCGATCAGCATCGGGGAGCTGCGAGCCCCTGGTTAGTGGCTCCCGGGATTTACACATGCTGTATTGACCCAGGCCACACACGCCTCGGCTCCTCCCTGGGGTAGCGACTTGTCTCGCTCTTGGCATTGGACCTAAGTCTGTTGCTCCAGTTCTACCCTCCTGTCCTGATAAACAGCCTCAGGTTGTGCCATCTGGTGCCCTGTCTGCCGGACTGCCCTTTTGGGAGCTCTGTCCTTCTGCGTAGTCACAGGGGCTTTCACCTAATAAAACACCACTAAATAACGGTGTCTCAGGTGGTGACAGGGCACAGATCCCTTCCCACCGAGCCTGAGGCTTGTCCTCAGAACAAGCTATTGTCCCATTCACAGCAATGCCACTTCCTCCTGTTCCACTGGACGCTCGGCCACCCTGCGGGTACCAATTTTCTATATGTCAAACTAAATGGAATCAGGCCCAGAGAGGGAGCTGTCCCTGCAAAGTGTTCACAGCAGAGACACAGGGAAGCCATGTGTCATAAAATCAGAGACGGACTTGGGAAGTTTCTCTGTGCAGAAAAAACCAACACCCTCCCATTCACAGAGCGAGCTCATTGCCACCCTTGCCCACATTAAGGAACCTAAAATAAATTTCTTTTTAAAGCACAGTCTATCATAAAGTGGGCAAAGCAAACAGGATTAATGCTAAACTCAGATTTCTACATCAGCAGTCCTCACAGTGAAGTGTAGGTTATAAAACTAACCTCTCACCTTCAAAGAATCCTTTTTCTTGTTTTCCTGGAGTATACTACTACCCTTGGGGCGTTAGAAAGGCCACTGTACACAGAATGAGCACTTGCTGGCATTTATTCAAATTTCCAGGTAATTTCAAGCACCTACAGAAATCTGTGTGAAATAACTCCTTTAAGGAGAGTCTATAAAAATGAAAAATTACATATCCCTTATTTTTTGGTTCAGCTATCACTAAAAACTAAACCAAAGCTAAAGGTTACAAGCCTTGATCAACAGTTTAATAAGGAAGCATGTGAAGAATCAGTGGCTATAGACATAGAGAATATAAAATATCAAAGCATGCATCTGCCCAATGAACCTTATTAAAAAATAAGGAAAAGTTTGGCAAAATGTACTTAGCAATTTTCAGTTTTAAATTGATTCTACACTTAATCTGCATCTTGTCATTATAAATTGAATTTCTAGAGAAACACAATTTGTTTGCTCAGGGCAAAAAAAAAAAAAAAAGTCTTCCTGTAGATATTGAAAGATCAGTTTTAACAATGTAAAAAGTTCCAAGTACTATGTGTCTGATAGCTTACTGTAAAAAGGTACATTTGTTAGAAGTTCATCTTAGAGAGCTGAGCTTGTTCTCTTAGGTTACAAGCCATTTTGTTGTAGAAGTCTGCTTTTACATACCAACCTCATGATAATTAACTCACCATCTGTGGTCACACAGTGTTTTGCAACTTCATCCAAATCTAATGACTCGACCTCATTTGTCAGTGAAAGAACAAGATGGCAGCTTGCATTGGCTTTTCCAAGCTCGGCCAGTTACAGAACTGAGATTGGAGTCTGCATTTGTCTGTAAATCTGTGCCTTGCCCTGACGCTACTCTGCTTTCTCACAAAAGGCAAGTGAGATGACCAACAAAAGAAGGCAGAAACAAAACAGAATATTCACAGGAAAAGCCAACAGTTTTGTTAACGAAATACAAAGCTCAAATTCAGTGGGTTGAAAAGTAAGTGAGAAATTGGAGCTAACATATAAATTATATACTTAAGATTATTATCCTTTTAACTTTATCATTTAAGTTAAAATGATTTCATTTATAAAGATTAAAAACATAGCAATATTCGTTCAGTACCAATCCTGTTTGTTTTGCCTTCTTGTGGTTTTTGAAAAAGTTCTATTTCAACACAATTAAACAAAAAGTAGTGTCTACAGGGAAAGGCATCCCCACAAAATTGTTGCCATGAACAAATCATATTCAAGTTTCACTTGCGCTCAATTTTTTTCTAATCCAAAATAAACGGAAAGATCACTCTGTGCCTGTCTGAACATTTTCTACTTTTAAAGCTCATATGCTATAATTATAAGCTCACACTTTTTGAAATGTACCTATTTACTCACTTTTATTTAACAAAAATTCAAGTACTACCAAGTGAGGGAATTAACAAATGTCACAATGGATTTCTGAGATGACAGCATGTATATATTTTTCATCAAATACAACATCTCTAACAAAGCTTCTAGGGTGTCAATCTCTCAAAATTGCAACATACGCTTCCAAGAAAAAGAATAAAGTATCTATCCAGTTATTGGGAATCCTAAAAGGGTAGTGACGGCAGCCTTGTCATTAGAGGGTGGTCACCCGTGCGTGTGTTGAGGGAGACAATCTGTAATTAATTCTGCACTCACCAGCTGCTCTCTGCGGGCCCCCCTCCTCCCCCCTCAAAAAATCAAATGTGAAGAGATGAAAAGCAGAGCTTGCTGCCAGGCTTGAGAAACGCCCAGGAAGTGGTGTTGCTCACACAAGACAATTAGGCGATGCGTAAAGTGGGAAACTGATGAAGTCTCCAGCCCCTGCAGGCTGAGCACACTCACCTGAGGTCCAGAAATGTATGGAGCTAAAGTGAGGATCCTCATCAGCGTCTCCTAAGTGGACAAGCAGACGTGATGTGCTACACAGTCACACAGCAACACACTACACAAGTGTGGTCCATGAAGCTGTGGCCACGGGGGGACAAAACAGGATTACAGAGAGGGGGCTAAAGTCCACCCCAGTGATTTTCAACTCTGGGTGACTTTGCCCCCTAAACATTTTGGCAAGGGCTGAAAACATTCTCGGTGATCAAAACTGGGTTGGGGGCTTGCTTCTAGCATCTAGGGTAGAGCCAGAGACACAGGATAGACCACAACAGCCATAACCTTGTTCAAAACGTTGGCAGCAACGAGGTCAAGAAATCCTGACCTGCACATCGAGATGCTCATGAATGTCACCGGAGATTTCTCCAGTGACACCTGTAAAGAATCAGAAGCCTCCAGGTTGGCCCAAAGGCACAAAATGGCTACACCAGCTTGTGATTGCTCGCCAGGATTGGAGGCCCGGAGCAGAAACCACTTCTGCAGCGCCATGTGGTCAGAGGGAAAGTGGGGACCATGGAAGGCTACTGTGAAACCCAGAGGAAAGGCCAGCATGGGTTAAGAAATGCAGCCACCTTGCACACAGCCCCAGGGCTGCACTGGTGAGCTTCTCATGCCATGACGAAATGCCTGAGGAAGACAAACGAGAGGAACAAAGGTTTTAAGGGTTTCAGTCCACAGTCAGCTGGACCCATCACCCTGGGCTTGAAGTGAGGCAGATCCTGAGAGGGCCATGTTGGAACACAGCTGCTCATCTCATGGCAGTCGGTAAGCAGAAGTAAGGGAGGAAGGGCCAGGGGCAAGACATGTCCTCCCAGGGAATGCCCCAGTGACCTGCATCCCCCCACTAGGCCCCCACTACAGTTTCCATCACCTCCCAACAAGGCCACCAGCTTACTAATCCCTCAGTGGACTCATCCACTGCTGAGGTCAGGGCCCTCACAATCCAATCACTTCCAAAGGACCCACCACTGCTCTGGGGACCAAGTCCTCAACACAGGAGCCTTTGGGGGACAGTTTGATCCAAACCACAACAGACTGTGAGCAGAGCACAGTGTTCAGAGTTGGGGTGGATGGTATTCACATTCTCTACTTTAATTATCTCCGTTTGTTATGGTTTGTATGTGAGGTGTCCCCCGGAAGCTCATGTGGGAGACAATGCAAGGTTTAGAGGTTAAATGATTGAGTCACGAGAGCCTTAACCTAATTATTTAGTGAATTGGTCCCCTGATGGGAAAGTGAGTGGGGTGTAGCTGGAGGACGTGGGTCCCTGGGGGAAGCTTTTGGGGGTATATATTTTGTATCTGGGGAGTGCAATCTCTCTGCTGTCTGATCATCATGTAGGCTGCTCTTATCTCCAAACTCTTCCACCATGGTGCTGTGCCTCACCTCTAGCCCTCCGAAATGGAACCAGCCTTCCATGGACTGAGACCTTTGAAACTGTGAGCCCTCAAGCTTTTCCTGCTTCAAATTGTTCTTTTCAAGTCTTTCAGTCACAGCAACAAAAAAGCTGACTAAAACAGAAATTGTCACCGAGAAGTGGGGTTGTTGCTGTGACTAACCTGACAGTGTGGTTCAGAAGCTTTTTGGAATTGGTGGGAGAAATTTTGAGATGCTCAGCAGTGCTATCTGGAAATGCTTTATATTGTTGTAAGTGAAGTTTAATGATCAATTCTGGTGGGAGCTCAGAAGACCAGATAGGAACCGTGGACAATGGGACCACGGACAGTGAGGACAGGGCTCAAGAGGGTTCAGAGAGGGAGAATTTTACTGTAAATTGGACTAGAGGGCATTCATGTGATGCCGACTAAAATACCATTACAAACAGGAAATGTTTAATACCAATGAGCATGTGGAAGCTGGTAGACCCAAGAAGCATCGCCACCTCCTTTACTGCTTCCCAATGCACACACTAGTGATGTTTTCCTTGAAGCAGCTTCATAGCTCTGCTAAGTGGGAAAGGTTGGCTTTCCTCTCAGACCTCATTCACAGTGTGCAAGATGGTGCGGAGTGCTCCCTGTGAGAACTGCTCATGCATACATGAAGGACTACATCACAGGATCTTGAGAGTCCTGAGGCTATGCACAGTCTGAACTACTGGGGTGATGAGCTTGAATGAGTTGGCAGGTGGTGGGAAGGTACTGAAGGTTTGGGGTATGCAAAATAAGGACCAAATGGGTACCAAGGAAATGAATCAGGTAGTGATGTGAGATGGAAGATGAAGGGAAGGCACCCCGTCCTGGGCTCCTCTGACATTCTGTGGACTCTGGTTCCAGGGCAGATGGCTGTCTGGCAGCTGCAGCCCACCCAGCCCTGCGGCCTCACAGGCTCTTCTTCCCTCTCTCCAGTTACACTGTGCATTCCAGAGGCTCTGAGCACAGGCAGGTGTGCCTGGGTCTTTCTGGCATATGGACATAGATAAAAGGAGGAGGGAAGGAAAGAGAAAGTGGAGGAGGTGAAGGAGGGAGAGAGAAGAAAGAGGAGGAGGAGGGAGGGAGGGAGGGATAGAGAATGAGGGAAGAGGCACCTGAGGAAGAGGGAGATACTGACTGCACCCCCAAACCCTGATGGACGCCAGCCCCGCTGAGCAGTGGGGTGGTGGCGCAGGCGTGGTGGCTTGGCACGCAGGGCTGATCAGCGTGATCACTGCAGTATCTCCACTTCCGATAACGTATACTTGGATTCTTTGAAAACATTTCTCTCCTATGCTTCGTCCATCCTGCAGAATGTTAAATGCCCATTGATTTAAGTGTGTCTGAGACTGAAGGAAACTCAAACGTATATAATAACTTAATGAATTGTAAAAATGTTTCTGTTCCAGATTGTCAGGAGATATTCCCAGGCAATTTTCTCCCTGACAAATACAATTGTGCTCAAAGTGGCCTAATTTTCAAATTCAGATATCAAGATTACTTCTTCCTTCAAATGAGCAGTTTATTGACAAAGTGCTGAAACTGTAAGAAATTCAAATTAACAACGGTGATATTAAAAATAATTTCTAATACACAAATAAAAGGTATATTGCATTATATTTCAACCACATGTCTAAATTGGATTCTCCAAGTGAAATGACCTGTAGTTTCACTATAATTGCAATTGCATATTTACCCACAGAGGTACACAGGGTAATATGTATGCATGTGCATAGAATTCATATTAGAGTTTGTAAATAAATGGCTCTCAATGCATCATTTCACTTGATTCTCACTAAAACTGAAGCATACCAGACAGGTTTTATGATAACAATTTTACAATGATAACACTGTGACAGTAATATGAAATGACCTGCCCAGGTCACATTCCAGGAGAGAGGGGAGGGAGGACCCAGGGCAGCAGAGCAGGGGAAACCCAGAGAGACAAGATTCACTCTAAGTTCTATTCTCCCATTTCTTATTTTCTCAGTGACAGTATGTTTAAAAATTCTAGTCACTGCCACATAAACTGATGGCCCTAGGATTACAGTGTCCAGTCATAATGTAAGATTTCAAAACAAAGTAAAGAGAACCACTCTTTAGATTTTAAGAAAAATGTAAGATTCCTTGAAATATTCTTTGTTAAATGAAATTTTTCATAAAATAGATACAGTATTAAAATGTAAAAGTGTTTAAATTTTCAAACCTTTTATTTTCATTTACTTATATGATGCGGGTAACTCCAGGTCAATCTGTTAAAGTGAATGGGAAGTGGAAGGCATGTTTACCTCAAATCCTACAGGCAGACTTCCCACTGCTAGTTTTACCTAATGTCCATTCTTGAGGGAACTTTTGTAAGCTCTTGAGGGAACGTTTGGGCTTTCCGTGTTAGTCTGTTTTTTCGGGGGGGAGGGGTGGTTGTGTATGTGTGTGCGATTTTTTTGTATTGTTTTTTCTGGACAAGCAAAGCTTGCTTTTTCCATTATTTACATTGCACAGATTCATGTGTGATGGCAAAGCAACCAATGTGCTGACACAGGCAGTTCTTACAAGGGAAAGAATAACTAAGGGCGTTAAATCCACAGCATGAAAAGAGACAGAGAGACAATGGAGGCAGAGAGAGAAGGACTGACTTCTATCCTTCAGGAAAAGTCACCAGCCTGCCCTATTTTTAAAAGCAGGCTCTGCTCCACGGAGAACTGGCTTCTTTACGCTGCCGTTGGTGTGTCACAGATTGTTATTGGCCACTGACCTGAGCCATCTGCTCTGCAAGATTGAACCAGCCGCGCTCACCTGGGTGGAATCTGGACCTCTTGCCACTGGCAAAGTGATCAAGGTGTAGATGTAAGAAGTCGGTTAGGCTGCTGATCTCTGGAAAAGAGGAATGCATCTAAAGAGTGGGATTTATCTTTTCTATTCCTTCAGCACTCTCAAAACATCATTTATTCTAATATGCTTAAGATGAGTGTTTTGTATTTTTAGGGGCAAAAATTTGAGGGCAGTAAATTTTTGTGCATTCTTTGGCCTGATGGAGATTTTTTTATTCTATTCAATACTCTCAGGAAATTAAAATAATCATTGAACTTCTAAAACACAGGGTATCACTTAGATACCCCCTTCCTGCTGTATTGCCTGCTTGTATCAAAGGGTTTGGGGGCTAGAACACTGAAGCAGATCAGAGTGGAAGTTATCACTAGGGCAAGTGACCATGCCCAGTGTTCTTCTTTTTCAAGTATGCCTCCTTAATGGTTATTTTTTCCTTTGTTTTTGACTTTTTTCCTTTTATAAGTAGCAATTATTCATGTGGAAACACGTGTTTTTGTCTAAGATTTGCACATGGTGAATGGAAACTACAATTTAGAGCTAAGAAATAACTCTGTTCAATAAGTAGAGTAATGCATTGAGCAGAATACTTTACCAGGTTTTCCTTATTTGAGGATTGAATTTTTCCTGTCTCCCTGGAAAGGGAGGTAGACAAAAAGACCCTGAGAAGTTGTCCTTTAACCCAGAATCTTAGACACTGGGGCAGATCATCTCCCTGTTTGTCTCAAGGCTCTGAGGGAACACTCCTTGGGTTGCAAGATCGTCTCTTCCTTTCCTGGGAATTTTCAGTGTCTAATTTATCTTAAATTCTGAGTCGTGTGAAGTGTGCATTACTATACTCTTCCCTACCCGTCTGTGGTCTCAGGTCATCTACATAATGAAAGACATGACATCCCTTCTACACTTTTCCAGGCAAACCTTCCCAGGACAGCTTTCCCACACTGCTCTTTCTGGGCCTTAACTATTCTAGTTTATTTCTCTGTATCTATTCCTTTGTCTCAAATCTTAATGTTTGAAGATTCCCAAAATTGAATACATTATTCTAAATGCTAATCATTGGCTTAGGACGTTAGACACAATGCTTCAATTTTACGAGCACACAGCATGTGCTCTGGTGGTGCTGGGCTTAGAATGGTGAGCCGTAGTCAATGAACACCCACATATTTATCCCAACTGTTCTCTTGTCAAGACAGGTCCTTAACACTCTGAATTTATACCATTGGTATTTTGAATCAACCAACTGGGGCTTACAGTTCTCCCTAGTAAGTTTGCTTTTGCTATTCTTGGCCCCAAATATCAACCTATCCAGATCTTTCTAAATGTTGACTGTAGAGTATTCATTTTCATGACGCTGCCTGCACCACCTGGGTATATTCCTTACAGACGTGTATACAAATATGTACCTAGGAGGGAGGTCGGGACCTGACGGAGCAGCTACCCATGACACTCCACTGCAAGCCACATGCCTGAAGCCCAGTCCTGGTCCACTCACCGGAGGTGAAAATCAGGAAACAGGAAACTTGTGCAACCCACACAGATGATTCCATTCACATGAATTTCACAGTCACACTGAGCAACACTACTGCATCCAGAGGTGCAGATCAATAAATAGCAGAAAAGCAGGGATGGCGTGCGGGGGGCACTGGTTATAACAGTCTATTTCTGAATACAAATGTTTACCATACAGTAATGTGTTCAGTGCACGGCTATATTATGCACTTTGGCTACAGATGTTATAGTTTCCAATAAAATAACTGAGGCTAGATACAAAGACCTCACAGTCATGGCCGTTCTGCTGTGGCCCCCATTCCACGTCAGAGGGGCCGGGGGCTGAGGGAACACTTGGCCACTGCCTCCTCTCTCTCCACATCTGTGCATCTTGTAGTGTCTTCCCTAAGAGGGTGGCTCCTGTCAGGAAAGCGCAATGACTCAGCAGGACAATGTGGAGAGGGAGAGAGGGAGCCGAGCTCAATGATGGGATTCTCGTCCACACTTGATCAAGCCACACTTCTGCACCTGAAAAGCCACCTGAGGGGGACTCACCACGTCAAGCAGGATTCTGACCCACTGAAGTCAATCACCATGCACTTCCAGAGGCTGAGTCAGACAATTTCACTCAACCATATGGCTACCAAGCAACAGGGAAGACAGTGAAAGAAATCGTGATTCATTTGCACTCATTTGCACACACACACACACACACACACACAACCATTCACACCCATATAGACAATGTAAGGAAGAGTTATATACAAAGGCGTAAAGTGTAGACCTCCATAGAGTTGTGGGGTGTGAATGATTTCATTTTTCCTCTGATTTATTTCTCCTTTGTAAATGTCCCATGCCAGCCACAAAGCTTTAGCACATTCTACGTGAACGCAGCACCTGCTCCTGCAGTACCCTTCTGGTTGTACATACATTTGACTGTCTTGATATTTACCTAGGACTCCACTTGAGTTTGAATTGGCTCTTTATGATTCGTCCTTGATCAACCTTCTACTACATTCCTTCCTGAATTATGATATCTCTCTGCCTGTTTTTCATCTGTGTCTCACTGATGCTGATCTTTGATGGCTCAAGGCTGACACTGCCCCCATTAAACATCTGGTTTTAAAGAAACCTGGCTTGCCCCCACGCCTCTTGTCTTGCTCAGATTCTCCTGCACACAAAAGGAATCACAGCTGACTGGGCAGTGGAGTCATCGGCAAAATCCAAGAAAGTGGCAGAATGTGTTGTTACAATCAGACTAAACCCAGTCTGTGGAGTGATGTCGTCAAGGTGGCAAAAGGAGCATCCCCATACCTCATTCTTCCACAGAGGCAGGGATGAGTCAGCCTCTGTGTCTGATGTAAGCTAAAGTGTCTTTATGAGAACTCCAAAAACCAGTGAGAATTTTCCAGGACCCTGGGTGAATACGCACTCAAAACAGCTGCATTGAAATAGTTAAGAAAAATCTTTGCATTCTCAGAAGAGCACCACTGTCCACTGGGTACAGTTTAGCACAATTGGGAGTAAGTACACATGCACAGCTTCCTCCTCGGGAAGGAAAGAAAAGAGAGCAATGTGAGCTTACCCACATTTCAGGGATTACCCAAGGCAAGGCTTCTCTTTCTCCTGACTGGGAACAGTAATGAAACCAGCTTTCTTTGGATTCCTGGAGGTCACTGGGAACAAAAGACAGTTGACATGTGTTTTAGTCAGCATTTTCACCCCTATGACTAAAAGACTGGACCAGAACAATCATAGAGGAGGAAAAGTTTATTTGAGGGCTCATGGTTTCAGAGGTCTTAGTCCATAGAAGGCTGGCTCCGTTCCTCAGGGCTGGAGGGGAGACAGAAGATCATGGTAGAAAAGTGTGGCAGAAGGAAGCAGTTCACATGATGATCAGAAAGCAGAGAGAGACCCCACACTCCAGATACAAAATATACACCCCATAGCCATGCCCCCAGTGAACCATTTCCTCCAGCCAGACCCCACCTGCCTCCAGTCACCACTCAGTTAATCCCATCAGGATCCATTCTCCTCCAAATCTTCTTGCATTGTCTCACATGCAAGCTTTTGGAGGACACCTCATATCCACACCATAGAAACACGCTTGCTGCTGAACCACAAGGAAACCCACAGCACCGTAGACGAGGAATAGAAGGTAAGCAACAGGAAACACTCGGTAGTTAGGAAATCACACACACAAGCCTAGAGAGTACATTCCCAGAAAGTTTGAGAGTTCCAGAATCTGAAACCAGGATGATTGGTGAAAGTTTTTCCTGGCAGAAATCCTTACAAAATGTGCAGAGAAACAGGGAGACATAGATCAAACCAAAGAACAAAATTAATCTCCAGAAACCAACCCTAATGAAATTGAAATTTGTCAATTACCTGATAATGAATTCAAAGAACCATCTCAACAAAGCTCAATGAGCTTAAATAGAGCACCAATAACTATTAAGAAAAATCAGGGAAACAATGTATGAAACAAAATGAGACTATCAACAAACAGAATGAAACTATAACAAAAAGAACAAAAGAGAAATTCTGAAGCTAAATAATATAGAATCTGAGCTGAAAAAAATATCACTAGAAGGGTTCAATAGCAGACCAGGTCATTGAATTCAAAGAGAAATCACTTAATTCAAAGAGAGATCATTTTATTTATTTTTTAGTTGTAGTTGGACACAATACCCTTATTCCATTTATTTTTATATAGTGCTGAGGATTGAACCCAGGGTCCCCGTGCATGCTAGGCGAGCGCTCTGCCACTGAGCCACAAAACCAGCCCCAGAGAGAGATCATTTTAAATTATTGATTCAGGAGAGCTAAAAGAAAGAAACGAATGAAGAAAAATGAAGAGAGCTTAAGGACTTATATGAGATACCACTGCATAGAACAAGATGTATATCATGGATATCTCGGAGCCTCCCACAGAAATCAAAAAAAAAAAAAGGAGCAGAGAGATTACTTGAAGAAATGCTGGCTGAAAACTTGAAAACTTCTCAAATTGGAGAAGAGAAATGGACATCCGAATTCAAGAAACTCAACAGGCTCTGGCTCCGATGAGTCTAAGGTCTCCACACTGGGACACCTGTAATCACACTGTCCAAAGTCAAAGACAAAGAGCAGCAAGGACATGTAATTAACACACGGAAGGAAGCGCTCATGAGGTTATCAGAAGCCTTCTCAGAATCACCTTCCTCACAGAAGAGAATGGAATGATCTACTCAACTTGCTGGAAAGAACAAAGAGAGAATCCAAGCAACTACACTATGCATGGTTTAACTGCCTTTCAACAATGAAGATGAATCAAGACTTTCCCAGATAAGCCCAAGCTGAGGGGGTGCCTCCTCACTAGTGCTGCCCATGAGCAGTGGTGGAGAGTCCTTCAAGTTGGGAGGAAGGGTGGCAAATAGAGACAGAAGTCATGCAAGAATGGGAAGGCAGATGGAAATACAGAGACAAACGCAAAACTCTTCAGTGGTGTAAAGCGACTTTAATTCTGTTATCATATTTAAAAGTCCATAAGGTTAAAAAACTAAATATTTTGAAATACTGAAAATGGTATAGTATGAAGAATGAAATCACTGATATCTGAAAAAAATTAAAAGGCCTGAGCACAGAAATAGGGATAAGCTTGAAAATCTGCTAATGGATACACAGTGACAATAGGTCATTAGTGACACCAAGAACAGAAAGAAGAGGAACCATAAAGGAGAGAGGCCTTTTATGTGATGGAAGGTAAATTGTTACTGGGGTCACAACAGATGTAATGATAAGATGTGGCTGTGCTCCCCACAGCAACTACAAAGAAATGCCTATGGAAGGGACCCAAAAGAAGAGGGGAAAGCGCACAGACCATGTCCCTGCAAGAAACTCAAAGAAACAGAAAAGGAGGTAGCAAAAGAAAAGACCAAATCTGATGTAAGAACACAGTAAAGCTATCAAAATGGTGATACTGCGTCTTTCCTCATCAGTAACAATTGTGAAGGTAAACGGATCAAAGTTTCTGACCTAAAAACTTAAGAGTTAAGAAACAAGATCCAATTATATAAATACAGAGACTCACTTTTGGTGTAAACATACACATAGACTGGAAGTGAAAGACAGAAAGATATTCTATGCAAATACATCCAAAAGAAAGGATGGCTACACTCACATCAGACAGAATAGACTCCCCCCCCCCCGCCTCTTTTTTTTTTTTTTTTTTTTGGTATCAGGGATTGAACCCAGGGGCGCTTAACCACTGAGCCACATCCCCAACTCCCCAGACCTCTTGCCTATTTTTATATTTTATTTAGAAACAGGCTCTCACTGAGTTGTTTAGGGCCTTGCTAAATTGCTGAGGCTGGCTTTGAACTTGCAATCCTCCTGCCTCAGCCTCCGGAGCCACTGAGATTATAGGCGCACAAAAAACATGCCCAGCCAGAATGGATTTTTCAGTAAAATTGTCACAAGAGACAATCAAGGAAATATACAATGATAAAAGATTTGATTCAACAGGAAGAAATAGAAATTATAAATACATATGTACCCACCAAGAGTACACCCAAATAATGGAAGAATTTAAGGAGAAAAGAGGCAGCATTGCACTAACGTTAGATTTCAATGTCCTGTTTTAAGAATTGATAGAACAACCATATAGAAGATTACTAACAAGAAAGAGAGTTTGAACAAAACTATCGAGCAATTGGACTCAGCAGGCACTTACTTATAAAATACTCCGCCCAACAATAGCAGAACATATTTTTTCCTCAAGCACACACTGAACATTCTCCAAGACAGACTACAAGTTAGGACACAAATTAATTATTCATAAATTTTAGAAGTTTGAAATCACACCAAGTATCTTTTATGACCACAACAGAATGGAAGTAGAAATTAATATAGAAGGCCAACTGAGAAATCCACAAGTATGTGAAAATTAAATAACATAATCCTGAAAACTACTGGGTCAAAGAAGAAATCACAAAGGAAATTAGAAAATACCTTGAGGCAAATGAAAATGATGATATATTGCAAACTACAAAATGTTTCTGAAAGAAATCAAAGAAAATACAAATAAATGGAAATATATTCCATGTTCATGAATTGGAAGATTAGGTTGTTAAAACGTCCATCCTATATAAAGCGATATAGAGATACAACAAAAACTCTCTCAGAATCCCAGCAGCACTTGCACAAATAGAAAAGAAATTCTAAAATGCATATAGAAACTCAAAAGGTCCCAAATATCCAAAATAATCTTGGGAAAGAAGAACAAAGATAAACATCACACCCTTCCTGATCACATAACGTGTTAAAAGCTACAGTGAGCAAAACAGTATGGCAGCAGCTTCAACGCTGACATACAAGCCAATGAGTGAGTTGAGAACCTGGGGAAAAACCTTACGTATCGAGTCATGATCTTTCATAAGGAGGCCAAGACTACACAGTGGGGAAAGGAAAGGAAAACTGGATTTCCATGTGCAAAGGAATGATACTGGAACCTTACTTTACACCATGTACAAAAAACAAAGACCTATACAGAGGTTCCCAAGCTATAAACTCCTAGAAGAAAACACAATGGGGAATCTCCATGATGCTGATCTGGTGTTTTAAATATGACACCAAAAGCAGGAGCAACAAAGACAGGCAATGAGACTGTATCAAGCCAAAAGCCTTCTGTGCAGCAATTAGTCAGCACCCTGGAAAGAGCCTACAGAAAGGAAGAACAGTTTGCACACCATATATCTGATAAGAGGTTCAGAACCCCAACTCTTTAAGCCAATAACCAAAAGCAAAACACAAACTTGATATAAAATAGGCAAGGGACTTCAACAGACATTTCTCCAAAGAAGATATCCCAGATCCAACAGGTATACGAAGAAGTGCTCAACAACTTCACCAACCATCAGGAAACTGCAAATTCTCACCGTGACGAGGCATCCCTTCACACCTGTTAGGGTGGCTATTCTCAATACATAACCAGCTTTGGCAAGGATGTGGAGAAAATGGAACCCTCACCATCTGTTGGTGGGAATGCAACGCAGGAAGCCACAATGGAAACCGGGTTCCTCAGAAGATCAGAAGTAGAAATACTCTATGCCCCACATGAGATCCGAGCACAAGATCTTGAAGACCCATCTACAGCGCGCTCCCTGCAGAGTCATTCACAACCCACATTTGTGGGAGAAAACAACCCACATTTCCACCAATGGATGAATGGGTGAAGAAAATGTGGAGTATGTATGAATACATATAGTGTGTGTGTGTGTGTGTGTGTGTGTGTGTGTGTGTTTACACTGCTCACAAAACAGATGACCCTTGAGGAGGACATTGTGGTAGGTGAAACAGGTCAGTCACGAACAAATGAACACCACAGGATTCTTGCATGAGCTCCCCGGAGCAGACACCTCAGAGACAGAGGGCTGGGTGATAGAGCTGTTGTTCAATGGGTACAGATTTTTAGTTTAGCAACATAAAACATTCATAGAGATATGTAGCAAATAATGTTCATGAAGTTAAACACGACTGTACTGTTCAATTGAAAACTCTTAGGATGGCAAAGTTTATGTTATGTGTTTTTAAAGACAATTTTCAAAAATGACTCCAAGTAAAGCCCAAAACAACAACAATAACAAGAAATCAGTTAAACTTTACCATAAATTCTTAGAACACATGATCCTTAGAAATTAGCTCAGATCCAATTTTATAAATAAACAGACTGGAGCCTTAAATTTTTTATTCTCAGACTCAGTATTCAAGTAAGTTTGCAATCACTTGTTTTTATCAACTATTCTGCCTCCCCAGGTTGTAAAGGTTTAATAATTATTTGTGATGTGTGTGAAATATAATATGTATATTTCACTTTTTATGGGCATGTGCATACCAGTTCTAAGCTTCGTGGATGCTTCTTTGTGAACTGGGGGCATCTGATGTACCCCAGATCTCTGGTATTTTGAAACTCTGTCACGGACCAGAGATCACCGGGGCACTCACATTTGCATGTTTTTTTGTTTTGTTTCGTTGTACCAGGTATTGAACCCAGGAGAGTTCTACCACTGAGCCAAATCCCCACCCCTTTTTGTTTTCTATTTTGAGACAGAGTCTCACTAAGTCGCTGAGGCTGACCTTGAACTTGTGATCCTCCTGCCTCAGCCTCCCAAGCCACTGGGATGACAGGCTGTGCCACCACAGCAGTCTCACACTGGCAGTTCTTTCAGAGTCCTGGCCCAGGATGGATGCCAGCCTCATGTAAATTCACTTAAAAGGGCTGGATGCCTTTGTTTTCATTTTTCACCTATTTTGGGCTTTAATCCAAGATGATGATTTTTTAAGCTTTTTCTTGATGAAGAACATAGAAGACAAAATGACGATGAATGGTTTCAAATCACTTTTAAACCTTCTCTCCTTTTTATCCCACCAGTGCCAAGCAGAGGCTGGCCACTCTTCTGCTAAGCACGTGGGGTGAGCCTGGGTGTTGTCAAGGCCGTCACCCTCCAGCCACTGAGGTGCCGTCCTGACGTTCTGCTGAGCTCACACTACTGTTTCCATTTTTCGTGGAGGTTTTGCACCTGGGGCCCAACCAAATGTCACCTCACAGGTGGGCTCTGAGAGGGGGATGACATTGCTATGTGACTTTGCTGCTTCCTTTTAACAACCAGGAAGCCGTTATCTTGCCTTCAGTCTCTCCTGCTCCATTTGTGTCTGACTCTCCACCGTCTGCCCACTGGGCTGTGCTCATCTTATCCTTCTGAAATCCGCTCTCCTGTGACCTGCCACGCACCGAGCTGTCCCAGTGTGATACACTCTAAGCAGTTTTTTTGAACCTCCTTCTGCAGTGTTTTGCTTTCCATTTTTGCAGTCATCAGCAGGGCCTCAGGCACGGCAGGCAAGAGTGCCACCAATGAGCTTCGCTCCGGCCCATTACAGACTAGATGCTGGACCATGTTTTTCTAATATTTTTGTCATACACCTGTCAGCATCAATTTCTTACCTATTGATCAGAATGAAGCCTAGAGCAGT
The DNA here is from genome assembly GCF_048772815.1 of Callospermophilus lateralis. NCBI lineage: Eukaryota > Metazoa > Chordata > Mammalia > Rodentia > Sciuridae > Callospermophilus > Callospermophilus lateralis. The sequence goes on along the minus strand of NC_135316.1, from coordinate 107,945,046 downwards.
TATTTTTATTTTGGCTTCACATTGATAATCTTGTTAGAAGGTGACTCAAACTTCTGAATAACCCTTCAGAAGAAGTCTTTCGAGCCTACGGCCTCTCCACAGAGGTCGCCCTACCTGGCCTTTGTGGAGCTCCTGCTCAGCCACAAGGCTGGCAGTGTCCTATCACATGGTCCTACGGACACCCCTCCAAGCCACTGTGCCTGTCCCATTTCACAGACGAGGCCCCAAACAGCTTTTTCCTGCTCTCATCATCTTGGACTATGGTGGAGCCATCAAGAATTCCAGCAGCTTCTCCACCTCAACTGAGCGCTCTTACGCACCACATTAAACTAGACTGCCATTTTCACCTCGATGTGTGTTTAATAATGCGTATTAGGAAACGATCTCGCCTCCTTATCTGAGTATGCACACATCCATAGCTTCAGCAGTCTCCCTTCCTGAGAAATAACTTGTTTTGCGCTCACTCCAGAATTCGTTATTTGTTTTTGTACATTGTAAAATAAAACCCGCAAGCTTCACCATATAAAATCTATATCACCTATATAAAACATTTTCTAAGCACTCATTTATAAGTCTCCTCATTTCCTAGGCTCTATTTCTTTTGTCTGGCTCTCATATTCAGTTTTAAATCTCTGAAATAAATGTAAAGTTAATGGCTCTCTGTTCCAAATAATATAGATAAAAGGCATATTAATAGACTTTTTAAAGAAGATTTGGGAGCTCATGGAATCACTGCTACCCAGGACTCCCAGCCACATATTACTGAATGATTATAACTGGGAATCTAAATTGGAAAGAAAATGAGTATGCTGAATAAGACTTTATCATTCTTAAAGGAATTATTAAATATTTCAAATGTGTTCATTAAGGGCATACAGTACCACATGCTAGAGTTTTAACCTCCAAAGGTTTATGTTTAAAACACTAATTCCAGGAACAAAAATGAATTAAAAATGCTTTCTATGTTTTAGTTATAGAAAAAGAGGGATTCAAGGGCTGATTTTTATTCATAATTCAATGTAACTATTTAAAATTTGCACACCAAACTCATCCTTATCCACACCTTCAATATATGTTTTAACAAAAGTGCCACAATAATATTTATGAAGTAGTAACTGACTTAGTTTAATTACATTGCTTACCAGTTATTATTTCTGCCATGGTAACTATTTGTTGATAAATGATAAACATCAGAAACTTGGGAAATAGATACGACACCATCTCTGAGAATGGTATGAGCTATGACTTCTTCTTTTTTTCCATTTAGAAGCCTGTAAGTCCACAATTTATTTTTTATATATCCTTTTTCATCTGGTAGTACATTTTTTTGCCAAAGACCATATAAAGTATGCCAAATGTGAGCTTCAGTTCGCACTGTTGCTGGGGATCAGGGTTTGGCAAGCATCTCCTATAAAAGGGTCGCCTAGTAAATAGCTCACGCTCTGTGGGCCACGGGATGTGAGTTGTTCAACATTGTTTGGGCTGTTTTGCTTTAGCCATAATTTTAAACTCTAAAGCGCTGGCTTAGTTTACCGGCTGTCCACAGAGAGGCCACAGCTTGAATGTGGCCTGGTGGTATGGTTTGCCGCCCCCAGCTATAGATGGTCTTCCACATGGCACTTGTTAAAGAAGCAACCTCCTGTTTTCTTACAAAGTGACAGGTGTACAGGGCAAATAATCCTAGTATTATGCAAACCTGGGCACACCACAGGCTGGCAGTGTAACTGAGGGAGGCCCTCTGTCTCCCAGCGTCTTCTTTCCCTGCTTGTAAGATGAGCAGGTGACTGTAGAGGGAGGGCGAAGGAGAGAGAGTCGGGATGAGCAGGACAGGATTGGGATGATGGCACAGAAGAGAAAGGCAACAGAAAGGTGACAGGGGCTGCATCCATCCAGAGCTCAGGGAGCTGCGAGCTGCAGTCTCCAGTGATCCTGCTCAAGGTCCCAGGCAGCTTCCTTCTTCATGTGCATGTGACACCTCCTAGATGTCCGCAGAGATCAGAGAGTGGTGATCACGGTGCAGGGGGAAGGCAGGCATTCCAACAGAGGTTCAATGTGGGGGGAAACACCAGGATGTGCGGGCAGTAAGGAGGCGCCAAAGAGTACAATCACAGAGGGTGGGGAGATATTTGGGGAAGATGGTCTAGATTTGATTCCAGCTTAGCACAGCAAGAGGAGGGTCATGTCCAGAACCCAGGGGAATGCAGAAGGCCAGTGCCTGAAGAATTGCTATGTCCTATGTGGAGTAATACAAACCAGTCAATGTTGTCAAAAGTAAGCATATGACTCAGGAGAGAGGAGAGAGGAGGCAGGAGGTGGGCAGGAGGGGTCAGCAGGGGCCACAACATGTGTCATGCAGAGGAGAATGCACTTCACACTGTGGTAGCAGGAAATCATTTAAGTCCTTTAAGCAAGCAGTCTCACAGCTGAATTTGCATTTAAGATAAATCATTCTGGCAACTGTAAGCCTGGTTCAGAGGGGCACATACTGGAGCAGGAAGATGAATTAGGGATGGTCCCTGAGCCCTGGCTGCAGATGATGAAGCCTAGATCGGGGGCAGTCATAGAAGGTCAGAGGAGGGAAGACTAATTTGAGCAACATTCATGAGACAAACTGGAAAACCTTGATGATTGATGGAAATGAGAAGTGGGGGAGGGAAGGGGAAGAGCAGCGTGGCCAGGACACACAAGCAGGAACCTCAGAGCCTGGACGGAGCAGAGAGACTGGAACTCAAGCTGAGGCATCAGTATCCGGGTATGGAAGGGGCATCAGCAGCCAGGTATGGAAGGGGCATCCTCAGGGAAGGTGCCTACAGCCAGATGGAGGGGTGAAGGCAGAAAGCAGGTCAGCCTGGGAGTGCAGATGGGGAACTCAGGCACACACCCAGGGGAAGCTGAAGGCGATTCGCAAAGTGGGAGAAGCAGAGGCCAGAGAAGGAGCATGCAGGGCAGAGCTGAGGAGGTGAAGGGAGAAGGCCAGGCCAGGATCAGAGGAGCTGGACCACAAAGGCTGCAGAATGAACTTGACCAGGTGGAGAGAGTGAACATGGCAACGCTTCCAGCATCTTCCACATCCACCAAGATAAAAGCACGGGCAGAAATTAGAGAGACCAGATCATTTTAAATAGCTGTTTTAAAAACACAATTACAACTGGGCATAGTGGCACATGCCTATAATCTCAGCAATTTGGAAGGCAAGTTCAAGGCCAGCCTCAGCAACTTAGTGAGGCTCTAAATAACTTAAGTTGTTGTCTGTAATTCCCAGTACAAAAAAAATCAAAAACATAATTATATATAAAGTATTACAGTTCTGTGTAGAATATATCTGGCCATATAGCAAGGCTCTGTGTCAAACAAACAAAGAGGTTGAAAAGGTTCTGAGGCTGACAGTTGACAAGTGTGTGTGAAAATATCAACATTTAGATTATGTCTATTTTTAGTTACAGTTAGATACTGTTAATGTAAAGTTCCCTAGAACTGGCAGCCTGGTGCATTATTGGGTCTCTGGCTATTGTAATAACAAGAATAGCAAGTAAGAGGCTTGCTTACAGACTCCTACCTACTAGGAAAGAGAGGCGACTCCAGCTACATGGCGGAGATACACTTGAATCCTTGAATAACTATCACCCTGTGGTTCTCAGAGGCAACACTAATGACAATGGCCCAGGGTTTCACTAGGACCAGGGATAGTTGGAGACATGCTCTCCTTTTACCTCCAAAGAACCTAGAATTGAAGGCAAGGAGCACCCTGCCCGAGTCCTGCAAGATATAGACTATTCTTTTCAAAGTCAAATTATTGTACACTTGAAACACTGTCCATTTCTAGGAAATATCACAACAGAACTGCTGATCCATTTTTATCACTGTAGACTGTCCAAAAATCATTGTTTGTCACACTTCCTTGATAAAAGTCCATTCCTAAGAGAGGAAAGTTGAGTATAATAAATTCTTCACTTAAGGTGGCCCATTAGTTCTCTGTGGTCAAAAGCATTTCTTAAATCCCTAGGGAGCCTCTGCTAGCAAAGGCTTTGGGACATGAAGGTGGAGCAGCTATGGAGGCACGACACATGAGGCAAGAATCGGCCTGTGTAGCACAGCCCCAGCAGGACATCTCATTTGGCGGGGGGTTTATGAGAGCAAGAAGGACCAGGGTTACATGGTGGATACAGGGAAAGGGGAATGAACAACCTTACCTCCCCAGCATCTTTGGCAGGGCAGGTGTAATGATTAAAGAAGATATTAGATGGAGAAGTAAATGAGGAGAGGGAGAAGTGTCCTTGCCATGAGCATTTCAATGTTCCTGGGGTGAAGCCCGTTTACCCTATGACTGCCTCCTCCCCTCTGTGACTTCAGGTAAACAGCACCTGCTTTCACTGCATGGCTTTGATTTATTTTTAAGCCCATCTGGTCAATTCACATGCATTTTTTTTTTAAATCCAAATAAGGCTTCCTTATTCTGTTAACATGCTCAGTCTTTGCTCTCCAGAAATCTTACAGAACACTGTATTGTACCTGGCACAGAGTTCGATATAGAAATGAAGAGTCCCTAGGAGAAAGGCTGGGATGGAGAACTGCATGCAACAGCGGTAAGGAGAGGACAGAGAGCATCCACCCCTGGCAGGTCTCTAGGAGGCTGTCACCAGGTACCCCCATTCCCACTTCCCTGACACTCCAGGGTGGTGGGAACAGTGAGCCCAGTAACCCTGCCAATGTTTAGCCAGGAGATCATCAAAACATCACTCCAATTCTCTGGGCCTTGGTTCCTCACCCCGTAGTACTAGCAGCTTGAGCCAATCATTTTTCAAGTTCCTGTCCACCCTGGTATTTTCTTATTCTATGAACATGTGCTGTCACAGGCTTGGATTGCCCAGGTGATAAGATCTGGAAAGAGCAGATACATTGTTGAGGTGCTTAGCTGAGCACAGCCTCAAATTTTAAAAAGCATCTTTTCCAAAGAGCCCAGTTCCAATGCAATATCTTTTATCACAGGAATATTTTAACACATTTGTGACATATGGGTTGTGTACATACATAGAGACATATACCACATGTATACTTGGATCACATATACATTTTACATGTGGTTATTAGTTTTACCCAACAGATTTTACTTTCTGATCTCCTAAGGAGGATGAGATGTTTCTACTTCTATTTAGTTTCCTTCAAGAACATTCATGTCCCGCAATGGGCTCCTATTGAGTCAACACACTCCTTTATCTGCAGGAGTGCTGAACTGCCCCCAGAGCACATTGATGACCTGGAGTAGGAGCTACTGGAGCTTATATCTTCAAGCTTTTCAGCCCAAGGGAAGGGGATCTTTAGAGTATAAATTACACAAGTAAAATACTTCAGCTATTTAGTGTGTGCTAAACAAATCATTTCATTAAATCCTCCCCCATTCTCACAGGACAGAGATGAACTAAACCACGGAATTGTGCTCTCTAGATGACATTTTAGTGATTAAACTAATTTCTTTCCTTTGATAAATAAATATCACATCCAGATGATTTTCATAGCATGCAATTTAGTCTCTGGGACATATAACACTGACTCTACAGCAATGACATATATCCTGGTTTCCAAACAAGTCCACCAAACATAAACCTCATATGCTCACACAAGCTGACCACATGTGGCAAGAGACCAGCGATGTTAATGGTTAAGTACCTATCACAGGTGCATGTATAGCATCAGCAATCTAAAACAACTTCAAACACACATAGCCTGGATCTATGGATGGGATAAATTGCCTTCAAAGCTTTTAAGAACATCAAGGAAAAAATACAACTTATTCTGGCAGCTATGCAATAATCCCATGAGGAGGAATCTTGATGGTCCAGCTGGACCTCTGTTTGCCCCCTACTGAGTCAGTGGCTTGGATTCCAGGATCTCAAAGATGACTCGGGGTCCCTTGTCCTTCCTCTTGATTCTACATGAAAAGCTCTGGGAGAGCACTGGAGGGCTGCAGCAGCATCCTGCACAGCCCTAAGAATGCAAGCAAACAGTAACCATCACCCCTGTTTGGATCGCACAGGATTCCTGGGGTTCCCAGAGAAAGCCACACACAACTCCTGAGAGGTGGAGAGCTTCCCAAGCTCCCGCGCTAGGGAGAGCACAGACGTGGCTTTCCGCTCCTTCACTTCTCTTGGCCAATTTGGAGCAGCCAAGTTTGACTTGGTCCTGCTTAGCAATGGCTTTTCCTTCGACCGCTAAATAATTCTTCCAGGTGGCACAGGACTAGCACGCGCGGTGTTAATGCATTGGCTCACTGCCCCCAGGCAGCTCTGAGCTACAAGTGAGTGTTTACTGGATTTCTATAAAATCACAGAAATACTAAGAAAACTAAAAATCATCTCCATTTCCTCTCCGGTTGTACCAGGCACCCGATAAGCCGAGCACTTCCACCAACCTACTTGGCTTTACCTCGCCAGGAAAGAGGGGGCGAGGAACCCAGAGCCCCTAGTAGGTACCCTGCCGCCCGCGGACTTGCCCATCACTTAGTCGCCCGCCTCTAAGACAATAGAGCCGACATGGCCCAGTGGGGGTCGCGGTGAGGGGTCAGCAGGATCAGGGGAAGGGGCGACAGCTGGAGAGCCCTCCTTCTCTCATGCATCTTTGTTCTCCAACAGTCTCCCTTTCCATCCCCAAAGAAAAGGAGAAAGAGGAAGCACATCCCCCGCCGCCCCCAGGAGCGGTTGCATAGGTGACCGCGCCGCTTCTGCCATCTCCCTTAGCAACGCGAGGCTCCACGTCCCTCTCGGTTGCCAGCTTCGCCTCCTCCTCCTGGGCTAGGTCCAGAGTTCAGAGGGCTGCTTCTTTCAACCTCCGAAGTCACGCCCTAAGGGTTGCGGAGTGTCCGCGATCCCTTTCGCTGAACCCAACGGAGAAGCCTCCTCCCCACGCCCCACTGGCGAGCCCAGCCTGCTCCGCGCTGGGACTGGGCTGGGGACCCCGCGAGGCAGGTCGGACCCCCAGCGCCCTCCCTGGGACGCGAGCCCACCAACCTCCAGGCCCGGAGGCGAGGCTGCCCCGCCAGGCTCCCCGCGCCAGGGACCGCGCGCCCGGCGGCCGTCCCTACCTGCAGGGGAAGGGTCCGCGGGACTCGGGTGCCCGCCCCGCAGCGAAGGTCCGGACTCGGCTCGGGAGCAGCCCCGCGCGGCGGCCGCGGATGCGCACGGCCCGCGGCTGCAGACTGGAACCGCCGCCCCGCCGCCCCGCGGGCTGCCGCTCGCTCCGCCCGCCCCTCCGACCCGCAGCCGCGGCGTCGCGGCGACACTGCCCCCGCCGCCCCGCCCCTCCGCGGCGCCCCCCGCGCAGTGCCGGCCGCAGCCGGTCGTGGTCTCGGTTCCAGCGCCCAGGCGCCGCGCCCAGCTGCCGGCCTCGCGCGCGGCTCACTTTCCTGCCTCGCCCAGCACGCTGACCCGCCTCCCCGTCAGTCCCGCCCGGTGCCCCGCCAGGTCTCCCGCCCCTCCGTCTCACGCGTTCTCACGCGTGCGGGGAGACCGCGCCTCTCCCGGGGCTGGCTCCGCGATCCTCCCCGGGGCCTCTCCCACCCGACGGCGGCTGGGCTCCCGCTTCAAACTTTTCCGTCCTGACTTCTGCAGGAACCGAACCCTGCCTGGAGGGGTGATCCCCCTTGGGCAGTCGGACCAGAACAAAGGCCATCGCGGGGACTGTGGCAGTTGTCGCCAAGGGAGAGGAGTGACCCCTTTTAAAGCTACAGAGACCAGCACAGTCCTTCCCCTCTCTGGCATTCAGCAGCCTCCTGAAATCTGCTCCCAAATGTGAACTTCGGCGTGGGACAAGAGGAGCAAGTGCCAGACGAGCCTTTCCCTGGCGAACCGCTAGCCCTCTGCTGCGATTGTCAGAGCGTTGTAATGCATTCGCTGTGACAAAATGCAAGGTGTACCACCTCCAGTTTGGTTCTGTAAAATGACCCATTGTCCAAATTTTCCCATGAGGGATAGATATATGTATTTTAATTCTGGGGTTAATATGGTGTGCATGTGTGTGGGGGTGTGCGCGCTGGTGGCCACACATACCCACACCCACAATATTATACATGCACACACATATATAAAACAGCAGGGGGCCTTGTACATAATGCACACCCAATAACTATTCAAACGAGTTTGTAACCAATTCATTGTTAGATATATTTGGGTATATTATATGATACATGATTATATAAAATAGAATGGAGAGTTTTATGCATGGACTATCAATTTCATTCATTTATGGCATTACAACACTGCATTTTCAGGAATGGATTAAGTACTTGAGATACTTTCTAAATTGCCATTTATTTATCATACTTTAAGTGGTTTGAAATATATTCTGTGAATTTTAAGATACTGCCAATTAAACTAATTGACTTGTAATTACCATGAGACTGTATGTACATGTTTTCCATGTAGAAGGTGGCAAGGCTTGTTTCTCCAGTTGGAGTTAATTCTTCTAAATATAATTTGCAAGACTATCAAACTTATCAGAATGATTTAGTATATTACCAAGAGTAAGTAAGCTGGCAAGAATGGCTGTGAATTAGAAGTAAAATAGCTATTTCAGCATCTATTTGTTTTCCTGGTATTCAATTTATTTGGCACCAGAAAAACATAAATGTGGTGTGAGTGATATTAGCCATTTCTATGTTCATTCTGTTGCATAGTATTTGAAGTCATTCTTTTCTCTTTATACTGTAAGATTTCCATAGGAAAAGACACCATGCACAACTTTAGCTCCATAAAATCATTTCTAGGTACCAGAGTTTAAGACTCTACAGACATCAAATAAACAGTGCCCCTGAAATTCTAATATATGTTCAGCTTGAGCATGCATATTCTGTGATGCTAAAGAGTTCATATTTATAAATTATAGGTTACATTCTTTATATGTTTATATCTATCACATATCCAAGTTTCCAGGTCAGTGACTGAGTTATAAACCTAAGAGAAAACATGAAGATAAAACCATGAATCATAATTGCATGTATGTATCTCAGCTAGCTCCATCTCACTCTGCATCATGTGGTAACCTGAGTGGCATCAGATACACACCTGAATTTGATCAGTCTTTAAAAATGGTCATGCTTTCTAAACAAATGGGCAGCATCTTATTAAGAATGTCAATGTTGGGTCAGTTTCCAAAGGTGAGTTTTGTCTCTAGAATGATGTATAAGCACTGGTGTGTGTTGGTGATCTCTGCTCACACAGAGTCAGTCTGTCCCAGAATGGCCAGTCTTTGGCCAGCACAGAAGCATCATCCACTGTTATCTGTCCCAGCCCCAGCAGGTGCCCGGAGGATCTGCGTAAATAGAAGCCTAAGAACATAACTGTGGTTATACTCTGAATTGAAGTTTTAGCCACTTTCAGGACTACCATTATTAGTTTCATCTGGCAGAAAAGCATGTGAAGTGAATTATTTCATTATACTTATAGTCTACTGTGCCTTGTATATGCCTCTCTCAAATGAACAGGACACTGGAATGTGGAAATAAAACGATTGGCTAATTCTCAGCAGTTATTTAGGAAACAGACATTCACTCCCCATAAACCATCACATTGGCATTAAAGCTGTGTCCCTAATGGCATTGGATGTACCAGTAAATGGGAGACTTCATATATATTGTTAGGAAACAACACAATTTGATCAACACACAGTTAAGACTCCTGCCTTCAACTTCCTATGAAAGTCAGGCTTCTCCAAGTCCATTTTAAGTTCCCTGAAGATATGGACTAAGTTTGATGTCTCTTCAACCAGCAGAGACGGAAAGCAGTCATAACTGAGATTAGGCAAATATTAAATTCCACACAATAAAGACTGATATTTTATCATGTTGTTGTAGCTGTTCCTGAAACCATGTGCCAAAGTGAATTTTAAGAAGCACTGGGTAAAAGGACCAAATATTCAAAGAATTTTATATTTCTAGAATTTTATGTAAAATTAGAAAATCAGGAATGCACCTCTTCCTTTAAATGCAATTGTCTATATATGACTTCAAAGATTTTACTACTTTCTATTTACTCTTTCCCTTTACAGTTGAACATCCTGATGACTGGTTTCAGCAAAGAACATGACATTTTTTGTACATAATTTCTCACTTTGTCTTCCCTGTATATATTATCAGAACACATTTCCAGTCATCTATATACACATTTTATTTTTATTTTTCATCATTTTCTAAATATTCAAAAAATTGCATACTAGAGCAAAATGGCAGACTAAGAGTGACTGGTTTGTGCTCTGACCACTACAGGTGACTCTATGACAGTTCCAACTGTGTTTAGGCATCCACCTGTTACTAACATAAGTTGTTTATTTGGGGCTATTACATATAAATAAAGAGTGCTGTTCTGAATATCCATGTTACGTTTTTGTTTGGACATAGGCCTTCTTTTCTTCTGGGCAAATAGCTAGCTATCGAATGATGACTTTAGATAGATCGGATGATGGGAGTAAGCTTGATGTTTTGATATTTGCCTAACAGTTCTCCAGAATGGTTGCACTACTTGATCTTCAAACCTGCCATGCGTGAGAATTCTGGTTTCTATGTATCCTTGACAGCACTTGGTATGTTGTCTCTTTTAATTTAAGACATCCTAGTAAGTGTGTGATGGTACCGCATTGCAGTCTAATTCCATTTTCCTCAGGACTATGACACCGGCCACACTTGTACATGCTCAGTTGTCACCCACACATCTTTGGAGATTTGTCTATGCAGACCTATTGCCTGTTTTGCATTGGTGGTTTTTATTTCTTATTTTTGAAACTTGATAATCATTTACATGTTTGTAAATTCCTTCACCAGAAGTGTTTCTTACAAATATTTTCACCCAGAATGTGACATATGTTTTCACTCTTTTAACAGTGGATTTCAAAGAAGTTTTTAATTTTGATGAATTTGTCAACTTTTTCTATTGTGTAGTGGACTGTTTTGTCCAATCTCAGAAATCTTCGCCTGATCCAAGATTCCAAAGATTTTTCTCTTATTCTTTTTTTTCTAAATATTTTATAGATTTACATTTAGTTGTAAGATTATTTTAGAGTTTATCTGGTATGCACTACAAAGTATAGAATGAAGTTCCTTTTTAAAAAGTACTCAATTTTTGGACCTCTAATTATTCTTGTTTCATATCTTAATAAGACTATCCTATGTCTGCTAAGCTTATCTGCACCTTTATAAAAGATCCATTGACTACAGATGTGTGCATCTACTTCTGGACTTTATTCTATTGCTCTGATTGTATAAATTTACACTAGTAAGTTATCTAATAGTAAAGTCATCTAAATAGTAAAGTCATCTACATAGTAAAGTCATCTAGATAGTAAAGTCATCTAAATAGTAAAGTCATCTAGATAGTAAAGTCATCTAATCTAGATAGTAAAGTCATCTAAATAGTAAAGTCATCTAGATAGTAAAGTCATCTAATCTAGATAGTAAAGTCATCTAAATAGTAAAGTCATCTAAATAGTAAAGTCATCTAAATAGTAAAGTCATCTAGATAGTAAAGTCATCTAATCTAGATAGTAAAGTCATCTAAATAGTAAAGTCATCTAAATAGCAAAGTCATCTAAATAGTAAAGTCATCTAGATAGTAAAGTCATTTAAATAGTAAAGTTATCCAAATAGTAAAGTTATCCAAATAGTAAAGTTATCTAAATAGTAAAGTTATCCAAATAGTAAAGTTATCCAAATAGTAAAGTTATCTAAATAGTAAGTTATCTATATAGTAAAGTTATCTAAATAGTAAAGTTATCTAAATAGTAAAGTTTTCTAAATAGTAAAGTTTTCTAAATAGCAAAGTCATCTAAATTTTTCTTGGCAGTAATACTTTTACTGTAAGTTGAATTACTTTGATAGAGTACTTTACACATTGTTTCTTTGTGAAAGATTTAGTTGTTTATGTCTTTCCAATAATTTACCTATTTTATATAAGCTGACTGATTAATTGGCATAAATGTGTTCTATATAGTCCTTAATTATTCTTTTAGCATCTTTAGAATGTGTAATGAGGTTCCCTGTCTCATTTCTAGTATTGGTAATTCATAAGTTTTTTTTCTAGTGATTGTTAGGAATAGAATATTACCAATTTTATTGATCTTTTCAAAGAGTAACATCTGGTTCTATTGATTTATCTCTTGTTCTTCTTTTTTTAACATGTGACTTATTTGTATTATAACTGTGATCATTTTGTTTCCTAAGATTTGTTTTTATTTAATATTCTATTATTGTCTTTATTTTATATAGTAAAAATATGAAAATTAATTGGAAACCTCTCCTTTTTATATATGCATTGAGGGCTATAAATTCCTCCACTAAAGACTACTTTGGCTGCCTCCCCAAAATTTTGACATGGCTTTTCATTTCCACTGTCTTCAGCTATAATTTCCCTTTGGGCTTCTTCTTTTGAAATATGCATTATTTGGGTCAAATTATTATTTGATGTCCTAAGGTTTGGAGATTTCTGAGATATCGTCATGACATTATTAAATAATTTAATCCCATTGTGATCAGCAAAGTTATCTGTGATTACAATTGTTTTTGAGTCTTACTGAGTCTCATTTTGCAGTGCAGAATATGGTCTATCATGTTAACTGCTTCCAGTTGACTTGAAATAAGTACATATTCTGCTGTTCTTAGGTAAAGTGTCTAAAATATTAATTAGATCATGTAGTTGACAGAGTTGTTAAAGTCCTTTGTGGTCTATTTCATTAATTATTAAGAGATGAATGTTGTATCTACAAGTATAATAGTGGGTTTCTATATTTCTTCTTGTACTATCAGGTTTAAGTTTTTATTTAGAATTTCTATTTTTAGTGCATGAATATCTAGAATTGTCATATTCCTGATGAGTTGATCAATTTATCTTTAAGAAGTGATCCTCTTTATCCTTAGTACTGTTCCTTGATGAAAACTCTGCTCTCTGTCCTTGTTAACAGGGCCACTCAGCTTTCTGTTGATTGGGGTTAACCGGTATCTCACTTCTGGCTACTGTAACACAAGACATAGACAGGCCTGAACGAGGAATACTCACTTCTCACAGTGAAGCCTAGGAAGTCCAGGCTGGGGGGTCATCACCTGGGAAGGCCAGGCTGGAGGTGATCACCTGGGAAGGCCAGGCTGGAGGTGGTCACCTGGGAAGGCCAGGCTGGGGGTGGTCACCTGGGAAGGCCAGGCTGGGGGTGATCACCTGGGAAGGCCAGGCTGGGGGTGGTCACCTGGGAAGGCCAGGCTGGGGGTGGTCACCTGGGAAGGCCAGGCTGGGGGTGGTCACCTGGGAAGGCCAGGCTGGGGGTGGTCACCTGGGAAGGCCAGGCTGGGGGTGGTCACCTGGGAAGGCCAGGCTCGGGGTGGTCACCTGGGAAGGCCAGGCTGGGGGTGGTCACCTGGGAAGGCCAGGCTGGGGGTGGTCACCTGGGAAGGCCAGGCTGGGGGTGGTCACCTGGGAAGGCCAGGCTGGGGGTGGTCACCTGGGAAGGCCAGGCTGGGGGTGATCACCTGGGAAGGCCAGGCTGGAGGTGGTCACCTGGGAAGGCCAGGCTGGGGGTGGTCACTGTGCACATCTGTCCTTCTGCAGACACCAGTCCTCTTCTCATCACACAGGCAGGGAGACAGATCTCCTTTCTCTTCTTGTCTTTATAGGACATTATTCCCGTCACTAGGGTCTTGACCTCATGACTTAATCTAGCCCTAGTTACATCCCGAAGTCCCATGTTGAAGAGTAAGGATTTACTGTGGAATTTCTGAGGGGAAAGAGGAGCATAAACACTCAGGGAGTGACAGCTCGATGACATACCCTGTCCAATGATTTCAGTGTTCATAAAGTTTGTTTCTTGTAGGAAACATAGTTAGGTCCTATATTTTACAGAACCATACATGTCTGCACTTTCATCATTGAGCTGAGACCATTTACGCTTATCGTGTGCATACGTAAGTTACAATATTGTTACCAAAGCATGTTTTTAAATGTTCTATACAAGCACCAAAGTCACGGGGCAGAGGAAGAGGGCTGTGGCATAAAGACTCCCTGCATCTGATTGGCTCATCCAATTAGAAAGTATAACGAAAGTAATTTAACTATCTGTAAATCCTCTTAAGGACTTCCATCTATAAAACATGCCCCACTGTTACTCTGAGTGGGATCTCTATTAGAAAATATGCAAACCGCGTGAGACTTGTTGATCTTCTTCGTGTGTTTACGTCAGATCATCTATTTAACAATGTCAAAGCCACGAGATGTCTCAGTGATATTGTTAAGTCACTAGTCTCTTATGTGATATGATGAGTGAATGACACACAAGTGCAGGAAAATATTACACAGGTTGGCTAATTCTGAAAACAGAGAGACTGGTTTAGTTTAGCAGTCCCTTGATAGAGAAATGCCCTTCCTCCCTGAAGTCGGGCCACTTATTAGAGTCACCATTTCACGTTCATCTCTTACTCCACAGCTTCAGAGGCATAAAAACTACTTAGATCAAAGTCTTGAAAACATTAAATAGGTGTAAATTTGTGCATTCAAACATTCTGTGCTTTGCTTAAAATCAAATAATGCCTTGTCATTAAGAGAAGTGCTTCCAGAAGAAAATTGCTAATGAATGTGGAGAATGGGCATTAAATTTAGTTATTCTCCAATAAAGAAAATAGTTCATTAAAATAATTGTCCTTGAAACATAAACATTACTCTAACCTTCCATTCACATTTTTAATCTAAACACACATATGTGCTGAATAAGTGCTGCCACTTAATATGTTCAAAACTGATTGCCATGTCTTTTGAATTTAACTTGGGTTAAACATTTGCTTGGTATATATCCAACACATTTGATTCAATGTGTTTAAACAAGTGATTTAAAACATCGTCATGAGATAAGTTAAAATTCTACTGGTTAAAAGAATAGGCAGCTGGGCATAGTGGCGCATACCTGTAATCCCAGACTCGGGAGGCTGAGGCAGGAGGATTGCAAGTTTTCTTTTCTCTAGAAGTAGCAAGGTGCCTTAACTTCTCATTTTGACCCTGACACAGTTTTAATATCAAATTTCTGCAGGCCATCCGTGTGTCTTCAGGGGCACCATACATCTATGCAGTAGCGTGCATTTCAGGACTCCCAGAATCTTCCTGCGGCAGACAATGACAGCATGGCCCATAGAGAAGGCACAGTCCCTTGAGCCATTAGACCTAAGTCCACAGCTCCAGAAGCATTGTGTGGCTCTTGCCCACAAAATCCTTTAAATACATTATTATTGACATTATTGGTTGATTCTCATCATTGTTTCCCAGCTCACAGAACAGCCTTCTTGACCAGTTGAAGACAAGCTATGTGCAAGTGAGGGGGAAAACAAGAGAGGAAGGCCGCTGTGGCTTTCATTTTTCCCCCAAAACCAGAACTTGCTTGTAACTTTCATCTGCATCTTCCATCTCTAATCCTGCCATGAATTCCCGCATTCTGGTACCACCACAGATCAATTCAGAGGCAGCATAATCTGGATGGATGCCTCCTCTAGTATTGGGTGGAAACCATGAATTGATGAGTGTGGTAGACCTGTGGCTCCTCCACAGTAGCCCTGGCCCTCACCTCCCAGGGAGCCATGGCCCAGAGTCACTGGAAGTGTGGGGGACTGGCCCCTAGAAGCTGTTCCAATGTTTCTCCATAATTTTATTATCTTGGCTGGGTTTCAATTGACTTATATTCTCCTCATTATAGGCACCTTTCTTTCCTGCTTCTCCGCCTCCTACCTGGTTATTTTGATTGGACGTTGTACACCATAAGATCTTGGGGGTTTTGTTTGGGTTTTGCTTTTTTCTTGATTAATATTATTGCATTCTTACAAACAGTCTTGATCTTTGTTCTGTGACGTAATTAAGTGACTTGAAGATAGTTGATCCTTTTGGATTTTGATCTTAAGAGGTTGATCTGGACAAGACAAAGGTTTAGTCTGGGTCTAGTTTTCCCCATATTGTAGATAAAACACCTGTGATATATATCTACCACAATTCCAGGAATTATTATTATATATCTACCACTATTCCAGGATTTATTATTATATATCTACCACTATTCCAGGAACTATGAGATCCCCTACTGAGGCCAGTGTAAATGGTCCCCAACTCTGCCGGAACTTCACTGATTGTTTCTGGTGCCTCTTCTGAGTAGGGAATTCCTGGCTCAGGCACCTTCCTACTGTACCTGAGTTGATGGGCCCTCATGTGAAGAACTGAGGGACATCTGCAGGGATCTGAGACTCTCACCTCTGGTACTCCACCTTGGGAACTCCAGCCTACATGGTGACCCTCGGCCCGTGGCCAGCCCCAGGTTCCCCTTGGTATGTCTGCTGAGCGTGAGGGCTGGTGTAACCACACCCACACAGCCTGCTTCTCATCTCTCAGAGATCACTATCCTGTACTGATGATGTCCAGCATCTTGACAACAGGCATTTTACATATTTTGGTATTCCTTTTTATTTGTTAAGGCAGTGGAGTAAATGTGGTGCCTAAAGTCCTTCTTGACCAGAAGTGAAAATTCTTGCTGCGTGTTTTTTAATGCCATCATCAAATCGCCAGTAAGAATTTCCTTGAAAAATGATTCAAATATAAAAATCTCTGTAATGCCAAATTGCCTATATGTCATAAGGGGTGAATGAATCAGTTTAAAAACAAATTATCTCAAGTGTAGAGATACATTGGTTATGAAAATAAGAGAAGAAGATAAGAAAATATCCAGAGCAAATGATAAGAAAGAAAAAGTTTGATTATGTTGTAGATTATTAGTAAGGACATTCCACATTTTAATTCACACTATTCTCAAAACTGATATTTTTCTTCATAGTAGCCAATTTCTCAAGATTTATAGACAATCTTAAGTTTTTGTAGCTATTTCAAAGATAAGACTATGCCATAAATGAGTAAGAGATAAAAATCGAATTCTCTAACCCCAAAGTTATCTAGGCTATGTTATCTGTAGCTTTCATTTTCACCCAGATGGTAAGAATTTAGTTTCTTTAAAAAAAAAAAAAAGTACTAAATACTACTTCAAAGACTTTGTATCCATACACATTTTTACCTTTTCATCTTCAGTCTGATTCTGAGTTGTTTGCCTCTTTCTTTTGCCCATCAATGAACATAAGTTACCATGGATACGCTGATACCATTGTATATGCTAAGCTTACTGACGAGCAAGAGGTGGCTTGGGCAACTTAAGGCATGGTGTAGAGATTAGAGGGCTCTCCTACATGGTGTAAAATCTATTTCTGAACAGGATTTTCTCATGTTAACAATTTTATAAAATGTAGGAATGATCTGGAAACATTTTTAACTCAAAAATTAGATTCTTTTTAAAGACTTTCTTACTTTCTAAGGTGTACCTGCGTTTCTTTGTATGAAATATCTGTATTTGTGGTGTACCATCACTCACTGGGGTTGTTTCCTCATTTCAGCTTCCAGGGCTCAATGTTGATGATTAACAGTCCTGAAAACCCCGAGGTAAAAAAAGATCACTCCATGTCTCTGCTAAACCCTCTTATTGGAAGAACATGACCAAATGTGCAGATTTACATGGAAAATGTACGAGAGCATCCAAGACTCAGCAACTTCTCATTTGCTGAATAAGCGTCAGATTGCTGTCCCGTGTTTGTGTCTCGCTTTGCCAATGGTGACAGGTCTTTATTACGTGGTCTCTGAACCTCGGGTGTCTCAGAAGCATAGCTGGTCCCTTTCCTTCCCAGGACCCGTGTTCTGTCCCCTGTTCTAGTGTCCAGGGTCTCGTCTCCTTAGGCACAGTCCCCAGTAGGCTTTCTGGCTGCTTGGACTCTGATTCCGGTTTAATCACCCCTCACTCACCTTAGGTTCTCTTCGGGTAAACGCGTCACACCTGGATCTAAGACAAAAGGAGCTCCCAACCCTCGTCTGCGCCCACCTTCGTCTGCAGTAAGGCTCCCTCTCCAGATCCACACTGCCATGGTACAGCTGACTCTGCCCTCACCTGACCCCACAGGCTTACGCTAGAGCGCTGCGGTCCATTTCTGCTCTGTCACTCACCCTGACTAGTTATCATGTCACCAAGCTGGGCAGGATAGCTCATTAGTGATATCCGCATGTTTTCACAGATATGATCATGACCAACCTGAGTACTCAGATTTATTTTAATTCCAGCAACTCGTGAAGAAGATTGATATATGTGTATTGACTGTATTGTTGAAATAAGCCGAGTCTGACATATTTGGTCATGTACATAATTATTATTATGCTTTGCACTAATTAGATGAGAAAGGTGAGTCCTTATTTTAGACTGTTTTAACTAACATTATTTTCTGTGTCAAAACAGTTTCTACTTTTTCAATTTTTTTAAATCTCACATTTATAAAGAATTCCATAGGAGATGCTGTTAATATCTTATATTTAAAGTAATTTTTCCAGACATTAAGAAACCTCAGTCTTAGGTATTTGCTCTTTATATCCTTGGGTCCTCCTGTCCCAATCCACCTGTCAGAGCCTT
This sequence comes from Callospermophilus lateralis, assembly GCF_048772815.1. NCBI lineage: Eukaryota > Metazoa > Chordata > Mammalia > Rodentia > Sciuridae > Callospermophilus > Callospermophilus lateralis. The sequence continues at coordinate 107,926,560 of NC_135316.1, read as the reverse complement.
GGGTGGTCCTAGTCATCTGTGGGAGTCTGGTTCATCTTCCTGCAGGTCCCCAGAACACATTGCTGACTCTCAAACTACTGTTTCTGGATGCTGTGGTCCTGCCAGGTGTCCCAGCAACTGCAGAAGCAGAGAGGGGACAAACGTTGTGCAAAATGACAGCACCGTCGCTCCACAGCCCGGAACAGAGCCTGCGAGGAACTGGCTTCAGAGCTGGGATCCAAGGAGCGGGACTTGCAAGGTGGGTACTTAAGGAATCCAGGAGGAAGAGGGAAGGAAAGGGAAGCCGTGGCCTGTCTCCATCAGGGGTGGCCTTTCTGATTCTGCTTCTCTGCTTTTTATGGAGCATGAAAATAAACAAGAAGTCTCAGCGTCATTCCTGGGCTCAGGTATGAGACCACCCCGAGGCTCCCCTTCTCCTCCTATTCAAAGAGCTTTGCCTAATACTCGCTGAAATTTTCCTTTTCTTCTGACAAAAGCAAAAGGGAAAACTTTTTAAAATAAAAAAATGTCACAGAGAGCTGGAGCTGAGCAATGGTAGGAGAAGCTCCCTCGCCATGGGCATCTGTGGGGGATACCGGGAAGCCTTATGGGGTGGGGAGGGGCAGAAGGCCCCGCAGGCCTGGGGGAAGCAGCTCTCCTGATTCGGTGGCTTACCTGATCTTCTCAATCAAGAAAACTGGGTGGAGAGATGCTCCTGGGAGGGTGCCAGAGGCCAGCTGGGCTCTCAACCACGGCTGGCCCCACTTTCCACACCCAGGTCTTCCATGGAAATGCGGGTTTGCAACTGAGACCCCATTTGTTTCAATGTTGAAATCTTAGAAATCAATCATTTTGCCTTGTTTCAAATAAATGGCCTACATGCCATTACCTCTGGGCGTTTTAGAAATTTCTTCATACCAGAATGCATTTGCCAGAGAAAATGAGTCACCATTTCCAATAAATCTTTAAAGGAAAACGTGGTATATTTTAGCCATTAGATTTTCATGTGGTTATTCTCATCCTTTTATTAGAATACTGTCAAGAATATATGCAAAAATATCATTAGTCTCTGAAAACACCATGTTCAAATCTTAAATCTTAACAACAACATCTTTTCTTTTTTAATAATAACAAGAATAATGGTGTGATTATTACCTGTGCCTCTTGAATTTGGTTCCATCATAATATGCATTTTTAAATCGACACAATGTATATATTATTCATGTATGTATTATATATATAATGTGTATATACAATGTCTACTGTTTCAAATAAAACTTGCTTATAAACAGTATCTGCAGTATCTACTTTTAAAAATTTATTCTTCCCCTCTTTCTGAAAGGATGTAAGACAGTTTACAAGGAGAGATGTGAAATTAATATGTTTAACAATAAAGGTCAAAGACAAAGAGAAACAGCAGCATGAGATGAGAGAAACACTTGGTACACAACAGTGTGTATGTCGTCTTACAAAATAGCACCTAAAATAAGTGATTGCTTAATAATACAGTGAGAAAGAATGCCTCTAAATTTGGACCTCACAGTTGTTTCAGAGATCCTAAGCAGGAAAAGTGATTGTAAATGTTTCAACATTCATGTCTTTTACAAAATAAGTGTGTATTCTTTCCTGTGGCAATGACACACTTTCTTTTCTTGTTATTTTGATCTGGAAAAAAATGTCCTCCACAGGGTATTATTTATTAATAGACATATATAACCAGGTTGTCTAAAACACAGTATTTCAAGAGTGATGGTGAGGAACCTTGCTGGTTGTAGTACACCTGTTCAGAAAATGCTAAGCAAACCACCACAGTATCTTAATCCTGTGTGGGCTCTAAAAAGATTGATCTCAGACGCAGGGAACAGAAGCCTGGTTTCCAGATGCTGGGGATTGCAGGAGGAGCATCGCAGACATGCGCAGGTCAAAGGGTATATAATTAGATAAGTAGGAGGAATACACAAAAAGATTTACACAGGGCACAGGGGTTTTGCATAATGACAATACATTGTATTCTTGAAAGTGCAAAGAAAGTGGACGTTCCATGTTTTTAACAAAGTGACAACACAGAAACAAAACAACTAATCACTTTTTGCAGTTCTATACAGCTTAAAAACTGCTTGTACATAAAATATAAAAAATGTATGAAATCCCTCTTTTCACTATAACATTCTCAAATTGAATACACCTTTGCTCCTATTTGATATTTGAGCCTATGGAACTTGTAACTCTTGAACAGCTTACCTAATTAGTCAGAAGACAAGTTCGGGACTCAAATTCAGATCTCCTGATTACAAGTATCACAGTCTCATTTGCCCCTCCTGAATTTGAGACAAGCTAGGCTTATATGCTAAACCTATCATTTATATTTGTATTTTATATTCAAAAGTTTTTCTTGACTAGAAATATGTTAATGCATTGAGAGAGTTTCACTGTTACCCAAACTCTACCCAGGGAATTCTCTGGAGTATGAAAGCAAGTAGAATTTCTGGTCTCCGCGGAGGTTCTATAAAACAAGGCTTCTTATCCTGTACTGCACAGGGATCACTTGGACATTCTGCTAACATTCACATTCTGACTCAGCAGGTGCAAGGGGCTGGTGCTGGCATCTTTGCATGTCCCACCACACCAAGTTCCCCTCTGGATGTCCCACTGTAGCTGTGTGGTTCTTTTCCATTTACAGATTTCAGCATGAAGTATCTCTTTGAGAATTTCACAGAAATTCCATGTAAGGTGTAGGCTATAGATTGCCATTATTGATCTTAGTTTACCTATAAAACCGAGTCTGTCAAAGAGGTCAGTGGGTGCTCAGAACTGTGCAGCTTGGTGGAAAGGCGATTAGAAACCAGGCAAAGGGCTGATTTTCTGATTGCAAAGCTCATTCCACCTTCCATCCACTGCCTCAAGACAGAGCCCTGGGACCACTGAGCACTGTCATGTGTGTCCACACCAAGACACTAAAGATGCACGAGCACAGGAGGTGGCTCATTTTGCAGCTGCAACTTAAAAAGCCCAGCAGCGGCTTAGAGCCCCACGACCCACTTACAGTCTAGCCCTTTACAAAGCAGGCTGCAAAGGTACCACTGGCCAGGGTGCTGCTCATAGTGTGTCTGCCCTGGGACCCAGGAACATGCTGGAATGGTGCAGAGCGATCCTCATGGTTGAAGCCACTTCTAGTTTATGGCCCAGAGCTGCCCTTTGCTCGACCCACCTCTCTTCAGCCCGTCTTTATTTAGCCTTCATGCATCCACATCTCTTCACTGGCTGCTGTTGAATGATAAGCAGTCCTTTCTCACCTCTTAATGTAACTTTGACTTAGCCTTCTTTTCTCTTCTATTAAAGATACATAAGAAAATAATTTCCTGTAGGATTAGCCAAGTGGTCAGAAATATATTGATTCTTTTGTTCCTTTTTCTTTCATTTCCTCATGAGAAAAATGTGGTATGTCCGGGTTTTGTAAAATGTGTTTGTTCTTTAATCTCTTGTTTCAATTTTTACCGCCTCTGTCACTTTCTTTGAAAACGGCCTTCATCTTGGTAGGGAGAATCTACGATGCTTGGATGATTGGCTCCTCAGCCAAGGGCAGCTCCTTGGGGTACTGTCTTCACACTGCAGGCCCAGAAATGTTGAATGATGGTCATAATGGTCCAAGCACCATTTCAGGGTAAGTTTAAAAGTTGTGGCTGGCATCTACTGGTAAAGGAAGCACCATAAACCTCTCCGAGAGAGATGGAAGTGCTTTCCATGACAGCAAGGTGGTCTTCCCGCACAGGGCGGTGCAGCTCTTCCCACAGTCCCCACTGTGGAGGCAGAGATGGCTCCTGATGTCCATAGTAACCTGATTAAAGAAACAGAGCTTACAAGCCAGGTCTGCCACCACCAAGGAAGATTTAGAAGGGAATATCGCAGACTGTACGACCGTCTTCCCCCAGCTATTTGTTCACACAGTCCATGCAGCAGGCCCTGAGAAGACAAAGGAGAACAAAAAACTCGCTGTTCAAAATAACTTAGCAATGTAATTTCATGAAAATGAAGAGCAACTCCATGTACTTCATGTATGTATATATACACTTACACTAACCTAGGCCTGTATATAATAGAACAACTATACATATAATCACGAGCACATATAGAAATAGATGTCATTTAAAATACAGGTTTCATCGTCATTCAGCTATGGTGACCAACAGACCAAGAGGTGTTATACTTACCTGCCCATGGAGAGGGATCCAGGTCCCCACAGGGGAGCACAAGGGTCAGGCCAGGGGCTGAACAACAAAGTGAGACTTCTGAAAAGAGACTTTGTTGTGGCTCTTCGGGAAGGAATGGATGACACAGGGTCCGCAGGCTTAGGACTGGTTGGTTGGAATCACTGCAACAGGCCCTGGAGCACAGGATCTGTCCCTAGTGTCTGGGACCTGGCCCTGGTATGCTCAGAACAGGGGGTGAGCCAGGCCAGAGTGTGATGGTTGGGAGTGTGGGCTCCAGGTCAACCTGTTCAGTATGAAAGGCATGTTCTAGGTCTGAGCTGTAGGATCTCTAGGAATTGGGTACCCTGGGAAGGCCCGTCTCCCCAGGGTCATTTGGGGCCCAAGAGTGCAGAAATTTTTTTAAAAAAAGCATGGTTAGTGTAATATATAATAAATTAAAACATTTACGTGAATAGTTCTCTTTGTTTGTATGTATCCTCCTTTAAAGTTGTTCTAAACTATGCTTATAAAGCATTTTTACAAACAATTTCTTGCTGGATTGACATGAGTTCCTGCCATGAAGATAAAGACGTGTTATCTGCATCTCACAGAAGGAAAGCAATCCATTTTCCTCTGGGGTGTAATTCCCCTTCTGCGACACATTTCAAATGGGTAGACATTTATTTAACTGTTAAAATGAAACCATAACATAACTAGAATAAAATACAGGGTGAGTTGTTATACAATATTTGTTTGAAAGACTTCTGAAGATAACCACAGTTTTAGTTATCTGTTGATGTGTAACAACGTTCTCCAAATATCAGCTGCATAAAACAGCAAACATATGTCATCTCAGAGTCTGTGGGTCACAACTGGGAGAGGTTTAGCTTGGTGGCTTTAATTCACATCCTTCAGGGCCATCTTTGGAGCTGCTCCATCTCATATGAAGAAAGCATACAGGAAAAGAGGACCCTGGTACTACTCAAGACCTCTGCATCAGCAGGTTAAAGCCCCAGAGCACACGACAGACTGAAGAAGAGCTGACAAAAGCTTGTCAAGGGTCTAAGGGTACGAAGATCCCTGTATGATCAGGACAGGGGATGAGCCAGGTAAGTGTACAAAATCAGTAAGAAGCCAGGCACAGTGGTGCAGGCCTGTAATCCCAGCAGCTTGGGAGGCTGAGCGAGGAGGATCGTGAGATCAAAAGACAGCTTCAGCAACAGCGAGGCACTAAGCAACTCAGTGAGACCCCATCTCTAAATAAAACACAAAATAGGGGTGGGGGTATGGCTCAGTGATTGAATGCCCCTGAGTTCAATCCCTGGTACACCCTGCCACGCACAAAATGAATAAGAAAAAAAAAAAAAAAGAAACAACTAAACTAAAAAGAACTTCTAGGAGGCTAAGGTCAATTCAGAAAAGAAAGAGACATATCCCCACCAAACATAAAAGAAAATATTCAGTAATATTAGCAATGAAAGAAACACCAATTAAAAACGGAGACCGTACACTCAAATATCAGAGAGGTAAAATCTGAGAAGCCTTACAGCACCTGAAGGAGACAGGGGACTACACATGCGCTGGTACTGTGTCCACGTTGGCTTAAGTTTTCCAGAAACAAGTTGCCCACTAGTGCGACAACCTTGAACGAGCATTTGCACATTCTGCAATTTGTACATTTGTACATTCGGAAGCGCACGTCCTCGGCAGGTGTGGTGAGGAGGTATAGAACACAGATGCAGACGAGCCGCCGAGGGGTCTATCATGCAACCACTCACACTGACAAAAGCACAGAAGTGTTGAGAATACCAAAAACCGGGGGAGTCACGACATATTCTTCTGGATGCAGACTGCCCTTCTCCCTCCTCCCACACAGAAATGCGCGGTTCTCCTCCGGGTGCAAGGACCTCAGGAAAGGGCCAGAGCTCAGCTCACAGCCCTGCGGAAGCTCAACTCTTCTCCAGAAGCAAAAGGGAAGCTTTCGGTTTTTCCCTGGAGAGAAAGGGGCAGAGCAGAGAGCAAACACGCAGAAGGACCGAGAAGCAGGGAGGGAGGGGAGTGCCCTCCACCAAGTGGGGACCCAGTGCCTTTAATGTCTGTCCCTCGACCCAGAAGCCTGTGAAGGGAGGTCTAAAGCCAGTTTCCAGCACTGAAAGCCCCCATCCCCTGAACCTTAGTCAGTCACACACAAATGTCTTCTGTGCTGCTTTTTTTAATTTAAGGAAAATAACTGAAATTTATATCTGGGTCAGTGTAGCACAGACAAGAAAATGTTATGTGTGACACTAAGAAGATTCTAAGAGATCTCATCTAATAGAAGGCTGAACATAGGACCCGGATTGACGGTGAGAAAATAACACCCCTAGTAATTTACAGAAATCCTGTTAAGGCCATTGAACTCTCTACAATCTATTACATGGGGATTTTGAGCCAATCTTATCTACAGCTCAGGAAGGAGGGTAACCCCAATTGCTATTTCCATTGTCCAAATCAGAGAATTCTTATGCAATTCTTCTCTTACAAGGTTTCCGAAGAATGTGTAATGGCAGGCGACGTCGAAGTTTATATCATCTTGAACAAGAGAGTGCAGAATTGCATAGCTGGTGTTACAATTTAATCGTCAACACATTTGTATACATAGAAAAGAGGACTAACAGAATATAAAAATGCTCACAGAGGCTGTCTGTGGGCAGAGGTGTTGGCAGTGATTTGCTTATCTCTAGTTTATATAATAAAAAGAAGCAAGGTTTTTGTTTGTTTGCTTTCCATGCTGGGGACGGAACCCGGGGTCTCGTGCACCCCAGGCAAGGCTCTGCCACTGAGCCACCTTCCCAGCCCAGTGGTGCTTTCTTCCTGAGGAAAGAGGATGTGTGACCCCTTCTTAGGGCTGTTGGTGTGTTTGTGGGTTTGGCTCAGGCTCCCAGGAAACAGGACCTGAAACAAGAATGCTCGTCACGGGGGAGGGATCCTGAGCCAGGGTGTTGGGTATCGCAGGCATCGGACAAACTCCTGTTCCCTTGGAAACTCGTCCTTCTGTGGCTGTTAGAAGTTTGGTTTACAAATTGAGTGTACACTCACAGTTGGTTCATAGCATTTGGGACGTTTATTCCTGAGCACGGTGACTGGAAGCCTCGCAGGTTACACAGCTCTCTTCTGGACGCCTGCTGTCCAGTGTGCGTGACTGCAGGGCGCAGGCTGAGCTACCTGTGCTTGAGAAAGCAGACTGAACTCCTCCACAGGGATCCAAAGGCCATGACTAAGTCGACCCTTGTTTGGAGACAAGGTGTCATCTCAAACTGCTTCTTACTGACCCTTTGCCCAACACCAATTGACGTCACTTACTGGAATGATCCATCCAATTTCAGGGCAGCTCTACTTTCTCATTTGCTTAGGCCCAAAACCTTCACCCTGCAGCCTTCCCTTTTTTTGAGTAATTCCTGAGCAAAATTCCGTTGGCAGTGCCTTCATGTTAGAGGCTGACTTCAATCCACGCGTCCCTGGGGCCAGCATCCTGGCTCAGCCATCGCCGACTGCAGCTTGGGCTGTGGGATTAGCTTCTGGGCTACTTCTGCCCTCACTCAGTGTCGTCTCGTAGTCCTTCTCCTCCTTCTCCTTGTCTTCCTCCTCCTCCTGCTCTTCCTCCTCCTTCCTCCTCCTTCTTCATGTGTTTTTCACACAGTAGCTACAGTGATCTTTGAAAATCCGCTGAGGTGTTGTTTCTCCTTTGCCCGGATCCCTCCAAGGCCCCCCACTTGCTCCCAGGTCCTGAGAGGGCCTTGGTGGCCCTCCTTCTGTGGTCATCTGCAGCTCCCCCTCCTGTGCTCACTTCCCCGAGGCTGGTTCCTGGAGCCCCATGCTCTGCCCTGCCACCATCTGCAGAGGGTACACCCCTCACTTCCTTTGGGTCCTTTACAAATGCAGCCTACCAGGGACACTTCCTGCCCAGTCCACTAAAATCCCGCTGCGCTGCCTCCCTCCTCTTCCCCGCTCTATTTGTTCCCAGGGAGAGTCCTCACCTATCATCTTGGTGGGTCTCGCTTCTTTGCTCCCCACCTCAGCAGGAGTCTGCTCTATAGAGGAGGAGCATGGTCCCTGTTAATTCCTCTGTCCTCTGTGAGCAGGGCACTCAGTTGCTGCTCAGCTGTGTCTTTGAATGGAGGAATGAGTCAACAGGGACTACTGTCCACATGTCTACGATTTGGGAGACATTAGCTGCAGTGCTCCTACTGCCCCACTGCCCCAGGGGAACACAGGGATGTCTTTTCTTTTCCTCCACATTTTTTAATTGGTGCCTCATAGTTGTATGTAAAGGTAGGATTTGTTGTTACACATTAGAACATCCACAATACTATTCCGTTCACTTGATCTGTTTTTTAAAGGAATAAGAGTAGATCCAAATCTAAGTGATTAACTACGAGAAGCGGACACCCGTGTCCCTCATGATCAATATTGGACAATTTTCAGCCTGGATGAAGTTTCAGTTACGTTCAGCAGCACTGGAATGTTCAGAATTCAATATCGCTCGTGTCAGATTTACAGAATCATGGATTTACTTTTTAAATTTGTAATCGAGTTTTCTTGTCAAACCATTAAACTCTGTGAGTTTCATTTCCCTCATGTAAGAATTTGCAAGAGGATAGCAGCACGGCCCCCCCCCCCCGGGGTGGGGGGGGCTTATGAAGACCAAATGCAAAGATAGATGCAAGAGTCCTTTGGCAGGCAGAGGTGGAATTAGTTGTACATCTGGTCACCTATATACCTTTACCTTGAGGGTCTGAAAATTGCACCTTGTCACTCAAATAAATACTCTCCTCCAGCTCCATGTATTTTGCTGCAAATGATGGGATTTCATTCTGCAAGCAGCTGAGTGGTATTCCTGTGTGCATGTCACCACATCTTGTTATCCTCCCATTCCCTGGTGGACACTTCTGCTGAGTGCATGTCTTTGCTGAACGTGTTGTGAAGAGTGTTACAATAACACGGAGGTGGAGGTGTCTCTGATGCACTGGTTCTGTTTCCTGTGGACATACACCAGCAGCGGGAGAGTAGAACCATGGCCGCTCACTCCTTTGTCCTATGAGGAGCCACCACCTTTTCTCCTTAAGGGTGATACCAATTTACTTTCCACCAACAGTGCCCAAGACTTTCCTTTTCTTTCCATCTTCACCATCATTTGTTAATCTGTCTTCTTAATAATTGCCACTCTGACTGGGGGAGGCCATGTCTCACTGTGTTTTAGATTTGTGGTTTTTTCCGCTGACCCGTGATGCTGGGCCAGTTTCATGGACTTGTTGGTCATTTGTGCATCTTCTTTTGAGAAAAGAGCCCAAATTCTCATTCATGGAGAAACTAAAAATGTTGGTCTCAAAGAAGAAGATAGTGATTATTAGAGTCCAGAAAGGGTGAGTGGGGGTGGGGAAAGAGGCTGGATAATTGGTACCAAAGTACTGCTATGCAGGAGGAGCAAGCCCTAGTGCTCTGCAGCAGGGCAACCCAGGTTAAAACGACCTATCATACATTCTGGGAAGAACTAGCAGAGAGGAAGGAGCCTGATGGCTCCAAACACAGAAATGGGCTTGGAAAAAAGAGCTTCCAACCCAGCTCCCTGCACTGAGCCCCAGGTGCAGGCTCCCTCCACAACCAAGGTGTCCAGGAAGCCAGGTACCGCAGGGGACCCTTGGAGATGCCCCGGTCTTCTTATCCTGATTTTTACAAAGCTGGCCTCCTTCCTCACAGAGAACCTGTTCCTTCCTGCCCCTCTGTGATCTTGCCCCACAAAGGTCTCTGTCTCCTCTGTCTTCCAATCTGTCTCTCTACTCTTGCTGTCTGCATAGACAGATGCTCCAGTAAGTCCACAGATGTTGTCTTCCAGTCTCTGACTGCATCTCCTGAGCTATGACTCTCTTCCATTTTCACGTGTCATAAATTACTCTCTGTACATCTCCTATTTCATTTTCTTTTCATTCCTCCGGGCACTGGAATATGGTTTTTGTCTCAACCATTTTATTACAACCACATTTCCCAAGGTCACCAATAATCTCTATGTTATCAAATCCTGCTTCTCTGTTTATGCGACCTCTGTTGTCCCGGGCCCGTGAGCCCTTCCTCCTCTCTGTAGTCTCCCTCCCCCGCTCTTGGCAACAGCCCCTCTCCTGGCCTGCATCTGAGGACTGTGAGAAGGTGGTAACTTTCAGGCAAGGAGCTGAGCCCTCACCAGGAACCAAGTTTTCTAATACTTTGACCTTGGACTCCCCACCTCCAGATTTGTGAGAGAATACATTTCTGTTGTTTAAGCCCCCCATCTGAGATACTTTGCCAGAGTCCTACCAGAGGAAGCCAGTGATGGGAACCTACTGAGCTGAGTCAGTGTGGTTTAACAGAGACCCCAGCTGTGCAGCATCCTGAGTGTCGATGGCACCCCCCACAGCCCTCGGCAGGGCTCTCGGTGGGCATTTGAGGACCCTGTGGGTGAACGGGTTAAGTAATGTTTAAGCAGTATGTATACTCAGTTCTTTTTATCTCCCTGAGACTTATTAGCACTCTGAGTATCAATTCACTAGGAATGAATAATACCTTGAATGACATCAGCTTCCGTCAACATGTAAGAGGTTACTATGGTAATGGGGCCAGTTTTCCAGAGCACAGAACAAGGACCATGCTTGATATATTAGTCAGCCAGGGAAAACAGTCACATACAAGCTACAGCATTCATTCAGTGAATAGTCATTTATACAGCATGCATGTCAGCAATTCCGCTGTGTCTTTTTGAATATCAAAACTTTGGCAGTTGTATTGAGAAACTTGGCAGATTTACAAAAGTGTTAACACTCATTTTCAGAGCCTAGTTTTTTTTTTTTATTATTCATTCTTTATTTCTTGGATCCCATATTTTCAACAGGTTCACAGGGCTTCCAGCTCCCATGCCAAAGGAAATGTTCTCTACTTGGCTCTGCTCTGCTTTTGACTGCAAATTCAGCAGATTTTTCTCTATCACTGAGAAATTACCTTTTGTTGTTGTTAATTATATTTGACATTTTCTAACACACTTCCATGACCTCTAGATATTCCTGTATGATTTTAAATGTACACAATTAAAATCCTTGGCTCCTACTAATTATTCTTCAGTTCTGCTTAATTGCTCTTTTTCAAAAAGTCTACAAAACAAAAGAAAAGAATGAAAGTCTATTAAAATACAATAACCAATCTGGCCTCCCATGGTGTGAAGTAGGCTTTATTTCAATATGTGAAAGAGAGTCAGCCCCTGGGAGCAGATTCCTGGAGAAGGGAGGTAGTCCATAGAAACCAGAACCATGGCAGTGGCAGGTGCTCTACAACCAAAGCACCCCGTGCCCTCCCCATCCTGCTCCAGAATGTCATTCTGAGAGTGCAGAACAAACATTTGCTAGTTTCAGCACAATTTTTTTCCCTGAAAGACTTTTACCAGTCACTTATACCATTTTATGGATAAAACTCTCAAATCCGTCTTTGGGTAGAACTTTCAGCAGGCTGAAGCCAAGTTCTGCAGGGCCCAGGCCACCTGGACAACTCCAGGTATTGCCCATGATACCTGACAGGTAGCACCAGACAGGCAGGTCTGCAGACGCAGAGCTGGATGAACAGGAAGGTTTCGGGGTCCCTGCGAGGGCCCGGACCCAGAAGTCCCTCTACTCCCTTCTCCACGGCTCCTGTGGACCACTGTGGGGGAGGCAGTCTTCCCCACCCCACTCCAGCTGAGGGTTTACTGGAGGAAATGGGCCTTGCAACACAGGCTTCTGAGCAGTATTTTAGGTCACTCTCATTGATACGGGTACTGCTGAGTCAGAGGGAACTGCACATCATGTTTTCCTTAGAAATTTATTCAGTTTTCTATGACCCACTTCAAACATTTTTTACCAGGGCTGAGGAAAGTTCAGGCCTTTCTTTTTTTCTTTTCTTTTTATTTATTTATTTTGGATGAGGAAAGCCCACAACGTTTTCGTTTTTCTTTGCTTTAGTCAGACACATAAAAATGTATGTTTAATGCAAGATTTCATGCCATTGTATGTTTGGACTTACCCATTCTTTTTACATGGAAATAGAATGACTTTCAGAAATTATGATGAACTTCAGCTAACATGAATGTCAGGCTAACATGCCCTTTCAACTCAGAGTCTCTCATACCGATTACTTAATTTTAATGTGAAACCATTTAAAAGTCCTGGAGTGACCCGATAACTCTGTTGTAGTTTCAGAATGACAGAGCTCCAGTGTCACACGTTTGTGCACCAATGTCGCGTGTGGAATGTTCAGGGGACTTTGAGACGGTGAGAACAAGTAGGCGATGCTCTCGGGAGTGGTGAGCGCTGTCTGCTGTGGACCTGCTGTGGCCTTCCCCGGGAGCATCCGTACCCTGCTCCGAGTGGGAATCTGGCTGTGACCTGAGTGAAGCTGGACCACACAGCCTGGCTGCAGTACAGGAACTGACAACAGCCTTCACTTGAACTTGGCTGTTGCCATTTCACCAAGCAACATTGTCAAACCTGTTAACATCTAATGCAAAGTGTCCCCAGGAGATGGGGACAGGTGGCACCTGGGGCCTCGTGGGGTCTCCCTGCCTCCTCGCACACTCTCGGCATATCCCCATCCTGGGTTCTCCAGCAGCAGGCCTGCCTCATCCAGGGTGCAGCCCCAGTAATCAGGGTAGGTGGCAGGTGGCTCAGCACCAAGGCATGTCCTGCTCACACGTGGGCATGACCTGGATCCCCCTGTGTCACTTCTCACTGAGCTTCAGTCCTGCTCTCAAGGCCAGAGAACAGGTCTTGCTGTGACCTGCCTTAGACATGACACTCTGAAAAATACTCCCAATTGCCATGAATTTAAAATCTGGGAGGTAGGTGCAAGGGCTCTTCGTGGGCCTGTCAGGGTGCCTCAGCAGGGCAGACCCTGCACAGGGAAACTGGTGGGACAGGGACAAGGGCTGCACTAGATTCCAACTGAGTTCAGGAAGAAAATCAAGGTAACACGGCATCCAGTAAATGCTGTGGTGCCTTGGAGGCAGTTCAAGCAGAGTCACCTGAGTTAACACCTTCTGAGAAGCTGTGGGTGTGCACGCCGTGGGCCTTGGTGTGCTGGCCACGGGCATGCACCATCCCCAGTTCTGTAATTCTGTTGCTGAAAGTCAGCGTGTCCCTGTGCACAGCTCAAATGCTCTGTCCTCAGTTTGCTCATCTGCAATATGGGAAATGTAGTACCAATAGCTCACGTGCCCTCTGAGCAGCCAGCCAGCTCTCGAGGTCGGTGGCAGCTGCCTATGGAGTCAAACGGCCTTAGTAACAAGGATGATGACCATGACAGTGACCATGTGGACAGAAGGACCTGGCACAAGGCCACCCAGATTCAAATGAGGGAGGGAGGGGTAAGAGCCATGTCCACACTCTTGAGCAGCACCCCAGACTGACTACCAGTGGACCCTGGAACCTGGAGACACAGCAGGAGGCTGAGAAGTCCTGGAGTCCTGCATGGAGGGCAAGCCTCAGGACACAGGGCTGCTCTCCTGTCCACTAGTTTCTATATAAGACATGACTCCGCGGGGGCACGAGCCTCACTGAGAAGCCACAGCTTCACTGTCATGCTTCAGTGTTTTCCATGAGAAGAAGAAAACAACAACCCCACACTCTGAGTCTAGAAGAGACTCCACGTCTCAGAGTAAGAACAGCTCACCCCACAATTCTGCTGCTCCATCCTGCTGACGTCAGGAGCGTGAGAAGACTTGAATTTCTGCATCATAAACTGTCCTGGTACCTAATGCAAAATTCCACCTGAGGATAAATGTAAGGTCCTTTGCCTTTAATTACTTTTGTTGTAGTGAAAAATGAAATGATATTAGGTCCCATACCTATAACAAATTTTCTTGGTTTTGAGACTGATTTCTATTTAAAGTATTAAAATAATGCAGTCATACACCTGGTCCTCTGCACAAACTTTAAATATCACTGAATAGGGGGCTGGGGTTGGGGCTCAGTGGTAGTGGGCTTGCTTAGCATGTGTGAGGTTCTGGGTTTGATTCTCAGCACCACATATAAATAAGTGAATAAAATAAAGATCCATCCACATCTAAAAAGGATATTTAAAATAAATAAAGAAATATTACTGATTATATAATTATTGTTCATGTCTTTGTCAAGTGGTTAAGTCCTGAGAACCTATAGGGTAGACAAGCTGCCCTCGTGGACTAAACATCTTAGTAGGGGGAGGAGAGAAAGAAATGAAAGAACAGGGGAAAGGAAAGAGAAGAAAAGGAGGAGGAAGAAGGAAGGAGGAAGGGGAGGAGGGAGGGAGGAAGAGAAAGAGACTGAGGAGAACACCACTCTCTGTGAGCACTCTGACGGGGAGGGCAGCTGTGGGGGGGACCCTGGGCACTGGCTGACCTGGGCAGGCTGGTTAGGAAAGGCCACCTGTGTTTGTGAATTAGCTTATGAAATAAATTCTACATATTTCTCCATGAGAAAGACAAATTTCATTTTTATGTTCTAGTTTCCGTTTACGGGAATAGCTCTCCAACATTAATTATTTCTAAATAGTCTCCACAAAAAGCACGGAAACACACTTGGCAGTTGGCTTTTCCTTCTCTTGTTTTTTCAGAATTCGGCACCACTAGAGATCTCAAAGAGGTGCCCCCGACCACACAGGTCTTCAAGAAGCACAGACCGACTCTCCCTTGGTGGCACGTTGGGCCTAGAATTCAGAGAGCAGTTTTAATTCCACCTTATACAGTTTCTGTCTGCTGAAGAGACAAACCTGGCCCAAGTCTAGGCCAGGTCCAACCTTACCCTAGATAATGTGGTCCGGGTGACCTCTGTGGCCAGGCTGAAGGCTTCTATTGTTTAGCAAACATTATTTTCAACTGTACCTAAGTGTGAGCGTGGAGGAGTACTTTGGGAAGTTAAATATTTGATGGCTCCTGGGATCTAGAAGATCTAAAGATTTTAAGTTCTGAACAAAACAGGTCACCAGCAGCTCTCCAGACAGCTCCTTCAAGCCACTTGCATGCCCCAAATGTCCACCCAGGGACCATGTATCCCTCCTATTGTAGGAAAATGTTTAGTCTTTTTTCCCTTTATAACTATAAAAGCAAGCCATGAATAATGTGAAGAATTTGAGGAAAAGGGTTATGAAGTAGGAATTCCTTAAATCTCCACCACTCAGAAATATGGCCATCATATTTTGGCATATATTCTGTAAATGATTCTCTTGCAAAATTAGAGACATCATATCCTACTAGATATTTTTTTGCTATTTTAGAAGATATCATGACACTTTTTCTTGGTCTTTAAATATTCTTCAAGGAAACAACTTTCAAGGGTTTAATGACTGTTTTTAGAATAAAAAGCATGGTTGTAGAATGTTCTCTCTCACAAATGCACCAAAACTGGTACTTAATTACTGCTCTTATTATCTGACCTTTTTGCTGGTTCCCAAATCGGGTAAGTAGAAATGGAATTGACATCCTCACACATAAAGCTCTTTGTGTATCTCTAATGATCTCCTTAGGATAAATTAGAAATGTGGTTGTAAAAGACATAAAATTTTTAAACGCATTTAAATGCATAATCAAATTGTTTTTTAGAAAAGGTCATCTGAACTCACACTCCCACAGGCAGGGGATGATATTGCTGACATCGTGACTTTCATAGGGACGGGTTTTTACTTTGCTGAAGTCTGAAGGACCTTGGAGCATTTGTAGAGGACAAGAAAGCACAGATATTTGACTGAATGACAGAAACCTAACATGAGGCCAAGGCAGGGCTCAGATAAAATTCATTGAACTAAATATTTATGACATTAGACGAGAATGAATTAAATCAGACCAAGACACTTCCTGGGAATTTAGTAAACTCAAGTCAAAATAAAACAAAGGAGAAGACAGCAGAAAAACTATTAATAAAAAAACCAAAAGAAGTACACGGTTGCCTTCTATATCCACAGATTCAACCAACTGTGGGTTAAAAGTATTTTGGAAAAAGATCACCTCTGTACTGAACATAAACAGACTTTCTCCCCCTTTTTATTAGTGCTTAAACAACATGGTATGGTGACTATTTCCAGAAAATTTACGTTGCATTAAGTATGATTAAAACATACAACAGGATTTAATAGTCTATTTGCAGATGCTTCATTTTATATAAGAGAGTTGAGTATCTGCAGATTTTGGTATCCTGGGGGAGTTGTGTCCTGGATCCAATCCTCTGTGGATACCAAGGGACACCTATCTTAGAAACTTGAAACTAAAAAGGGACAGAAAGCGTATCAGAGAAGGAGAGCTAAAAGTTGGTCCCGGGTCAGCCTGGAGTTGGCCCTGGTCTGCTCCAGCAGAACTCCCTCCATGTCCTGAAATCTTCTCCTCCTTGCAAAGAAGACTCTAAGGGATGCATTTCCGGGCCCCCTTTCCACGTAGGCATCCCTGGGAGCCCACCAGGAAGAGGTGTCACTCAAGACTAGACAGGCGGGGAGGAAGAGCAGGGACGCGGATTTCTACTGGAAATTGGTGGCCATACTCAGCAGATGGCCCTCTGGTACAGGTTTAAGTCAGCAGGAGATGAAAACATGGCAACTGTGAGTTTGGAACCCAGGGCCGTCTCAGGGATGATAACACCTTGCAAAAGAGATTGATTTCAGGAGGGTTATTATAGCTAGGGTTAAATAAACTAGGAATATAAATCAACTCAAAAATACTATCTTGTTTAATTTCTGAAGAAACAATATTTGAAAAATTCCAATACCATTTCTGATTAAAGGAAAGCATTTTTATAAAAAAGGAACATAAATATCCTGTCACTTGATGAAAAGGAAACATGCAAAGCAGACGCTGGGTGGTCTCCCAGGAGCAATCCCAGGAGCGGCTACATCTAGTCCACAGGGTTGGGGTCCATTACTAGTGCCTCCCTCGGGCATTCAATTTCCAGGTGTGCTGGTTGAAGCAAGGAAGGAAGGAACAGGTGCTTGTGAAATTAGAAGGGAGATGGCAAAATTATTATTGGCAGCTTTTAATAACCCTATACCTAAATTTAGCAAAATCAAATGAAAAATATAGTAAATAAGATTATTAAATAGAAGTTATAAAGAAGTTGGTTTCATTCATATGCCCCAGTAAAAAGAATGCTTACTATTTTTTTTCTTTATTTGAATGAAAATATCAGATTTATAATAATGTCCCCCAAAGGGAGGTGGAAATATGTTGACAAACTGAACCGGAACTCTGTCGCAGGGTTGGGAGAATGTTAAGACCTCAATGTGATGTAAGAAAGAAGACAAAGAGGACCAAATAAAGAAATATTTGCAACTCATGTGAGAAAATTGAACTTTCCTGAAAATGTGAAGTCACTTACAAATTGACTGCACACACCAATATAAATTAATAAGGCATATGATCAAAACTGTATAAAAAACAGAAATCCTGATTAATATATGGACATATTATTTGTCTTTACTAATTGTAAGGAAAATAAAAATAAAAGTGCCACTAAAATATCATTTTTCATTCTCAACAAAAATTTAAAATGTAACAAACAAAACCACATATTGGCAAAGTATAAAAAATCAGATACAACCCCACTATTGTTGCACCAGTGCATTAGGTTAAAAAAAAAAATCATAAAAACTGTAGGGAAAAACGTTTTAAAATAATGTGCCAAATTTTAAGCTGTATGCTCTTTGACCCCACCCTCCTTTTAGAAATGTCACAAAACGCACCATAAACCGCACACTGATCAAGTGTTTGCAACTCACAAACGTTTCAAAAATAGTTTGTTTGATTTATTTTAAAATATATATATAGTCGTTCCTGCTGCCTATGCCATTTTCTGCCTTTGGAAAAGTTGTTGGTAAGATCGGAGGACACTTGTGATCCCACTACTCTGTATAAAACCAGACAGAATGGGTGCTGAGCCTTTGAAAAGCTGAGTAGCTAAGATTTGCAAAAGCACCTTGCTGCATTCTCGGTGCCCCTGAGAGCTGGCTCTGAGAGCTTGGTGCCCCTGGGAGCTGTCCTGACCTCCACCAGGGCCCCCTAATGTGAAGGGATGGTGGCCTTTTTGCTTGAAGTATCCCTGGCCCCTCTGGTTCTTGCTGTCTTGGGGGTCTCAGGCCATCAGTTAACCCATCTGACCTGCTTTCCAATGGCTCAGCTCTCTACCCCCATCAGGATTTATGATTACTAAGGCCTCTCCCTTCTTATATCAATAAAGGAGTAAAGAAAGAAGTGTTGCAGTTTGGTTCCTGAATGTCCCCAAAGGCTCAGGGGTTGCTGTCTTGGTTGGGGGCCCGTTGGCAGGTGGTAGAACCTTTCGGAGGTTGGGCTGAGTGGAAGGGAGGGAGGTCGTGGGGAGCATGCCCTGAGGGTGAGTTCAGGACCCTGGCTCCTCCTGTCTCTCTCCTCAACTCCTGGCCACCACGAGGTGAGCAGCCCCACAGGTGGCCCTGCCTTGATGCCCTGCTTCCCCACAGGCTCAAAGCAACGGGCAGACCGACCATGGACTCAGACCTCTGCGGCCATGACCTCTCCTTTCCAGTGGCTCATCCCAGGTGTCCTATCAGCAATGGAAAGCTGACCAACACGAGAGAAAGGAGACCGTGGCCCTCTTCAACCCGGGGCACACAGTAGGTCGACTGGGAAACGCGCCTGCTCTCCCCTTCTGCCTCTGTCTCCGGGGTCCCCTCCATATACTGACACTCTTCAGTGGGGACTGTCTTGCCATATCCAGCTTGACGTCTTGACGTCTCTGTATCTTTTACTGCCGGTCAACTCACCTACTCTTCTGACCATGTCATCTTTCAACCCCACTTCCGGGTTCTAGAACGCTCCTCTTTGTGGCTCCTTCTTGCTCGACTTTATAGACTCCTTTCTTTCCGCTTTGACCCAGAAGTTCATTTCAGCCAGGTTTCTCCTTGGATGATCCCTTTGTGGGTTTCATACGTTCCGTTGGCTTCCGTATACACTGGTGAGTTGTAAACAGGTGAGGTGGCACATCTCCACCTACAGACCCCAACGTCTTCTAGTTCCTTCAATCTTAATACGTTTGAAACTTTCGGTTTTATTACCCCAAGCCTGTTCCTCCTCCTTCAGCGTCGCCTGTGTCCAAAGACAGGCTGGCACAGACTCTATGTGTTAGGTTGTGGGGTTTTTTGTTTGTTTTTCCCCTCAGAACAAAGGGAAAACATATCCCCCAGCCCTCCCTGCACCCAGAGGGGTCTTGTGGCTGAATCTGTGAGGGCTGAGGGCCTTTCCCTGACCTCCCACACTTCTCACATACTCAGCAACAGGGGGAAAGCTGCAGTTTGGGGGAGTCTGTCCAGTAGGGAGTGCTGGAGAAGTAAAACCGAGTAGTGCTGAGCCAGGGTGCTCTTGGGCTTGCTCGCTGAATAACACAGTCACCAAGCCCCGAACACCCAAGGGACACCTGCGAGTTTTCCCTCTGACACAAGAGCCAAGGAGCACTGAGTCCTCATCTGCCCTTTGTCCCAAAGCTGCCTTCCAGCCCAGACTCCATGCCTATCTGAACCCCACTGTCCCCCTCTTTAGACTTGAAGTCCTCAGCTTTGCCCCATGCTGTGGCCAGGTGGCCTTCCTAATTGCAGGGTTTATTCTGTTACCTAAAGTCTGTCCTCCATCTCTGCAGAGCAGACTCTATCTCCACAGCACTACATAACGGGCCCTGCTTACCTGCTCTGCACTTCCCGGCCAGCCCTAAGTCTCACCAGCCGGTCCTATTCCACACCTGCGCTTGCTGCTGTCTTGCCTCTGGCTTGTGGCTCCTGTGTCCACACCCGCTTCCCTCCCCGCTCTGAGTCCTACTTACTCTGCAAGATTGGGCCCAGTGCCGCTTCCAGACACTCCCCTGCCCTCCTTGCCGCTTCCCCCACAGTGAGCGCTCCCAGGGCCAGGGTGTCCTGCTGCCCTGTGGCACTGTAATGGCCTGTGCGCTGGCCCCCGTCCACTCACACTCCCTGAGAACAAAGTGTGCATTGTGACCTGCATTCTGAGTCCTGCTGCAGAGCCCAGCATCTCCAGGGTGCAACCTGAGTGCTAACTGAATGAGTGATGCCCAAGGAATGTGTTTGGGTCCACTGATCATGGGGTCTTCAACATCGGGGAAGACACTAAAACCAGCAAGTGTTGACACCTCAATAACCTTACTCTTTGCTTAATTGTAAAACCCATAAGTCATACGTACCAACAATAATGATGTCTTACAATTCATTTCTCAGGAGGCTTATTGGAGTTGAGGTATATGTGGAACTTGATTTTTCCAAATCCCCTACATCTGCTCTTGTGATTGCTCTGCCTGGATTTCTCTCTTCCTTGTCATCATTCAAAAGCCTTCTTTTCCCTGAAGAAAGGTCCAGTGCCCACCCTTCTCACAGGCGTCCTCCCTCCTCTGGCCAGTGACCTCATTTCTGTGTGGTTCTGTAGGTTTTGTTCCATTCTGCCATTTCAGGCTACCGTATCTTGTGCACACAGTGACAGCAACCTCTACTGTTCGTAAGTGACTTAAGTGCACGGTTCAGATGGCTTCACTTTTAGACCTCCAAAGTTTGGTAGAATTCTTTGCGCAGAGTAGGTACTTAATCAGTCTTTAAATGAGAGGTAGCAGGCTTTCAACTTCAAAACCAGCAAGTTAACAGTTCACAGAAGATTCTAGAGTATAACAGTCATTTCCAATGCAGAGTTGTAGGAATTGTGCTAAGCTTTTTATATATATGAGCTTAATTCTCATAACAACTATATGTACGAGCACAACGAATATCATCATTTTGTGATTTCTCTCTAAGGATCAGGGAGAAAAGTAATTTGCCACACTGTACACAACCAATAAACAGTGTGATCTCAACCCAATGCCACACCCTTTGGGGAGTTATGTATTGGCAATACATTCATCAATTAGAGAAAGAAAAGCTGTTTTCCTTTAAGCAATCTAGTTTAGTTAATTTACCCAAAACTTGAAAGAGACTTTTAAGAATCATGGTTAATTTGATCGAATATCAACCTATTCATACATACATATAAGACTTGTGATGGATAGCTAATGCTTTGAAATAATTAATTTCCAGGACTCAAAGTATGCAGAGTTCGATGGGAATCAGGCCTGCTGAACAGTGGTGACGATCTTGGAAGGCTTGTTTCCTTCAGGGCTGGACGTGGTCTGTCTAGGCGGGAGACGGCAGTCACCTCTGCTCTTCACAGGTAATCGGTCAGCGTGGCCTCCCCTCAGTGGTGAGGACGCATCTGCTGTTCCCACACAGAATCCTCTGCACGGCCCGCCACCCTCCATCACATGTGGGCTCATTGCATGTCCACAGACAGACAATAAGGGCCCCTCTCCACTAGGAAGCTCGTTGACTTTGGGGTGTCCTGGAAGAAATCTGTGTTACAGAGAAGAGGTTGTCCTACTTCTCCCAGGCTGGCCGCGAGCCTTCCTGTCACTGTCACCGCGTGCTCTGAGGATATCATGGATGAGGAGTCAGTGATAGGGATGCTTGCAGGGACCTTTCTGCCCACCCCCCACTCTCCGTGCCCAGCTGAGTCCACAGTTTGGGGCAGGCTGATGAGCAAAGAGGAAACCATCACCAAGCAGCGGATCGTCAGAACTCGGCGGGGAGACCTTGCAGCTTGAGTGAGAGACCTCAGGCTGTACCGAATACGGCAGGAACACACCAGGTCTCACCTGGATATTTAAGGACATCCTGTCATTTATAGCTTAAATGAAAACCCTTCTCCACTCTGGGGACTGATGGAGGAACCAAAGTGGTGGCCCGTGTTCTGCCGTTTACTGCTGGATCAGTGGCCTCAACGGTCCCATCTCCAGCCCTTGGCTATGTTCCCTCACAGTGCTGCCCACTCAGTCTCTGCTTGGCCACTTGACCCCTTTTGGCTAATGGTGTCCAGCACAGTAGTGCAGCAGAGGCTTGAAAGTTGGTTCTTGTTCACTTCTGCCACCACCATGAGTGAGTGCCCAGCTTAGACCACGGGATCATAAGTGACATGTAGACCAGAGCAGTCGGCCCACCAGAGCCATCCTGGACCCGCCACAGAGCAGAGCAAGGCAAGCGAACACCACAGGAGCCACCAGTTGAGACTAGCCTGTCCCCAGCCTTCAGGCTTAGGAGCTCAATGCATGTTGACTAAGTCATTAGGTTTTAGAGTCAAGGTTTCTGCTTTTCAATTTATCTCAATTTCAACACAGAGCAATGTCTCAATGCATTATTTTGCACATAAAGTGTATTTCCTTAAGCGTCTCACCAGATCAAAAACTAAGACATAGACTTTATCCAGTTCACCACTGTCACCTGGGTTCCTACACATACCGGAGATTTAATGTATTTTTGGCAAATAAATTAATTCAGAAATGTGTGGCACACAGGATACTTTTTGCAAGCTGGTAATGGGAAGAGAAAGGAGGGACAAGCTCATCACCATCCTTGGGCTGGGGTCAGGGGTACACCAGGTGCCTGCCCTTCTCTTTGATAAGAAGGCCTTCTTTCCACTGCAGAGGCCGCCCTCAGCCCTGAGACCGCTCTCTTTAACACTGCGCCCTGACTCCTGTCCCCACGGCTCTCTACTCTAGCTCTCTCTATTGATTTTTCTTCTGTGTATCTCTACGTTGGTTTTTCCTCCATGTCTCCCTTTCTATTTCAACAATCTATTTGGGGATTGTCTGACTGATTGGCCTGGGTTCTGCTCTCCTTCACCCTGCTTCTACTAGTGCTCTCGTTGACCCCAGAAATACGCCCATCAGCATGAGTCACGGTGATTAACCTCGTTCTGAAGCATGAAGCATCCAAAAAGCTGTTATCACAGGGAATGTGCTAGCACAGGAAATGGGCAGCAAAAACCAAAATGTGTCCAGGACAGCGATGTGGCTAGAGGAAAGAAGAGCCCACTAGGCCCCGACTCCAGGTAAGAGGAGAGGCCAAGACAGCAGAACCCTCATCCACAGCTCCAGACAGCACGGTGGGTCAGGATGTGCCAGTCAGAGCATTCCAGAACGCTACCTCTGGAGGGATCCAGGTGTTCCGTGGGGAGAAGGCACAAGAGGTGGGCCTGGCAGCTTTGAGAAATTAAGTGAGGCCAGGCAGGGGGCAGAGGCTGCACAACCTACCTGCAATGTGCAGTTTTCCATTTGATAGGGGGCAGTGACCTGAGATCCCAGAAATGTGTGTTGACTCTTTGGGGCTCATTTTTTACTCATATAGTTAGAGAGGAATGTTTAAGGGAGTGTCCTATAAGCAAGCTGGGGATTGCCTTGAAATAGTGACGTCTTCAGCCCTCTGGGAGCCTGGGGAGGCTCCGGCAGAAGCCAAAGGCTGGTTGGTCAGCCTCAGGGGCTTGGCCTGGGCCCCTTTCCTCAGTCAGAGCGTGAGAACTCAGTCTCACCTGGTGCTCCACTGTCTTGCTTCCAGCACACCAAGGCAGCTGCAGAGTGGCCTCCGCCCTTCACACAGAGGCAACAGAGCTCAGAGTGTTGGTATTCCTGGTTTCAAGATGTAAAGAGGAAACCTAAAGAGTGGTGGAGAAGGGTCCAGGGAGGCCAGGAGGGGGATCAGATCAGATCCCTAAATCAGATGCTGTGACATGGTGTCCACTAATGAGCCCACTTAGCAATGTCCAAGCTAAGTGGATGCTGCTAAGTGGGCTCATTTCTTCATCATTATTTCAAATTACTTAATTTGAAGGATGTTTTGGGTTTTAAGTCCATTTGCATTTCTACAATATAATTTCAACACGTGTACATTTTTGCATGGTTATAAAATATTTATTTAAAATTTTACTATTTCCTTGTATGAACAAGGTTTCTTGTTGAGTGACAGGAATTTAAGATCCATTTTTTTTTTCACTGCCTTGCTCAGACACTGAAATGTGGATATTTTGAAGGCGAAAAAACAAGCTGATATAAAAGTTAAGGACACAGAACCTAGTGTATCATGCAAATATCTGAAAAGTTATTTGAAAGGTTGGCATGAATTTAATACTTGACATTATCTTTAATGTTGGTATCTCAGTGTTTGTCAAATTACTGTTAAGAACTGTAAAGATTCTGGGATTTTAATCTACTTGTACTCTGCCAAAATTTCAAAGATAATGAGAGAAGACATGAGACTCATGGGTTGGAGACGAAAGAAAGCTGATCACTCGCAGTGACACTAGTATTCCCACTAACATTGTGCTATTTTTGCATCAGTTCTCAAGTGCTTCTAGGCAATGTAATCAGGGACAGGTAACACTGTATACACACTGGGTTGCATTACAGCACAGGAATCCTGAATTTAGGGAACTCACGTGTTTGATGCAGGACAGTTGGCATGCTTGCCCTTTGCCCCAGAGAACAATACTACTTATTTTCTGCAAACATCTGTGATTATGCTTGTAAGACATACACAATTGTGGAAGAATCATGGATAATTGTCTCTCAACAATTATAAAGTGTACTGAAAGAGTGATAATGTGTTTCTACAATGCTCCATATGACCATGCTGTCATATTTCCTCAAACTTACCCAGGGTGCCACAGAAATAATACACTTTTTATGTGTGTCATTATATGGTAAATGTAAGAAAATAATGAGTTTGCATGCTGGAAATCTTGATTCACTGGCTGCAGCATTAGGCTCCAAGGGCTTCCATGACAAAATAACACAAACTAGGTCATTTGAAATAACAACTACGTATTCTCCCATAGCTCTGCAGGGCAGAAGTCTGAGATCAAGCAGCTTGCAGCCTCACACTCTTCCTGAAGGCTCGGGAGGCCTTTACTGAGCCCTCCCTAATTCCTGTGGATTGGCAGCAGTCCTTGGACTTTCCTGGCTTGTAGATACCTCTGTCTCTGTTGTCACATAGGATCCTCCCATGTATCCCTGTGTCTCAACTTGAGTCATCTGCAAAGATTTTGGTCCCCAATAAGGTCACATTCAGAGGTACTGACAGCTAGGAATTCAACATTATCTTTTTAGAAGACACCATTCAACCCACAGACGATGCTTGAGGGACGAGCTCCAGGTTATAAATAATGCGTAACTCAAGGAACAAGCAGGTGGAGTCAATACTCTTTCCTTTCAACAACCTCGATGTCAAGAAAAATTTGAAAAGATAATTAGTTCACACTTGCTCTCTTCTTTTCACCTACAGAAAACTGGACATGGAGCCATCTGGGAACTGGGAAGAAATTTTTGTGTTTGAAAAGTTAAAGCAAGAAACAAATCGCTAGTAACCTCCCATCGTCTTCTGTCTCTGTCTTGGGGGAAATCATCCTAACCGCACATATACACTTACAATTACCGAAACGCTCCATTACCTGAGCTGATTTCAAAGAAAGGATCATATCAATACCTGAAAATTTCCCCTCCCAAGGAACATTAATAAGGCTCTGTTAAAACACCTCTTTCTTCAGGGGTCTTTTTCAAAGGCACCAAGCCCTGCTCTCCTCTGACACAGCCATTGGGGTCAGCTGAGTACCTGCCAATCTTTCCCCGTTGTTGAGAGCCACAGCCGAGTTGGGATGGGCATGGCATTTTGCCAGAAGGAGTGGTTGAGAGGTGAGCCAGCAAGCCATTAAGAGGATGATAATTAAGTTAAGCTGTGTATAATTGCTGTGACTGGATGATGCTGGATTGAAACAGGCTGTGTATTGAGTTGTATATAGACCCCTGCGGTCCAGCAATAGGGTGGCTCCACAGTGGGGTGGCTCCTGCTGCCTTGGTGCCCGCTACTTTGGAGTTCCCGTTGAGTTCTCATGAGGTTCCCCTTGAGTTCGTGTGGAGCCCGGTGGAGGGTGAGGGAGTTCCCGGGAAGTGCATGTGGAGTGCGGGTTTGAGTTCGGGCAATAAAGTTGTTCCTGTTTGAACCTACAAGTGCCTCGTAGCGGCTCGGTTATTTTGTGCCCAGCCAGACTGCGGCACCCCATTTTTAATTCTAAGCAGTTGCCCTCCCTCTGTTCACCTCCGCCATGGTATTGCCACTCTGCCTCCTGCTACTTTCCCTTTTGAGGCTGAACCATTCCCTCACCTCCAGCCCTGGAGTCCGCCATCACAGATGGATCACACATCCATGCCCCACCGTGCATGTCCATCCAATCCCTGCAGAACGGGTTTCCCATTGCTGCATCATGCCTGCAGGAGTGACCACCACGGCATAGGCTCAGGGTGGTGCCTGGGACCCAGTGTGGCCCCTGCCTGGGGCCCTGTCCTGCAGCTTGTCACTGTCCCAGTCCTAACTACTTGTGCCAGGTGGACTGATTTCTCATTGGCACCATCTCACTCCCTGTCAACTCAGCCTCCTCCACAGTTGGAGTTTAAGTCTCAAGGAGAGCTTAATTCTCTGAAAAGGGCTCCAGGTCCTTCCAATACACATACTATATTGCTGAAAAAGCTCATGAAATAGTCTATCTAGTAGATACACCCCACTCAGCCACACAAAATGGCCCCACGCTTCCCTTTTGTGCCCTCGTGACAAAGTAGGCCCCGTATCATTTCTCTGTATTTGTGTCCCTGAGAATATTTCTAATTAAGCTTGCCAAATACTAGTCAGCAACTTCAAGGCCAATTGTTGGAGAGCTTTTCCATTAGGAAAAAAAAAATCAGATTTATACAAAAGAGTAATCGCATTAAGATGAATTCCATATCCTCATCCTTCAGTTTGAACAACTAACATTTTTCCAATCTTGTTTTGTCTGCTCCTCACACAGAAAGCAAATGTCAGCTGTCATGTCAGTTAATCTCTGCTAACCTCGCCCTCTTCTTAATGCTCCAAATAAAATGGCTTTTTACAAACCTACATCACTGCAATGAGGGGCATGAAGAAGCCGAGTGGGGGTGTGAGGTTGGTGATGTGACCTGCACAGTTTCCACCTAGAACACAGCACAGTGGAGTTTTCCACCTCCACGGTCCTCAGAGATGACTGAAGCAAGCCAGGAGCTGCTCAGGGTAGGTCTTTTCATGTCACTGTGAACAGAGCAATTAACAAGCCTTTCTGCTTGGCCCTAACTGACCACATTGACTCTTATCTTAAAAAATTTAAACGGTAAAACTGTTTAACAGTAGGTCGAAACCCTAAAATAAAGGAAAACATGCTTAGTGAACTTCCAGAGAGCAAGTGCTGGAGTTGCCAGAGGCGGCACATGGCGCCAGCATCCTGGCCCAGGTCCCACCCAACTCAGCAATACCCAGGTGCCCGGCTCACTCCCTGGTGTCCACAGACTCTGTGGTTGAAACAACAGCCACTAGATTCCTCCCAGACCTGGAGCCCGAGATCCTGCCAGGCTTGGATTTTCCTGAGGCCTCCATTATGGTCTAGATGCTGTCTTCTCCGAATCCTCACGTGTTTTCCTCTGTGCGTGCTGACCTCTTCTTGCAGGAAAACCAGTCCTGCTGGATTCAGGCCCACTCCACTGACCTCATTTTCCCTCAGGCACCCTCCAAAGTCCTTGTCTCCAAGTACAGTCACGGGCAGAAGTACTGTGGGCCAGGACTTGAGCAAATGAGGGCTGGGGGAACCCAGTCCAGCCCTGAAGGATGGCTCAGCTGACCGAGGCATGAGGGTTAAATTAGGTAAAGTTTGCAAAAGTTGCTGGCAAACTATGAAGCACCTACAGTATATGCTTATGGTGTTGTTATGACCTATCTATCAACCTACCAGAGCTTAATTATGTGAATCAAATGCATTCTCTGAGGAGCCAGTGGTTGTTGAAGTCTTGGGTTTTAGGAATTCATCATTCTAAGGAGGAAAGAAGGTTAGCTTGGTTTATAAGTGGCACAGAAAGTGGCCAGATTTGAAATAGGTCAAACTCTAGAGACACCACCTGGGAAGGAGCCGTCACCGAGGTAGGTGGGCTTCGAAGGAGAGTCAGGGTGTTGGAATGGAGACGTTAGGACCTGTTGTCACACATTGTCCTCCTGGTGTAGAATGAAGCCTGGCTATACCACAGATTCTGCTAAAAGTGTGCAAAATGGGGTTAAGCAGGGAAGCCCAGCCAATTAAAGAGGATGTTAAAAGTCCGGTAGATGAGTTTTGGTGTAGTAAAGAAAGTTACATCCAAACGAAGGATATTATTTCCTCATCAATTTGAATATTCTTTAACTGTTTCCTAAAATACAGATGATCCTAAAAGAGGGAGTGTGGGGGTTGACTGTTGAGTATGAAAGGTGTATCTAGACATGGTCCCATCTCTCCAGTTTCGTATCAGGCAGTGTATTAATTACCTAACTGTTCTGTAACAAATCTCCCCAGAAACTCGGTAGCTTAAAGCAACAGATGTTTGTTTATTGAGTCGGTTTCTGAAGGTGGGGCCCTCCCAGGAGGTCACTATGGCTGACCTGGCAGTCTTCTGAGGCTGGCTGGGCTGGAGGCTCTGCTTCTGAGCTCCTCACGAGGCAGGGAGAGGCCGTGACTCCCTCTGGCTGTGGCTGCAGATCTGTTCCTTGCCTGCTTCCCTGTGAGCTACCAGGCCTGCAGCCACACACACAGTCACTGGCTTTGAGAGAGACCACATGGCTGTGCACCTTCTGGTCCACCCCAGCACCTCTGTCTCATTCTAATATCAGAAAGAAGTCCACCTGTGCAGCCCACACCCAGCGGGAGGCTGGGCAACAGAAGAGCTCTGCAGGCACACTGGCCGTCCAGAACCGGCCCGGCAGTGTGGTCTGAACGCCGGCCCTCCCACACTCAGCTGAGACTGGACTGCAGTAGTGATGGTGCGGACGGGGCCACAGGCGCTCATCCCTCACAGGAGTGACTGCTGCTTGGCCAGGACCAGTCCCACCCCTTTCTCCCTCTCTGCCCTTTCATCTACACCATCAGAGGAGCAAGAAGGCTCTCTTCAGAAGCCAGGGCCTTGACCTTGGACTTCAGCCTCAGAACTGGGAGAAATAAGATTCTATTCCTTATAGACCACCCTGTCTCTGGTAAGGGACTGAGATAGACAGTCAGCAAGCAATAGGGCATGCTTTTGCTTCTGAAAGTATCAGCTTTGGCCAACGTTGCATTAAAACCTGTCCTTCATGTTAGCAAGGTGAAACTGCCCTCACTTCTCTCTTTGAGTTACGAAAACAACAATGTTAAAATCATTTGGGGGGGGGGGGGTTGTTTGTTTTTTAAATATCTTTTTTGTGGAATGAGTTTCAAATTGAACATTTGAATTATCTTGAAGCTCATTAACCAAAATTAGTTAATTTTGTAGTTCTGTAAGCAAAATATCAGGCCTGGAATAAATAGGAAGATTAGGTTCCTACAGGTGTGAGGACAGGAAGTGTCCAGGAGGAACCAGGTGTAGCATGGATGATAGCAGAGGTGGGTGAAGAAAACTCTGGTAGTATTCTTGATGTTTTTACTTTAACAGAATGAGTGATAAGGCATTGTTTAAAGACCACTTCACATGCAAATTATGTTAGGAATCCTAAGCAAACAAGAACCCTTTTATAGTGCAGGTGAGATTTATTATTTTCAGTACTCCAGACAGGAGCAATCAAGCTGGATGGTAAGGGTTCGAGGTGATCCTGGCAGGAGGCTCCTGCAAGCTTCCTTCAAGGAGACAGATGGAGAATCCAGATCCTGTGAAATGAAGTGAAAGTGAAGAATCTGGAGCAATTGTCACTTTTAACTTCTTGGACTTGGGGTCCAAATTGGATGTCAGGCTCGAACAGCACCATCCCGAATAAATAAGATGAGCATTTTTCATGAGAAAAATTAGAAATCGTGTATCTCAAAATATAAAAAAACGAGAACAGAGTAAATCTGAAGTTCCTTGATTTGCAGAAAGTAGGAAATAAACAGGTATATAAAACCGTCAGTCCTCTGTCACTAGCGTTCCCCCCCAAAAACAAACTTTTGGAAACTCTGCAATAAATGCTTTGAGTTTAATGATTTTGTGATCTATCAATACTGGTGATTTATTAACATCATCTTTCTTAGAGAGGTGCCAATTTTCAAATTTAAGGAAAGTAGTATTGTATTTATTTTGATAACAGCGATATACATTGAGAGACGTGTGCGTG
Organism: Callospermophilus lateralis; assembly: GCF_048772815.1. Taxonomy (NCBI): domain Eukaryota; kingdom Metazoa; phylum Chordata; class Mammalia; order Rodentia; family Sciuridae; genus Callospermophilus; species Callospermophilus lateralis. Next base: position 107,896,378 of record NC_135316.1, on the reverse strand, counting down.
TGTGTGTGTGTGCTTGTGTGTGCATGTGTGTGTGCTTGTGCAGAGTGAAAGGATCAGCCACGGCAACTTCCAGGTTGCACATGGTCCCAGGGTATAGCATAGCCCTGAAGCCCAGTGTTACCTATTTAGCAAGTGTCTTTTGACTTGGGAAACATAGGCACTCCTTTCTCGTTGGTTAATGGCAGAACTGCAGTCGGGTTAGGAAGTGCCCAGCAGGGTCACGTCACTGACTGGGAGGGTTCCCATTGGCACTCGAGCCTTCTGGTGAGGAAACAAAGGCTCCTCAGCAGAGCTGGCCTCAGGTCAGGGACCACACCTTTGCCCAGGGCTCCCACCTAGAGGAATAGTATCCTTGTCTCATGGTCTGCTATCACTGCTGTGAAACGCTTCCTAAGGTTTGGTCAAGTAGGCCCTGATTTCATTTTGTTCTTGGCCCTGAAAATGAGGCAGGCAGGTCCTTCATATACAGCTGTGTAGTGTTAAAACAGGACCTGCAGGGCTGACGTCATTTAGTGCAGGACTTCCCACCTACGGCCTGTGCGCCTTGGGGAAGGATCTTCACCTCTCTGTCCCTCTGTTTGGTCACCTCTGTGGGGGTGGTAACAAGTCCACTCCTAGGATTCCCAGAAACAGTGCACAGAGCACCCACCACAGAGGTGGCCCAGGATGGCCCCATGAGTGGCAGCTGTAGTGGTCATTGCTGCTGTCGCCAGCTCTGCTGAATTGTTAGGGGGGTGGGTAGAGCCAGTCCCTGCCGTGAGCCCTGTCACCAACACTAACTCACCAAGTTGCATATGGAAAGTGACAAAATCGATACATCAAAGATCGAAGGCCACTTCTTACATCTTCAATGAAATGATTGATTTGGGACCCACTAGTTAATGCCCCCTAGATCAACTGTAGATACCCACATTATATTTAAGGCTGGAGAGAACTTCCAGTTTGTCTTATCAGTGGATTACAAATAGGTGCTTCTTTTGCTCAAAACAAACAAACAAACAAACAAACACGAATGATTGGTAATAAAGTCATTGATCCTGTTATGGGCTCTCCTAAATACAGAAGCAATTAGCTGGGGTGTCTGGAGGCATGGGGAGGTGACAGGATGTGGCAGGGGAACATGAGAGTATGGAGCACCAGGGTCAAAGGCGTGTGTTGGGGTGGATCCCAGGCTGCTCTCTGTTTCCTGCAGCAGGAGAATTTTTGTTCAATGAATCCATGGGCCCTTGTCCTATTAAAGATTCCCATGTGAATAACTGGGGTAGTCCTATGTCCTGTGGCTCTCAATTCCAAGGCAATAAGATGCACAGGAGTGACTACATTAAAACGGCGATGCTTTTTGCTCATGGCTGAGGGATACAGCACCTTTAGATTTTTGCCTTCTATGAATACATGAATTGTCAAGGCACAGACCGGTAAAGATTAATATGGTGATAAAATACACTATAATCCCATGTGTAGGGAATTGTGAGTTCAAATACTACACGAGACTTTTAAAAATGTGTTAATCAATGTGAATCCTAATGACAGCCCATTTGCACACCCAAAATGATTCTTCCTTGGCAGAGAATAACAACCAACTTACGGGAAAAGCTGCACAAAATGAAATTCGAGGAGGGTCATGAGTCCCCTGGGTGACAGGTGTTATTAAAATTTGAAAGGACATTATTGTTACAGTTGGGCAGGGAATTTTGAATGTTGGCATTGTGGGCCATTAGTGCCATCTGTCTTGCTCTATGGTCCTACTGATATTAAAGGGAATGGGAACAAGCTGCTACATACTGGAAGAAAGGCAGAATACGACAACCACTTAGCGCGACACCTACGTGTTCAGTGGTACCACTTCTGAATTTCAAACTCTGGTTCTGTCCATCTGTCTTTGAATCAACTTGTTTTTCTCCCTTCCTGTTCACATCTTTCCAGTTTCCAGTGCAGAGTGCAGGCCTCCCTGGAAGCCACATCAGTTCTGTGCCTGTGTCATGTGCATGGAATCACACGGTGATTCCCCTAACAACAGGCTCTTGGTCAGACATCCCCTACGATGTAGCCTGGCTTTTTCCTATCACAGTGGGGCTGCAGTGCCCTGCACACTCTGGTTGGCTGAAAATATCTTCTCAGCAAGTTCTTTTCCTCCCCCAATAGTGGCTCTCCTGCATCCCTTCAAGTTTTATCACATCCTGGTGTCATCCAGGTGCACTGAACGTCAGCCACACTGGATTTGTCTACTGCCGATTGCAAACCGTATCTTTTTGTAATCTAACAGTCTTTTCTAACACCATTTCCCCGGTTTCCACCGCAGTCACTGCTGGCTGCCTGCGATCCAGATTGCTGGGCTATGGATCCATTAACTCAAATTACCCAGGCTAAACATTACCTTGTTATTTCCCAGGTGCATTTTTAACTTCTATTGTTCTGCTTTAGATATTAGGTCTCTTTCCTTGGTGGTGCTTGTAGCATGTTCCAAATTGGGATTAGTTCAGAAAAAACAAAAGGAATTGCTCTTTGTCCTCATTTTTTGAGCCAAAAATAAAGATGCAGAGTGAATTTGGTTTAGTGTTTACTCTTGAGGGCCTCAAGCAGTAAGTCACTCTGCAATCAGAACATCCTAATTCTGCTAGGTTTATTCGTACTTGACTCTTCAGCTCTAAGTAATTATGGGCTAATTTCGTTTCTTCGGTCTTTCTTCCTACATATTATGGGCCACATCTTAGCGAGGTATTTTGAAATAATTTTATTTTTAACCTTGAGTGATACTTGGTGCCACGTGTTTGTGAGATAGAGTAAGTTCTAAGTGTTTGTAGATTCTTCTGTTAATTAACAAAGCGCTTCTGAGGAAAAAAAAAAAAAGTCTATGCCCCAAAGCACTACCTTGATTAGTCTTTGTGCTCATTTTTAGTGTTTTGCTTAGAAAACAGGTGCTGAAAAGGTATGAAACCAAGCAAAATATCAAATGACACATCTGAGCATCTGTGGCATAATCCTCGTACGAGGTTTTGTGGTTGAACCTACCTCGCCCAGTCTCCAGGCTGCAGAGCAGCTAAAGGAAGGAGTGTCCTGTGTGGGAGGGTGTGCAGATGGGGTTTACATGGAAGGACTGAAAGACACAGGAGTGACTGACTAGGAAATGAAGGCTGAAACGTGACAGCTGCCTTACCTGTGACCGTGGGTCGTGCTGGGGAAGAGGGATCATGCATATAATGGACTATTTCAGGATGAGGAGAGGAAACGGCCGAGGTTGCAGAAGAGTCTGGGAGATGACTGTTAAAGATGACCCTCGGGTGGACTCCCTGTCAGCCGTTGACTTGGGCCACCGTGACCCCCAGGGGCTGTGCCGTGACCTGTGCTCCTTTCACCCTGGGTTGGCAGGACTCCTCTTTGCCTTAGCTCTGGCGGGAAGTTCAGGGAATTAGGAGAAGACATGGAATGCCCCCACCTGGGAGCACGACCAGACGTGGGTAACAGCAGAGGGAAGGGAATCAGGTCACCCGCCATCTGCCCTGGGTCTGTGGGCATCCGGCCAGGGCCAGACCCAGAGGCAGCCTCCAGACTCCTGTGCCAGCCAGCAAGCTCCTTTCTTTCTGGTCCCTGCTTCCCCTGGGAACCAGCCCCAGGCTCTGGGGAGTTGGAGAGTGGACCTGAGTCTAGCTGGCCCTACACTGCTGGGCCTTGGGCCAGGATGGACGGCACCTGCTCAAACAGACGTGCGCTTACGTGGGTGCATCTGCGACTCTGACGTATGGATTTCCATCTGATGTGCTACTCATCCAGCATAATGAAGTCATCTGGTTATAAGAAAAATGTCTTAAAAACAAGTTTGAAAAGTGGTAGGTACTCTCACCTCCTCCCCAGCCAATGGAGATCCCTCCACAGATGTGTCAGTGGCCACACTTGGCGATATTTTCTCAGTGACACAAAGGGACCCCATAATTAGTCACCCCACTGGAATGGCCTGGACCTCAGCCTGTCACATGAGGCATCCTTAGCCAGGGTTAGATGGGGACAGCCTCAGAGGGCTCAGCTGCTATCCAAGCTGACTCAGTTACCCGGCTGGAGCCTGCGCAGCCTGAAGTCCTCAAACAGTATGTAAATAAGTGTCACTGTGGGTCTATAAAACTGTAGCTATGGACCAAAATCTGGATTTCATAATTTTTCATGTATCATGAAATTTTCTTCTTTTGATATTTTTCAAACCACTACTTTTTAACATCAGGACCATTCATAGTTTATGGAACAAAGTACGCATTGGGATTTGGCTTGTAGGCTACAGTTCGGTGGCCTCTGTTGTAGCATATTAAGAAACTAGTGCCATTTTGGAAAATAGATTTGGAAAGATATGCCGACTCTCACTAGTCAGGGCTAAGAAATGCTATCAGTGACTGGGCTCGCCATGGTGCATTCTTCTGAAAGGTGATTTTTCAAAGCACAGGGCAGTCATTGAAGATGGCCACGGTTCCTGTCTCTGTTCTTCAATGGTCAGGCCTGAGTGGGCGCTCTGGGAGCTCTGTCCTTACGGCAGCCTGCAGGGCTATCCCTTAGCTGCCGAGGCCCTGGGGGCTGCTTGTTGGCAGGAGCACTTGTATTCTGTTAAGGAAGAATGGAAATTTCAAATTATTAAAGTTCAGATTAATTAAAAGAGTTATTCTAACATACCTGTCAACAAAGAAGTCTTAGTGATAAATTTTGATCCCACCAAAAATCTGAGAATAGCTTATCAGTCTTGCTCAAATAGAACCTGTTAGCTGCTGAGGCATGCAATAATAACACAATTTGGTGTAGACACTGTTGATTTCCCTTACATTGGCATAACCCGGGAAGGACCACTGGGGCTCTCACTTATTCATAACTGTTTAGAATTAGGTAATGAAAAGTGACAAGGTTATCTAAATACAAATTCAATGTGGGCTTAATCTCATTCCATTTTAATAGAAATTTCAGCCAGAAGCTGATCTACTCTGAAAGACTCCTCTTACTAGAGGGCTGTGGTTTCTCCTCCCGTCTCTGATTCAAATATCAGAGACAGAAATGAATAACTAAATAGATCTGTGATAACACAGTTTATTTACAAATAAGATGTGCTGGTTTTAAAAAAAATGCAGAAACAGCAAAAACACAGAAGAGTTAGCATTTCCAAGCGATATAGAGAAACATGACACACTTGAAAGTCAGAGAGAGTGCGTTGCTTGAACACCGACAAATCCCTGCTGTCCATCACAGTTTCAGAACGAGGATAAAGACTGAATCCATCCAAAGACAATTTATTCTGTGGCAATTTGAACCCAGGATGATATAATTCTCGCTCAAACGATTCTAGTCTTCTCTACCAATGGCAGAAGTTCAAGGTGAGCAATATCCCATTTCTAATCATGAAACAGCCTGGTAGACATAAATTCATATTAGTTTTGTCCCAAATGCTTATATTCTTAGCTTTGCTAAACTCTTATCAGTATGTGTTGGCACTATTATATTCTCTCTTCACTGCATCATGTTGTTAAATTTTATGCATCTGTCTTACTTTCAGTTAAAATAGAAACATATGAGTCTCACTGATAAATGTAGATGTTTCTTTGTTTTGAGATGCGACACAATGCAGGGGTCGGGAGGCAACAGCTGAAGGGGCAGGAAGGGAAATGGGATTCCAGGAACAAGCAGGCTCTCTGTCTTCCAAGGAGACATGTGAGAAACGCTGAAGAGATACTCAGAGTCTGCAAGATTTAAATCCCACGTTCTGCTTTTTATTTTTGTAAGAAAAATATAGTTTCTCACCACTGACTGAGTCCAGTTCTAAGTTTAAATAACGGCACCAATCTAAGCTTATTTCAGTCTTGGGCCCCTACTGGATTCATTTTGAGCATCGGGTGGTAGGACAACCTACACGTGGACCAAACGTCCCATGTTTCTATGGCAGCAAAGTTGGGGGGAAAGTCTGTTTTATGTTTTTATACACATATTTTTTGGTAACTTTTTCATTTATAAAATTAACAAAATGTGGGCCTCTGGCTTCTTGTGTAGAAGGCATCTAACACCCATAAGCATAGGAACCCAGGGAAAGGCATTTCCTCCCAGGCCTGCCTCTGACCAGGTCTGGGGCATGCTCCTTGTTTAGACGGCAGGAGGTACTGTCCGGATCCCTAGCTCACCAGGGCTGCCTGCCCAGTAAGAACGTCCTTCCCCTCCTCTCCAACTCCACCAGGCCAGGGAGAACGGCAGAAGGCCAAGCAGGGTGAGCTCGGTGCTGCTGGGTGCCCGTCTTCCCGGGGTCCAGGGCTTTCCCTAGAGAGGAGAGACAAGTGTCACACTCCTCAAGCTTCCTGTGACTTCTCTCTTGGCTTTGATGACATGTGTGTCGCCTGGTATCCCAGATTCTCCGTGGATGGTGTAACTTGCTCCAGTCCCTGAAGCCAGGAAAGCAGCAGGATGTCTGCAACTTGCCTGTAGGTTTCAATTTTCAGAACTGTGTCATTTAGTTGGAGAGACTGAATGCCTTCTACTTGTCTTGCTGACAGAAATGAGTTTTGTGGGATTAAAACGTGTGAAGTGGGGCTAGCATTGGCCAGAGCAGGATATCATATTTGAAAGGAAGAGATAATACTACATTATGTATAGAAATAAAAAACAAAAATCCAATTAACCACAATTAAAATAAAGCCTGAGTTCAGCAAAAGGACTAGTCAAAAATTTATAAACACATAATAAATAATTTTAATATTACCAACAATAAGCATATTCACCAAGAGGCTAAGTTAAAATGGGGAAAATAGAAATTAGAAACCTTAGTAACATAAAAATATTTGAAATATGCATATTTTTCTAGTATAAAAATTTATTATAGGAATAAAATGATATAAAAAGAAAAGATACTTGTGTAGGCCTAACTAAAACCTAGATTTCCACCATTTCAATAAGCATGCTGGTGTGGTTTTATTCTGAAAATATTGTTTGATTCTAAAGCTATTTTAATACAGTCCCCATGAGAGAACAACTAACGAACAGATGTAAACAACAGAAAATATCAGAGGACATTATTAAAGTGCAATAATTAAAACCAGGAAGTATCGTTCCGATCCATAGGGAAAGGACATCATGGCCAGGGTGAGTGGGGGGCAGGGGAGGGGTCCTCATTTATTGCTGAAGAGACGCCATACCATCTGCTGTGCTTGCTTCTGATATTTGAGATAAAAGTTTTCCTTGACACACAGGCAAAACACACATGGGTCCAGGATTGTGACATAATTACATGTCAATATCATTATACATTTAAAGCTTTAAAATTATTTACTCTTTGAATAAGCCATTTATTTCACTTTTAGGAATTTACCCTGAGGAAATATGGTATTGTTCTGACAAGAGTGTTCATTGAAGCATTACTGAGCAAGAAAAAATTGGAAATTTAGAAATAACTATTAGGAATTAAAATAAAAACAATAAAAAAGGATAATAGTAAATAAATAAATAATCTGAAGTCACTAATGCTTTGAGCCTGTTCAGTTTGAACACTGGTTTAAGAAAACCCTTAGTCATATCTTGTCGTTCCTAAAATCAGACATTAAACCCATTAAGGCTTGGGGTGATTTCACACTTCCTAGATTAACTCAGCTGCGGTCCTGTAACTTCTACTTTTGTCAAGATTTTCAACATCCATCAAGATGTTGGTGCTTTCCCCTTTATACATTATTATATTATGTATTAATTTATTTGTAAGCAAGCTATTTCTCTACATTCTAAAACTTTTGATAAGTCCTTTTTTTCTATTTTAAATGTGATCTCAGTTCAAATTTGGACATGTTTTCCTAGATAATCATTTCATAAAATATTTACATTATTACCTTAGAATTTTGGCAATGTAATCCCATATAACTATTTTAGTTTCTTTACAGTTATTTTTATTTTATGTATTTTGGCTCATTTGTCTCGATTAAATTACTTCATTGCTGCTATGCAAAATCAGTTCTTAAGTTTACAACTCGGTTCTACAGTTTCTGGATTGGTAATTAACTGAAGCTTTTCAGGAAATGGACTGAAGCATCCATTTCCTTCCCCCCACCCCCACTCAACCTGTCCATGATGTCCTTTTCCTACGGATTGGAACAATACTTCCTGGTTTTAATTATTGCACTTTATTAGTGTCCTCTGATAGTTTCTGTTGTTTACATCTATTCAGTCAGTTGTCCTCTCATGGAAACTCTGTTAAAAGAGCTTTAGAATCAAACTATATTTTCAGAATAAAACCACACCAGCATGCTTACTGAAATGGTGGAAATGGAGGTTTTAGTTAGGCCTACACAAGTATCTTTTCTTTTTATATTATCTTATTCCTATAATAAATTCGTGTACTAGAAGAATATGCATATTTCAGATATCACGTTACTAAGGTTTCTAAGGTAGACTTTCCCCACTGTAGCGTAGCCTCTTGGTGAAGTTGGCCTCTTTCTCTTGCACTCTGTGGGATTATTGGAATTGCTGAGTCAGAGCCCATTCTGCTGTTGGGTCTCTCAGTTGTTTTCATTCTAAAATGACCTTACTCCTTGTGTTTTCTGGCTCTCCCTTGACTCAAGTCCCACCTTCCCTGCCGCAGCCCTCCAGGTCTGTTTTAAAGGTGTCTCCTCCCCAGGGGACTGTCATTGTCCCTCCAGGCCACGGGTTACCATCTCCTTGAAGTTCCTGAAGGGGAGTTGTCGGCAGTTTTCTGACCTGTGGGAAGGGTGAATTCCTGTTGCCAACTGCTCACCCCCTGGGCTGGGGTTGTGGATCATCCGGAGATGTCTGCCCCTCTCCACCTACAGCCACTGTGTGTCCCAGCCTTTGGCAGTTCCAGAGTTAGTGTATCTTTCCCATGGAATTGCCCCAGTGTGGAAGATTCTGTGGTCACTAAATGTTGAACTCCTGTCAGGCAAGTGTCCGCTCTGCCCCCCACCAATCCCTGGGGACAGATTAGTTTCCTGCCTTCCTTTATAGACACTGTGAACCCTTTGGGCCACGTTGACTCGGGGGCTCCTATCAGATTCCAGTGAGGACAGCCACAGCCCTTCTCCTGTCTTCCACCCCTCACTCTGCACAGTCGCCAAAATAAAATCTCACCAAGGCCAGAGCCCATGGTGCTTCCCTTGAAGGAAACATACACTAGGAACGTGGTGTTAGGATGGGCACAGTATTGGTGGCCCTGATTTGGGACAACTCTAATCCAGTGTCTTACGTTGACTGTTAATCATTACAAAGTATGCTTTTGTCTTTCAGCATTTTTGGCTTGAGTTCAGCCTAGTGTGACATATTTTATGATTCCTAGATTCTTTTTGTAGGCATTTGTTAATTATTTTCCTTTTCCATTTTTCCCAGATTTCTTTAAAAGCATGCGCTAGACCTCGTTGCGCTGTGTTCCTGGACTCCAGCTCCATTTCCACTTGAGAAGGCAGGTTGCATGCCGTGTGCATTTGCTGATACCTCAGGAAAGTTGCGGTCAGTCTCTTCCTTCATTTCTTTTCCTTTTCCACTTCCTTTTTAGTAATGCTTCTGTTTTTGACTGTCATCTCTGTGATGTTACTTTGGTGTGTGTGTGTGTGTGTGTGTGTGGTCTCTGGGTGTTTAGAAGAGCTGTGGTCTAGGTTTATCTCATCATAAAGATTCCTTTGAGGTTTGACAATGCAGTTTGTAGGCAAGTACTGGATGCTGGTGAGTGAGAGGGGGGCTCGGGGATATGTTCCTCTCTTTTCCTTTAATTCAGATGAGGAACATAAAGCATTACAAATTGTTCCCCCAATTTTTTCTCTTCGTCTTCTCTATGCCAATAACACAACTGATTATGTAGTTATAATTTGTTTTCTAAAGGATTTCTTTATGTTCCTAATCTTGAACTAAGCCATCGCTTGAGGTGGTCCTGTTGAGTCCATGAAAGAGGAGACAGTAGAAACGCTCCCCTTCCCTTCCATCTGCAGACCACGCAGCTGTGGAGGGGCGCCGTGGGAAGAAGGCTGAGGTGTCCGGGGAGACTCAGGACAGACAGGACTCAGGGCCTCACCTTTTCATCTCGCTTGAGCACAGAGGTGACTGGGGTCGGAGGCAGCCTCTCTAACAAACAAGTGACAAATACGTTTGATGACTGGATCAATGGGCTCTCTGGAAGTCCATCCCCATCATCTCCTATGTATAAAGAAGAGAAGGTGGAAATCACATTTCCCAGAATCACTTGTAGCTAACTAAGATCTGCATGCAAATCTGTCACCACCAACAGGACGCACATAAAAGAGTACCTTGAAGCTGGATTAGCAGATATTAAAAGCCAGCCTAATTAGAACCAATGATCCATTATGTACCTCAAAATAAGATGGCCATCTGGTTGCAACTGGAAGTAGATGTTAGGAGGCCACACACATCTTTATGTTCCTGCAGGATGATCTTCAGAAGGACGAACCATCCATTTATTTTTAAAACAATTAAAACAAATCATACTCAATATCTCTAAAAGGTACAATGGTGAAAATGGAATTTTGATTCCCTGCTGATTTTCCATGCACACAAAACCAGTTATTGAAGTGCTAAAAATAGTTTTTTTCCAAAACAGATTAGGATGAAATCATCTAAAAACAACACCATTTTCAGTAACAGTATTCTCAAACTGAAGAAAAATGTGGGCCACCATGAACAATTTTTCACATGAGCCTTAAGTGATCTTGAAACCACCTAAAGAATCATCAGATACACAAGTAAGAAAGAGCTCACAGAGAGTAGCAGAGTTTGGACAACACTTCTTACAAAGGAAATTTCAAAAGCAATTCTCATACTTTGAAGTATTCCATAATTTACTTAAATAATAGAAAGCTAAAGATAAATTGTTTTTTTCTAATTCAACTTTCCCAAAAATAGATGTCAATTCCACAAATACTTACTGAGCATCTAATATGTTCCAAATTCTTTTCAGGGCATTAAGGATATAGTGGTGAGTAAGAAAGACACACCATTCCTCAGAAACCTAGCATGCTTTTGGAGGAGGGTCTGAGCCCATGGCTTGCTGGTGTCTATGTGCTGACCCAGAGTGATGCTCTACTATTGCTTATGCAGAGACCCCCCACCATGGAGCAGGAGCCCCACCTGTCCTCAGCCTCCAGCTTAGTTCTTCAATGGCTTTCCTCAGTCTAGCAGTAGAAAATAAATATTATGCAAACAAATGTATAAACCAAAAAAGAATCTACCCTGGGCAGTCTTTTTACATAATTCAACACCTGCATAATGTGAGCAGGTAATTCTAGTATAAATAAAATCTTCAGTTTTTGATGCACATAGACAGGTAAAAAAAGTGACTATTTCAGGCAGTGAAAAGTCTTTTAAGCCTAAATTAATTACACAACTCACATAATTTTAGAATTGCTCAAATTGTAAGCTTCTACTGTAGAATTATCATTTAGACATTTTCTTTGAAGTATTTTTAGCAAGAATTTATCTATAGAAACTATGTTTGGATTCAGATTATTAAAAGGTGTGCTGGGCATCCAGGTTACACCTGGTTAGCAGCAGGCAAGTCCAGCAGGTTGGACATGTTCACTGGCTCATGTCCACCTGCCCCCTTCAAGGGCCAACAAGGCAGCATAAAAGATTTAGGGAGCTGGCAGTGGTATCATCAGGAGGAAGAGCCCGTGGCTTCCGCCCAGAGGCTTGCTGAAGCACATATATTACTATGATGATAAATTGTTTAGAATGAATTGCATGACATTTTCAAAAGTACCATATTTAGGAACTTTAATAAGCTAGGCATTTGAAATATTAACTATAGTAATATGTATATATTTTTTAAAATTTTAGATATTTTAAACCTTAATGTGTTCTTGGTTCTAGCTACAATATTTCTAGTTTCCTGTTCACTTTAAAATATATATAAACATTTGCATACCAAGACTAGCTACTTAAACAAAATCAGCTCCTTTTTCTATATAAACTGTTAAGGCTTTTGATGATTTAATGTACCTGCTGTCTACTGTGAATTATATTTTAGTTCGGCACACTTTATAAACTACAGGAAGAAATTAGGATTTTTTATCATCTATACTGTCTGTAACAATTAGTTTTTTGTAAACTTGGATCCAGAACTTAGCATATATTTTACTTCCTGGGTAAACATTTTTAAAGAACAGAAAATGAAATGTAAATTTGAGTTATTGTGTGAAAGCCAATTATTATTTTATTTTATAATGTATTCAAGTTCTGCAAGAAGAAGAAACTAATTTTAGCTGAATTCTTAAAAAAGAAACGGCACTAGCAAAGCTTCTTAAATTAGTAAAATCCAAAAATATACAACTTCCTTCTTTAATCCTGAATTTGTTAGACCTTACTTGGGTGTTAATTCCAACGTATGCTCTTAGTTAATATTTAAATACTCTTCTCATTTGTATATTTTTTACTCTTTTGTTCTGTTTATGGTTCTTTCTGAAATAAGGCAATAGCATAACTGAGACCGTGGTCAATTCCCACTGCTTTCCTACCTATAGAGGCTAATCATGAGTCAGTTTGTCCTAACAAAGCCAAGACATTGATTAATCTCAGACAGACAGTGTCAGCAGAACACAGGTCACCATGCCGTGTTTGCCCACCTGTGCCCGGGAGGTGGGAAGCAGGTTCCCCTTGCAGCAGGAGATTCAGAGATCAGCTCTGCTGGGAACCGGAACTGCAGGGAGGCAGAGGCTGGAGGAACATGCGATTGGCTGGTGAAATCCAAAATGCATTCAGGGACCAATGTCCTTAAGAGAAGCTACATGTCAAAGCTTTAATCAGTAAAAAAACTCCCATATCTGATAGTCCACGAATTCAAGAGATGATGTCAACTTGAAAAATTCACGTATCAGCCTCTCTCCAACTCAGCGCTGCCGCCCCAGTCCCTGGGAGCCACTGTTCACTCCCTGGCTCCCCAGGAGAGATCACGCCACATTCCTCTCTCCACGCTGGATATTTTACTCAGCAGAATGCCCTCCAGGCTCAGCCATGGCAGGATCTCCATCTCTTTCTGGTCAGATTGGTCACATGGTGACTACAGTTAACGATGATGTGTCATGTTCTTGAACATCGGACAGGGAGTGGATCTGAGTGTTCTCATCACAAAACGACGCTGTGGGAGGTCAGGCACACACTGACAGCTAGCTGTCCTCATCCTGCACGTGCGTGTGCACAGTGAATATACACAAGTGTATCTGTCAAGGAACAGCACTTCTCAGTGTTCCTCTTCCCAAAACAGTGGGCATCACCCGGAGGAAGAGCCCTGTGGCTTCCGCACGGAGGCTTGCTGAAGCACAGCGTGAGTCACACTGCGTCTACGGGTCATGTGTGGAGACACGATTCACACGCCAGAAAGCTCACCCTTCTGAAGTACATAATCCAGGAGATGCAGTCCTCGCCAGATCCTAGTCCCACAGCGTTCCCACCTCCCTACCCATTAACAGGCACTCCCCTTTCCGTCTCCCCTCAGCTCCATACCATCACTAATGACCCTTCTATCTCCACAGATTTACCCATCCTGGACATTTTACATAAAGTGCATCAGACATAGTGGCCAAATTCTGTTCTTTCAGGTACACTTAATCCTACATAGAGGAAAAGTAACATTTTGCTTTCATTCACTTAACATTTTAAAAGTTGTATAAGTGAGTTTGTGAATTAGAGAAGGGCAGATCCCTTAGCTAAAGCACACGTTATATGGTTGAAACCCTTTAAATTTCATAAGGGAAAAGATAACTGGTCATTGATGATCTTACTGTTTACTTTCTTTTAAAGTGCAGTACTCTAAGGCATCCCATGGGGACTCTAGTGAATCTGGAACAAAAAATTAGGTGAATTCATTTTCCCATAAAATTGATTCAGTTGTCAAATTATTTTTGAGGCTCTGCATGAATAATCAAAATCAGTGTTATGGTTTGGATGTGAGGTGTCCCCAAAAGCTCACGTGTGAAACAAGGCAAGAAGGGTCAGAGGAGAAATGATTGGGTTGTGAGAGTCCTGACCCAATCAGTGAGTTAATCCCCTGTTGGGTAACTGAGTGGTGACTGAAGACAGGTGGGCTGTGGCTGGAGGAGGTGGGCACTGGGGTGTGGCTTTGGGGGTCTCTATTTTATTACGGAGAGTGGAGTCTCTCCGGCTCTCTGATCATCAGGTGAGCTGCTTCCCCCAGCACACTCTCGCACCATGATGTCCTGCCTCGCCTCAAGCCCCGAGGAAGGGAGCCAGCTGTTAATGAACTGAGACCTCAAAACCACGAGCTCCACAGTGACCTTTTTCTCCCCTGAAATTGTTCTTTTTTACAGTAGTAGAAAAGCTGACTGAAACCATCGGTGAAGAACTAATTACTAACACATGTGAAGTTGCCATGCATTCTTTTTAAAGAATGTGTTTGTTCTGTCTCCACCGAGGCTAACTACTGGAAGAAAGGTCATTGTCCTGCCTGATCCTGTGGGGGAACCAATGAAGACCCTAGAGCAAAGGGAGGGAGGAAGCCATCGCGGGGACAGAGTAGCCCAACCCCATGGCAGACATCCCTGCTTTCCTGTGAGAGAAAGGTCTGTGGCCGCCGGGCTGGGTAGTTAGGACCAAAACCCCACCTAGTGATCTTAACTACAAGAACCCGTGCGGCAGTACCTCGTCAGCCAAGAGAGGAGGAAACCTCCTTTCAGAACTGCCTCCTCATCAAAAGTGCGGCTCTTCCTGCCTGGGGTGCTCAGACTCCTCACACCAGAGCCTACTGATGGGAGCAGAGACAAGAAACAAAGGAAATCCACAGGTGAACAGCAGGTGGCCCGTTTCTGCTCCATGCCATCCTTTCCTCTCCGCCCCCCCATGTCACCACTCAGTAAACTGCCCCCCCTGGGCCAGCTGGGTTTGAAGCCAAGGCTTGAGTTACACATGAGATTCCATCCCACTCTTGTGTCATTTCCAATGGTGCACTCTAATGTTGGGGTTCCCATCGTCTTCTTACATTAACATAGTGTCTCTAAGAGACAAACAAAGTATCCAAGACACATGGGGTGTTTTCACCAAGTGCCAGATGACAGCCCTACACATCTAGAGAGGAGGACAGCTCCGAGAGTGGCGCTGTGGAGATGAGGACCAATTAACTTTATTTTGCCTATATTTCAAGCTCCAGGGATCTTGGGATGCTCTGGGAATGCACTGGCGGGAGAACAAGAGCATTGGTGTTGAAGAACTGTCTGTGGAGAACGGCAACAACCGTCCTCAAAGATGGCCTAAAACCTAAGGTGCAGAGAGGTTTGTACGAAAAGCTAGGAGGCAGATTAGTTCATATGAATGTTGGCACAGACCCGAGTCCTGAAGAATGAGTTAGCATTTCGCAAGGAGAACCAAAGTCCTCTTGCAGAGAAGCAGTAACCTACAGTGCAAGGAAGAGAAAATGTCAAGGTGGGAGAAATGCGCCTGGCTCAGCGCGCCTGGAGCACAACAGTTGCACACAGGAGGCAAAAAGCAGGCAGGGGCTAGTTCATTAAGGGATTTTTTTCCCACTGATAAATGGAGTTTGTATGTTATCTAATAAGTGAAAGAGCCATTGGAAGAAAATATGGAGAAAGGCACGACAGCGTTGCTCTCCCCTAAAGAGTCATTTGGTAACAGCGGGAAACGGGCTGATGCTGCCAGAGGGCCCTGCCAGCGCGTCTGCACACCCCCTGCCAGCCGGCAGACCCTTTGCTCCAAGACACCAACGCCTCCCTCCAGTTGTAAGCCACTTCTTTACTGAGTGCAGCTTCATTTAGTTGATTTTCTTTTAAAAATACACTTTCTTGAAGAAGAGAGTAAGGCAATGATTTCCAGGCTGACTCCAGCGCCATCTCTCCCTGTGCGCCAGCTCCTGGGGCAGCCCTGCCAAGGGGATGGGCAGAGTCCCCCTCTGAGGAGGAGAGCAGGAAGGCTGCAGAGACCCTCACAAGTTAAGTCAACAGCTAAATCGGAACTTCCTGGGTGCGGCATGTTGGAGACCCGGAGTGAGGGCCAGGTGCTCATACAGTTGGGCCCAGGGGATGCGTGAAGGTGACAAGCTCCTAGACAGGGTACACAGAGAGGTGTCGCGGCTTGGATGACTTCAGCTGGTGTCGTCAGGCCAATCAGGAAATCACAAACGTGCAGCCTTGTCTGGCCAGAGAGGGGGGTTAGAGAGGCAGACCTGGAAGCCACCACCACACGCAGAGGGAGCAGGGAGGGTGCAACCCACGGAAAACAGACAGCGAACGGGGTGTGAGGAGAGCAGCCACACAGCACATGTGTGGATTTTTCCAGAATCAGAAAAATCATGGAGGAATGGTGTCCCCAAAGTAAAGGGTGGGGAGAATGTCAACAAGGGGAAATGGTAAGCAGCTGCCGATGTTCCTTACCCCAAGTTCAGGGCACTGGTTTTCCGTTGCTACATAGAACATAAAATTAAAGGCTTGTACCAGCCCTCATTGTTTCCATGGGTCAGGGGTCCACCCAGGACCTCGGGATGCTGTAACCCAGGTGGCAGCTGGGCACTTGACTCATGCGGAGGCTTGGCCAGGGGAGCCCCACTGGCAAGCCCACTCGGCTCATTGGTGTGTTCCCTTTACTTGGGTCTCGTGACCAAGGGCCTCACTTTTTGCTAGCTATTGACCAGGCCGCTCTGGTCCTACAGACCCTCACGGTTCTCCGCTGATTCCTCGGTGTGGCTTCTCATCTCATCAAGCAAGAACCCCAATCCAGTGTCCCAAGAAGGAATCTTGCCTACTGTGAGGTATGGTGCATGGAACAGCCTTTGCCGTAGCCTCTTGGTTAGAAGCAGGTCACAGCTGCTGCCCTCAGTCAAGGGAGGACTGACAGAAAGGTTTGAATTCCAGAAGGAGAGATCGGGGAGCGTTACAGCCGAGTTTGTGCACAACATTCAGATGGTCTAAAAGAACCAGGGGTTTGGTTTGTCTGTTAGGAAACCCCAGGCTCCCAGAAGCATCTCTGTGAGTCAGTGGGGGAGGGGGGGGCAGGAAACAAATCACACTGAGCAAAAGACAGACGGGCGATGAGGAAATGGAGACAGCAAGGATGAACAACCACTCCCAGATCCTGATCCACAGAGGGAAGGGAGAGGCAGTCCTCAGCGGGTGGGTAGCAGGAGGGAGAGACCATGTCGCATGTGTCTCTGATCCTTAGCATCAGCTTGGGTCTGGCAAAGAGCAGCTGTTGATGACCGCAGCCAAGGAGGTCACTGCAGCTGCTCCAGGTGGAGCCAACTTCAATACAGCACTGTGTGGAGGAGAAGCAGGCAAAGGAGGAGAAGGTCAAAGTCGTGGGAGAAAGCTTGGTCAAGGGGTCGAGGACCCTGGGAACAGGAGGCCTGGTGCCCAGGCAGTGCCAGAAACTAATCTCCCACTTTCTCACTGGCCTCTGGTGCACTTGCCCCCCATTCACAGGCTGAGAAGTGGCGAAGGGGCCGCCCCAGGACCTCCAGCCTCCTCCAGGGCCCAGGCTCTGTGGGGCTGTGTCCCTGTTGCCAGGACAGGCTGGCTGTGAACCTAGCTGAGGTCACCTGCTCTGCCAGCCCTCTAAAGATCCCGTGCCCTGCTCAGCACCACTCTGCCGTCTCTGCCTCTCCAACTTCCCTTTTAGCAGTCAGGCCCGTCGGCATGCACACACTTTTTATTTCTCCCCATGGGGGCCCCCCGGGCTCAAGACTGAAACCAACAGAAACCTCTGCTGGTCCCTTTCCCAACTCCAAGGACTTCAGCTTCCTGTTTCTCCTCAAAGAAAAACTTCGAGAGACATTTTCACTCCTTATCTCCAAAGATGCATATATGAATTCTTTTTGTTTGTTTGTTCACTTGGATTTTTTAATCAGGATGGTGACATGTGAAAGAGAGTCCTCCTGTGTGTTCCAGTTGACATTTTACCATGTGGGAAATGCAGGGTAAACATGATCACTCTTTTAGAAAATTAACTTGATTTAGAAGGCGATAACTGCTACTACCTGTTCCCTGTGAACCCAGAATCCTGAAGGGAACCAGGTCTATCTGCTGTAGCATCTCAGGGATGTGATCTCTTCAGGCAAGAGCCACACTCAGAGCTGGGACATGTCTTGCTGTCAGGGTAACAGTTTCATCCAGGGCTGAGCAAACAGATGGTGCTGTCCTGTGCACATTCTTGGGTGCAGAATTCGCAGTGAAGACCATCCTGAACAGGGATCATCTGCCCACACTGCTCCACTCAGAGAAAAGACCCTGATAAACTGCAGGCTTTGAGTTGTCAATCTTAGTTCACTTCTTTGTCTTCCAAAGACTTGTTGGCCTTTCTCTTTGAATTTGATGCCGCAGTTTTATTTAGACTGTGCTTTGGAACTAGAGAAAAAGTCTCTGATGTATTCTGGCCTTGAGCATTTTCACTGTGGTTTAAATTTGGCAAGCTTAAATCTTTCTTTATCCGGCCAAGATCCGTTATTGAAACAGTAAATAGTTTTTGTACTTCCAGTAATTTTTGCTTTCTCCTCATTTCCAGCAAGTAGCTGGGATTTGTAATTCTTTTCAAAATTCTTCCCCAGGGGGCTTTGGCTGGGATGAAAGCATGAGCGGCACCGCTCCCTGTGTGTTGCAGGAGCCCGCAGCTATCAGGAGCCCATTTGGCTGGTTCTGAGCGGGAGGAAAACCTTGGGAGACTGCAGAGGGGACCCAAGACACCCTGCAGGGAAGCAAGGCCCCTGGTTCCTGTAGGCAGGCTTTCCTGGACAGGGGCTCTGTCCTGTCCATGCCCCTGGGCTTGGGAAGTTCTAGAGCTCTTCAAGTAGAAAGCCTCAAATAGAAAATCACGTCCGTGTACTAAGGGTGGTAGAAGTGTGGTCCCCAGTTGTGCCCAGCAGGCTCCTGTGACTTCGGAATGTGCAGGGGGCAGGATTTGGGGCAGATGGAAGAGGAGGAAACTCCCCATTTTCTTATGATGTTTAATAAAACTCCATAGTTATAGCACTTCAGGCCCTGGGAATAACTAATGGTGAACTTTCTGGGCTCTCCTTGGGCTCAGAATGTTTGGCATACCACAGTTTGGGGGATACTCGTGCCTGCTGACTGAGTGTGGGGATCGGGACTCCCACCAACTTCTCTTAGAGGATGCCTTGGATCCTGTTGACTTTCGCACTCTTGTTCTCACGTGTATTATTTTATTTTAATGACATTTTCCTTTGGGGGCTGCAGACGCTTTCCCCAGAGTTATTTTCCTAAGTAGAATTTAACATTCAGTGCTTCTGTCTCAGAAAACAAAAGTGAGGACGAGCCGTAGGGGCACAGTGCTTTTCACTATGTATCTTGACTGACTTGAAGATTCAAATAAAATTTCAATTTGAATCACATTTTACTTAGTTATACTTAATTTCTTAGCTGCCATTATTTGTTGCATAAAAATAGTTGCTCAAGATCCTTATTAAAGGCTGATTCTCTCTCTCTCTCTCTCTCTCTCTCTCTCTAACCTTTAAAAACACCCCCAAGGAGATTTTGTGTGGGTGCTTATTGGAGTAGATAAATCTTGACGTGGCATTTCTGGATTACAGTTACACTTTTCATTTGATCATTTTTGCCAAATAAACTTCCACAAAGTTAGCACAGTTTATTCTCCCACAGGGAAAAAAACCAAAGCGTACGCGTGTCGTTCGAGCTCCACAGCAAGGGAGCTTACAACCCATGGCTGCAGGTGCGTTCCAGGAACGATTGATGTGTGTTTTCCCGACCAGCCAGGACCTTCATGAACGAGTGTCTCCCTGCAGTGTTCCCAGCACATGTTCTTGACAAGCGCATGGTCCCTGGGTCCCCGCCCTCCACCCAGATGCCCAGGCTGCTGGCCTGTGAGGGCTCCTCCCAGCAGCAAAAGCATCAGTGCTGCCTTCTATTTCTGAGTCCCATTCTTGCTCAATTTTGATAAAGAACTTTGCTGACTGACTTACCAGCTCAGTCATGCTTTAAGTTTGAAAATACTGACCAGCCTTTTGTCAGAGTCTTATAGTGAAAAGGTTTTTCATGATTGGCTCTACTGCCGGCTCAGGACTCTTCCTGCCACTATACGTTGTGTCTAAGGTCCCTTCTATTCATAAGGTGTAAACTCTTCTGCAGTCTAACTTGTCACACTTCCATTTTATGCAAAGGGAGGAGACATTTCTATGGACAATGTGATGCTTTGCATGAAGAAATTCTGTTGTCTAGAATATATACCTAGAATTTCTGGGTCCCATGGTAGTTTTATGTGTTCAATTTTTTAAGAAAATTCCAACCCATGTTCCAAAAAGGCTACACCATTTACATGCCACCAGTGATATATGGTGATTTCAATTTTTTCCCATCCTTGCCAAAGTTTTTCATTGTCTTTTTATTTAGCCATCCTAGTGGGTATGAAATAGTTTCTTCCTGTGTTTTGGTTTGAATTTACTTGGTAACTAATTTTATTATTGAATAAGCACATCTTTTCATGTGCTTATCCACCACTGGTATACCTTCCTTGAGTAAATGTCTATTCAAAGATCTTTGGTCATTTTTATTGGCCTATTTTTCTTTGTATTGCTGAATTGTACAATTCCCTTATACATTGTCTGTGTACATATCCTTTATCTGGTATGTAATTCGCAAATATTTCTTCTGTTCCATGGATTTTCTTTTCATTTTCATGTTGACAAATTTAGAAGACCAAATCCTCCTTAATATATATTTTAAATTAAAAATGGATGGTACATTTTACTATCTGATTTTTTATTGTTCAAAGATTATTTTATATAACATATGATGTCCAAATGCTGAGGTATGCTTGCGTTTTCAAAATGAATCTGAGTGGTCATGGGTACACACAAGCACACACACACATGTCAGCATGTAGGCATCATTGTTCTTTATTTTTTGTTTGTGCTTAGCTTCTTTGTTCTGCCAAATTGCCAATATTACATTTATAGCAGTTAAGTTTTTGTGTTTCTAACATTTTCAAAGAAGATTAAAGCATTCTTACTCAGTGCATGAGCAAGGTAATGTGTCAGCTCTCTGCACCTTATGTGACAAAAAGAAACTATTTTACTCTGGCACATACACTTCCATGAATGTTGGGACAGCTCCCATAGAAATTTAGAGCTTCAGCTAAATTTGAAAAACCTGGGTAGATGATACTGAGCTCCTGTCCCCATTCTGTAACAGTAGGAGCTGGGTCCTTGTATCCCCTTGAGACAGGGCAGTGCCACCTTTCAGAATGTTGATCACCATCCAGCCATTAACCTGGACTTCCTGTCCCTATAGATCTTCACAGTAAACTTATTCCTGTCTTGTCTGTTCTTATACTTTGTGGTATTTCTTTATGGACCATATTTATTGTGTGTGTGTGTGTGTGTGTGTGTGTGTTTGTGTGTGTGTGTATATGTGTGTGTGTGTGTATGTGTGTGTGTGTGTTTGTGTATGTATGTGTATGTATGTGTGTGTGTGTGTGTGTGTTTCCCTAGGTCTTAGGGAATAATGTTTAACAAATTGGGATGGACAATGAGGTCTTGGTCAGATTTCTGATTTCTGCCCAGTCCTGGTTGGAGCTTCTCATATCTGCTGCTGGAGAGCAGATCCACATACAAGCCCGGGTCCACCTCCAGGTCCAGCAGGAAAATGGCTTTGATATTGTATATCAGTGTCTCCTTCCTTCAGGATCCACAGGCTTCCAAGTCCACTTCTGGCACTGGAAACATATTGGTGCACAAATGGTGACTGACAGCCCCTCCCTTAATTGGATTTTGCCTGTCAGCTCTGCCTATTGTCTACTTGGAGGTTCTACACCCTACAGAATGCACCACACCGCTGGGTCCAACCTATTTTCTGTGTATTTTTTTTTAAAGATTTACAGTTTCTCTTACTCTATTTCTGGGACCAAGAACTTAATTATCTCCTTGTCAGGTCTTTGAGACACAGGTAAGATGTTAAATGATAGAAAATATCTTCTTCCCACCTTTTAAAAGATGTTTTCTGTTTCCTGAAGGGAATCTCAGATCTCACATGAGTGGAGTAGGTTTTTCTGCACGCCCCCCACCAACCTGATAATTAAAATTTGTTCTTCCTAGGGGCTGAGATTGTGGCTCAGCAGTAGAAAGTTCACCTAGCACACGCAGGGCCCTGGGTTTGATCCTCAGCACCACATAAAAATAATGAATGGAATAAAGGTATTGTGTTCAACTACAACTAAAAAATACGTATTTTAAAAAATTGTTTCTTCCCAGCTTCTGTCAGGAGTTGACAGCCTCCGTTCCAATTTCTGTGTCTTCTTCACATTTCTGTGTCTCCTGTAGCTACTGATGGGTGAATGGATGGTGCTCACACCCTGCAGTGGAGACAAGAGGGTGCTGGTGGTGAAGACGACATACAGTGTGCACTCCACACTGTCTCAGAGCCAGCACTCCCTTGTGGGCAGACATCTGCCACCTGCTCTGGGATCCAAAGCCGTGTCGCCAGTCTCTCTCACATGTTTACCTTTCTCTCTTTGTATCCACAGTGGATCTATGCTCATTTTGCTGGGAGAATTTTGCTTGGCCTGAAATCTGGTGGATGTTAGATCTGGTTATTTTGCAGATACACTCCACTTTGTGGAGCCCTAAACTGTGTTGAGCATTCTGCAGGCATTTGCATTAAGGAGTTCATGCAATCCACATCACCTCTAAGAAGAACCAATGCTTTTCATTTGGTGCTAATAAAAAAGAAAGTCAAAAATAGGCAAAGTCCCCTTGATTAATGCAGGAAATAAAGTAAGGGACTTGTCTTTGTTTGGAAACATCTGAATTGTGTGTGTTTTTGTTCACTCCTATGCACCGGAAGATATTTAACTAACTCTTCTATAATACATATCATAATCAAGATCTGAAAGAGAGAACACAGAAGATGGATGCTTCCATGGGTGCTTCCCAAAAGGGTGGCCTAGTTAAGGTATTGGAGTTTGGTTGTTCTGTTTTAAAGGAAACAGGTGCAGAGACATTAAAGAATTTGGCAAAAGCCACAGGGATATGAATGGATAGATATTATAGCTATTTTACAATTATTCAAGAGTTAGATTTTTATTTTTTAATATTCTTTTTAGTTGTAGGTGGACACAATATCTTTATTTCATTTTTATGTGGTACTGAGATTCGAACCCAGTGTGCCTCACACATGCTAGGCGAGTGCTCTACCACTGAGCCAAAACCAAGAGTCATTTTTTATCTTTTGTAATTCTGGATAGCAATTAACTCTTTTCCCAGTATTAATAAATCCCCAATCTATTTCAGGATATAAAACTCAACCTCTTCCAGGATATTTCACAAGCCATTTTGACTACTTTGTCTTTCCACTGGGATGCAAATAAAAACATGCAGCTCAGCTGACAAAGATCTGTTCCAATTTCTCAGATCACCAGCTATTCTAATGATCTGGGCCCCAGCACCAGCTACTTACCACCCTTCCTTGGGTTTGATAGAAGTCGTGTGTGTGTGTGTGTGTGTGTGTGTGTGTGTGTGTGTGTGTGTGTGAGAGAGAGAGAGAGAGAGAGAGAGAGAGAGAGAATGTATATCATATATGTAACATGTACACTTAACAAGACAACTTTTCCTTTGAACAGAATCCCACAGAGCTTTGCCAACCAGGCATCTTTCAGATATATGCACGCCACTGTCCTCAACACAAGTTAATGTATTTTTGAAATAGCATCCACCAATAATTTTAAGAATCTATATAAAATTTCTATAAATTGAGAATACAATAAATTATTTTTCACTCAGTTATAATGTTTCTTTAAAAAGTATGTGTTACATTTACATTCACATTTTAATGATTTATTATAGTAACCTTGTGACAGAGCAGGGTTTTTGTGCTTGGTATACATTCTATTAAAAACGGATATAAGGACTTGATTAACTTAAATAAATACAGTTAGTTAAATTCTATCTAATTTAACTAACTGTATTTCCTAAAATCCAGAGCACTTCATTGTAAAGCACCTATTTAATGCATGACGGAACTCATTTTGAACATCCCGGTGATGCAGGGAAAGGAGACCTGTGATGGAATCACCTCTCCACCTGGGTGTGGGTGGCGTGGCATGAGCAGAAGTAATGGCAGTTTGGATTTAATTTAAGTCGCTCAATTTCACTTTCATTAATCTAATTACCCAATAAAATCCTCACATTAATCTGTTCATGGCAGCTGCTTCTGATTTTAAAAGTTTTCTATTAAGAAGTCAAGCTTTGCGGATCACCCAGAAAGGGAGGACTCCCCAGGTGGTGTGGAGCTGGAGGGGCCACTTACTTCCAGGGAGGTGGCACTGGGTGGGCTATAGTGCTCCCAGAGGCTGCCAGGCCCCGCACACGGACACCGTGGAAATTCAGACTCCCAGGGAAGTAGGTCTGCCATAAGTGGTCCCCCATGGGTCCCACCAGAGCCCTTCCCCACAGGTGAGACCTCCCAGACGCCCAAGCAGAGCAAGAGGAGTGGATGGCATCCTGTTGGTTAGGTCAGCATACCCTGAAAGTGTCCTGCATGAACCCTCTGGAGTCACACCCAGATCACAAACCAGACCTTTGCATTCATGAACCATGTAGGTTTTCGTCCATGGTGAAAATCTTAAATGCCTTAATAATTTAAAATACCTTAAAAATAGTTTAAGGTTGCATAACTACCACTTGAGACATTATTTATATCTCTATTTAATTCTTAATATTCTTTTCACCAACTCTTGTACAACTCACAGAGATGTTGGTTTATGTGTCGCTATTTGATATTAAAATCCTTCATTACAGGACAAATGGAAACTCTAAGGAAGACACGGTTTTCATTTTTTTCCTATAAAGTATCTGTGCAATATGGTTTAATTAGTTACTGATTTAATTGACATACGAGTTTAGTATGTGGCTGGGTATATATTTTGTTTGATATTTTTGTCTTCAATAAACTTATCATAAGCACACAACTTTGCACAAACTTTCACAAAACTTTTAGAGCTTCAAAGAGGCATCAGAAATAATACACTAAATTTATCAGTGATATTTGGGAACAGTGACAAATGTTAAATTGAATCAAAGCAAGATAAAGTATCTACACGTTCATATAAGAAATACTTATTAAGCTCCGCTTTGTCTCAGTCACTAGAAATACAGAGGTGTGGGTGGTCTGGTTCACAAGAGGCCGATGGTGGGGAGGAGACTGGCAAAAACCACGCATTCAACCTTTATGAGGAGCGCTTTCCTGAGGACAGGACGGAACAACTTGTCGTGCAGTCTGGGTGGGAGCCTTGCAGGTCAGCTCCCGGCCTCCCGGAAAGACCCCAAAGAGCAAGCAGAGGCTCACCTGAATCTGAAGAGGGAAAGGAGGTTTCTGCACTGACGAGTTTCTGAGGCTCCTCAAGCCAAAGCAGCAGCCTCTGTAGGGTCAGAGGTGGGAGGGATCGTGGAGGACCCTGGTGTTGCGTTCTTCCCCATGGCTGCGTGAGTGGGAGGCTGTGTGAGCCAGGAAGCCAGACTGGACAGCACGTCCGAGGCCCGATCACTGAGGAAGTGTGAGTGTGGGCAATATTTTAGAGCCCATTGCAGAGAGGGCTACTGCTGTTTTCAACTTAAGCTTTTTTGTTTTTATATAATCATCTATTACATTCAGCTTTAGGAAGTAATCAAAAGGAATCTCCTATATTCTTTACCCAATTTCACCCCCATGTTACATCTTAAAAATTGACAGGAAACTTTTACGTTAGGACGTTGGTCTGTGGGTAACGTGAGACGGGTGGTGAGAGGTGCGAAGTGTCAGGGAGCTTTCTGGAAGGCTGAGCCGTGCCCAGCAGAGAGAAGGAAGACAGTGCCTAGGTTGGTGCCAGGATGGGTGGGCAGGAGGGCAGATTTGTAGCACCCCATCAGCATGAAAAGCCTTAAAGCCTGGGTAAGGGGCTGGATGTCAGGACTACAGAAAAAACAGACCTCCAGTGTTCCATCTTTGAAGTTGTGATGATTCCCCAAAGTAGAGCACAGGAGGGAATGGGCGGTGGTTCTGGTGCACGGTGGGAGAAGCACCCTCTCATGGAAGGATGCCTTTCAGCCCAGTGGAGCTTCCGCTGGCGCGTAGGCAGATGTCTTGGAAGACGGGCCTCTCCCAGTTCCTGGGCAGCAGAGCCGCACCTCCAGCAACCACCCTGTGCACGCTGGCCTCACCCCATTGCCCCCCGCCCCCAGGGCCTGGCACTAGCTCTCTCCAGGCTCCAGAAGCCTTTGGTCTCAGTGGCCTTGAGCCCATCCCCTCGTCCCCAGGTTGAATGGAGCCATGCCTACTGCTCAACCCCACGGGGCAATTGTTCTTAGACAGTTGTACTAAATAAAACAGAATCCTAGGGATTGTTTTTTTCTTTTTCATTTTAGGTAAATAAAATATTAATTTTAAAGCCTCAAGTCATGGGACCCAGAAGCACCAATAATGAGCAACACACAAACGCACACACACACCACAAACAAAAAAAACAGAGCAAAACGAAAACCTCCCCCAAGCCTAATAATAAATGTATCATGGCCAAAGGTCCAAACTCACTAAGTATTGTCCAGTATAAATTAGTGAGTGAAGTCATCACTTAAAATTTTAGGGATAGAGTGCTGGGCATGGTGGCTCTGCCTTAATCCAAGTGGCTCCAGAGGCTGAGGTAAGAGGCTCACAAGTTTGAGGCCAGCCTCAGCAACTTAGCAAGGCTCTAAGCAACTTAGTGAGACACTGTCTGAAAGTAAATAAATAAATAAATAAGGCTGAGGATATTGCTCAGTGGCTAAGCACCCTGGGTTCAATCCCTGGTACCAAAAAGAAAAAAAAAAAAAATAGGGATAGAGAACTCGGACGTTGAATGCCTGCTTGCAGCCATGTTGGACACAGGGTGCAGCACAGCTGGCTGCCGCAGCTCACTGACTACCTAGTCAACCAGGCCAGCGGCAGGCAACGTGCAAAACGTCAGGACACTGCTGAGACAGCAGGAAATAGGGCAGTCACTGGACCACAGTTTGTCTACCTTCTTGTGCCCACTCATCATCGGACGACCTGACAAAGATGCACCTCCTAATCCATATCTGGAGTGGGGGCTGTGGGTCTGCATTCCTAACAAGCCCCCAAGGGCAGGGCCCGGTCTCCATGCCAGGTATTGGCCACGGTGGGTCAGCTTATGCACTTTAGGAATGAAACGACCACTGTGTGCTGCGTCCTCGCAGGGCGTGCTCTCCTCACCTGGTTTGTGTTCCCTGTGCAGTGGGGTGGCCAGGGTTTGGTGTGTCCCCTATGCGGTGGGGTGACCAAGTTTTGAGTCTTCATTCGAAAACGAAGACCACCTCCCACACACACACATCCACACACACACAGAACTGAGGCAGTCACTGGACCACAGTTTGTCTACCTGTGGTCCAGTGACCCCGGCCCCTGAGGACATTGCAGCTCGTAGGACTTGTCCCAGACGCCAGACCTTCTCTCAGCAGTCCTGAATGAGGCCGAGGGTGGCCCACCAGAACTCAGGGGTGCTTCTGGGGGAGGGTACAGTGTCCTGTGGTGGGCAGAAAGGAGAAGCCCACTCTGAAGAGCTTCTAGTTGGTGGGAGAGAGCCCAGCAGGTACCAAAAGCAGATGTCCAGAAGAAGGCATCCCCTGGCTCCTGACCATCCACACAGTGACGTCCCTGGGCTGAGTGTCCCATCCTCAAGGGAGAGGATGGTCACAGCTCCCTCCTCCTTGACCTGTCTCAGGATGCCTTGGTCTTCAGAGGTGCCACTTTTCATTCTGACCCCCAGACCACATTGGATCCAGTTTGTGACATCATGACATTGAACAGGCCGCAACTCTGCACCCTGTGGTTGCTTCAGGAGCCACAGAAACCAGTCCACATGCGTGCAAAGATCCCACAGCGTGGGTGTGGATGCTGAATTTCATGCATCAGAGAAACACAAAAGTATAGAAATGGTTTCTGCGGTTCTATGGCTGTTGTCATGGGAACTTGATCTACAGTGGGGCTCCTAACACCTGGCCACCTTGAGGTAACAGGTGACACTCTACATGGTGCAGATATTATCTAATTTAGCCACGTAAGTGTGCTATGTGGTGGTGCTGTCTCCTTTATGCACATGTGGGAACCAAGCACAAAGATATTCCATAACTTCCCAAGGTCGCACAAGGTCGCACAGATGCCTGCATCAAGAGAGTGGTCTCCAGAAACAGTCTTTCAGTCACCATGACCTCATGCCCCACAATCATGGCTCAGCTCCTCCCCTGAAAGTCCAGCCATTTCCAAGGGAGTGTTGATCACATATTCAAACTGCTAGCAAGGGTAGTTCTTTCAATAGTGCATAACTGGAAGTTGATTGCAAACCTTGATTTGGTGTTTAGTCACTCTGCCTGGGACTTCGGAGAACATCAGTGCTTCAGTAACAGCTGCAGCTCCATATGTTAAGTGAATTCGGGTCGGATTGTTCTCGCATGAACACTGAGTGCTAAAAACAGTGTAATTAGAAGCTAGAGTTAATTACTAAGACTTGAAAATTTTTAGAAACAAATATGAGAAAAAAAATGTGCTATTTAAAAACAAAGACATTTGTGGGGGGGAAAAAGATATTTGGGTTTATTGCTTTTTGGCTTTAACTTAAGAATTTCTGATTGTCTCCAAGAAATAAATTCTGGGTAATAATGTGGTTTGCTTTATATATAAAATTGTAATAAATGATTTTCAAAAGCTAAAATAGTTTAGATCAATGTTCTATAGTCACATATGTGTCACAATAAGCAGTGAGGTATTCAAGTTCTCACAGAGAACCTGGTAATGTTCATTTTTCATGGTAGAATTATGAATTAGAAGAAGTATCAGATTTTATGTGTCCTGCCTTTCTTCTTCCAGTCTGGCAAATGGTAATAGAAATGAAAACATAAATCTCCTTTTATTTTACAGATGGAAAAGTCAAAACCTAAAGGCCAAGCAACTGCCCAAGACCATAGCACCAGAGACCATAGACCACAGGCCATAGACCATAGACCATAGGCCATAGACCACAGGCCATAGACCATAGGCCATAGGCCACAGGCCACAGAGCATAGGCCATAGACCATAGGCCATAGACCATAGGCCATAGCAGCAGGAACGAGGTAAAGACCATCACAGAGGGCTGGGGATGTGGCTCAGTTGGTAGGGTGCTTGCCTCGCATGCACAAGGCCCTGAGTTTAATCCCCAGCAACACCAAAACAAACAAACAAACAAACAAACAAACAAACAAACGCCACACAGAGGTTTCAAGTCGAGCCTCATCTATCTAAAATGGTAGTGGCTCCTTGGGGCTGCTGAATGTGGGGCCCTGGTGGGAGTCCTCTGACAGGCTGATGGACCGGCAAAGCCTGCCATGTGCTGGAGGGATGACTGGCCCACAGGCAGGCCATGTTCACTGACCCCTGTTGAGAGGAGGGCTTGTGGCCTGCTAACACGGAGTCCACATCCGGGTCAAAGGTGTGCTGCTACACAAAGTCAAACTGTAACTGTTTGCTTACACTGATTACAGGCCAATGTTCATTTAAAAAAGTGGCTATTAAAATAGATAAAATTTTATATTTTAAACATAATGAGACTGTATTGCAATGGTGAACACTTTTTTCAAATTATGAAAACATTTCTTATTACGACTGAATTGTCCAAGGTTTATCTCAGAGCAGGAATGTTGAATATGTGGTGTAAATGGCATTGCTCAAAATGTGTTGTTTCCTAACAAAAACTTACTCTGAAACAAATCATGCTATTACAGCCTTTCAGCCATACCCTTGAATCTGAAGTAGCTCCTATATGAATGAAAGAGTCTATGGGTTACGATCCCAAGTGAATAATTCTATTCTCCATTTAACATCCAACAAAAATCAGCATAATTTCACTTGTCACGTGATGGGGAGGGGACACAATTAGATCACTAGTCACTAGCCTTCTGCAGGGAAATGAACACAGTAACACAGAACGCGGTACACCATCGTGGTGATGGAAGCCCACTGTGAGCGGCTGAGATGGGTGAAAATGAGTTTAAGACACGATCAAAATAGATTCATTTCATAAGTGTGCTGCATAAAATGGCAGCACTGAGTGCGAAGATGTGTGATTCTAAAATAAAATGACTCGAGTATTTTTATGACTCCACAAATAGCTGCTCTATAATAGTGCACTGAATTCAGCATAAAATAGAGATATCCAACAGCCAGAAAGTTAGATTTATTTATGAAAGAAAAGTAAATATTTTATATAAAAAAATCACAGAAGTAAACAAATCTGACTGTACATGCAATACATGGTTTTAAAGTAATATTTGCTCCAAAGAGAGATTGAAGATTTGGGAAATTATACAGTATTACAAGTATTTTAATGGATAATTCAATATCAATGTTAGTGCATTTTAGGGCTCACCTGTATTATGATGATGTTTCTTTATACTGGGAATTGAACTTAAGGGTCCTTCACTACTGAGTTACCTTCCCAGTTCTTTTTATTTATTTATTTATTTTTATTTTGAGTCAGTGTCTTTCTAAGTTACTGAGGCTGGCCTCAAACTTACAATCCTCCTGCCTCTGTCCCCAGAGTCACTGGGGTTACAGGTGTGTGTCACCACACCCAGTTGATTTTTTTTTTTTACCCAGTTGATTTTAACACGATTTTTAAAAAATGTGATCTATTTTGTCTTTAGTTTTTAATGTAACGTTCTCTAAATTCACAAACACTGCACAAACATTGCTACTTGGGCTACTGTTTTCTAACTCGGTGGTTCTCAACTGGGCCACTGTACTCCCCCAGCCTCCAAGGTCTGTCAGCAATCCTTGTAGAGATTTTTGCCTGTTACGTCCAGGATGGAGGGGCAGGGGCATTTGCATCTACTAGTAGAGGCCAGGGATGCTGCTCACGACCTTAGGAGGCTGAGTACAGTTGAGATTATTCAACCCGCCCCCCAAAATGTCAATCTTATCATGCCATGGAAACCTTTTCTAACTGGATTACAGACTAGAATGACGCTATCTTTCAAATTTTTGAACTATCCTAGTTCAGAGGCTACACCATACCTAAAGACCTCTTCTAGTACACTGAGCAAGGGATACAGCACAGGTGTCAAGAGGGAAAGCTCTGGAGAAAGATGAGATGATTGGAGAAATAAAAATGTATGCATTTTATATCCAGCTGTCCAATTCATATCAACTAAGCACAGTGATTCCCAAGAAGGGAACTGGTCCCTATTGAAGTGATTGCTGTGGAAACAACTCAGTTGAGCAGAATAGAAGGACCCTTGTCCTTAGGCTCAGCGACACCGCCCAGGAGGCAAGCCCAGGCCTAGAGACAAATGGTTCCCAGGATGACTTCCCTTCTCAAGCAAATCAGCGGTGTTTCTGAGCTTGCAGAGGAGGACCGGCCGATTATCCATGTGGGTTTTCGAAAAGGCAGAGCTTCTCAGAAATGCCTGATTTTGATGATTCCCAACAGAGCCCTTAGTGCACTAGTCAGTTTAACAGAATATGATATATTCACACAATTTGGCTCTGAAACGGACACACTTTTCTCTGATGTGTTTGCCGTGGTGTGTTCGGTGGGGGCGCTTCACTCACGGAGAGGTCATCACCCCTCCCCTCCCCGGGAGCACAGAAAAAAAGAATCGACACTCAGCTTGGAAAACACAGATGACACCTCTCATTTCTCTAAATAAGGTTGGACTGGACATTGACACTTTGTCTCCCACACCCACAAGCATCGAATTCCTGGTCAAAATATCCATTTTCCACAGCTAGAGATGTCGCTCATTGGTAAAGCACCCGCCTAGTAGGTGCAAGGCCCCGAGGTACATCCCCAGCACCACACACACACAAATTCATTTTCCAGACTTCAAGTATCTCTGTAGTAGCTACTCTTAAAAAAAAAAAAAAAAAAAAAAAAAAAAAAAAAAAAAAAAAGCAGAGGCACAAATCCTAGACACTGATCCTTCTCCCTTAACAAATCGACAAGGAAAGCTGTGAGGCTTTGGGCTGGGGATGTGGCTCAAGTGGTAGCGCGCTCGCCTGGCATGCGTGTGGCCCGGGTTCGATCCTCAGCACCACATACAAAGATGTTGTATCCGCCGATAACTAAAAAATAAATATTAAAAATTCTCTCTCTCTCTCCTCTCTCACTCTCTCAAAAAAAAAAAAAAAAAAAAAAAAAGCTGTGAGGCTTTAATAATGACTAAGATAGATGTGGACACAGGAAATCCAGCAGTTTTAGACTTGATTTATATTAATAGCTTCTATTCCATTTTCTCCAAACCTTTCAGGAAATAAGCAAGCCTGAAGTTCAAGGGCCATGCCCCTGTGCCTGGGTGCCAAGCATTGAATTACTATTGGAAAAGGCCTCTCTTTTCAGATTGAACTTAATGAGAGTCATTAAGATATGAAAAATAATTTAGAAAACAAATTAAGGGTTGGGGATGTAGGGAAATGGTAGAGTCTTGGCTGGCATGTGTAAGGCCCTGGGATTGATTCCTACTACTTAAAGAGGAAAAAAAAAATAATATAAAATGCACAGCAGCCCAAAGAAGGCTAATGATTTAGTGACTTTAACTGTACAGTCTCTGCTTTGGCGATTCAGGATAATGGGAGAGTTGGTGTTTAGACAATGCCATTGAAGGCCACCCTGGGACTAAGATCTGAATTCTGGAGTCACTTTGTACCTATGGACAAGTTGATTTTAAAATTGAAACCAAAAAAATGCAAAGAAATTACAATAACCAAAACAACTTAAAAAAAAAAAAAAAGAATGAATTGAAGGCTCACAGTGCTCCCTTTTAACTTGTGTCGTACGGCTGCAGTAGCCCGGCGTCTTGGTGAAGGAGAGACACACATCAACCACCAGACACAGACACAGCACTTCAGCAGAGGAAGGATCATCTTGTCAACAAGAGGCAACTGAAGAATTATAAAACTATGCACAGACAAACAAGAGGAACCTCAACATAAACCTCACCCCGGCTAAGAAAAACAGCCTCAAAACTGATGATCCAACTAATGTAAAAAATAAAACTATTGTTTTTTTAGAAAAACAGAGAAAGACTTTATGACTTTGTGTTAAGCAAAGAATCCTTGAAGATAACATCAAAAGCACAACAGTAAAATAGAAAAAATAGATCGGGGTTGATAAAATTAAAAATATTTTCTCATAAGGACATGGTTAAATGAACAAAAAGACAGTCTATGGATTAGGAGAGAATATTTGCATATTACAAATATAACAAAGGACTTTTATTCAGAATATTTTTTAAAAAATTTCTAAACTTCAGAGTAAGAAAACAGTCCAATGAAAATGGGGAAATCTTTGAGTAGGCACTTACCTAATGAGTAGATGAACACACGCAAAGATGCTTAATGTCCCTAGCCGTAAGGTAAATGCTAGACAAAACCATAATGAGATAGCGCGACACGTCCATTAGGACGGCAAACACTTTAAACGGACGGATGGATAACAGATGATGACCCTAAATGCTGGAGGGGGTGCAGAGCAACTGCAAATCTTCAACCCTGCTGGGAACTCAAACCAGCTTGAGGGCTCTCTGGGGAAGTTTGCAGATTGCTATAAAATCAAACATAAACTTACCCTGTGACTAGAATATCACTCCGAGGGATTTATTTTAAAAAAATGAAGAATGATATTCACTGAAAAGCTTGGGCAAGAATGTTTTAACACTTCTATTCATAGTGGCCTCCCCCCAAAAGAACTCCCAATGTCTCCTAATCCTCAAATTAATGAAGGAATGGACAGACTGTGGTACGTCCCAAGTTAGAATAGCATTCTGCACCTAAAAGAAATCCACTACTGCTGTATTCAGCAACATAGTTGAATCCCAAAGACACACCCGAGGAAAGAGACCCAGCCCCAGAGATTCCATAGGGTTTCACTGATATGGCATGCCGGAAAAGGAACAAGACAGAACCGAAGGCAGACGAGAGGTCACCAGGCACTGGGGCAGCACTGGGTCTAAAAAGGGCAACGTCAGGGAGTGGGGGATGGTGGGACCGTTCAGTACCCTGACTCTGGTGGTGGCACAAGTCTACCTATGTGCTGAGGCTAACAGGACTGTATGCACAAAGAAGGTGCTTTTAGTTCAGTGTAAATAATATACATATATTTAATCTGCAAAACAAATTGCTTTGCTGGATTGTCTTTCTGATTTAGGAGGGGAATAACCGAGTGAAGTTTTCCAGGAAAAAAAATAACTTACTTAGGCAATACCCCATACGGCTGGCATTCAATATCCATTTATCACCAAGCTCTTATTACAATCATGAGAAAATGTAGAAGAAAAGTCTAAGCTGGATGTTAAACGGCATTAGAGGGGACTGGGGATATAGCTCAGTTGGTAGAGTGCTTGCCTCTCATGCACAAGGCCTTGGGTTCAATCCCCAGCACCACAATAAATAAATAATAAAATGCATTGGAATCTGCTGCCCCACCCCGAGTTGGTGTGTCAAGAGGCTAGTGTGCTGTGTTGGCCCCAGGGGATCCTACTGGCCGTGGGGCCTTGGGAGCCCTTGGATCACGATGGTGGAGACGGCAAGATATGATGAGTGTTCCTGAGAAGAGACTTGAAACAGATGGTCTCTCTCCACCATGTAAGGACACAGCAGGGGGTGGCTGTCTCCGAGCCAGAAAGAGAGCCCTCACCAGAACCCTGACCTTGGACTCACAGGCCCCAGAACTGTGAAAACAAAACCAAACCAAACTCTGTTGTTTAAGCCACCTCGTCTATGGCATTTTGGTGTAGCAGTCCAACCTGGCTCTTCTAGAATTCTGATCTGTTCTGCTACAAGAGGGAGGATTCAGAAGCAGAGCCTTGACTGATGACAGCACCCCAGCTGAATGGAGTGAAGCTACCTTAGGTGACACTTATGTGATGTTCAACAGTGCACTCAAGGCCACCTTGGAGGTTCACCTAGAGGCCAGACCTGGGAGCCAACCTTGGATTTGCCCTCTCCCAGGAAACACCTGTCAAACATGATACAAACCACACTTTTACAGCCACACTGATACTGAGCCCCACAAGAGGAGAGAGAGGGCTGACTGTCCAGTCCATCAGACCTTGCAATGAGCCTGGAAACCCCAGAACACCTCGGGGAACTCTAGCCCACATACTTTCCTTTAATAGCCAAGTGAAGTCGATATTCTGTCTACCACTCGACAACCTTTTGACTTTTCATCCATCTCACCTTCGATTGGCCTCCAAATGAGAAATGCCCTCTCCCAGATCAGGTAACAGGCTGAACTCCTGACACATGAAGAACACTGGCTCCTTTCTCAGAGTTGGAATAAGTGAAAGTGAAGGGAAAACTAGAAGCACTTAAGAGGTGTGTGCACGGACCCTCAGAGGATGGCTTGGTGGAGTTCGTGGAAGACAGGAAGTAGAGAGCGGACTGATGGGTCATAATGGAGAGGTCTCCCAGGGCACAGGAAGGAGCTGGATGGAAAGGGGAGGGTCTTTTTTTTTTTAACTGCAGAAGTTCCAGTGCTTTGCTAAACTTTCCTGAAGGCTGTGATTCTCCCCAAAGGGAGGTTCTAAGCAGAAGAGCTAGAGCGGAAGAATGGAGTCAACAGCCTCTCTACAAAACCACCTCCAGAGAGCACGTGTGTCCAGGTAACTCCTAAATGAGGTTATCCTCAGAGGCCCCTGTCAGGGGAGAACAAGGACACTGGAGGTCTGGAACCCCAAGGTGAAGCCCACTCTTTCTTCATATTCAGGGATGCACCAAATCACCTGCTGGTTCTTGCCTGCTCATGGCAGAGTTTACAAATTTCTATTCTTTGGCTTAAATGTGAATCGCCAAAGAAAAAATCATTTCAAGAGCCATTGTGATATAAAGGGGAAAGTCAAATAAACAAAATGACCCAGGAAAACAACTCAAGGAACAGAAAACAACAACAAATAAAAGGCAAAATATCAAGTGGGAGGGAGGGAGCTGCAAATTCAAGAAATGAAAGAGGAATACATAAATTGGCAAGAAGAGATCATATAACATTGACTGTCAATACAGCAGGTACGACTCGCAATTTATAGGAATTTTCAAAGCCAAAGGACACAAAATATTAAGGAATGATTCTTATAAATTACTAAGCTGATGGATAGGAGAGCTCGAATAGGAAGAAGCAATGGGGAATTCAGGAGGGCTTTGTAGTAGAGAAGACTGTAGAAGAGAAGGTGATTCCTCTTCTCCTGGGGCACACCAGGACACTGTGGGCACTTGTTGTTATTCCCCAGGCACTTTGGCACCTCTGCCATCTCCAGCTCCAGTTCCGCCTCATCTCTATATCTTGTCAACTCTCCATCTCCAATTTTTCTCCATGTCTATCATCTCCATCTCCATCTCTATATTCCTTTACTGCCTGAGTTCAGATGGCTTATTCAGATACCGAAAGCTGTAGAGACGGTGGAGGCGCCTGAAGGAGAGAACTGAGGTTCATGGATGGTCGATGTGTGAAGAGCCCTGGTCACCCACTGCTAAGCCAATACTGTGAAATGAGCAAGAGATAAGCTTTGTTGTAGGAAGCTGAGATTTGGGGACTTTTTATCATCAGCTCAAATACTCTGACTAAAATAGAAGTTGGTACCTTGCCTTGAGCTACAAATACAATAAAAATCTAAAATATGTGGCCTTGGTATTGCAATAGGGTTGGGTGGTCATCCAACCATTCTGCTGGGTCAATTCCAGGAAGTTCATGGTATGCGATGGGACACATCCAACTAGACTTCAGTGTGTACACTTGTGTAGCAGGGACATACGTTAAAGATGAAAAACAGAATGTAAAATGGGATGTTGGTCCAGTCGAGTGCATGTGTCCACACAGCGAAAGACAGAATGCAACACAGATGAGCCTGAAGGACATTGTGACAGGTGAAATAAGCCAGGCACAGAAAGCTAAGTATCCCAGGTTCTCATTCATATATTAAACCTTAAAAAAAAAAAAAAAAAGTGTTCTCATGGAAATAGAGAGGAGAATTGTGAATTGTGGTTACCAGAGCTGGGAAGGGCTGGTGGTGGGAGGGAGGACAGGGAGACATTGATTAATGAGTAAAAACTTTTAGATGGAGGATTGAGTTCTAATACCCAGAGCACAGTAGGGTGATTATAGTCACCATATATTTCAAAATAGCTAGAAGAATTTTGAATGTCCTCAACCCAAATGATCCATTTTTAAGATCATGAATATGTTAATTGCTATGATTCCATGGAAAATTCATGCACAGTACCCCATAAATATGTCCAATTTTCATGTCAAAAAGTGTCAGTTTTTAAAGGTTAAATATTAACAACAAAAGCATGTGTTCCTCCAGAACACAAGCAAAAGCAAGCAAGCAAGCAAGAAAGAGATCCTATGGAGAAATTGTAGAAACAAGAATAGTCTATAAAAATCATGGCCTTGAAGGGTCAGTGAAGCTTAGCTTTTTGAACCAAATAGCAGGAAGACAAAGAAAAAGGAAATGACCCCAAAGCCCACTGGTGGAAGGTGAGTAAATGAATCGGTGCACTCATCGGTGGGACGGGACCCTGGGGCTCTACAAGGATTCCTGCAAGGGCGGGCAGCAGAGGTCCAGGCCGCTGGTGTCAGGGTAAGTGCACTGTGAGCTGCACGTGAGTTAAGGTGTTTAGTAACCATACTGCATGAAGAAAACTCCAGATGAAACCACCTTCGTGCATTTTATCAACGCAACAAGAAATCGGCATGAAGCGCTTTGAGGTGTTTACATTCTCAGCTTGCCTCTACACCCACTTGCATTTCACTTTACAGCCCATCTAAGTTCAGACCCTAATGTTTCAACAAACTTCTCAATCAGTTTGACACATACAAAGCAGATTCACGTATTTGCTTCAAATATACCTAAAAATTTTCCAAGAAATATGCTAATTATGGCTTTCTATCAGGGCATCACGAGGGCTGACTGGCCACAGGCATTGGACATCCCAGTTCTTGTTTTGGGTGGTGCCGAGGGTGCAGCCTAGGATCTTGGGAAAACCAAACGCAGGCTCCACCTCTGAGCCACGCCCCAGCCCCTATGTCACGGTCTACAGCTTGACCCCGGTGGTTGACTGAATGAGTGTGTTCACCTTGCACACGCCCACCCTGTGCACCGGATTCTTCGATTACAAAAAGAACCCATCGCTTTGGTTCTTGGCTTATTCCCGAGAGCATGCACGTGGGGCCGGGACCTCGAGTTCTCATGTGTGGCACTATTTGCTCTCATGAACATCTGTATTTTGACATTCTCTTCATTATCTACAAAAAATTCAAGCCTTCAAATGTCGAGTTTTTGCTGTGTTCGGTGATCAGATGAATGCCATCCATTAGTGGAGGTTTACCCCAGGGGTGGCATTGCCAAGTTAACTCACCCAAGGAAGCAGGCCAGGATGGGAGAACTCCTAACGGACAGTTCAGTGGTTTTATGATGACAGATGTTTCGTCTTCTGTGTAAAAGGCTTTTGAGAACATAACAGCTGCTCTTGTTTTTAGGGCTTTTCTCAAGAACAGTTAATTCTCTCAACTCTATAAAGTCTAGCAATATGCCCCACTTTCCTCATGGATAAACTGAGGCAGAGAGAGGTCAAGGAATTGTCCAGCATCCTGAAGGAGCCTGCAGGATGCAGCCCAGGCACTGGCTTGAGCTGCTGCTATGGTGAAGGGAGGCCCCAGGCACACCTGCTGAACCCCTTCCTGGGCACCGTGATATTGTTCGAATGTGTGTCCTGAAATATTCATGGGCCCATCAACATCTTATCCACTTTCTGTAAATATTTAAGTGCAATGGACACAGGAGTAAAGTAAATAGGAACACAGTAATTCTGTTTCCCTGCCATGCTCTGCAATCAGTCAGTTCCAGAGAGACCTCACGGAAATTCAAACAACTCCTGTGCCTCAGCCCTGCCTGAGCACCCGGCCTCTGCTTTCTCTCCACCTGGCTCTCCTCTAGCGGTCAGGCTAGGCTGGGGTGGTCACCTCACTGAGCACGGCAGGTGCAAGACCTGGCCACACTCAGCCTCCTGCCCGTCCACCTCTCTCCATCGAGGCTGGCTGTGACCTGGCCTGGAGTCCAGGTCACTCTACTTCTTCCTTCTGTTGAAGAAGATGGTTGACCTGTTTGTGGCTGAACAAAGATTGCCTCACTCTGTTTTCAAACTAATTCCTAGAGAAGAGCCTAAAGCCTTTCTCCTGTCTGCTTTCACAGGGTGGGCAAAGCCAGGATTTCTGGACCCACCCTGTGACGGTCAGAACCAGTTCAGTCAAAGTGATAATAATCAGTGACAAATAAGAAATAAGAATAACCCCCCACCACCACCACCACACACACACACGCTCAAAAAACCAGTAGGACTCAGAAACCACTTATTCAATTACTATAATGTACATTCTCCAAATAATTTTCCTCTGGTTCCTTCAGGACAGAGAGGAGTTCCCCAGTGTGGGGATGAGACCTAAGCATAGGTTCTGGTGGGCCTGTTGGAGCCCATCCGCCGGCGCTGCCTGCTTTACTGGATGTGTGTGAACAGTCTCTGGCCCTCGGATTTGAGACTAAGATTACTTTTCAAAAATAAACTCAAAGACGGATGATAGATTCTGCCCAGTTCACATCCACCTTGCCACCCTGCTCTGGTCCCATCTGTCGTGCATTCACACTGTCCCTGAAGACTGGTGCTGGGACTGATGAGCCATGATGGGCAAAGTCCAAGTTGACGTGGGCCCTCCCAGACACCCCGACTGAACAGTGTCAGGGCAACATCGGTGACAGCAGCTGGGGGCTGGCTGTTGACTGCACCAGGGACGAATGAGTAGCTGCTGGCTGACTCCACAGAAGGAAATCCATCTCTTTCAAGCACATTTTCAAACAAATCCTGGATTACATGGATGCTTGAGAACTAGAAGTGAAAATACTTTTTTATTCTTGGGGGGAAATAAAATCGTCAAACTTCTAATGCAATAAAATTAGCTTGCCACATCCATCCAAAAATCATCGACTTGCCTCAGCAAGAGCACAATCTATAAGTTCCTGTCTGATGCCAGATTCTACGTTTTAATTAATGTCCTAACTATCTCCACTCTAAATTTGGGAATAATGTTTTAAAAGCCCTCCATGTTACACAAAATGGAAACTTCAGACGTGCATATGTGATTCAATAGATGGCTGTTTCTATTGTGGGTGAGAAACATTTTATTCCTTTTATCATTGGTATTTTGAACTGGGTCTTGGGGGAACAGATTTTAAGATACGTGGTGTTTGTTTCCAAAGCTTCTCTCCATGGGTCCTATAGACCTCACTTCCTTACATCTCAAACTGTCCATGACTGCAATCATGTTATTTTCTGATCTGTTCCCACTTATTAGAGGGAGGTGTGCTGTGTGGGTGTGAGAGGTAAGAGGTCTAAGCATGATGGGCAGCGTGGGAGGTACTGGAGATGGAGGAGGAAGCACTTTGTACACCCAGCACTCTGCTAACCACGCGGTTCTTAACCCACCCCATAGGAATCTGGGGGCTGCTCTAGAAAGTATCAATGCACTAAGGCCAGAGGCTTAGGCCAAGTTTCTGATTGAATTGCTCGGCACTGTGGCCTGGGCTTTGGAAATTTAACATGGCCTCCTCCACCCTCTGGTGATTCCAGTGTCTAGCCAGGCAGAGAGGTCCTGCCCCTGCACCACCAGCAGGGACCACAGTCGATTTTCCCAGTGTCCTGGAGAAGCAGTCAGAACAATTCACATTCTCTCTTTTTCAACAGTGGGAAGTGAGTATGGAAACTTCAGAGCTGGGCTCAAATCTTAGGACTCAAGGTCACCGTCTCCCCGTGGGTCTCACATGCCCTCTGGCCGGGTGCTGATGGGGAGGAAAGCACCTCTCAAGTGTTGATCCCGGCTCTAGCGTGCTGTGTGGAGTGAGCTGTGTTTCACTGATGGACTTGGTTTTGTAGTTTTCTTCACATTTGAAACCAGTGACACTAAGTCCCTAAAAGGTGGGGACAATGCAAAAGAAAGGAGGAACCTCAGAGAACCCCTGGTGAGGTTAAAGCACACCCCTCCCTCAGCCCAGCACAAAGCACTTAGCAAAATGGCACCAGCAGGAACTAACCCAGAGCAAACGCGTGGACACTCCAGAGCGCTGCGGCCCTTAGCGTTTTGCTGATGGTGACAGCAGCTTCTAGTTACATAATTTTATAGCTACAAAAACGGTTGTCTAATAACGTGTCACACCAGATGCCATGTCACTTCCACTCAGAGGTTAACAACAGTGACACCAGTCCATCTGTGGTTCTAAATCACTGTCTTCACCTTACAGTGCTGTCTTTCTGGAAGGAAGGTGACATCTCTGACCCCCTATGGGGAGGGCATGTC
Organism: Callospermophilus lateralis; assembly: GCF_048772815.1. Lineage (NCBI taxonomy): Eukaryota > Metazoa > Chordata > Mammalia > Rodentia > Sciuridae > Callospermophilus > Callospermophilus lateralis. The sequence continues at coordinate 107,855,047 of NC_135316.1, read as the reverse complement.
GGGAGCTTCTTCACTGTGTAGATGTGGGATCAACCCGTGGAACAGCCTTCCCTCCTCTACCCTCTGCTGGTTTTCAGTCTTGTACTTTGACTTTAAATCGAAACTCTTAATTTTATATTGTGAACCTACGAGGACTGATGAGTGGGTGATTTGTTAGTACTCTGTCACATGCGAGCCTTCGTCCTCACATTTAGAAAAATTTGAAAACAGCACGTGTTCCAAAGACTGTATGCAGTAAGGACTGCATGAGGTCGTTCAGGTGCACGCGCTCGGCAGGACAACCGCGGCCCAGGTCAACTCAGCCAGGCCCAGCGAGAAGGCCGTGGCTTGTGTCTGTCGAGTGCGTCACAGCAAACGCAGTTTATAAATCTCCCTGAGACTCTGCCGTGTTCCCCTGACTGTGCAGCAATCCCTCATCGTTCTGTGATTAGCTATGTGCCCAGGACTGTCCCGTTGGTCCTTCTAGTGGTACTCCATCCACTCACGTCATTTGCATGCTTCATTATATTGTGTCACTGTACTGGGGGGCTTTTAGAGGTACACCCTGCCCCATGAAAGGGACAATGCTCTGGAATATGCGAATTTTAAAAGGACCCTCTGCTATGGTAGGAATCAACAACTGCACAGATGACGTCCATCAGAAGTCTGCGCCCAAACAGCTGCGGTTTGATGAACTACAACCAGTTGTCCCAGATACTATTTCTAGCACCACACACTCTAAATAAGGAGGCAGTGATCCAAGTACAGCTAAAAGATCATGTGGAGATTCTCACAATATAACGGAGCTGCTTCTCGTTCTGTTTTCGTTTTCTGCAAATAACTAAGCCCTGATGGAGTTGACAAATGCACCTTCATGGTAGGATGGATGAATAATGATGGAGATAAATTGTCCTGAATGCAACTTCAGTGGTCTCATCGAATTCTGTAAGAATCCTGATTTCAGGATCACGACCATTTCTGGTAAAAGAGGAAAACAGATGATTATAAAATTGTTATTTCTTAACAAGAAAATATCTACTGAGTACTTGCCAGTGTCTAACCTTCTTATGAATTGTGCAAAACTGCACAAAGAATATCTTTTCCCTGTGCTCAAAACCCACAGCCTACTCTTTTCAATCTAAAATATCAATTTCATGATATAAGCATGTTATTCTTAGATATTGGAGTGGCTTCTTTCTAAAGGCTTGACAAGAGACCACATGAGCCAGAATTCCTCACACAGTTGCAGACGTCTCCTGCAGGCAGTGGGCCACACCTTGGCGACAGCAGGTAACTGCTCCTTTTCCACTGAAGTTCTCACTTATAGATACCTCCTTTTTTTCTACCAATACGCATATTTCTTATTCTGCATAGATTAAATCATATGTATCTCTGATGTTTTTATAAACTTTTGGGCATACTCCCTATTTTCAAAATTTGAAGTGAAGAAGCATATATTCTGCTTCTACTTCAATTTTATAAGCTATCAAGAATGCCTAGATGGAATGTTTACTTAGAAAATTAAGGGCCAAAACAGAATTTAAAACTGAAGAAAAATACAGATTTTAAAAATTATCTTTTATATTACAAATACTACATATAATTTCTCAGAGTTTACATTGGTGATTTGTAAATTATAGTATGCTGCCTCATATAATTATTTAAATTTTAATTTATTTCTTCATTCAAACATTAAACAGTTGTCATTCTAGTGATACCTAGTTAATGCTCTTACTGCTACATTCACCATTACTTTTCAATATATCTATTAACAATTTGAACTTTCTTAATTGTTTATACATAAACCACCATCTTCACAAATTATTGCACTTGATTTGGGCAATAATAAATATCTGACTATATTCAACAAAGAAATGCCCATGTATAAAAACATAAGAAATGCTCATGTCAAATTCGACCCACAGTAGTTTCTTTAAGGTAAACACTGACAATGTCTTAAGATACTAACAATATTCTGAGATATGCAATTATTTTAAAATCTTAAAATTATAGATGTTAACAATATTTTTAAATGGAATGCTAGTCTGATAAGTAACTGTAAAAGTCAACTCCAAGTTCTCACAATCATTGATACAGAAAATTTCATGTACACCAGATATAAATAATGGTGCAGATGTGGGAGCAATATTTTTGTTGAATAGGTAAGTATGTATGTATACACATATACACATGAAATATATGATTTCACACATTTTAATATATAAGTATATTAATTTCATATTGCAATAGGCTCAAGTGTATGTATTTACTTCTGTGACAATATTGTGCCAGCACAAGGGCTGTGACTGAACATCTTGTTCTCCCTGCCTCGCCCCTTCCCCTCTCTAAGCAGGGCAGGCATGGCTTCCACAGCGGCATGCAGTCCCCTCCAGTGCTGAGCTTCCCCAGCCAGGTGGCCCACTGTGTCTGAGAGAGCTGCTCCCAAGGTGGAGCCTGGTTTTCTCTGACACCCAGAGACTCCTGCTGACCTACGCTGTACCCTCTGACTGGCCACGCCTCTGCTCCAATCCCTGCCTTTGTCTCTTCTTATAAAGACTTTTGCAAAATCTAACTAATTCTCTTGAAGGTGCCATTCGGTTTGGTAGCTTGAAATAATGCCAGTTTGTTGGTGAGTTCCATATTTACCATGTTTATGTCCTCAGCTCAGACTGTCCCCCAGACTTCAGAAGCAGATGCTCAGGGTCCACTGGTCCTCCATGTGTAACTATGCCAGCATCAATAGCTTATGTCCAAAAGGAAGGGGCCGTGTGTGTCCCCCGCGGTCCCATGATGTCCAATCTCAGGTGACTGTGACTCTGGCCTACAACCATTCTAGGTGTCTCTTCCTCTGTGCCCCTCATCTCCAGGCTTCGTTAGAGACCTGTGCCGTCTCTTGTCACTGTCCTCAGGGCAACTACCCTGCACCCTGCCCCAGTGCATCTCTAACTCCTTCCCCCACTGCTGCCTCGGTTTCTCGGTGTTTCTATTTATTTCTCTGCGTGTTCTCACGTCACAGTCAGATCTCATTACTCCTCAACGAGAGATCCCATCTGAGAGCAAAGGCCAGGTTTCCTATCTGACTTCATCCTGAGGTTGTCACCTCCTGCCTGCCCTCTCCAGGCGTGTGGAGAGCCTCACCCTGACACTGTCCCTCTGCACACTGACAGGCACCCTGCACCCCAACACCTAGCCACTTGCTGATCCCCCGGCCTCCTCCTGCAGCCAAGGACCATGTCCCTCACTTCCTCCAATTTTCATTCAAAAGTCATGGCCTCCCTGAACCTCCCTCTCCTAAACCTCCCACTCACTCCTAACGCCCGCTCTGACGTTCCGTACACACGAGCCCTCATCTGCCCACATCTTCTGCTGAGCATCACTGTTTCACAGACTCCGTGTTTCATCTATCCAAGTTCTTTATTGTCTGCTCTCTACTGGGACATCAACGCCTTTGGCAGATGTTCCTGTCAGTTTCACCTCCTGTTTCATCTCTCCAAACCAGAACAGGGCCTGGCACCTACGAGGCTGTCAATTAAAATTTGGTTCACAATTGCACAGAGTCCTTTAGGATGAGTCTTAAAGATGTGGGACCTAGACAGCAGGACTTGGGTGCAGTCCTCAAACAGCTGGTCGAGAGAGTAAACTCAGCTAAAGAAATAAATAGTTTACCCTTGCATTGGAGTCAACTTGGGTGGTCAGTTAACTCCTAGCCAACAACTACAGACGCTATGTCCCTCCTCCTGCCTGAATCAACCTGCTTCTGTATAAAAAGCAACTGGAGCAAAAGGTTGCATGGTCTTGTCTCATGGAGTTGAGGACAGCTGGGTCATCGTCCCTCCTGGGTGAATTGTCCCTTCTACATGACCCTCTGTTTTCATCTGCAGCAAAAAACAATCAAAACAAAGAACATGATAGGAACGTGTGGGGATGGAAAAGACTGCAAAGCCGCTTTCTGGTCGCTGACCACTCACAAGGCAGAGCTGGATTAAAATTTAACAAATGTCTGCCTGCGTCCAGGGTCTGTTCTGCAGAGACGGGTCTAGCAACACTGCAGAGATTGTTCCTGGGGAGGGGCCGTGGTGCTTCCATCTTGAGCACTGTCAGGCTAACATCTCGCACTCACTCAGACATGAGGGTTGATGGAGTGAGACGTGAAGCTTTCAGAAAAGCTCTTGCATCCCAATTTTCTATTGAATATTTTAAATAAAAGCTGATGTGTCACCCAAGTGAACCATTAGATGAAAGCAAGGGACCAGGCCAGTGTGTCTGTCGGGCTTGCTTGTGAGTCTTCCCCCACCGTGGGCTGCTCCCTGCCCCGAGGAACCCCGAGGAACCCCGAGGAAGAGGACGCTGAGCCCATCTCCCTAGCTGCTCTCAGGCTCTTGTGGGTGGTTGTTCAATCACTGGGTCCCAGTGACAGGACCTTTTACCACCCTGTTTCCTATATACCGAATTTCAAACTGTGCCAGCGGCCTCCCACGTCCTCTTCTCTGACACCATGTAGTCTTGGACATTTGTGTCATCACTTTGGACAAAAGTGCCTTCCTCAGCTGGGAGACCTCTGAGAGTCTCTGGAGAGAGTGTAAATAAGTTCTGGCTCCATTTTGACTTTAAATAGCACAGCTCTGGGGGGATTATTGAAGAAAGAGGTAAACTTGACAAAGTCTTTGAGATGTATTTTCAGCCTAAGAAATCCCAGCAGCAGGATGACCCTCCTTTTCCTGTGGCAGCCAGGGGATTCCGGACTCCTTGAAGCACTGCAGAGGAGACTTGGGCTCTTCAGAAAAAGAGAGCTATCCCCAGGGGCAAGAGGAGGAGCTGGGGGTGGGCGATGCTCCAACTCCTGGCAGAGCCTGCTGCACCTAAAGAGAGAGTGGCAGGACTTCCCTCCAGACCAATCACCATGCCCCTGGTCCCTCCAGGGACACCATCCCAGCACTGCACCCTCTGCGAGTCTCTTGCCAACAGCTGAGAGAGCTGCCAGCACCTCTGCCTTGCCACCCAAGGTCGCGCCTCATCTTCACGCCAGCCCAGATGATCCACGTCCCCTGTGGCTGGGTTGACATCAGGCCAAGAGGATTAAGCAGTTATCATCAACACTACTCAGTAAGAATGGCAACATGAACCACTAAGAGTTCCCAAACTTGTTTTATCAGAATGGTTTATTTGACGACACATTTCCCATTTTTTCTCGCAGTGTTTTCATTCTAACTCTCCACGTGCTCCTCCTGCTCTTCCCCCCCAGGTGCGTCCTTCCTTCTTCACGGCACCCATCCATGGAGGCTAGTTAAAACTCAGATTGTCACAGGACTCGTTAAAGAAACAGATGCCAACTTGCTGAGGTCCAAGAGTGTTCCGAGAAGATCTCGCAACTCAAGAGTTCTTTTTCCCCTTTGTTTACTGTAATATAAAATCCCACTGTTAGATCCATGTTCTTTGGGTCAGTTGCCGTCTTCACCCAAGCATGTTGAAGGGCAACGTATAAGCTTCTAGGGATCTAAAAGCTCTACAGATCTGAGAGGTGAGTATGATGCAACCATCGTTAACTTCATAGTTGTTCTCTCTCTGTTTTTATCTATTTTTGTGTAATGTGTAGAACACACCAATTTAGAAGGGAATAAACTGAGGTTTAGAGAATTGAAGTGACTTGTCTTAAATAAGCACCTAATGACAATCAGATTCTAAATCTGGTCAGTAAGGGGCCAGGGAGAGACACCAAAGGCCAGCATCAATGTCCTCTGGTTCAGGACTCCTATCAAAATGCCTGGGTGACTCCTCCAATCCATCAAGACGACAGACCCAAGGCCTGGGTGTTAAAGGCTCATGCTTCCCACAGGGCTCCCTTCCAGCCAGCTGCCTGGGCCTGGTGAGCAGGAAGTCAAAGTACAAACTCTTCTCTGCCCCGCTCTGTGACTCCGGGAAAATCACTTCATCTTCCTGAATGCTCAGAGTCCTGATTCATAAAATAATTCTGAGAATAAACGACTTGGGAACGAAGCATAAAATAAGAATAAACATTCCTTTTAGAGCATTTGAAAAATCCAAAGTGAGAATAACACATTCACTCATAACAGTAGAGATGGTACCAAGAGAAAGCCTCAGGAGAGGCCCTGCCTCCTGGACCTCCCGTCTCCACAGAGCTTGCAGAAGAGAGGAGGGGGCCCCCTAAAACAGGAACACGGACGGGTACTGGTGCCAGGCCTTCGGATTTGCGTGTACTCTGGATTTTGCAGAGACATTTTGCAGGACACCGTCTGAATCGACTTTAAACCTAATCTGCTCTCTGACTTTACACCGGCCGTCCTGACCAAACAGTCCCCGCCTGGTGTGGCAGCTGCGCCCGCCTGCCATCTGACAGCAGCTGCACTAGAGCTGGGACGGAGCACCCACCACAGCTGCGCCCTGCTGCAGACCAGGGCAGGGCTTGGACTCGCCTCCCTCAGGCCCCGAGCGCTCTGGCTGGGCTTTGAACAGGCCATCTTCAGGGTCCCTGGGTGTGTCCCTTATTGGAGAGCACCCTCCAGGTTAGGTTAAGAGGAGTCCTGAAAAGAGAACTGGCTCTGGAAACCAGAAGGGCGCGTTGAAAGTAGGAGAAACCCAGGTGTGGAGGGAAAGGGCCATGGCAGCCCGACCTTGGAGCAGGAGGGAGGGGGGGGGGGGAGGGAGGGAGGGAGGGAGGGAGGGAGGGGGAGGGAGGGGGAGGGGGAGGAGGGGATCTGGGGAGCAGCACAGGACATCCACAGGGACTCAATGAGGCTGGGCACCTGAGGGGAGCTGGCAAGTTTGAGGGAGGGGTGTCGGCCCTCAGTGACTGAGGGCGGTGCCGGTTCTGGAACTCTGACTTCCCCCAGGTCTGCCCAAGCTCTGGCCCTGTCCCCTGCCACTTTCAGTCCCTCCCCTGCAGTAAGTCTCGGCATTTCTGCCCGCCTCCACTGGCACAGATATGGTTACTTTTCTTCTACTTAATACAAAAAGGGAGTCCCCACTTTTCCTCCAGGCTTGACTTCTGCTGCGCTGTGTGTGACCTGCTGGGCAGCCCCCCTGCGTCCCTCCTACCCGGGTCTCTGAGAAATGCCGAGACCCTCTCTTACCTATGGAAAGGCTGCCGCCGGCCAGCCCTGTTCAAGAGGCTCCTTCCCACAGAACTAAAAGGCCATTTTTATCTAATATTTTATCTCCTGGGTACTGGGGCCTGCTTCTGGATTCTACTCAGTTAAAACTGTTTGCTTTACTATGTGGTTAAACTAATCTATTTATCTGTCTTTGTGCCAGCACCATACTGAGCCGACCCCAGTGGCTGGATAGTGTTGACTGACATCTGTCAATTGGTTTTAAGAGTGCTTGGCTATTCCCAAAGGTTGGCATCTCATATAGACTTTGAAACCATTTAATTCAATTCCAAATTGGATACATTTTCTTGGCATTTTAATTATAATCTCACTAAATTTACATATTTATATTGAAAGAATCAACTATTGAGGAACAAATAATGTTTTCCAATGTAATTGGCTTTTTTTAAAAATGCCAAGTACATTCAGATTTCCTTGTTAAAGGCCTTATCCATTCTTCTCCAATAAGGACGTGACAAATCATAGTAGCCATTCTGAACACCTCAAAGCAATTTTGCCTAGAAAGGGAGATAAGTATCAAACAGAAATAGTGGTGGGGGGCTTCTGTGCAGCCGAGGTAATGGCAGTCACTAAATCTGAATCACGTAACGGTCTTTTAAAACACAGTATAGCTCGACATCAACAACAAACAAATAAAACCTTACAACACTGCCTTAGCAAAACGAAATAATGGAAAACACAGCAAATCGAACCAAACTAATGACCATTGAGACCTATCATATCAGCCAGATCAATATTATCAATTTATCTCACAAAACAAGATAAACAAGGGCCAGCCACAAGCCACACACAAGAGGGACACTCAAAACAAAGCGATTCAGAAGAGCTTATGGCCTACAAAGTGTGCAAGGAAAACAGCATCGATGGGAAAACTGGGATGGGGATCCGGACAGCAGACCAGCAGGAATCTGAGTCAAAAACATTCACTGAGATGAATTAAACATCATTTAGTCACCTTCCATATTTCATACTAAGATGTAGGAAGCGTAAATACTTATGCACCAAGTAACAAAACAGCTCCTGCATGAGGAAGAAGCCCTGGTGGACATGCAAAACAGAAATGCATCTCAGAGCAAGTGGTATCCATGGACTGGACATGAGTCAGGGTGTCAAAGACCCCAGTGTAGCTGAGGACAGTGGTCCACACGGGTAATCCCAGCGGCTTGGGAGGCTGAGGCAGGAGGATGGTGAGTTCAAAGCAAGCCTCAGCAATTTAGCCAGAACCTATCTCTAAATAAAAATATAAAAAGTGGCTCAGTGGTTAAACCCCCCTGGGTTCAATCCTTAATACAAAAAAAAAAAAAAAAGATCCCCATGTAATTTTAGGAGGCCTCCCCTTGGCAGACACTATTTCCAGACATATATACGAGAAAAAAGTGGATAGTGCACAGGTGCATGCCAGAAGAGTACAGAGACATCTAGCCACAGCTAGAATAATTTGAGCACTAAAATATAGTACTGGTTATAACCTAAAGTTTAAAGTAAATATCCATACAAAAAACTGACTGAAATAAATAAAAGTCTGAATAAATAAACAGAGGATATGAGGCAAATCTTCCATACAGAAGAATTCCAAATAATTTAAGTAGATACTCTGCCCTCCAAGAAGTGGAGCGGGACTTCCCTCTGCACAGGTGCTCAGGAAGGAGGCCAACCTCAGCAGCCCTAAGTCACACTGGCAATGTGTACGCTCCTGTGACCCCACAAGTGGCACTTCACCTGCAATCTTCGGCCCAGCAACCCAGGATTCCAGTTTTTTTATGAGAAAAACAAGACAACGCCCAACAGGGCACATGCTGCACAGCACCTGGGCAACGTCCTCACAACCCTCAAAGCCAGGATGCAGGAGCTGGCCAAGGGGGGCCAAAGGGGACACCGCAGCCTGGTGGGATGAGTTCCCAGGCTCCTGTGACCCCACGGATGGATGGGGCTGAGAGGAGAGCCTAAGAGGAGCTCAGGTCACTGGGGCTCTGCTCTCAGCGTGGGTCAGCCATGGCAGTGGGAATGGGTCACTCAGGGGCGGGTTCCCGCTGTAGGGGTGAGCTGGCCTCCTGCCCTCTCTCTAGCCATGTGATCCTCCCACCATGCTACCCCACAGCAAGAAGCCCCCCTCCAGAGGAGAAATGCCCTTCAGTCTTAGACTTCCCAGTCTCCGGAACCATGAGCAAATCCAACCCTGTTGATGATGAATTACCCAGGCTGGGATATTCCGTGAGAGCCGCACAAAGTGGATGAGGACCTGTCGATTCTAGTGGGGGTCCTGGCACAGAAAGCACAGTAAGTGAACACTAAGAAAAACACATCAGTGCTGGTTCATTAATTGTAGCACGTGGTGCGGAGTAGGTGAGGAACTCTGCACTATTTTCTTTTTTCTCCTGTAAATCAAGAGCTGTTCTAAAAAATATCAACATTTACTCAAAGAAAGAGAAAGCACAGTGAGTTTGAGCTACCCAAGGGTTCAGATTTCAGCATGGTGTTTCCAAGTTTCTACCAGGACACTTTTCAGGATTCGTTGCTGGCAAATCGTGCCAAGATTTTCTGTTCTTGGGGGGTTGGGGCGGCATGGGAGAGGAGGCAGAAGATGCACCTTGAAACATTCATGTACTTAAAAACCCAGCCTCAAGTAAGGTCGTGTTCTAAATAAGGAAAAAAAAAAAAAAAGTCATTGCTCATACATACGGATTTACCAATGGCGAGGAAGTCATTTGATGATTTTAAAAATACCTGGATGGAAAGTCAGGTTTATGAGCATTCATACTAAATCATGCAATCAATAGGTTTTATAACAAAGCATTAAAATAAAGAGCCATCCATCTACTGGAGCTAAAGAGCACTCCAGTTGACAAGATCGGGAGCATCTCTGTCCCGCCTCTGCCTTCCCTGTGCAGAGGAGCTCACGGAGCGGTAAACCCCTCCACTCCCACCTGGGACCCTCCACTCCCACCCGGGACCCTCCACTCACGTCCCATCCACTGCTTCAGCTCTGTACTCCTGGAGGATTAAAGCTACTCCCACCAGCCAGGGAGGTGGCGCACACCTGCCACCCCAGTGACTCCGGGATGGGGCAAGAGGATCACAAGTCTGAGGCCAGCCTCAGCAACTGAGCCAGACCCTGTCTCAAAACAAACAAACAAACAAACAAATACTACTAATAAAAAGGGCTGGGGGTGTTAGGACAAATGACACACAGTGACGAAGGGGCAGACGGAAAGCCAACCTCGGGTCAGCAAGCTGCTCTTTATTCAGGATTCAGCAGCAGAGTCGATTGGTGGAACCTGGTGTGGCGCGTTTTTCAGGGCAGAAAATGGCCACCCGCTGAAGCAAGGGTCTGGTTATACAGGCTTCATTTAGGGTGGGGCAGGCAGGTAATTCCCGGGGTGTCACGAGCCCTTGAGTTATGTGTGGACGATTGCACACAGTAGCCTCATGAAGGAACCAGTCTGGCACTGGGAACTCCCCGTGGCACCCCCACAGGGACCGACCACCGGATGCAGGTGAGCTTCCCCCTCATGCTCTGCCGCCAAGATGTCAATCAACCTGCTGACTGCCAGGCACCGGGAAGGAAGACTCTGCCCCTGAAACCTCATCCCTGCCTTTGATGGACCCCCTTAAATAAACACCACAGCCATCTTTTGTCTAGTTCCAGAACCCACGTGGACGAGATGTATCAGGGGCTTTGCATTCTGTAAATATATTTCTGAGTATTTGTGTTTGGTTACTTACTAATTCTCTAAGATTGTAAGTTTTAGGGGTGGCTTGGATGCCCCTGGGCAGAGAGAACCCCGCAAAGAGACGCTGGCCGTTACCCCCTCCTTCAATACTGGGGTTTGTTGTTGGGATCCCACTGATTCACTAGGGTGGGACAAGAATGTGAACAGGGAATATCCCGGGGCTTATTGCATGGGCGTCAGGGGCCAGTCCCTTTTGTGATCCTTCACTCTGGCTGAGGCCTGGGATTTGAAGATGGAAGCTTAGGGAAATGTCCTTGGACTGACTTTCCATATCCTTCAGGGGTGTAGCCCAGTGATAGAACTCCCTGGGTTCAATCCCAGCACCAGCCAGAGGACAGGTGGGCAAGAAGGGAAACTGGGAGAAGACAAAAGAACTCACACCTGACTATACTTGACTCCCCACCCTAAGGGATCAGCTGAACCCAATAAACCCCAAGAATTACCTTTCTGCCCACCCTATATAAGGCCTATAAAAGGCAGGCCCTGGCTTGGCCCCAGGCCCTTTCTGTCCTGAAGATGAGCCTGGGGGTGTTTGGCCGACTCCTCTGCTGACTGATGAAGACTTGCTAGTCCAGGGTGGCTTCCTGCCTTGGTCTTTGTGCTCCTGTTCTTGGGTTCCTAACCGGGAACCTCCTTAAAGCTCCTCTGTGCTCTCACGGGGTGGGCAGAAGCCAGGCTCCCACCTCCCTGGGTTCTCCAGGACTTTTCTCCCTTCTCTCTCCTGTACAAGATTTCAAGATCCTCTCGGCCTTAGAGAGGGAAAACCTTGGTCTCCCTTCCTGGGCCTTCAGGGTGGCAAGACGCCCTGCACGCCTTCTCCCTCCTCCTGCTTTCAGCCTGGCGGTCATTTTCTGCCGCCCTTGGGTTACACTTGGAAGGAACGCATAGCAGCACAAAGCAGGAGCCAGGAGCCAGCCAGGGCTACCCACAACAGCAGGTGCCACAGACGCAATCCCGCCTTTGACTAAGTGACCAGTTCCTGGTTTTCAGAGGACAATTGGCTGTTCTAAGAGGTCCCCAGCACAGCTTCCTTCTGTTGGCTACTTAAGAATGAAGAAGCAGGCCTTGTCAGTGTCCCCCACCTAGTGGCAGCCCTCAGGAAGACCTAGAGCAGCCTTCTGTGGGGGAAATGGAGAATCGGGATAGACTCCAAGTTTCCTGGGGCCTCAACAGCTCCCTATGATGGATTAAACCACCAGAAAGATTCCTGAATTTTTTTTTTAAGCAATGAGAATGAGACCGTGAGGCTCTAAGTCATGCTTAGTGAAGAAAAGCATTTCTTCTAATATTAAAGTTAGATGAAAGATCAACTTAAAATGCCTTCATACCGCACAACTACCTTAAGTAGATCATCGCTCACCTTTTATTGAGCCTTCTTTCTTCTCTGGAAAACAGAATCTTAATTTCCTGCTGCTGGAAGCTTGGTTTCTGGATAGTAATCTCTACTACCATGGGTTGCACCAAGCATCCCTTGTCTATGCAAGGTGCTGCCCAAGGCTTAGGATTTCATGTTTATTTCTTGTCTAGTCCTTCTTCAATACTGGGAGTCAAACCCAGGCCCTCCTCCTCACTAGGCACGTGCACTAGCACTGAGCTGCACCTGCCTCTGGCATTAGATGTTTAAACAAGCACAGATGTGGGTAATGTTCCGCACGTTGGAAACTATTTTTCCAGTCCTGACCTTTTCTTCTTACAAACTCCAAGCAAATGATCATCATCCCTAATGACAATCTCCCTAATGAAAAAGAACCTGTTAAGCTTACTTCAATTAATTGGAAGTAGTTACACCAGGCACTGGGTTAAGAAATAGCATATGATTAGGCTGAAAGCAATTTAGCCAAGTAATTTGGCTTACTGCAACCGAGTAAGATGTTCGACATAAAAGCTTAACAGAATGTTTTACAAATGATTTTTTTTTACATATAGAATGTCTTAAAAAGACTTGCTAAAATATCTAAGTGTTATTAAGAACTTGAGGAGAAAGATTTACACTTGTTGCTTAATTTATTTCTAAAATTTATATTGCTACTTTGTAACAAGAAGAGTGAAGAAAAACTAGAAATTGTGAAGCTTTGGGTCATTAGCTTTGAAAGTGGTTTTTTTTTTGAGGAGGGATAATATTTTTCTACTTCAGTCTGTTTAGAGAGTTAAAACAACTAAGAAAAGCATAAAAAGAAATTGAAGATTGATAAAGATCTGAAAATTTGATGAACATATTTTAAGAAAATGAAGATTTGTCACTTGCTGGACAATGGATGGAACTCGACTACCGTATATTAGGCAAAATAAACCAAACTCAGGAAGTCAGGGTCATGTTTTTTCATATGTGAAAGCTAGAGAGAAAAAGAAAAGGTAAGGTGTCCACAGTTACGGGCATGGCATTAGAGAAGCACGCAGAGGCGAGTATATGAAGCAGGTGTATTTAAAAGGGGTCGCATAGACCTCTCCCGGGAGGGAGAAGGAACCATACCTGGTACCATGGCATCCCAGAAAGTGAAGGTGTCTTGCCTCTTCATAGGTCCTAGGCTTCCTTCATCTCCTTATCCCTCTCCTTCCTGCCCACAGGATCAGCCCAGCAGATGTTGGTGGGATGGCCAAAAGGTAGAAGCAGATGGGCTGGAGGGGCCAAGGTAGAGCAATTCAGGGGCAGGAAGGGGACTTAATTAACTCCCTGTAGGGAGAGACCATCCCTGGGACAGGTGACCTTAGCAGCCAGTTGGAGCTGAGGCAGGTTATGACACGGGTGGAGGAAGGACTCTGAAGGCATCAGCATCTCAAATTTTTTTTGGTGGGTGGCGGGGTACCAAGAATTGAACTCGGGGGCACTCAACCACTGAACCACCTCCCCAGCCCTATTTTGTATTTTACTTAGGGGTGGGGTCTCAGTTGCTTAGTGCCTCACGATTGCCGAGGCTGGCTTTGAACTTGGGATTCTCCTGCCTTAGCCTCCCAAGCCCTGGAATTACAGGCGGTTGCCACTCTGCAGGCAAGTCATCAGCCTTTTAGTGTCTCCTCTGACCCTTGCCTAACTGCCCAATCCTGGCTTCACTCATGAAAATTGAAAGGGGGCCAGCGGGAGGGAGGAAGGGAAAGGAGAGATAGTAGGGATTGGATTAGCCAAGTTACGTAGTTATTTCATGTACACATACAGATACATAATAAGAATCCCACCATAATGTATAATTATAAGGTACCAATAAAACATGGAAAAAATATTTGAAGACAGAAAGTTACAAACTCAAATTCAAAACTACAAACTCAAGTTACAAAAGAACCAGTATTCAAAGATGAGATGCATGTGTTCTCCATTTTGACTACAGTGTTCTGGGGCCCAGTTGACTAAGCAATATTGGTCCCACTGCCCTGGGCAGGTGGGGACTGTTAGTTGCAGAGCAGGATAAACAAACGTTAGCTGCAGGGTGGGCTGAACACTCGATCCCCATCTGTCTGGTTCCTTCTCGCTTGGTTGCCTCAACGCTGAACGACCCCCACCCGTCTGGTGCAATGGAAACCCACATCTGACCCCTGCCCCATCTGCCTGAAGGCAGCAGATGACACCCTTAGCAACTACTGTAGGATCCAATCACTGTAGCCAACAAGGCAGCCTGCAGACCCGAAGACCCCATTTTGGCTATAAAAACTCTCCCTTCTCTTTCCTCCCCTCTCCCCTGACCTCATTCTCTCTTCCTCCCCTGTCAGACACCGCTGCAGTAAAGATCTCTTGGTCACAGCAAGCAGTTTCCAGCTACAGCCAGGAGCACTACCTGCCGCAGGCTTCCCCCACACGGATGGCCACTTGTCACAGGTCCTCAGGAAAGATGCTGGGCAGCAAGAAGCGTACCTTAAAAAATGATTCACATTTCCAAGAAAGAGTGGGCAGGTTATCTAAAGAAAATTACTTAAGAAGTGTGGCAGGGGCGGGTGGTGTCCTGCCTTCCCTCCCCTCTTTCTTAAAGGGAGAGGGTGGACTCCTATCTCTGCTCTTCAGTTTCCCTTCACTTCCTCCTGGCTGTCCTCTGAGCAGGACCAGGTCCCTCAGCTAACCCCTCCGAGCGCCGCACTACCTGGCACCCCTTCTCCACGGCATCCTCCACTGCTGCCTCAGGGGCTCTGCAACCAGGCTGCAGAGCCCCTGCCAAGCCCCAAGCGAGTGCTTTAACATCTCTTCTCAATAACTCACCTGATGATACCCAAGCTCTCCCGGATTTCCTCTGCACACTTGTGGGGTCAGTGGAAAGTCCATTCTTGGGGTGTTTCCTTTGAGGATTCCCTCTCTCCTCCACAGACCTGTGTTACCAGCTCTTGTTCCAGTTTCCTAGAACAGAAAGACCAGGTTATTCCCCACGTGCCACATGTGGAGAGAAAACCCTTGGAGTCTGTCTCTTTCCCCAGGGCACACACCACCTCTGGGCAGGTGCAAGTTTTTTTTTTTTCTCCTGGAGCTTTGTCCAATGAGATTAGTCCATGTCAGCAGAGACTGGACGGAACAGCTCTCCAGCTGTCACCCTGCCTTCAGCTCCCTCGTCAACACCAGTCCAAGGGAGAGAACACCCACTACAGGTGGGGAGGAAGTAAAGGGCATGCCCCCAGCTTCTCCTGCAACACCAGTAGGCAGGCGCTTGGGCTGCGACACTGAGCCCAAGAACAGGGGTGGAAGAAATGACTGCCGTTGTTAAAGGATTGGTTGTGTTATTAGGAAACAAACATTGTATTTCTATGTTAAAACATGTAACAATCTCTCACAAAGGCCATTTACCCATAAGGAATGAAAGAAATAACCTCTTCACTTCTAATCACTGTGATGTGAATTGTCTTACCTGGGGTCGAGATTAGCTCCTATGCTTGTTGACATCAAGTGCATGGAGCCACTGAGCTGATGTAATGGGAGCTGTGGACACAGAAAAGGTACTTAACAAATTCTTCACGGGCATTGCCATTCTCTGTTTACCTCATGTGTTCAAAAAGTACCTTATTCCTCTAGATAAGAGTCCAACAAAGCATATGAAAGGTCCTTTATCAAGCTACCAGCTGTATCATAGGTAGAAAGAAACTGATACAGGGCAGGAAAACAGAAATAAGAGCCTCCCAGATTTTCCTGTTAGAGTTTATAGGGGGTGGGGAGTAGGTTATTTCTTCAATAATTGATTTTTCTTAATCAAAACATATGAACATTAACTTCTATGAGTAAAACACTGTGAAGCAATGAGATTAAATGAAAGGGAACAAGACAGAAACAGCTCCACCCTGATCAGCTCCAGTCTCATGAAGGTGGACATGGAGATATGAATGATCACCATACCACCAAGCACAGGAACTGAGTGACATGTTTTCTAAACTTATCTCTAATTCTCACCTCAACGCTGCCACAGATCAGTATCCCTGCTTCACAGATCAGGAAACCAGGACCCAGGGAATGGAGACCTTGCTCAAGATGGACATCTAAAATGAAGACAGCTGGGATTCAAACCAGTTAGTCCCTGGGTCTCCAGTTCCCATGCTGCTGTCATGGCATTAGGATGCTTGTCAAGGACTTGTAATAAGACACATGGAGTTTATAGTGCTGTGCTGCTGCAGAGGCTTAAGCAATTCCAAACGGGGAGCTCTGTAAAACATTCCTGGCTGAGACGGTGAATTCCTGCACAAGCAGAAATGCTGGTATTCAGTTGTTCAATCAAACAAAATAGAAGGTATTCCACCCCCAGCTGCTGAGTTAGATAGAGGTACACCCTCCCGCACAATTGTTATTGCACAGTTTGCAGGTCAGAGGTGGTGGGGGTGAAGGCTACAGAATGCTTTTTCTGACTGAAGACTAAACTGCACTAAACTGCGTGTGCATGGCCCTTGAAATAACCAGTAGGCCCTGAATTGCTATATTGTTTTGGTTTGGGGCATTAATTCAAAAGAAAACCGATGATCTGGAACTCTGAGATACATGTGAATAATGCAATCATTAAAATTATAATATTTCCAGATATTGGTCGTATAATCTAAATTCTGCGATTTCTCTGGCACATTGTTGATGCAGTCCACAGCGTGGAGAAATGCTCTCACTCGGGTGCCCCTGGCCAGCCCAGCTCCAACAAAAGCAAGTGAATCTCCTAAAACTGCCTCCAGGGCCCAGGGCCTGTTGAACTTACCTCATTATTCGACTCAGAAGCTAATTAGAAACAAGAAAGCGAGAGGCAGGTGCACTCTTTACCATGAATTAAAGCAGCTTGGACTTAACAATGTGAAGGTTATGATAATTTAAGCTTGAATAGAGCTTCACGTCCAAGAATCTCAGTGAGACTGTAGGTATTCAATTTGAAGAGGATGTCTTACCACTGTACAAAGGCAAGAAAAGAAGCTCAGAAGCTGGCTCTGTCCACACGCAAATGGCAGCTCCCAGGAGAAGAGGGAGGGGTTTCAATGGTGGGCAGAGGGTGTGGGCCAGCTGCCCTCCACAACGCCTTTGGGTCATTTTCTTAATTGACATAACTGTGCATATTTATGGGGCACAGTGTCATATTTTGATACACGTATATAACATGCAATGACAAAATAGTAAACTGTATTCCCAGCACCTCAATGCTCATCACTTCAAAATCCTTTCTCCTAACTATAGCTCAGTTTATAGCTTCAAAGTGGCTCAGGTAAACTATTAAGTTACCTCTGGGCTGTAGATATAGTTCAGTTGCTTGCTCAAATGCACAAGGCCCTGGGTTCAATCCCCAACACCACACACACAAAAAATTACCTCATTCATTATTGACTTTTTTACACTGAAGACTAGAACCACCAAGTTCAGAATGGCGTAAGACATCGGACCTTTGGATTTTTGACACCCATTTGATGGGGGAAAAGTATTGAGAAAGAAGGCAAAAGAACCCAAGTCCTGCCTCACACTCAGTAAGTCCCAGCCCTCACTAGGTCCCCAAAGGAAAAGCAACGTGTGCCTTTCTTCATAGACCTACCTGATCAGCTGACCTGTGCTCCTGTCCACAGCACATCATGCAGGAAGAGCCCAGCAGAACAAAGGGGCTCATCTCATGGCACAGTTGGGAAGCAGAGAGACCAGGGAAGGGGCCACAGAAAAGATGCACCGTCCAGTGTAAGCCCTCAAAGACCCACCTCCCCCCAGACATGTCCCCCATGCCCACGTTTACCACTCAGTCCATTCAAACTAGGATGAACTGATTTGGTCACAGCTCTCATAATTTAATTCACCTCTGAATATTTCTGCATTAATACGGGAGTTGGGGGAGTTACTTTGTACCCAAACCATACATTGTCCTTTCTCAAATCTGTTTTTTTTTTTTTTTTTGGCATCTTTCTTAAATACTAATTGACTATAGATATGTGGATTCACTTTGGGGATCTCCAACCTGTTCCATTGGGTGGTATGTCAGGTTTAATGCCAGTACCAAGCTGCCTTGGTTACTATATCCCTGTAGTGAGATCAGGTATTGTGATGCCTCATGATTTGTTCTTTTTAAGATTGCTTGGGGTATCTAGGTTTTTTTTTCCATATGAATTTGGGGGTTTTTTTCCTAATTCTATAAAGAATAACTTTGGTATCTTTATGGGAATTACATTAAATCTCTAAATCACTTTGGGTAGTGTGAATGTTTTAACAATTTTAACTTTTCTAATGAACACAGGAAGTCTTTCCGTGTGTGTGTGGTGTATTTGTGTGTTTCATCAGTGTTTTGTAATTTCCATTGCAGATGTATTTCCTTTCCTCGCTTACATTTATTTCTGGGTAACTTAATTTTTGTACCCATTGCAAGTGGGATTGCTTTCTTGATTGCTTTTCAGCAATATCATTTCAGTGTATAATGCTTCTGGTTTTTGAATGTTGATTTTGTGCCCCTTGTTTTACTAGGATTATCAGTTCTAACAATCTTCTGGTAGAGTCTTTAGGTTTTCCTTTGGCTTCCCCCTTTCCTGTCTGCCTACCTCTTACCTTAATTTCTCTAGTTTCTACTTCCAATTCTACATCGGAACTGGAGCAGCGTGAGTGGAAACCTTGCCTAGCTCTGGATCTCGGAGGAAACGCTCCTCGTGATGCTCTCCGTAGGCTTGTTGTGACCTTTTTGAGGTGTGCTCCCTAGATTCATCATTTGTTGATGAGTTTTATCCTGAAGAGATGCTGGACTTCATTGACTCTCTTTTTGTAAATATTGAAATGATCACGTGGACTAGGGCCTTCATTGTGTGCATCTAGTGTATTGCCTGTCTTTACTTGTTTCTGTTAAACCCTTCTTGCATCCCTGCAATGGATCCCACTTGATCATCGTACATCGTCTTTGGGAGGTGCTGTTGGATTTGGTTTGCTAGCATTTTGTTGAAATTTTGCATCTGTTTTGAGCAGTATTGGTCTATTTTCTTTTATTGTTGTGTCCTTGTTTGGCTTTGGTGTGAGGGTAATGCTGACCTCGAAGGATAAGTGTGAAAAAGATCTTTTTCATTTGCCCCCCCCCAAAAAAACTTAAAGATGGCACTTAAGTTGTTCAAAGGTAACATTCTTGTCTGCTTCCATAAGCCTCCACCTCATTTCCTAGGTCCTTCCTTCCTCCCTCCCTCTCCCTCTGCTTTCTTCATTTCCTGACTAAAATATCTTAAACTACAGGACATCTAAGTTTAGCATCAAGGCTTATATCTTCAAATGTTCACTTACCATCTTGGGGAAAAAAGCCAATGTCAAACTCATTACCCAAGTGAAAACAGTTGAAAGTCTAGATAGCTTCAAAGAATCAGAAGAACAAATGAGCACTGGATCCACAATGTGCCATTAAAGACAACCATGGCAGTGGGCACCGACTCTTGATGCTCAAGTCCACCATGCAGCCAGCGCAATGGTTTCATTAATGAGGTTCTTGGCAGAAAAGTTAGCTAGCAGAGATCGAAATAAAACACAGACTCAGTTACCTTTTTCTATGACCAGGTCCGAGACGGCTACCCTCTCTGGTTCCCACCTCTAACCGCCCGGTAGGGCAGCAAGGATGACGCAGGGCTAGCAGGAGAGAGAGAGTGAGCACGCCAGGGAGTAGCCTTTTATTGGGGAACAAGAAATTCAGGGGAAAATTCCATCCAATGAAGGTTGAAGGGGGGCCGCACTCCAAGGTCAGGGTCAGTGATTGGGCCCCCAGGGTCAGTGGTCAGTCACGCCCCCACACGGACGGGTTCTCTCATCAGGAGAGGGCCGGGAAAGCTCCGACACAGCCAGAGCGCCTCAGACCCAAACCGGGAGTCGCCAGTCACGTGTGAGAATGGCTCCCCACACTCCTGGTTGAGTCTGGGAAGCCAGGAAACCTAGCCAGCACGTGGTGAGAGGAACCACTCTGAGCAGAGTGAGGGCCTACGTGGATGACCACACCGCGACGGCCTGAATCATGTCACCCAATTCATCTTTATGCCCAGCCCCCATGTGACTTTCTTGGAGCCACAACCTGTAAAGAGGTCAATAGGACAAATGGGGCCATGAGCATGGGTCTAATGCCACAGGATGAGGTCCTTCAAAGATGAGGGGACAGCAGATACACAGGTGCGAGGACTCATGCCTGTGTCTGCAGCTGAGGAGAAGCCTCAGAAAGTAGACTCTACTGCCCCCTGAGCCCCTCGCTGGCTCCAGAGCCCTGAGAAAGCGGCACCAACGGTGTTTAAGCTGTACCGATGGTGGCGATTGTCAGGCAGCCCACGGGCATGAACAAATCACTGTCACGGGTTGGTGCTCTCCAAAACACTCACAACCCCGGGAAACCAAGGACATGGATGGGAGGAAGGCAGACCTGTTTTCTTCCCACTTAATCTATGATGAACTCTGTCAAAATTGGGTAATTTCCCAGGACAGGGCTCACAGATAGGCTTGTCTGCAGCTTGCTAGCAAACATTTCTACAACTCGAGTGTCCTCTAGCCCCAGATTCCCCCGATTGGTGGAAATAACAGTAGGAAAGAAAAAAAAAAAATACCCAGGAGTGGCCAGTATTCTCAAAGAAGAGAGAAGACAGGCGGCGAGCTGAAGCGAGGAAGATGCCCTCCACCTCCTGGAGGTGCCTGTGTCCCCTCCCCAGGCAAGGCTTCACGCAGCACCGCCGTTCCCCAAAATAATTCCATAAACGGTTCAGGAGTCAGACTAACCAGCACCAAGGGTTAAGCTCCAGAGCAGCCATGAGGCTCAGAGCAGTAGGGACAACTGCGAGATGCCTGGGACCCTGAGGTGCCCGCGGTATGGCTTTGGGTTCCTCATAGTCCTGTCTAGTTGTGAATATCCAGGAGGTGACATCCCTTCACCTCCACCCCTTCACCCTACCATAGTCCCACACATAAATTCTTCTTTCTTAGCTGCTTTTATTTAATAAATAAAAGTTGTGCATGCTTATGAGGGACCATGTGACGATTTGATGCAGGCACTGTGATGTTCAGAGGGGGCACATACCTATCTGCTCAAACATTAGCATTTCTTTGTGTGAGAACACTTCAACTTTTCTTTCTAAAGTTTTTGAAATATGCAGTGCATTGTCATCATCTGCAGTCACCCTGCTGGACAAGAACACCCAGAACTCCTCACTCTGGTCTAACAGTACCTTAGCACCCAACAATCGACCTGCCCCATCTAATCTCCCTGCCTCTGGTTACCATTGGCCTACTCTTCACTTCTATGGGATCAACTACTTTAGATTCTACCAATGAGTGTGGCCATCCAGAAAAGTAATTCCTGTTTTTAAATAACTTGAGGCCATGGTAGGACAAATTTTTAACTATCACCAATATGAGGTTCCTGGGGTGTTTGGTTAAAATGGAAAGCTAAAAAGCACTTTAGATTTGGAGCTGTTCAATTTGTTTGAATTGGTCATAAGATGGATACTTACTATACTGGTTCTTAAAAGAATTAAGTATATAAGAAGTTATATTTATCTCAGCTTGACAATTTAAAAACACTCGCAAACTTTAAAAAAAAAAATTCTGTAATGTGTTATGAAGAATAGAGTGGGAATTTCCAGCAAATTTGTGAATAAGAAACCTCAGGGGAAAAGGAACAAGTAGTGAATGTCCTTGGTCACAGAATGGTCCTGCACAGCGCTGAGACACGGGTCTTTGGACAAGACTAGAGACCTGTTTCTCTGCTCTCACTTACGTGGTGATGCTTGCCTCTCTGAGGAACAATGGTCAGCTCTGTCAGGAAGTAGACGTGCCATCTTGGGGCAAGGCGGGACAATCACAAATGCCCTGGTGTTGATGTATCTGCTTCATTGTGGACATGACAGCCTTCCTTATGCAAAAGTGTCATTAATGTTTGCTCACAAGAGGGGGGGTGGAGGGAGAGAGAGAGAGAGAGAGAGAGAGAGAGAGAGAGAGAGAGAGAATATGTATGTTTTTGGTAGAATTACTGCTAGGAAGGAAAAAATTACTACTTTGGTGAAAATACATTGGTAAATCAAGAGTGAGACTCCTCAGAATGCCAGGATGTGGCAAAACTGTTCCATAGATAGAGGGGAGACATGATCCCCTGAGACTAGGAGGCCCTGGGAGAGAGAGCCGGACCCTGACAGAAAAAAGCAGGGAGGCACGGGTCACATGTTCACAGATCTGTCATCTGGGTTGTCATGGGTCCTCACGATCCTTCAAATCCTCTGGGGGAGAAAAGTTATGAAACACTTAAGAAGAATGGGCTTGAAATAGAACACAGTAAACAGGACCAAGGTCCTGCATCCAGGACCTTGCTAAAGCCTTCAGAATTTGAACCAGGCCAGACCTAAAAGATGTCATTGAATGTGACAGTTTTAAGATGTTGGTAATCTCGAAGAACATTTTGAGAAAGATTGGTATGTACCCACGATGCTACTTACCCATCTTTTATTCTATAGAAGTCTTTCAATTAAGGAAACATCCAAGCTCTCCCCCAGAACATTTCCAAGTCATAGCGATTAAGTAAGATTAGTTAACCCCTATGATCTTGCCCTCAAAGATGCATTTTCCTTTTCATAAAGGAAAAGGCTAAATTCCCTCTAGATTTCTGTGTGACCCTTGAAGGAATTGTTCCATGCTAGTAATAAGGAGCATCCAGGGCTTACTCGGGGCTGGTGGACAGGCACTACCACTTCAGAAGACAGTTGTGCAGTTTTTAAGCTAATCAGAGTCTCAGCTCATGACTGAGGACCATTCTAGAAGGCATTATTCAACTGCATTGAAAACTTGCATCCAACCAAAAACCTTTTACATGAGACTTTAAGCAGCTTTCTTAATTGCTCAAAATCAGGGGCAACCAAGATGTTGCGCGGTAGGTGAATAAGCTGGACCATCCATATAATAAAACGCTACTCAACAGTAAGGAGAATGAGATGTTAAACTATGAGAAGATGTGGAAGAACATTAAATGAAAACAGCTAAGTCAAAGAGCCCATCCAAAAAGGCTTCCATTGTGTGACCTTCTGGAAAAGGCAAAGTAAACGCATCTGTAAGTACCCTGGACTTGGGGGCAGAGGGAGGAAGAGATGGAGTGGTGGAGCTCCAGGGATATTAGAGCAATGACAGTCCTCTGTCATAGTGGGGTGACAGACACGTGACACTGTTTGTCTCACACAGAACTGGACAACTTAGAGTGAGCCCTAACATGAACCATGCACTGAAACTGTTCACTAAGGGT
Organism: Callospermophilus lateralis; assembly: GCF_048772815.1. Taxonomy (NCBI): domain Eukaryota; kingdom Metazoa; phylum Chordata; class Mammalia; order Rodentia; family Sciuridae; genus Callospermophilus; species Callospermophilus lateralis. Next base: position 107,831,584 of record NC_135316.1, on the reverse strand, counting down.
ATAAATGTAGCACAATAATGTAAGATGGGAATCAGGGGAAACTGCAGGGTGGGAGAGAGCTCATGGAAGCCCTGGGCCTTCTGTTCAGTATTTCCCCAAACCCCGAAGCTGTGTTAAAAATTAAAAGTAACATAAAGGCTATCAATTTTTAAAAATTAGATAATAGATTAAATTGATTTAGAATAGTGACTGATAATTTAAAACATTAAAACAAAGGCAGTCAAGAATGCACTGCATGCAGGTGTCAGAATATCATTAATGTATTTAATTGACAGATATCATTTCACATTGGTCCAGAATGTGCATGCTTTCAGCTGAAGATAAAAAAGGATTGGTAATCTGAGAAGGGATTAGGAAGTCGAGATTTGAAGAATTGGGCGGGGGGGGGGGGGGGGGGGAGTCAGATCCAGGAAAAGTCCGTTACCTATTTTCTGGTAAATCCAGGTCCAATTACGCGAGGAGCTGTCCCCTGAGCTCCTTTGTGTCCTTCCTCCCCTCTGCCCAATGCAACACAGTCCCCAGGCATACAGCTGGACGTCCTGAGGACTGTGAGCAGTCGCTGTCCCCAGGCATACAGCTGGACGTCCTGAGGACTGTGAGCAGTCGCTGTCCTCAGGTATTCAGCTGGTTTTACGAAACTGAAGTGGAACTAAGGTTTCCAGCAGAAACAGACGGAAGCTGGATAGGGTTCCACGGTGTCATGGCTCTGTAGTGCGGCTGGCGCCTGCCTGGTCCCCGCCTTCTTCAAGTCCTGACCTCCAGGCTCTTACTGCTGCTCCCTTGGCCCAGTCCCAGGGGCCAGGTGGAGCGCCGCGGCTGCCGCCTGCTTCCCTCTAGTGGCCGCGCGTGGGAGCGCCCAGGCGAATGGGGAACCGGCGCAGCGCCCCACCTGGACTTTCGGATGCGTTTCCAAGTGAGCGCGCAGGACAGTCACCCGGTTTCACGACTAGACAAACATCTGAGTTTAGAAGTCATCCCCGGGGAACCTGCCACACGCCACCTGAGAGGTGATGGCGTGCCATGATTTGATGAGAAGGGCCCCAGTCCTGTGCGGCTTTGTTCCTCCAAAGCACCGGCCACTGAGTACCCGCTAACCGACTGCGCCACCGCAGCATCCAACACGGGGCACTTGGTGACATTGAGGGAAATACCTGGCAACCCCAGGTGAAGGGGCGCCAGAGGTCGCCGGCTACTCCTTAGGGCTGCCAAGGTCATGTAGCACAGGGAGGCAGGCTCCGCCGGGCCACAGAGGCGGGACAGCACCTGCTCCCAGGCGCACAGCCTTGCCTCCTGAACACCAGCAGGAGGGGCGCAAGCTCCAATAGAGTCGGTGAGTAAGGAGGGCAGGTCAGTGTCCAGCTGAGCCTCCGTGATGCAGTCCTGCTTCACAGGAAGGGCAACAGGGGAGGCCTCGGACGCTCTGCGCCTCTGACAGTCTAGAAATCCAAATCTGTTCAAAAGTCTAAGGACACTGGAATGCTCCCCCAAGAGTGCTTCAGGGCTTTCCTCGAGAAAGTTCTTTTATCACACCTACCTTCCCCTCAGTTTCTTCCTTCCCTGGACTCTAATTTCAAGTTCCTTATACTTAAGTGTATTCATATGGTGAACTTCCGCTCCCTGACCCCTCTCAGCAGGAACCTTGGTGGCAGCCCACACCCAGCCCCATGAGGGAGGCCAGGGGCAAAACTGGAACCTTCTGAATACAGCTCATCATGGTCTTCCACTTGAGCAAGTGCATGAGCTCACTTTCTCTCCCTCTCTCTCCCTCTCTCTCCCTCTCTCTCCCTCTCTCTCCCTCTCTCTCCCCTCTCTCCCCCTCTCTCCCCCTCTCTCCCCCTCTCTCCCCTCTCTCCCCCTCTCTCCCCCTCTCTCCCCCTCTCTCCCCCTCTCTCCCCCTCTCTCCCCCTCTCTCCCCCTCTCTCCCCCTCTCTCCCCCTCTCTCCCCCTCTCTCCCCCTCTCTCCCCCTCTCTCCCCCTCTCTCCCCCTCTCTCCCCCTCTCTCCCCCTCTCTCCCCCTCTCTCCCCCTCTCTCCCCCTCTCTCTCCCTCTCTCCCCCACCCCTTTTCTCTCCCTCTCTCCCCCACCCCTTTTCTCTCCCTCTCTCCCCCACCCCTTTTCTCTCCCTCTCTCCCCCACCCCTTTTCTCTCCCTCTCTCCCCCACCCCTTTTCTCTCCCTCTCTCCCCCACCCCTTTTCTCTCCCTCTGCAGTTAGAAATGATCACTACAGGAGATGCGGGTTTCAGACACTGAAGGGGCCCAGCTCCTTACAAGTCTCCGTGTGAAATCGGATGATCACCTTCTGTGGCTGGCCAAGGGGATGTGTTTAGAAACATCTGGTTCATTTTTACTGTGACATTTGGACTCTCATCTGGAAGCCTTTCAGTTTTCAGGCTTCCCCTTGAGAAAAAAAATTAAAGAATTTGTTTTAATTTTCAAGAGTCAAATTGCATGTATTTTGCAATAGTCTTATTGGAAAAGCAAATTAAACATGATTGTGTTTGCTTTTCATCCAACTCCCTAAACCAGCTCTGTCCACACTGAGTTATGCCCTCTATGCTGGAGGGCTATCTGGACACCACAGCATAGTTCTTCCTATGGAACACCCTCAGAAGAATTGGGGGTTCCCCATTTGGATGGAAGCATTGGGGGAGGTGTCCTGAGGGAAGCAGGCAGATATTGGTCACCACCTGAATATCCCACCTGAATATCCCATGTTTTCACTATCTTTTCTTTTTCTTTTTTTTTTTTTTTTTTTTTTTTTTTTTTTGACATCACTCTCCACTGAAGAATTGCCTGAAACATTGCTGGGATGAAGTGGGCATTCGATAAATACTTAAGTAAAAGCACAAATTCCTGGGCCCTTCAATCTAATGCAGTCTGGCCCTGATTACAGAAGAATTTTTTGCTTCATTCCATTGAAGTTTTCTTTATTCAGTTTGCTGAAAGTGTTTATCATAAATATCAAGTTGTACAAATATCTTTCTGGACCTACTGAAGTGATTTTTTTTTTCCTTTTAATATTTTATTGCCATCAATGATGTATTTTACTAAGAGCTGGAGTTTTAGTTCTCCAAGTTACTGAAATAATCCGCCCCTGAAGGCTTGGGAGAATTACATATCTTGACCTGACCACTTCTTTCTATGCAAATTGTAAACTGCTAGTGAAGTGTCCCTTGTCCTGTGTGCTTGGCACCAGAAGTCATTCAGAGTTCAGTTTTTCTTGAATTTTGAAGTGTTTACACAAAACGGATTAAGATCCTAGAGTAGACTCGGGTCCACACACAATCCACTCAGGTTTGACAGCACCTTTCCACCCAGCCTAGGGTAATCTGTGGCATCCCCAGCACGCACACTGGGCTGGTCACACGTGGCCAGGTGTGGGACTTTCCACTTGTGAATCTGCACTCTAAGCCTTTGGATTCTGAAACATTTTCAGTCTAGGGACGCTTAGTCTGTGCTAGAGATTCAGCACTCTAATGGCTATCTTAAAATATTCATTCTTGTCTATTTCTTTTTCTTTCTTTCTTTTTTTTTTTTTTTTAGTTGTCAATGGACTTTTGACTTATTTATGTGGTGCTGAGAATTGAACCCAGTGCCTCTCACATGCTAGGCAAGCAGTCTACCAATGAGCTACAACCCAGTCCCTCTTGTCTATTTCTTTATTAATTTTAGCAAATTTATTTTTAAAAATCTCTTTTGTGTATTACAGCTTATTACCAAAGTTTATTAACAAAGTTTGTTCATGATACTTTTCCTAGGCCATTTTATCTCTGCATCTACAGTTTTGTCCCCATTTTAATGTCTAATTAGGTATGTTACTGAATTTTTGTTTGAAAATATTGCCAATATATCATACTTTGTCTGTAGAAAAATTGTTTTTGGCCTTGATCTTTAGTTTTTAACCTTTTTTTCTGAATTTCTTATTTTTAATTCTTTTTGGGGGGTGGGGTGCCAGGTTTGAACTCGGGGGCACTCAACCACTGAGCCACATCCTCAGCCCTATTTTGTATTTAGAGGCAGGGTCTCACTGAGTTGCTTAGTGCCTTGTCATTGCTGAGGCTGGCTTTGAATTCGAGATCCTCCTTCCTCAGCCTCCTAAGCCACTGGGATTACAGGCCTGCACCCTGCATCTGGCACTGCTTATACTTCTATTGGTTTTGGTTTCTAGTTGGTTTGCTATCTTGCTCTTGTTTCTGTCTGGTTCTTGCTATGGATTCTTAGTTTCTTGCTATGGATTCTTAGTTTTTCAGCCATTCTTCTTCCCTAATATAAGCATTTAAGTTCATAACATTTCAAATATCTTATTAAATTTCAAGGATTTTTTTGGGATGTATTTCATTATCATGTAACTTTAAATATTTTCCCACTTCCATATCCTTTTTCTTTAACCCATAAGTTACTTAGAATGACTTTTTCTACTATAATTTCTCAATGCATATTTTTTGACTTTTTAATTAGTGTTTTCTATTCATGAAGAATGCTGTGATAAGATCATAACTGGCATAAAGGCAGCTACTTAATATTAAATTCTGCCTTACAACAGCCTGTGGTCGATTTCTATAAGGTCTCAACTTTATTTAAGGGATGGATCAGTGTTACTGTCCTGATTTTGATCCTGTACTGTAAGATGTTAACAATTGGTGAATGTAAAGAGGCTTCTTTGTGCTGTTTTAATTTTTTTCTAGACTTCTAAAAATCCAAAATTACCTCAAAATGAAGTCACAAAATCTTACAAACGTGTCAACCTATGAACTCGGAGGTCAAGAATCCCTGCCTTCTCCAGACCTGTGACGCTCCTGTCTTTTCAATGCCATCGTCCCATCTCAGATGATAACTAGTAACAGGCTGAATCTTCAGTTGTACCTGCTAATAACCAGAGAGCAGGGTCAGGCCTGATGTGATAGGACACTGACAAGACGGCCTCAGGGACCATGTCCAAGCCTGTCACCACCCCAGGTCATAATCGGCCCCTATGGAGAAGAATGTTTGGCGGGCTGTAAGACTTCCAATACCATGGACACACACATGCCTGCACACACACATACAAGCCGACGTAGAGACATGGGTAAAATCTCATAAGACATTTTGCTGCTATAAATACAACTCTAGAGATAATGGTATAACCATTATACCATGAAGAGTGTCTGCTAAATAGTTTAAAATGGATCTGGGTCTATGCATTCATTTGTGAAAGCAAACCATGGGAGCTCTTGTAGATGAAAGAAATGAGACAAAAAACTTCACCAACTGCTCTGCCATATACCAGGCACTTCAGTCTCTGTATTGTTATCGTGTATTTTTAGTCCTCTGAAATGGCAAATAGGCCACTGGCTATTCAGAATCACAACAGCACAACAATCACAACAGCACAACAAACAGGCCTTCACCAGGAAGCCACCCCTTCAGTCCTCTACTGGCTCCTGTCTTTGTGACTAGTTTTAAATACAATGTGTGATTGAGGCAAGACCTGGCAAAAACAAGATAAGAATTAAAATTAGATAAACAAAGCAAATTCCTAAAACATTTCACATGCATGAAATTTGGTGTGCAGGGGGGAAATGATCTATTCTGAACACATTCCAGATCATTCTGCACTGAGACAGTGAAATAGATGGGGGTGGGCAACCACACCAAGGGTTCACCGGTAAATAGCTCCTATTCTTATTGTAACTTTTAGAAAAGTAGTCATAAATACAATATCACCTCGTTTTTTAAATAACAGACAATCCACTGGGATATGGTGATGGAGAAGGTAAGAAAGTCAAGACGATCCCACTCCACCTCTGCTTCTTCCTCATCTGGGAGCAGATCAGCAGGGTCTCCTCAGTGACCAGAGCTGCTGGCTGTCCCTCTCCAGGCCCTCACACCTGGCCTTGACCATAGGAGAAGAACCCAAAGGAAGAAACTGCTCGGAGGGCCCGGGACTCTCTTCTTTCTTTCTTTTTTAAGATATTTTTTAGCTGTCAATGGATTTTTATTGTACTTAATGCAGAGAATCGAACCCAGAGCCTCACACATGCTAGGCAAGCACTCTACCACTGAGCCACAGCCCCGCCCTTGGGACCCTCTGCCTACCATGATTAATGTGTGACAGATTATCTAATTTATAAAGGCTTACAAAATTAACTTATAGGAGTGAATGTGTCTGTGGTAACCGGGAATAAATGCTGTTTTCCAATCCACTGTAGGCACTAGCACAAGGAGAGCCGAGTGAGGTCCCAGACAAAGAGGAGCGTGTTTGCCTGATCGAAGCAAGTGGCAGTCATGAGCCAAGTCAAGTGCTGCTTACCACAGCCTGGCTGTTGGATGTTCTGCAAACGGTTTACCACTGGGGCGGCATCTCCCGAAGCTGAGCATCTATTTTATGCAGCAAAAATTCCACTTTCAGATCCACATCCAGAAGACACAAGTGCATGGCTTCCTCAAAATATTTTAAGAAAACGTTCACAGAAATATTACTCAGATCAGCCACAACTGGAAATACTCCAAAGACCCTTCCATAGTGAAAGAGAAATGCACTGTGAGTTATCCTGGAGTGACAGTCTGTGGAGCTGTGAGCTGGAAAGAACAGCTACATGCAGCATCATGGCAAACGTCACAGTTAGAATGACGAGTAAGTGCCCGTGGACTCAGACGAGAACATCCCGTACCAACAGTTAGGATTTGTAAGCCGCCCCCTAAAGCCCAAGGGTCGCAGGCTTTGTCCCCAGCTCATGGCACTACTGGGAGGTGGTAGAACCTCTAGGAGGCAGGGCCTGGGAAAGAGGTGAGGTCCTGGGGCATTCTCTTGAAGGGGACATGGGGACCCAGCCTCTTCCTGACTGTCTTTGCCTCCTGGGGGCCATGAGGAGGCCAGTTTCCCTGCTGTGTGCTCCTAGCGGGATGCCCTGCCTTCCCACAGGCTCAAGGCCTGAAACCATGAGCCAAAGCAAACCTTTTCTCCTTAGAAGTCGTTCATCTCTGTTCCAGTAATGGAAAGCTCACCAGCACCCAGTGCGCCCTGCAGAGCTGGAGAGGGGAGACCGCGCCTGGCTAGCAGTCAGCAGGGCGGTAGTCACTGAGGACAGAGGAGCAGAAAGACAGGGTGTGGCAACGGCTGTGTTTAGAGCTGCACAGCATTCCCAGGATATGACCACTTTGTAAAGATGCACCCTTGTGTCTGTGCCTTTAATTCAATTGAGAATTCAAACAGATCTGTGCATTCTTCTATCAACGATAGAAACGTCCATAACGCACCACAGGGCAAGGACCTCTTCCCACAGTGACTCAGAGCATTTCTCCAAGTGCCATTGAGAGCTGCAAATTATTCCCTTGGGATGTTCTGCTAATTCACATAGTTCCCACACAAAGGAAGCTTCAAACAGGTGTTTGTTCTCACTGCTCTTGACTTAGGATTTAAGGCAAAAGGATATCTAGGTGGGGCCCATATACTTAAAAATGTTTTGTTATTAGGAAAACCTAGAATGAAATCATTTTTTTCCCCCTTAACTGAGTTAAGGAAGAAAGAAGGCAACTCGGCCAACTACGGCTGCAAGAGATTCCCACATGCACTGTTCACCTACTCTGGATCCCATTTCCTGTTTTTTGTTTGGGTACCAGGAATTGAACTGGGGGCACTCGACCACTGAGCCACACCCCCAGCTTTATTTTGTATTTTATTTAGAGATAGGGTCTGAGTTGCTTAGTGGCTTGCCATTGCTCAGGCTGGCTTTGAACTTGGGATCCTCCTGTGTTACCTCCCAAGCTGCTGGGATTACAGCTGTGTGCCACCACACCCAGTCTATTTCCTGGTTTTTAAATAAACTTTTACGTAACCACAGTGTTTTCCTCATAATACATACAAGGAAAACGGGATTCATATTTCAATAATGGTTTAAACTGAAAGGAAAACAAGTTAAAACTATTTTACATGGCCACATTCTGCATCCACTGACAAAATGTTAATCTTTTAAAGCTATAGATGCACATGTTGTAGACTGCAATAGTGTACAGTGTGAGCCTGTGACATGACTCCATGTTACCTCTTTAAACACCTGTTGCTCCAGGAGACAGGATAGTAAGTGGGTATAGAGGTGAGCAGACCTCTGCACATGTGGAACGTATTAGGGGTTCCAGACACTGTCACCCACTGGCACATGTCACTTTGCAATACTTCAGTGGTTCACCTGATTGTCAAGTGACAGCTACAGGAAACCAGACATGTTTCAGACAAATGCAGTTGGACAAGGAGACAGAGGTTCTGAGTCGTATTATTGGGCCATCAGTTAGCAGCCAGCAGGGGAGGGGACCAACCACTCCCGCAGCGTCAAAGCCCTCCTCCTCCTATGACTACTTCTTCCTTTTTTTTTTAAAGAAAATTTTTTTAATACTTATTTTTCAGTGGACACAACATCTTTTTTTTTTTTTTTTAATGTGGTGCTGAGGATCGAACCAGGGCTGCACGCAAGCCAGGCGAGCGCACTACTGCTTGAGCCACCTCCCCAGCCCTCACTTCTTTAAAAAAAAAACAAAACAAAACAAAATGAATTGCTAAATATATTTTATTTGAATCAACAAGGAAAAACTTAAGAACCAGAGATTTAAACAAAGTTTGGTTTTAGACACAAAATTTTAAATCACTTTCTTAGTTTTGAAAAGTCTTTAAAAACTTTCTACATGGAAAGTTGATGTAGACTGGGGCATTTTTTTCCCAAATACTATTTAAACAAACTACTTAGTGGAGTTTACTCTTAATGAGATAAGATGACAAAATACAAAGGAAGCAGCTGTTACAAAAATGTTAAGTACTAGGCATTGTCAAGTATGATTCCTGATAAAATTAGAATCACGATCATGTCTTCTGAGATGTTGGAGCTTTGCAAGAGTACATGCTCCTGACTCCAGGGTGCTAAGGCCTTCAGGGACACCTCCGCTTCCATAAAGCAAGTCCAGGTGTGTGTGAAAGGCTGGGTACGTGGACTACAATAGCAGCAGTTTGAAACAGAAAAACCAGAAATAAAGGGAAATTATATTACTTTATCATAAATGTCTTCATTCATTTCTCTTGGAGACTTTACTTTATATAAGTGCAACTAGTTATTTTTAATTAGTGCTTTATATGCATAAGGTGAAATTGCCCTATATCTAAATGTTTGAAGTGAAATTAATTATAAAAAATACATACATGCATATACAATGGAGAAAATTCTTTTCCTCCTGTGAAATTTCTGGGTAATAGATAATATTAGAGGTGAAAATTGCAAAGTTGAACCAAGCAAAAACTTAAGTGGTACATTTACCTCTTTTCAGTCCAATTGTTTAATATTTAAAATTGAACTTTTTACAATTGTTTGTTATTTTAACTGGAACCTAAAATCAAAACCACTAAACTTTCAATTATTTTTCTTGTACTTAATGCAAAACTTCTAGAGTTTTTTTTTAAACTTTCTATGACATTAACTTAAAGAGGGGCCTTTTTAAAAAAAAAAAAAAAAAAAAAAAAAAAAACAACAAAAAAAAAACTTATATGTGGTGCTGAGGATCGAACCCAGGGCCTTGCATGTGCGAGGCAAGAGCTCTACCGCTGAGCCATAACCCCAGGCCCAAGAGGGGCGTTTTTAACAAGAAAAAATGAAACCCGAGACTGTCCATAGATGTCTCCATGTCCTACAGATGTGGGCACAAGTTCCAGGGGACATGGTGGAAGATCACTTTTGGAGAAGTCACTACTGCTCTGTGAACCATGTCCTTCCTCTGAGAGAAGAAGCTGTGGTACATTGTTCAAGATAGAATTATACTGAAAAGTCTTTCTAATTCTATCTTTCTGAATACGGGCTCTATTTCTTGTAATTCACATGACACTCTTTGGCTGTGGTTGTCTGTTAAATTTCCTGTTTTGGGCCACTTTCAGCAAACCAAAATAAACAGCTCACAGAAAAGGCTATGGTAACTACTTTTCCCCTTTGGCATTTCCAGTTAAGTGATTTCCCCTTAGATGTGCAGAGGAAGAGGGGCAAAGAGCCACAGACACAGCATAAGTGGGTCACAGAAGTTTCAATGCCCCAAAAAAGGTGCCATCTCCGTCCCGTGAAATCTTTGCATCTTCTCGTGGTATTGCAAGTTGAAGTTCATCTCCTTCCTCCAGCTTCGCAATGCCTGGGGAAGAGTGATTTACAGGAATTTAAAATGGTTGTTTTGTGATAAAGGAAGAAAACAACTTAGAGCAAAATGTTTCAGGAAAAATTATTAAAATAAGGAATCACACTTCAGGGTGCACCAAGAGACCAGCTGCAACACTATTGGCCTTAAAAGTAAAATAAAATAAAGAAATATGCAGGAGGAGGTACAACAGATACAAATAGGCTTCTCATCTGTTTATAAAATGAAGACTCAGAAAAGGACCCAAAAATCAAATTTCAGAAACAAGTTAAATAAGTTATGTAGCATATCCCTTGATAGAATATTACATAGAGAAGGGTTTTGCTTAATTTTATTGAAAAAGGAAACCTTTTCTAATACTAAATAAAAATGCAAAAATAAAAATAAAAATACACAGAGGATGATCTTAATTATACTTTTAAATGTGCATATAGAAGTATAAATATTAAGAACTTTAAAAAAAAAAAAGCTATTGCTTAGTAAAGCACATTGGTTGGCACAGATTTCCTCTAGAGTTCCTGCTATGGTGTTAGGTGTCATTTTGGATCACTTTTTAAATTTTTTTTTTTTTTTTTTAGGGTTGATGGACCTTTATTTTATTCACTTATTTATATGTGGTGCTGAGAATTGAAGCCAGTACCTCACACACATGAGGCAAGTGCTCTACCACTGAGCCACTCTTTAGGGGAGAAGCCTTCCTTGTATTAGGTTTCCTTAAATAACCGTTTGCCTTATAATCAAAAGAAACAAAGAAATTAGCTCCTTAAAAATGACCAAGGTATCTGTGTGTCTAATTTACAATGATGTATCCAGTGAATTAAGAATACAAAGTATAATTCAAGAACTACAGTAAATATACAGGGTAATTGTTGGCTATCATGAACAAAAAAATATGGAGAACAGGGGCAAGGAGTTGAAGAACAAATACACCAAATAACTAGGCCCTAAATGGTCAAGACCTACACGTAACAAGTTAGAAAGTGGTGCCTTGTATCGTTAGCACACAGTGAAACTGACTCACATACACACCTCTACTCAACCTAAGGCTCAAAGCACCAGATCTCCTGGGTCCACACAGCCAGCGTTTGTCTATAGAATCTATTCTATGTGCTAGTCACCCTTCCAAGCAGGTAGGAGCAGTGATGGAGGATGGCAGCTTCCTGTCCCCAAGGTCTTGTTTTTATGGTAAGGGGCCAAGACAGAAACAGTGTCTGTTTTAGACATTGTTTAGGGTAGTGAATATACTTTCTAGAATCATTAAAGCATTTGAAAATTGACTATATTAAATAGTTAAATAAATCTTGATCTCTTTTCTGTTTTTCTCACTTATTAAATACACTTTTGCTTATCGTATAAAGGTAATAGCTCACAGAGCACTAATTAATAATAACTCAAGATTAAGAGTATATAAGTTTTATTTAAAGCTCTGACACTGTTTGGGACTATTTCTACTCTTCCAACTGTAACAGTTGGCTGTAAGTTTTTGTATAATAATTATATTCAATTTACTAATAGTGAGTAAGATTCAGCTTTAGGTACATTAGTGGTCCTTAGTAATTTGTTGGGCTTCTTAAGCTGTCCCTTTCAGTTTTTTCAGGTAACTATGGAAGTAGTTCATGCAATCATACACTATCATGCAGTTTTTAATGACTTTAAACAAATTCAATCTAAGACATTAAAATTCCAAGTCTTAAGATTGTTAGAGAATTGTTCTCCTATGTAACACTGAGTTATTAGTACTAAGAAATATCTTTAAAATCAAGGCAATTATTGTTTTAACAGGCACCCAGGCAATCTGGCAGCATACTCTCCAAGGAAATGAATGTGAGATGAGCAGATGATTAGAAAATTTTAAAGAGTTGTGAAACTCCAAGTACTAATGCATATAAATAAGACAGGAGTGGCCTTGACATTTATAAAGATTTTGCAATATCAAAATGCTAGTCAGCACTGGGCACAAAGAAAGTTGCCTGTATGAAAACTAGGGAATTCCAATTTCACAGACTTCCTCCTGCCCCCACTGTAGCTATTCACGTCCAGAATGATGCCACCTTCCTCACTATGCACCATTGTCCTATGTCCTGTGTCACTATGCATCCGATTCTAACTGATTGACTGGGTGTTTGTTTGGAACTGCCTTTAGAATAGTTCAAGTATTTCCCAATCCTGTGGCCACACTGTGTGCCCTTCCCAGGCACTGTCTGAGGCTGAAGACGTTCCTCGGGGCTCTGAACCGATGTGTCAAAATGTCCAAGGTGAGCATGTTTTTAAAAAACCAGCCTTGAAGAACATGAAATCAACCTCCCCAAATAAAACAGCCCTCCCAGGCTGTTACCAAGCCTGCTTCCCTGTGCCTCTGCTCTCTCCTGAGTTCAAAAGCAGGGTCACTCCTACACTCACATCCCAAAGTCACCTGCCAGGTGTCCCTTGACACCAGAGGCCACCTGTATGAAAGGAGAGATGGTGTGCACCCTGTCCTTTGTGCACTCATGCCCACCTAAGGCAATTCTTCCCAGAAGTTGGAAGTTCTGCTGGCTCCCACTGTGGACCAGACTAGCTGGTTTACTCCAAGTTCTGGAACTTTGCAGCTGTGCAACCTGGGAGAAGTTATGTTACCTCTCTGTGCCTCAGCTTCCTCCTCCCTTAAGTGGAAGACTCAGTGAGCTCCAGGGAGAGTACCTGGCAGATGGAGATCTGTGTTAGGTATTAGGGTAGTTGTTGTATTGTTGGAATTGCTGTCAATGTAGAGCTCTATGGAGTTGCTCTGCTTTCTAAATGTATATAAAAAATGTTCAACTATTAGTAGTGATTCCAACCATCTCAGCAGACGAGCTCATCCTTCGAGATAATAAAACACAATGTACTGAGGAACGTCTGCCTGTTTATATTTGCGGCCCGTCCTTTCTTTCCTGCCCTGGGCAGCTAGATTTTCAGCCCGGTCTGTCTGCATTCCACAACAAGCGGGTCTGAGAGCGGTCACTTACCAGCTGAATAACAGGAGTTGTTGGGTAGTGTTTCTGGCATATTCTGAATACATCGGAACAAAGTCACCAGACTCAACTCGTCCCCAAAGACGTGGACTTTTTTCCTCTGTATAAGGTGTCCCATGGCAAAGGTGCTATCGGTGTACAAAACCTGAGAACAAACCAAAAAACACTGCCAGACGAGTGCACGGATCAGGAGGCATCGGACTATAAACGGAGGCTGTGAACCTACCTGGCCATATATAAAGAAGTACCCGGTTTCTTTCACCACTATTTTATTCTCTTTTTCTTCCAGGGCTCTTCCTCTCTTAAAGCTGAGAAGCCATGGGACAAATGTGTAAGCTCCTATAAGGAAGAGAAGTATTCATAAGAAAGGAACCTGAGAAAAGTAGTTCCCCCCGCCCCGGCTTTTTTTTTTTTTTTTTTAATAAGTAGTTGTTTACCTGAATCTGAAACTTAACCTGAATTTCATCTACTTAAAAAAAAAAAAAATCATAAAAGAGGAAAAGAAGACGAATCACCGCACCCATTGGATTCTCTGGATTCTCTGATCTCTTATGCACTGACCCGGGCATCTGAGAGCCAGCGCCTTGGGCATGTCTGGGCTTCCTGTCATTGTGTCATGATACAGGCTGGTCTGGAGGGAAGCCTGCAGGGAAGGCTGGTCACAAGTCCTAACAGCACACTGGTAGAGACTGTCCTCTGAGCCTCAGGGAGTGAGTCATGTGGAGAGCTTAGCAGAAGCCACGAGAGGAAACCAGCCCGCTGTGCCCTGGCAGCAGAGCAGAGCCAAGCAGAGGGGAAGGTCACTGGGCTGCCACAGGCCTCCCAGGAAGGGAAGGAGCTCCAGTGACCTGAGCATCAAGTGCAGGTACTGCGTGTTCACTGCCCCGGGGGCATGTGAGGAGTGACCAGAGACAAACACTTGCTCAAGATCTGATGAAGGGGCCGGCAGGAAATGCAGCCACGGAGCAAGCAGGCAAGGGTCCAGAGTCGCTGAGCCAGAACAAGTCTGGGCATCAGACACCCACACCCAGTGACCAGCAGACGCTCCTCCCTGTGCTCCAGCTGATTCCCGGTTCCTCACAGCTCCATTATGCAAATACTGGTGTTAGGGGGACCTTACAACGTCTGCATACTGGGAGATCTGGTGAGGTGTCCATAAAATGCTGGCAACACAAGGAAACGGAAGGCTACAGAGATGGCAGTACAGGACAGCAAGATGAAGTGTGGAGGTTGGAAGCCGTGTTTACAGTGTTCCTGGATAACTGGCAAAGCTGAGCCTCGTGCGTCTCCAAACTCCACCTTGGTCATAGCAAAGGGAGGGTGAGATGAACGGCAGAATATGCCAGAAACTCAAGCAAAAAACAGCTTTTCCTGGATTTGAGGCCGAAGAGTTTCCACCCAGGGATCCTCAAAAGGGCTCAGAGTGACATGCAGCTGACAATTTGTAGAGTTCCCTCCCCCGAGCCTCTCATAGCTTTATTGAGGTAAAACTAAAGCACAATAAAATGCATATATCTGAAGTATGAAATTTGATCATTTTTGACATGTATATAACCAATACTATCAAAACAAAAAGTATTTCCACTACTTTTTTTAAAATTTGAAATCATGCAGACTTGTTTCCTGCATGATTTATTACAGTAGAAACCAATCACCTTAAGATATAGAACCCCACCCCCATCTGTCAACTACTTAAAAATTAAACGGCACACAACACATAAATATCTCAGGTCAAGGAAGACTCATTATAATGTGCCTTGGTGTGGGTCTACTAGGAGTCCTATAAGCCTCTTGTATTTGATTTTTTTTTTTCATTTCATTCTTCAAGTGTGGGATATTTCCTGATATTATTTCATTGAAAAGATTGTATATTTGGTTTGTATCTCCACATTCTCATCTATCCCGATAAATCTTAAATTTGATCTTTTCATGTGATCCCATCTTTCTGTTCTGTTCATGGTTTCTTAACATCTTCTCTCCATGGTCAACTCTATTTTCAAGATTATATACTTTGTCCTCATTGCCTGAGACTGTCTTCCAGGTGGTCTGGTCTGTTGGTGATGTTTTCTATTGAATTTTTAACTTAGTTTATTGTTTCCTCAATTTCAAGGATTTTTTTTTCAGAATCTCTTTATTGAACTGATCTTTTGTTATAATTGTATTTGCTCTCTTACATAATCCTTTACTTCACAGTCTAACTATGTACATTCTAAACTCTTCCTGACGTTTCTTCCACTTTGGCGCTGATGGATTCTGTAATTGGAGAATCTTGGTTTGCTTGGGGCAACTTGTTCCCTTGCTTTCTCATGTTGTGTGTCTACCCATCTAACAGTATGGATCTGAGGCAGGCGAGTTTCTACCCTGTGGACTTAGTCTTTTGAAGGCTTCTAGTACTCAATGTTGAGGGGGAGACAACAACCTAATCCAACAATTCACAGCATAAACAAAATATCTCCTACTATGATGTCTACAATGTTAATTATCACAACAGAGGATCAGTTATTGCCTATAATAAAAACAGCAAGTTGCAAAAAGGTTTATAATCTCA
This sequence comes from Callospermophilus lateralis, assembly GCF_048772815.1. NCBI lineage: Eukaryota > Metazoa > Chordata > Mammalia > Rodentia > Sciuridae > Callospermophilus > Callospermophilus lateralis. The sequence goes on along the minus strand of NC_135316.1, from coordinate 107,815,908 downwards.
AATGGTAGACAGGGAGAGAACAGAAGTGATAACAGGATGTGATGATTATGAGGGAGGAGGAAGGAAGAAGCAGTAAAAGATTAAGAGTGAAAGAACAATAGAGATTGGCAGAGGAAAGGAATCAAGGAAAATGGGTAGGAAGAAAAATTATATGCAGTAAAAATCAAGATCAAATTAAAAATGAAAGAACACAAAACAAAATTAAAACATACTAATAAATAGTCTGGTTCACAAAAAACTAATCCATGAAAAATAACTGGCTTCAATAATGCTATACATGAGGAAAAACTCAAATATGAGTATGTATAAATGTCTATTGTTTTGTGTAAGTTTGTGGAGAGAAGACTCAAAACGTGCTCTTCGCATTTTTCAGGAAGGTGACATGTTACCACTGTAGTTACCATGCTGTAGACAGACCTCTGGAACCTCTTTGTCCTGTGAAATGGAAACTTTGCCCTCTATGACCCAGTTCTCCCCAATCTCCAGCCCCTGCCTCAGTAGCCACTATCCTACTGTGCAAGTTCAATGACTTTGAGTCCCATATACAAAAGAGACCATGTGGCGTTTGTCTTTCTGGGTCTGGCTGACTGCAGTTACACAGTCTTCCAGGTTCATTGTGTTGTGACAGATGACAGAACTCCCTTCTTTGCAATAGCTGCAGAGCATGCAGTTGTGTGTGGCACTCATCTTCATCCATCCATCTCCTGATGCACACTTAGGGGGGTCACATTCTGGCTACTGTGAATAATGCTGGGATCGGTGCAGAAGTGCAGAAGTGCTGATTCCACTCCTTTAGATAGATACACAATAGTGGGACTGCTAGGCCATACGGTTCTATTTTTATTTTTAAAAGGATCTCCACACTGTTTTCCATAATGGCTGTACGAATTTATATTCTCAATCCAAATAAGATTCTTGATGGAAGAATACAAAGAAAATATGTGGTTCTTATTTTACATTTCTAAGAAGTCAAAAAGCCGAAGATGCTGAAACAAAACCGACTGCGCTGTGATCTCAAGTAAAAACAAGCAACGGCTCCTTTGGGCATCTCTTCAAGTTCACATTTCACAGCTGTGGAGGGTGGTGCCAAGAAGACCAGGGCAGCAGGGGGCAGGAAGGCTGGAGCGCGGCTGGCTGTGCAGAGATGTGCTGCTGGTCTTCTTCGTGTGCTCACTCCCAGGAGCCACCTCCACCACTGTCACTGCGGGAGCCATAGAAGGGCGTAGGCAGCCAGGGCCAGATGGCAGTGAGGAGGTCAGGGCAGGGCCGGAACAAAGGAGCAGGAGAGGCTCTTCTGATGAGGTCAGCTTCCTGCTCGATGAAAGTGTCGTGGACACAGCGGGGACCCAAAAAGACTGACACTTCCTACTGGAGCCCCTCAGCAGGGGACCCAGTAGAGAAACAGATGGACAGAGGGGTGCGTGGACAGGGAGGAGACAAGGAGAGGAGGAAATTCCAGGGATCATAAAGAACAGGCACAAACTACCCACCAGAATCCCAGCTCAGGGGCCCCTTCTCAGAAGTGTGTCTGTCACTTTTGAGATAAACCTGCTGCTTGCTTGCTGTCCCTGTGTCCTGTTCCTCAGTTCTTGCTGAGCAGAGACAACAAACCCAGTGTACTTTCACAGTAACTTCATGTCCTCAGAGGGGAACATGATGTGGGGCGCATCTGGTTGCTCTTCCCAAACAAGGGCTCTGGAGAACCTTCGCCTCACCTGAAAACCCCCAGTGCCACACTGGAAGACAGCCGAAGAGTAACAAAGGCAACGTCCTCTCCACCTGTCTGGACCCCATGTACTTTGAGTGAAATGAGAGCAGTACATAGTATTCAGCTTTGTTTAAATGAGATGATTTGCCTGAGGCCCTTCAAATGTTAAGTGCTGAAAATCATAAGGAAGAATGCGTGGGATGCCTGGTGTGACAGCAAACACCAGGATGACAGGCTGTCTCCACCGTCTGGTAATAGGACTTGATGCTCTGACCAAGGACCGCTTTTTTCCCCTCACAGCACCTACCTTAGATCCTAACTCCCCTGGGCTCAAAGGACTGTTCACGTTTGGTTCCCTACTAATTCTTCAAGCTTAAAATGACGACCAGCCTACAGAAGACGTGCAGCAAATACTTACTAAACATGAACTAATTCAACTTTAAACGTAGAATACTAAATGACGACGTACTATGGCAACTAGACAAGCATTCTACTGTTCTTCTAGAAGGATTTTTGCTACTAGTTCCTGAAATCTGGAAAATGAAATGCCAGCCATCATAAAGCCAGGATGTCCTCATGAGAGCCCTTGTTACATTCTGGCTAGGGATATCATCTACTGAAATTCCTTTTGCAATGATTTAAATTTACTTCTTACCAGATATTTCTTTTGTCACTACATCATCTCTTTCTGGCAATATTCTTACTAAAAAGATGCAGCCCCTCTTTACTTGTTCTTATTTACTGTCTTAGTCCTTTTCCAGTCTACACCCTCAGCCACCCATGAACACAGGTGTGTGCATAAGCACACCCCCACACACGCTGTGCACGTAAACACAGAGATCATAATCTGTAAGATCAAAGAGTTAGTTGGCTGCAGTCCCAATCCTTGCCAGTGAGACAGCCTCACACAGTGTGCACTCTATGAATATGTGCCAGTGAATGAATTTCAGATCCTTTAAGAAAACAAACTAAACAATAAGTTAAACGCTAACTATAAGCATAAATATTATAACTGTTTATACATGTTTAAACACATCTAGATTTTTAACAAGAAAGTTGGACTATAGATCAATGCAAAGAAGAAAACATGCATTAAAACCCTCCCTGTAGAGTGCTTTTCTAAACCAATATGCCTCACTCCTTACAGCAGATGCTTAAGAATTTGGGGGGCTGGGGCTGTAGCAGAGTGGTAAAGCACTTGTCTCGCATGTATGAGGCACTGGGTTCAATCCTCAGCACCAAATACAAATAAAGATATTGTGCATCCATCTACAACTAAAAAAAATTATATTATAATCGAATATTTACATATATCTTATATTGGAAGTAAACTCCAAGAGCATTAATATTTATTATTACTAATCAATAGGTAAAATGCTGGTGTACCTTCATATATAAGGTATGAAATTTTCAGTTTTAAATCTTCAATGCATTTAAGTGTTTTCAAGCATTTTTACAATTAATATTTAATTTTACATGTTAATGTATATAAGAGTGACAAAGTAATATGTGAACACAATTTTCATGTATTTGTGAAAATGTCTGCCCTTCAAGAACACACCTTTCCTCCTCTAATACCATCAAAGAGTAGTAGATAAATTTTAGGATGCAAAATCTTATAGAAAACCTGTTCTTCACTAATGGTTGTTTTTATTCTATTTTCTGAAAGTTAAACTCCCAATATCGCACTTTTGGTATTGGCTCCCTGGGACCACAAAGGGCACCCAGTGTTTAACTGTCCACTGGTTTACTTCTCTTGATTTTTTTTTTCCATTTTATTACTTAAAACTGAAGGAAATAATAATTGTAAGATGGAAAACATAACACTTTTCAAAAGGTGGATGAAGTAAATCAATTCAAGAAGCAGGGTTTTGTTATGTAAAACAAACGTGGTTTGGTATGGTAACTTAGTCCTTGCAGCCAAGTCGTCCTATGCTGGTTCTGTGCACGTGGAGTGCTAGGAACGTAACAGAAAACAAAGCCAGGCGTGGTCACGTGGGCTGACCTGCCTAAGAGGCAGTGAGGCTACTGAGGGACTGTGAGGGGGAGAGAAGTGGGCACTTGTATATTCTAGAAATATCTGCTCTGTGGCTACCATGTAAGAAAAGGTGCACGTGATTCACACCAGGAGACAGATGTGAGCGGAGAGGAGGAGGCTAATTGAAAACGCATTTAGGAGACAGAGTTGACAGCTTTGGGTCACTGTGATTACAAGAGGCGGTGGAAAATAACACCGGGACTCTGAAGTGGACGAAGGCACACATGGTCCTGGAGAGTGGGCACTGGGGGCTGAAGAGAAGTGGGCAGAGTTCTGGAACTTGGACAGAGGCACCAGGATCTTCAAGATGCTCAGTAACAGAGGCTACGTAGGCTTGGGGCTCAGGACAGTGATGTGGACTAGGGACACACCTGTGGGCACCAGCACACAGCGTCAAATGACCTCAAGGAAGACTAGGGAATTCCAGGGGAACAAGGGGAATGGAGAGAGAACGGGACTCCTGGGAGGTCTGCAGGTCACCAATGTTCAGGAAGTACATCTAAAGCTAAAAAGAAGCGCCAAGCCTGCAGAAAAGGGGTAGAGAAACCTTCAGGGAATGAGATTCCTATGGAGAAGAGTCGCTGGCTATCAACCTCTACGGAGACACTAAAGACAGAGCTCATGAAACCTCCACGAAAAAATGAAGTCAAGATACTTCCACCACCAACGTGGGTGAAAAAGGTCTCCTTTTTCCCCTCCTGAGAGCAAAATGGGAGAAGCAGAGAGGCACATTCTCTCAGGTAACCCTAAGGGTGGGGAAAGCAACGGAGGCCACTCTGAGGCTGGGTGAAGGAAAGCCAGGAAGTGTGTACCTCGCCCAGGCCTGAGACAGCCCCAGGAGCCACGGAGGGCTCTCACACCTCAGAATCGCCCGCCCCACAACCCAGGAAGTCTCAGTGCTACCTAGAGGGACCTTGGGGAAGTCTAGGAGGGAACAAGACACTCCTTCAAACCAAGGTTAGGGAAAGTGAACTTGTACAAAGCAAAATGGGATGGAAATGTGTTTAGAATTTGAGAAGAAATAGAAAACTGAAAGACTCAAAAGGAGTAAAGGACTCCCGTGGTGCACAGGATGGAAGCTTGGAAACGAGGACTGGCACCGACTTTACAGTCTACAGGTGGCGGTATGCCAGGGAGGGTTGGAGTGCGGCTTCATTAATTTCCTATGGCTGCTACAACAAACTGCCCCAAACTGAGCGGCTTCAGACAACGCGGTTTTCAGAATTCTCATCCTGCAGGCTGTGTTCCCCATGAGGCTCCTGGGGAGAATCTATTTCCTGACCGTGTCCAGGTTCTAGAGCTGGCCCGTGCCCCTTGACCCTCGGCCCGTCCACCTTGACAACCTGCTTCCCAGCCACACTGCCTCCTCTGAGCCCAGCACTCCTGACCTGCTCTTACGGGGGCCTTTGTCCTTGGCCTGCACCTACCTGGCCATTGTGACAACCCCGGGAGCTAGAGCCGAGTCCCGTCTGTGAGCTCCTCTTTGCCATCCCAGCACTCGGGGACTAGGAGGCATTATTCTACGTATAGTCAACACTCTGAGCATCAAAAAAAGTGTGGAATTTTAAAGTTAATAAAATCTTCAGTATATTCAGGTGAGAAAGTCAAAGTCGCATAACAAGAAGAAAAACGATCCTTGCCTCACTTTTCTCATTGTGCCTAATAGCACCAAGAGACAATGGTGAAATTCCTAGGAAATACTCAAGTGAAGAGAGGGGAACAGAATTCTTTCTAGCCACCGACCCTTCAAGTATAATGACTGTAAAGAAATAGCTGTGATAATGCAAATGCTGGCTATGCACTGCCCCCAGGTGCTTTCAGTAAACCAGCACAGAAGAAAATTCAAGCAAACAATGCAAGGAGAGGGACAGCACCAGGATTTGCCAGGACAGCTGAACCCTGTCATCCAAGAGGCAAGACAAGAACACATGGGAAAGTGCGTCTGTGGAAAAGAGGAAAATGGCTTTACAACGTCCCAGTGTAGAAATCATATCAGTAACAAATATTGGCAAATAGAGGGCAAGATATACTAATGGTAAGTTCATCATCTGCCTCACTTACAGCAGCTGGGGCTCAACAAATATAATGTAAAGTGACAGATCAAGTCATGGAAATATAAATATTTTAAAAGTACATAAACACTGACAAATATCATAGTACTATCCAAAAAATCTTAAAAATGGTAGTAGACAAAAGGACAGAAGAAATAGAGAAGAACATGAATAATATTTTAGACCAGAGAAAAGAATCAATAGATATTTTCCAAAAATATAATTGTAGATGTCATACTAACGTGGGAAAATGGCAGAGTAGAAACTTCAAAGAATCAGTCCACTGAATCAACAACTAAACTGTTAAGAAAGGATGTACTCAACTTTGGGGGGTGTGCAATCTAATAAGAAACCTACACCAAACAAGGCAGACCTTAGTGCAGAAAGACGAGCAGTTTAGTGCAAAATTTCAGCAACTTGTGGTACTTTTTCTTGCCCACTTTCCATACCCAACTCTCCAGTTTGGCAGCATGCATGGAGATGGAGACCTGAATTCTGGGGGCAGTTTGCTTGTGTCTCTGACACAAGCATTTGCTTACAAAATATTACGACCATGCATTCAGAGCTGCCTGGGGCCTCCGTTCATGTAGAAACAGCTTCCCAGGCTGACATCAACCAAAAGCACTTTCAGAAATACCCAAGCCCCGCCAGCTGAAGCTTGGGACAGAAGACAGGTAAGCAACAGACTTATCGACAATACTATGAAAGAGGAGGCTAGGGAGAAAGACTTTGGAAAATACAGGCTTTGAAAGGACACTGCACAATCTCAGAGAATTTGGAGTGCAATTGAGCATGACAGGACCAGAGGCATCCTCAAAAATGGGCTCAGAGGACACCAGTCTTTCCTCTCAGGCTTATTTTTGGGCTCTGTGCCAGCAGGAGGTGAAGACCAAGGCAGAACTGCAGGCAACCTGACTAAGATTGTTGAAAGATCCGGGCAAAGACCCCAGCACAGAGTCAATCTGCAAATAAGAAACCTATTTAAACTTTATTTTTGGTTTCTATTGTTTTAAGAATCTTCATCAGGGTTGGTATAAAGAGAAAATCTCTATCAGACTGATTCAAATCTAAGGGCCGGCTTCCACGGCCACACAGGACAAGGAATAGTCTTTGTGTAAAATATTTTTAAAAAGTTAATAAACAAATGAACGACTTCAGCTCACAACAATAAACAACAGAAAACTCTGCAGATGTCAGGGGTGATGGTGTCTGAGTTCCAGAACTACCATGTTTGATGTTGAAGCGGATCGATTTTCAACAAGAGTTTAAAGCATATAAAGAAAGGAAAATTATGGAGCAATCACAGGATGAAAAATTGACAAACAATCCTTAAGAATGCCCACACATCAAACTCACAAGCTGAAGTCTTCAAATCTCTGAAACGGCTAAGGAAAACCATGGATAAACAACTTCAGAAAATGAGGATAATGATTTACAAATAACTGGATGATTTTGATTGAAAGGTCAAAAGTATTGAAAGGAGCCAAATAGAAATTTTGGAGGCTAATGTAAAACTACTGAAATAAAAGCCACCACTGAAGGGGTTAAACCAGACTTGAGCAGGCAATGCAAAATCAGAATTTAAGTTATCCAAGAGGAAGAAAGAAAAAGTAATGAAAACTCATGATTATATGAGTCCAGGATGTAGAATTAATTTTAAATTGTTTTCCTATATACCAGTCATGAACAAGTGGATGTGAAATAAAAAAAATGCAATTAACATTAGCACTCCAAAATGAAATCCTTGTGTGTAATATAAATGTATAAAACCAATATAAGTAAATCTACAAAACTGAAATGAGTCAAAGAGAAGCTAAATGCACAAATATTCTATGGTCATAGATAAGAGGACTCAGTATTGTCAAGATGTTGGTTCTTCCCAACATAATATATAAATTCAATCCCAATCAAAATTCTAGCTAAGCATTTTATGGGTATCAAGAGAGTCTAAAGAATAGGTGGAGATGCAAAACACCCCAAAAAGCCAATGCACTATTGAAGAGCAGAGATGGAGAACTAATACTACCTGACTTTAGGACTTACTGAAAAGCTGCAGTTATCAAGAGAGTATGGTGTTAGAGAACAAACAGATCAGAACCCAATATGAGCCCCAAAATAAACTCTCACAAATTCAACTGATTTTTTTTTTTTTGACAAAGGACAAGGTAGTACAATGGAAGAAAAATAAGCCTTTTTAAAAAGACTCCTGAACAACCGGACATTCATATGCAAAAAAAAAAAAAAAAAAAAAAATTAACCCAAACTTCGTATCTCATAAAAACTAACTCAAGATGGATCACAGACCAAAGTGTAAAACACAAAGCTACACAACTCTGAGAAGGTCTCATAAGAAAATATAGATGGTCTTGGGATTGGTGATGACTTTTTAGTTATGATACTAAAAATGCACACCAAAAAATAATAAACTGAAATTTATTAGTACTAAAATTTCGTGGTCTGCAAAAGAAAATGAAAATCATGTTTCACATAATTGGAGAAAATATTTCCAAAAAGATGTATCTGAGAGAGAACTCTTACCCAAGAAAATATGAAGAATTCTTAAAATTCAACCATAAGAAAGCAACTGGTAAGTCATGGGGATGAGTGGAGGAACTTTGGTTTGGGCAAAGGAGAGGGGAGGGCAGGGAGGGGACATGGGGGTAGGAAAGATGGTAAAATGAGATGAATATCATTATCTAGGTACATGTATGCTTGCATGAATGGTGTGACCCTACTTTTTGTACAACCAGAGAAGTGAAAAATTGTGCTCCATTTGAATAAAATGAATTGAAGAGCATGTTGCTGTCATGTACAACTGATTATTTGCTTTCTAAAATTTATTCTAATCTGATTTAGAAATGGGTCAAGCCCTTAGCAGACCCCTCACAAAAAAGATATACAGATGGCAAATAATGGTATAAAGAGGTACTCCATATGTCTTCAGAGAAATGAATATTTAAAACAATAATGAGATAGCATTATACACCTCTTAGAATGGCAAGAAACCAGAAATTGACACCAAAATCCAGCAAGGGAGTTGGCCAACAGGAGCTCTTCTTTGTTGCTTTTGGTAAAGAAAAATGGTGGATCTGTTATGCAAGTGTTTCTTACAAAATTGAAAGTATTTTTATCATAATCTAGCAAAAACACTTCCTGGTACTTAAAGAAGTTAAACTTTTGTTCATATAAAAATTTGCACTTCAATGTTCATAACAGCTTCAAAACTCATAATTACCAAACTTGGTACCACCCAAGATGTTCTTCAGTAGGTAAATGGATGAACTGTTGACCATCTAGACAATGAAATATTATCCAGCACCAAAAAAGAAATGAGTTTTCAGGCCATGAAAAGACATGGAGGAAAGTCAAATGCATATCACAAAGATAACAAGTGACTTCAAAAATGTTTATACCTTCCTCTCCATTTTTCTTTGAACCAAATTGGCTCTAACAATAAAGTCTGAAAAGAATGAAGAAAAATCAACACATCATTCTAAGATACCATTAAGCAGACTAACATATGCATTATGGTAGTTACAGAGGGGAAAAAAATATAGAGAAAAAATGGCTAAACTATTCCCAAATTTGAACAAAATCATAAATCTGCATTTGCTAGAAGCAGGATAAACATACACTCTAAGCAGGATAAACACAAAGGTATCCACACTAAGACTCATTATAATCATGCTATTGAAAGACAAAGAAGGGACAAAGGAGGGTATCTTGAAAGATACCAAAGAGAAGCAATCTTTCAAGCACAAGCTATGTTGAATTGACAGCTAAAGTCTCATAAAAAAACATGGAGACCAAAGGCAGCGAGAAAATGTAGTCACAGTGCTTCTGGAGCAACTGTCAGCCTAGTATTCTAGATCTGCAAAATATCCTTCAAATGTAAAGGATAAAAATGCTCCTTAATACATAAAAAGCATGGTAGCTCATCAGCAGTAGACCTACCCTAAAACAAATGTCAAACAGACGACTTCAGATTGAAATAAAAGGATGCTAGTTAGAAATCTGAAGATACATGAAGAAACAAGAACATAGATAAAGGTACTGTATGGATAAATATAAAAACCATTGTTGTGGTGGTTTTAGTTTGTAACTTCTCATTTTGTTATGTGGTTTAAAAGACAAATACATAGAACAATAATTATTATGTTAACACATAATATATAAGCATGGATTTTTGTGACAACGGTGACATAAAGAGAAGTTGTAACAAATTCAAACAAGGTTGTTATAAATTTAGGATGCTTATTAAAATTGCCCAGAGTAAGAACTAAGTAAGAAATGCAGGGAAGGTAATTAGGAAGAATACAAATGGCATAGATGTAAATGTCTATTAAACACTAAAAGTAATGAAGGAACTGAAAAGCAAAACATAAATATGAAACATCAGAATGACAAAATGATTCTTTCCTCATTAGTAATCACTTTAAATGGGTTAAATTTTCAATTAAAATGGATTGGTGAGATAGATTAAAGAAATTTGATCCATTACAAATGGATTACATGGGATTCACTTTAGATTCCAAAACACAAATAGGTCAAAAAATTAAACAATGGAAATTGTGCATTTTGCAAATAGTAGCCAATTATTTGTGGGGTAGCTATACTGATATCAAACAAGATACAAAGTAAGCCAAAAATTGTCATAAGAGACAAAGGTGCTGAAATAGCTATTTTACTCAATTGCCCATAGGATCACTATTCACAATAGTCAGAATAGCCATCAATGGATGGATGGACAAATTATGGTTCACCTATAATGGAACATCATTCATCCATTATTCATCAAGAGGAACAAAGTACAAATATGGACTACAACATGGACAAACCTGCAAACATCATTCTAAGCAAAAGAAGCCGATGCTAAAAGCCACCCATGCCATGATCACGATTATGTGGATAATCAGAGAGAGAGCTGAGTGTGGCTCCAGAGGGTGGAGAGGTGGAGAAATGGCACCCACGGCTGACAGATGCAGGGTTTTCTCCTGGACTGATGAAATGAGCAGGAGAGAGCTGGTCGCAAAACAGAGTGTGCTAAACGCTAATGAGTAGGCACCTTGGTTTTATATTATGTGTGTCTGGCTTCAGTAGACAGATATAGTTATAAATACTAGGGATCCACACTCAGAGGATCCACACTCAAAGATGGCAAATAGTCGACATAGTAGGCAACCGGTTCAAACCACAAAATAGAAATTCTCAAGGTGTAAAACCGCACAATTTATCAGCACTTGATGAATAAAATCAAACCAAATTTCTCAAATTAGTAAATGTGAATATGATTATATCACCCAGAAGATGAGCCTCATTTTAAGATGAGATCAAAAAGTAAACCCCAGCTGTGTTCTGTGAACATGGGCACACAGGAAACAAATTACTTCAAGATAGTTAAAAATAAAATTTTTGGAGAAAGTCATACTTGGGAAATATAAATGAAAAATAAAATATTTCAGACAGGGCCTCCTCCAGCTACCAGCGCACACCTGACAGAGCCCAGATCTGCCTCCCGACACCTGCATTGACCTGGGCCCAGGGTAGGCCCGGAACCATCCTACCACAGGCAGAAATTTGCTGGAGCTCAGGGTTCCAGAGCAGGACCACCTCCTCCAACCAGCAGAAAAAACACCAGAGCTCAGGCCCGGCCCAGATCCACCTCTGCCCATCTTCTCAGAACCTAGGTCCAGGTCAGGCCCAAGTCCATCACCATCCCCCAACCTGGGAGCCCAGGCCTAACCCACTTCCATCTTGGGACACTGCAGACATCGCCATAGTCTACCCATACAGCAGCCTCTACCTTTCAACAACAGACGGGGCAGAGAAGCAGCTGCATCTTGGAGCAGGCATCCCAAAGCCAGTGTGAGGCCCACCCTGTCAGCCCCATCTCGGAATGACCTTGCATCCATCTTGGGGCACCACACTGTTATCTCGAGTTACCTCCCCTCTTGCCACCACCACTTTTAGTTGCTGTAGCATCCATCATGGAAAACCTGCAGGGTCTGGAAGCCCAGCATCAAGGTGAGGTACAGATAATAATTCTACCCTATAATCTTATAGTATCTCAGATCCACACTGCTAGAAAGGAAGACACATAGACGACAGGAAAAATAAGGAGGAAAGTGCCCCAAATAAACCAGGATACGAAGATAACCGATCCCACGGATGGACAGTGAAGGTGAAGAAATGTCAGGAGTTCAGAAGGTTCATAATAAAAATGATCTGTGAAATAAAGAATGACCTAAATGATCAAATACAGGCAAAAATTGATCACTCCAACAAGGTAATAAGAGAACAAATACAGGTAGCAAAGATTACTTCAAGAAAGAGAGAGACTCTGGAAAAAAATCAGAAATCCTTGAAATGAAGCATATAATAAACCAAATAAAAAAAACTCAATAGAAAGTATCACCAACAGACTAGATCACTTGGGAGACAGAACATCAGACAATGAAGACAAGCATACAATCTGGAAAACAAAGATGATCACACAGTGAAGATAGTAAGAAACTATGAGCAGAACATCCAAGAATCATGGGACAGCATCAAAATACCAAATTTAAGAAGAGTTATTGTGATAGAGGAAGGCACAGTTTCAAACCAATGGAATGCACAATCTCTTCAATGAGATAATATCAGAAAATTTCCCAAGCATGAAGAACAAATTGGAAAACCAAATACAAGAAGCTTATAGGACACCAAATGTACAAAATTACAACAGATCTACACTAAGGCACATTATAATGAAAATTCCTAGCATATAGAATTATAGAATCTTAAAGGCTACAAGAGAGGAATAATATCAAATATAGGGGGAGACCAATGTGTATCTCTGCAGATTTTTCAACCCAGACCCTCAAAGCCAGGAGATCATGGAATAACATATACCAAGCTCTGAAAGAAAATGGATGCCAAGCAAGAATCTTATATCCAGCAAAAATTAAGCTTTAGATTTGATGAAATAACAACCTTTCGTGATAAACAAAAGTTAAAAGAATTTACAACTAGAAAGCTTGCACTACAGATCATCCTCAGCAAAATATTCCATGAAGAAGAAATGAAAAAGACAAGGAAGAAAATCGGCAGAGGGGGAGGTATTACACTAAAGGAAAAACTAATCAATGGAGAAACCGAGTCAAGTTAAATACAAAAAAAAAATACAAAAATGGCTGGGAATACAAATCATGTCTGAATAATAACCCTTAATGTTAATGGAGTAAACTCGCCAATTAAAAGACATAGACTGGCATATTGGATTTAAAAAAAATCCAATCATATGCTGCCTCCAAGAGACTCATGTCAGAGGAACAGATATCCACAGAATGATGGTAAAAGGTTGGGAAAAATCATACCACTCACATGGACTGAGGAAGCAAGCAGGGGTTTCCATCCTCATATCAAATAAAGTAGACTTCAAGCCAAAGTTTATCAAAAGGGATAAAGAAGGACACTACATACTGCTCAAGGAAACCAAACACCAATACTTGACAATTATAAATACATATGCTCTGAACAATGGAGCATCTACATTCATCAAATAAACTCTTCTCAAGTTCAAGAGTCAAGGAGACCACAACACAATAATTCCGGGTAACTTTTAACACGCACACCACTGGATAGATCTTCCAAACAATAGCTAAACAAAGAAACTATAGAACTCAATCATACAATCAATAACTTAGACTTAACCGACATATAGAATATTTCATCCTTCAACAGGCAAGTACACGTTCTGCTCAGCAGCACATGGATCCTTCTCTAGAAAAGACCATATACTATGCCACAAAGCAACTCTTTGCAAGATATTATCTCTGCAAATTTTTTTAAATTTGCTTTCTATCAGATCACAATGGAATGAGATTCGAAATCAATGATAAAATTAAAAAGCTACTCCAACACCTGGAGACTAAATAATATGCTACTTAATGAACAATGGGTTGCAGAAGACATCAAGGGAGGGGATTAAAAAAATTTTAGAGGTGAATGAGAACAGATACAGCATATCACAATCTCTGGGACACTATGAAGGCAGTCCTAAGAGGAAGGCTACTGCATGGAGTTCATTCCTTAAAAGAAGAAAAAGGTAACAAACAAACTACTTAACATTACTTCACAAAGCCCTAGAAAAAGAACAAATCAATACCAAAAGCAGTAGAAGAAGGAAATAATTTAAATCGGAGCTGAAATCAATGAAATGAAAACAGAAGAATCAAGTGGAAAAACTGACAAAACAAGTTGGTTCTTTGAAAAAAAATAAATAAATAAAACTCACAAATCCTTAGCTGTGCTAATGAAGAGAAGGAGAGAGAACTCAAATTACTAACATAGGTGGTGAAAAAGGAAATATTACAACAGACACTACGGAAATACAGAAGATAATTAGAAATTATTTTGAAAATTTGTGCTCAAATAAAAAAAAATATCGAAGGCATTGACAAACTTCTAGAGTCACTAGATTTGCACAATTTGAATCAGGATGATATATACAATTTAAACAGATCAATTTCAAGCAATGAAATAGAATACGCCATCAGAAACCTACTAACCAAGAAAAGCCCAGGACTGGATGGATACCCAGCTGAGTTCTACAAGACCTTTAAGGAAGAACTAATACCAACATTCTTCACATTTATTTCAGGAAATAGAAACAGAAGGAATACTTCCAAACTCATTCTGTGAGGCCAATACCACCCTGATTCCAAAACCTGACAAAGACACATCAAAGAAAGAGAACTTCAGACCAATACTTCTATTATCAAAGATGCAAAAATTCTCAATCTGGCAAATGAAATACAGAAACATATCAAAAAGATTGTGCACCATGATCAAGTGGGGTTCATCCCAGGGATGCAAGGTTGGTTCAACATATGGAAATCAATAAATGTAATCAACCATATCAATAGACTCAAAGAGAAGAATCATATGATTATCTCAATAGATGCAGAAAAAACAATCAACAAAATATATCACCCACTCATGTTCAAAACACTAGAAAAACTAGGGATAACAGGAACGTATCTCAACACTGTAAAAGCTATCTATGCTAAGCCCCAGGCCAACATCATTCTAAATGGAGAAAAATTGAAAGAATTTCCTCTAAAAACTGGGACAACAGAGGGATGGCCTCTTTATCTACTTCTACTTAACACAGTTCTTGAAACACTGGCCAGAGCAATTAGACAGATGAAAGAAATTAAAGGGATAAGGATATGAAAAGAATTCAAATTGGCACTATTTGCCAATTATTTGATTTTATACCTAGAAGACCCCAAAAATTCCCCCAGAAAACTTCTACAACTAATAAATGAATTCAGCAAAGTAGTTATAAATCAAAGGCAATTCTCTATATCAGTGACAAATCCTCTGAAAGGGAAACGAGGAAAAAACACTTTCAATAGCCTCAAAAAAAAAAAAAAATGCTTGGGAATCAACAAAAGAGATGAAAGACCTCTACAATGAAAACTACAGAACACTAAGGAAAGAAATTAAAGAAGACCTTAGAAGATGGAAAGATCTACCTTGTTTTTGGATAAGCAGAATTAATATTGTCAAAATGACCATACTACCAACAGCACTGTATAGATTTAATACAATTCCAATCAAAATCCCAATGACATTCCACATATAAATAGCAATAAGAGTGAAGCAGGTGGCATCAATATACAAGAGCTTAAACAATACACAGAGCAATAGTAATAAAAAGAGCATGGTATTGGCACCAAAATAGACTTGTAGACCAAAGGTACAGAATAGAGGACACAGAAGAATCCACATAACTACAGTTTTCTCATATTAGAAAAAGGTGCTAAAAATGTACAATGAAGAAAAGATAGCCTCTGGTATTGAAAAAACTGGAAATCCATCTGCAACAAAATGAAATTAAACCCCTGTATCTCACCATGCACAAAATTCAACTCGGAGTGGATCAAGGACCTAGGAATTACACCAGAGATACTGCACCTAATGGAGATTGGGGCCTACTTTTTCTCCTATTATGTCAGATTCGGCCCTGAATTCCTTAATAATACTCCTATAGCACAAGAATTTAAATCCATATCATTTATTGATTCTTGATTTTTTAACTAAAAAACTTCTTCTCAGCAAAAGAAACAGTGAGGTGAATAGAGAGCCTATATTTTGGGAGCAAACTTTTACCACACACACATTAGAACACTAATCTCTAGGATATATAAAGAACTCAAAAATCTTAACACACACACACAAAAAAAAATCAGTAAATAGACCAAGGAACTGAACAGACACTTCTCAGAAGAGGATATACAATCCATCAACAAATATATGAAAAAATGTTGAACATCTCTAGCAATTAGAGAAATGCATATCCAAACTACTCAAGATTTCATCTCACTCCAGTCAGATGGTAGCTACTACGAAGACAAACAACAATAAGTGTTGGCAAGGATGTGGGGGAAAAAGGTACACTCATATCCTGCTGGTGGGACTGCAAATTGGTGCAGCCAATATGGAAAGCGGTATGGAGAATTCTTGGAAAACTTAGAATGGAACCACCACTTGACCCAGATATCCCTCTCCTTGGTCTATACCCAAAGGACTTAAAAATGGCACAATACAGGGACACAGCCCCATCAATGTTTATAGCAGCACAATTCACAATAGCTAAACTGTGGGACCAACTTAGATGCCCTTCAGTAAAGGAATGGATAAAGAAACTGTGGTATATATACACAATGGAATACTATTCAGCATTGAAAGAGAATAAAATCATGGCATGGAATTGGAGAATACAATGCTAAATGAAATTAGCCAATCCCCAAAAATCAAATGATTTCTCTGATAGAAGGATACTGATTTATAATGGGATTTGTGGGGGGATCATGGTAGAATTAGATGAACTCTAGATAGGACAAAGGGGAGGGAGATGAAGGGAGCGGGCAAGGGGGTAGAAAAGATGGTGGAAATGAGATGGTAATGTCCATCTCATTACCCTAAGTACATGTATGAAGACATGAATAGTGTGACTCTTATTTTGTGTACTAGCAGAGATCTGAAAAATCGTGCTCTCTATGTACACTATGAATTGTAATGCATTCTGCTGTCATACCTACCAAATTAGAATATAAATAAAATGGAAGAATAACTCAAAAATATTATGTTGCCACTATGGCAGTTTTTCCTAGTTTTTTAAAAATCCCTTTACTCTTCAAATTGCTGAATATGTTCTGTAATGCTTGTGACATACTAATGTCAGCATCAAGAAATAAGGTGACAAGTGCATTAAAACAAAAACAACACTATCATTGGCTATTAATAGCCAGCCTGTATTGGTTAGTTGATGTTATTGTCTTAAATGATATTTAATTATTTTAAATTTTGTACACTTTATAACTCCCAAGCGCTCTAGAAATATGATAAGTAGCAAGTTCAGAATTACTTGCTCTTAAGAGACTTTGTCCACCTAAATGTCCTCCAGTTGACTCTCCCTACACATCCCACATTTTTCTATACTTCATAAAATCAAATGATTGTCAGTCTGCCCCACTAGACTATCAGGCTCTTCAGGGCAGGGACCAGTTCTAACATCTTCATTATTATGTCCCTAGAATTAAAGGGAACATAGTAAATGCCTAATGAATAAAGGAATAAATGTGACTTAGAAGTTTAAAAAAAATAAAGTATTTCAACTCTATATTGAAAAGACATAATGGAACTCTCAAAGTCTTTATAAAATAATCAGCTAGAAGACTGAATGAAAGAAAATACTCCCTGTCTGTAACAGAATCTTAAAGGATAAAACTGGCATGTAAAACTATTAACAAGATATATATAGCATCTACAAGAAGAAAATTCCAAACACAGTGAAGGAGATGGAAGAAGACTGAACAAATGTAAAAATATATCATGTTCTCTGGCAGGATTTGACTAGGAATCCTGTTATCATGACAGAATATTCCATAATTTATAAATATGAGACCCAACAAAAATATTAGACCTTTTCCTTTATAAACAGATAAGCTAATTCTACTGTTAATTAGAAATAAGAACAAGAAATTCTTAAAAATGAGGGGAAAAAATGACTCACCAGATGGCAATATAAAGTCCAAATAACACAAATTATATTTTTTGGGTCTTGAATAGACAGATAAATCAACATAATAGAAAAGTAAAATAAATGTTGAAATAAAACAAATTGACTCAAATATAGAAACTTAATATAAACTTAACATTGTTAAGCAATGTTAGAACAATGAGCTATTTAATATGAATTTCTGGCACAATGCATAGCTGTCTGGGTAAAAAAAACCACACTGGTTGCACACCTTACCTTTTATGCCAGGATAAAGATCAAATAGATGAAACATTACATTTTAAAAAATGAAATCATTAGAAGGAACTAGGGAGTCTTTGTGGGTGTCTCTGAAGAGTGGGATGCCTTTCAAATCGCAACTCTAACTCCAGACTCATTAAGAAAACATTGATAAATTCCATACACAAAATAATTCCACTGTTATAAAAAATCAGAGGACAAACGATATTAAGATAGAAAATGCTTGTAATTCATAATTTGAACAACTAGTGTTTAACAGATAAAGAGCCTATAGAAATCCACTTACAAATGACCAGCAGCCCAACAGAAAAATGGGAAGAATAGAAACAAGAAACTCACAGAAAAGGAAACTGAAATAAAATGAAAAATCACAAGAATATAAAGACAGAAATATCAATTGGTCTAAAAGTATACAAAAAGGGACCCATGTGTGTCATAGTAAAGGAAATCAAATTAAGAGATACTGATTCTTTAACAGAAGTTCTTCTGTTCCCTGTGGTAGCATAACACTCAGTAATCACTGGAAAATCAGAACCACTTGAAAATAACTGTGCAAACTCGAAGTATCTCATATATATACAGACTGACACAGGAGAATTGAGGCATGTACATAGTTATTCCTTGATGCATAATTATTGCAAAAGATTGCCACTATGTCTATTGGTAGGGAAATGGTTGAATACATTATCTTCATACAATGTCATACTGAGCAGCTTTTTTTAAACAGTGAAGAATATTGTCTCCTTATAGACATAATAACTGCAATATGCATTGCTAAGTAAAGAAAATTGGTTATAATTTTGTTTTCAAACGCTGTGTGTTACAAGTACAGAACATTATGTTTAGTTTACAGAATGGGGAATCAGAACTATATTCTAATTTCTTTGTTTACCTACAGAGAGGGTTGAAGTCTACACAAGAAAAAAAAAAAATGTGGTAAGTGGGAGTGCATGGAAACAGATTGAAAGAGGAGCAAGAATTTTCAATCCACACTTCTGTGATTTTTCATTTATTTGCATCACATGAATGTGCTAGGTATTTAGAAATTAAATTAAAATTCTGGGAAAAACAAACAAAAGACCTTGGTCTACACTACCCAGGCCCTCTTGCCTTTTGCTGATTTGTGCAGCCTCCTTTTCCCCTGAAAAGTATGGGGTGTTGTGGATGAGTGCTCCCCCAAAGTTTCATGAGCTGAAGACTTGGTCCCCTGTGTGACAGTGTTCTGGGGTGAAGCTCTGGGGAAGAGAGTGGACCATCGGGGCTCTCAACTAGTCATTGGATTAATCCATCTGATGACTCATAATTTAAGTGGAGACTGGAGGCTAGCTGAGGATGTGGGTCACTGGGGGCATGCAGGAAGGGTATGCCTTGTCCCTGATCCCTACCCCTACCCCTGCCTCCCAGCTGTCCTAAGCCCCTCCACCACACCCTTCTGCCAAGTTCTGCCAAAGCAACAAAGCTGCTGACCAGGGAAGGAAACCTCTGAAACCACTTTCTGCTTTCAAGTTGTTTTTTTCTTTTTTCTTTATTTCTTTGGGCGTAGGGAGGGGGGCTTATTTTGTCACAGCAATGCAATGCTAAGATAAAGACATAGCAATTATAAGAGATTCAAAGTAATAGATGAGAACAGCCCTTCTCCTGGCAACCTCCTTGCCTGTGGCCTGGGTAACATGGTCATCTGCAGATTTGAGATGCTATGTGACGCAGTAACTTAACAATAGACTATCTCTTCCAGAAAGTCTTGTGGGCCTGTGCACGGGGGACAGGTCACTGGGCACAGCGTTTCTTCACAAAATGCCTCTGGAAGGCCCTGCACACCCAGCCCCAGGCCCCCCGCAGAGGGGGGAAGTTCTGCGCTCTCCAGGATGGCCCTGGCATGCTGGAGCAGTGGGAAGCCACCAGCTCTCCAGCAAGGTCACCACACTCTAAAGGGCAGACTCACACCTGAGCACAGATACTGTGGCTTTCTGCAGGAGTGCAACTGGGTTTTGCTTTGCGTTTTGGGGGGTTTTGTGTTTTGTGTTTTTAGCCAAATGTGTAAATTTTTCTTTTTTTTTAATTGTACCTTTGGTCCTTTTCTCAGGAAACAGGAAATAGTTCATATCAGTGCAGCCAGGTCACAGGAGTGTGTGGCAAACTGGATTCCACAAGTCAGTTACTTTTCAGAGTAGGACTTCTTGGACTCGATGATTTGTTAATGTGCCTTGTGAATCCCAAAGGGAAATAAATACGGGATGCTATGTTTCCAAACTTACTGTAAAACCCTGTGTCGGGGACCACTTCTCTGGATTAGTATTCTGGGTCACACATTTTGGCAGATGATGCTAAAAGGTCATTCTCCATGACCTTGTTTTTGGCCATTATTACAAAACTACTTCTCTAGAATTAAAGCAAACAAAAACTTCAAATAAGTGAAAAAGTTTAAAACACTCTACACCTACGAGAAAATGGTAAACTATTAAGCATGTATTTGACATTAGAGAGTTTTCACAAAAATATATTTTATAGAATGTTAATCCTATTTCCATTTCATCTATTGGGATTTCCACTACCACATATAGTAAAATTATTATTTGTGAGCCTGGTCTTCCATCATTATAGAAGCTGAAGTGATTTCCAAATAATAAAGTTACTTTTGATTTTAATATTTACTTGTAGGATAGTCTAATGATTTACACCATCTAAGTATCAGTGCTTCTAAGGCATTCTGTTTACTAGATAATTACTAGTGCAAATATTATTCCCCATTCACTTTGAATGAATGTAAGTGAATTATATTATGTCTGACTATAAGAATTTCAAAGTGGCTGTCTTGAGATGCTGTTGAAATACAGTCTCTTAAGCTGGGAACTTTCAGGTGTGATTGTACTGGACTGAGTCACGGCAGATACTACTGGGCTATCCCTTTACCTTTACGAATCGTTGGTGTGTCGCTGTCTGCAATCAGTTGCAAGCAGTCTTGAGTAACTGAAAAGCAAAAGTTCATCATTTTAATTACTTGAGTAGGAATGACAAGAGAGCTAAGATGACTAAAAATACAAAGCCACAGACTCGGTCTCCCGGGGAGGCTAAATCAAACACACCTCTTACATGACTTGTGTGATCTTAGTCTTAAGTCACTTTATGAAATTGACCCATTTACTTTAATATCTGTGCTGGAAATTCATGACACTTTTGCAACGCTTCATACTGTGGAGGCACAGCAAGCGTGGCATTGTGGAGTGGAATCAAAGTTGCTTTGAAATAACAGCTACATAGAAAACACACTTGGTTATTTTGTTTTTCAAGTTAGTCAAATAAAAACAGCTAAACTTATCAGATCAGTTTGAAACTCATTTGTTGAAACATAAAACTAACATTAAATAATGACTCCCTGCTACTGGAAATACACTAAGGCTTAGCCTACTCTACATCCTTGTATCCTCCCAAGAACCCTAAAAACTAGGTATCTTAAACTAAGGTTTAGAAAGTGTACATGTCTTGTTCAGGACCTCAGAGATAGAAAGTGACCAGACAAGAATTTAAGTCCTGTTTGTTTAACTTGGGAGCCAAAGTCAAGTATTTTTGGCAAAATCCTTTGGACAGAAGAGAGAAAGAGGGAACACTGTTTAAAAATAAAAATGTAACGACTTTGTGACACTGAGTTGTCAGTGAGGCTTCTGGGGAATGTCAATTCACATCCCAAATCACAGGTGGACTATTTCAGATGACATTCGGAGCAGTAAATAATGACTGCCTTAAATGAAGAGAAAGGCCTTGGGTAAAGCCAAGGAAGAACAGGTTCTGTGGGTTGTATTGTGAGATAAAAGAAAAGCAGTAAGTATGCATGAAAAACCTGGACCCTAACCCTAAGCTTGCAGGTTTTAATTGAAGAAAATACTCTTCAGCAAAACCTTCATATTTTATAAACACATGCTTCTCCGTGTGCTTTCTACCAAGTGGATGTGATGGGGATGCCTGCCTTGGTATCAAGCTGAAAATTTCTGACATTTAAAACTCTGCATAATGGGGTTATACTTGTGTACTCCTCTGAGGCTGTTAAAGGAAACTCTTAAGGGTTGATAACATTAAAAACTCTGTTTAGGAATTTCCCTCCTAATTTAAAGGTGGAAATAAAACATCCAAAATTACAGCTTCCTTATACAGACGTGGAACTTCTCTGACTTATTTATATGCTTATCTAATCATTTTGATTGAAGCAGAGAATTTTGATCTCCTCTGTGGATTCTTTTACTGATTTTTGTGGAACAAAGGTCGCCACACCTGAGCCCTAGGGACAGTATGGTTCCTGTGGCTGACACTGCCCTATGACAGTCCTCAGGGGCATCACAATGGGCAGCCGAGTTGCACTAAGGAAGGCTTTCAGTCTCCAACTATAGTAGCTGGCTGAGAGGGAAGATTGACCTGCTCTGGGTTTCTGTGTTCTCCTCTGAAATGAAGACCACAGTATTCAGCAAGTCAGCTCTGAGGGGCAAGAGGCAAAAACACTTGGGAGCCTGGCACATGGTCAGCAGGTGGAAGTGCTGTACAACCTGGGTTCCTCCCTCCCTCCTTCTCCACGTGCTCTGGAGGGCCTGCACCCGACATTTGCTCAAACAGTGGGAATCTGTCTTGAGGAAATGCTGTCTCTAACTCTTCAGAACTGCAATGTCCCCCAAAACTCATGACAAAAATGCAGCTGCCCCAAAGCAGTTTAAGTAGGAGCTGAATTACAACAGCAATATTTAAATATTAAAGCTAATATTGTCCCTCTGTGTAAAATTATTAAGAACCATTTATCTTTCAACACTATGAATTCATATTTTATTTTGCAGACATGAATAGGTATTTAAAAAGAAGTTGAGAGTACAAAGAAGCATCGAACTTTATAACACTGTCTTAATGTTTTCACTTTTTCAATGTATTTGCCATTTTCTAGTGTTACAATTTACTCAACAATTATATGTATGGCTTATTTTTATCTGTCTCCACCTCACTGCAATATAAGAATCTGTGAGAGACTCAGTGTCTCATTTGGCTGCACTGATGGGCTTGTTTCCTGGATCTTCCCTTTCCCCAAACTTTAGGCTTAACAAGAACAGGGTTCAAAGGTTTGGTTATCAGGTCGCTCTTTTAAACACTACTTTGGAAATTGAACAGAAGCCAACTCTTGCAACACTGAAGAGAGGGAAAAAAAAAGTCTCACTATTGAAGAGGGGAGAAGAAAAATTACACTTAGGAAAGACTGCGGTCAAACACTGCCTGAGAGCAGCCAGCGGTTCTAGGAAGAGCGCGTCCTTGCTGGGTAGAGGCTCCAACTGGTCTGATTTTGCCAAGTTAGCAATGAACTTCTGCATTTCATACTTTAAACCCTCAGACCTGCCTCACAAGTCACAGTTCAGCCAGAAATACCAGTGAACAAGAAACACCGAGGACCTGCCAGGTAGCTCACCTTCCCTTGTGAATGAGTGGGGCTAGGAGTTCAAGAAAGGAGACTCAAAAATAGCACTGATACCTTCACTTTTCACCATTAAAAAAGCTGATCTGAGAGAAATGCTTATGTTACAATATTAGGTGTTCATTATGTGTACTATACTTGAAATTCTCACCTTAAAAAATGTTAACTGTAAAGTAGTATCCTTGATTCACCCTGAAACATTAAAAAAAGAAATCCATCCATGATGAATCCCAAAATCCAAAAAAGTTTAGTTTAGTTAGTTAGCAGTGGAGTCCCATATTGGTGCCTTCCTGTGCCATGGGGCCATGCTCATGGAAGCTGTAATGCTAGGGGAAGATGGATGCAGGTAAGCCCACTCTATAATGTTCATGCAAGGTCTCTGTAACTTGAAAATAACTGATCTAAGGTAAATATGGGGAAAAATAAATTTGGCTATCTTCCAAATAATTTTTGTAAAATTTTGAAATATGGGCAATCTTTTCACTTCTATTTCTTTGTATTATTCTTGTTATCTCAATTGTAACAGTAAAACATTGATGAAAACTATAAAAATGATAAAGACAAAATTATTTTTGTTTTATTTTATCTAAAATGCACATTTTCAATAGTTCTTAAATTTTCTATTGAATAATGAGGGAGGAAATGCAAATGTTACTTGCAACGTTACTGAGCAATAACTGTTATTATTCAGTAGCAACTTATTTGAAAGAATTCACTTTCTTAATGAAGTCTGAAGATGCTTATCCTTAGGATCCTAAAATGAAAATTGCCCTTAGGTGAGTTTTTAAACTCAGATTATCAAAACTCCATTTGTACAGAAATTGTATTATATAACGTTTTTGAAGCCAATTGCTTTATTTATTTATTTATTTTTGAATTGGGAATATCTCCAAACACATTTATGGGCTTAACAGTGATTGGCTAAGATGAGCTACTTGGACATTTTTTAAAAAAACCCCTGGATTTCCCCGCATTTCTGTTTGTTATACTATAATCAGAATGATCTTTTGAAGCACATTAAGCTTAATAAAACTTTAATATGGAACACACAATAATCAAGAAACAAAATTCAAGCCAAAATGCTAAGCTTTCCAGTTAAGCAAAAGCAGCAATTGTCCTTGGGAGGACCGGGAGGATGGGCCTGTGGGCTGACCATCACATCCACACCTACTGTTTCATAGACTTCAATAGAGGTGTCAGTGGTTCTGAAAAAACCTGGGGACAGTTGATAAACCAGGATAAGTGAACCCTCTGAAAGCCAAAAGGACAGCCCACACTTAGTCCTAAAGAAACCAGAACAACTGGAGTGGAGACAAAAATCAAAAAGAAGCACGGGTTTAAGCTGCATGCATCTTCTCAATTCCAAACCAAGACCTTTCTGAACAAACAACAAAAGCCCTTGTATTGTGCCCATTTCTCTTGGGCACAGAGACATTGATTCTGAACTGGTACTTCCTCTGAAAAAGCTTACTATGTGGAACAATGCAGGCCAAGTGCCCTGACAAGTGACAGCAGCTTTCACCTGTCCCCGAGAGTCTTGCCCTCAAACCCTCCACCTTGGCTCTATGAATGTTAGAAAAAGTCTAAGGTAAATCATGGTAATAGTGATGGTGACTGCATTTGGGCTGCAGAAATGGGGGTCATTTTTTTGGTTCACTTTGTTAGAGTCTTCTCTTATTTTCCAAACTTGCTACAAATTGCAAGTTATTCGGGGGTGGGGGAGCCCAAAACAAAAGACCAATACCACAACACTTTTCAACCTACAATATGGGGATGCCAAAAAAACAAATATGTAAAGATATGCAAATAGAAGGAAATCTTAAAGTCTAATATGATATATCTTGGCAAAGTGTGACTCAGGAAGCTATTTTTAAATCTATTATTCTTAAATATGTAGAAATGAGTATGTCCTCTTTAGAATGATAAATTTAGAAGCAGTGGAGTGGTAGCAGAGAAGATTAAAATGATTGAAGAATCCTGACCTTACTAGATATTGAAGCCCATTATAATACAAAATTACTCAACATGGTTTATTTATAGTAGATAAATAGAATAATAAATCAACGATAAAAAAGACTCAAAGTTTCAATTATAGGAGGAACTGAACACAATTCAGTAACTTTCCCAACACAAAGGAGTTAAATATAAACATCTACTACATTGGGATAAGGTAGCAGTGTGGAAGAGGAAAGAGGAGAGAGGAGGAAGTAAATGCCAGCATGAGATGATTCACCAAAATAAATGCCAGAAGGATTAATGTGTTAAAGCCAAAAAACCAAAACAAAACACTAAACTATGAACAAGTCCAAAGTAGCAGGAAATAGAGCAAAACAAGAGATTATGAACACATACACATTTAGCTTAGATTTTAGAGAAAATCAAAAGAACAGATGACCTCATTAACACAGATGCAAAATCTCATACATATGTTAAAAGAGCAGCAAAATTATGTGAAAATATTTACATCACAGTTTTGATCAATAGTGTCTCATTAGAAAGAGTTTATATTAAATCATAAAATATTAGGGTGGTGGGAAATTAGAATTAAAAATTAGCAAAAGATCTAGTTAGAAGTAATCAAAATATACAGAATGATATTCATTATTATAAATAAGCAACACATTAAAGTAAATTTGAGATTCCATGTTACAATTACTAAATTAGCCAAAATAAATATTTAAAGACAAAATGCTAGCAATAATGTGGAAAACTGGTACAGTACATTTTTGTATGCATACACTTATAACTCATTTTGGAAATGCTATGACAATAAGTAGCATGCCCAGTCTGTTGAGCTCAGAATTTCACATTGCAAAATTTATATTGAATATATAATTCCTCAAAATGAAAGATATGCACAAAATTTTACATGTTCTATTATAGCAAAAGAAAATGGTCATATTAAAATTATACAACTTAATACAGATGTGAGAATGACTAGAAATAGCTTAAATGCTTGTGAAGGTGAAAAAATCTATCATAGCATTACATGCTCTTATTTTATGTAAAAAGTATAGATGATAAATACAAAATACAAAAATAAGA
Source organism: Callospermophilus lateralis (assembly GCF_048772815.1). Lineage (NCBI taxonomy): Eukaryota > Metazoa > Chordata > Mammalia > Rodentia > Sciuridae > Callospermophilus > Callospermophilus lateralis. The sequence continues at coordinate 107,789,319 of NC_135316.1, read as the reverse complement.
CGTTAAAACAATGAGTTTCCTAGTTTAAAAAAAAAAATGTTTAAAGCCAATTGTTAAATAGCCCAAAGATATGCTAATCAGATACAGAAAAGGATTATCTGAGATGAGGAAGAATTTCCAGTAAACATGGCACATGGTTAAAAACTGTTTCCCGTCGTGTGCGCAAGATACCTGTCCCCCTCTCCGGGGTCACAGGCTTCTCTTCTGAAGTAAAGTGCACACACAGGGGGACAGTGCTCTGTGGCCCCCAGACAGCTGCTCTGAAGGTGACGTGAAATCCGGTGAAAAGCCTATCCAGGGCCACACCTGCCTGGCACCTTCCAGGTGTTCAAATATGTTCCCTGGACACAGCAGGGGAGCGATGCACAGATCCGTGTCATGCGGATCAACCCAATGCCAGCACGTCCTACCGTCTTGGAAATGAAGAAACTGGAGCGGATCACCTGGACGGTCCACTTCAACTCTGTAAAAAGGATGCTTCTACCGCACAGCCGCCCTGCCAGGACCCGCAGGCTGTGCCGCCCAGGGCTGTGCCGCCCAGGCAGTCCGGGGTGCTGGCGCTCTGCCCCCAGCCCTCTGGCTTAGATGGCAAAGTTCCTAGTCTGTACTTGGAGGTTTAGAGAGGCTAGGCGCACCTGTAGCTCTGCAGGTGGGACGCTTTCTCCGCACCTGTGTGCACGCAGCCCGCCCACCACCTACCTGTTTCCTGGGACCCCTCAAGCGCACGCCGGTTCCTGCTGCCGGGGCTAGAGTGGCTTTCCCCCAGAGCGGCTGCGGCAAAGATGCCCTGTGAACAGAGAAGGGAGGTTACTGGCCGGGCGGCTGTGCGGGGCTGGGGGCAGCGGGGCTGGGGGCTGCGGTGCGGGCGCGGGACTCACTTTCAGTCCCGCTGGGGCCGCGGGAGCCGCGGCTGGGGCCTGGGTCGGGGTGGGCCTTGGTGCGTGGTGGCCCTGCAGTTCTGCGCGGAGGCTGTCCAGGTCCGCTTGCAGGGTGGCCACGCGGTAGAAAGAGATAAGCGTGAGGCCACTGGAAAGCAGGGCCAGCAGCAAGGTCAGGGCCAGCAGCTTTGCATCTCTGGAGGATCGGACCGAGGGGCTTTCCTTCTGTGGGAGGATGGGAACACACGCTAGTTTCATTTCTCCCCCTTTCTTGAGGCAAGAAGAAAGGCGTGCCTGCTCCCACTCCGTGGAGTCATCCATTCCCCGACTTGCACGTTGAAGGCTGGGGCCTTTACAATGAGTGACCACAGAGGACGGATCATTTCCTGTTATCTGTGCGCCTCGAGGTCCCGCACTGACTGCGAGGCAGCCCCGGGCTCTCCCCCTCCGGAGCGCTCTCCTGCTTTTCTTCTTTCTCCCCTTGTGCATCTTTGCCCCTCCTGGGCCTTGGCTTTACTGGCGTTTGCCCTTCTGTGGATTGCTCAATCTGTCTTCCTCATTTCACTTTCAGTTTTTGTAAGAATTTTAATGCCAATTCAAAGGACTCAGGCTCAAGGAGATGCGAGGCCCCTCACGCCCGCTGAGGAGACGGTTTAAGCTGGTGCTCTGGAAGAGAAGGCTTAAGACAAACTTAAGGAGATTCACCCCCAGGCTTTAGGGGAGAATGGGGTCTACTTGGAAGCACATGGCTTCTAGGGAAAGGGAAAGGGAACATTGAAAGCTCCCGCTGGTGTCATGACAACTATTGGAAGGTCGGATAAGCCAAGTGCTTTAGCACTGAGCTGTGTTTAGCTAGAGGGTGATTTATGAACAGTCCCCAAGGAGGAGACAAATGGCAAATCCTTAAAGGAGGCTTGGAAGTCCACTGGGGATTGTTCTTGTTATCTTAACAATGCAATAAAAAGAATGTGATGCAGCTTCTAAATAATTGAGTAGATAAGGGGACTTCTTTAAACATGCAGGATACATTTTCAGGGAAAGATGCATCATCTGTTTCCTTGCCAGGCGGGCTGCTAGTGAGCCAACTGCACCTCCCCCTTGCCACTGGGACTTCTGAAGCCTTGGTCCCTGCTCACTGTGAGGTTCCCTGGAGGAGTCTTAGCCTTATCTCCAGCTCCAAACTCCTCATTCCCACTTGACCCTGCCTGTCCAAAAGCTGCCGACGTACAAGGTCCTGAATCAACCCAATCACTTCATCTGGAAGTGAGGGTGGTGCACTGCAGGGAATGTTCACTCATCTGGATCCTGCCCTGTCTTGATGGTGGATTCCTGCACCAGCACCAGTTCCTGACTGCTTTGCCCCAGCATCCAAATGTTGATTCATCTTGTAACAAAGTTAGGGAGGACTTAGCAAGCCTGGGTGGGCACTACTTCATGTGCTGGGGGTATTGGGCAGTAGCTTTGTCTCACAGCCCCCTCTCCTTACAGCCTTAATAAGGTTACAGAAGTGATACAGCATAAAGGTAAGTACCTCAAGCTTCCAGGATTCTAATCTTGCGTCCACCCTTTGCCCTCCTTAAGCAATTTAATTTCCTCCTCTGTGAAATGGGGTGATAACAGGAACTGTGCTTGAGGTGCAGAACAAGGCTTACAGGAAGGTGCTAACAAACTACATTTTAAAAACTACTGTTTTTTTTTCCATTCACTATCCTTTGTTTATATTCAAAGGATGAATGAAATATTCTCACTATTATTGTGGTGCAAGAAGTACTTTTGTTCAGTTGCTCCTGTAACATCTGTAGGAATGTATCCAGCAAGTACCTGCTGGGAGTAGGTACATCTTCACTTTCACCAGGTGACACCAAGTCCCCTCTGATAAGTTCCCATTTCCTCTTGTCTTTCCAATGAGTTGAGGTCATCAAGCTATCCCTTTTTTCCTCTGCTCTTTTTAAAATGACTTGTCTATAAAACCCACAGTGACAAGTCTATAAAACCCACTCAACAGGCAGACACAAAGTGGCCTGAATCAAGCCAGAGTCACTTGGTCAGGGTGTGGTGAACTTGGCGTGCTGCAGGGCATGCCTCAGCCCTTCCAGTCCTATCTGATCTTGACGGCTCATCCTAGACCAACACCAACTTCCCTTCCCCCAAGCAAGCTGCTCTCTGCCTCTGCTTTCTCAGGTGGGAGTCTTGTCCTATAGGTTCGCATGCAGGGTCTGTGGTGTCAAACATCACACTACACAGTTCTTCTGTCAGGGTCCTTGCTGCAGGTGGATCAGGGTGAGGCATCCTGGACAAACTTGCAATGACAAATGGGGTTAGTTGGGGAGGTCCAAAGCCCTCCAGGCTGGCAGTGAACAGACAGAACTCATTCGGTGTGTGGTAATATTCCCTAAATACGTACAGAAATCCGTGTTCCAGTTGATCCTTACTTTCATGAGGACACCCTGGAGACCTCATTCCCCTGTGATTTAATGTTACTTCTGATGAGCCCCCTCTCCATGTGCTTGGGTCAAAGCTGTTAAGCAGAATGACCCAGCTGCTTTAGAGAATGGCCTCTGCCTTCGCTGCTCTAGAGGGCAGTGACCTTCATGCTGACCTCTGCAAGACAGAGTCCCTGGTCAGCCTATGTTCAGGCCATTCTGAAACAAGTATCTGCTGGTTGTTTGATGCCGAGGGTGACACTGTGCACAGAGGGGCTACTACTCCTTCCAGGGAAGGTGGCCAGCAGCCCCTATGACCCAGATGGGCAAGCAGGTGTTGCTGTCTGCATGCCCTTCTTAGGGGTCACACAACTAGATTTTCTCCAAAGAGTTAGAAATCTAAATGGCATCTATGGTTCTATGAGTTCTTATGAGCAAAAGGAAGTTATTTCTCCATAAATCAAAGACCTGTTTCCTGTAGAGGAAATGGTTTGATAATTTAACCGGAATTCTGTTAAACAAAGAGCACATTTGTATTCATTGAACAACACAGCACAGTCTATCCAGGGAGGAAAGCCACCATACCCGAGCCACGGAACTTGGTCGGGTGTCCACTGTCAGCATCCAGACACTTTCCCTATGTAATGTGGGTGATATATTCCATGTAACAAACACCATGATTGAGATGCCATGGCCTGGGATTGTCCAAATTGTCCCCTGCACTCAGGATGGGCAGGTAGGGTTGAAAAAAATGAGTTATCAGTTTAACCAAGGGGCAGAACCACAGGACAAAATACACATTCAGTCTTTGACAACTTGCTATTTTTACATTGGCTGCTTCAAAAATATTCAAAAAGCTGAATTATAAGTTTCTGGTTAAGAAAACTATTTAGAATTATAAAGTTCAGCAGATGTTGTCTTTTCCACTTTCTTTGAGGAGACGGCATCTCATGAGGACCAGCAGGGTGGTCACAGCAAGCGTGGTGACCACAGCTCTTCCAGATGTGAGGATGGCCTGAAAATACAGCTCAGCTGCTGGCTGAAAGGGCTCAGGCACAGAAAATGATCCCATACAAATGATTATGATTCAGAACAAAAAATCATTTTGTTTTTGGTAGAAAAACTTGCAGTCAGTGACTCTTATAGTTTTAGCTAAAGTTGACTTTAACCATGAAGTGGTGTGTGGGTTATTTATGGAGGTGACTGCAGACATTTCTTTTACAAAAGGGTGATGTGGCTGGGATGCTCATACCCATTTCCTGAAAGTTTTTCTGTAAAAAGGAGCATGCATACACTAATTGGGGCTGAATTTTTGTCACTTCTGGGAAAATCTACTTTTCTAAGAACTTGAACCCGGATCTTTCTGGTCTCTGGGTTAAGCCCACCTTCTCTTTGTTGTGCAATTGCTTTTGGATTTAATGCCCATGAATCAGTGTGTTATAAAGAAATTTGTTTATTTCAACACTATTTTCAATTAGAGTATAATTTAATCTGTCAGTCTTGACCATAAAGACAAGAGTGTTTTTGCTGATAATGAATGTCAGTTGATGTGAGAACATTCAGGAATGAATTTTTCTTTTTTCCACACACAGACACACTGCATATTGACACACATAGGCAAGTACACATATGATCATTTCAAAAACTTTGGGAGAAACGGTAAATTAGTTCTACCCATGCAGGAAAGATCATTTATGAAACTTATGTGATGTCCTCTGCTTTTAAAAATCAATAAAATAGATATTTTATTTGAAATTTTGCTTATTAAATGTTAGACATGAAAGGAGGGATAGGAGTCATGGACTCTGAGGGCAGACATGGCCACATTTCCAGTGTTGTTTTATCATCTTATCAGACATGTCCTGAGCCCAAATCCAGAGACTGGCTTTGTTCAGATGTACACCTTTGCAAGATGCCGACAGGATCCTACAAAGGGGAATCCTCATCCACTCCATCACATCACCACTGATTGCCAAGCCCGAAGGATGAGCTTATGTGTTGCTATACCCCTCATGTTTTATGAAGAAGCACGAGAAAGAGATACTCAGTCCACTGGACATGCATGTCTGCATGTCACTTCCTAGCCCTGCAGAGGCCATTCTGCAGCTGCTGTGATGACCAGGCTGAGGCCAGGAGGGCAGAATCCTGGAAGCATCTCCTCTGCTGCTGAATCCGTCTACTTTTTGAGTCCCACACAGGGTCCCGTTTTTTCCTTGTTGCTTCAGCCAACATGACACAAGATTTGACAGTAATGCATCCAAAGATATCCCAACTAATTCTGCTAGTTCAAGAATTGTATTTCTAATACCAAAGAACTTTGCATAACATAATTTTGTATGTTCTTTCAGAATTTTTCCAGATGTCCACATTTTTAAAAGTGCAATATGGAGATAAAGGTCAGGATCCATAGCTAGAAAAAACTATTTTTTTTAAGAAAAGTCTTATTTCCAGTTCTACCATAAAGTTATTGAATTATTTCACAATGTTAGGAAACATAAGAAAACAATGTCTTTTAAACTGCTATTATGTGAAGAGCTCTTTGATCAATCTGTCTTTTCTGCATAGAACCAGAATGTATACCTACTTGCCCCTCTCAGGAGGGAGGATACCAAACCAGAACTGTGGGGCTCCATGGAAGAACAAGACAGTCTCAAACTAAAGAGAAACCAGGGAGGACCCGCAGTTTGAGGAAACACAACAGGAATGTGCAGGAATGCTTTGTTCTTCTCCTCCAGTGTCAAGTTGGCTCTCTTCTGAGCCGAGGGCAGCTGGATGTCAGGGAGGCCTTTGGCTATCATTGGTTCTAGGTGGAGAAAAATGATGAGTTTTTTCCTCCACTATAAAAATTTACAAGACTATTTCTGAGATCAGAGTCTTTGCTGCTCATTCTATCAAAAATCCGCAATCTGTGGACCACCATCAGCCTCACATGAATGTGCCACTTCCTGGAGCCTCCAAGATTGGAGAATGAAAGGCTTGGGGCTAGTCCTCCATGTCCCTCCAGGGCTAAGAGACCTTGGGAGGGGCTCCCAGGAAACAAAAGCCACCATCAGGAGACCAGAAGTTTCCCTGCTGGCTGAAGGCTGACCCCATGTTGAGGACTTGAATTCCTACACCAGAGCCTGGACTGCACCACCGGGCAGAGGCTTGTGAGACCCAGCCTCCTAGGAGGAGAGCTTAGAACAAGCAACATGTGACAAAGCCAACCCGCTTTCTCAGGACTTGAAGTTGCAGGTGCAGGACAATTTTAGGAGCTAAACAATTGTCCAATTAAATGGTTTAATAATTTAAAACATGAGGGAATGAGTGAAATTAAAACCTCAAGTAGCAGAATGTTTTACACTTGACACACAAAATACAGGAAATGTAAAAGGAGGTGGCATAGATTAGAGAGGCAACGCCATCAAATATTGTAGGGAAAAGCCCTGCAGGTGCAGTTTGAAAGTGCTCTCGCAGGCCCAGGGTGGAGCACAGGCAGGGCTAGGTGAAACCCCAATGGAGCAAGATTTGTCAGACACGCGGCAAATTACGCGGCAAATAAAGCATATCAAAACTTGTGAAGTGCATCTACAGCTTTCTTATGAGGAAAAATGGCAGTTAACATTGAATATTTTAGAAAAGGGTAATAGAAAAATGATGTACTGAGCACATAGTTCATGAAGTCCTAAAAAGCTAAAAATGTGAAAGTAAATTAAGCTTGAAGATAAAAGAAATACAAAAAGAAAAATAAGTTTGTAAAACATAATAATTACACAACATACAGGACAGAAATGAAACAAAATGGTACACTTCTAGACCTATTTTACATGCTCAAAGAAGAAGGCATTATGAATAAAGTCATGCAGTAAAAAATAAGGGGAATTTGAAATACACTAGAATATCTCCTACACTCAAAAAAGAAACAAAACTCAAAAGAAAAAGAAAAATGGGAAAAGAAGTTACCAGAGGAGGGTTCTGGATACTGGGACACACACACACACAGTGAAAGACAAATTGAAATCTCCTGTTCCATGAAGCTCAAATTCTATTGTGCAGGATTATTTCAAACAATTTCAAATTTTATTTGATAAATTTGTGCAAAACTACTGTTTCTTATCTGGTTTTAAATTTCTTTTGTATCTTTAGTAATTGTATTTTTTAAAACTCCACATGTGACTTCTCTTTATTTCTTTAAAAAATAGCTAAAACTTGATCAGTTTTGTCATTTGTCGAGTCTCAGAGATGGTTTTATTTCATGGTTGTCTCTCACTACTTCTCTCTAGATTGCTCTTTGACTTCCTTAGTTTAAGTTTTTCTCATTCTCTTCCTTTCTTACTTCTTGACATAAACACATAGACTGTGAAACTTCCCAGGAAGGTTGCTTAGTGAAATTCATTGGTATCTGATATGTATTGCTTTTTATTGTTAACTCTTGTAGAAAATCTGAATTTGGTTTGGAGTCACATTTCAAGTTAAAAGTCATTTAAGAGATACTAATTTATTTTAATGTCCAGGAACTTTTTACAATTTTTTTTTTTTCTTACTAATTTCTGTATTGTGGTATTGCATTTAGGTATTTTACTACGTACTTCTACTTGTAAGGCTTAGCATTTCTTAGGGATTAACAATACTGACACTATTATGACTACAACAGGTATTTTAAAAGAAGGTACATCCTTGTTAATTTTCTTATTATAGTCTGAAATGTCATTTTTTGGTGGTAGTATTTATATGATCTATCACAGACTGAGAGAAAGTGTCCTACAACTCATGTCTCTCCTGTGTATTTCCAGTTGTTTTTCTGTGGCTTTATCCTCGTCATTATTGATGTATATTATTTCACATTGCATTATCTGATGCAAAGATCTTCAAAATCACAATAACAACTTATGGCTATCAGATATTTTTTCAAAATGTGCAAGGAAGGTAGCAATTTAATCAACATTATAAAAAGTTGAACTTCTGGTGGCGGAATACAACAGACAGTAGTATGGCAATAGGTAAATCAATGGATATGTAACCGATGTGATTCTGCAATCTGTATACAGGGTAGAGATGGGAGTTCATAGCCCACTTGAATCAAAGTGTGAAATATGATATATCAAGAACTATGTAATGTTTTGAACAACCAACAATAAAAATTAAAAAAAAAAAAAGATGGACTTCTAGCAGGCAACGTGGTGCACACCTGTAATCCCAAGGTGGTTACACCTGTTGCTCAGGCTGAGGCAAGTTGTGATCAGGAGGATCACAAGTTCAAAGCCAGCCTCAGCAACTTAGCAAGACCCTGTCTCAAAATAAAATATTAAAAGGGCTAAGGAGGGTGTGGTTCAGTGGTTAAACAACTCTGGGTTCAATCCACAATATCTTAAAAAAAAAAAAAAAAAAAAAAAAGCCTATGGGCTCCTAGGAAGGGTCACTTGCCAAGACTAGAACAGCCCTTCTGGTAGCTGCTTATTTGCAATGTGATTTTGTAGCTCTTGCCATAAAAAGGTCACTTGGTCTCCTTGCCTCATGATTCTGAATTAACCTTGCAAATGGCTTTGACCAGAAGAATTTAGCAGGCAGGACTTGACTTTCTTAAATACTCCTGGACTCCTTCCCCAAGACCACCAGGTAGGCAAGTTGGTCTGGCCTCCTGGGCGATGAGAACAGGAGGCAAGCCACCAGGCATGTGACTCGGCGACACCCAGCACTACAGCAAACATGTGAGTGAGGTTACTGGGACCCTCCAGCCTGCGTGGCTTCCAGAGACCCACCTGAAACCCACAGTGTCACAAACAATCTTCAAGACTGTGATAAGCCACTCAATTAGGATGGTGTGCTACTAGCAAGAGATGACTGATAATGTCACACTCAGTGTTCACAGTCTCAATAGAAATCACTATGATAAAAACAACAACAAAAAAAGACAAGACACATGCGCTACAGCAAAGAACACTCGTTGTAAAAGCACGATAGCATTGAAAACAAAGCTACCATAAAAACAAAATAGTATCCAAAGAAACTAGACACCCGTGAAGAAATCGCGAGTATCAGAACAGCCCAGGCTATGAAATACAATGATGATCGTTAACTATGACTAGAGCTTGATGATCAGCTATGTAGGGCCACTGAGGAGCTGTGTGGGGTGTGTGGCTGTCCTCTGTGTGCTCCTGTGTTGGGAGCTGGGCCCTCAGTGGTGGTGTGGGAGGTGATGGGTCTTTAAGAGGTGGGCCTAGTGGGCAGTCCTTAGGTCACTGGGCCACGCCCTCAGAGGGTGAGAAAGTAGCTCTCCAGGACCTGGAGGTTGCCCTGTTGAGAGTGAGCTGGACCCTCTCTGGCTTCCTGTCTGGCCCAGGCCTGCGCTCCTGCCACCCTGTGCCACCCACCCTGAGACCTCCACCAGAGCCAGTCAGTCAGGTGCCCATGAACCCCCAGAACCCCGAGAGTAAACACCTCTCTCTTCTGAAGATCACTGAGCCGCAGGGATTTTGCTCTGATAATGGAAAGACACACATCGTGAGCTCTGAGTACTCCTCAAAACTAATAAAGTTGTTTAGACACCAATTTAGAATACCAGAAGACACTGAAGCACTTTCACACGTCATCTCCAGAGCCTTGCTGTGGAGAATCTACCCACGGAGCGGGAGAACAGAAGAGGATACATGTATATAAAGACTATATATTATTGTTATTATTATTTATCTTTATTTTTTATGTGATGCTGAGGATCAAACCCAGGGCCTGGCATGTGCTAGGTGTGTGCTCTACTGCTGAGCCCAGCCCCAGCCCCAGAGAAAGACTATATATATTATCTCAAGTAAAATTAAATTCCATTTTGTTTTGTCCTATATCAGTAGCCAAAGACTTATTTTCCTACTACTAAAATAAAACACTGGAGACATTTGTTCTCAATGGCTTCATTACCAGGTCTGATTATTTACAGAAATACAATTTTATGTAAAATTTATAAAAGCTGTTTTAAGTACCTGTAGACATTCATAAAATGTGATATAGGAATTAGCAAAAAGTCATCATTAACTCATAATAGAAAATCAGTTCTGAACTTACTGAATTTAAAATGAACTTGCTGAATTTTTTCTTTTCCTTTTAAATATAAGCCTCTTTGTTCTAGCACTAGTATAAAAAAGGGGGGTGATTTCCAGAATTTTAGCCAAAAGCATAATCTGTTATCTCATGGCTACAGCTGTTTACATATTTTAAATTGAATAATGTGCTTCCAACAATTTCAAAAATCAAACAAAAGTCAGACCCTTGATATTTTCTCATTTAGAACAAGGAATCATGATCCAGTACAAAATTTATGTGAAATTCTCATGTATTATTCACAACATTAGCAATAATTAACCAAAGATAAAAAAGTAGATGTAAACTGTACCTTCTAGTGTCAATTAAAATCCTTCAACATGTACAGCAGTAATTTAAAGTTATAGACATTTTTGTCTTTAAATTGGGCCAAATGCAGTTATACAAAACTTACCATTTCAACCATTTCTAAGATCACTCTTCGATTTCTCTGTCGTGTCATTTACCTATGGATCTGTACTCCTCCCTGCCCCAGCTGAGGGTTCCCCATTTCATTCTGTAAACCTCTTCAGGTCAGGTGTTTTTCAGCTCAAACAGGATACACATTGCTATGGTTCAAGTACGGTTGGTCCCCACCAAAACTCATGTTGAAGTTTGATCATGAAGCTTGATCCCCAGTGTAACGGTATTAAAAGGGGTTGAACCTTTAGGAGGGACAAGGTATTAAAGGGGGATTCATGCCTTTCTTGTAGGAATGAGTTCTTGCTCTGGTGGACTGAGTCAGTGCCAGTGCCATGCTCTTGAACTTTCAGAACCGTGAGCCCAAATAGAATTCTTTCCTTTATAAGTTATCTAGTCTCCGGTATTCTGTAGCAGCAACAGAAAATGGAATAAGATATCTCCTCTAAGGCTGAAGGAGACATCAGAGTGTGTGCTATGGTCTGAACAAGATTGCCTAAAGCATTGTTGGAAACTTATTCCTCTATGCAACGTTGGCATAAGGTAGTAGTAGCAAATGTGAGGATGGATTGATAAAGGCAAGGCAATTTGAAACTAGGGGAGAGAGGAAAAAAATGAAGACAAGAGAACAGTACCTCAGAGAACTGCACCAATGTATGCATATTCAGAATTCCAGACAGTCAGGAGAGAAAGCAGAAAAAAAATATCCAAAGAAATAATGGCAAAAAGTGTACCAGTGCAGTGGTGGTGATGGATCAAAGGGGAGATGTTTGGGCTGGAGGGTGGGTCCTGTTGAGTGGATTGATGCCAGTTACAAATGGGCTTGAGGCTGGGTGTTCCAGCACTCACCCTCTTGTGCATGCTCTCATCCTCCGCCTTCTGCCATGGGATGATGTAGCTCACCATAGGCAGCCCACTGATCTTGGACTTCTCAGTCTCCAGAACTAGGAGCCGAGTTACTGCTTTTCTTTATAATTTATCCAGGTGTGGTACTCTATTGTAGCAGAACAGAAAGCACCAAGTAGGTGTGAAAAATAAGTCCTAGAGTTGCACTCAGAAAGATTGGGTCCTAGGTGAGTTGTATTACTACAACTATTTGTATTACTAAAACTTTACTTACTTATAGAGTTTACTATATTATCTGCTTACCCTTTTGAGTCCATTTTTTTTGTTTTGTTTTTGTGGATTCAAGTTACTGTATGGTGTCATTTCTGTACTCCAATAAATGTTTGCTTTCTTTGCTATAATCAAATATATTTGTTATATGTCAAACACAATAGAATACCAACAAATGGATTTTTAAATATGTTGAGAGAAGAAATATGTATTTATGTTGTCTTTTCTGATTGTATAATCATCAACCAATGCTCTTTGTGTGTGATTTGAATTACCATGCATGATTACCTGATCTCAGTGTGAATAACTTTATCTAGGATTTCCTGTGAGGTGGTTCTGATAACAACAACAACAACAAAAAACCTTGTGATTTCTAGAAGTGTCTTGTTTCATCTTCATTTCTGGAAGAGCTTTACAAATACTAGATTCCTGTTTGAAGTTCTCTTGAGCACTTGGACTGTATACTGCAGAGCTTTCCGATCTCCACTGTTCCTAATGTTTAGTCTGATGTCCATCTCACTGGGGTTTCCTTGTTTCTCCTGCTGTTTTCTCTTTGTCTTCCAGAATTTTTACCATGTGTTCCTAAGTGAGGACCACTTTATGCTTATCCTACCTGGAGCTCTTTTACCTTGAATGTGTAGATTGATATTTTTCACCAAATTTTGGAAGTTCTCAGCCCCTGTTTCTTTGAGTCTTGTTGTGCTTCTTTCTGGCTCTCTCCTTATGCACACTTTGCATCTCTCTGAGGCAGTTCTCTCTTTATCGTTTTTTCTCCTTTCAGGTTGCATTGTCTCCAGCAATCCGTCTCCAAGCTCTAATGCTGCATGTTTGACTACTTTAAGCCTGAAAAGTTTTTAATTTCAGTCATTGTGCATTTCCACTCTACAATTACCATTTGGCTCATTTAAAAAAAACAATTCTTTTTTTATATTCTCTAGTTGATGATACAGAAGCTGGTTTCTTATTATTCTAAAATGTTAACTATCTGATACTGGAAGCCATCTTTGTTTACCTCTGGACTGAAATCTGATATCAGATATCTCTTCTTCAAACATACTGGAAGCAGACCCTAAATATTTTAGTCCGAAAAAGTATAAATAGTGATATTTTTCCTAAAACAAATGCGTCACCTCTTCTGTGTAATAAATACATATATAGTTGTTATAGCTTGGGGAAAAAAATGTACTATGAAATTATTGTAAAGTTTTGCTGCCTGTGGCTTACACAATCTTAAGGAATGTTATTGATATGTTGACTTTCCCTTGTTTTTGCATAATCCTATCCCATGTCAGTGAAAAGATTTGTTCTCCAGCACGTAGAACAGTATTATGAGTAAAACTGGGTCTATCAGTCCAAGTTTAATGCAGCATAATTGATATTAATTAATGCACATATCGATGCGGTCATCAATCAATGAGAACCATCTGCTAATTTAAATATTCAATTTACCTGTGAAAATAGGAGTTATCATAGATCTTCCATGAATGAGGACCATAGCATTTAAATTGATCCAAAAATATATATATCTAAACATTGCATGAAAATTGTCTTCTATTCCATTTCACTGGATAAAGAACAGTTGAAACAACAATTGGACTGCATTTATTTATAATGCGTATAAATACAATCATGAGCTTCTCTTAGTCAAAGGAGACACATGTGTCTACAAAGCAGCTTTTGATCAATACCATGAAACTCTGAAGTGGCTTTAAAGGTTCACATCCTCAGAATCATATAAGGCCCTTTGAGCCCAACCGAGCCAAACTCTTAGTTTGCTATGAGGAAACTAAGACCCTAGACAGTGAAATATTATCCCTGAATCATAGAACTACTCATAATGGTAGGAGAATCACTTTAAACTCTATTTACAACCAGATTGAATAAAATGAGTTTTTAGAAGGAAATAAGCATTTGATAGAAACATAAACTGTACTTGTAGGCAAAAGAGAAACATTGCTTTATATCTCCAAACTGTGAACTGCATCATTATATAGAAAATTCTAAAAGATGGATGAAAATAGTTATAAAAGCTTGCTCTTGGACTAGGGTTGTAGCTCAGTGGTAGAAGTCTTGCCTAGCACATGTGAGGCACTGGGTTCTATCCTTAGCACCACCTATAAATAAATACATAAATAAAAGTATTGTGTCCATCTACAACTAAAAAAAATTTTTTAAAAGCTCCCTTTCCTCAAATTCTCTTTACATTTTTAATTCTTTATGTCAAACAACAGAGATTAAGTCATTGGGACCCTGAAATTAAAGACCTAAAGTCTTGTTGAAGACAGGGATGCCCTCTTTCATCACTTCTGTTCAACATGGCCATTGACATCCCAGCCAGAGCAATTAGACAAAGGAAATAAAAAAAAGGAATAGTAATAGGAAAAGAAGAGCTGAAAATATCCCTATTTGTCAACAACATGGTTCTGTTAAGAAGTCAAAAACCAACCAAACAAACAAACAAACAAAACCACCACCACTTCTAGAACTCATAAACAAATTTAGCAAAGTAGCAGGATATAAAATTAATACCCATAAACCAATTTCATTTCTGTATACCAATGATGAGTCTGATGAAAGAGAAATTAGAAAAGATACCAGTCACAATAGCCTTGGAGGAAAAACACTTGGGAATCAATCTAACAAAAGAGGTGAAAGACCTCTATAATGAAAACTACAGAACACTAAAAAAAGAAACTGAAGACCTTAGAAAATGAAAAGATCTCCCATGTTCTTATACTACCAAAAGTGCCATGCAAATTTAATGCAAGTCCTATTAAAATTCCAATGTTATTTTTCATAGAAATAGAAAAAGCAGTCATGAAATTCATTTGGAAAAATAAGAGACAAAGCAATAGTCAGCAAGAAAGGTGAAGTAGGAGGCATTACAATACCTAGACCTTAAATTTTACTACAGAGCTATAGTAATAAAAACAGCATGATGTTGGCACCAAACCAGGCAAGAAGACCAATGGAACAGAATAGAAGGCACAGAGACAAGACCACATGAATACAGTTACCTCATACTAGACAAAGGCACCAAAAACATACATTGGAGAAAAGATAGCCTATTCAACAAATGGTGCTTGGAAAAAATAGAAATCCATATCTAGCAGGATGAATCTAACCTCTAACTCTCACTCAACACAAAACTCAATTCAAAATGGATAAAGGAGTCGGGCATTAAACCAGAGACCCTGTGCCTACTAGAAGAAATGTAGGCCTGAATCTCTATCATGTTGGCTTAGGAACTGATTTCCTCAACAAGATTCCCAAAGTGCAAAAGGTAAAATTGAGAATCAATAAATGGAATGGCTTCAAACTAAAAAGTCTTTTCATAGCAAAAGAAACAATCAAGGATGTGAAGACAGCCTACAGAATGGGGGAAAATCTTTGCCACCTGTACCTCAAACAGAGCATTAACTTTCATGATATACAAAACTCGACAAACTTAATGCCAAAAGAACAAATAACCCAATCAGTGAATGGGTAAAGGAATGAACAGATGCTTCACAGAAGAAATGTGAACAGTTAACAAATATGTAAAAAAATGTATAACATCTCTAGCAACAAGAGAAATGCAAATCAAAACTACAGAGATTCCATCTCACTCCAGTCAAGATGGCAATTATCAAGAATACAAGTAACAACAAATGTTGGTGAGGATGTGGGGAAAAGGGTACACTCATACATTGCTGGTGGAATCCCAGCAAATTGGTGCAACTACTCTGGAAAACAGTATGTAGATTCCTTGGAAAACTTGGAATGGAACCACCATTTGACTCAGTTATCCTACTCCTTGGCATATACCCAACAGACTTAAAATTGGCATACTACAGTGATGCGCTACATCAATGTCTGTAGAAGTTCAATTCATAATAGCTAAGGTATGGAACCAACCTAGGTGCCCTTCAGTAGATGAAAGGATAAAGAAAACGTGATACATATATACAAAGGAATATTACTCAGCCATAAAGAACAGAGTTATGGTATTTGCTTGTAAAGTGGATGGAACTGAAGACTATTATGCTAAGTGAAATAAAACAGTCCCCCAAAATCAAAGATCAAATTTTCTCTCTGATATGTGGATGCTAACCTACAATAAAGTGGGAGAGGGAAGAATAGAAGTTCATTGGATTAGACAAAGGGGAATGAAGGGAAGGGAGGGAGGATAAGAATAGGAAAGGCAGTAGAACGAATCAGGTATAACTTTCCTATGTTCATATATGAATACATAAGCAGTAATACTCCACATTATTTAGCCACAAGAATGAGATCCTAAGTAGAATAAGTTATACCCCATGTATGTACAATATGTCAAAATAGGCTCTACTGTCATGTATATCTAAAAAGAACAGATAAAAAGTACTATTGTTGCTCTAAAAAGATTAGTTTAAAATTATCTAATATTCAATATTTATTAGAATTGATAAGTATAGTCTCTTTGGCAGAGTCCAGTGATAGACAAATTGAAGGGACCATATGTCGTCACTAGAACAACTGTAGGTCTAGCTCTCTCCAAATTGGTAACTGACCAGGTTTTCTCTGCGTGGATCAAGCCTATATAATAGCTTAACAATTTGGAGAATAGGTTAACGAACCTCATGTGCTAGTGCAAACTGCCCTGGGGGTGTGGGCATGCTTTTCTTAATATGTTCTTGCTTCCTTCCAAGTGCTCACCAGAAGCACCTCTATGACTATACTCCTACCACAAGTCTCATCTTTAAAGTAGTCTCCACTCCTTGTTCAATGTATCTTAATTCTCCCAGCCTCTATCCACTGTCCAACTGCAAGCTGCTTCTACATCTTTTAGGTTTTGTTACAAGTAGCACCCTATTTTCCTGTGCCAAAATCAATTTCAGTTCCATACATAGCTGTAAAACATTAGTCAAATCTCGAATTCAAACAAGAGAACCTCACTCTCAGTGTGGAGGTCTGAAGTCTGAAATTGGAGCACATCCCCTCCAGAGCAGCTTCGGGGAAAGTTGGTTCCTTGCCTAGCTCTTGGTGGCTGCTGGTGTTATGTGGGGGGCTTGGCTTGTGGGCTCATCACTACAATCTCTACCTCCATCTTCACAAATATTTCTCTAAGTGTCCCTCTGCTTCTTTGGGGACACTAATGATTAGATTAAAATAAACTCCCAAAGTCCATCTGCAAAGACTGACTTTCTCTATAAGGTAACATGCAGATGTCAGGATGGAATCTGCTGTTTGCAGCCATTGATCAGCCAACACCCAAGCTAAAGGCACCTGGTGAACTAATGCAGCATGTGGTCTGCAAGTGCATTCTCTTGCTGCCAAGAGCATTATTGGAATAATTGACAAGATTGGAAAGGGATTTGAACATTCAATGAAACAATGTATCTGTTCCTTTCTTGATTTCAGTGGTTGCATTCTGAGCATGTAAGAGAAGGTTTTCAGGAAATAATGAAATACTCATGGGTGTTGGTTCGTTAGGTTGGGAACTTACTGGAAAAATGATTCAAACATTGTCTTTACTTCCAACTTTTTTGTAAGTTCATGATTGTAAGGAAAAAAACAAGAACATCATAAAGAAGTAGATAGAGGAAAAGGAAGGGGAGGAGGTACAAACTGAGGACCTCCAGAGGAAGAAGTGAGTTCAAGTAGGAAGGGGAATTCAATAAAGTGCTAGAGCATCCTTTGGTCCCAAAGAAGATCAAGAAGCAATCTACTTTATGAGCCACATTGTAATGTAGGTGTGTACTCTCCTCCATTCCCACATTTTTTCTCCCTGGTAATTCTTTCTCGCCTCCCGATAGGAGATAAGAACATGCTTTGCTACCGTGACCTCAAGAGCACGTCCTCGGGTAGATTTGCTCTCAGCCCTCCTTCTCTTCCAGATTTAACCATTAATTAAGATAGAAAGGGTACTGAATCACTAAGTTTTCTTGAATTTAAGCCTCCATGCAGCAATAATTGTTGAGATAAGGGAAATCAATTGTACTATTAGAACACAAATGACTTATATTTTAGATTAGCTACTCCACTTAGAAATGGAATGCAAACAATCGAGGTGTGCAATATACAGGTACTACACAGAAGGCAAATTTACATCTGAAGAGTCTGAATTCACTCCTCCCCATGAAAGGCTTCTGTTTTTGTTTTTAATTAAAAAATGTATAAACATTGTTAGCCATCCTCGCCAACTATCTTGAATACTAGTAATGAAAATAATGCTATGTATGGTTCAGCTTTAATGATCATATTTTAACTATAAAAATGTTTTAATGGCATGGTTGCTTTAATAACTATCATTTATGCTGAGCTGTGACCCTTAAGGTCATCTTAGCTTTAACACCTGGATTACTTTGACCTGCATACTGTCGGCTTTACGGGCATAGGAGCATTTCCTGCTCCTACGTACATCTCTGGAGAGCAAAGGTACTCCATATTTCCTGTAGATGTCATCATGGAGGACAGGGAGTGCAGGACTTACCATGTAACATGGATTTTTTTCATCCATTGAATGTTTACTGAATCCCAGTTACATGTCCAACACATCGGTCTCTTCGTTGGGGAAAGAAATTTGTTCTCACATAAAATTTATATCTAGTGAGTGAAGCTGTGTACTTGGTGTTGGTGTCTAACTCAAGACGCTGTGACTAAGGTGCAGAAGACACAAATCATAAGGGTGAAAGACAGTGATAACCTGGGGGGATGGAGGACTTGGCATGAGTTCAGTTCTCTTTCACCTCCAAGGTCATCTCCAAGATCACTTGTAAGAAAGAATTAAAACTGTGCTGCCTGACTCCTGTGGGCTGCAGTAACAAGATGCCATAGACAACATAAATTTAGTTCTGCAGTTACGGAGAGTAGAAGGGTCCAAGACCCTCTGTCGGCAGAGCCTGTGTCTGGGGAGGGCCTTCTGCCTGGCTCTGCTCTTGCCACAGGACACGGATCCCAACATGACCCACCTCAGTACCTAATTATCTCCCAAAGAACCTTCTTTGTAATACCATCCCGTTGGGGGTTGGCGTTTCAACACATGCAACTTGGGGACACAGCATTCAGCCTGTAATGCCTGCTGACTTTGCCCTTCCCCAGCCACGATCCCTGGCCAGTCCACCACATGAGTTTAGCACCAAGGAGTCTTGAACTCGCACCTCTGGGAGTGAAGAAAAGAAAGGCCAAGGTATGCTAGTGGGTTACATTATCCCAAGGGTCACTCTTTGGTTTTAAGATTAATGATGATCAACTTTTATAAAGGGAATTGCAGGTACATGGTGTTTATTTAAAAAAAAAAAAATGACGTGAAAGCTGGTGGGTAGTTACTCTGAATAGGTGACACGAAAAGTGAGCTACCCTGGTGCTCTGGGCTTAAGGGCTCTCCACTGCCCTGCCCCACACACACCTCTGCTCTTTGCCCCTCTGTCTTCTGCTCAGCTTAAGCTAGACTCCTCTAGCTCAGCTTAAGCTAGACTCCCTCCTGTTACATGGGTAACTTCCAACATTTCAACTTCAGTGATTAATTTGTGATGTGTGTGCATTTAACTTCCAGGTTTGCTGCTTGTAGGTCTAGGTCAGGAGCCTTAAGAAATGTAAAATAGCGTAGTAATTACCTCAGTGCTTCATTTTTCTTCCTAAAGAGGGAAAAGTTTGGACTAACTCTATGATTGGTGGGTACAAGTTGCTTAGCACTGTGTCTGGTGCTATGTTAGATGGAAAGAAGTGACAGCCCTGTCAGATCTTGGCTTGTATAAACAAAAACAAGACAGTATGTAACAACTGAATTAAATATAATCAAGCATCAAAGTACAAAATGCTTTCAATGTAATGAGTATTTGGAAAGGGGAGGAAACCATTGCCTAGAGCTACCCAGGATTTGCGTCAGGGAACCAGAGGCCTTGAGAAGTGGGAGCACATTAGATCTAGAGGAAATCCCATTGGGCCTAAAGCAAAGCAGGGAGGAGGAGTGAGTCGATTCATGGAGGAGAAAGAACAGATTCCTTTGCACCAGGCTAAGCTGTGTATGCCAACTCTGCCCTACAGACAGAGAAGTCTAACTTTGATCTACTGAGAAATGCAGCCACAAAAACCCAAGGACAGGGAAGGGCATGGAATCCTCCCCAAGTGGGAGAAGAGCAGCGACGGCTGAGAAGTGGGACCTGTGAAGTTGGAAATGTTCAAAGACTACTAAGAATAAATGCCAAAGGAGTCGGAGCAATAGGTGGCACCCAACACGCACTCGAGGAAAGCGCCAGCTGTCACAGAAGGACTCCAGGGACTGGAACGGCAGCAGAGGGAAGTTTGGAAATAACTGCTACTTGAGAAAAAAAGCAAGATCCATTTCAAGACTCATGAGGCCTCTGTGAGGCTGGCTCCGAGTTCTCCAGCTGTGGTTACTTCCAAGGCTGAGGAAGGACGACAGTCCCAGGCTTGGCATCTTGATTTTCCTGTGGGAACATTTAATTACTTTGAAGAAAGTGTAGTTCACTGCTTGATACTTCCAATTTGCAGTTCATAGCAATTTTGGGAGTGATCCTGAACTGGTCCACTTCTGATTCCAGTTCAACATTTTGAACCTATTCCAACATGAGTAACTGGTATGAATTGCTTCATTGAGAAAATGACAAATATGGTTGGCTCCAGACTCAGAATTGGAGATCTGAGTGCAAATCTAGGTTCCTTTCTGCGTACACTGTCACTCAGCCCTTCGGAGCTCACTTTTATAAAACAGGCTAAAAGTTGCTGTTGTTGTTGACTTGGTGACATCAATAGTCAATATCTGGGCCCTGCAGTTAAGTATTAAAACATCTTCCACGTCCCTTTCCCTCAGTATGATGGGACTTGTCTTCTTCGAGATTTAACTCTATGCTTTTCAGGATGTAGCTGACTGAAGGAAGAGTTGGAGAGTAAAGTGAGAATGTGGAAACAACCCTTTGGGGGGGGGGGGTGCAGGAAGTGGTGTAAAATTACTTTGCCCTGGACAGGCTGGTGACCTCTCCAGCCAGTGTGTGAGATCCCACAGAAACAGTCTTCAGGAAATGCGTGCCTGCACATCTCTCTCAGGGACACTGAAGGCTTGTCTACACTTGTCAGTCAACTTGTGCAGAATCCATCCTCCTGAGGGAAGGCCGGTTACAGACCACACAGGGCTCTGCAAACATATCCATTTTGACAAAATAAAACCGTGAACTAAAATATCAATGGGAGAGAGAACTGACTTATTGAAGAAGCACTTCTCGAAGTCCGAAGGCACGTGCCTAGGAATAGGAAAACTTTCGTCCCCAATCATGTAACTAGGGGAGTGCTTTGGGGCCTAGTCATTTACCAGTGGTCCACTTAAGGGAAATACCTGTGGTATCAGTCGAAAGTTAATGTGTGCGGGAGGGTGATACTCTTGGAAGGAAATAGAAACCTTGCTTCTATCTTTTATCCACACCATTAATAGAATAAAATTAACTAATTTCGGTGCAAACTCAGGAATTTTATTTAACCATCAGAAGAAACTTAAATGTCCTATGATAGACTTTACATTAACAGAAACTCTAAAAAGACTGAATACAAACTAACTTGACATTAATCAAACTTTTAATGTATCAATTTATTGCATATGTCAGTACAGAAAAATAGAAAGTATATCTTAAAAGAAATTAAAAAAAAAAGTTTCCTAGGCATGGCTAGCACACAATGTACTATGACATTCAAATCTGAGTTATAAAATTTTATTACTACTTCAAACAAAATATGGTAAATAATAAAAATATGATTTACATTATGAAATTAGACTCACTTTATCCTGAATATACTTCAGTATGTTGAAAACAATTTGAATTTCCAATATATGCTGTACTGACAGAAATTGTTATAAATTAAGTTCAACACACACCCATTACATATGTATATATGGCACTTTTGTAAAAAAAAAAAAAAAAAAAAAAGTGTCGCTTAGTCTTATTTTTAAACTACATTTTTAAGATACAAAATATAAATGGAGGTATATTTGTGCCATTTGGCAAAAAAATGTGTTGACTGGAATTAGGATGATTATTTCTTTTGCCATACAAATGGACATATTATTTCTGATGAGCTAAGAGGAGGTGCATATTTGAGAATAAGAATAAACAGAAATATTTTTCATTTTCTACCTTTATCATTTAAAAAATAGATGTCTGTGCTCTGTCATTTCCAGCTTTACCTGAGTGATATGAAAATACATGAATTTAAGAGATAATCCAAAAGTTACTTATGACTAAATTTTCCTTTCACAGCTTTTATTTTTTTCCCATAATTTTCAAATATAATAGGAAAAAGGGACAGGGGAATATTGGAGGGTTTCAGGATCTTGATCATGACCTAAATGAAAGTGACTTCTCTGACACCCTTCTAAAGTTCACCTTACCCTAGCCTCAAGGAGGGGAGGGGCTCACGAATGTAAACCACTACTAGGCTGTCTGAGCTTACAAGATCATTTGTGTAAAATATGGCCTTCAAAGTTAATTGCCAAACCTATTCTGACCCAAGCCAATGGTGGCAAGAGATGAACAGGTGAGCATCAGAGGGCACAAACTCTCAGCAGTGATGACTGCAATATGGTCATTCCAGTGACTATTACCAGAGCTGTAATGTGTCTACAGAATTCAGAAAAGCATTTAAAGAAAATAAAAATTTAGTCAAAAACCTTTTGCAAAACTTAAGGTAGTGGCAATGTGAACTGTCCTCTTTGTCATTAGAACTGCTTTGCATTCAAATGTGGTTTTGCAGTTTTCAGTTCCTTAGTCTTAGTGTATCTTTTTTTTTTTTTTTTTGGTATTGGCGATTGAACTCGGGGGCATCAACCACTGAGCCACATGCCTAGCCATATTTTGAATTTTATTTAGTGACAGGGTCTCACTGAGTTGCTGAGTGCCTCACTTTTGCTGAGGCTGGCTTTGAACTTGTAATCCTCCTGCCTCAGCCTCCAGAGCTGCTGGGATTGTAGGTGTGTGCCATCACGCCTGGTTGCAGTGTATTTTCAGGATTTGTTTTTTAATCAATTTTTTCCTGATTTTTCTTTTCTTTTGCAAAGGAGAGGGTTAACAGAGATTGAACCCAAGGGCACTTAACTGCTGGGCTCTATCCCCAGTGCTTTTAAAAATTTTTAAATTGGGGCTGGGGATGTGGCTCATGCGGAAGCCCACTTGCCTGGCATGTGTGGGGCACTGGGTTCGATCCTCAGCACCACATAAAAATAAAGATGTTGTGTCCACCAAAAACTAAAAAATATATTTAAAAAAATTTAAAAAAATTTTTTTTGAGACAGGGTCTTCTTAAGTTGCTTAGTTGCCTTGGAAGTTATTGAAGCTGGCTTTGAACCTGCAATCCTCCTGCCTCAGCCTCCAGACTTGCTGAGATTACAGGGCCCTAATAATTTTTTTTTCTTTTTTTTAAAAAATATTTTTAGTTGTAGATAGCTACGATACTTTTTTTATTTTTATGTGGTACTGAGGATTGAACCCAGTGCTTCATATGTGCTAGGCAGTGCTCCACCACTAAGCTACAACCCCAGCCCAGGGTCCTAATAATCTTTAAAATAATAAATTTGATTTGTATTTCTAAATAAGTTTTATCTCTCCATACTTAAGATCATCTTAGTATTTCCAAATTTTTAGCTTAATAACTTAAAAGGGCAGCTAGGTAATTCACAAATGAATTTTATGAATGAGCCAGAAATGAACACACAAGATAATCTTACTTCATTTCCTTCAGAGATGGGGCCAAAACGAAGGCATGGCTCATGTACAAGTCACATTTTACTAAGACCAAGTGTTTCGACTACAATTTAGAAATATTTTAAAAAATAAATGCCATGGGCTTTGTGGACCCCTAGAAACACGAGCTTATCTTCCACCCTTTTCCACACAAGCAAGTGGCCTTGAATACAAAAGCTGGTACAGACAGACAGTACAATCCCACGTGGCCCTGCCCCTCACTGGAGAGAGGCTCTTTAGGAAGAGACAGGGCAGGAATGGTACACGAGAGCTCCGTAACATCTTAAGTCCTGGCTTAAAAACCCAGGAGGATTATAGGAAGTATACCCCCCCCCCAAAAAAAAAGGCAAAATAAAAAAGCACTGATGAAGATGAAGAAAACCTGACACTTCATCAGCATGTTTCCAACCAAGTCAATCAGCTCCTCCACAGTGCAGCCGAGGGATTATTACATGAATACTTAACAGCAGAGTGCCCAGGAAACCTTAAAGATACAGGCAGAGCTGTGCCGTGAGAGCTCAGGTCCAAAGACGACATTTTAATTTTCTCTTTCCAATACATTCCTACTCAGGATAGTCATTGTACGTAGCAGGATTTACAAGATGAAAGGCAGCCTGCAATTGTGGAGAACTGACACAAAATACACCTCCCGTAATATGTGCTACCAACTTTCAAAAGCAAGACTTCTTATAATTAAGAATGTAAAGAAACACATTATTCTTAGAAATCATATTTGCTATTATTTATCTTTTCTAAATCCTAGCATAAAGTCAATGATAAGAATGCTATTTAGCCCTATTTCCATGGAATATGTCTTTAAATTACAGTCAAGATTATTGACTCATTGTTTCTCTGTTCTAGCTGCTTTGTAGAAAGCAAAATATTCAAAATGTGCTCAACCTGACATCACAATGCACGGAGCTCAGTTACAATTAACTTTTAAGGACTGCTTGGAACAATCTGGCACAATGCTGTCTCACAGCTTATATATTTAATTAAGGTAAATCTTTTAAGTGTCAAGGGACTTAAGAAAAATTTCCCCTACTTTTCTATGTGTCTACACACTGCTCCCTGCATAAGCCATTCAATTGTGACACATGGTATCAGGCTGTGTCACAGAGCTCTAATTCCTCATGCTCACCTGTCCTCACGTATGAAATTTAAAAACTAAATTCCCCAAACTGTCTTTTGATACAGTTCTCTTTGACAGCAACTGGAATATTAAGTCAAGAACCTAGGTGTTTTTGCTTTTGCTTTATATATATTTTTTTTATTTTCAAAAACTCTAATAAATGATCATAACCCTTTGGTGGGGTTAGGTGTATCCTAGGTCCTGGGGCTTAAATATCCAATATGGAATTATGTAAAATGGTATGTACAATCATGTAATTGGACTTCCTAATTTAATTCTTAAGCAAGTTCTAATCTTCGCTATGACTGGTATTTGTGGTTCAGCTTAAGACTTACAAAATTGACAGAAGCTAAAATTCTCTTTGCCACCAAAATTACAAATATTAAAAAGTTCAAATATGCACAGAAAGCTGCAGTAAGACTCTAAATTTCTATCTGCATGCCATGATCCAGACTGTACCTAACAAAAACACGGTACATTTATATTGGAAAACAGGGTCCCATTTATTTGTAAGAAAAAGCTGGATCTCAGCGTCCACCAGAGCAAAGGTCAATGGCAACCTGCACACAGGCCTCAGTTCCAATTCTTGCCAGAAACAAAATAGAATTTACATAAAAATAGATATAACCCAGATAACCATATACACCAGTATATGGCCAGTGCTATTTACATTAAAAATGTTGCATTGCATAAGTCAAGGAATAAAATACCATCATGCATTTCATTTTAACTTTTAAGGTGAAAAATGCAGTTATAGAATTAAGTTTTCTTACCATGATTGTCCCAATATTTACTACAGGAATTACATCCAAAGGTTTCTTGCTCATGTGTCTCCTTTCATTCATTCCCAGCTATTAGCCTAAATGTGACACAGATTATATGTCACTTAAGCAACAAGAAACTTTTGAATAACCTCTATTATACTGATGTACTAAACTAAAGTTATGGATATATAACCACATTGAAAGTTTTGATGAACATGTGTGAAATAATCCCAATAATTATAGTTCTTCAAATGTAAAAAACATTTGGATCATTATAAAGGTACACTGAGGTCCTTTCAAAGTTTAATGTCATTCTTCAGACAAGTACAGACGTAACACACTTCTAAGAAATGAACATTCTTTATCATTTTGCACAAATTAAAATACAATGCATTAATCAAAAAGGGGAGCATCATATAATTGTTACACTAGATGACGTTTTTGTCATTTCTTCAGGAGAATGACTCTTTATCACTTCTTTGATGAACTGTTCCAGTGCAGGGAAGTAGCCCTGGCACTGCCACGTGTCGTTATGAGTTCCATCTGGAAAAATGGCTAGCCTCTTAGTCCGAGAGGGGGAGAGTTCATAAAGCTGCTTCATCATTACTGGTGGAATTAGTTGGTCGGAGAGTCCAGAGATGAAAAGTGAAGGCATTCTACACTGAGAGATTTTTCGGTAGGACAAAAATTTATTTTTGTAGCACCATAAAGGAAGGTAACGCATTGGAAAGAATGAAAATAAAGTGCTGGCCATATGCGGTATGCTTAAAAATGTGTTCTCCACCATAATGGCTGAAATCCTATGTGAATTTTCAGAAGCCAAATGAATGGCCACTGCTCCTCCCAAGGAACGGCCAAAAAGAAAAATTTTTGTCTTATCAAGGTCAGGTCTAGTCATCACGTAGTCTAGCACAGCTTCGGAATCTAAATAGAGCCCTTCTTCACTTGCTTCTCCTTCGCTTTTTCCATATCCTCGATAATCAACAAGCAAAAGATTAACTTTGAGGTTAACCAACATAAGCAATGCATTTGGTAACCTGTGACCTATGTTGCCTGCATTCCCATGAAAATAAATTATAGTTGGGGAATAGGGCGAATTGTCTCCAGTGTATCTTATTAAAATAAGATTTAGACGGACTCCATCTTTGGTTCTGATGAAAATGTTCTCATGTGGAATACCAGTGGGCATGGGAACATAAAGGCGTGAAGAGGACGGCTGTTCTGGAAAATAAAGCAATACATCCTGGAATTTATAGAGAATACCTGCTATTGATATGAAAATTAACAAAAGTAAGATAATGCCTCCATACAGATGAAAAGTCACTATTAAAGGTAAAAGAGAAATACGGCAGAGAGCCCAAGACCAGGAAGCCAAGGCTATTAGCCATCTTTCAACGAAGTTCCACAGCATCCAGGACTTTTCCATTGTAGCTCTCCGTAAGTATCCTAGAGAGAAAGATAAAGGATATCAATAATTCACCATATACCCATTACTTTTAAAGACCTATGAAATAATGCAGTTAGTATCCTTGGGAGCCTACATGACGCCACAAGAAACAAGCTGCTATAATTCTCATTGCCCCACTCCTTCACAACAATCTCCAATCTAATGTACCCTTCAGAGTTATACTTATGAAATGCAAATATTCACTGAAATTATTCAGTTTTTAAAAAGTGCTCATTTACTGCTAAGTACCTTTATTCATGTGTTTTCAATGATGTGACAGGAAAATGATGACGCCATTCCCAATTTTACAAAGAGGAGATGGAGGTTCAAGGGCTGAAGTGGATGTAGCCATAGTCCCACCTCTACAGGCAAAGGAGCAAAGGAGCAAAGATGCACGACCCCAAAGCTCACGGCACATCAGCTGCTAAGCTATGTCCATCTAGGGCAAGTTCTGCTAAAGAGGTAACTACCAGATTCTAACCCTGCCAAACCAAGCCAATAGAGTTTATTTTCAATATCTTTTTATATTTAAAATTATAAGTAAACCAGGGTAAAAAAACAAACAAAAAAACCCCAAGTATTTTCTTCTACTTGAAGGTTTTTAGTTAATAGAATACTAGAATATTGATCAATTTTAAGATTATTTTTGAGAAAAAGTTTAATAATGTGTCTTTCACACTAAACATAAGTTTAAGATTGCCAGTGTTTTGAGAGGTACAGGATCTCCTACAAAACACTTGTAGAAGTTTCATGATAAGGTGTTACCACTGATCGCTATAACATATTTTAATACCAATAAACACGTGGGGGATAATGTGGAACAAATGCACAGTAATTCTCTTGAGAACCAGAGGCAAACCCAAAAAAAAAAAAAAAAAGACTGAGAAAAACTTTAAAATATTACTGCAGCATATAACAGACATAAAAAAGTAAGAAACTATCAGACAGTTTTCTTTGTTACAAAATAGTAGTCTACACAAGCTATCTTAACCTGCCTGGAGTTCTTTTGCCATTTTATCAGGTTTCTCAGGTAATATTTATCTACTTAGGCTTATTTACTAAACTTTTGAAAACACTAAATCTCCCTTTATACTTTATTATACTACAATAAAGAAATTGCACTTATCTTCAATAAATAATTGTTATTGATTTTAAAAACTCATTGTGTGCCATGAGCAAAAAAAAAAAAAAAGCATTTCAGTACATATGAAATTTAAAACTGAAAGATCATCATAAAATCAAGTTAGACTGGTTATTAAGACAATGAGTTGAATGGTTTAAAGAACTTTATTTTCACTATTATTTCACTCAACAGACTTTCGTATTAGAATTCTTATTAAAATGAATCTCTCTAAACCCACAAGTGGAACTTTTCTGGATTCAGAGAAACCAACACTGCCACCCAGTTGCAGGAAGTTTTATTACAAGGGGTGCCATAAAGTCCAAGATTAAAAACTTATAAGCAATGCCCAAATGCTGCTGGTATTAAACCTGCCTACAATTAGATTCAAAGATGTAATAGACTGAATAATAAGCCTCCTGTGCTGAACTGAATTGTTTGTTTTAATGATCTGCCAAACTATTCATCAGCAGATTGGGCAGAGCTAATTTACACAACTTATCTGGGCACTTCAACATCCCTTATAACAGTTACTTCATTTTATCTTTTAAAGTGTAAGTGATATCTGAACGATTTTGTGCTTAAAAGTTTCATTAGGGATATCTAAAAACAAACTTCATACACGAAAATAAAATAATTTTAATTTTGGCACAATGATTTGAATCAAAATGTCTGGGATCATTTGTGTTTGTTTGTACGTTAAAGTCCTACAATGTATCATAAGATACTATTTGTTTCTTTCCAGGCATAGTGGCACACAACTGTAACCTTAGCAATTTAGGAAGGAGGTGATCTTAAATTCAAGGCCAGCTTCAGTAACTTAGTGAGACCCTGTCTGAAAATAAAAAGGGCTGAGTATGCAGATCAGCAGTTGAGCGCCTTAATACCCGCCATTGCCCCCATCCCCCAAAAAAGCTACGGTAAAAAATGTCAAATTTTTACTATTTTTTCTACAGCTAAACCAAAAAGTCATTTGTGAATTTATGACAGAGGTATCAAAATAAGTGATTCAAACATAATTTATTTGGTGATATAGTAGGTAACGGCATATTGACATTACATCACCCTTAAAATCTGTGCTGAATAACTTTCTATTTATCACCCATTTCCAATCTGAATGTTCAAGAGTGAAAATTTTTAAAATGCCTGCATATAAGGTTAGTCAGTAAAAAAATAAATAAATAAATAAATAAAGACATTTATAAATGCTATAGCTATGTTTCTCTTCTTTGCTTCTGTGATGAGCATTTCTGGCTTTACTGCTCCTGTCTGTTCTGTTCAAATCAATAACACCAGAATTTAGTGAGTAATTATAAGACAAGGAAGATTCAGAAATATGAGGAACACATTATCTGGATAATCAGGGATGGGGGGCCTTGGCTTTCAAATCAAAGTTTTAACTAAAGTCAGGTAACAACACCATAAATATAAAGCTCTAAATAAGTGGAAAAAGCATGCTTTAAAAAAAATTGTAGTTGTAGATGAACAGAATGTCTTCATTTGGTTTTTATTTTTATGTGGTGCTGAGGATTGAACCCAGTGCCTCATGCATGCTAGGCAAGTGCTCTGCTTGCTACAGCCCCAGCCCGATAAAGCATGTTTTGAAATTTAAAATACATTTACATCTGTTTAGATAAAAATCTATAGTTAAATTTTTCAGCTACTAAATTTTCAAAAGTTGTTTTTTCTAGCCTTTTTAATGTCTAATTTCAGTAAACAATACTGACTTTAAATCTTTAAGGCTAGGAACTGTTTTCCTTTTCATTACTGTATCCCTAAATGACTACAAATACCCAAGATCAAAATGTTTCATGCAAGAATAACCTAATAATTTATCTGAACTATTAGATTTCCAAGAAAACATAGTAATATTCTAAGCCACACGTATGTTTAAGACTTAAACATCCATGTTTAAGACTGGATGTCAGGAACAAATGGCACATTTGGTTAAGTCTTTTATTGGTTAGGAATAAGAAATTTGGGGGTTTTCCACAAAATGTTCCAGAAAGGTCACTCCAAGTGACTGGGAATGAACACCAAACCTTACAGTAGAAGTGGCCTCCACAGCAGGAATCCACTCTGAGGGCATGTGTCCTCTGACATGCTGCCACTGCAGGTGGGTCAGACTCACGGCTTGTGCTGTTTTCCTCACCCCATTTTTGTCCATTTCTCCTCCCTACTCTGAATCATATTTATACCTTGAAGATGCTATTCGAGGAACTGGATCAAGCACACTTCATATCAGGAAGGTTTTTTATTTACTAAACTAGCTGAAACCATGGCAAACACAATGACCAGCGCCATGTGTTAAGGGCCAACAGCCTTTCCCAGACTCGGCGTTCTGATGCCATGGACATGAAGGGACATGAACAGACTGCACAGGGGCCGCAGCCTACGTGGTGTGGGCCTGCTGTTTATTTTGTTAATAAATTATAGTGAAGGGTTAACAAAACCTTTCTCCTTTTCCAAATAAAAAATGGCCTTTGGTTAACCCTTCGGCAGTTTCCCTGGAAACGTAATAAAGGTGAGATATCAGCTGTGTTTCTACGCAACATTGTTTGTGGTTTTTTTTTTTTAAAAAAAAAAAAAAGGACTCCTACCGGTGAGCTCTTGTGGATGACAAAGACAGAGTCCCCAACCACATTGAAAGCTTAAACAGGGGTTTCTCTGAATGGAACATGATTTCTAATTGCCTTATCCTTTACTGACTCTTAGATGCAATATCCATGTGTTACAGAGGATGCTATTTCCTGATAAGCATGAAGAAGCTAAGTAAGGTCAGACCCACATCCATCCATGTGTTATCTTGCCACCAGATCTGAGCTATCACCTGGGGAATGCACACTTGATGGTAGCTGACATGCTGGCTTGTTAGCCCTTATCTTCCAACAAAGCAGAGGCTGAGGCTCACTATAATATTTGGATCTTGTGAATTGAGTGTCCAGTTGATCCCAAGACTTGATTATGCAGGATAAATGAGGTAATTGGTTGTCTCTTAAAGTCCTGTGTGGCAAAGCATCTATGAAATGTGTCATTGGAAGAGAATTATTTGACAAGCTCTGTTGCATACTAAAATGTATTCACTGGTAACACTTTAGCCTCATATACAATCAAAAGAAATCATGACTTTAACATGGTCAAAGTTAAATCAGAGTGTTTACCGAGTAGAAGGGTTGCACAGTGGGAAGAAACGCCAGACCTGTTCTCTGAAGACCACACGACAGTCAGCCTATCACCTCTCCACTTCCATCCATCTGTATGGTTATGTAATTTTAACCTTACCCCTGCATCTTAAACAGCTGACTGATCCCCATTTCTCAATTCTGCCTTTGCCCTGTTATCAGATCTTATCTCACATGGCAAATATCTCTAAAACCCATTAATATGGGGCTTTAACAACTCCCAGTTAACTCCTTCACCACTTGCTGAGAACCCAAGAAGCAAGCTCTTACCATGAATCTCAGAGTAAAGCTCACTTACTGCTGTATCTGAAGGATGTTTCTCTGTCCATGCTGTAAGACGCTGCCCTCCAACTGGTGATCACTGTGGACTCTTCCTCCAGCATCAATATGCTCCCATTCCTGCCTCTCTCTAACCTATCCCCAGAGACACTGGCATTTCCCAAGGTCCGTCCTTTCAGGTTCCTTTTACTGTTTGGATCTGGATTGTACCCACAAGTCTAATGTGTTCAAGGCTTGGCTGCCAAATTGTAGTGCTACAGGGAAGTAGTGGAACCTTTAGAAGGTAGGGACAACAGGAAGGAAGTGAGGTCACAGGAGGTGGCCTGGAAGGGGACACTGGGACCTGACTGGCCTTTCTCTTGCTTGCTTGCCATTCGGCATCAGGTGGGTGGTCTCCTCCACCATGTGCTCTGGGTCATCACATACTGCCCCTCCACAGGGCCAAGCAATGGGAACAAGCGACAATGGACTAAAACCTTTGAAACTTTAAGCCCCAAATAAATCTTTATTTAAGGTTATTCCTTCAGTTATTTTGGTTCAGGTAAAGAAGGCTAATTAACGCACTCGACTTTTCACTCAGGGACTTCACTTTCTCATGATTTCAATTTTCACACCTGTGTGTGAGTGAATCCCAGTCTCTTCATCTGCAATCTCAATTTATTTCTGAAGTATCTGACACTTCATTGACATCTCAAACTTCTCCAAACTCCTCTTCCTCCCAGCCGAAGTTCTGTATGCATTACATTAATTATGAACAAAAAACAGCCTATAAGCACTATGTCTAAAGTATAAATTCAATGAGTCAAGATAATATACACACTAAGAATTATGTGTTCGTGTCAAAAGTCACTACATATGTATTACAGAAGCAAAAAATAAGTATCTTATTATAATATGTACTGATATTATATTAGAATGAAAAAACCATAGAAATAATTTTGGTGCTTTCTAACTGATGTGTTTTGAGGGATCCTACTGATATCTGGCACCTCTCAAAATCTATTGAGGCATAACTGATCTTTATTATAATGCACAGGCAAACAGATACAATTATGATTCCTTCCCCCTTAATAGTTCTGACGTATGGAACTTCAAGTATCGGTGACATCCTATGTACTGTGCAGGAATCCTGATCATCACGTACCTTATAGAGGTGGTGATGGTTCCCTTGTGAATTTTATGGTCCTGATTAACTTGGTATGGTTAACTGAAATGCTCTGTATGCTTCCTGTCTTTAAATTCAAGTTTGGGTGGACAGTAACCCATACAAGACTGTAAATAAAAATAAAAATGTCACCATGTGGCCAGAAGTGCTAGCTGAATGAGAAGTCTACTATAATGGCCACAGTTGTCTGATATCCAGTGATAACCTCATGTGCTCACGCTCCTTCATGTTCTTGAAGATCACAAATGGCTCCATTTGAAAGAAAAAATATTTACGTTACTATTCTATAAACAGGTGCTTAAAAAAATAAAGCTGAAAACTGAATTTATGACCAACCCTAGATTCTGGGTACTCAGAATACCACTGTGTGCCCCAAGGAGCTGTCAAATCTGGTCTGGACCACTGGAAAACCCTACAAATGGCCTCCCTGTCTCTTCCCAAGCAATGGCCATCAGGTCCCAATACATCCTACTACACTATGTAAAGATAAAAGGCAATGCCACAAGTAACGTGTGTGAATACTGCTGTGCTGATCAGAGTGTGTGGATACTGTAGGCTATTTACAATGACAAATGCATTTCAGTCCTTACGCTCACATAGCTCAGGGTCCGCCAAATAATTCTCAAGCAACTCCTGAGTCACTCAGGAGACACACACATATAAACAAGACTGTATGTCTAACACAGATTCATTCAGTTACAGAGGAGACAAAAATCAAAGAACACAACTGTCCTGAAAACAGCTTAAGAAAATAAAAACTTTCACAATACCATCTACCTGGATCCCAAAAGCTTGTTTACTTACAGACACCAAGCGAAAACTTATGCTTTGTTTAGTTCTTAAGTTTGTCTGACTTCAGCGTTCAGAATCTTACTTTTTCTATCAAGCAGCTGTCTGTTATTTATTTTTAATCACTCAGCACAATTATTCTAAATACTGCTAGCTCTTTTGAATAATCCAAATAAATACTTGGAAAAGAGAGGACATTAGAGCAATTGAACTTGGTGAACTTTAAATGTTCCTATTAAATCCAAAATCTTTCTATGCTAGTGCTTCTCAAGAGGTCACTACAGACCCCTAGATGTCCTCAAGACACACTGTTGGGCCTCACAAGCTCAGAATTAAGCTCCTAATAACACTAAGACGTTCTTTACCTAGTGACTGACATCTCCACTAACAGTATACAAACAATGATGGGTAAAATTGCCAATGCCTTGGCAGGAATCAAAATAGTGGTGCTAATGCGTAGGATTATCACCCTAAGCTCATAGTAAAGAAGAGGGGGAAAAGTTCATTTCACTGAAGAATGGCACCAAAGAAGCAATAAGTTATTCATTTATTTGTATCTCAACCAATGAGTACAGTTTTCCAGCATGCTGTGTGATGTGTGTCGCAAAATGGCAAGCACACAGGAAGCACCTGTGCTGTATACTGAAGTACAACTGAACTGTAAGCTGCACTGGCTGCTTTTTTTAGATGGCAATATTTTCATTTGGAAACACAACTGACAAACCAATTATTCAGACTTAGGTGTTTGGCAGACACCTTCTGGAAACAGAAGCATGTTTCCAACTGCTCCCCAACACTTCCTTACTTTTCTAATGCCACTGTGGTGGTGTTGTTGACAAATGTGAATTCTGAATCTACTAAACATGCCACCATTTGGAAGAATCTGTCTTAACCAACAGATATAGCCTAAATGACCAATGAATGTCACAAATTTAGACATGAGTAAACATTTGTTGGAGGATAAACCAACAGATTCTAATACATCAAAACAAACACTATTTGATGCAGGTTCCAGAAGCCACTATGTAACTGACCTTAAGGACCCAACTCCTGTGAATGTTGGAGTAGCACCAAAGAACATTCACGATTCCTGAGAAAATCATTACAATATTTACAACCTGGCATGAGCCTGATTTCGGCCATGTTTCACCTCAAGGATCCTGAATGCAGAAACAAGAGAATCTGTCTTCTATTAAGCAGACATTAAAAATTATTTTAGAAAATGGTAAACGATGTCATAATCCTTTTGTCATTATAGTTGTTTTACATGAAACAAACATCATTTAGGTTAACATGTAATAGAAACTCCCAGTTATAATTTTTAACACTTATTTTTTAAAATAAAGGGTTCCTGAAACCAAAGGTTTGAGACCTGTACTGTACCTTCTAACTGCTTAACTTTATTGCCTTCCCTCCAAGAAACTTGCTTCCTTTAAATTATGAATGAAACAGTATGTTTATTTAAATTCTTTGTGCCTTATATCATAAATTATAAATTTATTTAAAGTTCTTTACCCAGTGATGTTTTAATAAAAATTGAAGACCAACAAGACATGTTTCAATAATCATTGCCTTAATAACTAGGAGAGTAAAAGAGACAGATCTACCATTCTATTGACTAAAAACTTTTTAAGACAAAATTGTATTTTAATGAAGGTCAGAACAATAAAACTCTAATTATTCAAATTATGTTTTAATTGCAGAAGTGAACAACATATTGCAAATATATATTTGACTTGCTGATTCCACCAATGGCAAAAGAACTTTGAAAACTACAAATGTTTTATGTGAATGAGTTCCCAAAAAGCAATTTTGCTATAAGACTAAACAATTATAAATAGAATTATAAAGTCCTAATTCACAAATACACGATTATGTTTTAAGGTCCTTCAGTTGGTCTTAAAATTGATAATGTTAGACGTTTGTATAAAAATAAAAATTGTTTACACATAAAAATGCACATCACTGACAAGGCAATGGTGCAGGTTCAAGTGAAGAATGCAAAGAGGAGAAAGTCAGTTCATGGGTCACTGTGACACCCACATCACAAGGATAGCAAGGACCTCATGGAGCTCACTGATGACTCTAGGGCAATTCACAGCTTCCAATCACAATCGCATGATAAGCAACACAGAACTGATTCAGCATTCCTACATCAATGTATCTTCTCTCCTGATAATCAGTGGAAAGTTAAGAAACTGTGCCAGCTGCATAGCTGAAATGGAAACACAAATAGCTGCTATCAGGGTGTTGGAGACACCACAGAATGAATTATCTATTTCCCTAATGGTTACCCACATGCCATCAATAATGAAAATGTGTGTATTAATAGTCCTATGGGACAAATGAACAGTAACCCTCTAAGGAGGTGGTGGAGGTCAATGAGTGGTTTAGAGAGCATTATGTACCTGTAAAAGTAGAAACCTCAAAAATTATACTATGTAGCAACTTAGTAACATTTTGTGCTTGCTTTCTTCTGAGGAAAACTAAAATGTCAGATTTTGTTACTAAGCAAAGCATTCATAATTTGCTCTGAGATTGTAATATCTCCAAGTAGGAAGATGGTAAGCAATAAGCAAAACCACAAGTCTCTAAATGTAAATACTGACGTTAGGTTAGGTTGATAGTGAAATTCAGGAATTCTGCAACTTATAAATGGGTAATGTTTTAAAATTTATGAACTAGAGGGATAAGCCTTGGAATTTATTTTTTCATATGAAACCAATGCTACAAAAAAAGCTGGATTCTCTGGCTAGCCTGTAAATGCATGCACTTCACATCCTGGAAATACTATACCCTTACAAGGAATTTCAGCAGAATGTACTATTTTAGGAGTTAAGACCTGTATGAAACAACAACATAAAATGTAATAACGTCTCATGAAGTTTGTCATTTGAAGAAAAATCCTTAATTGAAAGAAAAAGAACTAAAACGTTTTTAAAAATCTACTCCAAAATAGGGTATTTACAGGCTCCAACTTTTAGTCAACTAAACAAGAATTGGAACTTGGAATCTCTGAGTAATGGTTCAATGAGTTCTAAATTTATGAAAACAGAGAAATAGAAACAAATTCTCCCAAGATAAGTGACAACAGAGGTACAACCAGAGAAAAATGTGAGGTCCAACAGTTTCCTGTGCCCACACTACGTCATATTGTTGGCCCAGGACGACTGAGTTGAGTAAATCCTCGAACTCGGACAACAAGGGGACTACAGCATACCTGGAAAGAGAGCTGTGAGCCCAGCGCTCCCTGAAGGCACAAGGTGCAGAAGCTGGCTTGTCCTCATGGTTCCACACAGACTATCAGGAGTGTGCAGTGGAAGGAGTGGGTGTTTTTGGGTGTGGTCTGTCAATAGCTAGGTAACTTTTGCCAACTCAATTTAAATATGTGTTTCCTTGTATGTAAAAGGAAGATGAAACACCTAAGTCAAATACTGCTGGGATCAAATATAGTAGTGTTAATAAATGCAGCTACTTCTATTTAAACAAATTTAAACCATTTCATTACCTACTAGAGCTGCGTAAGTAAAAGTACGCACAACTAGGAGTCCTGCTAGATTTGGATTTAATACTGGAAATGACTCGTTGAAGACTGTGCCACCTGCACACAGAAAATAAGACAATGCCTCATTTTTCTGTCAAAATCGGCTCAGGTGGTAGATTCTCTAGCTCTCCTTGGGCCTCTACTGCCAACATTCTCCATTCTGCAGGTGGTGTAAACTCTGATGGTGAGACTTACAGCCGGTGTGAGCAGGTTTATTATACTATGTGAGTTCCTTGCTCACAGAGACTTCATCCTGCTGAACTCTGCAGCAGACATTGCTATGTACTAAAAATACAGAGTGAGCCCCTACTAACAATGATTGACTGGTTGATGAGCTAAGTAGGATAATATGACACAAAACATCAGACGGTCACATTCTCGTGCAGTAGAATGAAATTCAGTATTTTAGTCAAAGATGTGACCAATCTAAGCATGCAGGAAAATAACTTATTAATCTACGACAAAAGGGAGAAGGATCGATGAAAACCAAGCATGAAAACTTGGATCCCGCACTCGCCTTTCTCTTCAGTCGCTATTACTTAGGACGCACAAGTCAAGAGCTGCTGAACGGAAAGACTTATTTCTGGTCGTTATCTTGGCCAATCACACTAGTATGCACTTTGCTTAAGATGAACGATGACAGACATTTACAGCAAAAGTGGCTTCCCCTGTGTGGGCTGCCCCCAGATTTCTTAGAAGCCCCAGAACTTCTTGCAGAGGCACTGGCAGGCGGAGCTCGTCGCCGACGGTGGGGGAGCACACCTGCGCCGCGACCTGGCGGCGCTGGGCGAGCCCTCCGCGCTCCGGCGCAGGCGGGCGCCGGGCGGGCGAATCCAGGGTCCGCTGTGCGCACGTCCCGGCCCTGAGCCGACGGCGGGGGCCTGCGCCGCCCGCGCCGCGGTCCCGCTGCACTTACTCAGGCTTG
Organism: Callospermophilus lateralis; assembly: GCF_048772815.1. NCBI lineage: Eukaryota > Metazoa > Chordata > Mammalia > Rodentia > Sciuridae > Callospermophilus > Callospermophilus lateralis. The sequence continues at coordinate 107,751,380 of NC_135316.1, read as the reverse complement.
CTGGCAGGTTGCGAGGTCGGCCGCGGGCACGAAACCGGGCGCCGCGCAGCAGCGTCGCCCCGCGCCGCTTCCGTCGCTCCTCATCGTCCTTCTCCAGCCGAAGGGCCGCCGCCGTCGCCACGGTCTAGCCCGGAGATCCAGCGGCGCGGCTCTTGGCGTCTCCACTTCCGGCCAGCGCTCGAGTGTCGCCGGCAAATGTCCCCGCCGGCTCCCACATAACCTGCTCTCCGCTGTCCTCCCGGGTGGGAACCGGGCCGCCCTTCCGAGCATGCGCGGAAACCGCGGACCGAGAGGCTTACGACGGTGGCCGACAGGGTAAAGATACCTCAGCGCCTCCTTGCGGCCAAGGTTGCGTGGCTAACGCTCGCGCGTCTCACAACCCTGGGCCTCGCGAAAGGCGCTAGCGATCACCACTCTCCCCCCGTCCTCACCCCGCAAAAGCCCATCAGACCTTGACCCCGGGGACCTCCACGACATCGCCTTTCTTTGTTTTGACAAAGAAATCCTGTCCGCCCATCACGAGCGGAGTGGCAGGGCGGAGGCACACTGGGAGGGTTCTTCAAAGGAAAAGAGGATTTATTTTTTCCAAGTTCCATAAAGCACAAGCCTGTGGGAACGTGTTAGGTCGCGTAGGTCATTGCTTCAGGTGGACCAGCATTGCACCCATGCAAGGAGCTGGTTTACCCCGGTTTACCCCGTCTGCCTCGCTTTCCCCCCAGGGCCAGTCCCATTCTGTAAGCTCTATTTTATATATAAAGCGGAAATCTCCTAAATTGTTGCTTTTGATACGCAACTGGGGCCTTCCAAGAAACTGAGGCGACACAACATACCCCCCAATACCCCCATTCAAATCCCGATTCTTGGGACCAAATCAGATTTTAGACCTGTTGACCTGAGTAACAGGTATGGGGAAGGCCACACTCAAAGGAGGGAGTGGGTCCTCTCAGATGAGAGAGGGATGCCCTGCTTCTCCTGCACCTCAGATTTGGAAATCCCTGCGAAATTTCCAGAGAATCCCACCTGAGGTCCACCTCTTGACTTTTGACAGCAGGGGGACTGTAAGACTCCCAAGTCCGCACTGTCATAGTAACTCTAGGTCACCTTGGCCCGTGCTGACTCCAGTGGATTCTTAACCATACATTCTTACAGATTTTATGGTTAGGAGGAACTACCCTTTCTCCCAGAGTTTCAGGATCTGGTCACAAAAGACTCCCAGGTTCTTCCAACAACATTATCTTGGGCCTGCATTTCTCCTGCAGTTAACAGGTAGTTTGCAAAGGAATGTGACATATCTTGTCCCATTAGGCCGGGCAGGGCTAGGTGAATTGACTCTTGGACCACACCGTGGGGGTCCACACCCATTTTATAGAATTATTCTCTTAACCTCATGTCCCTACGATGCTCATCTGTTTGTCCCCTGACAGTTTGGTTGGTTTTAACAAATGTATCTTGCTACTAGGTGAAAAGCTCCAGGAAAGTCTTAAAGTATGACTTACATAAATAAATTAACAGTCACAGCAACTCTAAAAGATACTATGAGAAACACAGTTACCTGTCCAAAACCAAAGAATGGACTAATATACACAAGGCAAGAGTGAAGGTTTACTTTAATGATGGTCTTGCAAGATCCGGGTGCCTGGTGGTCAGGATGCACAAACTGAGCATTACCAGTATTTTATGCCCTAGAACTCAAGATCCTGCCTTTGGTTCCTCATTGGCAGAGTACTATGGGGTGTTTTACTGTCTCCTATTGGGTTATTTAAAGAAATCTACCTTTAGTTGTCCCCATCTTCCTTTGTTCTCTTGTGGCTGAAAGTCTCCTTGGGTTGAGCACCTTTTGACACACTTTATCTCAGGTCAGCCCTTGCTTCTCACTTCCTGTTGGTGAAGGGACTATAAATTTGTACATTCCAGTGTTAACTGCTTTTAACTTCTTATTCTGCTGTACTTGAAACTGCCTATTTTATATCCCAAGTCATTTCAAATTTAAGGCTAAATACTGTATTCTGAAAATGGAACCCTGGACATTTTAGCGTGTGTGTGTGTGTGTGTGTGTGTGTGTGGTGGTGGGGATTGGACCCAGGGCCTTGTGCATGTGAGACAAGGACTCTACCAACTGAGCTATATCTCCAGCCTCTGGGCTTTTAATTTCTCACAATACTTTGTGGAAAAACCTTGGTTCTCTTTGAACCAAGCAGCAAAAATCACACCACAAATTGGGGACTGGGCTTAGAATCAATTTCTGGTTTGTCTAGTTAGGTAATTCATGATTCTCATTTCAGTAATACAAAGTCTAGTGCCTGAAATTGTAAGAACATTGTAAATACTGAACAAGACAAGTAGACAGACAAGAGCTCTTGCATGTAACCAGCAAATGGAACCTCTTCTAATTTAACATTGCTGGGTGTTTTCCAATGTAAATTGATACTTAAGTTGAATAGTGGGGGTGGGGGAATTATTGACAGAACAGTATCATGTGGCTTTACAACATCACAGATGATTTCTGACAAATATCCAGTAATTCCACTAAACTTAACATACAAAGAAAGTAACAATGTTGCTAACATGGAAGAAGCCATAGGATCTAGGTCCACTTCAAACTAGCATTGTGAACTAAGTTAAGTGAGAGTTTTGTAAAATGAGGATTTTGTCCATTAGATAATCCCACATGGTAGTTAAAACATTTTAGAATTATTATCAGAGCCCACTGCAGCAAAATCTCACTTTGATTTTAAATCAATATTATCCTAAAAGGAAATAATTCTAAGGTTTTCTCCCCCCACCTGTTATAAATAATTTCTCATTCTCCAAGGCGAAAGAGGAGAGATGACTGCAAAATTTCAATGCAAAGCAGCAGTTCCTGCAACATAAGGACTGAGTTTGTTTTTGTGCCTCAATACTAGATATCTAGCACCTCAATACTGGATATCTAGCACATCTACTATATCATAGCAGGTGCTTAATGACGGAATCCACAGTTGCGGGTAGTAGGCTAATTGCAAAGACCACTTTGAGTTCCTAGTCACAACCCTGGGCAATCACTCTCGGGTCCTCTCTCCCCAGGCCAAACAGGGGTTGGGGGATGGGGGCTGTTTCGAAATCCACTGCGCCTGCGCGCGCCGTCCTCTGACGCGACGGCTGGTCCTCGCGTTTGCACTGCGCCTGCGCGGCTCGCAACTGCAAGTGCCGTTCTTGCGGGCGGGGTTTCCGGTCTGGTGTCGGGTCTCGGCTCTGGACGTCCGGTAGGAGGGCGGCGGGCGCAGGTGAGGCTTCCGCGGCGGTGGGCGCGGTCGGGTCGAGGTCTGGGCGCGGCGGCGTACGGTCGGAGCCCCCATTCCTTTGTGCGTTTAGGACGGCGCGGATCCGCCCGTGCCAGCGGCTGGATCTGGGGGGTGCGCCCGGCCAGCCTGCCTGGGCGCCGGGCTCCTGGGTCCCGCGCTGGGGCTGGGCTCGGAGCGGGCGGAGGGCTGCTGCAGACCGCGCAGCAGGGCCGCCTGCAGAGGCTGCCGGCCTGGAGGGAGTCGCCCCGGGCGCGCCTGCCCTCGGCTGCGCGCACCAGGGGGTCCCGGAGCCTCAGCTGTTCGGTGCCGCTAGTTTCTTCTCCTTGAGATTCGCCCAGAGTGTCGCCAAGTGCCAGGGCAGGTGCGCTGGCTCCGCGAGTCCTCTGTCTCGGAGGGCAGCAGCTGGTCCGGGGCCGCACAGGGGGACTTCAGTTGTGCTGCCACTTCCTCTTTCTCCAATAAAACAGCGCTTGAACATCTTCTATGATCACTAATTAAAACGGGCCCTGGTTTTTGTGTTAATTACTGCTTCCAGTCTCTTGAAAGCTTCACTTTATTACTGTTAAAACTGAAGCATCCTCCTCCCCCCACCCATTCTTATTTGCTCAATATTTTGCACTACTAGATTTTAAGTGTTGTGAGGATCGGTAAACATTAAAGTAATGACAGTTTCAAGGATTTCCTAATAGGGCACTGTGTTGAGCACATATGTAAAAAATGATCTGATTTCATCCCCCTTCTAATTTCCAAAGGTTTTTTAATTTTTTTTTTATTTTTAAATTTCATTGTACTCTTAAGCTGAAACTTTAAGAAATTGTCCCATATTAATCATACAGCTATAGTCCACGTTTGAGTATTTGTTAGACTCCAGAACTGAGCATAACAACAAAGCTTTTTTGTCTCATTGCAAATGGAAAGAATTAGCTAAAAAGCTCAGAATCCAAAAAATAAAATTAGAGTGCATGTAAAAGAAAATTGAGATCCGAATATTTGACTTTTTATGCAATGGCAATAAGCAAAAATTGTCTGTTCTTTTTATAGTAATTTTGTAATTTCATTACCTGTACATATAGTTATTTTAAGATACATGTGTATTCACACCATTACCTAAATTTTGTCATTTTGTAAAGTAATTGAAGTCTTGAGTGAAATTTTGACTTTGAGACCATGTGGCATTTACAAACAGATCTATAAAAACTATATCAATGTTTGAATATTCAGAGAAGTATTTCTTAGTAAAGTTAATCTTATGTGTATTTTACATAAATTATAGATGCAGTGTGTGTGCTGTAGTCTATCCACTTGAGAGAACCAGGTGGTACAGTCAGTTATGCAAACCAGAGTATGAAAGGGAAGGCAGTTACTGTAATCAAAGTCTGAGGAAAGTGGTCTGTCTTGGGCTTATCTCTTGATCTAAACTGCTTAGTAGAAGTGGGGCTTGCTTTGTCAAAAATTAGACTGAGAGGGGCATGTTTTTTCTCTGCAGGCAGCCCAGTGGCAGTTGTGAACCATTGCCAGTACCATCAGAACCAGGCTGTACCCCACCAGTGGGTTGATGTGTACATATGTGACCAGCAGGACTTTCCCCATATGCTTTCCCAGGAACCAACTGTAGGGGTTTAGTAAGTGACAGGCAAACAAAGCTACTATGGGTTTGCCACTGGTAGCTGAAATTACAACATGGTTTCTGGCCTGTAGAGATGGTGTGTATCTGTTTTGTGTGCTGAAGTGGGAAATCCCATGGCTTTTACTCTATAATAGAGCTCTTTACTTCATAAAAAGCCTCTGGTTCCACTGCATGCTGGTGTGCCAGACAGGATCTGAGATGACAAGAGAAGCTGTGATCTTGAGAGAAGCTGTAGAGCACTCATTTTACTTGAAGTCTATTTTGGAAAAAAAATAACTTATTTTAATATTACATTAAGCCTTAATTAAAATAGCTCTGATATATTATAGATTCTAGAAAAACTAACATTAATATTTAAAACTTCAAAGGAATTTTACATGTTTGGTAACCATTGTAGGGAAATGTTCTAGCCCCTAACCCAACAAAGGATCTATTATTTGATTTTAGAAGACTTCAGTGAAAAAATTCTCAAGACATTTTACTTTGTTTTATTTTTGCTAAAGCACTTAACATTTTATTATAGTTAGCTCTGACTACACCCTTTTTTCTTTACAGAATGTAAACTCTTTCAAAGCAGAAACATGGTGTATCTGCCCTAGTGCAGTGCCTGGTGTGGGCGCGGTCACTGAGTACTTGGGGTAACTGGCATAGGGCGTGAGCCAAAGGGAGTGTGCTAATGAATTTGTGTTTATAAATCTGCAAGTACCTGTGATGAAATGGATAGTTAAAGTGAGGAATTTATGGGGAGAGAATTCTGAATTAGGTCTTGAATGCTGGAATGATTTTGCGTAGCTATCAGGAAGAAGTGAGAGTAGACAGATACAAGTGTTTTGTCAAAGACCTTACCTATGATTAGGGTTTCAAAATTTCTAGGAAGTCAAATTTCAATTCAGTGTGGGAGTTATGTGTTAAAGAACATCTGTTTTAGGCAGTGTAGTTTGAGAAAAAAGATACATGAAAAGGTAGACCTTACTTCATGACCTAGAAATGAAGTGTATTGTTTCTGGTTTTGTTTTTCTACCTTTATTATTAGCAGTGTTCTTTTGTATTGTGTGGTAAATAAGTAAGCAATGAAAGAATTAATTCAATGAATGTTGGCATTTAGGGAGAAAGATCAAAATTATTTTTCATTGTTATAATTTCAGGAAATGGAGAAAGTCATACTGTTGATAACATGCAAATTAGGTTTAAGTAAAATGATTATTATATGTAGAGGTTGAAACACATTTCATATGTCTTATATAGAGTTGATACATTTTCATTTACTAAACATTAATAAATATTCACTATGAAACAGGTGATCTCTGTAAGGCCATTATGTTAAATACTTAGCTGAATTTTACGTTTCTCTTATTCTCTTTTTGCATCATTAGTTAAACCAAAGGATCCAGTGCTTCCATGGCTGCCTCACAAACTCCACAGACTGTTGCATCTCATGTTCCCTTTGCAGATTTATGTTCAACTTTAGAGCGAATACAGAAAAGTAAAGGGCGTGTAGAAAAAATCAGACACTTCAAGGAATTTTTAGATTCTTGGAGAAAATTTCATGATGCACTTCATAAGAACCAAAAAAATGTTACAGATTCTTTTTATCCAGCAATGAGACTTATTCTTCCTCAGCTAGAACGAGAGAGAATGGCTTATGGAATCAAAGAAACTATGCTGGCCAAGCTTTATATTGAATTGCTTAATTTGCCAAGGGAAGGGAAAGATGCCCTTAAGCTCCTCAATTACAGGACCCCCACTGGGACACGTGGAGAGGCTGGGGACTTTGCAATGATTGCCTACTTTGTGCTGAAGCCCCGATGTTTGCAAAAAGGAAGTTTAACCATACAGCAAGTAAATGAACTTTTAGATTCTGTTGCCAGCAATAATTCTGCCCAAAGAAAAGACTTGGTGAAAAAGAGTCTTCTTCAGCTTATAACTCAGAGTTCAGCATTGGAACAAAAGTGGCTCATACGAATGATTGTGAAGGACTTAAAGCTTGGTGTTAGTCAGCAAACTATATTTTCTGTTTTTCACAGTGATGCTGTCGAGTTGCATAATGTTACCACAGATCTGGAAAAAGTCTGTACACAGCTGCATGATCCCTCTGTAGGACTCACTGACATTTCCATCACTTTGTTTTCTGCCTTCAAACCAATGTTAGCTGCAATAGCAAACATTGAGCACATCGAGAAGGACATGAGACACCAGAGTTTCTACATCGAAACCAAACTTGATGGTGAGCGGATGCAGATGCACAAAGATGGCGAAGTTTATCAGTACTTTTCCCGAAATGGCTATAACTACACTGAACAGTTTGGTGCCTCTCCGCAAGAGGGTTCTCTTACTCCATTCATTCATAATGCATTCCAGCCAGATGTGCAAACCTGTATCCTTGATGGAGAGATGATGGCCTACAACCCGAACACACAGACTTTTATGCAAAAGGGCAATAAGTTTGATATTAAAAGGATGGTGGAAGATTCTGATCTGCAGACTTGTTATTGTGTTTTTGACGTGTTGATGGTTAATAATAAAAAGCTAGGACGTGAGATCCTGAGAAAAAGGTATGAGATCCTTGGCAGTACCTTTACACCAATACCAGGTCGGGTGGAGATAGTGCAGAAAGCACAAGCTCATACCAAGAATGAAGTCATTGATGCATTGAATGAAGCAATAGATAAGAGAGAGGAGGGAATCATGATAAAACATCCCTTGTCCATTTACAAGCCAGACAAAAGAGGTGAAGGATGGTTAAAAATTAAGCCCGAGTATGTCACTGGACTAATGGATGAATTGGATATCTTAATTGTGGGAGGCTATTGGGGTAAAGGTTTGCGGGGTGGAATGATGTCTCACTTTTTGTGTGCAGTAGCAGAGAAGCCCCCTCCTGGTAAGAAGCCGTCTGTGTTTCATACTCTCTGTCGTGTTGGCTCAGGATACACCATGAAAGAACTGTATGATCTAGGTTTGAAACTGGCCAAGTACTGGAAAGCTTTTCATAGAAAAGCTCCACCAGGCAGCATTTTGTGTGGAACAGAGAAGCCAGAAGTGTATATCGAGCCTTGCAATTCTGTCATCGTTCAGGTTAAGGCCGCAGAGATTGTCCCCAGTGATATGTACAGAACTGGCTGCACGTTGCGTTTTCCGCGGATTGAGAAGATCAGGGATGACAAGGAGTGGCATGAGTGCATGACCCTGGAGGACTTAGAACAGCTGCGGGGGAAGGCCTCTGGAAAGCTCGCTTCAAAGCACTTTTACCCAGGTGGAGATGATGAACCACAAGAGAAAAAGCGGAGAGCTCCCCCAAAGGTGAAGAAGGCTATTGGAATTATTGAACACCTAAAGGCACCTAACCTTTCTAACGTTAGCAAAGTTTCCAATATATTTGAAGATGTCGAGTTTTGTGTTATGAGTGGAACAGACAGCCATCCAAAGCCTGACTTGGAGAATAGAATTGCAGAGTTCGGTGGCTATATTGTACAGAATCCAGGCCCAGACACATACTGTGTAATTGCAGGTTCTGAGAACATCAGAGTGAAAAACATTATTTCTTCTGATACACATGATGTTGTCAAGCCTGCGTGGCTTTTAGAATGTTTTGAGACCAAAAGCTGTGTTCCATGGCAGCCTCGCTTTATGATTCACATGTGCCCATCAACAAAACAGCATTTTGCCCGTGAATATGATCGCTATGGTGATAGTTATTTTGTTGATACAGATTTGAACCTACTGAAAGAAGTGTTCTCAGGAATTAAAAATTCTAATGAACAGACTCCTGAAGAAATGGCCTCTGTGATTGCTGATTTGGAGTATCGATACTCCTGGGACTGCTCTCCTCTCAGTATGTTTCGACACCACACCATTTATGTGGACATGTACACTGTTATTAATGACTCCAGTACCAGAATCGAGGGAACGAGATTAGCCATCAGAGCCTTGGAGCTCCGGTTCCATGGGGCAAAGGTGGCTGCTCACTTAGCTGAGGGAGTGTCCCATGTAATTGTTGGGGAGGATCGCAGTCGTGTTTCGGATTTTAAAGCTTTTAGAAGAACTCTTAAGAAGAAGTTTAAGATCCTTCAAGAACGCTGGGTAACTGACTCGGTAGACAAGTGTGAGTTACAGGAAGAAAATCGGTATTTGATATAAGCCAGCTTTCTTAGGAAGGCCTTGGATCTGGTAGACCCATTGCAATATGCAGTAATGAAGAAGTGGCAGACTGCGTTTTGCTTTTTTTAATCCATACTTAAAATTGTTTTACTGTATCGAATAATATTTTTTAACTTTTAAGAGGAAAGAAATGGAATGACCCAAAGCCAAGAAATTCTCTTAGTAGTATAGTATTTTATGATCCTCCTGCCTCAGCTTCCTGAGCACTGGGATTACAGGTGTGTGCCACTGCACCCGGTAAAAATTACAATTTTAAGAGCCTACATTTAATTTTTTATTCTAAAATTGAACAGGTTTTTAAATCAAGTAATTTTATGTGAATTTGTATTCCAGTATATAGTATTCACCAAGTAATTTTCTAGGTACAATCCATTGAGTAGGTGTCAAATGGCATGTGTGTCATAAGTTTCTTCAGAGGCCAGTAAATTGCTTTGGCTTTTTAAAATAGCTTTTGTAAATAGATTATTTAAAGTCAATGTGTATAATACACTTTATATCTATATTTATATATCAAATTTTGAAATGCAGCCTATATTTAAAAATATTCTTTTATGATTGTCGAAATGAATGGAATTTGGTACCCGAGATACTGTGTGTAGATAATGTGATATTAGAAGTTTTATGAAACAATAGAACAAATGTGTGATTTTTATACTTAATTTAAATAAAGTATTTAATATATTAAAATAATGTTTTATTTATGTGATATTTATTTTGAAAACTCCTTTGTCAGATTTTGTGCTGTCATTATAAGTTTTAACTGGTTTGAATCAAGTTCCTTTTCAAAGTACTTCGTGTGTCATGTTATGGAATGAGCTTTTATAAATTTAAAACTTGTACTTTTTTGTCTAATGGGAAAATTTTTTGAATACATGTAAGTGTGGTGAGGGTGGAAGCCCATTATTTTGCCACCAAAGATCATATTACCTGTGGAGGTTTTCATCGTAAGGGAAGTGCAGCTCCCAGACGCAAAGCCAGGCACAATGCTGTCACCTCTTGGGAGTCCTCAGGCTGTTTCTGGTCACCGGAACCTGCCTGCCTGCCTGCCTCCTGTTGGTGGCTGTGCGCATTCTTGGATGCACTGTGATGTATCTGGTTAGCCATTGTTGCTCGGGCTTTGATTGTTTCACAGCGCTTCCTCTATTTTTATTTTTCTTTCCCTTTTTTATTTCCTGTGAAGCAGTGTGATAAATCTTCATAGTATCATGAGTTTTTGGGATATAGTCCTTAGAAGTGGAAATGCTGTTTCTTAGGTATTTTTCAGTAACTCTAGATATGTGTTTAAAAACCCCAGTGAAAGTGATTTTCTTGCTTCCTCTCCTCTTCCCCATCTCCAAACGCGGGGAGGTTGGGTTTCTCTTTGCTGAACCTGTTATGTACTTAATTCCCTGTGTAGGTGTTCTGTCCCCGTGGCTTCCCGTGTACTGACAACTCCCACATTTCTTTAGCGCTCATTTCTTTGCTGAACTATAGTTCCTATACCTAACTATATGCATTTACATGTGACATCTAATAGGCCTCTCAACCCCAATGTTTGTGGTTTCTTTTACAAAGTTCCATTGAAGAAACATTTAAAAATGAGTGTAACGAACCTGCTGTGTACTCTTCCCAGTTTGAATAGTTATGGATGATCAATCTTTCCTTTTGCTTCTCCAAGGTGTTGTCATATTATTATCATCAGTATTGAGACTGAGCCCAGGGGTGCTCTATCACAGAGCGTCATTGCCAGCACTTTTTTTTTTTTTTTTTCATTCTGCAATAGGCTCCTGCCATGACCCCTGGGCTGGCCTCAGTCTTGGTGATCCTCCTGCCTCAACCTCCCTGCTGGGAATACATGTATGGGCCACCATGCCTGCCTAGATTATTTTTGAAGTAATCTAGATCACATGCTTTTATCTGCACATGTACCATAATTGAACGCTTGATATCTCAAATAGGGTGTGTTCTCTTCCAGTATTTTCTCTTTACTGCTCACCCTGCTCAAGGTAAAAACTGTGGAGTTGTCCCTGACAGCCCATCTGTCCTCATTCCTACAATGCGTAGCACATCTATTCAGAACAGGACCTCTTTCCCCTCACGCCAGTGGCCAGCACCTAACCATTCCCCCGGTTTGTTTCACTGGTGTCTTAACCAGCCTTCCTTCCATTCTCATTGTATTATGTTCTGTTCTCAGAACAAAGGTTTAAAGTTGCAGATCAGATCGTGTTACTCCTCTGTTAAAACCACTGACTTGCCATCAGTCAAAATATCCAGTCTATACCATGGCCTGGTTTGGGCTAGCTGGACCTGCTTTACCTGGCTTTGGTTAGCTGGCGTCATTGCCTACTCAGTACCCTCTGTGCCTCACGCCCCTCCATCACCCCGTTAGGCCCACCGCGCTGCTCGCACCACTGCACCGCAGTGCTCTCTAGATCTGCCCCACCCACACCCAGCCCGCACTGTCCCCCTCTCAAAGCACTGTTGCCCACCACCAGAGTGGGGCTTTCACGGACGAGGACAACTGTTGGTCTTGTTCGTTGTCACAGTCGTCATTCGGCTATTGATGGAATCAGTGTGCTGAAGCCGACGGAGAAAACGCTTGGCTCCTGTTCCCCAAGACCAGGCATCTTCTTTCAGGAAGCAGGACAGGATTTACCAGGAACTTGAGCCTCCTCTGAGTCACTGAAGACTTGGATCCAGGCTCGGTCACTCACTCCTCAGGCTGGAGTAGCTGCTCCCACGTGGCTTGGCCTGAGGTCTCAGTAACAGGATTACTTTGGGCCCTTGGACTCTTCGCTTTTGAGAAAATGGGTTGGGCTTGTCTAGTGTGGCATTCTTTAGCTCCAGAGCTATTCTGTAAAAACTGCTACAACTTATTTTCAACCAGTATAAGAAATTCCTTCTCTCTCTGGTAATCCTTATGGTAAAAAGATGAATAAGGCAGTCTCTGTCCTCAAGGAACTCGAGAGGTACCAAAGGATAGATAATTGGATGCCAAAGATGAGTGTTTTCCTACTGACGGGAGCAAAGCTTTGCCCTAAAAAGCCACGTGGAGTAGGGGAGAGGACACCTCTACAGCCAGGTCACCTGGGGCTCAATTCCAGTCCTGCTATCACTTGTGTATTATTTTGACCCACAACTACCTCTTTGAACCTTAGTTTCTTAATTTTCAAGTGAAAGGGACACCTGTCTCACCAAGGTTGGAGCACAGAGTTACAGCACAGCACATAGTAAGGTCTCTTGAGTTTCTATCTGTTACTCTTACCTAGGCCATCCGTGATGTGGTAAGTGAGTAGATTCAGAAAGAAGTAGAACGTCAGGCATCGTGGTATGGAAGGATTTTCTGCAGAGCCAAGATTACAGGTAAAGGCAGAGGCAATACAGAAGTGTGGGACTAGTGGTAGAGCACTCACTGTACCTACTTCTGTAGGTACAGAGGTTAGGGTAGATTTTGGAAGGTATGAAATGCCACAGTACAGAATGTGGATTGTATCTGGTGCTCCAGGAAAGTGAATTGAAGAGTTGCAGGCCAGCTATCAACCTCAGATCAGGTTGCTTATTTCATTTTGTTTTTTGTTTTTGTTTTTTCTGTTTCAGTTTTTAGACCACTTTATTGAGGTTTGATTGAAACAAGAGACTCCATGTATTTGATGTATCCAATTTGATGAGTTTGGAGATAAGCACACACCTGGGAGATCATTGTCACAATCAAGACCACAAACTTATTAACTCAAAAAGTCACCTCCTCTCACCTTGACTGATTCCTCTTACCTCTTCACCATCCACAGACGCAGTGCCTGCTGAGCTCCAGGCTCTGTTCTGGCTCCTGGTGAGACAGATGTCCCTGTCTGTATTGCATGCACTTCAGTTGGGAACAGGGGAAGACTGTTTCCTCTGCTCTGAAGCCTCGATTCACCCTCCTTAAAGTCTGTTTCCTTATCATTTTAATATCATTTTAATGGTACCACCTTTAAAAACTGGTAATTCTTTGCCATAGCCCGGCTGGCTGGGCAAAATAACTACACAAATAACTTGTGTAGATCCATACAGCAGGAATGGGAGCCGTTTATTGTAGGACAACAGAGGTATTTATACATTCCACACAGCTTATCTTAATTAACATAAAATAGATACAGCAGTCAGCCAATAAGGAATCTCCACACTTAATGACTCGCTGGCGTTACTTCACAAACCACTCCCTCTGGCAAAATGCCAGGTGCCATCCTGACTTATTTACAGACCCTAACAATTTTTAAAGTTGTAGATCTGTAATTCATCAAGTCTATACTGTCGCAAGAGAAGGAGAAAAAGCAGTCTACAAAATCATTGGTACAAGAATATTCAAAGAAGCTGTTTCCCCGGTAGCTGTAAACCAGAAAGCCACTCATCTTTCACTCGGAGAATGGATAAGTCAATCAATCCGTGTGCTCACAGCACAGAACTCTCCTCAGCAGCCTCTGAGTGCCAGCTGACGCCCACAGGAGTGAGCATTCCTGCTTGAGTGGCAGAAGCCAGATGCAAATAGCACCCGTGTGGTATGATTCCGTTATATGAAGTCCAGAAACGGATAAAACTAATCCCTAGTGATAGAAATCAGAGCCGACTTGTCTCTGGGAAGGAGGGTTAACTGAAAAGGAACAAAGAGATTTCTGAAATGATAGAAATTTAATTACCTTGATTGACATGTTGGTTACACAGATGTACATCCTTATCAGGGCTCTTAAGATTTTCTTATTTTACTGCTTGTAAATTATATTTTAATAATTTCCTTAAATATTAAAAGCAATTATTGATTTCATAGTCTCATAGAGACAAAATATCCCAGTATTTTTAAACGAATGCTGTAAGAACATCAATGAAATATTTTCAAACAATTTTCAATTTTAAGGAGTGTGAGGATGAACCAATATTAAGATCTATATTAGGCATGTAACTGTACTCATGGACTAAAAGCAGCAACAAAAGCTGGTTTAAGAAATTCAGTATTTTTCATAGAGAAATTAAATGAATGACATAAAATGGAGACTTATTAAATATAATACTGTTTAAAAAGAGCAAATCTTTGGCATTCTTGGGTGGCGGTAACAATCTAGCATGTTTTTTGAATCTCTCAAATTCCCACATAAAAACCAGACAGAATGATTAGGTAGCAAACAAAACCCCACAGACAGTATTTACGACAGTGAGTGATGAGGTATCCCCCAAACCCAGCTTACACCTAGGTGAGGGCAAGCAGGTGGACACCAAGATCAGCGTGGATTCCAGTGCACCAAAACACGTCAAAATAGAAGAAGAAAAGGAAAGTAGGAATGAAGAAACTCTGGAAAAAATGACACATTTCAGAAAAACTCAGAAATAAGGTGACAGAACTCAGGAATTAGATGTAAACTCTACATGTAATTAGTAATCTAAACCCATAAAAGAAGTGATTATATGTGTTATTTCACTTTCCACCACTTTAACAAATACATGAGACAATCAACTCGTAGAAGACAGTTGTGTTCTGAAGTTTCCAGTGTGTGACTGGTTGGTTCTGTTACTTTTGCTCTGGGGCCTGTGGCAAGAAAACACATCACGCTGGGCGTGGGTGGTGGAGGAAGACTGCTCACCTCGTGGTGGGAAGAGAAGGCAGAGCTGGGGTCCCACAGTCCCCCCGGAGGGCATGAGGTGACCTAAACACCTTCCAAACGCTCCACCTCTTAACAGTTCCAAGTCTCCTGATGGTGCCACCTCGGGAATCACACCTTCAGCTCCTGTGCCTTTGGGGTACACAGAATCCACACTCTAGCAATGTGTCTAACTACATACCACAACAGTCTACACAGAATCTTAAAGGTTTTGGTCTTTTTATCACTGTTAAGTCAGTTTGGGGGTAAAGGGGCACGGGTTGGCATTTTTTACTCCACAGCCTCGTTGACATCACTCTTCCTTATGTCTGACTCTTGAAAAGGCCAAATAGCCTCTGGTCCTTCTCGTTCAGTGGGTACAAATGTGATGACCTCTGAGGTGTCTTACAGTGTCCACATTCTGAAATTTAGGAGTCATTGTTTGTTGGCCTCAAGTTAATTTATTGGTATACCTTTTATTTTTATGAGGAGATCTTGAGCTAATATTGTTGATTTGGTTGATAAATCAACCTGAGAGGACAGCTGATGGACAGATCCAGAGGAGGCCAGGAATCCCCAAATATGGATCTAATGACGACTTTCCCAAGGAGCAAGTCTTCATTTTCATCACCCTTTTGATGTGGACATATGAAGTTCCTCTACTTATGTAAATAAAAAGATCCTTCACAGATGTGACACTCTCATTAGTCTTCAATATTAATATAAGTCTGGAAAACTTGTTCCCTTAAACAAATGCATCTT
This sequence comes from Callospermophilus lateralis, assembly GCF_048772815.1. Classification (NCBI taxonomy): domain Eukaryota; kingdom Metazoa; phylum Chordata; class Mammalia; order Rodentia; family Sciuridae; genus Callospermophilus; species Callospermophilus lateralis. The sequence goes on along the minus strand of NC_135316.1, from coordinate 107,735,970 downwards.
CGAGATAAAACGTCATGCAGTTGTCCCCACAGTACAAACACATATCCAATCAGACTGCTTTCTCTAAGCTCCTCCTTGTAGAAAGGAGGAGCCACAGAAACTCCCCCAACTCCTACCCAAATCAGCAGAGCATAGTGCACAAAAGGCCACCTTATCCTAAGTGGCATGTGACTGCTCTTCAGGACAGAGTGTTGGTTATCTGGCAGTGCTGGCATGCTTTTGGTCATGGGAAAAGGCAGGCAAATGAAGCACAATCGATGAATTCTGGAGTCGTGGTGAGTTTAATTTTGTCATTCCATGTTCGTTAATGATTGTAAAATGGCAAAGCTACTGGCAGTCTTCATAGACAGAATCATTGTTTCGTAGCTTTCTCTGCTTGCTGATGAAGGCTCCTGCTGAGCTTAAGGGGTACTCTTACAAAAAAATAAAGGAAGTTGAACTCAGGAATAATATAGGTCCTCAAATTCTTTAAAAAGTATATTATAGCATTCAAAGGCAAAAATGTCATCCAGCCAATGCATTCTCTAAATTCCATGCTTCCTGTAGTTCATGTCAATAAGGTACTTTTACCCCCTACAACTCTGGCTTTTACAAGGATTGGTGCAAGGTTCCAGAGTGTTCCAAAACTAATGTCCCCCAGAGTCAGAGTCATTCCATTCATGTTCCCGCTGCATCCTCTAAGTCACCCCCTCTGCTGCAGCGCTGGTGGGGTCAGGAGCTTTGAGACCCTGAGTGTCTGGCTTTTCAGCTGATTGTCCGGGGACCTCAGGGTTTACAAGGACATTTCCATCTAAAGTTTGTAATTGTTTCAATGTCTTTGGCTTTTTATGTGAATTGATAAATAAGATGTATACTGTTCCCTGTGAAATGGAGGGATTTGCAAGCCTCTGAAAATCAAGCAAGCACTTATAGTTGCTGAGTCTGACAAGTGGCTCTGTGACTCACTGGGTTCCTTGATCACTCAGCGGGACGTTGCTTGCCACCATGGAAGTTAGGGTCGTCACTCAGCGGGAAGTTGGATTTTTAAATTCTCTGTCACATAAATTAGTTTCTCAATATATATTTGACAAAAAAGGAAACCAAATGTGCATTAACTAAGATAAAGCAAGTTAATGAAGATCACATACCTAGGGACACTACAAGTGCAGATTGTCAGGCTGTGTCCCCCAGGTCCGAGTTCCCATCTATCATAGCAAGTTCCCTCTAGCAGTTCCAAAAGCAGTGTTGAACAAAACAATGATAAATCATTCTGATAATCCTATTGTTTTGCCTTTTATTTATTAGTAATTTAGCACTATTCATAGTCCTGATGTATTTATTTGTAGAACAGGTTTTTGCAAATAACTCCAGATGTTCCTTCTCTCTAGATTCTTAGAAAATGACCATTTAAAAAAAATAATCTGCTTGATTTTTTGAAGTCCAATTTCCAAAATTAGATATCAGGAAATTGTTTTTATATGTTCTTGATTTTTGAAGCAGTTAATTTTTAGCATATATTTTAATATTTAATAGGTTTCCAAATAGCATATACTGTGCTACTTTAAATTTTTTGCCAGCAATTCACAGCTACTTTTGTAATTCATTAAAAATTATTTATAAAACAGTATTTCATTCACATACTATGAATATTATTCCAGATATCGTGGCATCGCAAATCAATCCAAAGCTGGGGATTTAAAACATGGTCAGGAATTCGGATTGCACACCGCAGCAGCCACTCGTCTGGGTCCCCTTCTGTCTGGGGGTTCAGCTGGCAGTGGTCGCTCTGTCCTTGCTGACCCTGGGTTTCACAGTCTCAGGAAGCTGGATTCTGACAGGGGCTTCGACGGTGGGAAGTGACCATTCCCCAGTTTACCCTCCAGGTTTCAAAGCAGCCACAGCAAACCCAAGCAGGTGTTTGCCCCTGGAGGTGAGCTGCTTCACAAGCGTCTCCGAGGCTGATGCAGACACAGGGGTGGGCAGAATCTGGAGGGGAGTGAAGGACCCTGAGAGGAGGAGCCTAAATCACTGATTGGGCTTCAGCACAAGTGTGGGTCCCAGGGAGGCTGCTGGTGGGGTCTCAACGGAAGTGAGGAACATGTAGGAGGCCAGGGGATGTAGGGTCATTGTGGGAAGGAGCTTGGGGACCTCGCCTCCTGGGACAGGCAGAACCTCAGGTGATGAACACGGTCCTACAGATAAGGAGAGCATCAAGCAGTGTTGAGGGTGATCCCGGGCCTCCTGTGGCCTGTAGTCAAAAGTGGATGATCCACACAAATCCATTTTTTGTTTGTTAAACACAAAGGAATAGAAAATTGATGATTCTGAACATTCTCAGTATATCCAGAAGGCAAAAGCTGTCAAAATTAAGAATTTGCTTCCGGAAGTGTAAAGAGCAGAAAAAGCTAAGGTGTGACCCTGTGGCTCCGCTCTGCCTCAGACACTCCTGAGGGATCAGCCCACTGTCTCACAAGGGCCGGGATCCTCCCAGAGCCTCTCCATCAACAGAAGGGGCCTGCAGAGAGGTGAGGTCTGTAGTCCCTGCACCCTCTCGGCACGGGGGCAATTAGGGAGACACACTGCAAAGATCTGTGAGGAGGCCTTTGTCCAGTGAAGGCCACTGAGAAGATCATGGCAGCAGAAAACCCACCCATTTGGACAGAAAGAAACAGGCAGAGTATAGAGTGAAGGGAGGCTGAGGGGGCGCCTGAATTCCACGGGCAGGAAGCGGGCGCAGGATGCAGCCCAGCAGCAAACTGCCTGTTCCCTGGAAAAAGAGGGACGACTGGTGGGCAGAGGCCTGAGACCTGAGGGTGGACCACCGCACAGTGCTCTCTGGGAGCTTTGAGAGCTAACCCAGGAGGAGTGAGCCCATACCTGGGTTTCTAGAACTGCTGTGGACAGGGCACCCCTTTCACTCTCCGTTCCCTCCTCCCTTTTGAAGGGGAGTGTCCATGGCTGTCATCTCTGTGGGGGCCACCGCTGCTTGCTGGGTGTGCTGGAGGCAGGCGACATCTCGGCTCCGTCTGTGGAGATGGAGAGCCGTACCTAACCGTCTCATCCGCCGGAGCCTGGTCCAGCTGAGGAGTTTCATACTTTACTGTAGACTGCTGGAGGGAATACGCCTTGGGACTTTGGGGAGAGAATCTTGAAAGGGAGTAAATCATTGAGGGCCAGAGAAGACAGTGGATGGATTTTAAGGTGGACCCCATGATCTCTGCCTCCTGGCGTTCAGCGTTGGTAGGACCCCTTCCGTTTGTGGAGACCTGTGATCTTCATCTTTTCAGCAGAACCTGGTGGGGGTGATGGAGTGTCACTCTCCCAGCAGACTTACCCCCATCTCTCTTCTTCTCCCCACTCTCCCTCTCCATCTTCTCCTCTGCCCTCTCTCACCTTTCAGTAGATTGGATCCTGGATGTCTCCCAAGGGCCCACGTGCACCCAGAGGCTGGTGCCCAGAGTAGCACTAAGGGGAGTGTCAGAATCCTACAAGGTGGAACCTAGTGGGAGATCTTTGAGTCATAAGGAGGATATCCTTGAAGGGGGGGTGTGGGACCTCAAGCCCACCCGCTTCCTTTCTTTGTCTTGGTGGCTCACATGTGCTCTGCTATACAGTCCTGCCATGGTGTGCTGCCTCATCCCAGGCCCAAAGCCATAGGACCCATCAATCACCATGAGAACTTCCAAAATGGTGAGTTAAAATGAACCTTTTATCTCTATAAGCTGATCATCTCGGGTGTTTATTACAGTGGCGGAAAACTGAGGTTGAGCTTTACAGAAGAGAGTTGCTGCAGACCCACAGCTCCGAGGGAGAAAACCCTGAGAGTCAGGAAGCAGGTGTTCTCCCAACTGAGCTTGCAGATGGGGACTCCTCCTGCTCTCATCTTTCTGAGCCTTAGAATGATTAAATAAGGTAATTTTTGTCAAACTGTTCAGCAGTCTATGGAGCTCTGAAGAAATATTCCCCTTTTCCTGGCTGGCTATCCAAAGTTGGCTGGAAAGAAGTATAAATTGATGGTAATTCACTTATAATTGATCTCTAACTATTTTTTCCTTCTAATCTCTCTTGCTTTGCCAACTCTGGTCAAACTGACTTTCTATATTTCACACATCCTAACTCCATGTCTCTCCTGCTCCCTCTGTCTGAAAGGTCTCCGTGAGGATTGACATGGCAGTCTTCAAACTTCCAAATTTTATTATTCTCTAAAGACACAGGTCATATATCATTTTTATTCAGAAAGGAAGACCCTTCTTCCCAACACCTAAAAAGCCCCCAAATTTTGTGCTCTTTATTATTTTCTGCCTCATAATCTCTTTATATAACTTCACTTTCTGGTTTAGCTTTTTAGAGGATATGAATAATTGCATGTGAATCTTTTATGTTTCAGTGTTTTATCAATTTCTTTGGAGTACAATCATGCCACTAAGTTTTAGATTTAATATTGGTACATATGAAAATAACCATACCACCAATTAAAACCTCTCTGCTCGAATGAAAAAATAAACAACAAGAAAAACCTTCATATATGGCTCTGTGGCCAAGAGCAAGGACCTTGAATCAGATGATCCTGATTTGAAACCGGGTGTCCCTGCTTGGACATGTTAGGTAATATCCCATGCTTTAGCTTCCTGTTCTACAAAATAGGATAATTAGGGCATTTAGATTATAGAGTTGTTTTGTAGCTGAGTGTAGCTATAATGATGCTTATAAAGGTGTCCTCTAGAATGATGCTTATAAAGGTGTCCTCTATCAGTAAATTTTTGCACATGGTATGAGAATAAAATACTGGTACAGAGGTGCTGTGATAGACGCATAAAGGAAAACCTTACAAAATCACCAAGAACCTTTTCTGTCTTCCTTTGGACTGTGGTTCACATCTGGGGGTGTTTTTTGCCTCTCCAATTGATGACATTTGAAGACTGACCCTTAGGCTCAGGTTGGCACTGCCCGAGTCTGGTTAGTAAAGATGAGGACTTCTGTTAAATATCTCAAGAGGAATAGAGCAGCCCTACCTGGTGAGCAGTTATCCAGACTGAGGTGTTTACGGTGCTGAGGTCGAGAAAGCCATTTGGAATCATCTAAAGTGTGATGTGAAGAGATGTCTTGTCACCCTGAGCCTCACTTAAGTTGCACTGCAAGTCCGTTTTCCACCCATGAGACAGATGCTAATTCCTGCTTACTTCCTTTAAAAGGTTAGTAGGTGGATTAGTGTTTGCAAAGTCCTTTGAAGTTGTGAAGCCCTACCCACATGCTACTTACCATTAATTACCATTCTGGAAGACCTATGCTGTGAAAGCCAACCCTCAAAGACCTAAGCAAGATTGAATCATTTTTGGTAAGTTGGAACATTTTTAATGAGAAAGATAGGCATCGGGGACCTAAGTCAATTGTAGATGCTGGGATATGACTGTATATAAATGGGCTCATTAAGGTCAGGAAAAGTATAGATTCTGCTCTGGGATCTGCTGGTTATGGTGGAGCACATTTCCAATCATGCGATACTATAATGTATGAGAAGGTAGAAGCATGAATCTGCAATGCAAGTTTGAACGATCATAAAGACACAAATAATTCATGGAAGTGAATCTCTATTATATGTATAAACTGCCTTTCTTCCACCAATAAATCACCGTGTAATTTAGATTGTTCTGACAGATGAACACAATAAAATGATTTACAAACACTTTTTAAAAAACCTAAGATACTGGGTATGATAAAATGCTTTTTTCTTCTAGATGCAAAGTATAAATCACATCTTGTAAATGTAATTTTATACTTTGACACAGTATAAAAGTCTTCACGTTTTAAGGCAGCGCTTGGTTTTGTTTTCCTGGTTATGTCATTTTGCTGTTAGGAAACGGAGCCTAACCTCCCGGTTTGCACACTGATTGTACTGTATTCTGCTAAAATGTCTGTAGTGTTCTTCAGCTTGGCATTGACCTGCATAGAGCATTCCTCGCTGCAGGCCTGGGGTAGGTGCAGATTGAGTGTCCCTGTTGAGTTGTGAGATTCGGCTTTGTCAAATTCTAACGTTTGCACATGTGCATCGACTCAACGCAGCATCTATACTGGTGACATCCATTTCCTGGTACCTCACTGTGGGGGTGAAATTTAAAAACTTTCTGGATGAGGAAGATCATATCTTTGATCTCTCCCCAACCCTAGAAATAGTATAGTGTCAGAAAGAAGAAAGAGGCTTAAAAATCATGTTAGAATTTTTAGAATCTAGAAAATTGGACTCAAAATATTTATTGGAAAAATAAAATATCAAGAAACATTAAGGAAGAAAAATGGTGGGGGATGACTATACATAGGTTGTAACAATTGAGTTTCAGTGGTGGCAACTGTACAGGGTCGTATAAAGTAGTATGACGCTTTGGTCATAGACACAGTATGGCTCTCTTACAAGACAAAACAGCTTGGCCAGCACAGAATAGAGTCCACTGTGTGTGAATCTAGTGCATAGTGAAGGCCGGGATTCCTGTCCACAGGGAAACATGGCTTACTCCACATGTAGCTTGGGGACAATGGTACAGCCATCTGGAAGACAGACAGTAAATTTGGAATCTTCTCATTCCTTAAGGAAAAATGTATTTCAGATAAACCAGACATTTAAAAGAAAAAAAAGCCATACAAATAATATAAAATTAGGGGAGAATTATTATAAACAAAACAACAACAAAATGCTCCAAGAGACAGAAGAAAATAATGCTAAATTTAATGTATAAAAATGCTTTTCATAAAATTCACCATAAGTCAGTCAAAGGAGATGGATGGTACAGTAAGTAAAGTATTTGTAATGAAGTCCCAGAAAATGGCTTTTTTTAAAATTACACGAAGAGCTCCTATTAGAAAATCTAAGTAGATGGTCAAATGTTCAAAAACATAAAAATATGGGTCTAAGCAAGCAAACGGCTACAACACTGACAAAAGACACCTGTGGCGACTCTAACAAAATGTGACTGACCCAAGTCCCTGTTGCCCTGAGAGGGTTCTGATGTCTGTGTCTGTCACCTCTCGAAAAATGGGGGTGTTCCTGCCTCTGCTGTGATCATCCTTCTGTCTGTTTATTGAAGACACAGGCAACAAAGCCGCTTTGACCACAGTGAAATTTCACTGGGGTTGAGGGGTGCTCTACAGTTGACACAGCCTCCGTGGGGAAGGCTCTGCTGTATGCTGGACACATTTATAGAGATCAAAGTGACTTTGCATTCGTGGTGAGTGGTGTGGGGAAGAGCTCAACTGAAACCCTGCTTCGACTTTGTTTTTCAAGAAGCCATAATCCTAAGACGTTAGTGAAACAGAGCTGAGATTTGCTGCTCTTTCCTTAATGTCACTGCACTGAAGACAAACGCTTTGGGATGTTGGTGCAGTTGGGTCCTCTTGATTTGTCCAGTGTGGATCCTCTTCTAGACAGAGGGTGAGGTGGGAAGTCCTAGGTTCCACCCAACAGTGTTGTCTTTCTCAGTGTCTCCAGAATAACCCTGGGCTAAGAGTGTCCTCCTCCACAGACCTCAGAATGTATGTTCTCCAAGATGTGGTGGTTTTCCTTAATATACATTTATGAATTAAAGGAGTTTCCTCTTTTGTATGGGAAACCAAAGTAAAATCTGTTTAACTTTTCCATACAGAAACTTAGTGATGTTTTTCTTGTCTCCTAAGAATAAATTTATTGGAAGATAATCCACAAAGTGCTTTCTCAGACTGTTAACAGTCAGGCACAAATGCCAGCCTTGGTCCTAACAGCTGCCAGACTCATGATTCACTGAGCAGGACAGTACATTTCAACCTTACTTGATTTCGTTAATTAGTATAAATGAGATCACTGTAGGGGCAGTTGCTAATTATCAGTTACCTTCCAATACCTGATGGGAGAGGTGGAGATGATATGCAAATTTTAATTATATTCATTTATTTGGGCATGGTGAGAAGGGAGAGTCACAGTGTCATCATGTCCTTCTTAGTTAGTGTCAATCTTTAAAATGAAATCCCATATGCTTGGAAAGGAGCATATGCAAGGGCAGTTATCTTGGTACCCTTTGCAATAGACAGGGAACAGTTGGGAACAATCTAGATGCTGACTATAATAGCACGTGCTGAATTGTTGGGATTTTTAGTCCTCGTTCCCTCCTGACCTGCCCAACCAGGACGAGTCAAGAAAGGAGAGGGTCGACTGACCGCCCGCACCCAGCCCTCCCTCACCAGAGGACAATCAGAAGCGTCAGGGAGACCAGTCAAGGCTGGAGCTCATTTATTGAGGAAGCATACACAGCTAATATAAGGCCCAGGAGCCAATCAGGGTAAGGGTCAGCAAAGGGGGTAGAATTCACATGTGCACCCATCCTACAGGCAGTGAGGGGAGACACTAGCTGTCCACTAGGGCGGAAGGGTCCTGAGCCTATCCTAGTGGTGGCTGATTTTTCGTCATAACCCACGGTAACACCTTCTGGCTGATCGCCAGGCGCCATCCTAGCCGTGTGCAGCCCCAAGACCAGGAAGTGAGCATCAGTCTGCAAGTTAGGTTTCCTTTTCTCCATCATAGGTTTCTATTTCTCTGAAGTGATGTGCCCTACACTGAATCACACCCAGCCAGTGAGGAGTCTTGGTGACCTGAGATGTGGCTGAGTGGTAGACAACCTTTAAAAGCATATTTTGAATGCCTAAGAAAGTAAGACTTTGCAGACCATTATCAAAATGTGATCACTGATTTTATGTAGATGGAGTAATTATGGATGCTTTAATTTCTTTGGTTTTTCCGAACTTTTCTAGTAGCTTAGTACCAAAGGAAGAATTCTAATAAAATGCAATTGGAATGACCTTAAAAATGAGATACTGAGCTGACACTGAACACTGAATCAGAAATCTTATTTTATTCTCCAAATAGAATTCATAATATATTCCCATTTTATTCTCTTGAGTAATTTAAATTTTAAAAATATCTATTTCCCAACCAATGATCCCTTCATTTACCTCACAAGTTGTTTTTTTTTGAGAGAGAATTTTTTAATATTTTTTAGTTTTCGGTGGACACAACATGTTTATTTTTATGTGGTGCTGAGGATCGAACCCAGCAACCTGCGCGTGCCAGGTGAGCTACATCCCCAGCCCACCTCATAAGTTTTTACTAATGGCAAAGGAGAGTTGTGTTTTCATCCTTACTGTAAGTTTTCAGGTGTGATCTAGTTAGAATCCACTGATGGTCTTGCTGACTGTGAATGAAGACTGGGATGTCATGGAGCTGAGGAGGTGTGGGGAGGACTGGTACAATCTACTCAGCAGAACACAGCACTACAAGGTCCCCCCCACCCCACCCCACAATGTGGATACTTGCTTACTTTCTTTAAGCAAATAACTGACTTTGTAGCACAGTGCATCAAAATAAAGTAAAATAAGAAGTGACAATTCACCAGATGTCCTTTGTATGAATGATAGAAACTGAGCTGAGGAGCTGTGGCCACATCACGTGACTCTTGGCCCCTTTGGTCCTCCCAGAGTCTTTGGATGAGCTGAGCATAAATCTTGCTTGAAGATTATGCCTTTTAAAGACAACAGACAGAAAATCAAAGGATAGAGAGGGGGAAAGGGCATGTGATAAGAGGAGGGGACAATAAACAATCATGGCTTGGGCTGAATACCGGTGCGCCTGGCTCCCAGTGAGGCAGGGCACCCTGGTTTACCAATGCTCCCGTCCTCCACGCCCTGCCTCTTCTGCAGCGCTCTGAGTGTGCTTCAATTTCTTCACGTGATGCCTTTGTCCTAGTGATGGGGTGCCCACTGGCCCAGCTCTCATCAGTCTGTTGTAAATGACTTCTGGGAAAGTACAGGAGATGCACTGGCCCTACTGCCTGTGCTCTCCTGTGCTCACGGGGTTCCGGAGCAGCCACCTCTGCCTGTGAACGTCCTGTTCTCAGCTGCTCCATTCACCCCTCTGATCTTTACCTTCTCTCAAATCCTACTGTGCTTTCTGCCTGAACCCTCTGATCTGGTACTGAACTGCTCTGTTTTATTTAGGTACTCTCAATAGTTCTTTCAAAAAAAAAATATTTAGCCTCCTGCCTATATTTTTAGGATTTTCCCCACTTCAGTTATAATCTGTATAGGCATACCTTATATACTGATGGATTCCTTAGGTCCCATTGCACTGTCATATTTTATGCTTGCATTTTGTATTAGTAGTGTTTCAACCAAAATAGACAGTAACAGTGATGAAAAGCTGATAAGTAAAGGTTATTGTGTAGGTTTGCCAATGAATAAGTTGGGGGACTCATCACTTTAAATAGATGGTTACGGAAAAAAAAGCTTTGTGGTGGGGTAATAATGCCTAACTTAAAGGGAAAAATATATGGGTTAACATAGAATAGGTACCAGGAATCATTGAAGTGAACTCTGGAAAATGCACAAAACAGAATTATGCAGAAACTAGATGATTGGACACGTGTTTGGGGAGAGGCTTGGGGATCGTCAGTGGCAGGAAGCAGCGTCCTCAATTTTATGGTGTATAATGTAACAGTTAAGGCTGGGGCTCTGGAGTCAGTGTGTCCACAGTATCACCAGCTGAGGAACCTTGGACTGCAAACTTAATAGCTGTGGGCATCTGTCCACCCCTGAATCCATCGTGACAACAGGACCTCCAGTGAAGATGAGTCGGTACCTGGAAGGGGCCCTACTGCCTGGCCCCAGAGACAGAGACATTTTTCTGGGGCCTGAAACTCATACAATCTTCTGACCTTCAAACAAGAAAATTTGGAAAAAAAAAAAAGTTGAAAAGTAATGAGATCAGGTGACTATCTTAATTAAAAGGAACAGGTGATAGTTTTCGCTGATCTCATTGTGGGAAAGCCTTTGTTGGAGCTGCAAGTCCTGCTTATGTCCTCTTGGGTACCTCGCTGGCCATCCAGGTCCTGTGAGGTGCTGGCTGGCCATGGCTGCTGGCTGCTGGCTGCTGGCCCCAACTGGCCTGCAGCCCTCCTCCCTTCCGCAGCTCCCTTGACCACCCAGCCTCTCCTGTTGGGGCCTCACTGGCCCCAGGCCTTGCCTGCACAGAGGTGCCTGGGGTCGCCCTTTCCTCCTGACCTAGACACCCTCCTTTTGAGACCCTTACTGTGAAGTATGAGCACACTTATTTTTTTTTAAACTCTGTTTAAAAGTCTGTATATATCAGTACTTTCAGAGAAAGTTGTAGAAATGCTGATGACTTCTTCATGGTAATGGAAGCTTCCTTTCCCTTCCCTTTCCTAGGTTTTAGGAAGTAATCCAAAGCGTCACTGTTACCCATTTGTAGGGCAAGCCAGAGGTATGAGGTGCACAAAATTTTCTGATGCTCTAACTTTTTGAAATTATGGCTGCCAGAGAATATTGACAGGACGAATAGTAAGGTCAGAAGATAAGCAGCAATAATAACTTGGGCTGGGGGATATTTAAGATGAGCTTTAAAATTATGTTATATGAATGAACTTCATGGGCTCAAGTGAGCTATAATGTTTCTCTGAACATCTGAAGGATTTTTAAAGAGGGAGGCTGTCTATAATTAAAGTGGTAAATCTTTAAATAAGTGGTAGTTAAATTATGAAGAAGCTCTTGAAGACCTCGCTGGAAATAAAGATGAGGCAGGGAGCAGGGTGTAAACAGCTAATGATATAGTGAATCTGTCCAAATGCATGCACTATTTGGTTTGGTTTGGTATGCTTTTGAAACATTAAATAAATTAAATATTAAAAAATGAATTATAAGTATTTTACACAGGAAAGAACAGAATAGATTAAATACCTTGGAATCATGGGAAGCCCAGGGAACTTTGACATTGATTGAATAAGTAAGAAGACTGACACCTACAGAGATCAGATACATTTTACAATAGTGACAACATACTTGCAAACCTAAATGTGTTGTCGAAGCAACACTGCCACACTGCCCGTTGCATGCCCAGCCTGCAAGAGGGTTGGCAGCTTCCTTCATGGTCTTGGGATCAAAGTATTTTGTGAGATGGCCAGAGGCCCTGCTGAGCCCAGGCTTCCAGCTACTGTTCTCCAGACGTGTATATGAAGCCACCAGGCCCTTACAGACCACACTGGTGCCACCTGCATACTACTGGGTGACCTCACTCAATGAAGTTGTGAAATAGGATGAAATTATGGTCATTCAAAGCCACTGTATCTTGGGATCATTTGTTATGCAATAGTAGATAACTCAAAACCTAAACTTTGTATCAATTTAGAAAGAGGTATAATATTAATTTAAGGAAGTGACTTTAGAAAAGGTAACATAGTAACTCATCTAAGTATATTAAGTCAAAATAAGATTAACATGTATGTGTCAAAATGCATTCTACTGTCATGTACAACTAATCAGAACAAAAAAATAAGTAATAAGATTAATAAATAGCAGTACCAGTAAGAGTCAACAAAGCAGGGTATGGTGGTGCATGCCTATAATCCCAGTTGCTCAGGAGGCTGAGGCAAGCAGATTGCTAGTTCAAGTTCAGGCTCAACCACTTAGCGAGACCTGTCTCAAAATGAAAAGAAAAAAAAATGTCTAGGGAAGTGGCTCAGTGATAAGGTTCCCCTGGGTTCAATCCCTGGTACCCGCCCTTATCCCCCAAAAAAGTTGAACCAGAGGCCATCAGATACCCAGTAATTTAAGGCTGAGATCATTCCTTGTCCTTAAATTCTGGCACTATTATGCTCCAGGCCCTTGCTGCCTTAATGGTGGTCCATGGTCCAGCACTACCAGCCTCACCTGGGCACTGGTTAGAAGTGCTCTTCTGAGGCCCATCCCTGTCTCCCTGCACCAGGACCTGTACTTTAGCAAGTTCCCAGGGATTCACTGCACAGTAGACTTTGGTACCGTCTGGATGGTGTCATTAGGAGTGGGAGTTTATACAAGTATCTGTGGGAGGAGCATTCATTTTATTGCTGTCTCTTCTCGACTGTTTGTGGTTAGATCTACAGGTAGCATTGTCCACATGGGTTTTCCTCTTCTTTCCCCAGCATGCCTGGCTTCTAGTTTTGGACCACTTGCTTTTTCCCCAATATCGTGTCATAATTACAGACAGAAATTCTCTGAACCACAAATAGGGATGAATGCTTTCAAGCTGGGGCACGTGTTCCATGCATATTGAAATTACAGCTTAATTAGATGACTAAAATAAACAAACCCATTTTGTTCTTTGAAAATACATTTTTAATAATTTAGGTGAGTAGAAAGTAGGATCAACAGAAATGATACTAGCTGAAGAACCATTAATCCCACTCTTGTTTCTGGGGCTGGACGGGGGTTCTAGAGAAGAGGGAATCTGTTCACACAGCAAGGAGATTTCCCCTGAGAGCCGGTGGCCCAGCTGCACCCACACAGCCCCTCCTTCCCAGGCAGACTCCCAGGCCATTCCTCTGGAGCTCTCCAGTGCTGCCACCTCACAGTCAAGGGCCAGACGGAATCCAGGTCTCCTGCCTGCCTGCCAGGATGGTGCCCCACCTCCGAGCTATACCCTAGCCCTTGCCCTTTCTGTCTTAATATTGATTTTGCGTGTTCATCTTTAGATTAATAAAAGTGAATCTCTTGGACAGAATGATTGTCCCAGATTCTCGTGCATGGATTCCTGGTGGCACCGGAGGGAAGGAGGAGGGAGTGGGATAGACCCTGGGACACACACAGGCTGGCCTCCAGTGATGAGGGGAGAATGCTCTGGCAGACCTGTGGGGAGGTGGCTCTGCCCCAGGCCACTCAAAACTCTCTGTAAGCTGGGACTGCTGGGAAGGGAATGAGGAAGTCCACCCCGGTGGCACAGGTGACAGATTTGTGCTGTTGTGGGACAAGCGCACAGGGCTCTCCCTGCCAGCCCAGGTTCCTGGAAAGCGGGGAGGTTGCTCACTCTCCCCACGCTGCCTTCCACTGCCTGGAGATGGCACAGGGCTCCGTAAGTATCTGGCCTTTCACTGACCAACAGGAGGACTGGCACTCGCCAAATCACCAGGAAAGTCAAACCTGGAGCCCAAGCCAGAGAGGACCAGCCCCCACCCAGCGGGGAGCAGCCCTGCTGGGGAGGGTTCCAAGGGTGGGGGAGGCCGACCCAGGAGAGGGGAAGGTCTGAGCAGGGAGGGTCTGTGGGGGGAGAATTTGTGTGGCCAGCTTCTGTTTTTCTTTCACAGGACAAGAAACTCCAAGTCACAACTCGGCTTTATCTTACCTCAGCCTGCCATGTGGTGTGTCGTTCCTTCAGGCAGTGTCTGTATTCACGAAAGAAGGAAACTTGCTGTCTGATGCTCCAGCCAAGGGCCCAGCATTTGGGAACATAGTAATTTACATGGGTGGGTTTTTCTGTTATAATTTTTGTATTGATGTTTAAAACAAGCAATTTTTTTTGTTGTAAAAAGAAAAGGAGGAAAATATTGAAATCCCAAAAACCCATGGCTTATACATACTGTACATACCTATTGATCAAGGAACATTATTGTTTATAGGAAGCACACAAAAGAGGTAGTTTTAGTGTGGATCACAGAAGCACTTTTTAAGAAGATAAAAGAGCCTTTTCTTCACAAGAGTTAATTGAAATTGAGTAATACACATCCCTCACCAAATATAGTGGTGTGCTAGGAGGTGTGTAGCTGCTGGGGTTAAAAAGAGCCCCAAACAAGGAAAACACCTGTGCATTGTTCTTACAGATTTAGGGGAGAACACAGAGAACCAAAATGTGGAAACATGAAAGGTCCTTGGATCGGGGAAACATGCAGTTGGAAAAGGCTTCCTAGGGAGGTGGCATCCAGTGGGGAACTCTGGCCACAGAGAGCAGGACTTGGGGTGTGGAGAAGGGCGGGCACCCAGACACCACTGATCTCATTTCACTCTCAAGCAAGGGGCGTCCTTGAGGGATTCAGAAGTGGCTTTATAAGTTCAGTTTTACAAACTGAAGGTTCCATCTGGCTCCAGGGTGATGGATGGTCAAGGGAAGGAGTGAGAGTGGGTGCTGGGTACCTGTGTGTCCGTACCTGCGACTGTCCTCCAGAATCACACAGGCGTGCCTCAGATGATCCAAGCCTGGTGGTTGGCATCACCTGATTAATCAATATCCATTTTCCTTAGGTGTCACATTCGGTTTGCTGTGCTATCCCAACAGTTGACATTCTGTCCCATTTTCTAGATTTTCACCGGCCTTCATGAAATAGTCATGTCTGACATTTGTTGAGCACTTCTGTGTGCAAGGCATTCTCAATAATCCTTTGAAATAGGTGCTGTCGCCATGTTTCAGACGGGAAGTTGGAAGTTACAAAACTTGTACAAATTCACTCAAACAGTGGTGCTGAGGTACACATGGTCTTCCTGGGTCCGTTTTTGATGTTCTTTTCCAAGCAAGTGAAGGAGCTTTTGGGGTAGCACTGGGAAAGTGGCAGTGGGGAGACACCACTGTTTTGGGTGGAGCCACATCAGGGCCTCAGAGGCGGACCAGGACCTCTCTCTTTCCATTTCACAGGACACTGAGCACTCTCTGTGCACCATTCCAGGTGGTTAAAGGTTTGCTGGGTGGGGTAAAAGATCAGACTTGCCAACATAACTCTTTGCTCAGGGACAATTGTAGTTCCTCCTACAGATACTTGCCCTTAGAGAATGGTGGTCAGATGTGGGACTTCCTGTGCTGGTGTCCGAACACAATGGTTCTTCTTTGGAGCCATTACCATCTACATTCTGCCTGGTGTCTTTGGCAGGCTCCCTCTTTGATACTCCAGGTGTCTCCTTTGATCAGCTGCAGTGACATCACCTGGGAGCCTGATGAAAGTGCAGGCCCATCCCAGTTCTCTGAGCATCCTCCAGGCAGCAGGATCACATCCATATTAACGATGGACAAAGATGTAGCCTGAGAACATCAGTATTGCCTGATGTGCTGGTGAAATAAAATAAAGTTCTCAAGCTCTGTGAAACATACACTAAGTGAAATTTGAGACAAGACCTAGAACTTTGTCTTTTTAAGCTCCCTGTGCAATTCTGAAGCACAGCTGTAGGACAGGCCCAGGATGGCGTGCTGGGCTCCCTTATCAAGGCTTCCAGCTGGCTATGTTTAGAATGTAGCCAGGGCCATGAGCACCCCGATTCAGCTTCTCACTCAAGGTCACAGACATTTTCTTGTGAGCATGTGCCCACTGATATAACCTTGTGTGTGTGATGGACAAACAAGTCTCCTCATCCTAGATGCTTCCTGGGTATCTCTCAATCTTGTGAAATTGACAATCTAGAGGAGCTGCTGATAAAATCAACCTGGACCCTGAATTAGCACAATGGGGAAAGGCTAATGGCCGGAAACAACTGTGGTGTCGGGAAGATGAGATAAACCTGGGAGGCTAGGTAGATGGCCGATAGTTTACTTCCTGAGAAGTACAGCACAAATAGTACTTGCAGATATTTGCTAAGAAACTTACAAAAAGGCTGTTTTAAAATTGCAGATATTTGCTAAGAAACTTACAAAAAGGCTGTTTTAAAATTGGGACTTATGGGACTGGAATCCATGCCTCTCCAAAGAAGGAAATATGCCTGATTGATATTTTGATTGGGCTAAAATCTGCATGAATACCTTGTAGACATTGAGTGCCTTACCTAGGGTTGAGCAGGGCCTGACTTCCTTAAACCTAGAGATCTATATAAACCCCTAGACAATAGCCACTCTTTGGTATCCCTCTTTTGGGACCCCTCCCTCTTTGGGAGCCCTGCTTTCTTTATACTAATCTAATAAATCTTGTTACTTTGCTCTTACCCCTGTGTGCATGGATTTTATCCTTCAAATTTGTGAGGTGAAGAACCCAACCCCACACTCTGTGTTATACCTGTCCTGGAATCAATCTTTCTTTCTTCCTTCCTCCCTCCCTATCTCTCTCTCTCTTTCTTTCTTCATTTTTGATTGAGAAATAAATGACTGTGGAACTTTTCTTCTTTCATAAAAATCATTGCAGTTCAGCCTCTTTTAAAATGGGGATATGAGTTGGAAAGGAGGGCAAGGTGAAGAGGGGACGGTGGAGCTGGACACCCGCAGTTCATATTTACCCAAGGATCCTCCTCACTTTCACCAAGTGCTGTACTCTTACCTTGATGTTCTGTCCGTCTGTTATTTAAAATGTCAGTGGTGAACTTTTACTCACCCGTTTATTCAGAATAAAGCATTCTCTGAGCACTAACTGTGCACCGGGTCAGATGGGCTGGGGGTGAGAGAGAATGCCAATGCAGACAGCCCAATCTGTCCACGAGGCCCTTATGCTGAATGTCTGGGAAACGGAGCTGGAGAAGGGAACAGAGTTTGCGTAAAACATAGTTTTTTCCAGGTGTGGGGGCACACACTTGCCATCCCAGCTACTCGGGAGGCTGAGGCAGGAGAGCTACAAGTTCAAGGCCAGCCAGAGTAACTTAGTGAGAGACCCAGTTTCATAATGAAAATTAAAAATGAAACCAGTGATACATGCTGGCCTGGCTTAAATGAGGCCCTTGATTCAATCCCCAGTGCAGCCAAAAGCAAGGAGTTGCATCATTAGATCATTTTTACTAAGCAATAAAAATTTCAAAATCAGACAAAACTAGAATACTTAAAGTACTTACAAGTATTTTGTAAATTAGAATTAAAGAGTATTATTCCAGGGCTGGGGATGTGGCTCTTAAAAAGATTGAGCCACACCAAAAAATTCTGTGGTGCTATTATGACATGAAAATTTGATATCTTACCACCAAACAGTATGTGTCTGACATTAATAAATGAAGGTACCAATTAAACAGTTAATCTTTTTTGAAATGTCCTTTATCTTATTTTTTTTTTCTTATCTACTTGTACCTAACCATATAGAACAGTCATTTATCCTTTGTGGACTTCAATTCTCTCTCTGAAATGGTTATTTTCTTTTCTGCCCCTGCCATCCCTTCCTAGTCCCCAAAGTGTCAAGATGTCTCCAGCTCAATCCCTGGACAACTGAGGTCGCTCCTGGACTAACTACAGCAATGGCTCAATATTCAAATTCAGGAAAGTAGTCTTGCTAAGCTATGTAAACCAAAATTATGACTTAGTTATGTCAAGTTGTAGGTGCTTACTGGAAATCTACAAAGAGATGCCAAATAATGAGGTAATAATGTGGAATTGGAGTTTGGGAGAAACGTGAATTTAGACTTGGCAACATCTAAGAAACATGCATTTTGGACTTGGCTACATCTAAACGGTGTTTAAAACTAGGGTTTTGGATGTGGTCCTGTAGGGAGACATTGTTCAGGGATTGGACTGGAAACATTTTGACATTTTAGGGGGTAGGAAGGAGATGGAGGTGCAGAACAGAAAACAATGACTTCAGAAAGAAACGGAAGTCCAGAAAGGACCAGCAACTTGGCCACAGTGATGCCACAATTTGCACTGTGTCTAGCCAGAACTCCGACTCGCAGGATCTATTCTGTTTTGAGTCCTGGCTCCAATTTAACAGTGTAAGTTAAAGGAGCAATGCATGCCACTTTTCAAATGCTTTACTATAATTGGAATAGAGCCCACACATTTATCTGTTTCTGTATTATTGTTAATTTTATTATTCCATGTGTTTTTTTCATGGACAAAGAACTTGTTGGGTCACAGAGAAAACACGTCTTGTTTAGAGAGTTTGCTTACAACAGATCAATTCCTTTTTTTTTTTTTAAAATCTGGGAAATAAGATGGTGGTGCGGGGCACTGGGTTGCCGGGTATCGCTCCCCCAGAAGCTGAGGGATTCCCTGAGGACCCCAGAGGCCTCCAGGCTTGTGAAACCTGGAGCAGAGGTGCAGCAGTGTCCGTGGTTCTGCTCCTCCTGTGTCACGGGAAAACCATGATCCTAATACAGGAGGTAAGAATTCAAAGTGTCTAGGTACTCATTCATATCAGAAAGTCACTTATTCACAAAACTCTGGAGGCAACAGGGGCTCGGAGCACCACGGCATGGAGCGTGCCAGCAGGCACCGTGGCTCTCACAGCGCTCATAGCTTAATCTGAATTTTAAAGTTGTTTTCATTGCATGGATTTTATCATTCGAAGCCTGAGACACGCTGCATGAACAATCGCTCCATTTGCATCTGGGGTCATAATGGCAAAAGCAGCACACAGACCACTAAGACCCTTAAGGCCCTGGATTCTGCGGCATAAGGAGCCGGGTCTCGGGGAGTGAGAGCTGTACCTCGGAGCCTGTGCCTCTGAAGTCCCTGGGAGCCTGTGATTCAGCAGTTTTAAACCTGGAAAATAGTGATGATGTTGGAGCTGCCGGGAACATTGATTGTGAGCATTAACAAGCTAGGAAAAGAGCGTCTTTGGTGTTTTGGCAGATGTTTTTCCAAAATATGTGCTAAAAATGGAAAGTAAGAGCAAGGACGCAGTGTCGGCAGAAAAACAAATCAATCAAGTGCATTGTAAAGAATCATTTTGTTTGATATTTATATAACACCTTTCTTCTGATGAATTCAAATTAGTTGGCTTTTGATATTAAGTTCTATGCCTCACTGAAGCTGAATATCAACGATAGTAAGGGAAGACTCGACCCTACACACAAAGGTTGGCTGTAAGAGGGACACAATATTGGGGACCCCTAGTACCAGAGGCACCTGGATCACTGGCGCGACCCAGCAGTGTGCATGCATTTCACTCCGAATGTGAGCCTCGATTCCCTGAGCTCCAGTTGCTCACCTGCAGCGTCTCCCTCCAGGGTCGTCAGATTTTCAATGGCTTTGTGTGTAAATCTGTGTACCTATAAATCTTTCAATATGTGGCGTGGAAGACATGCTGAAGGCGATCCACGTATTGAGATCCGGTCACTCTGCCCTCCTCTGAGCGATCCTTCAGGGAAGCACAGGCCAGTGACCCCCAGAGCAGCGGCCCTGGCTGCCTGCCATCGCCCCCTCTGGGCCGAGCCAGGAGTTGTGCCACAGCTTTGGCTGCCATTCCCAGTAAAATAGCTCAACTTTGGTCTCTGTTGGCATTTCTGCCTGCAAGAGGGGGATGGCATCATAATCACAGCTGATTTGGTGACTCTTTCCTGTGTCTTCCCCTTTCTTCTCCCCTTTCCAGGTGGAAAAGCCCTGGATTGGAATTTAGAAGACGCATGCTGTACGTGTGAAGTCACATGTGTGAGCCCGGTTCTTTACACGTTATCACACCTACAACTGCCCGAGGTTTGTGTGCCTGTGCACACGGAGGGCACCGAGGCTTGGGGACCAAGGAAAGAGCGCAAGCAAATCCCAAGACCGAGTCTCCTGTATCGTGCCCCGTGCTTGGGGCAGAGGCAGGGCTTGGCCGAGCTCTGGGTTCCATTTGACCGACCAGTGGTGTTGTCAAAGAGATGACGGTGGACTGTGTGACTGGCACCCACAGAGACCCACCTTGCAAGGAAGACAGCGCCCTGTGTCTCAAGCAGGGGGCCGGTCTGGCATCTGGGGGGCTCTGAAGAGCTGTACAGCCACGTCACCTCCCTTTATCTTCCAAACCCGTGTTACCACGATCTTGAGTGATCTGAGCTTTCACGCTCCCTACCCTTTTGTTTTTTTTTTAATTTATTTTTTAGTTATAGATTGACACAATATCTTTATTTCATTTTTATGTGGAACTGAGGATCGAACCCTGTGCCTCACGCATGCTAGGCGAGCGCTCTACCACTGAGCCCCAGCCTCAACCCTCATTGCCGATTGTGAGGTACTCTGTGCTTTTAGAACTCCCTCAAAAGAGATGCTCCAAGGCCCCTGGCCACTCAGACAGCCAACCCTCTTGTGCAGGAGCTGCTGGGTGTCCCTAGGGTCCCTTCCCCCCACTATGACATGTGCTGACGTTTTGGGTGCCTCTCCTTCTGTCTCTGTACCACCTTCCTTCCAGGGGTCGATGGCTCCCCATGCCCAGGCTGCTCACAGGGCACCCCAGCTCTCCCAGCTCTGCCTGCTGGGCTGGGAATGCCGAGAGGGCACCCACCTCAGTGCCTCCGTCTTCATGGACTTGTTAGAATGTCCTGTGATACATAAGGCAGAAGTCTTGGAGTTGCTCTTGAGGCTCTCATGCTCTGGCCCAAAGAAGAGCAGGGTGGGCGTGAGTCACATCCTGAGTCTCTGACTGCACCATCAAGCATATGCCAAGGGTTAGGGTCTGCCTGGCATATCTGACAACACATGTAATTGCTCCTCAAATTTCTTCATGCTTTTTTTCCAATCAAAGACTAAATGTACTACTTGTAGTTCAGTATTAAAAAGTTCATGACTATTTCTCAAGAAAGAGTCAAGGGTTTAGTGCACACGAGTGTGTCTCTGTGTGTATATGCATCTGTCTGTTTGACAATCCAAATCTAGGGGTAATACATACAACAATTTGGAAAGATATTCATAGTTTTCCATTAATCTCAGTTGGGTCCCTGGAACCCAGCAGCTGAACATGATGCAGTACGATGACCACAGGTCATGGGTTAGGGTCCTGAGGGAGACAGAAGTGTGCTCCTCAGCAGAGACAAGACAGGAAATGCCATATTTTCTCACCTGTTTTGTGAGAAAATCCTCCCTTGTGCTCCTTCAAGAGAGAGAGCCAGTATTTAATGGTCTAGGGTCCTTCAAGAGACATGTGCTAATAACTGCTATAAATAACTCCTGGAAAATGGGCCCCCTGCTGCATGTTGTGGAGCAGGTCTGTAATTTCATTACAATACTCCCCGGGGTATAGATTATAACAACAGTAGTCCCCTGAAAAAGGGTATAGTACTGAACCCTGTATGTTCTTCCTTAAATATACATACCTATGATAAAGACTTATTTATATATTAGGAACAGTAAGAGATTAACAGAAATAATAAAATGGAATGACGATAGTGAAAATGGCTATTAAGTGACCAATGGGCAGGTAGAATATACAGCATGGATCCATTGGGCAGGGACGATGCCCTTTGTGGGCAGGGGGCAGAGGGGCTAAAGATAGTGCAAGTATCATCAGGCTACTCAAAATGACCTTCAATTTAGAAGTTAGAAATTGTCTGTTTCTGGAACTTTCTATTTACTATTGCAGCCTGTGTTTGACTGCAGGTAACTGAAACTATGGAAAACACACAGAAGGGAGGTGCTCCAAGGGACTGTATAGTCATTTACCTTAAATACCATGCAGGTCATCATGTAGTGGACTATGCAGCCTTTCCAACGGGGGTAAGGTCACATTAAGTCATTAGTATACCCACCCAGTGAGTGCAGTGCTACTAGTTGAAAGATCTGAGTAATACATTTGGTTTTTCTATTTTGTGTGATGTATTATGACATCAAGCAACATAGCAATTTTGATCCCCTCAAGAGATGGGAACGATTCCTCATTCTTCCAGCAGGTGGCAGCATGCCACGTCAGAAAAGCACGGAATGGCCTCAGAAAATCTGTGCCAACAGGCTCTTTTTAATGTGAAAGTAACATGTCACATGTAAAGGGAGAAATGACTTTTATGTACGGAGATAACATATTATCCTGAGGTTAGCAGTAATAAGAGCTAGGTTTCAATGAGGATGAATTCTGTTTCCACTGTTCTAAGTGCTTCTATATGTCATTAAATGCTGACATCTACCTGTGTTAATATTATTGTTGTGCCCATTTTACACACAAAATTGAACCACAGACTTTCCAAGTTTTCAGAGCTACTAAGTAGAGGAAGTGATTTTTAGACCAAGAGTCTGGCTCCAGTGGCCAGTGTTTGAATCACAGAACCAGAATAGTAGGAAATGTAACAACTGAATGAAGGTGAAAGTATTAGGAAGGACACAGGAAGTTTTCAGAAAAGAGACACTTATACTAATGATAATGAAAAACTCTGGAGAAATTACTAGTTTATTAAAAAGCCTGCAGTAATAAAGGAGTTATTGGTCAATCAGCAGCTCATTCAAGTGGGAGAGAAAGTGGGATTTAAATGGTATGTATTGGAGCAGCCTGGCTTATAGCAGGGTTGGGTAGTGACTCAGGGCAGGAGATCCAGAGAAGTCCATGCAGACACACAGGACCTGGAGGGTGCACAGGGGCAGTGAGGGGGAGCAATACTGAGCATTATTGTGATCTTCATCTTGTCTCTGGTCTTCTCTGGCTCCTCCAGTTCCAGAAGATTTCTTCATGTCAGCTCTACTGTGCTGAAACTGGATTACATAGCCCCACAACTGGGAATATCATAAGGTTCATGGAATATCTGCACCCATCCTTTTTTCTTTGTGTGAATATTAGGAGTAAGGAAATTTAAAGATGGTTTTTATTATTATTTTATTAAAATTTATTAAAATTTTTTAACAGATTCTAGAACTAATTTTTAGAATGTATTTAATGATTACTTAAACTGATATGTTAAAAGCACACAAACCCTACTTGTTCGTGGGGCACTGTGTGTGGCTTTGGTACATCCATACATAGTGTGATGCTCAAATCAGATTAACCATACCTTCTCCTCAAACGTCTATCTTTTATGGCAAAACATTAAGATCATCTTCTTCTTGCTTTTTGATGCGTGCAGCACATTACTGTTATGTGCAGCCACAACTCCTCGCTGCTCTTCTGTGTAACTGAGTTCCCACGGACCCCCTTCCCAGTCCACCCCTCCACGCTCCCCGACGTGATGGACGCCACATTCAAATTTGCCGATAGATAGATCTTGCCACACTGCCTCTCCTGGAGCCCTTGTTCTCACTCCCAGTCCTCGTCACTCTCTGAATTTAGCCCTCACTTCTGTCCCTGGAGGCGGCCCCCACCTCAGTAATGGTGATTGGGCTGATGCCAGCACTGGCCTGGAGAGGCGGAGAGTGGCAGCGAGCGGGGCATGAAGGAGCCGGCCTCATCACCAGGACGGCGCAGCTCGCTCTGCCTGCGCACCGGGTCCTTTTCGGCACTGTAAGTGCCCTTCTTAGAGAGGGCCCCCGCGACGTTTGGCTCAGGTGGCCCCTGGTTCATCCTGCCTGAGCCCACACAGGTTCCAGCAGCCATGGGCCAGGACCGAGGCCCAAGCAGCGCTGCTGCTCCTCACTTTGGGGAGAGAGCAAGTGGCTACAAAATAGGGCCCTGGAGAGGATGGTAAGGTGAGGTAAGTCAGGGTGTGCAAAATGAAGAATACGCCCAGAAGCGCTCTGCGGCCACCAGGGATCCAGGAGTGTACCCATGTACCCAGGACTGGAAGAGAAGGGAAGGCACACACCAGGGAGGGCCGCGCAAGGCGCAGCCTCTGCCTAAGCAGGAGCGGGAAGTCCGACGGGAGAGTCAGGCTGCTGGAGACGCTGCGCTAAAGTCCAGGAGTAGAAATCAGAGTCTCGGAACTGTACACTCCAAAGAGGTAGGCTGCTCTTCACCTTGGTGGATTCAATGCTCCCTGTTGATTAGAAATATTTTTACACACTCTTTCATGAGTGAAATGAAATTTAAAGAATGTAAACTACTATCTACATAGTTTTTGAAAAAATCAGTATGAACGCCTTACTTGTACTTATGTATGTATGTATGTATGTATTTAGTGCTGGGGTGGAACTCAGGGCCTTGAACTGCCAGGCACGTGCTCTACCACTGAGCTGCACCCTAACCTCTAAGTGGGAAAGTAGTGTGTCAGGTAACATCTACCTCAGCATAGAAGAAGTCCTCAGGGTCACCATATGGGGGACGTAGGAAGAGTCTGGTTATTGGCAGTGTCCAGCATGTTGCAGGACTTTCTCCTGGGGCCTCTTGTGAAATGGCAGTAGCGTGTCCACTTATTTTGACCAAATAAATAAATAAAAAACAAAAAGGCATATAATAAATTTGCAAAATGCCCAGCGAGGGTATTTTGAGCATCTCTGCTGCAAGTGTATTTCATCGTGGTTAAAGTTCTGTGACCAAGTCTTCTACACCATAGTTTTACTGAAGTTTGATTCTTTCCTTTCTATTTCTGTCAGTTCTTTGAGGGCAAACACACTTTCTCTAAAAGCAACTGAATATAGTGAGACAAACCTTTATGTCCTTTCAAACTTTTTAAATAAAAACCAAGCAAAGGATGCTAGAAAAATAAGAAAATGGAAGCCTTCATTGATACTTCCTGGGAAGAGCACCAATTACAAAATGAACCACATAGATATGCCTTTGACAATGTCCTGATTCCCCTAAAGTAGTTTATACCAATAACATCTGACCTGTATTAACGGAATAATTAAAGTAATAATAATTAAAACCATCTGAATACTCCAAAGTTGTCTTCTCAAAAACTTGAACAAGATCAGAAATATCTATATCTGACTTCCAACTAATAGGGTCCACGGGAATTCAACAATTAAGTGTCAAAAAAGAAGACACAACCAGCAAAATTGAAATACAGAGAAATTGACAGGAAAATGAACCACATTTCATTTTAAATAAGAGTGACATAATTGGAGGTGACTATAATAGATAAAAAGAGACAGCAGCATATTGCAATGTTGAACCTGTTTGAATTCAATTTCAGCCAAATAAACTATTGGAGACTTTTCCAGACAATTGGAAAGATTTGAGATAGACTTGATGTTAGGTTATATCATGTAATTATTATTTTTATGGCACAGAATGGTGTTAAGAAAACATACTTGTGACTAATAAATATTGAGGCATTTACAAACTGATATGGTAACTGAGATTTGCTTTAAAATACTCGAGTAGATATTTCTGTTCTAGCTACGATGGATTTGATTCCAGCAAAACAAACCTCCTTTATTCCACATACAGAATATGCAGGGTAAACGTTTTTCTAAGCTTCATGTAAAACAACTGTCCCCCCAGAAACAACAAACAACAAACAGGAACCCATTCAGAGACATCAGAAAGCAACCACAGCAGTGAGAAACTGAAGGTCAATGATGGCTGAGAAAATAAAACCACTGAGCTGAGCCCGACTTTCCACACACTATTTCCCCCTGAAGCATTTGGTGATTTTTAAATTAAGCTGGACAGGAGGCTGAGAAACCAGGGAGAAACTGGGACGGAAACAATAGGCTAAGCAGAGCTTTTGGCCCTCTTGCAGTACCTGGAAGCTGAAATTTAAATTCAAGCTATAAAGCCAGATAGGATTTGTGAGGCCAATTCCAAGAGAAAGAAGGTAGAGAGAAAAATGAGTGTGGCACCTGAGAGGCTTTCCACCTGAGAGATTCAGAGTCTGCTGAGAGGGGAAAGAAGGAATCTCCTCTTAGAGTCTGGGAAGTCAGCGGAGCTCTGCAGTTTCACAGGGGGAGGAACGGGCTGAGGTTCTGCATGCCCAGAGGCGGCACTGTGTTAGACTTGCCAGAGTCCACTTGGGACACCTGGGAGTCCAAAGGACCACGTCATAAGAAATATGTAAGCTAGAATCGAGCTCAACAGTAAAAGTCCCAAACCCAAGGCCAGTATCCAAATGAGGAGGTAGATTTCTGCAGCCAGAGGCTTAAGGAAAAGCCAAATTGTACCCAGGAGGGAGACAGATCCATGTTGCAAAACTTGATTCCCAATTGGCAGATGAGGACTTTTCTCTGTTCTAAATGATTATCAAAGCTAGGTTCTCTATCAAAGCCATCATCTCTCCAATTATTTGTGCTGATTATCCAACATTAAATCAATAATTACCAAGTAGGTCAACAAGCAAGAAAAGACAAAGACTAGAAGCAGAATTACAGCTGAATCAGGTATTGGATTTGTTAGATACACACTTACCAATAACAGATTTTTAGGTTCAGAAAAACCCATGACAACATGGGGAATTTAAGTGTATTAAAAGAGAATTCTAAGAAAATGTTCAGTTGAAAACACAGTACTGAAATAGATGGTTATATTGCAGATTATATTCAGTACCAAATGCTGGAAAGAATATGGGGCAAGAAGAACTCTCATTCATTGCTCATGGGAATGTGAAATGTGCAGCTATGTTGGAAGAACAAGTTGACCATTGCTCATAACTAAACCAGTCTTACTATATAATCTAGCAATTGCAATCCTACATACTTAGCTGGACTAAAAAGCATGCTCCCAAGAAAGCCTCCTTGCAAATATTTATGATAGCTTTATCAATATTTCCCAAACTGAAAGCAATGATGATATAATTCCACAAATAGGAGACTGGGAAAGCAAACGATGCTGCATATTGTGGCTAATACATATAGAAGCATTTTCAGACAAACAGATATGGTAACTGAGATTTGCTTTAAAATAATCTAGTAGATATTTCTGTTTCTAGCTATGATGGACTGGATTCCAGCAAACAAACCTCCTTTATTCCACATACAGAATATGCAGGGTAAATATTTTTCTAAGCTTCATGAAATATCAAACTTTACAATGAAACAGCATCCAGTGTAAAAGGAAATAAACTATCAGTATACAGAAGGACACAGAAGAATTTAAAATACATATTGTTAAGTGAAAGAAGCCAATCTGAAAAGACCAGATGAGATAAATCAAATGATATGATTCTAATAATATGATATTCTGAAAAAGATAAAATTGTAGAGGCAGAAAGATTAGTGGTTGCAGGGGCTTTGTGGTGGGGGTAGGGGATCCGAGGTGGGAGGGTGAGATTGTTGGAGCCCAGAGGATGTCCAAGGTGGTGTGACTGTGCTGTAACTGTAGATATACACCACTTTGCATTTGTCAACACCCATAGAACTTTATAGCACAAAGAGTGACTTTAATACATACAGATGGAAAAGGTATTGGAGAAGCAAGGGGATCCTGGAGACTGCAGACAATGGCAGAAAAATCCTAATATGTTGCAAATGCGTCAAACAACCTCATTAAAGGGGGCGAGGTGGAGGAAAGTTGATCTAACCAGCTGGAAATGAGGGAGAGCTGTAAGGTTGAGGGAGCGGGGATTCACAGCTAAGCAAGGGGAGGAGCCTAGAGTGATCCTTGTAGCAAAGTCAAAGATATCAGTAAAAACTCAGGTTTAACTCACTGTGAGTACAGGCATTTACATGTAGAAACATTCACAGACACGCGTGTATGCACAACTTCAGGACACATGCATATGCTTCTTTGCTCTGTCAACTTTTGGAGGATCTAAAAGAAAATTGACACAAAGCAGCAGGGAGCCTCACTAGGCTCAGATCTTGGGTTCTAAACCATTCTCCAACCAGGGTTCCTTGGAGCAATGGCTAGTTCCAGGATTGGGGCCAGAATAAGCCAGATGAACCTGGAGCACCTTAAAGTGCCAGAAAATAAGGAAGTACTTGAAACACACACTGAACTCCCAAAGTGACGGGGACATGACCCAGAGACACAGGAGGCATCTCAAAGAACTCCTGATGGCCAAGTCTCCAACCACTGTAGGATATGTAAAGTAGCGTTGCATTGCCCACAGCCTATACCACAGATATCCGTGAATCATGCTGCTATACGTAAGTGACTGAAGCCGTATATACCTAAGGGAAAAGGGATGCTTTTTGGTATGGAAGAATTCCAGATACCTTACAGGGGTACTCTGCTCTCAAGGAGTAGAGCATGCCTCCCCACTCCTAAGTGTGGCCTGCCTTCCAGCGCTACGGTACAGAGAGGGAGAGAGCACCATGGTAGAAAGACCTGGCAAGGAGTAGCTCAGCCAGGTGATCAAGGTGGACGTCAACAGTGACAAATCATGGTGATAGTATGGACCCTCGGTTTGCTATGACAAGAATGGCATTTTACTTTGGGGACTTCCTCCCCCACACCAATAGCTCCAACCCGATAATGAGATAAATATCTGACAAACCCTGGGTGCAGGTCATCCTGCCGAGCCACTGGTTAGTGCTCCTCAGAACCATCAAGATATTAAAATCAAGGAGAGTCTGAGAAATAGTCATAGCCAAAGAGGAGCCTGAGAACACAAGCAGGTGGCAATTGACTTCTTAACGCACACACAGTGTGTGCTCTATCATGAATCCTTTGGATTTTGTACACTCCACTTGCAAATCACTTTCTGGATATTCACTTTAAAAATTTTCCATTTTCACTTTTGCTTTTGCATGACACTACTCTCTTCTGGGTTCATTTCTCTGCCTTCGGAAGTATATTCTTTAATAATTCCTCCAGAACTGTTCTGTGGGTGACACAATTTCTGAGTCTCATGAGGGATAAATGTATAGGTCACAGTCAAACAATTCAACCAGAATATCCAGGGATAGGATGTGGATATTGGAGGACTTTGCTTTCCGTTTGACACTAGGAGAGTGGATAGAGTGTTCCAATAGTAATGTTGTTCAGTGATTTCTAAGCATGCCCACACAGACTTGTATATGTGCACAATCGTGTAACCATCAAGGGCTCCAGAATGGAAAATATTTCCACTAATTCAGTTTAATCTTGCCTTTTCTCAGTCTATACTCAAACTATGTAGATAAAATGGTTACTTTCATGATCATTTATTGATTTTCTTGTTCCTGCACTTCTTCTAAATATACTCTTTATTTGTTCACCAAAATGTCTATGATAGTCACAGTTATATTTGCACTTATTAGCAATTTTTTGGTTTCATTTTATTTTGTTTTGTTTTCCTACACACAGTGTTCCACTGTTTAAGTGTTCTAGTTTATATATTCTTCTATTGCTCATGGACATTTGGATGGTTTTGAGTTAACCTACTGTGAACATCCTTGTATATGATTTTTTGTGTGTATACCTGCTGATGTGTCTTGGGTCTGTTCTTGGAGCAGAACTGCTGATGTGTACGGTGGTACCTTGAAAGAGAACTGCCAGCGTTTCCCACAATGAACAATCCATCTCACCCTCTCGCCAATGACGCACCATAACACTTTCCCCCATTTGTTTTGAATTCTCACAAACAATTGGTACTTTCAGTATTAAATTTTAGACCTTCAAATTAGTGTGTATAGAGTATCTTCATTTAGTTTTAATTTGCATTTGATGGGCCATACCACTGAGCATATTCTCATGTTTATTGGCTATTCAGATATCTTCTTTTGTGAAATGTCTTTTAACGCCTCCATCATTTAAACACCTGGAAATAGCATCCCTGTGCTGTGGAGGTTGAGAACCACTGTGGCAGGGGACTGCCACTGCTTCAGGGCACAGTCTGACTTCTCACCACCCTGTGATGCTTTCTGGGAGACTCTGAGCTCCTTCTTTCAGCTCACTAAATCATCCTTTAGATTTGTGCTTTTCAGATCTCCTATTGAAGTATTAATTTCAACAATCAATTTAATTTTTTTTCAGTATGTTTAGTTGCTGGTACTTTGTGTGTACAATTCTACTTTGCTTCTCTCTGGCAGCAGAAAATATCCCTCACTGCAGTGTCAGCCTGCCAGTCAATTCTTTTGTTTTAAGACATTTGATCTCTTTTGTGATGTGTGTGTTTCTAAGTGCCTGGTGCTTTCCTCTGAGGCACGTGGCGGAGGTTCCTTGCTCGATGGCCTTCTGTGACTGGCTGCATAGCTTCCTGGAGCTTGGGCCTCTGACTAGGAGCTCTTGGCCTCAGCTGCGTTTACTTGGAGGCAAGGAGGCTAGACTTCATAAGGGCCACGGTATCTCCTCTGCTCCATGAACATTCCCTGTTCCACCTGGACACACCAGGTCTGGTCTGTCTCTCTTACCTGAGCTCTGTGTCCATCTCCTTTCCCTGCCTGCAGACATCCCACCATTGTTTACTGGCAGAGGAAGAAAGAGAGCCTGGTTGACAATGGGGATGGAAGAAATAAAAAAAAATGTTTGTTTTTAGAAGGGATTATGGATACTTAAAAGCCCAGCTCCACCTAGCCCTCCTGTGTGTTGAAACATACCATCACTTAACACTGGAAGATCTCCTTCTTGTGCCCCAACCTTTGAGTACCAATCCACATTTTCCAGCAACAGTCTCGTGGACACATTTTGGCTGGTGTACTTTCGATTTTTCAGCAAATTCTTAAATTATGGTCCTTCAAATTCATTTTAGTTTCTGAATGTGGTCATTATATTTTTACAACTATCTTTTCAATCCATCTAATACTCTGAGGTAATAGAGTGTGACTGTTTTTTGTTCTTGCTTCTTAATTTTGAAACAAGAATTCGAAAATGCCAATTGTGGCTTTCAGTGAACATTTTCCTAAAAACACATTGAAAAGCAAACTGGTCAACAAGAACCATTTGAAAATATTTAGGAAAACCCAACTTCCATATTTTATTCAGTTTACAGACTATTTGTGGGACGCCTATTTTGTTACAGACACCAAGCAATTCTCTAGGTAAGCGAGATGGGTAAGATGAGCAGGACACGGATCTGACCTCACATGTTTCACAGGTGGTGTGGGACAGAGGCATGACCTTGGAGGAGCACGTGACTTACTGGAGTGGCTGAGAAGTGGGAGAGACTAATGTGGGGGTAGTGGAGCAGATTTGGGAATTTTCACAGAGGAGATGACATCCAGATTGGGTGAATGCAGCTGTGTCAGGGGAGCAGATTGACAGAAGGATCGTGGGGTGCAGAGCACACTATCTTTCAAGTCAGAAAGACCTGCACATGGAAAGCACAGGTGGAGGGAAAGCATGGTTTGCTTACAAAATGTTAAGTAGCTCAGAATGACTGTTGCATAAAGTGCAGATATGGAGAAAAGGAAGATGGAGATGAAAAATTAGGCAACACGAGCTCTTTTGGATGTTCTTGTGTAAGTTACAAACATTTGCTCAAGACTCTTACATGGCATACTAGTGTGGGAATGCACCTTAGATTTATTCAAACAGTGCTGTGACAGATGATTGGGTGATAAAGTTTCAAGGAGAACATTAGATAGTGTCAAATTCCAGAGAAAAGTCAGATTACACAGGAACAAAACATTAACCATTCAATTTAGTGACCACTTAGATTAGTTTTGTTTCTGTTTTTGCTAATCTTAATATTATTTTAAAACATTCTAATACATACTCATGGAAGAAGTTCAACATATTTATCAAAAGTGTATTATCTAGGCTATACTTTATTGAAATGTAAGCTGACCTCTTTCTGCAGAAAGAGTAATTACTCAAGTTAAAAAAAAAAAAAGGCTAGTTTTGACTGTCACCTCATTAGTGCATGCCTCAAGCCAAAGTCATAAAGTATTAGATAAAATACAGAATATCTTAACCCACTATTACTAATGACTTTTAACTTCTGATGTACTCTCATTTCATAATATATATATATAACCTGTGTGTCTTCTAAAGGTCATAGTTAATATGGATGTGAAGTCTCTACAGAGAATAAAATTGATTTATTTCCTATCTAAGCTTCTTTCCTGTCTACCATTGCAAAAAATAACAAAATTGAAGTTAATTGAAGCGTTTTCTTCTTAAGCTTTTCTGAATTTTCTTATTAAAATTTGAAATGCATACCTTTGATTCTCCTCTGAAAACACTCTTCAATTGCCAATTCCCTTGCTGGCTTGATATGCACCAACAGTGACCAATGGGACCTCTCAGTAATGTCACATCAAGGAGCTAGGCAATTACAGATGCTGGAGCACCCTACAGCAATGTAATTATTTCCTCTGAGGATTTCATAATTCCAAAACAGAATACAGTCTATACAAATGGAATTGCCCTTTTCTTGTGAAAATATGACTTTCCTTGCTGCTATTATAACACTTTAGGTACTTATATTTAGATGGAGGAAAAAAAATCTGTCTTGCCAGATCTGAAAACTTTTGCTACAAATCATAGAAGGTTTATATAGAAAAATAATATTCACTTGCAATTACTTTATTCCAAGTGGAGAGATTTAGAAGGTGCATGAGAGTCAAGTGGTGATAACGGACTTATGTGTATCCAACCTTTGTTTTTCTTTGATCATCTGTCTCCCAAGTGGATGTGGTCAGCAAAGCATGGTGGGAAGGAGTTTTACATAATCTTCTCCCTTAAGTATTGGGCTGGTGTAAGCAAAAGTTAGAGATTGCTTCCTATACACTCATTACCATGTACAAACACATATCAAATGTAACTTAGCAATAGCAACATGATTTGCACTAGAGTGTATAAATCCACAACAGGTAGGTGAGCACACTGCTGCACTGCCAAGCAGAGCGCAGGATCTCAGGTGCCCAGGCAGGCAGCCTCTTTCCCGTCCTGGCTGGGCTGAATCTGCCTACTGCCTCAGTGTGAATAGTTCTCAATCCGTGGCCACATTGCAGCTGTTTAGAACAGTTCCTGGGAAGTTGAGCACTCAGGTGGCTGGTTCTCTTTCTCCTCTTCTTGTTTTTACAGTCATGATGCATTTGTCTTCTTAATACTTAAAACATACTTAGGAAGAGAACTGCAGGCTTAACACATGTGGAAATATCAAACAAATGTATCCGTTTCATTTGGAGGAACCACACTTTTCCAGGTAGCTTCCCATTTGTTGGTTTGCCTCCACTTCCTCGCAAGGGCAGCTTATTTCAAGAAAGGAAAGAGCATACAGTGGGGTGTGGGAATTCTCATTGTCTTTGCTGAACAGCCAACACTAGCATTTTATTCCTAGTCTACTTAAGGGATCTTCCTCCAACTTCAACTCTAGCTTCTTCAGGCTTTCTGAGCCAGGGAGTCCAGGAAGAGGCTTTCTGATCCTTCTGGTTGATGGCCACCAAGCATTTGTGGGGAGTAACTGAGCACCCAGCACTGGTGAACCTCAGAACAAACTGGGAGTAAAGCTTCTGTTTTCAGGAAACCCCTCAACCAGCCTCTCTCCATCACGCCCTCCTTTCCCCGCTCCCAGGCTCTGGTAACCACCCCTCTCTATTCTACTTCTGTGAGATCGACCCTTTTGGATTGGTCTCATTCAGTGTTCCTCTTTCCATGCCTGGCTTACTTCACCTGACATACATTCCAGCTTCATCCATATCAGGAAGGAAAGGGATTTTGGTTTTGGCTGAATGTATCAGTCAGGGTTCTCTAGAGGAACAGAATCAATGGTTATTTTATGCTTATAAAAAAGGGATTCTTTAGATGGGTTTACACAACCAGAGGCTGGACAGTTCACAATGACCGTTGCAGGCTGGAGAGCTGGAGGAACCATAGGTGTGCAGTCCAAAATGCTGACGCCTCGGAAAAAGCAGGATCAACGATGCTGCCCCAGTCCAAGACTGAGAGCTTCTGGAAACTTCCTGGACAACCACTGGCAAAACCTGCTTTATAAGAGTGAAGGAACCAGAGTCTGACGTCCTCAGGTGATCACAGCAGCAATCAAGAGCCTGTCCAAGGGGCTGGGGTTGTGGATCGGGGGAAAGCACTTGTCTGATATGTGTGATGCCCTGGGTTAGATCCTCAGCACTGCAAATAAACAAACAAACAAACAAACAAAGGTCCATCAACTAAAAAAAAAGTTTTAAAAATTCAAGGACCCCATCAAGAAGAATGGAGCTTGCATTTGCTGCTACTTCCTTGTTCTGCTGACTTTTACTGCATCCAAACCTCCCACCTATTGGTCAGTGCTGCCTTCGCTTAGGGAGGATCTCCACTTCAGTCCACTATTCCACATGCCAATTATTCCCAGACACACCCTCATTGATATATCCAGAAGCCTCTTAATCTTCGACATCTCTTAACCATGACACCGAACAATATATCATTTATGTGCCCTTTTATCCATCCATTCATTATCAGGTTGGTTCCATGTCATGGCTGTTGTGCGTGATGCTGAAATGATATGGAACTGCAGATGTATCTTCAACATACTCATAATTAGTGTTGTCAAATATTATTCCAAATACCTGTGGGCCATCTGCCAGTCCTCTCTTGAGAAATGTTTATTAAAGTCTTTTGTGTGCTATTTTTTAAGTTGGATGATTTTTTTTTTATTGTTGTAGAGCTATTAGTGTTCCTTATACATTTTGGATATTGATGCCTTATAGATATAGGGTCTACAGATATTTCCCCATTATCTATGTATTAGTCCTTCCCTTTGTTTTCTTTGCTCTGCACAAGCATTTGAGCTTAATACAATCCCACTTGTCTCCTTTTGCTTTCGTTGCCTGTCCTTTTGTAATCTTACCCCAAAATATCCTGGTCTAGTCTCATGCTGTCGTTTCCTGAAGTTTTCTTCTATTAGTCTATATCTAGGATCCAGTTGAGGCTGATTTTTTTAATATCATGAGAGATGAGATCAAGTTTCAATCATCTGCATGTGAACATCCAATTTTCCCAGCACCATCTATCAGAGATGCTGTCCCTTATCAGTTGGAATTAGACATGTGGATGTGTTTCGGGTCTATGTGTGTGTTTTTATATTAGTACCATAGCATTTGACAAAATTGAACTTTTCTTTATGTTAAAAATTCTCAACAAATTAAGTATGGAACATACATAGTATATATACCTGCAGACAATTAAGACCATAGAGGGCAAACTCATAGCTACATCACATTGGAATAAGGGAAGGATGTCCACATTTACCACTTCCATTCAACACAAAGTCCCAGTCAGAACAAGTAGGGAGAAAAAAAATGAGGCATCCAAATTTAAAAGGAAGAAGTCAAACTGCCCCTATTGGCAGACAACATGATCTTATAAATATCAAATCTTAAAGACTCCATCAAGCCAGGCGCGGTGGCACCCACCTACATACCTGTCATCCCAGTAGCTTGGGAGGCTAAGGCAGGAGGATTGTGAGTTCAAAGCCAGCCTCAGCAACTCAGTGTGGCCTAAGCAACTCAGTGAGACCTTGTCTCTAAATAAAATATAAAAAATATTTAAAAAATGAAGGGATGAGCCTCAGTGGTTAAGCGTCCCTGGGTTCAATTCCTGGTACAAAAAAAAAAAAAAAACCCCAAAAAACCAAAAACATAACAGCAAAATACCTCCACAATATTTCATCAAAATCCTCTTAAAATTAATAAATGAACTTAGTACAGTTGCAAGATACAAAATCCAAACTACAAAAATCAACAGCCTTTCTCCAAACTAATAGCTAGGAACAAATTTGACCCAGAGGTAAAAGCAATTGGTGATGACTAACAACGAATGTGAAAACATCTGATCTCCCAGGAACAAGAGGAGTCCTCGGGTGTTTGGGAGTTTTACTTCAATCCTGATGATCGTGATGGAGGAAGGGAGAGCGGGCTGGGGAGTCTGGACGAGTATCAGGTACTGACTGAGATGAAGTGTGTGGCTGGAACAGATTTTCCCTCTGTGACTAGAGATTTAAGTCAGTGAAAAGGCGGAGGTATGAGGTAGACAGAAGAGAAGGAGGGAGGGATTTTCCTCCCTGCCCGACTCCTTTCACTTTCCCGTAACTGACAGGCTGGGTGGCTGGCCCTTTCCCTCAATGAGCAGGGCAGCATGTGGAATCTGGCCTTTCTGCCTACTGCCTGGGAACCATCGGGCAGAGTGTGAAAACCCAGGGCGGTTCTCATGCAGGGATTGGACCACAGTAGGCCTGGGGGATATCCACTAGGTGGCTGGCAGTGGGAGCCTCCGTGTACCCTTTGGCCTTAGCTCTCTTCCTCACTGAGTCAGGGAGTGGAAGTAGCAGGAACGTCTCACCATGTCAGCTCATCAGTGAGGGTGACATGGGGCCACTTTTGGAAATAGGGGCCCTAGAGATGAAGTTGGAGGACAGCACTGAAACTGAGGAACACCCCTGGGACAGGCCCTCTTGGTCCTCCTGTTTCTATCAGGGCCAGATGACATCTCCATGGAACATCAGGGCCTTCTCTTTAAGATGGGTCTGTCCCGGGTTCCCATTTTATGGAGGCGCCCCAGAGGGGAGCCCTTTGGTGGGGCTGAGTGAGTTGTGCCCATACTGACAACTCTAAGGAGGAAGGGGACTGAACTGGGGCAGGAGAACATTTTCAGCTTGAAAGTTTGGAGGCGGCACATCCACCAAATTGAACTCAGAGAAACTTAGGGTTTCAGCAGAATCTCTGACAAGTCTCAGTGACAGAGAGAGGATGCATCCCCCCAGGCAGACCTCAACTAAGGTTGGAAATGACAGGTTGGAAATGACTCTTTCAGGAGAGGATTTAAGAAGTCAAGTTTTTCTATTGATCGGACGAGAGGTTGGGTCCCAGAGGTTGAGGTGAAGTAATTTCCCCTGTGGGCCACCAAGATGTTAGGACAACCTGGTCTATGAAGGTGCACAGGGAGTGAAAGGTTTCACAGTACCCAAACTGAGAGCAGAAGACAACACCGCATTCACTTTCCAGGGAGGAAAAGGGCCAGGCACCACCAGCAGTCCTGAGTGCTGGTGTCTGCCGTTTTCCCAGCAGAGCTGAGCAGGTGTTTTGGGCTTTTTGTTGGTTGGCGTGTTTGTGGTTTGGTCATTAGTTCAGACCCAGGGAGCTGAAGTCCTCAGGCCAGCAGTTGGGGGTATGTTGCTTTGCAGGATGTAGGTGGGCTTGTGGGTTTTCCTGGAAATGTTTGCAATTGGAACCGCCGACCTAGAAAAGAACACATGGGAGGGGCCCTCCTCCGAGAGACAAATGAGGTCAGGCTGAGCCGTGGAGTCACTTAGGCTGGGAGAGAGTGAGCTTGAGCTTACATTGTTCAGAGCGGAAGAAACCATCCCAAAACTTACGTGGAACCACAACAGGCCTTGAAAAGCCAGAGCAATCTTGAGAAACAACTAGCAAGAGGCCCCACCTCTGGAACATCAAATGTACAGCACAGCGCCAGGGTGTCCGAGTCCAGGGTGAGGGAGCACAGAGAGCCTCTGACAGAAGCTTCCCCACCCGAGTGGCAGGAGGCAGGGCCACAGCTCGGCGGAGCAAGGCCCTGAGGTAGGCCCCCCACCTTCAAGGGAAACACAGGGAGACGGCGTTCTGCTGAGCTTTGTGTTTCAAAAGATGGTTTCAAGGTCCCAAGAAATACAGTCCGTGGTTATAAAGGCCTGCCATCAGCTTTCAGAGAGATTTAAGTACATGGAGAAAGAATTCACAGAAGTTCCACAGTAAGAGGGCCAGCATCAAGTTCATTCCTGCTGAGGGAATGTCAGGCCCTGCAAGGCAGGAGTGGCAGCCCACAGCACTGGTACTCGGCAGGACACGGGGACATGGGCACAGAGTGGGAACAGGGTCCCAGCCATGGTGTGGAAACCCGATGTGGGATTCCCACTGTACCCTTTAGAAATGAGTAGTCATTGAAAGACTTTAAGCTTGGGAACAAAATGATCTAGCGTAGATTGGAGAAGGGACATTGCATGTTTTTATAACAGAAAAACTGAAGAAGATTGACAGGTCAAAGGAAAAATAAAAGAATGTAAAGAGAATTTCTTGCTTAGTAGTTAAAAAATCTGTGATGTGGGTGTTTATTGTTCCCACTTTAACATGATAAATCAAAGACTCAGGGTGTTTAAATATCCTTCCCAAATGTTATGTGCTTGGTAAATGTGGGCAGTTTCATGCTCAATCTGTCTCCCAATGAGCCCGAGAGCTTTCTCTTGGCAGTGAGGCTGTGGAACCAGGGGCCGTGGCACAGAAAGACTGTGGGTTTGCTTTGTAAGATGTGGGGTGACAGGTGAGTCGTGGGCACGGCTATTCTGGGTGCTTGGCACTGGTGCGACGACAGAACCCAGCAGAGAGAACCAGCGTCAGTGTCAGCCACATTGAGAGACGTCAGCTCCTCCTGAGAGTGTCCTCCTGGGAGCCTGGCCAACGGACGCTTCTTCTGGTTTCCTAGATTGAATGAGATAATGCACATAAAACAGCTTTACAAACTGTGAAATCCTAAGAGATGAAGGCTATTACTTTCACGTTAAAAGAATATAAATTGTTTATAACCAGCTTCCATTTTAAGTGTGCCTGGGTGGATTATATTCAGTGGAGTCCCTTCATGAATTATTTATTCAAAAAGGAATTTCTTCCTGTTGTGTAACTGGATTTTCATACTTTTTGAGCTGTCTGTGGATGACTCCAAAACCATCTTTGGAAAAAAAAAAAAAAACTGCCATAAAAAAAATGTCTGCTTCAATATGCATGATCTGGACTATTTGTGTTGGAAGTCATGGGAGACTCAAGTTGTTTTAAACAACCGAGTTAATGTGCTGGGTTTTCTAAGGGAAAGCCCGGCAGCGGAGAGTTCACGTCCACCAACTTCAGCAGAGTCCAGGGTCCAGCACTGGCTCCCAGT
This sequence comes from Callospermophilus lateralis, assembly GCF_048772815.1. Taxonomy (NCBI): domain Eukaryota; kingdom Metazoa; phylum Chordata; class Mammalia; order Rodentia; family Sciuridae; genus Callospermophilus; species Callospermophilus lateralis. The sequence continues at coordinate 107,697,049 of NC_135316.1, read as the reverse complement.
CTGCCCTGGGCCACCTGCTTGGTTTCATTCTAGCCCTGGAGTGCCACTGTACCTCCCACACTGCTCCTGCAACAACAGTGACTCTGATAGTTCCAGGCCTCGGTTCTTACATCACATGCTTTCAAAAGAGAGAGATCTCCTAGTGTGTTCCTAGGAAAAAGGAAGATACCTCTCTGTTCCAGAGGAAGACACCTCTCTGTTCCAGAAAACCTTAGCAAACATCTTCTCGCCGCTCATCCTTTGGGATGTACTCAACATTCCCTGTCCCCGCATTGTGACCAGGAAACGGGCCTCCCCACTCCCGACCCTGCTCTGGGGTGGCTTACCTCATCAGAACCACAGGCACAGTGGTCTCCCGAAGGACAGGAAGCAGACAATGGCCATCTCTGACAACACTCATGTCCAATACCTTTGGGAATGCGACAGTGGGTTCCACTGGAAATAACCAAACAGAAATTCATACTCCTTTACCATGTAGGTCTCTTTGTATTTCTCTCTCTCTCTCTCTCTCTCTCTCTGTGTGTGATACTGGGGCTTAAACCTGAGCACTTTACATCCCCAACCCTTTTTATCTTAGTTTTATTCAGTGACATGGTCTCACCGAGTTGCCTGGGCTGGCCTTGAACTTGTGACCCTCCTGCTCAGCCTCCCGGCACCTGGGACTCTGGGTGTGCACTGTCAAGCATAGCCTGGCATTTATTTTTGAATAGTCTTGAAATGCATTGGTTTATTAAAGGTTCATTTATATTTTCTTGAAATTATTTTATGGCTTAATTAACAGCCAAATGTTTGTTAAGTCTGAGATTTGGCTAGAATACATCTTACTATAAAGTGAAAGCAGGATTCAAGAAAGCCGTTTTTTTTTGGACAACTTGTTCTAAGTAAACATTACCCTTTGTATTATGCTTTCCCCTTAAGATGTAGATAAGTATTCTTGAGTATTTTTTTTGCTTTATTTATCTGTTGAGTATTCTTTTGTCATAAATAAAATTTCATTTTAAATATTTAAATATTAAAAATTTTACTTTTCTTTTTTACATAAATACAAGCTATTTACATGTTTATTTTTAAATCAAACATATACAAGCTGGCATCTCCTTTCTGTGCCTGAAACCCCACTTCATTTCCCAGAGATAGTAATTTGTTACATTTCTTTCTAGAAATGTTTGGTACATCATTTCATGCATGTATGAAAATAAACCAAGGAGAATGTACCTTGTGCACTGCTGTAAATGGCTTACGTTTATAAAATCTTTATGTTAACATTATCTGGAAACTATTTCCATAATGGCAAGTAAAAGTCTACTTTATTCTTTATGACTTTTATGAATGTGGCATAGATTATTTAACTGGAACTTTTAATGAATATTAAAAAAATTTAGTTGTAGATGGAAACAATACCGTATTTTATTAATGTATTTTAACATGGTGCCTCACATGTGCTAGGAAAGCCACAACCCCAGCCCTTTTAGTGGATATTTAAAAATGCATTGCTCATCTGCAATGATGCAGTGAGTATCCATGCTCTTAATATACTGTTTTTATTTAAGTGCCAGTAAATCGGCCAGATGAGTCCATTGAGGTAGGTAGCTGAGCCTAAGAATATGCACAGGACAGGTTTGGAGCTGCCTTGCTGGGAGCTCTGTGTCCACTGTTAGTTCTGTTCTTGGCCTGCTGTGTTGAAGGCACTTATTCTCCTACTATGTGCTTCCCTTTGCTTTTTTATGGTGAATCTTTCCTCATGATAGTTTTAAAATTTGTGCGTGTCCACATTTTCCACTACTTCCTTCCTGTCTTTGGTGGTTTGTTTCTTGAACTGCTCTAACCATCTCACTCTTGATTACTTCTCCATGATGGTATCTTTTAAAATAAACTCCCCCCATGACTTAGTTTTTGGAGATCTCCTGGCCATTTTGGCAACTTTCCTCTTCAGTCCGTCTTTGGAATCAGAATGTTTGGCTTGCCTCTCAGATACGGTTGGCACTTTTGGTGGGAATTTTCAAAAGCATACACGAGAAAGAGAAGGGTGGAGGGGGAGAGAGAAGCAAGAGGGGGCGACGCCAGCAAATGTTTGGGAGCTGGAAAGAAATGCAGAGGAGCAACCGATGCTGCTCCAGCAGGAAGAGTTATCTAGACTAGGGTTGGGAGCAGCTCAGAAGCAGCAACACAGCTCCACAGCTCGCCCACCAAAGGCTGGGGATGGAAGAAGAGTGGAGACTCAGACTGTGCTGGGAGAGCTGCTACCCACATAGGCAGACACAGCATCCTCACCTCCATCCTGCCAGGAAAGACACCCTTGGGAGGGATGACTTGCAGGACAGGGCAGAAATGACACACCGAGAGCTGCAAATCCAGCAGAGGGGGCTTATGTTAGGAGTGCCCCAGCGACCCTGGTCACCTTTGCTTTTACACTTTCTCACCCATTCCTTCTGACGCTATCATGGGGAGCTGTTGGGGAGGATATGGGGCCTGAAGCTTATAAAATTTAGAGACCTTGCTCTACAAAATGAATTTTCAGAATCAGATGACCATGTGAACACAGGGCCTGGGAAGGGACCTTGAGGGAGGAGACTGCAGCTTCACTGGTGCCCTCTGTCCCCTGTGCGCCAGTCTATGGGCTGTTAGTTCCCTTGCTCGTCTCTTCTGCTTTAGGGTCACTTAATCCATTGTCCTCACTAAGGTAGAGCCAATGTATTTGAGGCTTCTGTGGTAAGGCAGGCCTTACTGTTGGCACTGAGCTTTGTTATCTGTGCCCTTTTATTCCCACACCATTTGCCAGAGGAGGGGAGCAAATGCAGTTCTGATCAGCAGCTTCTCTACACTGTTTAAGACAGAATCTGTGAGAACCGTTTATAATGGTTTCTAACTCTAGGGATTGAAGGCAACTTTCCAATAAAATGATATCACGTCTCCAGGACAAAATACAATCAGGAAAACATCTAGGAGATAAGATTATTCCAAAAGGAAACAAAAGATGCACAAACCTTATAGAGTGGCAATCAATTCTTCAGAATTGCCTTTTAATAACTAGAGTACTTTTCCCATAGTATACTTTGTGCTGCAAAATTGTTGGGATGACTGTATGAATATTACCTGGCTCTTTCTGACTTAATGAAGCCTGAAAGCCTTCATTATTGTTATTGATGTCTTTGAATAGACTGAGAAATCTCTGAGGTAAAATGGAATTTGTAAATCACTCACTTATGTAAGGAACTTATACACCTCTCATTTAAGTGGAAGGCTTCCCGGCAGAATGTGCTGGGTACACATTACACTGTGGTCTGAAAGCTTATGTGCCCTAAAATTCACACGTTGAAACCTAATGCATCTTGGTATTAAGGGGGGGCCCTTGGAAGGATGGGGTCCTGGGACCTCTGCACTCTCAAGGAAGAGGTTGAGGGGGATGGCGGCTCCCGCTCCTGGGAAGGCGTCCTCACAAACGGCTGACCTACTGGTTGGTCCCCTGATCCTGGCCTCCAGGGCCTCGGGAACCTGGGGTCTGCTGCCTGTCCTCTGTGCATTGGCTGGTGCAAGGTGTTCTGCGGGAGCAGCCTGAGTGGACTGGAGCACGTCCTGGGTGCTGTCGTGGGGCTCTCTTGGCATGATCGCACACCTGTGTGCCCTAATCTGTAGGTACAGACCCACGTGGTTTTCCACCCCACCTGACCTCACTGAAATTCTTCATTCCTTCTCTTTTGTGGAACTTTAGCTTTTAAAGCATTTCTGTGCGTCTCCTCCTTTGTCCTGTTCAGCATCCTAGGTGGGTGCATTGAGCCTGCAGGGCCAGAAAGTTCCTTGTAGGTTCAAGCGGGTGAGGGCAAGCTGGCTGTGTGTAGGTGCCCAGGACACTTCACAGGGAGGTGGCCAGCAGGTGGCCCTGCAGGGTGCGCTGAGGAGCACAGGCCCAGAGGCAGTTGGGAAGCGTTCAGTTCTGTCCCGTGACCCGTGACAAAGTCATCTTTTATCTCTTTATAGGAATTAGAATGAACTTCTCGGAGCTTGTTCAGGGCATAAAACGAACAAAATTATTGACAAATTTTAAGAGTTGAACTTTAAGAGATGGCCTGTAAGGACAATGACTAGGTATGTTTTGAAGTATTTTATATGTGCACATTCATTTAGCCTTTTTTTAAAAAAATATTTATTTTTTTAGGTGTAGAGGGACACAACACAATGCCTTTATTTTTCTGAGGATCGAACCCGGGTCCTGCCCATGCTAGGCAAGCGCTCTACCACTGAGCCACAATCCCAGCCCCTCGTTTAGCCTTTTAATAACCTACTCCTACAGGATCATTTTACAGATGAGGAAAGGGGCTCTGCGGAGTTGAGTGTGTGCCCCAGCACAGCCCACGGTGCCCAACGCACCCCATCCAGGGGTTCTTGTTCCAAAGCTCATCTCTCAGTTACTCCACTCTGTTGCCAACACTTCATTTCAACAGTAAAAATTCATAAGCCACGAGGAAACGGAGGGAAGTTCATTTGAATCATCAGAATAATTCAATGACACTGTGTCTAAAATGAGAATGGGATCCTGCCGCATGAAATCTGGCCAATGGGGCCTCATTGGGTACTTATTTTTAGGGCATTTGCATTGTTGAAATGCTAGAGTGAAATTATATTAGGAATAGTGCATCCTGAGGCCCAGGAAATCAAGGCACCTTTAGTAGAACACCATAGTATTGGCCTTGCTGTGGAATAATGCCTTGGTAGAGATAGGAAATCAAACCAAAGTGGGATTTTAATAAGACTAAATTCCTAATAATATGGTCTTCCTCTAAATAAAAAATATTTTCCACAGCAATTCTGTGTGAGGCATAATTTAAAGTGTGCATTTGGGTGTGGGGACCTTCAGTTAGTTGTCAGCTTTGGGGAAATATATGTAGTTGAGGAGAGGTGGAAAGAAATCATGGAGTGAGAGAGGCCCATAGTGAAGGAAAAGAAAGAAAAATAACGAAAGAAGAAAGACAGACAGACACCCTGTGCCTGGCTAACAACATAGCATCAATGTCATCATGATAAAATGACATTCTCATAGTGGATTCTCTACAAATAAATCTCGAGTTCCACAAAGTGCCTTGTATTCACTTATAAGCAGAGAGCGTTGTTCTGCGGAGACCCAGAGGACACAAGAAGAAAATTTTGCCACCCAGATCCGTGCTTCAGGAGCTGGTCCCAATCTGTTTCCAATGTCAGCTATTTTAGTGATCTCACGTAACCCTTCACCATGATGATTATTATCTCAGACATTTCTTTTTAAGAGATGCTTTTCTCTCATCATCAGATTATTTCTCTTTAATGGAATTTAAGGGTCCTTAATTCAGGTTGGCAATTTCATGTATAGGCACAGTTTATTTGTTTTACAACTGCTTAATAGTTCTTTCTCCATAGGCAATTTGAGATATGTCTCCTGGGACTTCTCTGTGCCCCAAAGCTCCATATTTGTTGACCTTAGTCTCTAGTAGACAGGCAGCAAAGAAAAACATCAAATAAGAGGAAAATTGAGTTTTGTTAGCCAACATATTAAGTCCTAAAGTGACATACCATTAAAAGTAGGAGGCAGGGTGGATAGATGTTAATGGCCGTACTTTCTCTGAGACATTAATAGGCCTTTAATCTTGTCATTATCAAGGGCTTCCTGCCCTTTCCAAGGTGGGTGAAGCCTTGTTCTCTATCACAGGATTTGACTAAAAGTTTAATTATTTATACAATATGAGCCTATTATAGCAGAGCTCATTATTCATGTCAAGTGTATTAATATGTATTAAGTACCCATCTTCCACCAGAGCTAGGCAAGTTGCTCTGGGGACAAATAAAAAGACAAAAAGTCTCAATATTCGGGATTTTTATTGGGTCTAGATGTGTAATAGCCCAACTATTAGCCCCTACATATTAGACACATTTTCTAAAACTCTGAAATGATAGGGAGATCTTATACAGTCTAAGAGAAGACATGGAGGCACAAACCACTCATATGCACATACATAATGGTATGTCACTTTAGGACTTAATATGTTGGCTAACAAAACACTGTATTTTTTTTCTCAGATGACAAGGAACCACAAATCAGCAGTGCTCTAGGGCTCAGGAACCTATCCCTGGGCACCTGATGCTTTGTCAGTCTTGGGAGAGAGCATGAGGAAGCAATGAAGGTTTGCAGAACTTGAGGGAGCTGGGGGAATGTGACCAAGATGGGGAGAGCAGGTGTATGGATGAGGAACCTAGTTGTCTGATGTGGGATGGGGTGAAAATGTGTGTCGGTGAGGCTGGAAAGCTGAGCGTTAGAGGTTTCCTTTGAACCTAGACTATACATGAGGAAGAAGATGAAATCGGCTTTGCCACTGTAACACCCCAATACTGGTTACTGACCTGATGCACATTATTATTTTTTAAACTATCTTAATTTATTATTTTACTTTTATTGTCACCGTTAGCTGTACCTGTTAATGGGGTTCATTGTGATATTCCATACTTGCATCCAGCCTGCACTCTTGACCAGGCAGAGCCTCTGGCCATGCAGGCAGATCACAAGCGTCCTTCCTGCCATGACTACCTGGGCAGCTTGGAGCTCTCCTTTGCACCATGAGCCCTGCGCCTCCTTGTCTGTCTTGGGGACGGACGGGAGGATCTGGACAGCAAGACAGGGGCTTTCCCGCCCCACGCTGGACATGCACATGTGACTTCTGTTCTTACCTTCTGGGCCAGGACCAGCCACAGGCTCCCTGCTCATCTCCAGTACTGGGCATGATTGCCACTCTATGGACACTCAATCCAGGACAAAAGAGTACTGGATGGTGATGAAAATTTGCAGTATTATTCCCTCAGATTTGCATTTTCACGGATTTCTGTGACTATACAAATTAATTTGTTTTGTTTTGTTTTTGGCACTAGGGATTGAACCACTGAGCCACATCCCCAGCCTTTTTTATTTTTTATTTTGCTTAGGGCCTTACTAAGTTGCTGAGGCTGGCTTTAAACTTTCAACCCTCCTGCCTCAGCCCCCTGAGCTTCAGGAATCACAGGTGTGGGCCCCTGCTCCTGGCTAATATTTTTTCAGTTTATTTCTTCATTTCTTTTCATTTATTTATTTATTAAAAGATATTCTATTGTTTCTAAAATATGTTTTATTTTTTCTTTTTGGTTATATTTAGTCATTTATGAAATGAATTAGTTGAAAATGACTGGACCCATTCCTGAAGAGAATGAGTACATTCGACATTGTATGTTTTATACTTAGCCTAAAGTAATAAAACTGGAGCTTGATATCAGATTTGGGACTTTTCTCAGTGGGAACATGTGACATGTAACTAAGGACAGTAAAGCGGGGAATGACAAGACAGGAAAAGAAAATTGCTCTTCTTGATCATAAGTTCTCTTACTTCTAATTATAATTCCTGAAATTTATTTCTTGGCACAAATAGTGAGCTTTTCATCTTTAATGAAGTAAAAATCTCTGGATGGGACCAAAGCTTTGGTGTGAACGAATTTCTAAGATTGCTGCTTCCCTGGTGGGAGAGTGAGAGGCAGAGGGGTGCTAGTGTCCTGAGCAGGCTGGGGGGAGGTGGACCGTGGGTGTTAGGTACTGGGTGCCGTCAACACAGCACCAGGAATTCACTGTCCCACAGCTCTGGAGGGGGCGGTCCAACAGCAAGGTGCAGCTGGTGGGCTCCTTCTGCAGCTGGGCGGGAAGGGTTGCCCCAGGCTCTTCCCTGGGCTCACAGAGCCAGCTTCTCCCAACCTCTGTGCGGCTTCTTCCTCGGCATTCTCCTTCTCACAAGGACATTGATAACGTTGGTTATGGCTCGCCTAATGACCCCGTCTTAACTTGAACATCTTGTTTCCAAATTGGGCCTTTTCCTGAGGTCCTGGGGATTACAACTACTACATATATGGGGTCAAAGTTCACCCCAAACAGTTGAGTATTGATATAAAAATAAACTATTCCTACAATAAAATACCTTCTATGAAAACCCTTGATACTATTTGGATGAATTAATTTTCATAAAAGTGTGCTCAAAATTTAACAGAAAACCCAAAACAATCTTGACATTTGGCATTCTATTTCAAGGAAGGAAGGCAACATGAAACATCAAAGTCTTTGGAGAGTGAGGGAGTATTTTTCAGGGGTCTTGGATCTGGGATCAATTGATGCTTCTGGATTGTAAGAACGTGTATCTGTTCTTTGACCTTGGGCACAATAAACCCTGATGCTCGTTTGTGAACCTGGGAATGTGGGCACAAAGTTAAATGCATTCTAAAGATTGCTGTGAGATTTAGTCTTGCTGGTCTTTGCCAAACACTGAGGGCCTGGCATGCAACGAATGTTAGCTATTCATATTATTATTAATCATACTTTTCTTTGGAACTGTATGTCTGAAGTGTTACGATCTGGCCTCAAACTATAAAGAGAAAACCCCTGAGCACCAGAGTGATTTCAGAGCAGGTGTCAGGAATGGTGGGATTGTATGGTTGGAGCCATATTTCTCTAAGACTTCTTGTTTCTTCTTTGGGGCACAATGAACACATTTTAAAAATGCTTGACTTAGTTCTCCAGCTCACTCAAGTGATACCCTCTGGGGCTCCCGTGGGATTGCTGGTAGCATGTTCTGGGGTTTGCGATGGGTTTTAAGTCAATGGAACTTGTGCCGTAAAGGGCAGAGCCAGGCACGCGGGAGGCTCTTCACACGTGCTAGTTCCCTCCCTGCTCAACCACAGCAGGAGTGAGCTTGTGTTAGCTGGGAACTGGAGAGTGGCCGAAGGAGCCAGCAGGCCCTGTGTTTGGTCCTGTGGGTGATGCTTTCCTTTTAGAGAGGGTCACAATGGCCTTTACTCTTAAGCCTCATCAAGCCGTAAGTCCTTTTCACACCATTCTAACTGGCTGCACCCTATGATTGAGGTTCATGTTTTAATGTCTTCTTCCTCACCTTGTGGTAACTCCCTAAAGCCCAGGAGCCCTGGACTTTGTAGCTGCGCCTTTGAATTAATGGAGAGATGAAAAGTGTACTCCAGAGATCTCTGTGGATGAGGACAGTCATGTGTCAGAAGAGGCTTTTCAACTCACCTGTCATTTCAGGCACTAAGCATGTCTTCCTGTTCATCTTGGACCTACCTTTCTGTAATTCTATATAAGAACTTGGCCTTGATGTGAAGACAGTCTGGGGCCTCATGTGAGCTTAGCTCCTATTCTGAGCTTCAAGTGTTGTAGGGACAAACGAGGCAAGGCACCGACGAAGACAGCAGGAAACAGTTTTATTTGGCTGCAGCCAGGGCACAGCTTTTGCTGTAATCAATGAATCCCCTGAACCCCGAGTTCAGGGACTTTCAGAGTTTTATACCCAGTGTGTAAGGGGAGGGGCTCAGAAGTTTACAGTCTGCAGCAGTTTACGTAAAAGCAGCTTTTTCTTTCACTGTTCTGGGCAAGTTAACTCTTTAAGGACCACACCTGAGAAGGGGAGAGCTTCTTCTCCCCTCTCTCTCCTCCCCCTGCCAGCTGTTACCATGGAGCCCAATTGGTAACTTATCTTAAAAATGTAGACATCTCTGTGAAGCCCCAGCTCAAGGCCAGAGGCCTTGTTTGCACATTTCTACAAAGTACTATACTGGATATGTTTTGTGAAAAACTAGTAAGGGGTGTCCAGCACCTGGAGTGCTGGTATCTTCTTGACCAGTGGCCAAGTAAACATGGCGACATGAAAATAGGAAGTCTATCTACATTGAACTCTTTTTCAGAGACTCTTTTTGCTGACAGTCCTAAAATCAGCCATGGTGCAGAATGGGGGTGCCACTTCACAAGGGAGTGGGCAGAATTCACCTGTATTTTAATGGTGTTAGATGCTAAAAGGTGGTTAGGAAAGCAAGAAGGCCATTTCCAGCCTCATCAGGAATGGCCCTGAGACGTCACCCTGCCTGGGGCAGCCAGTTAGCATCAGGCAGAAGGAGCAGAGATCTCAAACAGGCCTCGACCTCATTAGAGAGCAAGAGCAGAGAGGAAATGATGTCAGGGGCAAACTGTGGGGCACAGGGTGAGCAAGCTCATGAGAACAAAGCCCAAGGGGACACTGAGCAGAAGGGCAGGAAGCGAGGTCCTCAGCAGGTGAGGCCGTGTCCTAATGCCCTGTGCTCTGGGTCTCACGGAACAAAGGTCGGTGGAATTAATCAACACTGAACGAGGGATGACTAAGGGATTCTTGGTGAACAGAATGAGAGCTGGCTTGGTGCATGCGCTGAATCATTCTTAACGGTCCCCTGTCTTTAGTTGGGAATAGGAAGCACAAGTAAGATTTAAATGTCTTGGAAATACCAAAGCAGCGACTCGCTCAAGTTTCCCTCCTAGGCGCAGGAAGATGTTCATGTCTGCTCCTCCTGCTTGCCAACTCCTTCCTCTAGGCCTCAGCCCAGATGGCACAGGGGCCAGGCCATCCTGGTTACACCAGAGCATGTGAGGAGCCTGCTTCTCCTGTCCCCAGAGTCCTCTAGCCCAGCACTGCAGTGAGATGGGTGTTTTTCCCGTGAGGCCTCCTTGGGTAGGAACCATGCCTAGTGGCTACTGTGGTGCATGAATAAGTTAAGAGCTAAAGGAGTAGAGATCAAAAGACCTGACAAGAATAATTTTAGGGGGGAAAAGTTTATATTGGGGCTCACGGTTTCAGAGGTCTCCGTCCATAGATGGCTGACTCCATTCCTTGCGGCTCAAGTTGAGGCAGAACATCATGGTGGAATGTGTGGCAGAGAAAAGCAGCTGGGAACATGGCACCAGGAAGTGGGGGACGCTCTGCTCAACAAGGACAAACTATATACCCCAAAGGCACACCCTCAGTGACCCACCTCCTCCAGCCACTCCCTACCTGCCTTCAGTCACCTCCCAGTTAATTCCTATCAGGGGATTAATTCACTGATTATGTTAAGACTTACACAACCCAATCATCCCACCTCTAGACCCTCTCGAATTGTCTCACATATGAGCTCTTGGGAGCACCTCACATCTAAACCATAATAGGAGCATCAGAGTGAGGAAGTCAGTCTCGAGACACAGAGATGCCTCACTAGAGGCAGACTCACAGGAGGACTGGCTTCAGATACTGACCCTGTGTCGGACTGGAGTCCTGAGGGCGTGGCTGAGCCCGTCAGCCCCTCCTTCCAGTGTCCAGGGTGGCAGGCAGGGAAGCTGTGTGGGCTCAGGAACCCTGGCTTTGTGGCAAGGCGGTGAAAAGACAGCTTTGGTGTGGTCCTCATGTCCTAGTGTGGTTTGTGTTCCTCTAACAAAGTCGCTGAGAGTGGATCATTGCCGGGTTTCTTCCCTGACCTGGAGGCTGGGAAGCCCTGGAGCCGGTGCTGATATCTGCTTGGCACTGGCTGAGTCCCCTTGCTGTGCCATAACATGCTGATCTCAGCCCAAAGATGCCATGAAGCAGACGGCACAGGACGAGACAGAGCAAGTGTGCCAGCCTGGGTCTGTGCTGCTTAGCACACCACTGATGCCATCACGGGGGGCCCGCCCCAGGACCTCATCTAACCCCTCCGCCTCCAAAAGCCTGTCATTGTGCGCTGGGCAATTACGTTTCTAGCCCAGAAACCTCTGGGGACACGTTCACACCGTAGCACTCTAGTCATTCAGGGCACGCACTCAGCAGGGAGACGGCAGGCTCCATTCCATTGGCCCCCTCCACAGTCCCTCTGCTCACAAAACCCCGCCAGGTCTCCACGGCTTCTTCTGCAAGGACCTGCTCATGGTTCTGGTCTCAGCTCAGGGGAGGATGCCGTGAAATAGGTGTTAGTTCAGTTCTGAATAAAGAACCAGAGCCACGAATGTAACATGGAAAATAAAGTGAACGTAATGGTAAGTAAAACTGAAGCAAAGATTAGGGAAACACAGATCAGACGGATTTGAAACAGTGATTCATGATGTCTCTCTATATAAGAAATTGGGGCAGCATTATAAATAGCCCCCTAATATGAATTGGCACGCCCTCCTGTCAACCCCTTCGACTTCTTTTATACTGGGATGTCCACTACATGTTCCGCCATCTCTTCCGGCTCACATGAGGTTTCGGCAGAATGTAGTCTAGTCCCAGTAGTTGTCATTCATCCCGTGAACTTCCCAGGGCCTCGGGGAAATCGCATTGTACGGCCAGGTTATGTTTCCCAGAGAACATTGAAAGTGTGCGCAGAAATATCACCACTGGAAGGAGAGTTTCTGGTGGGGGGGGGGGGGAGGCTTCCAATTCTGTGGCACTAGCCCCCAGCAGGGTCCACTTGGGTTCCAAATTTTATTGGTTTTTACAGACAAAAGAAAAAAAAAAGACTGCTCACTCTAGGATACTATGTACAGGCTCTAGAGCCAGTAAAATGGCTGCAACAGAGAGCTCGATGGTGGTGGGGGGGGACGGGCAGTGGCACCCTGCCAAGGCAGGGTGCAGGAACCTGGTAAGGGAAGAGCTCAGCCTGGTTACTGTGGTGCTGGTAAAATGACTACAGACGTTTGGAAGTTTCAACAAGTTGTTCACTTCTTGGTGATTTTCATTGTAGGTCATGGTGATATCTTATCTCAACAAAACTGAGAAAACTCCTTGACCAAGTTGGGTGCATTGTGAGCTACTAATCCAAGTCATCATCATTAAAACTTTTTAATATCTCAGTTGTGTTCTGAAGAAATGTAAAAACTCTTAGTGTTTCTTACTGTATCACATTCAATGTTTGGGGCTAAAATTAGACTAAAAAAAATCATACTTTACAGATTAAGTGATTGAAGATGGTGGGTGGGTGTAGATGATCAATAAGTGGCAGTTAGTACAAAGCTTGCCTTATTTTCCAGGAGAAAAACTTATGGTATTATTTGCACATTACTCTGGGTTGCCAAATTCCAAAGCTTTCTTCCTGCTTGGGTGGACTAACCCTTGATGAACCATAGTTTCTTTGTGTGTGAGTGTGTGTGTATGTGTGTGTGTGTGTGTGTGTGTGTGTGTGTGTGTATAAACACTGTGAGCATATATGCATGTGGTATGGTGGAAATAACATCAAAATTAGAACTCACTGGTTGTGTGACCTTGAACAAATCATTTAGCATTTCTGCACTTATGGAAATGGATGCAATAGAACTTTAACAATTTCCTTGATGCCCAATATTTGTGAGTGACTTAAATGACACAATTACCAGTTTCAATGGTAACAAAATATAGTACTTCCCATGGAGCTGGTGGTCTTGGCCGGGTGTTGGCCTTTGAAGTTTGTGGGTTCATTGTCTGTCAGGTTTTGTGGGATCCGCCGCTGTTACTCCAGCACAGTGACTCAGACACTGTCTGTCTTGCCATTCTCACATCCAGGGACTCATTTTAATAATCTATGCATGACTTCAGGTGGTGATCTTCCTGAAGTTACACTATCTTCACTCCTGTCCTTTTCAAATAAATAATTTGCTTTATAAAGGTTTATTTAAAATGTGTCTGTTTTGAACTCATTATCAGAATTACCATCTGAAAAACAGTTCTCAGAGGGTAGTACTGCAGTTTATGAATAAATAGACATAAGAATAAGCATAACTGTGAAACGACTGTTTCCATGTGTCAGCCTAACACTGCGCTGTTTTGACGCTTGCCCTCTCCTCCTCCTATTGTAAGTGGCCTGTGCTCCCAATAACTCAGTAGAATCTCTGCGCCTCACCCTGGCCCTGCCGCCCACCCTTGGCTCGCAGCCCACACTCCAGCAACTCCCTCTCCAAGCCTCCTCATGATGACGTAGGTACAAGTGTGCACCTGCTTACAGCCTTTGTTCACTTGGGTCTGTCTGACGCTTACTTGGGACCATTGCCTCTAACCTGGAGACAGTTCCTTGTGTCTTCCAGGCATTTCCATGGGTAAGCCATCTAATCCTCTCCATGACCCCGTGAGGTCGACAACATTGTCACCTCTCCTGTGTGAATAAGGAAATGGAAGCAAAGAGACATCAGTGTTTTTGCCACTATTCCGGTGTTAGCTTTTTGCCACTGTAACCATAAAACCTGACAAGAAATTTGAAGAGGCAAGATTTATTTTGGCTCACAGTTTCAGAGGATTTGGTCCATGGTCTCCAACTCCAGGGCAGAAGCATCGAGGCAGAAGGATGTGGCAGAGCTGCTCTGCTCATGGCAGCCAGGGAGCAGAGAGAGAGGAAGGGCCTGGGAGAAGATCACCCTTCCAAGGCACGCCCCAGTGACCTGGCTCCTCCAGCTAGGTCCACCCCAGGAGTTCATGTAGCCTCCAGGGATTAATGCACTGACGAGGTCCGATGATCCATGATCCAATCCCTTCCCCAAAGCCCACCTCTAAGCGTATGAGACTTTGGGGAACATTCTAGACCCCAACAGTCATAGTCACATAGAGAGTAAATGAAGAAAAGAATGTTCAAAGGATCAAACGGAAAGATCCTTTAAAAAAGGTTTGTAAGTCTGAAAATCTCTGCCCGTCGGTTGACTGTAAGTCCTCAGGGGGCTACAAGAATGGCTGTTCCTTACATCTCAAGGCTTGGCACAGACTTTACCATAGTGACCCCTTGGTGAGGTTTGTCGTGTGACTGAGTGGAAATGCAAATTTGCCAACTGTGATAGCCAAAACTTACTACTTTTTATCAGTGGGGGGAAATATATGTATATATTCATATATACAGCAAATCAACAAGGAATGATTAAATTAATTAAAATAATTATGACCATTTCCTGCTCACTTTCCCAGCAAATTGCAGGCTCTGTACCACTGAGACAGAGGACTGAGACTGGCCCACAGGAGCGGCTCGACAGGGCTGGAGGAAGAACACACACATCCATCAGCATTTCTTATCATCAGCAGTTCGTGGCTTATAGATCTCCTGTTAAGTGCTCTGACGGCACGGCAGTAAAACCCTGGGACACCTGCCAAGCAGTTCATGGTCTACAGACCCAGGGCGATGTGTGGCCCTGTGAGACCCTAGTGGTGCCGGGAAGGGAGTGGATTCCAGTGGGAAAGGCAGCTCTTCGAGGACACTTGGAGCCCCACAGCTGGATAGTCACAACACAGAAGGAACCGAGGGGGTGGGTAGGCATAAACAGCCAAGGTCCCTGTCCTGTCCCCTGTATAGTGCCCCTGATGGGCAGGCAGAGAAGGACAGGCCTGATCTTGTGAAATCTCTGGTCAGAGGCCAAGGAGGGGACCTGTTTTGGGACTCCTTGGTGGCCTAACCTCTTCCCCTGACTTCCAGGCAAAGCGCCTTTCAGCTTGAATTCATAATCAAGTCCAGACCTCTGTCTTGCTGTCATCTGTTAAAGTCTCCTTCAGGTGATGTAAAGAAAACTCACATTAGGAGACAAAAAGAACACAGTTCAAATCCTGTCTGTGCCACTTTACGACTGTAGATGGGACCATAGAGCACTGAAGATGTGTCTCTGGATGTGGCTGGTCTGGCAGCATCACGTGAAAAGAATCATACGATGTTGGTTGTTTCACATGGTTTATTTCAAATAGCACGATGTCTCCAGGTCCATCCCTGATGTTGATGTATTGAAATTTCCTTCCTTTGTAAGGCCGAATAATATTCCATTGTTTGATTACATCATGCTTGTTTACCATTCATCATTGGACACTGGGTTGCTCCTACCTTTGGGCTGTGGGGAAGAATGCTGCCATGGACGTGGGTGTGCAAATATCTGTTGAGTTCCTGCTTTTACTTCTTTTGGATATATGTATACATATATATCCAGAAGTGAAATTGCTGGATCATTTGATAATCCTATATTTAATTTTCTTGGGGATTCACTGCACTGTTTTTCACAAAGATTGCACCGTTTTACCTTCCCACCAATAGCATCTTTTAATTTTAGAAGAAAAAAAAATAAGCTATTTATAAAGGGGTTTCAATCTGTGAAACACTTTCTGGGAGTTCCCATCTTTGCATTGATTTAATCAGTCTTTTTTTTTTTTTTTTCTTTGAAGAGCTTTTCACGGCTAGTTTAGCGAGAACAAAGGATTCTAAAAGTTTATAAAACGCTACATACTAAAGATTCAAAACAAACATTAACATGAAAGCTCTAGTATGTGTATATGTATGTGTGTCTCAAATATGTGTTTAAAAGTGTAAAAACTTGTTACTTTATTATCCCTACAGAAAAATAGGATATTTGAAATTTGCATCCAGGAAAGATATGTCTAAGATTAGCATTATTTCCAAATCTTTGATTTTTTAACTTCAAAGGAGCACAAAAGTGGAAATATTATACTCGAATATGTAGTACATATTCTGCATAAATTTGCATAATTCATTGAATGCTTTAAAGAAATGACTGTTAATGGATTTGGTCCATGGTCACCAACTTCAGGGCAGAAGCATCATGGCAGAAGGATGTGGCAGGGATTTTGAAAATATTCTAAAGCTGGATTATGGTGTGCATTGATTCTATATGTCAGTTAATTTTATGGTGTGCAAATGATCTCTCTGTAAAGCTGTTACAATTATTACAATGCTTATAAAGCTGTGACACATATGGTTCCTAACCAAGTTGACTGCAGAGCAGTGGACACTCCATGAAGGATGGATTATTCCAGACAAGGTGTTAGAAACAGAGCTGGATCCCTACTTTTGAGTTTTTAATCCAAAAAAATTCTGAGAAATCAAAAACTTTAAAGTGACAAAATGAAACAAGAGAGTTGAAAGAAAAAATAAAATTTAGAGAATGTCAAAAGAAGTATAATGAAAAATAAATTTAAAACATATTCAATATCATAATAAATTAATGAAAGAAACTGTGACAAAATTTTTAATTGAAAATTAGATGTTGAACTACATTGGGAGAAAATTCTCTTGCAAATGCACAGCTGGGGACACAGACTACAATGCCACATCGGCTACAAGCCCCAGCTCTGTAACTTGTGGACACATGAGCAAGACAGGTAATATGCGTGGGCCTTGATATAGTCCTCTGTAAAATGGACCAGATGTCTTCCTTGTAAAATGGGGTAATGGTAGTGCTTTCTTCATAATGTAGTTGTGAAACTTGGATTGATGTCTGCAGAAATTTCAAATCATTTTCTGGCACAGAGAATGTTCCATAAATTCTTGTTACACAGAGATTCTGGTATATTCAGGAGAGAGATGAACACCATGTTGTTGTCAAGTCTGTTCTAGACATATTGTACGTATTAGTGCCATCTGAGCACTGAGGCCATTAGTATAAGCTCCATCTTACTGGTATTCTTGGTCTATCTGCTGTTACTATAACAGAATGCCTGAGGCTGGGTGATTTATAAAGGGATTGGTTAGCTCCCAGTTCTGGAAGTACAAGACATAGCAGCAACAAGTGCTCAGCTTTTAGTGGAGGTCTCATGGCTTAAGGTGTGGGAAGTGGGCTCAGACAGAATGGAGGTCCCAAGGCAGGAGAGAGTGGGGAGGAGCAAGGCTTGCGTAACGACCCCTGTTCGCTTGACGATAGTTAAAAGGTATTACAGGTGAGCCTTCCTTTGTCAAAGCTATTCAAAGCCATTTATAAAAATAATTTTCAGTGCAGAAAATAATTTTCATTTTGTATTTAACATTGAACATTTCACTTACTAATTAGTCATTGCTTAATCTAATATGACACCTAGCCTCATTCACTAACATGACACTCAGCTTGAATAAGTGGTCAGATTCTTGAAGTTAGAAACCTAAAATTTCATTTTTACTTCCACCCTACACATCACATAGTGTGATAGTAGGAGCAAATGTGACTCCATTTTGTTTTATGACTTCATCCTGTAAAACAACCGTGCCAAGTAGAAGAGTCATGACTGGGGCAAGATGTTCTTTTTCTTTTGCTAAAGAAACCTTTAAGAACACGGAACTACCTAATGGGGCATTATTTCTGTAACTAGGGTAACAGGGCTCTGTTTCTGTAACTGGGGTGACTGGGCTATCTGTGATTGGTTAGGCTTCCCTCTGCTTGACTGCACTGTCCTGCTTCTGTAACCTGGCTTGCTTGCATTGGCTAGACTCCCCGAATCCCTTTTGCGGTTTTCAGGCTTATAAGGTGTGCCCTTGCAATTGTTTGGGGCTGATCAGGGGAACAGCTTTATGTTCTGGTCAGCTTCCATTGGTGTGCTTCAATAAAGGCTTGATTCGATTATACGTGAGTGGTCTGGAAGTCAGTTTGTGAAACCCTGGGACGAAGCTTTCACTATAACAATAGTGCTTCATAAGACATGAAACTAACAGTATCTGAAGGAAAATGTATGGATTGAGTACCTAAAATAAGATTCTTACAATATATTTGGGTAAGATCTTCAGGATAAATCTAATGATGTGAATAAATTGGAGATATATGCCAAATGAAAGAGTCGAGATGTGACTTTAGAAGTTCGGAAACAATTTTTTTCCATGCTATTTAATGCTGGGTAGGTTTCTCTAAGTGACAATAACTTATTTTAATATCCACTTTCTGTTTTCTTTCTCTGAGATGCTGCAGTCGATCACACAGACCTTTTTTTCTGTTATAGTTTCCCAAGGTTGTTTTCGCTGGCTTACAACATTTTCAATGTTCTTTTCTCCTCATGGACCAAGCAGGTCTAGAAAAAAATGGTCTTAGATTTATTCATTTTTCGTTTTTACTTTTTCAGAAAATATTCCATGACATTAGACTCCAGCAGGTATGTGGCCCAGGGTGGAAGGAAAGGTAACAGCAGCTCCCTGTTGTCTCCTAAGTGTCAGGAGGTGTCATCTATAGAAGAGGACAATAAGGAGGCAGGTGTGATCACGGTGACAGCCAACAGTCAGAGTTCATACTCTTCAATTTGGAGAAGCTAAAATACCAGACCAAACAAAAGCAGGCAAGTCGGCGAAGACACCCAGAGGTCACGTCTGAGAGTGGACTGGGGAAGCAGGTGTCTGATACCATGCAGCGGGGGTGGGGATGGGGGGGTGGCACTGCTTGCTGAGGGCGTCCTTGCCAGGCCACATCCACAGATATGGTGGGGGAAGAGGGAGGCAGTGTTGAGGGCCACAGCCGAGTTGGGATGACGCATGGCATTTTTGCCAGAAGAAGTGGTTGAGAGGTGACGCTAGCGAGCCATTGAGATGATAATGGTTAAGTTAAGCTGTGTATTCAATTATAATATTAGACCCCTGATGTCTGCCTCGGCCTGCTACTTTGGAGTTCTCACGCTACTTTGGAGTTCTCGCGGGGATTACCAGAGAGTTCCCATTGGTTGGGGAAGTGTCGGAGGAGGGATATTTCCGGTTGCTGGTTCCTGGAGGAGCCGCATGGTGTTCGGGAGAATTCCCGGGGAGCGTGTGTGGAGTGTGCTGGTGGAGTTCAGAAATAAAGTTTGTTCCTGCTTCAGTGGCTCGTGATTTGTGCCCAGCCAGACTGCGGCAAGGCAGTGTGTTCTCTGCACCTGAGCATGCCAAGGCTTGGTGCTTCGGAGCCAAGAGGAGCATTGGGGATCCACATGTCTCAGAGCAGGAACATGAGACTTAGGGAGGAAGAGTCGTTTTCAAAATCATGTGGTTAGACAATAGCACCTCTGGAGCCGAGACAGAAAGATCAGGTATCTGACTGATGAATGTCATATCCTGCCCTGGGCCCCTAGACTCCATGGCTTTTTCACCATGTATTTATCTTTGCTTGCTGGTGTCTTTCTTTTTGGGCTGCTGCCCCGCCAACACCCCATCTCTTCCTTTATCCAACTGCTTTTCTTCTTACCATCAGATTTTGCTTTCAGTTCCTTGAAAATGGCATTATTCCTTGAGGGTTGAAGTACTGTTTCATGATATAATACCTGAAATTTAAAGTGAGTTTCAGAGACTAAGATCTCTCTCCTAATGAATGAAGCTGTGGATTAAAATGTCCAGGTGGTATAGGACTGCTATTTTAGAGACACTGGGGCAGCGCTGTCACCTGAAAGTATATGAAGGTATAAAATGTACCTCATTTACTGAAGGATTTAGCTGAGGAAATTTCCAACCAGGATGCTGCAGGTAGAACTTGGTTTCTCCCACCGTGTGTTATACAATACAAGGTCAGGGAAAGCACAGGTTCAGCACAGATAAGTCATGACTTGCCGGCTTGGAAGATCCTCATTTCTCTAGATGCCGGACAATGCTGAAGTTAAACAGTTGCTTCTGAGAAAACACCCAGAGCACCATCAAGAAATCAATGGCGCAATGTGGAAGCAATGATGTCATTGCAAAATCCTTAATTGAGACCTGAAAATGACTAGATGTGGCACTCCAGAGATCTCTGTGTCAGGCTACAGCCCTCTCAGGCAATTCAGCGGTGCTCACTATCCTCTCCAACACTGGACTCCCAGGAAATGAGAAGGACTGTCCCCTGGGCTCGTCATAAGGATCTGTGGGATTCCTTCTGGGGGTCTGGGTGAAGCAGTGCTACATTCGCTGCCTTGGTCCCAGGTAGAGTGTGATTAGTCAAGTTGCCAAACCTTGTGGAATTCTTGGCAGCACAGGAATCTATTTTTCTCTTAGGGATTCCACAGAGAGAAGGTGGGACCTGAAAGGAACAAGTCCCTCAGCTGTTCTGATTTTGTAAGTCGTCTTTCCATCGTTTCTTCTTCCAGTGCCCCTCTTCAAAAGTCCCTCTGAAATAAACGAGGCGACAGACTGTCACAGTGACATTCGCTCATGCTAACAGGCTCACAGTCATCAGACACAGCTGGCTCACTACAATTCACTTACCCCATCAACTGGGAGAAGACACCTGAGGATAAGGAGTGTTGTCATATAGAATGTCACAAATACATTGAAAGACCAAGAGAAAGAATTCTGTTTGACCCATAATCAAAATGTTGAATTGGGGAACCCATGGGTGAAGGGAACAAGAACACCTGTTGACTAAGGGCCCATGTACGGAACACTTGTTCTCTGTCACGATGACTTTGGGCTCTCCTTAGTCAGGCCAAGTTTGGGTCTAAGGGAGAGATGAGCCAACCTAGGGTTTAGGAATATTTTCATTGAGTTATTGACTTGAGCGTTGTGATTGCTCATGCCCTTGATCCAGCAGGCCCACAAGTATTCCCTGTCAGCTGGGTTTGTTAATCCTGCTAGCACGGGGAACAGGCAGCCATTGGAGATGTGGGGTGGAAGGACAGCATCAGGAGCCTCGGGTGTCAGTTGGGGCACCTCATTCTAATGTTAAAAATTCAGAGAAGACATAAGCCAGGCCACATAGGTAAGACCCATGGGGACTCAGACCCTGTGGAAATGGAAATTGGATCCTTTATCCACACAAGTGGGTAAAGAATCCATCCCTCTGGAGTGCAGAATGAAGCAATAAAACACAAAGTGGATAGTGTGAGAAGACACTTTCAGCTGTCAATCAATCACAAACTCTTGATAAAATACAGAAACAGTCTCTTTTAACTACCTCTTCTTCAGATTTGTTTTTGGAATATGTATATGTGAGTGAAAATTAAGCTATTACATTTTATTTACTTTTTATAGCATCAATAAAAGAATTGTAGATGGAAGCTAGCCATTTAATTAAAGCCTTATTTATAATAGGATAATAAAAAGAGATTGTGAATGACCTGGGAGAAGGAAGAATTATAATCTTACTATTATATGCTTGTATGCATATAAAATATGATAATTAATTTAGGATTTATAACATAGACATCAGTGTTGCTGGGTATTAGATCAACATGCAAAAGTCAGTTGTATTCTTGCTCACAAATAATAATCTCTTTGACTATGTAATTTTAAAAAAGGTAATATTTATAGTATCAAAGATTGTGAAATTAAAAAAATAAAGAAAAATTAAACATCATGACTAAATTATGAATAAAGTTATCAAATCTTATGAAAAATATTGAGGAGGAGGCAAAGAAGTAAAAGGCCAGACCATGTTCAAGGCCAGTTCAAGGGCAGCAGGTCTGACATGGTAAAGATGCCCACTTCCCCAGATGGATAACTTCAAGTCACCTCAGGACAAACCTAAACCAAGGCTGTCACAAAAGAGGACGAGCTAATTTTTCATGTTTTGGAAAAGCCACAAATGGTCAAGATAATTTTGAAAAAGGAAACAGTTGGGAGATCTGGTGTACAGAGGGACAGTGATAGAGGCTGCATGTGGCACAAGTGAGGCCCAGGGGCAGTTGAAGGAGAGCAGCAGACCCCGGAATCTGAGAAAGCCCAGGGACAGTGGAGCTGCTCTGTGGGAGCGGGAGGCAGAGGGTGAGTAGCTGGCGCTGAGCCCCCTGATATCCTCGTGCGAGTAAAGCAACGGGGTCCTTACCTGGTGCCACAGATAAGAGCAACACCGGGTGAATGAGGTACAAGATGATCAAGTGGTGTCTTCATTACAACAAAGTGGTGAAGGGTTTCCAAAGACAACACAGGAAACAAGGAAACCATAAGTAAGAAAAAATCAAAATTAAAATGTTTTGTTTTCTTTCTTGTCAATTGAAATACTAGGGGATGGCAGTGGCCAAATCATGTTGTTTATGGTGTGTGCATGTGTGAATATGTAACAGCAAACCCCACCATTATGGACAACCATAATGCACCAATAAAGATAGGGAAGCATTATTTAATTTTAAAAAATATTTTGTTTTTAAGAGATACTGAATTGAAAGGGGGAAAAGCCATGGAAAAAGAAAAGTATGATACACATGGGCTAGTAAGAGATCATTATGCAAAATAAGCAAATTACTTTGACTAATTAGTACTATCCAACTAAAAATGGTTAAAGAAACGAATAGTATTCCACAAAAAATTACAAGCTTTAAGTATATGAAAATAATATCTTTTAGTTTGAAAGTTAGAAATTGCCACAGCCCGGCTGGCTGGGCAAAATAACCCGGGGGTGACGAATAACTTGTGTACGTTGATGCAGCAGGAGTGAGAGCCGTTTATTGTAGGATCTGAGCGATATTTATACATTTTACATAGCTTATCTAATTAGCATAAAATAGATACAGCAGACAACCAATAAGGAATCTCCACACTTAATGGCTCGCTTTTGTTACTTCACAAACCACTCCCTCTGGCATTTTGCCAGGCGCCATCCAGACTTGTTTACAGACTCTAACATTTCTCTGGCAAAATAACAGGTGCCAATCTGACTTGTTTACAGACCTTAACAAGAAATCTCAATTGTTTCCCATGGATCAGATGGTCAGGTATTGAAATCTAACCATGTCAGCTAGTGCTGAGGATCCCCAGTGGACACTCATGGTAGGGGAGTAAGTGACCTTGAGCACATCCTGCCCCGGGTGATTCCCTGCAGAGTTCTCGGCCATGGATCCCAAAGTACATAAGGACATTGTTTGCTGCAATACAAAACTGACTTTAAAACCTACTTGAGCAGTTAGCATGCTCTATGTCAGTGTACCTTTTGCATAAGACAAATCCACCTGCTTCCGATTGAGTAGCCCTACTGCTGGAGAAAGGGTCTGTAGGTTTAGATGGAGTAGGAACCTTCTCCCACTTCAGTCAGCGGTCCCCATCCCAGTGTCACACGTTCTAGGTGAAATCTTCATCTACATTCAAATTTTGCTGTAAAGATTCATGGTTTTATCTTTTCTGACTAAAAACAACGCTTTGTTTGAGTTTATCTGGGATTCTGCCTGTCTATCCCCATTCAACTTGTTAATGTTTTTTTTCATCTTAAAATTCGTGCTGAGAATACAACATGACTTGCTAGGAATGATCCAAGCAGGACAAAAATTGAGAATGCTGATAATATTTTATTCACGATAATAACGTTTCTGTTAATTCACTCGTACTGTGAAAATCGGGATTGCAGAGGTGTGGTAGCCACGTTCCACGGATGACCCGTTCATCTGTTTTCAATCTCGCTAACCTTGCTATGCTGCAGGACCCAGTGAAAACATCCATGATACCTTAGTCCCACTTCCATCTGATCCCACGGCTTCGTCCCTGCATCTCCTGTCCTCAGTGGGGATCTCTCTGTCCTCCACTTCCTTGTTTCTATAGATGGCCAGCAGCCACCTCTCATCACCACCTCCCCTGGGTCTCCCAGCCTGTGACATGTCTCCCTGGACTGCTCTGTGCTCTTGTACTGTGCTGGAAATGAACTCCACTAACTCACTGTGCTGGGCTCCAGCAGCATGACCCTTGTCTCCATCGCTGATCTCCTTCTCTCCACGTGGGCTCGGGTATGGCCGGCCCTGCAGACCCTGGCAGGATCCAGTGCCACTGAAAGCGTCCACCAAAACTCAGGAACTGCTGCCTACCTGCCTGAGGCCCTCACTAGTGACAATCCCAGAACCCATCTCCCATGACCCGGTGGCCATTGTGACCTTCCTTCCCCATTCTGCTTACTCGGGAGGAGTAGCGCTCTGTGCACAGTGCAGGGCCTCGGGGTGGCTCACCTTGCTCCCGAGGCCTGCCTTGATTTTGCTCTTGGTCATTCCTCCATTTGACAGGCGCACCAACACCCAGCTCAGCTGTTTAGAGAGCAGCCTGCACGGCTGCATAAGCTTCCCAATGAGATGGCGTTCTTTTCCTTGGTAGGGCCAAATGTTGGAGCGTCTTTAGAGTTTTATTCTGAGAGCCTCCCATCAGTCTTGAGTCATTTTCCCTTTTCAAGCCACCTGCTGTCAGGACATACCATCATTTGCTCTTTAAAATTTAGAAAGACCCTGAATTCTTTCCATCCATTGGATTCAACCCAAATCACTGCTGATACAAAAATGAACGATACATTGTTCCTTTGAAGACTCATGACCCAGTTAGGTTAGGCAGACAACGCGAGACAGTGTCTTACAATACAAATTGGCGAGGGCTCTGTTAGACAGTCTTAGCAGCTATTTGAGGGTACAGAAGAAAGAGCAGAGCAATCTGCAGGGGCTTTGAAAAATGAGAAGGAATTTTTTTAGTCTTTCAGAAAGGTGATGGAGCGTTTGTGACCAGTGGCAGCAGCACATGCAAGGAGAGTGCCGTGGGAAGGAGCATGTGCGTCCAGCAGTAGAGAATGAATGTCTCTGAATGACCGTAGATGATGGGGTGTGAATAGAAACGGGGCAGGAGAAATGTTATGACGATGACACATTTTCCTTCTAGACTATTAGTCTTATCGTGTAGGGAGAAGGATCCATGTAAAACTCTTCAATAAAGAAATGCTGAAATCTGGGCTCACAAATAATCCTTAAAATATCATGATTTCTTTGGGAAATTCTAGAATTTTAGTTTTATAGGATTGACAGATTGAAATCACTCTTTAAGGATAGAACGGGATTCGCTGAAGTGGCTGTGGGGCAGCATTCCCTTGTGCTGGGACTGATGTGGGTGATTGATGAGGCTGACCCTTTTTATGATCTCCTGTTTCCATAGAGTATTGCACACGACCACAGCCGCGTTCCGCGTCAGCATCCAGGAGCTGTTTGAAGATCAGCAACTGGAACTGCGTTTTCAGACTTATCTAGCAAACATGGGAGAGATCATGCAGGATACTTTCTCAGCTTTGGGAGAGGAGTGGAGATTATCTTCTGTGTCCTGCTTATCCTACCAGACATGTCTGTGTGCATGAACATGAGGGCTCTGTGGTTCACCACTGTGTCACCAAGCGCTTTCCCATGGCCTAGAAAGTGCTAGGTGTTCAGAGGCACTCAGCAAACAAGTGAAAGAATGAAACCGGCCAGTGAGCCAGCAGGGGGACACAAGTCAGTCTCTTGACCACAGTGCCCCTCTGCCTGGGAGTTGGTGAGCCACAGTGGAATTGTTAGTTGGCATAAGGTCCTGAGAAGCTGTGTCAGGCTGATGTGTCATGGCATCTGAGCCACCCCCAAAGCTGATCTTGAGATATTGAGCTCCTCCTCTTGATGTGCTGTCAGAGACCAGAGGGACCATACCACAAAAGGAGAATTCGACTGACTTCACAAACTAATTTAAGGGATAAAGATTAAAACGTTTTGAGGAAGAAGTGAGTTTCCACTAATTGTATTGTTGATATCTTCTCTTCTTGATCATTCGATGATCACTGAATGATCCTGTGCTCTTAGAAGGTCGACTTATTTTTTTCTTCCCACAGACTACAGTGACTGGCCCTCAAGTTTTGCCTGTAGTTTTAGAGTGTACAAATAAGTTCTAGATCTTCTTGAGCTATGGAATGCATAAACAGCTGCAGTGACTGAGGCTGTATAAAAATCACGTGTCTGTAACTGAAACACAGTACCGGGAAGAAAGACAGGAATAGGTACCTGTCTCTGAATGTCTCCCTGCTTTCTGATTCTCATCCTCTTAAAGACAGGATTCTATCTCTTCTCCTTTTGCTTATGCATTCAACATGTTGAACTCGGGAACTAATATATGCCACAAGATTTGCTCAGCTTTGAATGAAGTTAGTTTTCTTCTTATAGGCATGTTTTTCCACTTTAAATTTGGATCTTGCACAGAACCCATCCCCTTAGTTCATCAGAAATGTTTCACAGTATTCTTTTATTGTTGACTGGTCCTGTTCTAGGCCACTAGAATGTCTGGGGGATGGTGAAGTCAAACTTTCCATCATTTCTTCAGTAGTGATTATAGCACGGTGTCAACCCAAGTGCACACTTTTGAACCTTCTCTTGTAAAAGGGTTGGGGGGGGCTCTGCATTTCATTGATAGGTTAATGAATGTCTAAAAAGGAATTTATTTGTCTTGACAAATGTATGTCCAGAAAGGCATCAGACAATATGTGGGCTTAGTTGATATTTTAATCGGAGGAAGCTCAGATTGAAAGAAGTTAGAACACATCCCAATCACTTCTGTGGTTGATGTCAAAGTCAGACAAGAACTCCAGAGTCTTGGTTTTAGTGCAGTTTGCTCTGCAATCATTTGTGATGGTTATTGTCACACAGGATAAGGACCTGGAGAACACAGCCCTCTGTGTCATGCACCCCCAGAATTACCACTGACCACACGGCTTCAGGCACTAACAACCCCAGCTGCCATTTATTAGGTACTTTTCGCACCTTGGTGCTTTGTGCTCAGATCTGGTCCCATCTTCACAGCAAGCCCACATGTCCATAGTGGATGCATAAAGCCGGAGGAAAGTGATATCTGTCCCCTGGCCGTGCTACTGTTGATCACATAACTGACTCCACACCCAACTTCTGTTGGATAAGAAATCCCAAGACCATAACAATGGAGCAACTCCCTGCATCAGGCTCAACTTTGAGATAAATAGGCAGGATCAGTCCATGCTGAGTTCCTTTTACCTCAATCACCAATGATTCCATTCCAGGTCTGGGTCTCAAAAACAATTATCAACTCTAGATTTAAAGAATGGTAATCCTGTGCTCTTAAAAGGCCGGCTTCCTTTTTCTTCCCACAAACCTCAGTGACTGGCCTTCAAGCTCTGCCTGTGATTTTAGAAGACTTTTGGGTATCCACAGAGCTTTGTCGCTGCCCCGTGGAGAACAAAAGCCTTCCGTAATGGCTTGGCCTGCAGCCGAGCCTGATCATTTGTCCATTAACGTTTTTACCTCTTTTAATTGAAAGGATGGTGCACCCACAATTTCCTTTTTATATGGTACAAGTGTCATGCGGACAGACATTGATCTTTCCCATAATACCGGAAATGTAAAACTTGAAAAACACTCTGCCTTATTATTGCAGAGGGGCAGCTAGGTCTCTTTGAGCGGAGCGGGGCACCCATTTAGCCCACTCTCCACCTCTTACTTCCGGCCTCCTCCTTGTTCTCTGCTCTCTGAACATGGTGTGCTCATTAGCATCACCGCCGCACACTGAGAAGGGCAGGATGGAGAGAGGGGTTTCCTCCTGCCTGTTTCAAAGAGGACGAGTGGACAAATAAGCCGAGCACAGCCAGGCTCTGAGGACGCGGCTGGGGCTTCTGCCGTGTCCTCATCGGCATCGGTTGTGGAAATCGCTAGCTGAATGTCACATCCTCTGCCAGTTCCAGTTTCCATTAGAAAATCAGAATTAGCATAAGATAATGGGATTATTTAGAACCTCAATAAAATATTTGGCTTCTTCCATTGGTTTCCTAGTTTTAAATTTCTCACTGGAAGAAATGCATTATGAGTATTCACTTATAAGGAATTTATTTTTATTGGCTATTCTGGCCAGAATTTACAATTTCTCAAACCATGATCTAAAATTCCTACCAGCTCAACATATTTTTAGAATCCTTTAGGTTTTCCATATTTACGTTGAAATTTTGATTTATCTTTAAACCTTTAATAAAAGTACACTGTGAATTGTCTGCATTGCAGCCTGTTACTGAACCAGGGCTCTGTTTCTGCTCCAGCAATTCCTTTGTATTTAGCTTCACTCCAGGTAAAGATCAAATGCAAATATTTCCAGCATATTGTAGGAATGAGGGTTTTACAATAATTTGAAATAAATTTTTGAGGGATTGAGCCTTGGGACATTACTCACTGGTAAGTGTGGGTGACCTCAAAATGACTTCAGCCACAATAGGCATTCACATGATCACACTGAAAGCAGGGGTACCACCTGGCTGCTTTTCTTTTAGGTATCAATTTGTAGCAGTTCGTTGTCAATGAAGACTCTTTCTCATCCATTAGCGACAGTGATTGCAATGTGTACCCATGAAATGCAAAATTTAGTAATGCAAATGTTATATTCAAGTAGACCAGACAATAATACAACATTAATAAGTGATTCCTAATTAAAACCAGCATTAGAAGCCTCTATGGCAGAGTTTCATCAAAGAAAGAACTCTGATTAGCTCACAGAGTCAAGTCTTAACATTAACATTTTATGAAACCTCTCTATGCATAAAAAGTATTTCTTTATCAGTACATTTAAATCGACATGGGAGAAAATGTGAAAATGAAATGGGTGTTAGGCTAAATCTTTCCTGTTACTAAATGTATATACTGTAATTATTATGGCCATGATTTGTAATTTAATTTCAATATAACAATATAAATAAATATTATTAATATGAAAGGAATGGGCTTTTCAAGCTTTGTGGTCATTTATTTTATATTTATTTTGATCTTATAGGTTATTTTAGTTAGCCTTGTCATTGATGTGACCAAAGGACCCCACAAGAACAATTTTAGAGGAGGCGAAGTTTAATAGAGTTTCACAGTTTCAGAGGTCTCAGTCCATAGATGGCTGACTCCATTCTTCAGGGCCAGATATGAGGCAGAACATCATGGCAGAAGTGTGTGGTGGAGAAAAGTATCTGGGAACATGGCAATGGGGAGAAGGGGGAGGAAAGTGTGCCACTGGCCAGGGACAAAATACATACCCCAAGGGCACACCCCAATGACCCACCTCCTCCAGCCACCCTACCTGCCTACAATTACCACTTAGTTAATCCCTATCAGGGGATTAACTCACTGACTGGGTTAAGGCTCTCCTAACCTAATCATTTCACTTTTAAACATTCTTGCATTGTCTCACACATGAGCTTTTGGGAAGCACTTCACATCTAAACCATAACATAGGTACACTGGAACTGTTAAGATTAAGGAATTGACCTGGTTGGGCAGGGTTAAGTGACTGATCAAGATACCAGGGAATGAATTTGCATTCCTTATAAAAGGAAAAACTGGACATCATAAAAGTTTGACTATAGGGCTGGGATTGTGGCTCAGTAGTAGAGCACTGGCCTTGCACATGTGGGGCATTGAGTTCGATGCTTAGCACCACATAAATAAATTAAATAAATAAAATAAAGGTATTGTGGTAAAGGTATTTTTAGATGTAGATGGCTACAACTAAAAATTTTAAAAAGTTAAGAAAAAGTTTGACAATAACTGCTGTAGGTAACACTTGGTAAACATTTTTTAATATATTGGGGTCACAGTAGTGGGAGTAATATCTAGTCTAATCCCCTTTTTGAGGCATGATGTGGACTCAGGTAGTTAAAACTGTTGCAGAGATCACACAGAGATTCAAACAGCAAATGTGTCTGTGTGCATGCTCCTAGTTTTTAAGAACAGAATGCATGCCCATGTTATTGACAGACCCACCTAGACCTCCACCATTTGTGGCCAAGGCCCACCTGGGTATAATTCACATAAGGCTGCAAGCCAGGATGGAGCTCAGGATGGAGCTCAGTGACTCATTCAGGGCGGAATCAGGTAAACAGAAGTGCCTCTTCTGCTCTGGGTTCCATTCCATTAACATCACTCATCATTTCGAAGTTAGCTTGGTAGACTGGTATTTTAGTCTTACTTACAGAGAACAGAGAGCAAGGGACAAATTACAGAAATTTTTACTGACCTCACACTAGCCACTCAAAAGGAATATAGCCCTTTCTTAACCAAAGGCGATATTTTATTGTTTTGATAAGGGAGACCCCAGCTTCATTTTCTTCCTTCTGCTTTTCCAACTGGGATGACAAGCAACAGAAATTAATGTGGAAATTTTGCAAACACTGAAGATGCCCATGTTATTTGTATTTGCTCAGTTTCTGGAAAATAATTGCAAGGTGAACGTAGTGTGTCAGAGGGCTTTTGGTACAAATATCAAGCTGTGCTTATTGTCAGTTCTTTATAAGCACTATTCTGACAGACAAACGGCCCTAGGCAGGCAAGACTAAAAACTGGCGTGAGCAGCCTGGCTCCTGAACATCTGTCTAGTTCGTTGGTTCAGAATAGTGAGTAAGCCCTGGCTTCACGGCAAAATCATTTAAATTGCACCAATGCAAAAAAAAAAAAAAAAAAAAAAAAGGAAAAGCCTCAGGGTATTAAATGAAGTACCTTAGGGGTGGAATTAATTGACAGATAATGATGCAAAGAAATGTCTTTCAAGTCTAAATCTGGCACCTGATATATAGGATGTGCAAAGAAATCTTGGAAATTAGCCATAAGTCAAACCTTCCTGATATAAGAGTGAGAAAAAGATATAAAGGGGGAATCTCTACAAGAAAAATAAAAACCACTAAAATGAGTTAACATAAAAGCCATCTGGGATAATTGATAAATATGCAAAAGAGAAACAAAAATGAAAATATTCATTTTGAAATCTTGGAAAGACAAATTTAATAAGTTGTATGTTGCTGAGGATGAGTGAGAATGAGAACACATAAACCTTCTTGACTGGCTATTGGGAGTAGGGACTGGTGAGGCAATTTGGAGAAGCAAACTGTCATTATTAAGCCAAATCATGCACACAGCACAGAAGCTCCATTCTTAGCTGCATACCCCAAAGATATACTCCAACGGGTCCCTTGGGGAACACGCTCAAGAATAGTCATTGCAGAGCTGTTTGTGTCTCTGTGAGTTGATTTTAAATTGACTGTCCATCCGAGTGAGAAAGGATAGCAGGATTTGGTGGATATACACCCAGAAGTGCCATGGAGCAGTTAGAAACAGCACTTAGAGGCAATGGATTGACAGTCTATGTGACATGTCCTTGGTGAAGGGAGAAATAGAATGGCATATTTGTGTGATACAGTAAGACCTTAAAATGCATGCGTACAATGAAAATGCACATTTTAAAAGAGAATGTATTAAACAGAAGGGTCTCCTATGGAGTAGGGGAGGCTAAGCAGAGCGTAATATAAAAGTAATAGTACAAAAAAACAAAGCAGAACCCCCCACTAATGAAAGTGCTTTACCCCAGAGCAATTACATGAGAAATCAGCACCTCCCCTGGCACCCCTCTTTCCCCTCTTTCCGCCTCTCCTTCCCTCCTCTCCTAGGGGCCCTCCTCTCCCTCTTCCTTCCACCCCCCCCTCCTCCTTTTTCTTCTCTTTCTCCTCTGTTGGGGGGGGGGTGTCAGGAGTTGCACAGGTATTTACAATGTTGCTTAAGAGATACTGTTGAACAAAATGTCAATTTTAAATAGTGTAAAATATGTCCAGTGGCCTTTGCCCCTTGTAAGACTCTGCAAGGGATTCCAGTTCCCAGGTGTGAGGACTCAGGCACCTCAGAAGGTGCTGGCTCCACTCCTGGTTCCTGAGACCAGAGCCAGCCTGATGTCACTGGGGAGGGCATCCACATTGCCTAGAGACAAGGTTCCCAGCAGAGGGCGCTGCAGAGCCCAGCACTAACCAGCAGACTGGGACAGACCCCTGAGCTCTCCGGCTCTGACTCAGCAGGATGAAGATGAATTCCTGTCTGGGCAATCCATCCCTATAAATTCAGAATTCAATTATTCAGAAAAAAATTAAGACTGTACTTGTACTACAGTGAGTGCAGAGGGTAAAAAATAAATATGTTCCCGATCTTGTGTAAGGAATTAGAGGTTAGATGGATTTTTCCTCTGCCCTTAGTGCTGCATAATGCTTTAGAATGAGATATTTATGAAGTTTTGGAAAATATTAGGAAAACCTACTTAAAAAAAATTATCACTGTGGGGATTTTAGGCCAAATCCTCAATTTTGCTCTGACCCTCCCTCCCTACAATGTTGAATTCCTAGTAGTGATGGTTCCCTCTGGTACCAAGTCAGACCATCTATTGACTATGACTTTGTGCCAAATACAACAACACACTTTCTAACAACAGATGCATCTTCAGATCTTAAGTGGTCTTTGTGTTCTTATGTCCACATTCTTGGTTTTGTAAAAATTAGAAACTAATTAAACCACCATATATGGGAGAGCTGATCTCATAGGTGTCTTTAGGTGCTCAGTCCCAGGCCAGGGCCATCCTGCCTAGTGAACACTGCCCTCCTGGTGCACTCATGGTGCCATGTGGCCAGTGCTTTGCTGGTGGCACCCCGACACTGACAGGCTTTCCCATTTTATTTCCACAGATTGGTTGTTTAAAATTTGTACCAAGAGAGCCAGTGCTTTTAGTCATGGGTATGTGGTACTACAGAGCTACCCAATGTGCTTTGTCTAATTTATGATAGGTATATTTGCACATGTGTTTATGTATGTGCTTGTGTGCTTTATCTATGTGTGTGTGTATGTGTGTGTGTGTGTGTGTGTGTGAGAGAGAGAGAGAGAGAGAGAGAGGGAGGGAGGGAGGGAGGGAGGGAGAAGGGGGGGTGTTAAGGAAGGAATGTGGAGTGGGGAATGGAAACTTCACATATGCTTTTGTCTTATAAGGATCTGGAAACTGGAAGACCATCTGCTGTTGGAGTGGACTATGTGACTCCTCCCTGGAGCACCTTCCAGCAGTGGGGGGTCCCTGGGCTCCTGCTATGCAGGCTGCACAGGGGCACCCTCTCCTCCTTCCAACGGCTCTCATCCTCATCCAGAGCCCAATTTACCAACTGAGTCTACTCACTTTGTATTTTATGAGCTTTTCCTTCTCCATTTTTCATATGAAAATATTTCCCAGTGTTTTCCAAATGTGTGAGTACTTTGTGTTTAAGCACAGGGAGTTTCGGTAAACTACAGCTTTCTGATTATAATATATTCTTTGGAGCACATTATACTCCACACACGAGAAAACTAATTGCTTAGTTGATTTTTCTCACTTGACTTCTCCCACGTTGTCCTCAAATCTCTTCTCCATTCTTCTTTGAACTGACACATCCCCGGGACTCTAACCAGCCCTTTATGCAAATCATTCCCACTTCCAAATTCTAAACCGTGAACCATTTCTGAGCATGAGTCCCACTTGCCCAGAGGGCTTACGAACATTTCCACTAGGCTGTTGCCCGGCAATATGTTTATATCCCTCAGAGGTCAACTGCCCGACTCTGTCTCTGTGCTATGGCATCCTTTTAGTCATTTGGGCTTAAGAACTTAAAAACATTTTAACTCTTCTTCACGTTTACTTCTTATATCCAGTTAATCAGTAGATATTTCTGATTCTCCCTTTACAGTCTTTCTTCCTGATATGCAGAATGAGTCAGGAAGTAATTCACAGAGCTAACCTAAGAAGGGATAGTAGGCAAAGGAGATGTGAAGGGAATACCATTAAAAAGGATTTGAGCTGAGATCGGTGGGAGTATTTTGCATGTTTTCTTCCAGTTATGGTTTTGGGACAGAGATTGGAAATCCAATCTTGCTTTTAGGTGATCTTCTGGGAAACATTTTTGAAGTTCCAAGCATGTGAATGCGTTTGGGATACTTTGCTATAAGTTAGTTGCTGATTTGAACTTTCTCTGAGCTGGCAGACATCTCTTTTTCTCATGGGCAAATGTGCACAGCTGAGAACTGTCTGCCACAGGGTATGAACGTGGAGGTACACACATGGCGGGCTGCTGGACCCACATTCAGGCAGTGACTCCCAGGAGCTCTGCTTCCCTGCCCAGGTTCTAAGGTCCTGCAGTAAGTGTGCAGAGAAGAGAGATGGAGACCTGCAGGGTGTTCTTGTCCCTCAGTCCAGGAAGCCCGATCCTTGATCCTGATCCTGGGAGCTGAGGAGGCCGTTCCTCCTCCCCCTGGGCAGCTCTGCTGTGGATCCGTTATGGACCTCTGTGTGCTGCTTTGAACCCTCTCCCTCTTCCCTGTGGATCAGTCACAAGAGACAGCAGCTGTTTCTACTAGGGCTGGAGGATCAGGGGGCAACGAGGTGTCACCCGAAACATGGTGGAGAGGGAACTCAGGACTTTGCCAGTCTGGGGTGCAGCTGGATGTTGGGGTAGATGTCCTGGTTCACCCTCCTGCTACTTGCCCCCTGTCAGGGCCTCTCTTCACCAACCTAGTGAGAAACCAGCTAGAGAAAGGGCCTGGGAAGTGTAATTCCCACACGCAGACCCCGGGGGCAGGCAGGCCTGGCCTCAGAGCCAGCAGGCCAAGAGCAGCCCAGGCAGAATACCGTCTGCATCTCGCAATTCCCCGAGGACCTTGGGTCTCATATGCGGATCTCGCCAGGCCTGGCTCTGGTCTCTTCAAAGTTGGCACCAGTGTTGCCTGCCCTCCAGCCACCAGGCATTTCCACAACGAACTCAATGTCGTTTTTATTCTTATCTTATTTTTCTGATCACAAAGTAGACAGTATCGTTTCTTCATTTTTAGGATCAGGAATCATATCAGATAAGTCCTAAAATTCTCCATGGGCTTTGGGGTGCCTTTCAAATCAGGGTCAGGGTGGCTTCTCACCTTGGGCTAATTTTCTGTGATGTTGGTCTCCTAGGACCCTCATTACTCATGACTTATCTCTCCAGTATCTTTCTTCTAGGCCGTGTTCATCATTTCCCTTATAATTTCCATTATTATGTTTTTGCCTTAGGGATTTTTCTACCTGGTTTTCAAAACCAGGGTTTCCTGTGAGGTTAAGATTTCTTGATATATTCAGAAACAATTCTTAGCTCATAGCAGATACTTAGCACATGTTTGTTACATAAAAGAGTATATGAGTTAGTTAATCATAATGATTTTCAGTTTTCAGATTTTAAAATATCTGGACATTAACATTGGTATATATCGAGATGATATGTGAATATAAATGTGGATGATTGCTCAAATATAAAAACAATGCTAGAGTCATACGTGCTTGGATTTCAAGGGTTACTTCACAACCCAGGGGGACTTCTCTACATAAAGGAAACTAAAGAATGATGTACAAAGACAGGGCTTCTAGTGTACTTTACTTTTAATTTCGTTCCTTTTTTATTCAAAACAGAAAGTTATCCAAAACATTTTTGAATATTGTACTTATAGAAATACATGTTTCATGCCTTGACTAATAGCAGGGAAAAGCCTTTTCATTTCTCTTTTATCCCATTTTTTTTTTCTTTTTTGCAGTGCTGGGCCTCAAACCCAGGGCTCACACGTGCCAGGAATGCTCTCCAGCACGGAGCCACACCCAGCCCAACCCATCTCACATCTGTTCTTTATTAAGCAATGTTTCCTCAACTCAGAATAATAATCTTATGCTAAGAAATAATTATGAACACTGAATATTCAAGACTAGAATTTTAAGAGGACCACATAATATTTTTACCATGTTAATATCAGGGCCAGTTTTATACAGCACCTGGCAACTTGAAATGAGTGAGGAAAACGAGAGTCATGACCTCAGTATTCGTTGTGATTTGGACAATTGTCCCTCAAAGACCATGTGCTGATGACTTGGCCCCCAGGACAGCCCTGCTGGGAGGTGTGGGAACCTGTAGGAGGGGGCATGAGGGAGGGCCTTAGTCATTAGGAGTGTGCCTTCAAGGGGGATGCTGGACCCTGCCCCTTCTTCTCTCTCTTTACTTCCTGGCTATGGGGTGGGCAGCTTACCACCACTGCCACCTGGAAGCCTGCTAGAGGCCCAAAGCAAGGAGTCCATCTGCTCTTGGACTGGAGCCTCCAAAAATGTGAGCCCAAATAAGCCTTTTCTCTCTATAAGTTAACTTATCAGGTATTTTGTTATAGTGGCAGAAACCTGGCCAATACACTATTACAGATACATTATTTGAATTTTAAATGCTTATGTGAATGGAATTATTAATTATTTATCTGTCAACTTTAAGCTAGAAATAAAAGATTTCGAAATAAACACAGATACTGTGTGTGTCTACTCCTTCTGAATTTCCTCTATCATTTAATGATTGGTAGATTGATTATAAATCGCATTTCCGCTATTGAAGATGGTTTAATTGTGTCACTGAGGCATTTCAAAAATGTGACTTATCTGGAATTTCTATGTTACAAACGCTTTCAGATCCATGAGGTGAGGAACTCTCCCCCAAACCAAGACGTAGGGCATTTCTGTTGGCCCGGGCAGAACCGGCACATGGAGAACCCGCACCCTGTCCCCTAGCTGGTGATGGGACCCAGGGGGCCAGCTGCATCCTGCCCGTCTGGAAACCCTTTGGAGACAGCCTCTGTGAGCAGTCGGGGTTCTGGGCTCAGCCACACTAATAATGCACGGGTTCCCAGACTCGGGCCTCTGAGTGGCCGGTGGTGTGGTCACAGGAGTGCAGGGCAAGGGACACTCTCCCTCCAGGGACAGGTCCCCCTGGCTCTACTCTGGAGGCGCCCAGAGGCTCTCACTGCAGGACGGCTGCCCCTTCCTCCACACTGAGGCCTCGGGCCCTGTGACACTTCACTTCCGGGGGACTTTCTCAAGTGATCCAACCTGCTGTGCCAAGGGGCAGCCAGAGGGCGGTGAGCAGGGTTCCCAAAGCTCGAGGAGCCGCCTCCAGCCTCGCCAAGCACTGTGATAACCAGTCAATTCTCGGTGGGGTAGTAGGCCTTCTTTCAGATTAAATCAACATATTTGAACTTTATATGATGAATTCATTATGTAATAATTTGGAATTAAAAAATATCTGGTTCAAGCTTATTTTTCCTTGCCTCATAATTGAATTTCCGATATTTTTTTGTCAAGTAAAACAGGTTGATCTGTTATCAGTGATCCCTGCAGGTTTCAATCTAAAGAAACACAGTTCTCTATTAAACCTCCTAAGGTAGTTGAAGTTTTCCGGCACTTGAAAATCCAACCATGTCACAAACTGGAGAATTTAAGTTTAAAGAACACAACTGGCTATTCAGAATGTGACAGCACTGGCACGTCAAGCAACCTTTTGCAAATGCCTTTGCTGTGTACAATGCCAACGGGAAGCTTGAGGCAGTGCTGGGGCACACTGGAGCTCTTTGGGGAGTAGCTCTTTTGTGGATCATGAAACTGAACCAGTGACTATCAACTGACGTCACCATGGTAAAGGGTCTCAGAGTTACTTATTGAAAATATAAAATGGACATGGAGCTCTATGTAAAAAGTAGAAAATAGAAAATGAGAACTTGAAAATAAATCATCTTTAATTTTATACTCTAGCTATCCAAATCTATAAGATCCATGGAAAGTCTGAATTCATGGCTTTCAAATTCTGCATGATTGAAAGACTGAAAACTTGGTTTTATCATAAGAGCAAAAGGATAAAGTCACTCTGCAGCAGGATTTCTAGCCAAGAATGACATCTGTGTAGTTCTGGGGAGGCCCGGAGCATGGCACTAATGATCCATTTGTGGGTGAGAGGCCAGGTTGAGGGAACTGTTAGGCTGGCAGCCTTGGGTAGCAGAGTTTCAGAGCTGGGAAAGGCACCTGTGGCTGGAGTAGACTAGGGAGTCCGTGGGCTAGGGATTGTGGAGCCAGGCTTGCCGAGGCTCAGTTAGGAGCTACTAGGGGAGCTGACAGCTACAGGGCTTCTTGACAGGGTCTTGCATTTCAAGCAGCTCACTTGCCTTCACTGGGCAGGAACTGCACCCCCATTTGAGCAATTGATTCCTGCATAAGAGACAGAAAATCTGACAGTAGTTATTGTTTAATTTGATTTTGATTGATAACTCATAAGCTTTTACATTTCAGAAAAACGTATTCTTGATCACTAAAGTAAATATCAGCTATGTGAAGATACTGCATCAGGAGTCCAATTACAACCAAGCTTCCTCACCTCATGGAAAGTTGGTCTACAGTCGACTTCTCAAGCAAATAATCAGAACAGCTTTTGTTCTTAAATAAATAAAAAGGAGATTTCATCCATATGCACTAACATGTTTTCCCCAAAGTTTTTCTTGAAACGTTGTACATAAGTCCAATGGGAATCTCATGGGGCTGCTCAAATATTGCACAGGAAAGTGATTCTAAACTACTACAGCACTGAATAAGGTCAATTATTGTTTCTATTAATACAGCTAATGAACATCAGTGGCTTTCCAGGTTTTGTTGCAATGTGCATTTTGAAAATCATATCATCACATCATCCTCCTGTCACTCATTTCCATTTCTTTTTTATTTTATTTTTTCAAGAAAGTTCCAATGTCAGCACCCGCTGCAGAGCACCCTGTATCCTCTAGTTGAAACTGGCTTCCCCATGGTGTGCTGCTGCTGCAGGGCTGTTTCATAGTCACCCTCCCTCAGACTAGAACGTTTCAGACTGAGAAAGTCTTAAAACAATCTGGAACTGTCTCAAAGAGTGGCCAGGGTGGATTGACTCTGCACCAGGCCTAAAAACTGACATGAAAAGAGTCATTTCTGGAAGAAAGAAGCCTGCAGAGGGTGCAGCTTTTCCAGCCCCTTCTCCTGAAACAACGGAGCAGATGGTCATGGCGGTTAAGACCCCAGGCCCATCCCAAGGTGTTCTTGGGAGCTACTAAAGGAGCTGGGATGGTACGGAAGCCATGAGAAGGCTCTGAAGCGAGTTAGAGGGGGACCTACAGTGTGAAAGGTAAGCAATGTCTCCCTTCTCAGAAAGTGCAGGCAAGAAGCCAGAATGCCACTATTCATTTTTCTAGTAGTGAGAGTCAAGCCCGAAACGGGCAGAACCAGAAGCAAGGGTTCTCCTGGACCCCGCTCAGGTTAGGGCTGCCCTGGAGACAGTCCCAGACCCACTCAAGCCGGGGTTCCTATTGGCAGCTGCTTTGATGGAGGTATTTCAGCGACATGGTGACTCCTGCTTCCCACCTGCTGCCCCTTCTCTGGGCATCTGTAGGGGAGCCCCAGGTTTGGGGAGGCCGACTTGTCTCAGGAGTAGCCACCACCTGAACAAAGACCAGGGGCTGTCACCCACCAATCGGAGAACCCACTCAGCCTCCAGGGAAGGGCCAGCACAGGACGGAGGGAAGCTCAGGGAGGATATTCACTTCGAAACCAAGAGAGTTGGATTTACTAATCCTGCAAGAATCATCACTATTCATATTTTGCTATATTATTTTATTGGCCTTAAAATCATCTAAGTCGATACATATGCACGCACGCGCGCGCGCGCGCGCACACACACACACACACAAATACACTTATATGGTAAAGTTTTTTTTTCTTAAATCACCGAAAATAAAGGGATTTACTATGTTTTATATATTACAGTCAAAATATGTTTATTTAGCCCACTTAATTTTCATCCAAACCCATCTGTATGGTAAAAATAAGTGAGGGTTAGGCAAGTTTTACTTATAGACATTATAACCAAGTGCCAACACCAAGATTGAGCCTTTGATTTCTGGCTGAGATGCTCTATGTCCACCCCCAAAACACACAAGTTTTTATTTTTTTCCCTTCTAAACTTTGAATTAATAGAAGTAAGGAGGATCTTGAAGATATTTTGCATGGAAATTAAGGTGCCAATATTATAAAACATACATTGTGTCACATACCATTAATATAGAAAATGCATTGCCATTTAAATTATGCGATATGTCTGTAATAGAATACATCTGATTATACAGAGGTTCAAATGTGCAAGTAATATATTATAATTGATGAAAATTTGTTATAATCAAGCTAAGAAAAAATTCAAATTTGATAGATTCCACTTCACATGCAAGAAAAATGATTGGTCTAGTCTTTTGGTAATAACTGCCCAAAGAATGAATAATTTATTGCTGATTGCTAATATATGGTGTGATTCAATTTGGTTAATACTGGGGAATAGGTAGGTCAGTTGTATTTATGTATGAGATGAAATAAAATTAAATAGTAAATGTAATCTCCTCATACCAATTATTCACTTCTAGACAGAGAATGGTTTTTACTGCCAGATCCTCACTCAATCAGCATATCTTAAAAATTTGCAATTCTTGACTTAGTTACTTTTAAGTTTTTTTTTTTTTTTTGGTTGACCAAGTTAATTTCATTCATTTTTATTTATAGCTTTCAGATAACCATAAAAGAGCCAGTGAGTGAGTCAATAATCGTGATCTTTATTAAAATAGCAAATATCAGAATCTTTTTCACTGTGAAAATGGGGTTGCTTTGTCTACTTTTTCATGATATCATCATGTAGGATAAAACTAGCTAGGAAAGTCAGCATTGCCATTTACATAATGTGTTGAATTCTTTGTACAATTATCTCATAAAGTGGGGAACATGTGTAGTGATACCCCCGATTTCTATTTTGATACAAAATATTTTTGCTAGTTGGCCTTTGATATTGTCCCCATGCCCTCCCTGTTTTTCCAAATAGCTTTTGTCCTTATCCCAGAGTTTTGAAAATGCAGTGTTTAAAGAAAACACTGTGAGAGATATTGGCCATGAAATAACAGCCAAAGAGAAAAAAAGAAAAAGAAAAAAAAATTAGCCACTTTCTTCTTCACTGTTCTCAGAACTACAGAAGGAAAGTTTATTTCCCTTTGTCCAAAAAAACCCAATCTTCACACTGTTTTCTGTGTCAGGGTAGGCTGAACTTTATCCTGGAGCATGTGCCATATGTCACCTTTGGCTTTCCTGTGAAGATAAACCCCTCCAAGGATGTATCTAAAGGACACTAAGTTGTTATGAGGTGGGTTCCAGAAACTGCTCTATG
Source organism: Callospermophilus lateralis (assembly GCF_048772815.1). Lineage (NCBI taxonomy): Eukaryota > Metazoa > Chordata > Mammalia > Rodentia > Sciuridae > Callospermophilus > Callospermophilus lateralis. The sequence continues at coordinate 107,656,041 of NC_135316.1, read as the reverse complement.
AAACAATGTATCACTCTGCTCTCTCATCCAGCCATATGCCCTGGGAGCCCTCTTCTCAGGAGAGTTGGTTTTCACCTAGATTAAACTGTGCACTAGAGTTTGTCGTATTTATGCTGTCTACTCTCATATTTAAAACTTCTTTTTCCCTGTCTTATGCACCTACACTCACTTTCATTCTGTTTCTCTGTGCGTGTCTGAGCAGTAGGGATGGTGGGCAGGGCCCACATTCCTTTTCTATAGGCTCTCCACACCCAAGTTAGATATGTGCACAGCTGTCATTGTGAAGTGACAGCAATAACAAGGAGATTTCCCAAGGATCAGCAGAGAAGAATCTCAAATGGATGCACCTTACATTTTAAGAGAGGAAAACAATTGACTTCTCCACTCGTTATTTCAATATATTTGCACACCCAGGCAGTTTTATAGAAGAGAGATGAAATACTCATTGAATGAACAACTTTTTCTTTTAAAGGGAAGTTTGGGAAAAGGGAAATAAGTCTTTGGTGCCTTATTTTCATTCCAAGAAGTAAGAAGAGCTTTATTGAATTCCTTGAAAAATCTGGAATTTTTTATAACCTAGATTCATATTTTATTTATCACAAGAATATTAACTATAAAAATTCACTCTATAACCTTAGTATCTGAGCATGGTACCAATGAAGTAAGTCCTAAAACTGGCCATGCAAGAGGGCACCTGCAGAGGCAAGGTGACTTGGCACCACTTGGCTGGCCATGGAGTGCCCTGCAAACTCTGCTACTGCTCAGTATGTTCAACTGGGACCCCAAATCCTAGGTTTCCTTTTTTATTTTCCGAAACAGCTGTATTGGATGGCTTTGAGAGACATTCCCTGCTTTATGTAGGTAAATCCCCAATGACTTCCCACCCTAGAGAACTGAGGTGAACTCCTTCTAAATTTTGGTCTCTTCATTTTTAGTTTAAAACATAGATCAGAATGTTAAATTTGCAAAATGTCAAAACCAGAGATCTTCCTTTGTGCCAGTTGGCTTCTGTTGGTTCTGGGAACCCTGACATAACGGGGTCTCTGGTCTACTTTGCACTCTGTGTCTGACGCTCTTCCTCACCAGTTCCCTGGAAGTCCTCCATGGAAAAAAATTCACTCCTCCAACCTGGCCTCCCTCAGAGGAAGCCACCACTGAGTCCCAACTCCTCTGACTCTTGGGTTCCCTGCTTATACGTGAAGGGGACAGTTGACACAATTCTCACACTCATACTCTTTTAAAAATATGACTATCTTTTTTTAGGGATGCAAACATACAGGGCATATTTGTATTCGAATACTCCATTAAATATCCTAAAATCTAGAGACAGAACACATTAGTGGCCCCAGGCATTAGGGCTCTCAAGGGAAGAGAGAGAAGACAGAAATCAGCCGTGGAGGAAAGGAAAAGCAGACTTCAGGGGAGAATGAAAAAGACGTGTGATAGTAACTCACCGAACATCCACCAGCGCAGGGCTCCTGCCCCAAGAATCTCAGGTTGGAATTTCAGTTGGAAGATGCTTCACCTGGAGGTTTAATAAACCCTCAATAGTCTCACATCCTGAGGGAATTTATCACTATTTGTGGCTATTTTTGAAAATTTGTGCATGCATATGAGAAAGATGGACTTCAGTAATTTTCATTTACTGTGGTTCTTGATTATGCGGATTTATTTTCACATTCTATTTTGTTTTTGCTATTTATTCCCTGTTTTCCCTTTTGGCCCCATTTCTTCTCTGTCTTCACCTCACCCTTGTTCCTACAAGATGCTTTCACAGAGTCTAGAACTTAGTGATTTTCTGTCTCACACTCCAGTCACTTTTCAGGTTGGCTTAGCAGACTCTCAGCACTGACCGTCCATTAATCACTGCAATCAGCCTTATTCCGTTCAGAGCTACTTAGGATGAAGGGCCTTTTTAACATCTTCCTAGGACTCAGGTAAAATGTTTGAAAATAAATAGCAGGTTATACACTTGGATAATCATAGTAAGTCCTTTTGCTATAATTCATGATTCCTGCCATTGCCAGCCCCCATAGGAAGTGATTTCGTTGTTTTATATAGCTTCCCATTGAAGATCCATCACCTGCTTAGAGATGTCTGTTGGTTTCCCAGGGCTGCTCTAATAAATTGCCACCAATTGGGAAGCTTCAAGCAATAGGTGTTGATTCTTCCACAGAAGTTCTGAAGCCAGAAGTTCCAGAGGAAGCAGGCAGCAGGTCCCCCAGGGAGAGCCCCCTGCAGCCTCTGGAGGCCCCCAGTGTTTTCTAGCTTCCTCTTGCTTCCTGAGGCTTCTCCCTGTGTCTTCTTTTCTGTGTTGTAAAGACCCACACTAATCCTGGGTGGCTTCATGTGAAGAGCCCTACTTTAATTATATCTGCAGAGACCCATGTTTGTAAAAAGGTCACATTCTGAGGTGTGGGGAAGGTTTGTCTTTTGGAACCACATTTAAAGCCATCCCTAGATAGAGCAGTTTGTGGGAAATATTCATAGAAAAACTGTGCTTCAAGAATTAAATACGAAAAAGAATTCTAAATGTCCTCTGGGAAAATCTAGACTTTTAACCAGTTTGCATGTATGTTCAGTTGCTTCTTAAGAAATTTATTAATGCTGTCAATGAAAGAGTGAAATTAGCAGTAGGTTGTGCCCACTGGTGGACCCAGCTGACACCAAGTGGCTGTCTCCCTGTCTGCTGGGCTTCCGGAATCGGCACTGAGGATGACATAGAAGCCACTGCTACATTTCTGTGATAATGACGTGTGTCAGGTATTGCGGGTTTGGCCTGGCGTCCAGATCTCCAGACCTCAAGATGGTTAAGAAGTAGCTGCACTTGCTGGAGAAGTTACGTTAAATGCAATTTCAAACATCCCATTTCTACAGAGGATCCCACGGAGAAATGGAATGAGGTGAGGATTGTGAAATGTGCTGGAGTCGGATTCTTGTGGCTCTCGGGACCTCCTATTACCAGGAATCCTGGGGGAGGCAGTCTGAGAGGCACAGGTGGGTTTGTCATAATGACAGCTTCTCTCTTCTGGGATTCCTCAGCAGGGCAAAGCCAACCTTAAATTCCAACATCCAAGGTCTCTTTTTATAGAGTTGAAACAATTATGGGGGGTGTATAAGCTTCGTAAGGTAGTATTGTCATATCCTGCGTGGTGTTGGACGTTTCCAGGTCGAAACCCCCTCTAAGAGTTGAAACCCCCTCGAAGAGAGCTGAGTGCCAGGGACTCAGGAAGGGCCCCGTGCTTTCCACGGGTCAGTGGAGACAGCATCTCTTACCCCAAAGGAACAAACGCCACAAGCTCCTGAAAATCACTCCTTCTTTTTGCTGACAATGTCATTTATAAAGTTCACGGGACACAGAACTCAAATGTTCTCGATGAATTCACACCTAAGACAGAGGCATGGGAAGAGTGGACTGTCAGGTTCAGAGGGCATGTTCAAAGGCTGTTGGCCACATGTGGTTGAACCAGGTGGCCCAGTGGACTCCCCTGAGTGTGGGCTGTCGTCTGAGGCCATCTTGGCACAGCCCCCTCTCCTTGGTGGCCCTCTGTATTAAGTGGAAACAGTCACCATCTTCCCCAGCTCCAGGATGCAGGCCCCGTTTCTAAGGAGGACGTTTCCAAGGTCGCCTCTCTGGAAGACCTCCCGCAGCGTTTCTCTGGGGGTCATTAACAGTGCTCTGAGATACCCCTGGGAGTGAGAAAAGCTGTAAAACTTAAAACCAGTCACTGCTGATTATCTCACCCTTCCAAGAATGGCAGAAATGATTCCCCCAGCAAGCCCATGAAGTCAGCCATGCTGCAGACCTCTGCACAGTGCCCCGTTGGCCCGGGAGTCGGGATCTAGGAAGAATAACTCCCGGGATAGTCTCTTCAGATCCAGAAAGACAGTGGACTCTGCAGGGCAGACTTGAACCATCCAGCGGTGGGCCTGTGGGTCAAGCACTAACCAGTGGGGGTTTGGGATAGAGTAATCCACCAGGGATTTGGAAAGGAGATGACAAGCCTCGATTTTGAGGTTGTCGTGTAACAGGGTGCAGGGGAGCAGGAGACTAAGCAGGAGGCTCTCTGCTTTCCTCAGTTAAAAGTCACCTGTGTGTTTTTAGAGAAAATAACCCTGAACCCTTTAGGATGCTGCAGAAAATGCTGCAGGGAACTCAAGTTAACAAACTTGACGTTGTCTCCAAGACACTTAAAGGTCCATTTACAAATGAGGAAATTGAAATTGATAAACAATGCAAAGTATTGTCAAAAGCTCTAAGTCCAAGGGACTCTGGCCTTTCTTGCAGAGGTAGCAAATCTCAACTGAGGATAGGAGCAAAGATTAGGATAAAATTGCCCAGAAAAACAGGGCTTGAATGCCCCACAGATCTGCCGGCTATCCCTAGTCAGGCTTCAGTTCTTTTGGAGCCTCTGTTGAAGGCCGTGTGCTCCAGGCTCTAAACCCTGGAAGCCTCCACAAGGTAAGAAGAGCGTGATGGTCAATGGAGGCTGCGGGTCCAGTGGACCATGGTCTCTCTCTTCTCCTAAAAGGTAATCCTATATAGAACTCACTTCACATGGCTTAGAAAGCCCTCTCCCTTTCTCAAACACCAGAATTGGGCATAATGAGGAAAAGTTCCTGAGAATCCTGTGTTCACCTGGTACAGAGATCAGCCGGCAGATTAGCTCTGACCCTGGTGGGGCCATGCTCATCTGCTGGAACAATCAGCAGAAATGTGATCTGGGTTTCTCTGGGCAGAGGACGCTGTAAGCAGGGATCCCCTGTCTCCATTTGGCCACCCTGCAAGGACCGTGTGCAGGGGATGAGACCGTGTAACCTCAGGGGTTGTCAGAGCGCTGGGACCGCCCAGCTGCACATCACTTTGCCTAGGCCAGTGTGTTGACTGATGTCACCTAAAACTAAAGAGCCCTAGTGCAGAAGGTCAGACCAGGCGTGATCACACGGGCTCCATCAACCGGCACACTTTCCTCCTGAATTTCATGACCCTCCCATCCTTTGGCGAGTGTTATCAGTTTTGAAGGTGGGATTCTGCTTTCCTCCTGTGGTCCTGCTCCTGCATCCTTTGGCCACGTCCCATATTCTATGTGTCAGTCTCTGTATCAAGCGGTTTCCATGTTCTTAGTGAAGGAGATGAACTCAGTCTTTATGAAGCTGACTCGGCAACATAAAAACATGAAGAAAGCAACATGGTCTCTTGGCCCTGTGAAGGGTTGGTCCACAAGTGTCCTGACCACACGCCACACAGGCCACATTCACCCTCTTGAGCTCCCGTGGTGCAGGAGCAAACGCATGTGTTGTCGATAACAGATAACACTAACTCCAGGAAAATTGGCGGGCAACCCAAGCACATTTTATAAAAGCACAAGGAGCATTCCAGAAGCAGAAAAGAACAACTTACCTCAGCTGCAAAATAGTGGAGAATAGTCTTAGAATAAAGGGTCACCTCTCTGGTGCGTACAAGAACACAGGAAGTGTAGACTGGTATTTTTTAGACACATTTCAGAGTAGGGGAAAAGGCAGAAATGTCTTGGCAGAGTGCGATGATCCAAATGTAAGAAGCTATTGAGACTGCAGGTGTATTTCTCCCGGTGTTTGCGTGTTCTCTTGCTGTGGAGACACTGAACAACAGTTAACATGAACGGGCTGGAGATGCGATGTGCAGCACAAGGCCACCCAGGGTCACCAGTGGCCTCTTCAACTGGGTCTCGCCAGACAGAATCTGGCCAGGACTGGCGATGAGGACAGAGGAGGAGTCCCACAGCAGCTCCTGTCACATTGGTTTGGAACAAATCATGTGCCAATCTTGGTGCCCTTTGCCATAGTTTTCCCTCATCCCTCATCACTATTGCTAGTCCCCAATCAGGGCTGTCATTGGCCAAATTTACAACCCACTTAATTTTGTGAAATATTTACCCTGAGGCTGTGCTGGACCTTCAGGACTTCATTAAGACTGTGCCATGACTAGAGGATTTAGAGTGCGGGACAGTTGTGTGATGGCATTTTATTACATTTCCTTTTGTTTTTGCCAAACTCAGACCTGCACACCTACCTGTCCCTCTGCAGGAGGCCTTGCCTGGGGGAGTCAGAAAGCTCTGAGCGCTAAGCGTGTAGCCGTTCCTCACAGGAAGCCTGTGGCTGGACCGTGAGGACGGACACCCGCTGCCGTGCCAGCTGCCGTCACAGCTGTCCTGCCCTTCATCTAAGGAAAACCTGACGCACTGTACGACTTCCCATGCAAATCCCCGTGTGCGGCCCCCCCGGCCTCCCCTGGTCAGGGAGGCTCGGAGCATAGGAGAAATCCCGAGTGTCCATCGGACATGCCCCTTCCTCTCAGGGTCACATTGCCCATGGCGTCCCAGCTACAGCAGTCACTCCGTTTCTTTAACCTGAGTGAACAGCTGGGGCCATTGTGGGGTTTGAGTGAGTCTCCCCAACTCAAGATCATGGCTGAAAGTAGGCTTGCATTTATTCCACCTTGTTTTCACAAAACTAGACGCAAGGAATCGACACAAAACCAGGGAGCTTCAAAATAGCAGCTTGTCGAATTGTTAGGAGGGTAAATTTGTGTTATGTGAGGTGTTTTCTTTTTTTTTTTTTTGTTTTTACTACAAATATAACATATCGCCCTGAGCACTGATAATTTTACACATTGGCAAATTATGTAGTTATTATTCACAGATGCCCCTAGACTGATGACAGGATGATGCCCTGGTAAGCCCACCACCATTGAAAATGTCCTAAGTAGAAAATACATTTAATACTGCTAGCCTACTGGACTGTACAGCTTAGCACCCTGGTCCTTAACAGAGGATCTCTTGACCTCCATGACCAGGTGGCTGACCACAAGCTGCTGTCACCTGGCATCACAAGAGGGCATTGTACTGCCCAGGAAGAGACTGCAGTTCCTCATTTGCAGTACGGTTTCTACTAAATGTATATCACCTTCACACCACCAGGAAGTCAAAAAATCATAAGTGGAATCATTATAAGTAGGTCCACATGTGTCCTGACGACATGCCACACAGGCTACTTTCACCCTCTTGAATGAATCTGTACTTACTTATTCACTTATATTGAATTGACAAGTAAAATCTATCTATATTCATGTCATACCACGTGATTTTTTGATGTGTGCTTACATTTCGAAATGCCTAAGTCAAGCTATCTAACCTAGGTATAAAGTATGACATCAGAAACATAAAAATGTGATATTGGAGTAGAACGAAACAGTTATGTGTTCAAATTTAAGTTTTTATCAGCCTAAAATAGCCTGTTGTAAGGTTTTATTTGAGCCTCCTGGTAACCACAAAGACAAAATTTCCTTTCTAACTGAGGGGACCCAATGAGCAGCCCCACCCCCACCTCAATCTTTTCTTTGTATCTAATAACTGGCCCCATGGAAAATGCTCTGCCGCTTGAAAAGTACAACACATGTGGTGTTTATCGGGCAACTCATGTCCTGGGATCCTTTGAAGCTCAAGGGATGATAATCAAAAGTTTGGTCAAGCATGAATTTCCTCTGCAAATAAGAATATTTCAATCCACATCCGCATGACTTGCTATGACGTCCTTCTTGCTGTGACGGCCCATGCTGGCAAGCAACAATTGTATTTTGTTCTTCAAACAAGTTTCTCAGAGCTGAAGTGACCATCGTCCTCTTGGCTTCATAGTGTACAACTTTCCTTTCAGTTTCTGGGTGGCCTAGGACCTCGGTTGCATGGCGAGTATCACCCGGGACCTCAAGGGGGAGGAGCCCACGTTTCCTGCCAAAGCCTGTGTTCCAGCCTGGGCACACATGTCTGTGACCCCACCATACATACCCGTCAGAATAAACACGAGGTCACCCTGAAGTCTGACTCCAGTCCTGAGCTGCAGTGTTCCTTCCTGCCTTCTCATTTAGCTTTTTTCTCCACCATTATGAAATCTGGGTCTCATCATCACGGTTGTTTTTAACCCATAGAAACTTAATGGGGCAAGTTCAAAGCTAGATCCACCACTTGGCAAGGTTCTGAGCAACTTAATGAAATCTTGTCCCCCCTTCCCCCCCCAAAAAAAAAGGCAAGGGGTGGGTGTTGGAGAACTCAGTGATTAAGCAACCCTGGGCTCAGTCACCAATATGAAAGAAAGAAAGAGAGAGAGAAAGAGTGTGTGTGTGAGAGAAGGAGAAACAATAAATACAATAAAGCTTAGGTTGTTTATCTAAACCCTGCTAATAATTTCAAAGAAGAGCTCATGGAGAGATTATTACCATCAAGCTATCTCTTCCAGGGCTGGTATCTCTTGCACTTTGCTGGAATGACATGGCAGCCATGTCCCTTATGTTATAATGGCATCCTGTCTAAGGCCCAACATGGAGAAAAACAACTGTGCTGAAACCTGATTCATTGTGGGTGTCTAATGACCTTGAGAAAGTTACTTCTCTAACACTCCAGGCCCTTATTTGTGAATTACAAATGAAATCACAGATGAAATTACCTAACACAAAGCCTGGCAAATACTTAACACACCTTTTATTCTACTCAAGTAGCTGGAATACTGATGCAGCAATATTTCTTATTGCTGATGCCATTATTTATTAAAATGAAACTCACAATAAACAAAAACATAATGTGGAAACCTTTAATAAATATTAGATGATCTTTAATAGTATTTGTTCCTTTCTCTGTACACATCCTGCACTTCTGCCCAGCAGTCCCCACTGTGTGGACCGGCAGAGAGGTGAGGTCCTTCAGGTTTGCATCCCTCTCTGAATCATCAGAGCAAACTTATGGGCTGCAGACTTGATAAAAGCCATTCCTGCAAACTGAGGACCTACAGGCAATGTACAAAAATTGTAGAGAGTCATGAGATATCTTCTACACAGAATCCTCGAACATTAGTATTTTACTGTTCCTTTTTCCCTAACTACCTCAGACTAAGTTCCGCACGTCATGTGTCTGTCTTTACTCCTAAATGTGCCAGTGGATAACTTATCGTGGTTGGTCTTGTTTTAATGGTTTGGGGTATGGGAAAGAATAGGAAATTCAGAGGCTGAAAAACTCTCTACTTGAACAACGAAAATGGCCATGACTATCAGCTTGGAAAAAACACAGGACCCATCACAAGTGAAAAGAAGTAGGTGGAGGTGGTCCATGAGTGTCCTTCCAAGACTAACAGAGGTCTAAAGCACTGGGTGGGGATTGTAATGGACAGGTGGGGTCATGTTATAAGACATTAACCCCAACCTCTTAACCAGAAGCCTCTGTGTACGTGGTCACCAGATCAAGGGAAGATCCATGCACATTATTTCTAGTTAATTAATGAAGAATAATGCATTGATGCTCGTCTTGTAAAGTAGGGATTATTACTTTTTATTGCCTTGAAGATGTTTACATACAGTCAATTGCCCAGTGCTTCTTGGTTTGGGTCACTCGCAGGCCAGTCAGCACCCTTCCCCAGCTGTCCTGCCTGTGCCCCCACTTCCATTCCTCCTCTCCCTATCAGTTGGGGTTTTAAAATGTTTGCTTGACATAATAAAATTCTTATGTAACTGCTACTGATGCAGCGGCACATTCTCGGCTCCCTGGCTAAAATGCTGAAATGTGAATTCCAATGTGCTAGCCGCTTAAGGCTCCTTCTTCTTCCAGAAGATATTAGCATTCTTGAATAGGGAACATATTAATCATGGCTTATCAACTTTGCTGTGTCAAATAGAGAGCAGTCTCTCATTTATAAAAGAACCAGCCACACACACACACACTCACACACATACACACGCGTGCACGCGCGTGCGGCCTGACACCTGGGTGGCTTGCCTGCTCATTTGCGAAGAGTGATTAGTGGTGGAGAGCCTGGCATTGTGAGCACTGACTGCTGTTCATTTTAAAGAAATTTGCCAGATTTTTAAAGGCTGGAAAATTTGCTGTGTTCTTACACAGTGGATCCAGGTATAAAAATGTCACCTGATCATAACTCACTTTAATGAGGCTCTTTGCTCCCTAAGGCCACAATTTCATGCTTTTCCCTTCAATCCAGGGTTTCAGGACAAATTATGGGTTTGTTATTGCAAATCTTTACAACTTGCTTAGGAGCTGAAATGCCTTAGTATTTTTGGTATATGTCCCCTTAGATAAAATTATAAATCTCTAAGCAATGGTACAGCCGTGATGTAAAATTATTTTTAAAAAACTATGTAAGAGCTATTTGTACTTTTCGACTTGTTCAGATTTCTATGCTTCTGCAAGTTTTCATCACTGCCATCAAGCAATTAGTTAAGATTGAGACAGATCGTTCATACATTGTTGGTCAAATTAGAATCAGTATAGAATGTCATAAGGGAGATATGGAGATACACACACACACACACACACACACACATTTATATATATACATATACATATATATATATATATATATATATATAAATTTTTTTGCATAAAAATATAATGCAGTCATCATGCATGATTTGGTTTATTTGAAAGGTACCAAAGTTATCTATTGTTGTGGTGTTTAAAGAGGATCAAATTTGAAAGGAAGTAGAACCAAGTTCAAATTCTGGTTCTGTCCTTCAAAGTTGAAATAATTCTATCACTACAAAATGTGGATAGTAATGCTTACTTGTGAAAATTAGCTTTAGTTACGAATAAGCATTTAGCATAGGATACTTGCCTTTTGGGGTTTTCCAAGGAGCCAGTTTCATGATGAGATTGAAAGAGCAAAAGAATCTACTAGAGAAAATGTCTATAAACAAGAAGGATTCCCTGAATATAGGCAAGGAATATCTTTTTTTAAATTTATTTTTTAAATTTTAAGTTGTTATATATGACAGCAGAATGCATTACAATTCACATTACACATATAGAGCACAATTTTTCATGTCTCTGGTTGTACACAAAGAATATTCATACCATTCATGTCTTCATACATCTACTTAGGATAGTGATGTTCATCTCATTCCACCGTCTTACCTACCCCCATATCCTCTCCCTTCCTGTCCTCCCCTTTGCCCTATCTAGAGTTTGTCTTATCCTCCCATGCTCCTGCCACCAACCCCATTATGAATCAGCATCCTTAAATTAGAGAAAATATTCAGCATTTGGTTTCTTGGGATTGACTAACTTCACTTAGCATTTTATTCTCTAATTCTATCCATCAATCTGCAAATGCCATAATTTTATTCTCTTTTAATGCTGAGTAATGTTCCATTGTGTATAAACACTACAGTTTCTTTGTCCATTCATCTACTGAAGGGATCTAGGTTGGTTCCACAGTTTAACTATTGTGAATTGTGCTGCTATCAACGTTGATGTGGCTGTGTCCCTGTAGTCTCCTGTTTTTAAGTCCTTTGGGTATAAACGGAGGAGTGGGATAGCTGGGTCAAATGGTGGTTCCATTTCCAGTTTTCCAAGGATTCTCCATACTGCTTTCCATATTGGCTGCACCAATTTTCAGTCTCATCAACAGTGTATGAGTGACAGTCAGGGAATATCTTGTCTGATGATGCACGTCAGAGAACTGGGGAAGGAGAGACGAATGGATCGAGTGCCGGGTAATGTCAGGGTGTAGGGGGGAATGAGAAAGCCCCCGGTCACTGGGGGATCCCCAAAGTCACTCCTGGAGGCAGAGGTGCACTGTGCTTGTCACTGACTGGCAGCACGCAGAGGGGTCATGATGGCAGCAGAATGTGGCATGGGATCAGTGTCAAGTCTGGAGCTGGTGAGTGATGCTCCCCACAGCCAGCTCTCTTGAAGGAGATCTGCCACACTGGGAAGGAGATTCAGTAACAAATTCCTAACATCGTGAGGTGCCATTGACCAGAAAGAGACTGTCGGATTTTGCAGGAAAAAACATGTATTCAAATTCATTAGTGTATTGAGGTCACATTAAGTCAGCACATTTCAAGAAAGTTACACTGTTGATTTCCAGTACCACAAAAGATGAGAAAAGAAAGAAAAGAATGCTATATCAGTCACCAAGGCAATGTAAAGAAACAGATTCAGAGTAAGAAGTTGTAAAATGTTCACATTTTGCAAAGGATTGAAGTGAGCCAATAATATGAAGCAAGCCTATGAAGGAAAAAAAATATAGTTGAATGAGATGAAGTTGCAGCTCTAATTGCTTGAGAACAAAGCATGGCCTCTGTCTTTATGATAAGGTTGCACCATGAGAATCGTCATGTGCAAATAATGCAACAGTCAGAACAGAGGAAAGCAATGGGACTCCTCTACTCTGCAGAAGATTCCACCTGGAGTGACACACAGTTTTACAAAGTCCCCCTGTAGTACTGCCTGCTCCGAGTGTGGAGCGAGCTCCTCGGGCCTGCCCCTCCTTCACCATTGCATATGCAGGAAGACGATGCGCTCCATGTTTTTCTACCAGACCAATTGCAAGATGATCCAATGGCATCATTGCAAGATGACCCATTGGTGGTATTCCCTCCCTTTGTTCCACTCCCAACAGTCCCTTCCCTCCTGGAGCTCCAAGCTTCCCGGTTCTGGCATCTTCCTTCAGCTTCACAGCCCTGAACTCCTCTTGTGGAGGGGGCTGCTGGCAGTGAACCCCTCAGCTTCAGCCCACCTGGAGAGCATTCTTTCCCTCTGTTCTCGGAGCACCTTATCGCTGGCTGTGGAACTCCAGGCCGGCTGCGTTCTTCCCGTGTTGTCCCGACATCAGCTGGTTGTCACGCAGGGTGCCTGGGCTCTCTTCTGGCTCCTCCTAGGAAGGGTGCGGTTCTCCTGGACTGCCTTCAAGATTCTCCTTGTCTCTGGTTTGGGGATTTGGTGTCTGTTATTAATTAGAGAAAATTCTGAGATTCTCAGCCACTGTTTCTTGGGATAGTTCTTCCATCCTGTTCTCACTTCCATCTCTTGGAATTCCAGGTACAATGGGGTAGGAGGTCTGGTGTGGTCCACAGCCCTTGTAGGCTCTGCTCTGTGTGCACCGTTGTTTTCTTTTGTGTTGAATTTGTGTCATTGCATTGACCTATCTTCAAGTGCACTCGCTATTTCCTCAGCTGCATCAACTGAGAGGTCAGTTGTTACCCTGACCCTTGCTGGTGTACCCATCTAACTATTTCTTACCCAGTCCTTCTCTTTCCAATCGCCCTCTGATCTGGCATGCTTTCTAACAGTTTCCAATGGGTACAGCATGAGATTCGTGACTGATTCTTACTCTCTGGGTGTTTCTCTTGCCAGTTGTTCTGTGTGGAAAGGTGACACGTGGTGAATGACAACAGAGAGTAAGGCATGTCTTTCTCATATTCCTTCTGCTCTGCTCTGGGGATGTTTCCACTGAGGACTGGGTTGGATTTGAAGTGCGTTGTTGCTCTAGTTACAGAGTTGTTGTCATGGACACAGCAGCCTGCAGTTTCTCTAGTGAAATCTCATTTTTATTTTTTGCTCCTGGCTTGTTTGTGTGGTTGTTGTGTTTAAGTGAGCTTTTTTCAATGCTGTGACCAAAAGATCTGAGAAGAACAAATTTAAGGAGGAAAAGTTCATCCGTGCCTAAGGTTTCAGAGGTCTCAGTCCATAGAGGGTCAATGACATTCTTTGGGGCTGATGAGGCAGAACATCATGGCAAAGAGTGTGACCAGGAAGAAGCTCACAGTATCCCAACATGGAAGCAGAGAGAGGCTGAGCTTAGCTCACAAAATATATGTCCCAGATGCACATCCCCAAGACACCAATGACCCACCTCCTCCAGCCACACCCTACCCACCTTCAGTTACCATCTAGTTAATCCAGTCGGGGGGTTGGTTCACTGATTGGGCTAAGGCTATCATAACCCAGTCGTTTACCTCTAGACCCTCTTGCATGGTCGCACATAGGTGCTTTTGGGGGACGACACGTAACTGGCCACACCATGGTATGTACTACAGTTATAATGTTCTGGTCTGACTGCAGACTGCGGGAATGTGGGTTTGGGCATGGAATTCTCAAGTGTTATGCTCCCTCCTGTGAGCAGTATCTTATCTCATCCTCTCCCTCCCACAGCTGGGGCCGTGCTTCTCTCGTTCCTCTTCTGCAATAGCCTCTTTATGCACGGAGGGGGCAGGAGCCCAGGACCACAGCTGTGCCTACTCTCAGTGCTGCCTCTTTGTCTGGTTTCTCCCTGATGGTCCCTGACTCCCGGAGTGGGTTTCCTATAGGAAAAAGAGGACACCTGAGGCCTTCTAGCAGCGTCCCCTGGGCTTTTCAGCCTGAGGCTCGTCCTCAGTTGGCCCTTGGTGGGGTGTTGAGAGTGACTTACCATATTGTATGAAATCCCGTGCTATCTGGCCTCAAGGAAGTCCTTGGCTCCTGTTTCTACTTATTACTCCACGTAATTCAAATTTGAGTTGGATGACAATGTGACTGCTCTAGAGCCCAGGCTTCCTTCTAATCTAAAGTCTACATTTCCCCTAAAAACTTTAAAAAAAAAAATTTGCACCCCTCAGTCAGATCTAAATACAAAGAAGTTAAAATGTAAACCTTAGGATATCTTTTAAATCTAAAACTAGCTCTAAGTTTTCATAGAGAGGACTTAGATAAGCATCTCATCAAAAGAGAGGTGCTGGGAATAATTAGGTTGATTTGATTGGCTATGTCACTATTATAGCTGCAGGATAATAACCGTTGAATGGAAAGGTCTGCTTTGGGCAGGGGAGACAAACGTGCCATTACATAAACATGTGGAAAGGGGTCGAGCTGTGGGCAGTTCCTGGAACGCTGTCAGTGTTCCTGCCCCCCCCCCAGTCTGACCCCAGTCCTGTTGGCACTCTATCTGACATCAAGGGACAGCAGTGGCATGCCATTAATTGTATATTTGCTTACTTCTAAAAATTCTTACTCGTCCACAATCACATTTAATTTGAATCCGACATCCTAAACACCTAGATCCTCAACTGCTGGAGCTCATCAGACTTATCCATAGAGTTTTATATCAATGTTGATAGTAGACCCCACTATAAACTTCTGGAATCTCTGAATGTTCTTTGAGTATTTTCTATACTGTGTGGCGAAGAACAATTAGAGGGGGAAAAGTTTATTTGGGGGCTCACGGTTTCAGAGTCTCAGACAGCTATAGACAGCCAGCTCCATTCTTTGGGGCTCGAGGTAAGGCTGAACATTATGGTGGAAGAGTGTGGTGGAGGGAAGCAGCTCACATGATGATCATGAAGCAGAGAAAGACCCCAATCTCCAGACACAAAATATATACCCCAAAGGCCATGCCTCCAATGACCCACTGCCTCCAGCCACACCCTACCTCCTTCACTACACTCAGTTGTAGATCCCCACTAGGAATTAATTCACTAATTAGGTTAAGGCTCCAATACCCCAATCATTTCACATCTGAAAGGTCTTGCATTGTCTCATACATGAGCTTTTGGGGGACACCTCACATAGCACTGTGTATATCAAGTGCAAGGTAATATAACCTATACATCAGAATTTTCTCAATAAAAGGTATGTTTCTCTGTTTTTATATATCAGATGTAAACTCCCTGCCTTTTTTTGAATAGTCTTGATAATTATGCTCATAAACAGTTTGTCTAATTTCTAGGAATGGGTTCACAACTTTTGTCTGCCATGCTCCTAGCAAACAGTTTTAAACCAACATCGGCCCCTGGAGCTCTGCTGCCGGCTCACTTCTGACATGGAGAGGCTGTGCGTGCTGCAAGCTGGCGATCCGATTTGTCCTATAGAGCGTGTCTGCCCTTTTCTTCCTGTCAAATGAGCTAATGAATGAGAAATGCTGTTGCGCAGAACCTGCCAACCTGCCGATTAAGTAGTGAAGCAGTGTCTATATCAGCAAGCCTCTTCCCACGGGTGGCGAGGATTTCCCCATTACTGCCTGTGTTACTTTCTCATTGAATTCTGTTCCAGTTCAAAATTCAGAAGTCATGGTCAACTTGTTGCTGGGGTTTGTGTCCCTGGGATGGTTTTAATTTCTCCACATCTTTGCCAATACTTATTTATTTATTTCAATACTAGAGATTGAATCCAGGGTCACTAAACCACTGAGCTGCATCCTGCCCTTTTAGTTTTTTATTTTTATTTTTTCTGAGATAGAACTTGTCGTCCTTCTGCCTCTGAATCCCCAGTTGGTGGGATAGCAGGCATGTGCCACCATGCCTGGCTCTGTTTTTAAAATTATTATAGCCCAACATACTAGGTATGAAGTGATACCTCATTATGGTTTTAATTTGCATTTATTGAACTAATAATTAGTTGGGCATCTTTTCATGTGCTCATTCATTATTTGTAGGTTTTTCTTCTAACAAATTGCTTTATATTTGGTCTAACATTTAAATGGAAAAATGTAAATTGCTTTTGACCCCAAATTACCAAATGTCAAATTTGTAACAGGTGTTTTTGGAGACTATTTAAGAAACACAAATGATTAAATCTTCCAAATTAACTTAGAGTATGAAGATTATTTTGATGGAAATTTCATTGCAATACTGTAAAGTGTGACATTAACATGCAAATAAGACCTGCTTATGTTTTAGTCAGCTTTTTCGCTTCTGTGAACAAAAGATCCAACAAGAACAATTTTAGAGGAAGAAAAGTTTATTGGTTTCCCAGGCTCCAGTCCGTAGATGGCCAAATTCATTGCTCTGGGCCTAAAAGAGGCATAACCTGGTGGAGGAAGAGTGTGGTGGAGGAAGGTAGTTCAGGACATGACAACCAGGAAGCAGAGAGAGAGAGAGACAGGAACAAAATATTAGTCCCCAAGGCAGGTCCCCAATGACCTGCCTTTTCCAGTCACATCCCGCCTGCCTCCCGTCGCCACCCAGCTCCTCTCCTCAAGTGGATCAATGCACCGATGAGGTGAATAATTCCCCAATATCCAATCATTTCTGCTTTAAACTTTCTTGCATTTTTTCACACATGAGCGTTTAGGGGACACTTAATATATAAACTGTAACAACTTATAATTCTACTAAAAAACAAATAAAATAATGCCCAATGAAGTATGACTGCAAATGACACACCTCTGAGAATTTCACTCAAATGAAACCTAATTACCTGTGACTTATAGCTTGGTCTAACCATCACTAGGGGATATTTACACTCTGCAGATAATAGCACCAAGTAACTGTAGTTCATGTCCACCAGGAATGAATTTGTCCTCAGAGTAGTTTTTTTGTTTGTATTTGGCCAAAGAATGTTTACACCATTTAAATTCTCATACCAACGAAATGGTAATATTTTAAGAAAAACAAGTTTTTCTTCCAAGGAGAATACACCATCCACAGGCAAATGTGCTCATTGTCCAACCTACTGAGGGTCCTGGGCAGGTCATATAAGGGGTGCTCGTGAGTACTGGTAGAGGACCTGTGGTCACCAGGACCTGGCAGGGTGGTGTGGGAGAGTCATCCTCAGGGAGCCCCTGTCCTCCTCTGTGCTCTGGAAGCTGCCTGCTCACAGCTCATGCTAAGGCCTGTCAGGCCTGACATCTTAGACCCACGTGCCTGCATTACTTAGGGATGGTGACCAGGTCAGGACCAGTTCCCATTTGTATCTGACTCCTCTGTGCCTGGGACAAATGAGATATTTCCATTTTAAGTTAATTCACAACAAATGCAAATTGCTATAAACAGGATAGGGAGAGCATATCAAAAACAATTGAGGAGGTTTCTTCCTAGATTCCTCCATACACAGGAATACACCTCTCTCTCTCTCTCTCTCTCTCTCTCTCACACACACACACACACACACACACACACACACAACACACACTCACTCCAGAACATCAGGGTTAAGACAGAATGGCCCTCTCCAACTCTGTAGCACCAGCGCAGGGTTGCTTGGCAAGTCCTCCCTGACCCCAGGGTGTCCGTGTTTGGAAGACCTGGCTGCCCATGCCAGCCCCTGCCAGCCCCTCCTCCTGTTCGGGCTACACCTGGTCACTGTGAACTGCTTGCAGCCTGGTAGACACACTCACACTTGGCCCTTTCTGTCCTGGTGTCTACCATCTGCTCTGTGCCGCCCGGTCCCCAGAGCTCCCTGGTGCTCCTCCTCCCAGACCTGCCCCTGCACTTCCACACTGTCCCGCGGTCCCGATCCACTCATCTCTTCCCCTGCTAGATACAGTCATCGTTTAGAGCAGAGGCTGTTTTATTTGACTCTGTGTCACCAGCACTTATTTTAGTTCCTAGCAGCAATATTTGTAGAATTAATGAATTATTTATGAGTGAATAAAAGCAAGTAAGAAGTAAATTTGACTTAGAAATCCCTTGCTCCCGTGTCTGGGAGGATAATAATAAGATTAGACAGGATAAGTGGGTGTAGAAACAGGCTTAGAGAAAGGAAAACTGAATTCAGTTCAGACTGCGTTCAACATGAGTAACCAGGGGGACATTTAAGCAGATAATATCATTTAACAAATATTCACACAGAACCTGCTAATCCGGAGACACCAGTGGGTGTGCTGAAGTGGGAGTCACCTGCCCTGGGCTCTGCCCTTGGTGCTCTCTCAGGCATACAGTCAAGGGAAGACTCAGGGAGCTGAAGACCAGGCCCCTTGCAGAAGAGTGGAGCAAGCCCTGGTGACCTGCGCTGGGCTCGGCCTGGCGCCAGCCTCGGGAAGACCACCTTCAGGCTTGGCTGGCTTCCTTGCCCTAAAGTCCTCCCCGCTGCACTTTTCCTAAGCAAGGTGCCTCCCCAGGGTTCAAATTCTAGGCTGGACCTGGGACAGGCTCCCTTCCAGAGGACTGCATCAGGGGCATCTGAGTTGGGAGCCATCCTGAGCGATGGTTCAATCAGAGCTGGCCCAGCCTCACTCTTGTCTGACTCTGGTGTGTCCATCCCAGGGAACAGGCGCTCCTCTTGCCTCTTGCGGTACCTCCTTGGATTTGTGGGTCAGGTGACCCCCTATGACTTCAGGCCTCTGATGGGTTAAAATTGAATTTGCAAAAAAAAAAAAAAAATGTTAGCAACAGAAGTTAAGTTTCTTTCAACTCTTCCCTATAATCCTGACTGAGCACAGCTGGAACTGCTTGCTTTTTAATTTTTTAATTTTTATATTTTTATGCATCACAGTATTTTTTATATTTTCATGGATCACAGTTGCACTTCATTCATTATATGTTCTATGTTCCTTATTTCCTGTTTCTTTTTATCATTAAAACGTGATTGTTAAAGAACATCATTACTTTACATTACCTAAAGAAATAACAAGCACTAGAAGTTTCTGATACTGGAATACATAAAAATAATAATGAAACTCATTACATTCTCCTCTGATCGACATCTACCCCTTTTTCAACAAACTTATTTTCCATGACAATGAATTCCCAACTAAAATCTGTATTCCCAAGTTTTTCCTTCCTTACATATGTCATGAACCGTCACCCTTCTCTGTTGGAAGAAACTTACCTTTGCCTCTCTTGGAATAAAACTGAGAATGTCCCAGAAGACTTTTGGTGATGTTCTCATAAATGCTATGACAAAGGAGGAGACCTTCTGTGTGCATCCTTATCCACCTGCTCCTGTCCAGCTGAGTGGAACGGCAATGCCCTCTTTTCAGCATATAATATTCTTCAACATTTAAATTCTTAGAACTAAGAACTAATTCACATTAAATAACATTTTTGAATTTTGAAGGTTATTATTTCAAAATAAAACTTTACTGTAGCTCTGACATTATAAAAATATCTACAAATTCACTTACCTTCAGTGTGAATCCTTCAGGGTTTTCCCTCCTCTGTAACTTGGTACAAATAACTAACTCTATGGAGGTCGGTTTCATCATCTACAGAGTATGTGTACTAATGTGTGCATTCAAGGATTGTCGTGAGGACAAACTGAATATGTAAAAGGGCCCAGCAGAGAGTGAGCCACCCGCAGTGTGCACCCGTCTCTAGTGATCTTGCTGTGGTTCCATTACTGCCTCTGGAAATGATTTTAAATTCTTTTTTTTTTTAAAGAGAGAGAAGTTTAATATTTATTTTTTAGTTATTGGCGGACACAACATCTTTGTTTGTATGTGGTGCTGAGGATCGAACCCGGGCCGCACGCATGCCAGGCGAGTGCGCTACCGCTTGAGCCACATCCCCAGCCCTGATTTTAAATTCTTGACAATAGCACATGTCATACAAATACTACCAAGTGTTAAATACTAAGGGCTTTATCACCACTGACTTAACCATTTAGTAGTAATACATTGGCTTTACGCTTATGTTCTTTTGGAATGGTACAAATACTAATAAATCAACAAAATAAACCATTTTCACAGGCTTGGTGATTATATTATTTTTAGGGGACTATGGGGGATGCTCCCGTGTAAACATTAAAAAATAGAATAAACAACAGGTCAATATTCTTCCTCTCCAGTTGGCTCTGTCCCTCCATTCCTCCCCACTGTGTTGAAGTTCTTGAGCAGATCATAGTAGACCAGTGGACTGACTACTAAAGAGATCAGTGGCATTTAATTCTGTTTTTTAAAGCAAAGACTTAGGTGGTTTATTTCAACTCTGCATTTATTTAGCACATTTACAAAAATAAATTCACATGAAACATTAGGGACAAAATTCACAAGTTTACAGGAAGAGAAGGAAGTTTCTTTTTGCCTTTCTCTCCAAAGGACTTGTAATTAGATTGTCTCTCATTTTATCTAGTTTCATTGCTGAATAGTTTCAATGCAAGTATTTTGAAGTGAGTATGATGTGTGGGAACTATAATAGGTCTCAAAGATGTTATCTGTTTTAACCAATATATCTATTAGTAATAGCTAGTTTTGTTTTGCTTTTAAAATTTTTATTATGATTTTAGATATAATTTTGATCTGAGACAAAATAGAAAAAAAGACAGTTTGACCCTCCTTCCCCAAACATTCATTAACATAGTTTTAAGTGGGGTTGTCTTGTGAATTTGAAGAATGAAATCCATGGACACAAGGCTGAGAGCAAAGTAGTAGGATTTATTAGAGTAATTGCAAGAAAGAAAACAGCTCCTGAAGGGAAGGGACCCCGAGAGAGGGGCACTGGAGGGAAGCTGTTGTCCAGGGGTATGTGGCCCTCCAGGGTTGGGGAAGCTGGCCCCACCTGACCCCAGGAAGGCGCTCACTGTCCACAGGCTCTCTGCACTCTTTGGTCTTATCAGGTTACCCCTGTTTTGCTCGGGATCCAAGTACCAGAGAGCAGGTGTCTCACAATCATTTCTTTGTCACCTGACTTGATGAGGCCCGGCTTGTGTCTGTGTTTTCTCAGTCCTGCTGCATGGAGGTTTCCTGCCTGCTCATTTTAACCCTTCCTCCTGCCTCATTTATATTGCTGTTGCTATGGACAGTCTTAACTATCATTCTAAGCATCATCATAACACCCCACTGAAAAGAAATAGTTTCCATTAATATTTCATATTATTGAATAATTTTGTTTCTGGTTTTTAATTATGTTAAAACAATGCAAACCCTTTTTACTGCTTATATGCATTTTCCATATTTAATAAAGTTTATTTTGAATTATTTATGAGATACGAGATACTAATCAAAGAATATGAAAATTATATTGTCTCCCTGCACTTAGCCTTAGTGTTTTAGCCTTAGTGGGCTTTTATGAGGTTCGACAAAGGTCAGGCCCACCATAATCATCACGTCCCTGGAAACACTAGGCACTTAAGCTTCTATGGACACCTGGCCAATGTGCCCAAAGTTACTTCTACTCAGTATAATTTACAGTTCTCTTACTAATGAGCTCTGTTTTCCCATATC
Source organism: Callospermophilus lateralis (assembly GCF_048772815.1). Lineage (NCBI taxonomy): Eukaryota > Metazoa > Chordata > Mammalia > Rodentia > Sciuridae > Callospermophilus > Callospermophilus lateralis. Next base: position 107,634,366 of record NC_135316.1, on the reverse strand, counting down.
TGTGTTTACATATTGTTTTTTCCTTTCATGTCAATCATATCATAAATCCGCAGCTGTCTCCTACTTGTGCACATGATTTCCTCCTGGTGTTTTCCTCCCTGCTAGGGTAACCGGCACCTGTTCCGTGTGCAAACACTTAGAAAATCTGTGCGTTGAGTTTGTTTCTTCTTCTGTGGCACCTACATTTTTAAAATGTTTTATAGTGGATTGGTAGGAATATAATATGGATTTCTTTTGTCAATCCCCTATTTAATAAATTTTAGTTTTTCTAATTTTAAATTGGTAACACGTTGACTAATACAATAGGTTTGAATTCCGAATTAAGGAAAGCAGAAATATTTTGAATTAATTTAAGAATATTCATTCTTTTTGTCTACCTCATCATTATATTTTCATTAAATAAAGGTACATTAGAAGTTTTTAATTAAAATCTATGAATTGTTCAACAAATGGGTGTTAAGTCTATTAGGAAATATTTTCAGTCCTTGAAAATTGAAGCCAGTATGTCTCAAAAAAACAAACAAACAACAACAAAACAAAACAAAAAACGCAACCAAACAGTTCTACAAATATGTAGATGATTTAATAACACTTTTGTATCTTTAAGTTGACAAGAGTCAGACTGGTTCAGTCTGTCATTGCAAAAGATTTTCTGAGGAGCATGTTTCCCCAATTAGACAGCTGGATTCAAAGATTTTTCTTCACCTACATTTTGATGTTGTAGATCATAAAATATTAAACAGAAGAAAAAAATAAAAAGAGGCTTAGAAAAATTTTACATGAAGAAACCAGCTGGCCAAATGTGGATTTACAGAAGAGTCAGGAGACATGGAATGCCACTCCTTAGATATCCATCTGTGCTAGGAAATACGGAACAATGAGCATTATAAAATATTTTGATCTCAGAAGAATGAAACGAAAAAGTTAAAGGCAGAGGAATCTGTCACTGATATACAGAAATGCCTTTGATTTATGGGTGTTGATTTTATAACCTGCTACTTTGATGAATTCATTCACTAGTTCCAGAAGTTTTCTGGTGGAATTTTGGGGTCTTCTAGGTATTAAAATTAGCCTTAAACTTGAGATCCTCTGGCCTTAGCCTCCTGAGTGGCTGGGATTACAGGTGTGTTGGGTTTTGTGGCTGCATTTCTAGCTGTGTTTCTGAAGATGTTATATAAATGGTTGACTGTGAGGTAATGCGTTTCTGGAGTTAACCATTATACAAAGTGTATGTACCTTGAAACATCATGTTGTACATGATAAATACATACGATGTCATCTGCCAAATAAAGAAAAGGAAAAAATAAGTACAAAAACATGAAATTAAGCTCTTGAAATGGACTTCACAGCGGTCTGAGTGCAATAAAATCAGTGTGCTTCTCTCTCAGCCGCAGCAAACCTTCATTCTTTGGGAACTGGCAACATGCAGTATACAGCTTGATTCATTTTTTTGTTAGCTAAAAACATGATTTTTCTTTAAGGGAAACTGAAGAAAGACCCATGAAGAGCTGCTTCTCTGCCTACAACCAGAAAATCTCCTGTATCAGGATGCTGCGGAGCCCTGGAAAGACCCCAGGCAGTCCCCTCGCTGCAGCTCTGCAGGACAGCGCTCCTGGCTGTGGGAGATGGGGTATTCTGCCGTCTCAGCACATTCTGGCTCAGGGCACCCTGCCTCTCTGATTTCCGCTGTGCACTCACTGTGTGCCAACACTGGGAAGGAAAAGCAGACTTGACTGGAAACATCCCTCAGTTATTCACAATTAATGAATAATAAACGCTACTTTTCTTTCTCTCTCAAATATTGGCTCTGGGGCAGCAAGCTATCTTCCAGGCCCAATGGGTTGAAAACGTTCCGAGAAGCTGTCAAGGCTCACTGTGGTGGGGGTGGGAAAGGGTGACCCCTTATCTTCCCCACTTTTGCATTTGCTTCTCTTTATACACAAGATCAGACTGGAGAAGTGTTCAGGGAAAAATTTCAAATAAAGGAGACTAAGCTAGTCTCCTATCTATTCTAAACTGCATTATTGAAGAACCACAAACCCGGGGAAAACAGGCATCACTGCGTGCCTATATCTCCAAACACATAAATATTTGTCAAGCCGTTGAAATTTGATTGAGTGCTTCCCAGTTACCAGGCTCCATTTTCCAAGTATTTGTTTCACAAAAGATTTATGGAGTAGATTCTGTTATTCCTCCTTATGTTAGACACTGAGACAATTGAGGATCAGAATAAGTCCAAGTCCTGGCACTCAACCTGTCTACCCCAGAGCAGGAACTACCTACCACCCAGCCAGGTGGCTTCTCCATGCCAAAGGTGATTGGCATTGTGACAGCAAAGCACACTAAGATTGAAAATGATAACTATTTTTACCTGGGGGAGGGGAGTAGGAAGAAATAGGGAAAAGCCAGAATCACTATTCGTTTTTTTAAATAGAAAATGGGTGGACAGTTATTTGTTAGCTACTTTCCTATTGAAATCATTATTTAATTGAACTTGTCCTGAACACATAAAATTGCCTGCACAAATACAAGCCAAAGAGCCATCTGTTTTCTTCCTTCTTAATGACATTGCCAGCATGTGTTTTTCCAACATTTGTGCAGAATTCCCGAGAGTCTTGTAGAGATATGCTAAGCAACCCCACGGGCCACATTTTGGAACACCAGGTAATATTTCATTTCTGATTACTGTGAAGAAAGCAAGATGCTTTTTAATTGTGTTAGAAAAAGACAAGATAAATATAAAATAAAACATGAGTTTTGGGAGCCTCCTGTAAAATCCCATCTACTTGACATTACGTGGTCCAAAATTGGGTGCAAACAGAAAGCCTTGCAATCTGGTTTCGACCATTAGGAAAATGTCAGGCAAAATGTTTGCTAAGCCTCTCAGTTTCTCTGGGGGAGGATGATTCTGTGCAGGTGGGCTGGTTTCTATGTGTTGGCTTCTTGCTGTGCTGCTCCTTACAGCACTTCTCACAGGCTTGTTCTCAGAAATCTGCATCAGAGAGGCGAGCTTTCACAGGGTGCCTGCCTGGAGGATGAAGTGCTTGGCTACTTGGACTAAACCCCTCTGTAAACACCCACAGAACTTCATACACAGAGGCAGGAAAATAAAACACCTGTGCTCGAGCTTCCCTTCAATGTCTTTGCATGCCTGTTTGTGCATCTACACAAGACTTTGAAGCACAGAAACCCAAGGAGCACCTGGCTTTAGGTAAGAACACCCAGAGCCACCCACAGGTAGGAGGCAGACTGGGCCCCGGGGCCTGTTCTCAGGGACATCTGGCTGTGTTCAGGCCCAAGTTAGCACCACTTGCCCTCCCATTGGCCCTGACAGAGGCGACTGAAGCAAGCCCCATTTCCCACTGTGTATGATGGAGACACATGTTTCGGTGTGTATGAGCACACCCTACAAACACAAATGCAGCCATTGTTAGAAGTGGGTGTGCAATCATTTATGTGGCACCTCTACAATGCAATCAATTTATATGATTGGCAGCTTATGAATTTTACTGCCAATGCAGAAAAGTCTGTTCAGTGACCAAAATAATCCACATGCCATTTAATAGTCTAGAGTGTAAACAAGGTTCCACAGCATGGGAAATAACAGATCAAGGGGGCTAAGAGTGTTGCTCAGGGGCAGAGTGTGTGCTTAGCAGAGCCAAGGCCCTGGTTCAATCCCAGGCATCAAAGAAAAGAGACATGAGTCGGAGAAAATCAGTCTGCATGGAATCAGTTTTTAAAAACCTACTAGACTTACGGATCATGGAGATTCTTTTCCTGGTTTAATAAAAGTACCCTACAAAGAAGGCGATGGTCAGGACGAAGCCCACTGTGTCCCCATCCTGGGAGGGTGAGTGCTAAGAGAGAGTCTGCTGGGGCTGAGCGGGTGACGCAGGCTCTGCTGTGAGCAAGGAGGCCTCTGTTTCGCTCACTCTTGTACAGTTAGCCGCAGTCACCTCCAGGTCACCTCACGGGTGTGGACTTCAGCACCTCACTCCTGTGTTGTTCCTGGTGTTTTCAATGTCCAGGAAGGGTCTCCGTCCATTCCAGACTCACACGTCCTTGTCCATCTCCTGTTTAGGTTGCTCGCTGTCATGGTAGCAGCCTGCATTCTGACATTATCATAATACTTTCCCCTTTTTGACTTCTATGTCCAGCACCTTTCTCTCAAGTCAGCTCTGCCAGGTAACCTGAATACCTCATCCTGACGTTTCTGCATCTCTCTGAGACCCTGAGCCACTGTTCCAGACCCACTGCAGCCCCGCATCCTCCCTCCTCCCGAGCTGCTGTTCTTCTCTCTTTCATGAGCATATTTTGCTACTCATTCTTTGACTGGAAAAATCCAAAGCGTGTTTACATTTTATGTCAATTGCTGGCACAAATGAGATTCCCTATGCGAATGTCAGTAGAAAACACACTTACAGTGAAATTCTTTAAATTTCTGACTGTTAATCTCTGGGAATTCTTAGGACACCAGCAGTCATGAACCATTTTCCAGGCCCACCCGCCCTGCCACTCTTCCTGATGACTGTGTGTGTGTGTGTGTGTGTGTGTGTGTGTGTGTAACAGATCATTTTATCCAAAGAGGGCAGCAACACTATCTCTCATCACATTTGCTTCTTGTAACCTGAATTTGAAATGCCTCCAACAGAAGTGGGGGACCTGCACCACTTTTCTTTGAACCTGGGTGGACTTTTGGGGCTGCTCTGACCCATTGACTGTGGGTGAATTCAGGCCACGTGACATCTGAGGCTAGACCGTAAAGTGATTCACTGGCTCATCCTGGAATGCTCTCTTACGGTCCAGCAGTTGCAGCTTGGAAAAACCCCAGCGACCCCTGGAGAGGCCACAGGGACGGGTCTGAGGCCTATGGTCCACCTTGTGGCTGGACTCCTGAGCCAGCCACTTACTATATGAGAGAGTGGCCTGGAACACCTGTGCTCGGGTCTCCAGACAAGCCCCCCGACTGGTCCCTGTTAGCAAAGCAGCTGCTTCTTAGCAATGCCCCTGGATTCTCAGGGTCTCTTAGGCAGCAACTTCTGACGATGCTCTATTTCACACTGAGTCCAGTTCTATTCAAACCTCCCAAGCTTCCTTCCCAATCTTGCTTCTTAGCTGATGCAGAAAGCAGAAAACAGTGACAGTGAGAGAGAATTTCCACTGATCCTCACCTCAATCCACAGAGGTATCCGGCCCCTCCTGGATGGACAGCTGGCCTTCCTCAAGGGAAGCCCTCTCACCTCCACCCACCGCCCACCCACTTCCAGGTCAACTTTCTCAAGTTTCCACAGGTGAGAGAACATGTGGGTTCGTCTTTCTGTGTGGTTTGTTTCCCTTAATAGCGTGTCCTGCAGTCCACCTGCTTTCTGACAGTGGCTCAGAGAAACCTGGAAGTCCCCCTGGCAACTCTTTCGGTCCCATCCTGTAGGCAAGCTCCGTGGGCTCCTCCAACACGTCCACTCATTCTGTTCCGGTCACCCACATCCCACCTGCATTATTGCCACAGCCTCTGAACTGCTCTTGGCCCCTCCTCAGAACAGGACAGCCTGACCCCACCTCTCCTCAAAGACTCCAGGAGTCACGTCTGGGATGGAATTGAAGCCCCATGGACAGAGACAAAGGGGTCCTGAGCTAGATGTGGAGGTGTTCGGCCCGCTCTATCCTCATCCTGTGGCTCTTCCCCTCAAAAGTGGGGGGTCACCCCACACTGAAGCCTGAGGCCCCTGCTCCACTGCGGCTGCCGTCCCACCTCCTGGGAGAGGCTCGCTTTCCTGATGGAATACACACGAGGAAGGGACTGATGACATTATGGAGCATCCCTGCAGAGAAGCTGGATTAGTGGGAAAAGGGTTTGCAGGCAGATACACAGCCCGCTGTGCTGACCTGGGCGCCCTCTCCAGCCCTGCCCTTCGGGGCTATTTCTCCTGCTGCATGCCCCCAGAAGACACTCCTGTAAAGACACAGAAACGTGTGAATCACTTTGGCTCTGCTGTTGGCTCCCTAGCACGCTGCTATTGCCTGAGAAGACGCTCTAGGGAGCGAGGAGGAGAGTTAGCTATCAAAATAGATATCTTTTTGAATTGTTGAGTAAACAGAGAAGAATCCAACTGGGATGTATGGAAAAATATTGCCACAAAAAGGAATGAGAGCATATGTCAAGAACAGATGAGAAATGCATATTTTTGAAGTTGAGGTTTTGCAAACAATGTAATTTCTTCATGCTCACCATAAGAAACATCTAAGACAAAAGTACAGGTCATTATAATGAAAATCAAGAATAGCAGCATGAGAAATGTTATGCTAAAAACAAAAAGCAAAGAAAAAAATGAATGTGGTACTTTAAAGAATAGGTTTTATGTATCAGAAATGTACAGTTATTTAAAGAACATCTGTGTGAACCAACCATAGGACAGAAAAAAAGAAAAGTAGACGACTATTGTAAAGTGGGATAAAAACCTAATGATATGGCATCTTGGCATGACATATAAGAAAAAATAGAACTGCTGAAGGAAAAATATCAAACATATAGAGAAAAATGGTTTTTATAATGACAAAAATATTATCGCTTTTTTTTTTTTTTTAGAAGAAAGAATTATATGTAGGTTGAAGACTGAATGAAGAAAGGATGCTACCTGGTTGCAATCAGATGACCTTTTTATTGACATTCATACCTTAAAAAGTAACAGATTGTTTACAAAGCAGTACAAATTAAAGTGGCCCCAGGCCTCTTCATAGTTATTGAACTTTTCAGAAAATGGGGTGATACCCACAATTTCTGGGAGAAGCAATGTAGGCAGTGTGTCCATGTCTATCACCGAGGCCTGGGACTCATCAGACTCATCTCCTATGTGCACCTGCTGAGAAAAATTACCTGAAGTCTGAGCTGAAAGAATGACCGGACAAGGCTCCTTGGAGAAGTTCCTGTTTATTGAGGAACATCTCTGCATATTTATAGAGCCGGGCAGTTTGACAGTTATGACAGTTTTGCAGGGGGTGCTTTCTGATTGGTGGGTCAGGATCAGGAGCGTCAGCAGGGCTAGTCTGATTGGTGGGTAAGGATCATGTGAGTCAGCAGGGCTCACCACTGGACAGCTCTTCTTCCGGGATGGGGAAGTTAGTCTTTGGAGCCAGGTCGACTCCCAACATGAGCTAATGAAAAATGTCAAAACTATTAAAATAATCGGAGGAAACACACCTGACATAACTGTGGAAATCTTGAAAAATAAGTGTTTTTTGTCACTATGAAAAACATATGGAATGTTAAGAGAATATGATCTTTAAAAAATTATTTATACTCTTGTCAAAATAGTGTGATTTACAATCCTACATGAAACAATAAATCCCATTTACGATGTAGGTTTAAGAAAAGAAGGGGAGGAAGGTCACGTTCAGGCTGACAGCAGGTCGGCTTTGATCCTGCGATTGTTTTGGAATGCTCAAGGGGGTAGCATCAGCTGAGGTGTAGGCACCAGGGGACTTCAACAACAACCAGGACACAACCGACCATGGCGTCAGTTGGAGAAGTGCCAGGAAGGCTTCACACAGACGCTAACCCGGGACAACTCTGGGACGCTCTCTCTGTGTCTGCGCTCTGTCACCGAGTAATTACCTGTACTCTCCTGCTCACAATTCATTGTGTGTTTTGAATCTGTGACTTAAAAAGTTCTGGAAAACTCTCAAATTTTGTCTTTTCAAATATTTCCGCTGGCCCTTTTGCGTTTTGGGACCTTTGGAATTCCAGTTTGACAGTGTCACTCTTTCTTCTACGTACCCTAATCTCTCTTTTGTATTCCCTATTTTTGTCCATGTGTTCTATATTCTTGATAATTTACTCAGATCCATCTTCACTCTTTCTTTTTAACATGATTTGTTTAAATTCCTGTTGATCATTGAACAACATTGTTTCATAATGCAAACAAAACCCAGAATTTTGGTATAATGATCTTTTGTCTTTGTCTGTTTGACCATCTTTAAAATGAACTGCTTCTTGGACTGCTGTGTGTCATTCCCCTGACATTGTAGGGTGTCTGGTGTGTGCATGCTCATCGCCCTGGGAAGCAGCACCCTTGGGAGGCACCTGCCTGAGGAGGTGTAGGAACTGGCTCACGCACCATCACGGCTAGATCCCATGATGGGCATTCTGGTTGCTGGAGACCCAGGAGGGCTACTGGTGTAATTTAGTCCAAACACAAAGGCCTGATGACCAGTGGAGCAATGCCCTGGGCAGGAAGAGCCCAGATCCCAGCTCAGGAGAGCATTAGCCTTCCCTTCTCTTTTGTTCTATCCTTGCTCTCCAAGGGGCTATGAACATGGTCTTTACTTGGGTTATGGCTGTAGATGTAAATATATTTTTTAAATTCTTTTAATTTATTTATTTATTTTGTGGTGCTGGGGATGGAACCTATGACCTTGTGCATGCAACTGACATATATAATCAATCAACAAGTATATGAAAAAATGTTCATCATCTCTAGCAATTAGAGAATTTCAAATCAAAACTACTCTAAGATTTCATTTCACTCCAGTCAGAATGGCAGCTATTGAGAATATAAAGAACAATAAGTGTTGGTGAGGATGTGGGGAGAAAGGCACACTCATAGACTGCTGGTGGGACTGCAAATTGGTGCAGCCAATCTGGAAAGCAGTATGGAGATTCCTTGGAAAACTGGGAATAGAACTACCATTTGACCCAGCTATCCCACTCCTCAGTCTATACCCAAAGGACTTAAAATCAGCATACTACAGGGACACAGCCACATCAATGTTTACAGCAGCACAGTTCACAATAGCTAAACTGTGGAACCAACCTAGATGCCCTTCAATAGATGAATGGATAAAAAAAAAGTGACATATGTACACAATGGAATATTACTCAGCAAAAAAAGTGGTTGCCCCAATTTGTAGTCCCATCAGCAATTTGTGTGTGTACCTTTTACCCCACATCCTCATCAAGATTTATTATTTGTATTCTTGATAATTGTGAGATAATAGAGATGGAACCTCTATGTAGTTTTTACTGAATTTCTCTAATTGCTAGAGATGTTGAACTTTTTTTTTACATGTTTGTTGACCATTCATATTTCTTCTTCTATGAAGTGTCTATTTAATTCCTTTACCCATGTATTGTTTGGGATATTTTTGTGTATATGTGTTAGGTATTTTGAGTTTTTTCTATATCTTGGAGATTAATTCTCTGAGGTGCAGGTGGCAAAGATTTTCTCCCATTCTGTGGGCTCTCTCTTCACACTCTTGATTTTTTTCTTTGCTGTCAAGAAGCTTTTTAGCTTGATACCATCCCACTTATTGATTTTTGATTTTACTTCTGTGGGGACAGGTGCCTGGAGTACTGCATATGGGGCTTACATGGCTTACATTAAGGGCGTCTGAGTGGCAGGCCACTCCCCTCCTGCTAGGCGCTGAGCGGCAGGCCGTTTACCCTGTAGCACAGCCCTGGGCCTGAGGCCATGTGTTGCAGTCCCTGTGCCTGCTCCACGGCCCAGTCCTCGATTGGTCGCTGCCAGAAACTGCATTGGTGGCTGCCTGTAACCTGCTTAGCTGCTGTCTGAGGATGCATACATGGTAACTGCACAGTAAAATCAGACCTGCTTCCTGCTTGGTCCCCCGAGGTCTTGATTGGCGACTCCGCAGCCACACTCTACCCTGTTCCGTGGACCTCCTTGCTGGAGGAGAGCGCGTCCACACATGCTTCTTGAGTTTGAGGAGTCTTTTTAATGACTATTAAAGTTATTACATTTTTGATCTTGTTTTTCATTTTTTAGCTTCTTTATCCATATAGCCTCATACTTGTTCCTTGGGCATCTCAAACAGCTGATTGATAGTCCACCTTGGGTACATCCAACATCTTGATTTTGTTTACTCAGTTTTCTGTCCCACTCACCAGGCTTTGCTTCTGGGGGCCTCTTTTCCTTCTGCTCAGTTACTTTCAGATCTGGGTTGAATGTTTCTCTGACTTTCTGTTTGTAGGGACAGCAGCAGGGCTGGGGATGAGAACGTTTCCCAGGAGGTTCTTCCTTTGCATTGAACAGGGTTGTGGAGAACAGGGTCTCCGCCCTGCTCCAAGTGGCACTCCCGGTTTTACTTAGCATGGATTCTAGAGTCCACCCAGGAATGCGAGTGTGGCCCTTTGTTCTTGGACCAGTGCTTCTCTCCACAGAGCCTTAGGTGATGCTCTCGCTTTCCTGGGGTGTGTGATCAGTGCTAATTCTTGTAGAGGTTTACTCTGATGAAGTTGGGCATGGGGGCCCAGATTATGGGGGAAGAATCTCCATTATATTCCTGACTGTGTGGGTCCTGGTGTCCATCTGATCCCAGAACCCCGTGAATCTCTCAAACTTCCCCCCTTTGGCAAATTTCTGCCCAGTAAATACCAGGTTCTGTGCTCAGTTCACCTCCCTGTGCTCCCATGTTGTCAGATCCCACCTTTCTGCTCAGGAGGAGGGTGGATTCAAGCCCCAGCCCATCACGTTTCTCCCAGTAGAGACACAACCCTCTTCTTGGAGCAACTGAGTACTTCCCGAGACCCACTGTCCGCTTCTTTCCCCCTTGGAGAAGGCCCAGAGGGTTCATTATTGCTAGGTAAAATGGATGTCATCAGAACAGGTGATGGGAACAAAGTTACGGTTTATTTCACCCTTTTTCCACAGGGATGTAGCTGCAGGGGAGTCCACAGCAGGACGGGCAGCACTACTGGGCCAGGTGGGAGGGGCTCTGGAGTCCTTTCTTTCCTTACTGTCTAAGGAGATTCCCCTCCCGTCCCCTGTCATAGCTGGTTGGTGTCTACTCTTAATCCTTTCTTCCTTTTCCACCTTCATCAAAGGATTTCTGAAATTCCAATCCCTTCATTATTTTTTTTCCTGAAAACTGTTTATTCCTGTTCAAATGCAGAGTGATAAGAATCAAATGCCCTTCCCAATCCCTCCCAACTGATGTAAATGTTCACAAACTGCAGTGTTCCCTGTGCTACCTCGGTGTTTTCCAAAGGGGTGCCCCCCGGGGTTTGCACGGGAGATGCCACCTCTGGTTTCCAGCCACCATCACAAAACAACTGGTCACAACTTGAAAGTGCTGTTGAAAAACAACAAGCAATCTCCCCTAAACAAATGGTCAGCACCGTCCCTGCTGGAGTCAGTGTGGTCAAAGGCTTCAGCGTCCGCTTGACTTGGCAGAGCCGTGGCCCAGTCCAGGAGTGGCTGGTGGGCACACGCCTGCACCTGACTGGGCTCCAGGGGGCCGGAGGCATATTGGGAAGCAGGAAGAAACCGAGGAAGAGCCCCTGGACTTTGAGAAGGAGTGTGGAGGGAGAACCCAGAGGAAGCTGCTGTCCTGCGAAGAGAGTGAGCTGCTTGCAGAAGAGGAGTTGGGCTGTTTCCCAGCCTCCAGCAGACACTCTTCCCTCCACAGGGGCCCTAAGGCAGAATATGAGTGAAAGGCTGAACTGTCTGTCACAGCCCTTTGATTGACACGTGTAATGTGTGTCTGGAGGAGAGCTGCCCTCGGCCTCACCCTTGAGGATGATCCTAAGCAAGTACTATTGACACACGAACGCTGCTTTCACTAGAATTATTATGTTATTGAAATAATATAAATATAATGTGATATATTATTATGTAAAATAAATATTATAATAATATAAAGTATATTATTATATTTTGGAGAAAATGTCTTTGAGATCTAGAAAAATCTCATATTAAGGGGATGCTTTTGTTTTATTTCCAACTTCATTTGTTCAATGAATTCAATTGCAAACCCATCAGAAAAACTTCATTTGAGCATCGTCTATGCAGACAATGTAATACACAGTTTGGGCAGGATAATTATTATTAAGCATTTGAAACCTGTGGAAGAGACTGTGACATTAGCTTGACCATTTCAGAAAAACAATAACTTGACATCTCCTGAAATGAAGCATTCTTATTGTGAGCCTTTTCCTATGTGATGTGTTATAAATATCTCATTTATATGATGCAGAAACAAACATTTAAGAATATGACATAGTGTTCGGCAAGGTATAAGCAGACATTACATTAACATAAAATGCTCAGAAATATTGCTTGACTCATGCCTTAGTATTTTTATGAACATTTAAAATATTCCTTTTCTTTTCTTCTGTATATTAAGGTTCTGGGCTTTGGTCTCTCACTGTGTGTCGTGATTGATTTAGTGACATGCATGGAAATAACACTAACAATTCCTGTGGCTTATTTCAAAATGTGTTGTATTTATGTAGCTGTGGAGTGGAAAGGCTTCAGCCAGCTTGTCTTGAACATGAACCTGTCAGTTTACAAGCTAGTTGGTATTAAAATCTCTACCTCTGTTTCCTTTACACTATTGAAATGTAACTGAAAATGTATAATTGAAAAAGCAAACTTCATCCTCCTTGACCAGATGTTGCTGTTAGGGACATGTGTAGCATTTCTCAAATGTTGGAACTGGGATGTGACGTGAAGAAGTAAAGGGACTTTTGAGTTCGGATATAAATGTGGGATTCAGTGATGCATTTGTGGGATTGTAAAAAGGGACGCATCTTTTTTTTTTTTTTTTTTCACTTGTTTTTTTTAGTTGTAGATGGACACAATATCTTCATTTATTTATTTTTATGTAGTGCTGAGGATTGTACCCAGAACCTCACGCGTGCGAGGTTAGTGCTCTGCCACTGAGCCACAACTCCAGCCCAGGACTTGTCTTTTAATCCGTGTGACATTGCTGAGCCCTCAACAGTGCTTCCCTTATTAGGTGGCACCTGTCAGAGCAGGTCCCTGAATCACTGGGCAGCAGCAGGCCAGGGTGAGCGGCAGGCAAGTGGTTTTGCGACAGTGAAATTCTCTCTTTTCTCTAAACTTTCCTCACAGATTCTGGCAGGGAATGGAGGGGTAGAGCAGGGTGTTGCCTGCTGCTGTGAAAAGCGCTGAAGAGAGAAAGGGAAAATGACCATTATCAACTCACTACATGGTGGGGACATCCAGCCGCCACCACTTGCCCACATGTGGGCCATCAGGACAGAGGTGACCAGACCTATGGAAAGTGCACGCGAGATGTGAAAATAAGAGAGCTGCTCGGGCCACTTCTAGCCACTCGCCTAAGAAGCAGACTCACTTGGGACACCCCTGTGCTGTATCAGGGGTCCATTTATTGCCGTGGGAGAAGTGGACTGCTAAACCTCACCTCCAGGTGAAGCAAACAAACTAGGCTGTCTGGAAATAGGAGAGCTACTGCAAGTCTGCTAAAAACATGTTTTCAACTTGCTTAAAGATTTTCCTCAAACACCAACAAGTGACTATCAAATTTTTGATGCTGATGTCATCCACTTTATATAATAAAAAATACACATTGTATACCAAGACTAACTAAAAATTGTAGTTACCTACGTATGTCTCTCTTTACCCATCTAACTGTATTATTTGGTATCAGGTATTGAACCCACGGTTGCTTAACCACTGAGCCACATCCCCAGCCGTCTTTTTATATTTTATGTGAGACAGGGTCTCACTAAGTCCTTAGTGCCTTGCTAACTTGCTGCGGTTGGTCTCAAACTTGCCATCCTCCTGCCTCAGTCTCTTGAGTTGCTGGGATTACGGTTATGTACCACTGTGGCCATCTGTGGTTATATTTTGAGAAGTAAAACCAATGACATATGCTCCGAAGCCAAAATTGTACATTAAATTAGCAAGTCCAATAACTTTTAAACTGCAGACCCTTCTAATGTAGTAAACATAAGAAAATAAAGTTTATTTCCATAAAGTTTAAATCTGGACTCTTAAAGGTAATTACCAAAAAATAACAGACTGCTGTTGAATTATGTGTTGTGTGTTATGACCAGGACATACAATCCAATAGTATTTAATCCAGCTCCGTGTATTTCACAGGTGAGGAAATAGAAAGCCACTGTTAACAAGCAAAGAAGAGGAAAGGGAGGAAACCGTAGCACCTTCTTGGAAAACAATAAAATGATTAAAATGTTAGTTTAAGTAAGAAAACATGACGAATCCATTATATTGGGGCTGAATGTGTTCTACTGGATTATATTGGGTCAGACCCTAACCAGAGTTCTGATGAACCTTCATGTATTTGTGTGGAAGAAAATTAGACTGCCAGGGTGGGAGACAGGATCACAGGTGTGTGAACAAGGGGAAGGAAGTGGATGGTTTACCTGTTTAAGTTGATTAGCTTCTCACTGAGAGCTTGGTTTGCCAGTCATCCCAGTTCACGGGCCAGTCCTTGCTGAGGGTGCGACCCTCAGCACCACACCTTGCAGAGACCCAGGGTGGTCCAGTTCCAGCCGCAGCCAGGCACCCAATGACCTGGGAGGCGTCCAACGGGTAAGAGCTTCAGTGCTGGATCCAACATCAGAGTGGCTCTGGCCCAGCACACTGCGGTCCCTGGTCTCCGTCCTGGACAGGCAGCTAGCCCCAGACACTCGTGCAAGGTCCAGAACAGACAGTGTTGGTACCCAAGGATGGGTCCAGTCAGTGGTGGGTTTTATTTCCACTCTGCAGCCCTGCATTTACACAAAAAGTCCCTGAGGAGTCAGAGAGGGGGAGGGGAGAGTCTTAATGCTCGCTGTTGTCCTGATGTTTTCAAATCCTGTAAGACCTGAGGCATTTCTCAGCCATTATTTTTGTAACTATAAATTGTTAAATGGGTTGTGATCTAAAAAACCAAGCCTCTAAAGTTGCATAGTGGAAATTAGTTTGTGGGTTTTCAAGAACAACGATTCTCTATGACAATATACATTAGAAAGCCTGATTTCAGTTGACAGGGGCTTGGGGGGTCATTTGGTTAGTGCTGTGCATTGTTAAGTAAGACATCTTGAATTCACATCCCTTTTCAATCTTTTAGATAGTAGGAACAAACACAACATTTCTCTTTTAATAAAATCTTTTTTGATTTTTTTTTCCTTTGATCAGCTCTTCAAAATGAAGTAATTTAAAATAGCAAACTCATGTATTGAAACTAAAATAAAACAATGGTGACAAACATAATAATAATTGCAAACACAGACCCTGAGGTCTCATGCAGTTTTCAGGAATCCAGATCAACATGCTTTAATGATCATTCAAATGACAGTAAAACAAAACAAAACAGAAAATTAAATAACTGATGCTGAATTCCTCCGGCTGAGGAAGCACTCCTCCGGGTCGCAGTCTCCCACAGCAGAGATTTGTTATTTAAAGCTGCATCAGTATCACAAACAATTGAAGATCTTGATGGAATGAAATAAGTTTCTTGGCCCTTATAACCTTGATGATCTAGGAAACAGAACATTTTGAAGGACATTTCACACAAACAGTGACATTTCAAAGACTGCCCAGACAAAAAATAAAGCCATCCTTCCAAGCTAGGGAGCAGCCAGGAGCAGCCTCTCTGTAGGACCCCAGAACAGAGGGAACCTGCTGCCTGGTCTGAACAGAGCCATGGAAAGGAAGCTCGTCCAGCTAAATGCCCAGTGGGATGACCAGGGAGCCTCTCTCTCCTCACTAAAGGCCTCTGACCCGAGAGCATCATGGGGCTTCAATAGGCTGCACCTCCAGACACTGAGTCAGGCCCTGGTCATCTGTGGACCAGCAGTTGAGCACCACACCATTGCCTGCCCTGTCCTGGCAGGATATATGACCTCTGAACTGTGTCCAAGCCATGGACAGGGACCAAGAATCCTGAAGCTGGAGCCAAAGATCACGTTGAGTTATAGAGAGTAAAAGGGGGTGGCTGGGGTGGCGTGTGTCCAGAGCTGTATGTGGAGCCCTGTGCACTGAGGTGGGACACTGCCTGGCTGGTGCTGCCCATCCAGAGCTGCGAGAAGCGCGGCTGAACTTGGACCCGGCTGCTGCTGCCCAGCTTCCTGTGAGAGTGTCACACCACACACAGCTGTCGCAGGAATGGCTGAAATTCAAAACTCAATTAGTTATTGCTTTGTCCTTGTGAGATGAAAACGGCAAGTTCAACCGTCATACCTGTGGAAATGGGACCACCTGCTACTAAAAGCCCAAACTGCTGCCTCAGGGAAGGGTTATTCTTGGGGCAAACTAGACGGAAAAGTAACCCCCAAACAGCTCTCTTATTTTCACTTCCTCTGTGCACTCTCTCTAGAAATTTATCTATTCTTCTACAGACAATTGGTCAGTATTTCTAACGTGGAGGTAGAGGAGCTAGACTTATTTTTAGGCAGTCACCAAGAACATAGCTTGGCTTCAGCAGCTGCTTCTACTGCCTGGGTTGCTGCCAGGGTCGCAGGGGCACCAGCCTCCTGACCCAATGGCTTTGCCAGCAGTGTCATAGTTATGACTTAGACATGAGGGGAAAATAATGAAATGTGGGAGGATATGAAGATTTCTGGCCCATGATAAAATTGGCTGAAAAATAAAAGTCATGTAAATTTTAGTTATTCAGTGTGACATTTTTCTATAATATTTTTTAATCCCCCAAACAGAATTAATCACAGATTTTACTCATTACTCACACGTCAGCCGGCACAATGTATATGCACAGTTCTCATGGAAAGTTTGTCAATAAAAATGCACACCTCACATCCTAATCAGTATTCAGTTATTTTCCTTCTGTATAGTATATCTGCAAAGTGGTTATTATAGCATTCATCTTGTGAAAGGTCATATTTGCTATTTTTCAAGCATTATTTTTCTATCTCTATTAGTTATTTTGGTCTCCTTCATACATATTTCCTCATTTCCTTCCAGACAAAATATATTACTGCTTCCTCAAGAGCTAGAAACACTTGATTGGCAGAAATAGCTATTACTTGAACAGAAGTTAAGAAAATAAAATTCTTCAGAGATAAAAGCAAGTTTTACTGAGAATTGCAAAAACCGAAATCTAGAAAATCTGAAAATATTTTGCTCAATTATCTGTTAAAATGAAACATGGTTTTGTGGTTTTGATACATCAGAAATTTCATGATAATCTCAGGTCAACATTTTCATGAATATTTTTGATTATTCAAACTCCTGTTTGCATTGTTAGCTAAGGAACAGTACTTGGTGATGCAACTTTCTCCAGTTTGCAATCACTCTGATGCAAGGTAGTAAAAGCTTCACCAGCTAGAATTTGAAAATAAGTTCAACAGGTAGGCTCTGAGTGCATGGATTATCTAACAAATTCTAGGTAATGTTTTTAAAATTCATAAGAAAGTGAATTATGTGAGAGGAAGAGTATATGCTACTTTGGCCTTTGCAGTCTCCCCGGAACTTACCAGGGTCTCTGTTGCCTGGAGAGATCCCAGTTGTATACAATGAATACAGAAAAGAATTTGCTGCACTTCAAGGAAGCAAATCTTCAGCTGTGTCTACCTGATGTCACAGTTTTTAAATGGCAGGAAAATGAATTTTTCTGCTTTTATACACATTCTTAGATTGACGTGAAGCCTGCCTCAGTCTGCTTCCCTGAACTGTTTGAATTTTTAAAAATCAACTTCCATAATCCATTTCTCTATGTAAATATCTAGAATAAAATGAATTTTAAGTTTTATACTTCACCAATTGGGTAAATTAACATATAATCATACTCTACCTATCTATAAGTGGGCTGTATTTTTTCCAAGCCAAGAATCAAGAATTAAAATATTTAGTCTCACATTTGTGTGTTCTATGTGTGTTCAAATAGCAAACTGAAATAAAGACTGCTTGTGAAAACCAAGGTTTTTATCTATCTACACAGGGCTTCTCTTTTGTGTTTGTGTTAATTATTACCTTGGGTAAACTTAATATTCTAGGCGAACAGTTACCAAATGCTGGTTAAATAGTATTGTCCTAACATTCCCCCGAGAGTCCTCAGCTGGCTGCAGAACAGGAGGGTCCAAGACAACAAAAGGCTGAAGAATTTACTTAAGTTATTTTGGGACTAAACAGTTTTCCAAAGGCAAAAGTACTAAAAAGAAGATAAAGTCATAAATATGTAGAAGATTTTTGTAGATTGAGTTCCCCAAATTCTAAGGAGTCAGGAGTGTCCCCTGCAACTTTACATAATCTCATTATTATGTATAGTTATAATTCACCTGGTGAGGGTCATGGATTTATATTTCCTTCAATGCTTGAAAATGACCTTACACTTTCTATATATTCAACTTCGCATATCAGGTAATCTTTGATCCTCATTTGTCATGAGGTTTGGTTTTTTCAGAATAAAACAGGACACTTTTAAAGACTGAGTAGACAGATAAATCTGCAGAAGGTATCCAGAAAAGAGATGATTTTTTTTTTGTCTTCATTTATAATAACTATAAATAAAAGCTCTGCAATGAAGAAATATGTTAACATTTTGCCAAAGTTGATCCATTATTTAAAAGAAACAAAACATGTATGAAAATTTTGCTACCAAATATATTATTAATGTAAACTCAGAATTTAGTTTTATCTCTGTTAAAACTATAAACAAAGCAAAGAGATTTCAACAATGGGTGATAAAAGTTATTAATTAAGATCTGTGTAGCAGAGCTTCCATATCTGACTGGAATACCTTGTTTAGTGTTGACTTTATCATGTCACTGATTATTTAAATGAAGATAAAATTGCGTGCTTTCTCACTTTTGAATGCACTAAATAAAGCACCTTGTAATCATGTCATCTGTTTCTCTGTGACTTTCCATTGCCAGTGGTCCTCGGTTGGATGGTTGGTCCCTGCCCTGGTTACCCATTCACCTGCTGAAGAACATCTGAGTTGGGTCAGGTTTGTTGGCAATTAGGAAGAAAGCTTCTCCAAACATTCATTTAACTATATAAAAATAAATATGTAGAAGGAGGATTGGACTTATATGGTATATTTTTTTTCTATTGCTGCTATACAGCTGAATGCAACTTGGCTGTTCAATAATGCACATCAATTGTCTTAGATTCCTCTACATTAGAAGTCTGATGTGGCTGTCTCTGAACTAAACCTATGAGTCAACGGATGCACTTTTTGCTGGCAGACCTAGAAGGCAATCTGCTGCCTTGTCTGTCTGAGTTGTAGGCAGAGTCCTGCTCCTTGCAATGATGGGGCTGAGATGCTATTGTTCTTTCTGGGAGATAGTGGAGGGTCATGCCCAGCTTCTAGAGACTGCCAGCTGTCCTTGGCTTGTGGAGGATTTCTCTGCCAACCACAGATGTAAGGTCTCTCAGCCTTAAAAGGAACAGCCAAACTGTTTTCCAAAGCAAATGCATGACTTATTCAGGAGTACATGAGAGTTTAAGCTGCGCCACGTGGAAATCAGAGCTTGGTATGTTCATATATATTAATTCTATAGCCACTCTAGTAAAAAGTATGTAGCTATTAATTAGACTGATTTAATTTTATTTATATTTTTTACTTCTCCGAAGTCTAATGATGTTGAGCATCCTCTCACATGCTTATTTCCCTCTGTGTCTTCTCTGGTGAGACTTTACTCAGATTGTTTACTCATTTTTTATTTGGTTGTTGAACACTTCCTTAATTTTGAGTCTTGTTAATTATTTAAATATTCTGAACAAACTAATTTATCATATATATAATTTGGAAATATTTTTCTAGCCCATAGCTTTCTCTTTATTAACCCTGTATTACAAAGAACAAAAGTTATCGATTCTGAAGAACTCCAACATAGCAATGTCTTCTCTAAGACATTTTCCCTTTGATCACAAATGTTTTTGGTCCAAGGTCACAATACTTTCTCTTTTCTTTCCTTCTGTAAGTATTATAGCTTTAGGTAGTGTACTTAGGTCCATGATTCACTTTAGTTAACTTTGTGCTTATATGAAGTATTGATTGAAGTTAATTTTATATGGACATTGTATTGTTCCAGTATCCGTTATTGACAAGTCATCAAATAAATGAACAGCAAATTCTGACAAGGACAAGGGGAACTTACACTCTGGGTTGCTGGTGGCAGTGGTGCTCCTCCAGAGCTTGCCCAGAAGTGTCCTACCATCCAGGCATGCTGCTGCTGACTCTGTCCCACAGAACAGAGAGGAGGTCCCCAACAGGCCTTTCACACCCTGTTCACAATAGCAAATTCACATTAGCTGAAATGCAGGAAAACCCCAAGTGTCCATCAGTGAATGATGGCAAAAACACACTGTGGCTGATAAATCCTTTGGAAGTATTATGTCTTAAAAATGAATGGAAATTTGATCCATGCTACCATGCAGATGGACTTTGAAGCCACTGTTAGTACAATAAGCTAGACACAAAGGACAAATGCTATTACACTGAAGTGAGGTACCCAGAAGAGTCAGAAAGCAAAACAGAGGCTCAAGGGCAGTTATTGTGTCAGTGATCCCGAGCTTCAGCTGGGATGATTACAAAGTTAGAATGAGCAGAAGTGATGGCTCCTGAACGGTGCGAGGGGTTGATGTCACTCAACTGTGCACTGGGAAATGGTAAAATGTTTAAAGAAGTTTTTTCTACGTTTCACTTTGGATAGGTTCTATTGCTGGCTAAGTTCTCTAATCTTTTTGTTTATGATACTTAATCTGCCTTTAATATGATGCTATGCATTTTGAATCTTAGACACTGCATAGGAAAAAGGTTTGTTTTTTTCGTAGCTCTTCTCTCTCCACTCATAATTTTTTATACATATAATACAGTTATAGTAGCTGTTTTAATATATGTTAATTTTCACAGCTATCACTGAGAGAATCGCTCCTCATTTTGGACCATATTTTTCTGCTTTTTGGAACATCTAGTAATTATTATCAAATTTCAGAAATTATGGATTTCACTCTGTCAGTGCTGGGTGATTTTATATTATTTTAAGTACCATTGAGCTGTGTTCTTGAGCATAGTCAATCTACTTGAGAACAGCTCCATCCCTTCAGACACTGGCTGAACATCTGTTAGCAGGACCAGGGCCAGCTTTCCTCCCCTGCTGAGCCACATCCCTTCTGCACACGTCGCCCAGTGTTCCATGAGCCCTGGGGACTTCTAGCATGGCTGCTGGGAACTGCCACTGTTCCTGGCCCTGAGTAACTGCAGAACAGCACTGCCTGCTTACTTTTCTGGTGGTCTTCTGTGACCCTGTGTTCTTTCCACTCATACATTTGTTGATCAGACGAATACTCAAGGGAGACCCTCTGCAGACCTCTGTATTCTTTTTCCACTTAGCACTTTCTTTTCCATAAAGTCTGTGGCTCCTGTTCTCCTTGGTCCCAGTCCTCTCTCCTCAACTCAGCGTGATTGCTGGTTTCCCCTTCCTGCACTGCAGCCTGCAAACTCTTAAGACAGAAATCAGGACATAATGGAACTCCTTTTGCTTGTTTCCTGTCTCCTACCAGAGTCCTTTGCTCTCTGCTGTCCAAGGTGCTGATATCTGTCATTCCATCTGGACTCAAAGAGGAAGTCTGGATCAATTCATTCTGAGCCTGTGAATGCACAGCAGAACACCCAGATCTCCCACCTCTGCCGTTAAAGTTTGTTTATTAGTTGCTTATACTCCCACATCTTCTTTCTTAAGGGAGAAAGAAACTTAACTTTCTCCCTTAAGTTCATCAGTCAATTTTGGACAAGTCAAATATTTCTAAACAACCTGGGACTCTGTTTCTATAATACTCCCTGGAAATAACTCCCTGGACACATACTTGCTTTGAAGCTCACAGTAATGAGGAGCTGCAGGTGACTTTTTTGTTTGACACATCAATGTGCTTCTTCTGAAAAGATAGATTTAATTTAATCCTTTGGATAACAACAAAGTTGAATTTATTTCTTATT
The DNA here is from genome assembly GCF_048772815.1 of Callospermophilus lateralis. NCBI lineage: Eukaryota > Metazoa > Chordata > Mammalia > Rodentia > Sciuridae > Callospermophilus > Callospermophilus lateralis. The sequence continues at coordinate 107,612,679 of NC_135316.1, read as the reverse complement.
TAATTAATCAGGAAAATTAATTGATAATCAAACAACAGCTTTCAGAAAAAACAAATAAAGCAAACAAAAAATATCCACCAGCTACCAGGAACCAGGAATGGATTTCTTTTTCTTAGTGAAAGAAGAGGTTGTGGAAAGCTGTTTTATTTTCAGCTTTCCCTAAAGCACAGAGCCCTAAAAATGCATTTTAAAATGTCTAGATTTTTTTTTACCAGTTCACTTTACTGGAGGAAAACCCTACCATCAATTGAAATAAATTAGAGTCTAAGATGAATGGCATTTTACCAATTCATAATTCATTTCCCTCCCCAGGACTTGGTCCTGTTAACAGCCAATAAATGAAACATGGCAGAATCTCTCCATGTAGTTTTTGTCTCTACTGAATAGAAGATCAGTAATGTTTAATTCACAAATGCAAAATCCTCGCTGACAGGGAAATAAATGAATGATTTCTGGGAAGGTATCACAGAGGAGCAAGAGAAGACTTCCAGGAAGGTCCCCTGAGTCCAGGGCTGACAGCAAGCATCTGATATTTGGCACATAATTTGGAAAGCTCATTTTTACATGGGAATATTTCTTTCAACTCCATTCATATTTAAAAGACCTCATATCTTAATGCATATATAAAAGGATTGTGAAGACTAATATAAATAAAAAAGGCAATGAAATTGTTTCTTTTTTTAATGTTGGAGGAATGAAACTCAAAGGGATGCTTCAGAGTGTTCAATGGGACCCCTGCTGACCAGGCCAGCAACCTCTGACTGTGATGTGGCATCCCAGCAGGCATCTGCCTGAAATCACAACTCATACCTGCCATGGCTTGTTCCTTGTTATGGATTCACTTTTGATGCAGTTAGTTTGGTTACCACCTGTTACACAACACATAAATTAAATGCAACTTTGTTTTTTTTTCCTGGAAAATTAAATTTTTTAAAAATGAGATTTTTGAAAATTTTTATAATAGTTTTAGATTTACAGAAAAGCTGCAAAAACACTTCTGTGAATTTCTATATGCCATCATTTCAACAGTTATTAACATCTTTTTTAGGGCAATGCACTTGTCACAGTTAATGAACCAATACTGATACATTCTTATATAATAATTGATTACTAAATGACTAGTATTATTACTTTAATTTGGCACAGAGATAATTATTTTGAAATATGTTTTACACAGTACATTACATAGTTATTTGACTCTTTAAAATATTGTGGATGTCTCTAAAGCAGAACTGAATAAAGTAAGGGTCAGAGAAAGATTGATGGAGATCATCCCAAGTCCTCAAAAGCAGAGATGGTTCATGTGCTCCAGGGACCGAGCAGAAAGGTTCTGGTGATGAATGAGCAAGGAGAGAAAAGCAGGTGATGTCTCTTCAGATGCCAACTGGGTCCTGACATTGGGTCCTAGACCTCCCTCCCACATGCCCCCCATCTTGTCCCGGCATTGGGAGACAAGCCCAGCTTCGGGGGTTGTGCCACTTCAGATGCTAGAGTTGTGGGTTAGTGTATGGGAGGGACACATTTTCCCTGGTGATGGAATTCCAGTCCATCTGACCTCCATCAGAGTTCAGAGCACAAGTCTTAACCGTTATAGCATCTTCTTTGTTTATGGTGAGGTAAATGAATGAGTGCACAAAACAGCCCTTCTCATGGCCACAAATTGACTTTGATTCATGTTCTTTTTTCAAAGTTTCTCTCACCATTATGTGAAAAGGCTTTCTTAATTTACAGACTCTTTTAATATGATGTATTCGTTCTGGAGAATGAACTCACCACTAGGAAGGGAGAAAAATGAGTGAGAGCATGTAAGGATGAAAGATAGAGGAAAGATTAAGAACAAAATTCAGCAAGGTGTATATGGTATAGGTAGGAAAATAGTATATTTTTACCTTTCCAACGGGACACAGAGTCTAACAGATAAACTGACATCACAGTGTCCATTGAGCTTCATATGGCACAGGGGCCCAGGCTTGACAAATGGATGCAAAAATGAACACAGGAAAGAGACTTGTCTGCAAAGTGCAGATGACTTACACTTCTACATTAAATTGTCCTTTTCTCAAGGAAAATCATAAGCAAAGAGAGCAAAGTATAGGACAAAGCCAACTGCTATATTTAAATGAATTATTGACTTTATATAAATGAAAGATTGCTTACAAAAGTTTATTTACACATTGTACGAATCTTCATGTGGCTTGGATCAGAGAAGACTAATAATGTCTTTAAACCTTGCAAAGTACTTTTGGTTGAGAGCATTGTTTTCTATGAAAAAAAAGTTTGGAAAATAATTTTATCTACTATCATATGTGAATCCAGGATTTATAGGATCTGAAGCTTATATAATCTGGACATTCAACTTTTAGGAGGAAAAAAAGAACCTCAATTTAGAAATACAAAATGGATAAAGAGACTAGAAGAGAACTGCTCATATATACGTGTGGCCCTAGAGCTCAAAGACATGAGCCTTTGACTCAGACATACACAGACATTTATTGAAAACATTTGTGAATTGTCTTAGTTCATTTACAAGTAAAAACCCTGTAATAGCCAGATTTTCACTCTGCCTGGCTTTGTCTGCAGCCTTTGTTGTTCCAGGATGTTGAAAACTTAGATTTATCGACTACAGTCAGCAATTGCACTGTGGCGTCATGGTGAAATCTTCAATTCATCAGCTGGGGATGACAGCACCCATGGAATGATTTAACATTCCTGGCTTGGGATTGTATGAAAAGCCATCTATCAAAACAAACTGTATTGCAAATGGTATGAGTTACATAATGCTTTTTAAACATTTTCAAGATGGTTTACACTGCATAATGTCAATAAATAAAATGTGTCTCTATAGTTTAATACTTGAGATCTATTTCATTGTGTTTTTTTCTCTCCATTCTATTTTTTAGATTTTAATTTTAACTTACTGGTTTTTCATATTTTTTAAATACTGTTCAACAATCAGGCACTAAAATTTTATAAATAGAAAATTTACTTTATTATGGAAACAATAGTCAAGTGTTAAATGTCGAAATCCATTATCTCCAAATAAATCAAAGATAGTTTTTCTAGTGAAATGGCACTAATAGAGTACATGGTGGAGTCGACTGTGAATGGACATCTAGCTTCCCCAAGAGAATCGAGTGGTTGAATCTCCTGCTGAAACAAAGACATTGTCTGCTCTGGGAAGGCATCTCACACTCTTGGGGTGAAAAGCACTACAATGCCTTATGTTTATTGCTCCTTCTTTGCAATAAAAATAAAACCTTTCTTTAACTTTCAGCACACTGCATGCTGGAAAGGGGAGATGATGTCAGGATTCATTCTGCTCTCATCCCAGGTACATCCCACAGTTACCTACTCCACAGGTAGGACTTCGAATGGATACTCAAATTTTAAAATACTCTTTTTCTTAAACCATGCCACCTCAGTTTTATGCTCAGCAATCTGTTCCATGAATTTCTAGTTTTGTACAGTAGTCAAATTTGTATAAAAATAAGACCACAGTTTGTTCATGATGTCTGGTCCATCCTAGTGCCAAGGAGACAGACGTGAGAGATAATCAAGCCCTGGGCATCCCTGTCCCAGTCAGGGTTCCCACTGAAATCCTGGCCCATCACTCTTGTTCTTGTCTTTAGTGAAGGGAGCCAGACACAAATTGCCAACATAGGCAGACGGGCACCCTGGTTTTGGGAATAATGGAACAAATCAAAAAGAGACATTGGAAAACTAAGGCTTTTATTAAATAGGAACTATTGAAATACAAAGAGAAGTTTGAAAACACACGGTATTTGGTTAAAGGAACTATCTGCACAGCTAAGTAGTTTAACTGGTGGACTTATGTGACTCTTAAATTAAAGTTAAAAATTCAAGCCAAGTTAAAATTTGTTTTCGCAGTCATAGCTGCTCTGTTTCAAGAGACTATTCCTACCTCTGGAGATAGAACTGAGGATTGCTGCTCTATATTCCCAGGGTACAGAGGATCAAAAGCCAATCGACAATAAGAAAACAAACAAAAATCAAAAACAAAATTGATTAATAGTTTAGGACACTCATTACAGTCACATAGAGTATCACCTTAAGGTCACCAACTGACAGAACTGGAGCATGTGCATATATACGTGATAATCTGACCATGTAAAAAATTTAATGACTACATATCAGATTGTTCATTTTGCTAAGATGCTTGGGAGGTGAATATGGATATAAGCTGATAAAAGGTGGAGACAGTGAATCATAAAGTATGTAAAACGATGAGCGATTTGATAATTCATGCAAGTAGATAAAACTACATATGCCTGTGTTTAATCACTAAGACATTAAAGTAATTCAAAAGAAAATTCACACTTTTTAAATACAAAGAAAATTTAAATTAAATTCAGCTTAATTTTCTTTAGCCAAAAAATTTAGGCACATTTCTATTTCATAAAATCAAACAAGATTTTTCTTGCTGCACATTGCTTAATTGCTATATTTACATAGCAGTTGTTTTTTTGTTTACTTAAAATATTACTCAACAAATCTAGGCAAAAGCACTTGTTGAAGAAACATGATTACAAGTATTTAAAATACGACAGCAGAACTATCTGATAGAAATATAATGCAAGTTGAAATGAGGGTCACATGTGTAATCTTAAATTTTCTGAAAAAAGAATTAAAATAGTAATAGAAACAAGTAAAATTAATTTTAGTAATATTTTATTTAATCACAAATAATAAAACATTAACATTTAAAATGTATGAATTATTGAAATATTCTACATGATTTTTTTCATGCTAAGCCTTGAAAACCATGTTATATTCCACATTTTCAGTACTCCTCAGTTCAGACTGGGCGTATTACGGTGCTCAGTAGTCACTGTGTTGGACAGAGCAGTACTGCACTACTGATAAGAGGTGTGCTGGAAAGTTGGAGTAGTAAAAAATCCGCTCCTAGAACCCTGAGTAATACAGACACGGGTTGTGTGTTTTCTCCCATGTGTGGAAGCTAGAGAGGGAAAAGGAAAAGAAAGTAGGGGATCTCATGGAGATAAGAGGGGATTAATGGTGTAGAGAGGAGGGGGACCAGGAGGGAGGAGGGGAGGTGAAGAGGAAGTACTGGGGAGGGATATTGAGCAAACCATATTGTTACATTGTTTGCATAAAACAATATGTACCAGCCAATCCCACATTATGAACAAAAAAACAAAAAAAGGAATAAACAATGAATCATCTAATCTTTTTTCTCCCCTTTGGCTCACTACCTGTAGGTGATACACAGTATCTTCAGAATAAAAATTACCCAGTGTCTTGCAAATTCTTAATTTTATAAGGACAGGTGGGGACATTTTCCTTATTTCCAGACAAAACTGTGCTTCTCTCAGATGAGGTATATGTTGAGGAGTGAGGTGTCATGAAGCGATACACTTAAGTGCTTTGCTTAGACTGAATTTTTTCCTTTAAGTGATCACTGCAAACAACTATATAACTTTTTTTTTTCTTAAAAGTCTGGATCTCGGGCCAATCTGAACCCACAGAATTGGAATTCCTGTGGGGGAGATGAGCACCCATGGTCTCATTTTACAAACACGTGGCCCTGCAATTCCAAGATGGTCATCTGAGGATGACATTTGGATGAATCCTGTTCTCGAGCTCCTGTTACTGTCTCTGGCTCACAAGCATCTTGGTGCCTAAGTTACCAAAACAAAACAAAACAAAAAACCAAAAACAAACAAATGACAACAAACAAACAAAAAACTCCTGTTTCACAATTCACCTTTTTTTATAACATTTTTTACTCTTCACCTTGAATATGAACTTTCCTAACATAAGACTGACCAACAGCAGATTCTTTCTTTCTAGTATTCTTTTTCCTCCATTTTTTATTTATTTGTTCTAATTAGTTATACATGGCAGTAGAATGCATTTTGATACATCATACATAAATGGAATACAACTTCTCATTCTTCTGGTTGTACATGATGTAAAATCACACCAGTTGTGTAGTCACGTACACTCATAAGGATAATGTCCAATTCATTTTACTATCCTTCCTACCCCTGTTCGACCTCCCCTCCCTTCACTTGGTACAAGTTATTCAATGGAGGAAAAAAACAGAGAAGTATTAATGTGTTTTTGCAAATGTCTTTCCTAATGTTTCATGCTAAGCACAGTTGCCCCAGGCGGTTCATTTGCCTGCAGAGAAGATTAGTCATGTTACAGAAGGAATACAAATTAAACACTTCTGCTCTGCAAAATAGGATCGGCTGCAAAGCCATTAGCTGTGCAAGCCCATTCATTGTGTGAATAACGACTATCATTTTCCTTTGCTTTTTCATCAGCTTTGGGCATCAATAACCGAGATGATTGATGCACACTCTTGCACATCTCCCACAGTGGGCAAGGGTGAGCTTGTCTGCCTAGGACAGTATGGATTAGCAGGTGTGGCACAGGTAGGCTGGAAGAAAAGCTGAGGAGCCATGGAAAGGATCCGAGGGAGGAGGTGGATGGATCAGCTCAATATCCTGGTGCCTAGAGAGGAGTGTGTTTGAGAACTGACGTCACCGCCATCAATGAGCTCTCATGAGTGGTGTCCTTTGAGCCTACTACCTGCCAGCCTGGCAGGAGGACCTGCAGCAGGGGTAGCACACACAGATTTGTGGTGGCTCTTCCTTCCCGACTGGCTGTCACGTGCTATGTCCTTACTCATAGGCAAGTGCAGCTAGGTGACCCAGGCAGGAATGGAGATGGAGCTACTAGGACAGGGACAGAAGGGGATTTGAGGCGAGATGAGGAGCCGCACCTGGAGCATTCCCCAAACTGAGAGCAGGAGGTGATAAAGTGGCTCCAACCACAAATATGGCCACCATGACGTCTGAGCAAGCCACACCCAGGGGACAGGAGGAGTGTCTGGATGCTTTACTTAACCAACAAAACATGACCAAAGAAGGCTGGGTGGTAGTGAAGAACCTATTGTAAAAGACCTTATACTGTCAGTCACCACTCAGTTTCTTACCATCTCACTGGAGAAAATCAGAGGACAAGGGTTTTCCATCCAACAGCAAGCAGGTCCTGAATATCAGATGGAATATGCTTCATACCACATTTGACATTTAATTAATTTTTATCTGTTCTAGAGAAGATCAGCTCCCTTCCTTTCCCAGCTTCTTGGAGCCGCCTACCTTCCTGGGCTCCCGACTCCTTCCTTCATCTTCAACACACCAGCCACATGACATCTTCAAGATTTTTCTTTTTCTTTTCTTTTCTTTTGACTCTGCCGTCGATTCTCTGCCTTCATCTTTCACTTAAAAAGATCTCAGGGATTTCATGAAGCTCATGCCTTCGACACAGATCACCTTCACACCTCAAGGTCAGAGGATCAGCAGTCTTTATTCCATCAGCCTCCTGAGTTTTCTCTTGCCATTCCTTCTTGGAAATTCATTTGAGAAAAACAAAAGCATGGGTTCACAGGTTCACCCAAAAACCTGTGCACAGATGTTAATAGTGGCTTAATTCATGTTTGTCAAAGATCAGAAAGAACCTAGGTCTCCTTCAATAAGAGCCTGGTTAATGAAGTGTGGTCCTGCACTGGGCACTCCTTCCATGGAGCTCAACTCAATAAGACCGCAGGATGAGCTCTCGATGCACGGACCGAGGGTGCACCTACAGGTCATCATGCTGGGCCAAAAAAGCCAATTCAAAAGGTTGCATGCAGGCCACATGATCCCAATTATATAACATTCTTGGAATGATAGAATTTTAGGAGTTGAGAAAAGATTCATGGTTGCTAAAGCTTAAGGAGGGGGTGGGGGCAAGTGGGAATCAGATGTGGTTATAAAAAGCAGCATGAATATTCCATGTGTTAAAATGCCTTCCTTGTGATGCTGTAGTATGTATTTTTACCAGCATGCTACCATTGGGGGAAATTTGATAAAGAATACATGGAATAACTTTGTATTCTTTTTTGCTTATGCATGTGAATCTGTAGGGAATTAAAATTAAAATTTAATTAAGAAGGAAAACACTATATATCTGGAACTGTACAACATTTAATATCTATGATATAAAGTATCACCACAAATCATGAAGGAAAAATAAGTTAGATAAGGGAGTAAAGATATACATAAACATTTGACTATCATCAAAAATAAGAAAAGAACATGAAAAGATTTTTTAAAACTATTTAATTTCAATAACATAAAATATGCAAAACAGTATGATACATTATTTCACACCCACAAGATTAGTATATTATAAGAAGTCTTTCATAACCAAGTGTTTGTGGGAATATGAAATAAATAGAATTCTTTTTCTGTTTCTGAGATTTTTAAATTTGTTTGTGCATTTCTTTATAAGTTATTTCACATTAGGATGTGATTAAAGTCGTACACATCAATGACCTGGCAATTCCAATTAAACTTGAATTTACCAAAAAAGCAGTTATAGATGTGCATAAGATAACAAATACTGGACCATCTTTTCTTTATCCATTCATCTGCTGAAGGGCATCTAGGTTGATTCCACAGTTTAGCTGTTGTGAATTGTGCTGCTTAAACATTGATGTGGCTGTGTCCCTGTAGTATGATGATTTTAAGTTCTTAGGTTATAAACCAAGGAGTGGGAGAGCTGGGCCAAATGGTGGTTCCATTCCCAGTTTTCCGGGGAATCTCCATGCTGGTGAGTGTCTTTCCTCCACTGGGCCCTTCCACCATGATGGTTGCTTCAACCTGAGCCCAGAGCAATAGAGTCAGCAATCTATGGATCGAGACCACCTACACCTTGACACCGCGTCAACATTTTCTCCTCTAAGTGTTTCTTGTTGGGTGTCTGGGCCACAGAGCTGATAAAGTCAATTGAAACACAGGCTTAGGCCATTGTCCCCAGCCTCACAAATATACTTGTGTGTGCGTGCGTGCGTTGCTGGGAACTAAACCAGGTGTTGAATGTGCTGGAGGAGCACCCTGAAAACACACCTCCCATCCCGGGGACTGCAGCCTCATGGCCTGACCGCCTCCTCATGGAGTGGCTCCCCACTAGACGTGCCCTGTGTGAGGGGAGTCCTTCAGGTTGACCCGAAGGACATTGGATTAGGTACTCAGATCTCGATGAAGACAGAAAGATCTCTGGTAAAGCAAATTCATGACAGTGATAAAAGCTAGTACCTCTTTGTTTTCTTTAAGAAGTAAGAGAATTATATGGCAAAAATCCCAGTTTACTCTGTAACATTGAGCATGCCGCGTGGACACATGTAACATTGTGGCGTCACTGGCTGAGGGAGGGGGATGGAGAGGCAGAGCAGCAGCATTCTCTACGCTAGTGAAGTTGCCCTGCCACAGAGTCCCATCAAGTTGTATCTGTTTTGTGTATTAAGTGGAATCCCCGTGGGGATTTGTTTTAAATTTTCTTTTATTTTCAAAATTTACTTTATAAAACAAAGCAAAACAAAAAAAATTGGGAACATCAATTTTATTATACAATTTGCAAGAAACAGAAATTTATTAAGAACCATCTCTGCTATGGCAGAGAAGAGCAGGGGGAGGTGTCTGACGCCCTGGGCCTTGGGCATGTCAGGAAAGTGCTGTAGCACTGGGGTACTCCCACTGGAGAAGGTTTGCAAACTCCTCAGGATGGCCCTGAATGTCTGGTCCTCCTGCCTTGGTGTCCAGTGCAGAGGGGATTAGCGCCTGTTATTTTCGGTTGTGAGGTGTCCCCTGCACAGGCTCCTATGCTATTGCAGGGATATTCAGAAGTGAAGTGATTGGATTGGAAGAGCTGTGAGCTTCAGCATCCTTCCTGGGTTGAATGGATCACTTGCTGGTTATTGAAGGCAGGAGGGACTTGGATGGTTACTGGGCAATGGGCCACTGGGGCCTGGTCCTCAAAGTGTCCTTTAACTACCATTCTTATAACTCTCTACATATATGTTTATGTATGCCATATACGTTTGATATGTATGTGTGACATTTTGTTACAATAAATAAACTTTTTAATATTTAAAAAATAGAAAACAAAGAGATTGCAAGCTTTGCATCATTACAAATCTGACCTTGACTTTCAGTTCTGCCACATCCCAGGTGTATGATCCTGAGCACTTTTGTGAGTCTTTTTTTCCCCTAAACTTCTAAATGGGAAAGATACTTAATTCAAAACATAAAAAAAAGTGAAAAAGATTCGTACTCACAAGATAAATATTAATTTTTTTCTCCAGTCTCATTTACTGTGCCAATAATTCCTGGGGGGAAGTTTAGTGAGTAGAAAATCGTCAATTAAACATTTTTCTTTTCCAACACTTGCTTTTCCTTAACATTTGGCAACATGAAGACCAGGCAGTGCAGCCCCTGGTAGACCCCCGGGGGTCACCTCTGTCCTTCTGCCTCTTGTGGGAGTAAGAACAGATCCACACAGTTGGCTACTGGGGCACCATGGCAGGTCCCAGCTCCAAAATAGTTCTCCCCAGGACTTTATAATCAAGCTATTGTTCCTTTGTGGTAATTTAAGCTTTGTTCTTGCTGTTATTATGAAAGGAAATTAATTTAGATGGAAATTTACTCTTTTGAGTGATTTGCTTTATGTGAGCCCCCAAAGTAGGAACTTTGAAGGAGTCTTTTTGGGTTCAAACTGCACTTAATATTTTCACTACATTATCTTCAGCAATCTGTTCGTTAAAAGCTTCAAATAAAATCTGTTAGAGGCAGTGCACTTGCCAAAGTGAAGCTTTAAAAGTTCGATCCTGTTCACTTACAGAATTTAAAGACATTTCTTAGTAGATTATCATATTTAAGTGGGACCCATGCTTGAGGCTTTCTGTGATTCATTGGATATTAAATTATCCTTTATGCCTACATGACAGAGCCACGTGCATTTATATGTGTAACAGAAATCAGCCAGCATCAGTTCTCTTCTTTCATGACATGGCAGCGTTGGGGAGCTTACAGATATGGGCTCTATTTATAAAATGGTATTTTGCAGTGACTGTACTTCTTGAAAGCCATTAATAGGGAAACCACTCTAAAGACCAATAGTATATTGGTTGCAAATTCATCACCAAGAAAGAAAGTGACTATTTAACCAAACACCAAAAATTTATGGTGGCAAGGAGACATCATTTGATTATGTAATTGTTAGAGTCTGTAAACAAGTTGGGATGGTGCCTGGCATTTTGCCAGAGGCAGTGGTTTGTGAAGTAAAGCCAGCGAGCCATTAAGTGTGAAGATTCCTTATTGGTTGACTGCTGTATCTAGTTTATGTTAATTAAGATAAGCTGTGTGTAATGTATATATACCCCTCCTGTCCTACAATAAACGGCTCCCACTCCTGCTGTATCAGTCTACACAAGTTGTTCGTCACCCCCCAGTTATTTTGCTGCAGCCGGACTGCGGCAGTAATCACTAAAGAACTCATCTTCATAAGGTCATATGGTCATTGACAAATTCTGGACTGAGGTAATTCACCTTTTTAATAGTCTAAGTAGACCATTTAATGTCAGCCTGCATTTTCCCCCTGACTGAGCATGCTTCCTGTCCGGGGTCTTGGTCTCAACCTGTTTTTGTGTGTCATCGGCACACTGCAGTCTGTCAACTGTGTAAACATACATCAATTTCACTCAGAAAAATATTCAAAGGAACTTATGATTAAGGTGTTAAAAGTGGTTTTGTGCTTGGGCACCTATTTCAGTGCAATGCATTAACATAGTTATTTAAAGTTAATTAAGTTTCAATAAGAAAGAGAATGAGTTTAGCACTTCAAAATACCCAGACTGGGAATTGTATTAGTGCTCATAATATTGCAAACACTGTCAAAAAGCAAGAATGCTAAGGGCAGTCTATGAAATTATAATAATATCATTAATGCTGGCACAAAAATAAAATCTACCTTACATATCAGAGAATACCATCCCCTTTCCTCAAGGAAAAAAATGAAGAAATTGCAACTGAGGGAAACATCTTATTGTGTTAGTAATGGTGTAGTCAGAAAAGCTTCCAAGACAGGTACTTTGACAATGAAACATCAATGAAAGTTTAATAGACAGAAACACTTATGCATGTGTTAGGGACCGAACAGAAAAGCAAAAGCAACCATGAGACCCTATATTCACTTCTTAGTTAATCATGTAAGACAGAAACCCAAACTTTTAGGGTGTTTTTGTCCTAGCTGTGGATAAAACTGGTGGTCTCACTAACTCATCGGGACAGGGATTTCTATCGATGGGGTATAAAGCAAGACTAGAGAATTTCAAAACCCAAACCTACTGCCTGCCACACTTCCTGTTTGTTAGGAAGTCATGGTGGTACGCCACAGCCACAGCACTTAATTCAGCACTTCCAAGCCCACTGGGTGCTTTGATGTAATCACTGGACCCAGAAAAGCTAATTCATCTCTACATAAGATACAGACTTATTCTAATGAGGACTAAAGGCTGCCTCCTCTGTGATGGGAGGAACCCAAATATCAACCTGCTTAGAGGTTGACGGCCAGCCTTTCTGGGCATGGTGTGAGTAGTGAGGTCAGGATTAGTCTCTGCTGGACCCGGTCTCTTGCCTGTATATCTATAGGGATGTTAGTATCCTTTATTGATTTGTCAGCACTCTTTATATATTAGACATTAACCCTGTTGTGTCTTCTTAAAACATTAGACATTTCTTTATATAGCCATTGCACCATATTTGTACATTTATACCTTCCTCTGTCATTGCTGTCAGTTATTGTGAATGGAACCACTTTTCCAAGTATATGTTCTAAAAGTTCTTTTGTGTTAATGAAGGCTATTGAATATTAATTACTATTCTCACCCAGACCATTGACTGAATCTTTCCTAATGATTATAATGGGTTTGATGCTGCTTTCCAGTATAAAGTCATGCTCTCTGAGGATAATGATCATCTTGCCTCTTTTTTCACAGCTGCATACTTGTAATTTGTCCCCCTCTCCAGCTTGCACTGGGAGTGAGCAGATCATACTAGCCAGAACACATTTAGCCTTTTCCTGAGGCATTTAGTGTTTCTCAATTAAACTTGACTTATTGCTTTTACTTTTATCATATTATAAACATATTAATTTACTTATACTTTACCATTCTTTTTTTTTTTTTTTTTTTTTTTTTAACCAGGAACAGTCTTTGAATCTTAAAAAGGTATTTCAGCATTTGCGAAGATCTTTTCTTTTTCACTTTAGATCTATGGCTATGATAAATTTTATCAATACATTCCTTGAATCTGAATAAGTACTTAGGTTGGATTCACCATATTTTAATCGACTTTATCATCCTGTTAAAGGTGTTTCTGAATTCTATGTGCTGATAGGATACTTATTTACTATTCATTAAGGAATTGGTCTGAAAATGTCTTCTGGGGCCAATCTTTTCATTTTTATTATTTTATTTCTTCAAATAAGTCATCAGCTTTCCTTCTCATGTATAGTTTGGAATAATGTGATTTCCACTGAAATGATATTTTTTTGAAGATTTTATGGAATATACCTTGGAACCAAGTAGGCCCAATTCTCTTGGTTAAGAAGTCATTAAGGAAACTCTTCCAATTTTTCTATGGAAATTGAACTACTTAAGTTTTCTAACTTGTCTGGAGTCTCTCAGGTGGACGGTGCTATTGTAGAAACACCCTCCACTCCTGGCTGCAAACTTGCTGCTTGTGCCGGGGTCTCCTGTGCATATGCAGTGGAGCGCCCCAGGAGCCTTCTCACCCCCCCTGCCTAGGACCCTGCCTGCATGAGTCAAGTGGCCCTGGTGGACTTTGTCTCTCTCCTGACGTGGACAGGAGAGGTTTCCTGTGTTAGCTGGGGCTTTTTATAGTTAACTTCTAGCAAAGGCCAGGATGAAGCCCAGGTGTGTCCGGCTTCACATACACCTGTCTTTTGACACTAGTTCATCCGTCCAGTGTCTGGGAAACAGCTGAACAAGTCTAGGGGATGTCTCTGTGGACACTGCTATTTCTACCAAGTGGCTATTCTTCCGTAATACATAGAATACCTTGCTCAAAGGTAAGTGAAAGCAGATTGCAGTATCAACACTATCAATATTAGAGGCAGCTTACCGTGTATAGTATTCATAGGGCTGACCAAATTTTGAGCTGGGCTTCATAAAGCCCTTTGGTTACAGTTGATTTTCTCTCATTTAATCTTATATGTAATAAAAATCAACATTATTTCTCTAAATCACATAGGGAATCATGGAAAAATCTTATGCTTACCATGTGACACATGAGGCAAAAATGCTATGTCTGGAGTGGGTCATGTGACTTTGTAAGACTCAGAAGAAAGGAAATTCTGGGGAAGGGGCTTGCTTAGAAATCATTAGAAGCTGTGAAGAGAGCAGCAGAGGATAGCAGTGAGCACGCTGCTCTTCCAAGTGCCCTGCAGTCCTGAGCCTTCCTGACTCAGTTTCTGGGCTCGACCCTGCCAGGTTGAATTTTGCCAGGTTTGCCTGTGGTCTCAGATGGAGCACACTGGTGACTGACTTTCGAGCCCTTGGATGAGATGGCTGGACAGTTGCTCTGTTCCTGGCGCTACACTAACTTAGAGCGTGTTCATGTTCTCTTCCCACTGGAGCTGTTGATACATTCTTGATAACTCATTTACTCTCATTCCATATGACTCTCAGTGTTGGCACTAGCTATCATTGTTACAAGTCCCCATCTAGCTGCTCCTAGAAGTAGGTAGCATAACAACCTCAACTCTTCCCTTTTCAAATGATTTCCAGGCACATCAGTAGTCAAAGCAAATCAATGCAAAGGCAGTTTTAAAAGAGAGCCTTGTAACAGCATTTAACTCCTGAGCTAGAGACGGAAGATACTACAAAAATGAAAAATTGCATTACTCCTTTCGCAAGGATGGGTGGCCCTGGGAGGCATGCTCACTACGTGACACGCGAGGCCGCAAGTCAAGACTGAGGTCATTGAGGAACGCTTTAATCCCTTCCTCGGGCAGCTCCAAACCCTCGGAGCCAACTCAACCTCTTTCTACTCTAAGTGGTGTTAAGACACTTTGTCCTTGATGAGTAGCCACCGGTTGAGTTCTGAAATCATTTTAAATCACTAAACACATGAAACTGCCTTCGAGGAATAACTAGAAATTATTCTTCTATTGGAAAAGATGGAGAAATTGTGATATAAACCCAGTAAACACTCTCTGAATCCAAAATCAAGGACCAGCATCCCAAGGAACCTCACGGGTCTTCTTTTAATCTGCCATAGAAATGATCTATGATATTAAAAAAATTTTCACAGTTTAGATTTTTAGCTTACATTTATAATACCACGGTCTGAGTGTTTTTTGCGCCCATGGGGGTAAGATCATCCTGACCCACTGTTAGGGAATTTGACTTGGACTGCATTTATTCTCCTTCAAGGTGCAGATGACATTTTCAGCTTAGGTTTGCATGAAATTAGAGCAAGCACATCTATTTCAGGAATCTGTAGAGTATGGGACAAATGGGATCTTAAATCTAATTAAAATAACCTCTTATTTTAGAGGAAAGCAAAGCCCCCAAAGTGAAGTTACTTGCTTACAGAGATGTCATTAGGACTGGAGAAGAGATTCCTGCCTTTGGTACCTTCTACAGCATGGTGCCATCTTGGTAAAATGCAAACCATGGTAAATCAAAGTAGCTCCTTCAAATTATTCACTTATTTATTTGGGCTTACTTTTGCCGCAGTCTGGCTGGGCACAAATCACGAGTCACTCAAGAGGAACAAACTTTATTTCTGAACTCCACCAGCACACTCCACACACGCTCCCCAGGAACTCTCCCAAATGCCACACGGCTCCTCCAGGAACCACCAACTAGAAAAATCCCCCCTCCGGCACTTCCCCAACCAATGTGAACTCTTCAGGAATCCCCATGAGAGCTCAACTGGAACTCAACGGGAACTCTGCGAGAACTCAAAAGTCATCATCTTAATGGCTCGCTGGCATCACCTCTCAACCACTGCTTCTGGCAAAAATGCCATGCGTCATCCCAACTCGGCTGTGGCCCTCAACATACTTTAGTATAATTAAATAATTTCATTACTTTAGCCATAACTCAGAGTGAGCCTCAAGCATCCCACATACATGTTATATCTGAAAAATTTAAAACCCTATGTGTTAGTCAGCGTTCTGTCACTGTGAACAAGACACCCACCAAGAAGGACTTAGAGAAGGAAAAGATTTTATGGCTCATGGTTTCATAGGTTCAGTCCATGGCTGCCCAGTTCTATTTCTCTGGCTGGAGGAGAGGCAGAAGGAGTGGAAGAAAGAAGCTGCTCCGGTCATTGCAGCTGGGAAGCAGGGGATTGGGGGATTCGAGGGAGACAAGATGGAATTCCAAGGTTTCCTCTCCAGAGACCTACTTCTCACCATCTCCACCTGCCTATAGTTACTACTAGTTAAAATTGTTAATCCATCAAATGAACTAATCCACTGATGGGTGATGAGGTTATAGCTGTCATAACCTGACCATTTCGCTCTGAGCCCTCCTGCATTGTCCGTCATGTGAATTACTGGGACACACCTCCTATCCACACCATAACACCATATGAAAAGGAAATAATGTCGAATATCATAAAACTGGTGTTGAACTCTGGGTAACTAAAATACAGGTGTTTTGTTTCCTTTTGGTTATTTTATGGATTTTTAAAGTTCCTATGTGTCTTTGGTCAGAATTTCCTAAGTGTTAGAGAAGCGCTTGTGCTTGGCACAATTTCTCCACCTGAGAGGGGTGTGGGTGAGATGGTGCACTCTGCAGGGGTCGCCTGGGGATTATGGGCTGTTCCAGGTGAATGGAGATTAGCAAGGAAGCTGCCAAACTGAATGTGATTCCTGATGCAAGCTTTGCTCTTTGTCTTCTGAATCTTCATGGAGGTTATCACGTTTTTGAAGACGTGAGTGTGAGTGGATTTTAACAGAGTGAATAGTAAAGGGACCCAGATCTCCACATGCATCAGCGTGAAGCAGCCTTAGGCCTGGCACTCAGATGCAGAAGTGTAGATCAGACCACAAACTCAGAGAAAATAGTGTGTGTGTGTGTGTGGGGGGGGTTAATGCTATCACTAAACCTGGGCTCAACTTCCCCAACTCGCATATGGGTTATGAAGAGGTTGGGGGAGAGGGAGACCAGAGACACATTGGAGAGAACAGAGATTGACTGCGGGGGACAATACTTGTCCTAGGAATTCTCTCTCCAGATTAGAGTAAGAAGGTAAAGCTGTCTGAGGTTGGCATCACAGGGTTTGATGGGATGCACTTCTCAGGAGCAGCAAGTTCAGAGGGAGAATATGATACAAACCACTGGGTTGATGAGATCAGGCAGGGAGGGAAGGATGGAGCAAGAAGAAGACAGAGGCAGGAGGGAATAACAAAGATTGCTATCACCCCAGTCACAAGGGCGGGAACAGGAGTGACTAGGGGCTGACAACCCCTGGAGGTCTCACAACATGGGCAGAAACTAAGATCTAGCTCTTCAGCCTGTCCAGGAGGAAGAATCTGGAATTGGCATGTACTACTGTGGTCACAGATGTGACTCGTCTGCTTTATTTTTGCAGCTCCCAGTGACCCCAATATTATCACTATCTCTTCCACAGTCAGTATTTATAAAGAAAAGAGATATACAGTTTGGCTTGTTTTTAATTTCAAAAGATGTGCATGTATGATACATTAATGTACTTGGATAATAAGTTTATCCAACCATTTTTCCCTTTGAATTTTTCCTTATTTCCTCCATGTACATAGCCTGGTCTTTTTGTTCTTCTTTGTTTCAGGTAAATAACAAATATAACATATGCTTATGAGCAATGAAATATCAAATTAAGGATTAAATTTCATTCACAATAGCATCAGAAAAAATACAAATGAATAAGTTTAAGAGAAAGAAGAGAATACTTCTATGTTAAAAATCATAAAGCTTTTCTGAAAGAAATCAAAGAAAATATCCATTAACAAACTGATATACACCATTTCTTTGTGGATGGAGAGACTCGGAATTGTTTAAAGGGCATTTCTGCCCATTTCAATTCAATCCCTATCAAAATTCCGTCAGGCTTTTTGTTCCCAGAAATTAATAAACAAATTTAAAAATTTACATTGAGATCCATAGAAGGGCCAAACATCTGGGAAAAGACAAAGCTGGGGGTTTTCACTTACCAACCTCAGCACTCAATATGAACCTCCAGTTCTGAAGACACTGCACACCGACCCGTGGACAGACGGAACAGAATTGAGAGTCTAGAAATAAATATTTATATTTATAGTCGATTTATTTCTGACTCTGTTGCCAAAAATATTCACTGGGGGAAGGAGAGTCTGCCCAACAGATGGTGCTGGGACAACTGGATGGCAATATGCAAAGATGAGCTCAGCCTGCACCTCACTCCACCCCAAATTAGCTCTGAAGGGATCCCAGACTTCAGTGAAGTAGCCAAAACAATGACTGAGGAGGAAAACAGACGAGAAAATGGAGATAACAGGCCAGGTGGAAATTTCTTAGATATGACACTAAAAACACAGCTCATAAAAGGAAAAAATATATAAGTTGAACCTCCCCAACATTCAAAATTCAAAATTCACATTTCAAATAAGACCATTGAGGAAATGAGAAGATAAGAACCAGATGAAAGAAAATATTTCCATAATGTTTACCCAATAAAGAATTTACAAACAACATTTACAACTTAAAAATAAGATAAACCAATAAAAAATTGGGCGAAAGACATGTTTTAATACCAAGGGCTAGTAAATATGTGAAATGATGTTCAAAATCATTAATCATTAGGAAAAGGCGAATTAAAACCACAATACCGACACAATGGAATATTACTCAGCATTAAAGGAGAATAAAATTATGGTATTTACAGGTGAATGGATAGAGTTGGAGAATGTCAGGCTAAGCAAAGCTATCCAATCCCCAAAACCAAAGGCTATGTTTTCTCTGATAAATGGATGCTGATCCAATGGGTGGGGGCATGGGGAGAATGGAGGAATTCTGGATTGGGCAAAGGGGAGGTAGTGGTGGGGATGGGGGCAGGAAGGATGGTGGAATGAGATGGACATCGTTACCCTAGGTACATGTGCAATTGCACAAATGTTGTGACTCTGCATCGTTTACAGTCAGAGAAATGAAAAGTTGTGCTTCATTTGTGTGTAATGAATTGAAATGCATTCTGCTGTCACGTACAACTAATTAGAACGAATTTAAAAAACCACAATGCCATACCACTTTATGCCCACAGAATGGTTGTAACAAAGGGGACAGACTAAAAGGAAAACTGGCAAGAACATGACGGGATGGCCACCCTCACACAAGTTCTTTGGTGAGCATGAAGTGGTATAGCTACTCTGGAAAACAGTTTAGCAAATTACCAAAAAATCGAAGGTGAAACTACCATGTGACCCAGAGATTCTCCTGATAGGTGTCTACACAGAGAAATGAAAATACATGTCTGCCTGAAGACTTGCATGTGAATCTTCATGGCACCTTATTAATGGCACTCCCAACCTGGAAATAACCTGACGCTCACCAACGGGAGCCATTGGTCAGACCTGTAGCACGGCTCCACAGCAGAGTGCCTCTCAGCAGGCCGGCAGTCTACTGAGGTCCTCACACACTGGATGAACCTCAGAAGCTTCCAAGTGAAAAAGCCCAAAACAAGAAAACATGAAGTGCATGTTTACCTTTACATGCAAAGTCCAAGAAAAGTAAATCGATAGAGACAGGAAGAGGATTGGTGGCTTCCTGGGGCTGAGGGTGTGAGTAGGCATGAGGGGTGTCATTCAGTGTGTGAAAGCATTCTAAAATGGATTTTTAATGATGGTTTCATCCTGGGCCAAAGTTCTAAATATTATCAAAAGGTATGTATGAAATAGGTGAATTTTGTAATATGTAAAACATACCTGAGGAAAGCTATTAAGGAAAGCTACATATGCATGTCAGGTTAAATGATTTGGATACTTGCTGTCTCTCAATAAAGAATAAAACAGAGTCAATGGGTTCTTCAAGTCACAAAACAGAGGAGTGGGATTGGATCCATAGGCCCACAAGCCACGTGTCAACTAGCACAGAGCTGATCTGTGGAGATATGTTTGGTTTCTGAAATTTCACTGCCTGTGTTCTTAATATTTTGAATATTTTTAAAAAGTGGGGATATTGTTCCCTTACTCAGCAGCACTGAGTTCAGAATGACAGATCAGTGAAAAATACACACACAAAAAATTGGAGTTTCACAGAAGGTCATTTCTAATTACTGTTTAATAGATTATTACTAAAAGCTATGATCTAAGCATGATGGTTATTAATTTTCAGGTACTCAGAATCATGAATTTATTTTAGTGATCCTCAATTTAGGCCTGGAAAGAATTTGATAATCTGTTAATAGTGGAGAAAACAAAAAACTGCAGACATTTACTTTGTAACTTTCGGGTAAGACTATTGACAAGTGAAAGTGGAATTCATTCACTGTAAGTTTCAAGCACAGGATGGATCAGGTTGGATGGAAAGTCTGGATCCAATAGTGTGGAATAGCCCTGAATAGGGCTGAGTCAACCCACCTCAAAGGGCTCACCTGGCAGCCACAGGGGCGGGTGGAGAGGCCCACACTTGGCCCAGCACTCTGGCGCTGCAGTCCTGCTGTTCTTAAGAATTTCCTAGGAGGGTGGCTCCACATTTTTGTCTTCACGGGTCCCTGGTATCAGGCAGCCGGTGTCTGCAGAAAGCAGGTATCTGTCAGAGGGGCGCTCCACCGGGCTGGTTTCACCTTTGCTGTCCTCCTACCAGGAAGTGCGACCTCTCTGCGTGCTTAGAGTTAGAGCAGCCAAATCGTGCACCTTCCTGTGGTTGAACCCAAGCCAGGGAAATTTCGTGAGCCTGCTACCTCAGAATCACCATTCTGTTCAATGTGATGAGTTCTGTGCAGCCAGCAAAGTACCCCCACCAGTGACCCCCGGAGAGGCGTGGTCCAAACTGCATTGCCTCCGCTGTGCCAGGGAGCACACTGCAGGGACAGGCACCTGTCAGCCTCAGGGGCCTGGGGAGGGAAGGGCAGCCGCTGGTGGTCTCACTGCTGGAGGCTACTCCACTCACAGTGACACTGTGGATAGAGGAGGAGGAGGAGGAGGAAGAGGTGTCAGACGGGATAAGCCATGCTTATCCATAAAGTCCATGAATCATGCTCTATCAGACGCACTGTGAAGGCAGGCTGGTGCCTTCTGCTGGGATGGCTAGCTGCTGGCTTCACAGGAAGGCGGAGCTCTGTAGAGAGAGAGCATGCACATTCTGGGAAGTAAAAATGTCACTTCTCTCCGCTTCACTTAAAACAATGCTTCTTTTCTCTTTTCCGTCTTTCTCCTCCTTGACGCCCTCACCCAATCCTCCTTCGCCCCCACTGAAGGAATCCTGTTGCAAGGCTTCCAAGGACACTTTTCATGCGCCTATGCTACCGCAGTGAGCAGACCATGCTGCCCGCGCTGCCCCAGGACACGTTGCTGCTCCCTTGTCAGCAGGAAGGCGGGTCCACCAGTCTTCCTGCAGGCGGGGGGTCTGCAGGGTGACCTGCGGGGCCTAAGGAAGCGTTTGCCTCCCTGTCTTCACATAGCTGTCTTCCTGGAGTAGGCACCCCCGGCTGCATGGTGTTCTCAGTTAACATCTGCAAGATCCTGCTGCCAAAGCAGGCCACATTCTGAGGTCGCAGGGGTTAGGATTTTGACAGACTTTTATTTAATTATTATTATTATTTTTTATCTTGAGAGCATCATGTAACTCATAACTAACACTTGTTTGTGTGATTATATTCATCTGTGTACTATTTCTAAAATACTTCCTACTTCTGTCCAAGAGCATACTTTAAATTCTAAATGGAAGATTTAAAAATATTAATGAAAACCTCTAACTTGGTTATATGCAGAGAAAATGATCTGGTTTTATTAATTTTTCTTTTACTTGGAAAAAAAGGCTAGATTTTACTAACATTTAATGGATTTACCATGCACATTGTAAATCAGAACAGTTTTGTGTAACTTTTCAGAGATTACACATTTTTCCAATTCTTTTTGTGTAAAGTTCTTTTAAAGGTAATCTTAGTTTGCTGATTGCAGCAAGATCCGACATTTGGGCAATATTCAAGTACCATATAATAAGAAAACCATGACATAGGCAATGGATATTAATAAAATAAAAATAAATGTTTCAAATAGATTAAAATGTACTCATGAATGTGCTTTCAATGGTTTGCATATTACATTGCTTTGCTTCCATTTTCTAAATATTTACCTTGGTTTCCATTTAATATTTTGCATATACTTATAGCAGTACATTTTTCAATAACAAAATTCTACTAGAAAGTATTGCTTTACTTTGCATTTTTCAAGATTTCTGAGCCTAAGAAATGCTCAAAGTCGAAGATCCATCATTGAAATAGCAGCATCGTATTAGCTTGAATGATTCTGATGACTGTCCATGCTGGCCTCACGGGCGCCCTTCACGGAGGGCTGATGAGAACGCACCATCCGTTGTATGGGCAACACAAAAATGAAGAGTGAGGGTGGGTATGCCCCAGGTGGCAGGGCACCTAAGTACTTCTGTTCCCTTCTCATGGACAGGAGGTGAGATTTTAATTTAAGACCCGAGTGGCCAACTCCAACAATGGGATCAAGTGTGACGGGGGCAGGGTAGCTTCTTTCTCGAGGTGCATCTTCCATGCCAGCACACTCATTCCTAAGGAACCACACTCCAAATGTAAGCACGGGTCTAGAGGAATTACCATCCATTTCCCAAACAGTGCTTCAATACAGGGGACGAAGTTGGAATGAAGGGTGCTTTTATTATTTGGGTGCTGTTACACCTTTGAGATCTTGTGACTTTGAGCTGGAAAGCCTGTAATGATCGTCATCATCATGATGATAGTTACCATAGGGAAGATGGTAGCCAAGACCAGCTGGGTACCAGTGTTCAGAGTTTAAAATCAGTATCTGAGAGTTCCATCACTGCCCTTTCAAATGCCTCAGTACGTGAGCACACCCTCTTCTGAAATGTCATTATGTCTTCTTGCACGTGAGTCTGCCATCCCTGCCCCACGTGGATGGATACATGAAAGCCATCTATCCCAGGCAATTGCCACCGCCACCCTAGAGGACTGGTGCATGGGCCCTGGAGAAGACAGGCTGACAGAGCTCACCAGAAACTCAGATTTAAATTGGAGAAAATGGACATGTGGTGGTAACTAGATGAGAGGCCATAAAAACAGATATGGAGGGTGGCAGATTCCACTTACAGCAGGATCCTAGTGTGGGAAGCAGAAGACACCTTCTGTGGAGGCAAATGGTGTCATTCTCATTGTGTCCATATACACACTGCATTTGGAGAAATTCTGGCTCATCTGTGTGGTGCTTCCTGTTCTTTATTTATTCTTTATATGACTTTAAATAGACTTCCTTAACTCGATCTTTGGAGTGGACACCTTGTTGTGTGACTTACATGTCACAATATGTCACCATAGCCAGCAACATCAGAAGAGTTGAGTATCTATATTTTTTTTGAGAATGAAGATGAATTCTAAGATGCCTATATTAGAACATTTCCAAATTGCCATGTTTACATTATCTTTACCATTTGAGTATTGTCTTCCAAAGTTCTAACACAGGTGGTAGAAGGAAATAAGAGTTCCTGAGAAAGTTGAATTCTGGAAAGAACACATCAATTTCTAAATAAGTATATTTAACAACAAATGCATTGGTTACAATTGAGTAATTATAAGAAGAAAATAAGTGTAGATCTATTTTTAAAAGCTTTTTAGTTCCAATTAAAAATGATACTTTACCAAAATTACATTTGTTTTTCAAAATGATATTATGTCTTCATGCTTGAAAATTTCTAGTAATGTATTTTCTCTATAGGATCCTCTCAAGTATGCGTCAGAGCATGGGAACTGTTTTCCCATGGAGCATACAGTATAAAATAGCACTATTGACTTACTTCATTCTTAGTCCCCAAACAATTCATGGGTCAGCCAATGTTTAGGACTCATTTTACAGTGGTTGAAATGTACTGAGCAAATCATAAGACTGGTTGCAATCTTTTTTTCTGCCAAAATTACATGTAGAATGTTGGTTAAGTTTTAAAATTAAAAGGAAGTTCCTGAAGTTGTAGAGCCATTATATGATTCTGATTCGATTGTTACTAAAACTTGAAGAGCATTTAGAGCTTTTGATTCTACTATTTAAGCTGGTCTAGTAAGCATTTGTATAAGTAGTTTCTTCACACTTGTTAGATTACTGTGAGGCTAGGATTTCTGCTTCATTATGTCATCAAAACGTTACTAATCACCCTATAAATTACAAGTTGATGGATTTCAAGGCACCCATGGCATACTCGATGAGGTCCCATCAACGTTCTCTGATCTTGGTGTGATTTCATGAGCGTTCCAAGAGCTCGGAGTCTTCTGCAGTTCTGTGCAGCCCTGGTTCTGTAGCTCTGTGGCAGTGCAGTCCTTCATGTCTGCTGCTTCTCAGTATAACACCGCCGCCGGCCCGGCTCAGCAGATTGTAAGGTTTCTGCAGCAGCCTTGGTAACAGGGCAGCCAATCCAGAATGTGTGGCGTTGTCTCAGCATTTCATTCCAGTTTGAAGAAAACAGTCACTTGCTCAAGTGCCTTGTGAGATCTAGACCTGATCAGTTACGCTGACACCACCAGGTAGCACTGCCTTGTTCAGCATGCGAAGCGCACCCCAGGTCCCCCCACATAGCTTACTCTTGCTCAGTTGATGCATTTTATAAAGAAGTCACTGCCTCTCAGTGAGGTCACTAGAGAGAACAACTAAATTTGTTTTATTTTTAAATAAATGCATTATGATTTAAAATAAACTCACTAAGAATTAAAGCCTTTAGCATTCAGACATAGAAATGATGTTTTGTTTTATATAATCGAGTAGCTAAGACTTCATCTTCCCCCCAATATAATATCAAGTGAAATTTCGTATTATCCAGAAAAAATACTGGGATCCCATTCATTAAATGTAATATGTTCATCTATTGCTTTACTTCTTGGACTCATTAACTACTACTTTATCTCAAGAAAAGCCAACGACATAAGGTTCTTATTCAATTTGAAGATTCACTTTCAAGTTCCAATATGGGAGTGTTGGATCCTACCTGGATCATGAAACGACGCTCACATAGCAATAATCAACACACCTGCGTGACGCCTCCAGCCTCTTTGACATCATTTTTAGAACAGTATTGTGCTTCTTCACCATTTAATAATGTGTAAATGATAAGTATTTCAGGAAAATTGGCCCTTGCCTTAGCAGTGGGGGACACCTGTTTCCTGAGGAGGCTTGGCCATTGGAAAGTGCTCAGG
Organism: Callospermophilus lateralis; assembly: GCF_048772815.1. Taxonomy (NCBI): domain Eukaryota; kingdom Metazoa; phylum Chordata; class Mammalia; order Rodentia; family Sciuridae; genus Callospermophilus; species Callospermophilus lateralis. The sequence continues at coordinate 107,587,378 of NC_135316.1, read as the reverse complement.
GGACAACCTGCAAGAGCAGGATCCTACAAGAGCAGGGTCAGGGGTCACAGGAGCTGGGGCATTGGTTAGACTTCTTTTTTCCTTGCCTATAAAGTAGAAATGATGACTTCTGTTTTGGCCATTTCCCATGGCTACTCCCAAAGTCCAATGAAATAATAGATTTCAAATCAATTTGAAAATGTGGGAGTGAACTACATGTTCAAAAATCAAAGGAAAATACACAGAGAAAGATCAGACATCACTATGCTTTTCAGAATTATTTTAGAATAAAAATCACTCCATGAGGATAAGATCAAGCAAATAATTTCTTAACTAAATTAAATGAAAAAAAAGAACACTGGTTTATGGGAATGTTTGTTTTATTAATATTACTGGCTATTTTTGCCTTTGAAGGGCTTGAAAGTAAGGCCGGGGTGTTTCAGAAACTCCAGTGAACTGAGTCCACCGGGTCATTGTCCTGAGCCTACACTGTTCCTGACATAATTGTCTCAGTGACTCACACAAGGGCATCTTTGGGGGAAGCTGTTTTTCTGCTTCTTCATGCATCAGACTTTGACTATAAGATCCCTGGGCTTAAAGATCAAGATATTAGGTTAAGACCAAGAAGGGCAATTTATATAATCTTTTATTTCTGAATGTCATGGGTTTCCAGTCATGTAAAGGGTGTTTCCTACAGCTTGGTTGTGGGATGAAGAAGCTCTTGGGCTGAACTCACCAAGAGCAGGTTGGGGAATCCTGTGGTTCAGCTCAGCTGTGACTCTCCAGGTGCCAGTGGCTACGCAGTCTGGTCCAGACTACTCAATTTGAAGATTCACTTTCAAGTTCCAATATGGGAGTGTTGGATCCTACCTGGATCATGAAACGACTCTCACACAGCAATAATCAACACACCTGCACAACACCTTCAGCCTCTTTGACCACATTTTTAGAACAGCATTGTGCTTCTTCACCATTTAATAATGTATAAATGAGGGAAGAGGGAAAACAGGTCCATTTCTTGATACCCCTGGACTGGGATCCTGCAATAGTTGATCCTTCTGTACCATGACTACACATCTTGGCATTTCCTGTCTTCCTCCTTCAATTTCATTATGAATTATGCTTTATAGCTGGGCCTTTTCAGAACTGGTTCCTAATATACTGTACTAAGTCCCAAAGAGTGCACACCTTGGAGCTGTTAATTAAAAGGGCCTGCTGGTATAAATAAACACATATGCTGCTGATTAGCCACCCTTTAGGGGGTCAACAGTGGGGAACTCCTGCTGCGCTTCTGTTAATTGTTGTCCAAAATTTCAACAGGAACTGTCTAATGATCTCGTCTGGTCTTGGCCATCTGGCCCTCTGAGTTTACTTGCCAGTAAATAGTCACCCTTTAGAGACAGAGGAGTTTCTCTTATAAGAAGCATATCTTTTAAGATATAACCTGGTCATCCGTGTGTGTGTGTGTGTGTGTGTGTGTGTGTGTGTGTGTGTGTGTGTAGGAACTGATTTGCCTGAGTTCACTAGTCAAACCCTGCACTTAATTTTACATTATTCTTTAGATGTAATCTGATGTCATCTGCTTTAAAAATTAGTTGCAAAATGGGTAGGTTTTTTCTTTGATTATATTAATAGTGTTAGATGAAATTAGGAGCTATTAGAATGCTTATTTTGGTCATAAATAATGAGCAGTCCTTCTAATAATTAATATTTATGATTCATACTGGACAATGCGATGTGTCTTATTCTCCCAGTGAGGCACTGGGGAATGGATGTCAGGTGTGAAGCCTCTTCTTCACATATTCTAAAACAGATTGAGGATTTTTGCTGTCATTAGTCTTCTAAATATCACAAGGCTACCCTCTTAGCTTGCTTTCACTACATCATTACATGTTTAGCCGAATGTTACATAACAGAAATAATGGCCTAATAGGAGCTAAAGTGAGGAGAGAGGTCATTCACAGCAAGGCACTGTTTTGCAGGATTCTCTGTTTGATTTGTCTCATTTTCCAGGAGATGTGGAAGTCGGAATGGACAGGGGGAAAAAGGTCTTTCCCTGGGGTGCTTATGCACATAGTTTTTCTTAGATAATCATGTGCTGAAGAGGAGAACATAATTGGCCATAATCCACCTGCTCATGTGTGCAACCTGCTGATGGGCTGTGGAGGAGGCCTGATGCAGCCCCAGTCCTTCCTAAGCAGGGGCAGTGGGAGCTAGAGGGGCAGCACCCACGCTCTGCACCGTATTGTGTTACCTTCTATCAAACACACCCTATTCTTTCTAGATTTTCAAGCTACTCTTTTTTTCCAGATGATACATTTTTCCCATAGGGCTTTAATTAATTGTCAAACAGTATTTTACAGAATGTAAGCACTAACAGAAGGGTATGTATGGAAGGGCTCACGCTGGCAAGTGCCTGCCCAGTAGAGTGTCATGTAGGGGGCATGCCACCCTTGACACTCGTCTGCAAGAGATGCAGCGATTGCTGTTTAGGGAAGTGGCCTGATGCCAGGTTCTCACAAAGACCACGAGTGAGAAGACGTCGAGGTCTTTAACCCTCCTGTTGTTCTGCCCCCTCCTCCACGGCACTGGTACCCATCTGAGGCCAGAGAGGAGAAAGAAGAAGCAAAACTGACCTCCGGATTTCTCTAGAATTCTTTTCACCCTGAAATGCTTCTGTCAGAGACTTCACAACTGCAGAATCAAGCACGTGCATCTAGATAGGCCTGGAAATCAAAGAAAAACCAAAGGGACTCTCAGGCAATGGGGACCCTCCAGCCTCAGCCTCCCACCAACAACCGGAGAATGGCACCAGCTGCCACTGTCCTTGGTATGGCCTGTTACATTCTGATGGTTGTCACTGCAGTCTTCAAGGAAGACCAGGAAGACAGAGAATCATCTCATGATTGCCCCTCACTGAATCTCCATGGACAATCCTTGAATCGCTTCATGGTCCCGCCCACACACATCACTGGGACAGGTGGTGTCTCCAGAGTCCGTCACACACTGATTGTCCAGGGGACTATCTTCACAGAAACTCGATGGGTCCTCTCATGCTTTCCCCCACATTGCTGTGACTCTTAGTGATTTTCAGTGTCATCTAAATAGTTAGGATTTTTCCTTTCATCTAGATATTTTGCCCTGATCAACAATATAGAAAGAGATAAAATTCAGTGTTCAGGATGCAGAGTTCTTTTCTTTCTTTTTTTTCATTGCTGGGAATTGAACCCAGAGTCTTGGACGTGCCAGAAAAGCGCTCTGCCAAGGAGTCACACCCGCAGCCTCCACGGTACAGAATTCTTGAAAAATATTTGCTCACTCATTTAAAAAAAATATGTCTGATGAATAGAGTTCTGTGAAAAGTAATCAACAAAATTGTTTTCAATGATTTTTTTGTTGTGGTTGCTGAAGTTACAGATTAATATATGTGTGTAGAGAACCTGAAAACTGATGGTTCTCAATCTTTGAGCAATACTTCAAGTGTGCAAAATGGGTGAAGTTATTATGTAGACTAATATTAATTTATATTACTTTTACGTAAATGACCAAAAAAATGTGTTAAATGGAAGGAAAAATACTTAGATGATGTAGAAAACCACCTCTAATCAGGTTTTAATTAAGTAAAAGGAGATGGCATTAATATAATTCTGGAGGATCTCTGTTGTACATTCCAGATGCTGATCTTTTCCCTTTTCAGTTGAGGGAAAATTTATGGAACATACATTCATAATGGACGCCTTTCAGGACCCAGCTCTATGAGATCCAGGACATCCACCACACTGTGCAGACTTCCCCACCCTCTAATTTCCCAATGTTTACTTCATTTGATAAGCACTTGAACCCCATTCCTGCCCACCCTCATCTCTGGCAGCCACTCATCCTGTGTTGTCTGTCCCTAAGGATTTCCCTGTTCTGGACACTTTACATACAAGGCATCTTGGCCTGTGAGTGTGAGTGTGTGTGTTTGTGTGTGTGTGTGTAGGTGTGTCTAACTTCTTTCCCAGAGCACGCTGTTTCCAAGGTTCACCATGCTGCAGTGTGTATCAGAGCTTCATTCCTTTTCAGATCAAGTAATATCCCACTGTGGGGATAGACCACTTTCTGTAGATCTGTTCATCATCTGCTGGGTATCTGAGAAGTTTCTATTTTTTGGTTAATATGAATATTCATGCCTAAGTTTTTGTATTTGTAGTCGATTTTCTTGGATATGTTTCTAAGAGTGAAAGTGGTGAGTCATATGGATATTCTGTTTAACCTTTTGAGAGCCTTGAAACTTCTATTCCACAGTTTTCTCGCTGTTTTATATTCCTACAACTGACATAGAAAGGGTCTTCTAATGTCTTCACAGCTTTGCCAACACTGGTGATTTTTCTTCTTTTCTTTACCATAACAATCAAATACATGTGAATTAGTATCTCAATGTGGTTTTGATTTGTTTTTTTTCATAATGATTAATGACATTGAGAATGTTTTTATGTGATTATTGGCTATGTGTGTATCTTTAGAGAAATCTATTCATATTCTTGTGCATTTTACATTTTTTAATTTAATTTTATTGCATTACACAATTATTTATGTATCCTAGTCTTTGATATTTTTAAGAAATATGATTTGCAAATATGTCCTCCCATTTGGTGAGTTGGATTTGATTCTCTTGAAATTCAAACATCTTCAATTTTGATGAAATCCAACGTATCGTCTTTTGTTGTTTAAATGTTTGGTGTCATAGTTGAGAAAGTACAGCTTAATGAAAAGTCAGAAAAATTTTTACCTAGTTTTCTTCTAAGGGTTTGATAGTTTTAGCTCTTTTGAGGCATATGTTCAAATTTATCTCAAGACCACTTGTAAAACTAACTACTCTTTCTCTACGGATTGGTCGTCTGATTATTATTATTTCTTTTGTTTCTTGGTAGTTCATAGTAATCCCACTTTCATTTTGAAGAGAGAGGTATGACACCCAAGGCCGAGACTGACTAGCCGAGTGCCAGCAGCTGCAAGCCGAGGGTTATCAAAGTTTGCTGACAAGCTACCTAAGTTAGGAAGAGGCACAGAAAGTGTCCCGAGGAGACCACCCTGCCAAAGCCCTGACTTCAGCTGTGAGACAATAAATTCCTTTATTTATTCAGTTGGTATCTATCAGAGACTGTCAGGATTTGCTTCAGCCTTCACAGTTTCTGCTCATAACTTATGATGCAATTAACACAGATACAACCATGAAAAAGGACATCTTTACAGGACACAGATTTTGTTGTGTAGGCAAGAGGAGAGCTGGAGAAGGATGAGCTACATTTCTGATGGAGTCAGAGAAATCTGAGCAGTGGAAAAGCAATTCAGTTGGGAGCAAAGTGGTGATAAGTGTTTAATTAGGCTGAAAAGCAATGGGACAGAGTTCTAGATGAGGGCTCTTGTGCCAAGCCATGAATGTGTGAAAAAACAGAGCTGCTTTAGAAAGCACTAGAATTTCAGCATTGCAGCATGTCCTTGTTCAAAGTATAATGGAAGAATATCCTATTAATGACTTTATCACTTAAGAAGATAAATTTGCCTCAACTAAACTTAAGGAGAAATAAGAAAGCCTGTACTTATCTACTTGAAAGAATATGGACTCTAGGCCTTCACATTTCGCCATCTTGACTTTTTGTCTCCATCTTGGCCTTGGTTCCCGTGTGACAGGTGCATCCTCCGTGAGCTGAGAAAAGGATCATCCTACGGGTTGAAAGTCCCCACAAAAACTCAGGCTGAATCAGTCCTTATTCTGAGTTGTTAATCTGGCTATGGAACTTGGAGGTGGGAGGAAATTAAGATGAACTGAGGCCGTCAGGGTTGGGGCTACTCCAGTGGGGTTGAGGCTCTGACACAGAGGCTTGGCTGGGGCGTGTGTCTTGTCACGCGATGCCTGCAGCACGTTGGGCTGATGAGACGTGAACACCCAGGCTTGGACATCCCAGCCTTCAGATCCAGGTGCAGAGTTAACGTTTCCCTTGTACAGCAGTCTCCATTGGTGGCATTGGGTCACAGCGACAGAACCAGACATCTCAGGAGCCAACCTAGCTCCTTCCTACCATCTGGCTGCCCTACAGTCTGAGTGTCTTTGTTGAGGGTACCATTGCCACTATTATCTTCCAAACACACAAGCAAAAGTTCTGGCACATTTGGGGCCATTTTCTCTTTCCTGGAGCACTCTGACTCGCTAAGGTTGATTCCCATGACCTGCTCCAGGGAGGGCAGAGGGCATGCTCAGCTCCCTGAGCAGTTAAAGTGGACGGAGTGACTGCAGCGCCACTGGGAGATGCCTCCAGAACAGATGGTTATGAGCAGAAGGAAAAAGGAAGAAAACCCCAAACTCAAACACACAGAACAAGCAGGGGTCCTGAGGATACGGAGAGCCAACCATGAGGGGGCAGAACTGGACCACGGTATTGAAAGAGCGACGTGGACCACACTGGGAAAGGACAGTGCCAGAGCTGTCTTCATGCTAGAAAAACACCCCAAGGATGGCGATGGCCGCCTGGAGCCAGGAAGTGGTGCACCTGGAGCTCCGGACTCCTCATACGGCTGGATTTCCTAATGTTCTTCTCAGTCCTCAGGGGCCTCTGTGCAGGACACACCAACAGCAGGCTGTGCTCGAGCCAGTTATCCAGGTCTGATGCAACGGTGGGATATAACGTGTGTGAACAGCATTCCATAACACTAGTTGGTCCTTTTAGACAAATGTGATCGCCTTTCTTCTGAACTAAAGCTGTCTTCCTCTAGAATATCCTTATTTCCTGTATACATGCATGTGATTGTGCATACATAATGACAGCTGTACTATTTTGGTGTACATGCTTTTTATGTAAGCATTGTGAATTCTAGAGAAGTATTTTGAAGTCAAAGCAAAATACTTCTGAAATAATTTGGTTTAGAAAATAGTACAAACAGAATAACTGAATATTCATTACAACTTGTATGTGCTAACATCATAGATCATTTATTAAACTTAATTTCTTGATTATTTCTCTTTCTGTGAGGGTGTATTGGACATTAGTCTACAGCACTAGCTGATGCCCTTTACATAATAAAGGTCACCCATACTCATGCAGGCGATCACAAATATTTATATTTATTTTGGATCAGTACTCTCATGTGAGTTTCGTGTTAATACACACCAGAGGAAAAAGGAAAAGAAAAAAGAAAAAAACCTTCCAACTCAGACATCTTGCAACAGAGAATAAACACAAAGAGCAGAACTTTGAGATTCCTTTTTAAACAGAAGACTTTTATTCCTGAACCACAAAATATGTCAAGAGACTGCTCTTGCTCATTTGCTTTTCTGTTACATATTGTGTTGGGCCTTTCCTGAGTTTGGATTTGCATAGAGTTAGGAGTGCAGAAGAGAATGTTTGTTTGTGTCTCTAGCATTCGGTGTCTTTGGTGTAAATGAAGGCAGGCCGTCTGCCCTGCTCGTTCCTCAGTACACTGCTTGCCTTGCAAACATCTCCCTGGTGATTCACTTCGTGGTGTGCAGAATAAGTCAGAATGTTACTGAGACAAGCTGCAGACATCAGTTAAGAACTTGGGCTCCTTGTTAAATTTACAACTCAAATGTGATTTTAAAAAACGCTCACATGTGCACTCCTGTCTCAGACACCCCTCAACCACCCCCGACCACCTGATGAGCTCCCGATACCCGCTTTGCACTCACTCAGATAGCAGCTTCTAACCTGGAGGAATGACATCACTTGGAATCACAGAGTGGGTTAATAATAGGTTGGTTCAGTTAAACAAATCCTCGGATGCATGGATAGTCTGAATGCAAACAGGAGAAACAGCCAAACAAATAGCCGAGGATTGTTCTGGAAACAGCAGCCAGCAGTAGGAATTCAGCTGCAATTCATCTCTGTTACCCAAAGGCAGTGGGGACCTAGAGGCTGCCAAGAAGAGGCTCACATCTATCTTCTGCTTATTTCTTGGATGAATTTTGGTCAATTTCTAATTTATGCTTTCGTTTTCAATCACGAATAATATTTTCAATAAATACTTAAAAGAACCTTTAATGCACACAGAACCTACCTCACCGAATCTCACGTTATTATGTAAATCTCATACATATTGCATGAAAATGACGTACTGAACTGCTCAGCACCTAGTGTGGTAAATTGTAAAGACAGGGATCTGATACATACCAGGGGGATGAATGTCTGGATTGGACAGCATTAGCCAAATATCATGAGGATAATTTGAAAATAAAATAATATTTTCTAAACACACGAGATGATCTCTTTATTTGATAACATATCAGATTGCATAGGGCTATCTAGAGTCCAAAGGGGCATTTAGATGGTGTCAATAAAACATCAAAAAAGCATGGCATGAGCACCTCACAGGCTAAAGACCTGACAAGGTTCCCTGTAAGTTATGGTTATTGGAAACCATGAAACGTTTTCTTTGGCATGTAATTTGTTATTTATGGAAATTTGTGATTGTTGATACACACCAAGCAGAGAAATCTCAGAAATTTTAATAATTATCATGGTCAGAATATATTGGGAAAAATTGCATATAATGTATGAATAACATTTATGTAAAATGAAAGAATAGAAATACAATGACCCTCGTGAGCCAACCCTGCACTAAAAGAAATAAATACATCAGTCTTTTGGCGAGCCGGTGGGTCATATCCAGACTCGTTCCCATCTCTCACTCATGATAGTAACCCTCATTTAAATTTGATGAAGACAACTTACTCTTATTTTTGTGTAAACCTGTCAGCATGTGCAGACAAGTACCAAAATAATGTATGCATTCTTTAGTTTTGCTTCTTTATGAGCTTTTGAAAAGGGGATGATACTGCTAAACATGCTCTTTCCCCCATACTATTGTTTGAGACTCTCCAGTGGGGACGCTGTGACTTGTTTCAATCATTTTTGTTGTTCCAAAGTAGTGGTTCTTGGATTTTTGATCTCAGGGCACCCTTTCCTTCTGTCCTTTCAGTTGTCACCGCCCCTTTCCCCTGGCACAGCGAGCTTGTTGCCCGCCTTCATGTTCAGGGTCCTTTCTCCACTCCTGCAGGCTGCAGACCTCAGCCAATGTGTGACAGTAACATCCAGAACTGCAGAACTGAGTTGTTATGGATGGGCGTCCATTGATTGCTTCGCAGGTTTTATGTGCCTTGTTTGTGGGAAAACACGAAATTTTGTTGTTACGTGAATCCTATCCCTCCCTTGACTCCTGTCCTCTAAATTCTGTGGCCTTCTTGCTGGAGTTCTGTGTTTACAAATCAGATCAAGAATGGCAAACCATCCGCTGCCTTGAAAATCTGAAAATCTCTATAACTACTTAATCCAATGATAATTCAGTTGGATACAAAACTCATTTTAAAGTCATTTTATTTAAACACTTGAAAATACTCATTTTCTTCTTCTATTAGAATTGCTGTTGACAACTTTGAAAGTGATCTGGTGAATTTGTTTTCTTTCTGTGAAAGATTTCTTTCCTCTCTGGAGGTTTTGAAACAAATCTCTTTGTTATTTGTTTACTTAAATGTCAAAAAAAATGTTGCTAGGTGTGATTTTTTTCCCCCAGTATTCTGAAGATTTGAATTAAGCCAATGATACTTTTTGTTTTATCCTTGGACCCTCTCAGACGATGTTTCCTTTTATTTTTTCCGTCCTTGAGTGCTTCTTTATATCGTGCTGATGTGTTTCTTCTGACCCCAGCTCTTTCAAACTTCCTTTTGCATTACCTGCCTCACATCTCTTCCTGACACCTCCAGGAAAGTATCAGTCTAAAGTTCAAGTTCATGATCGTCCAGTAAGTTTATTCTGCTATTCCTTGGTCTGTTTAGTTTTTCATTTCCCCCTTGTCCATTAAATAATTAATTTAAAATAAACGCAAAACGACACAGACCCGTGGTTCCCCTTCATGAGCACATGTTCTCTTATCTCCTGAAGAATACTGAATGGGACTGATTTTATATTCTTCAGTTATCTGTTCCACTATTTACTAGCCCTGTCGTTAGTGACCGTTTTTCAGTTACATAAGCTGTGCTCTTAAAACGCCTCTCAGTTTCCCTTGGTGACATGTGCCGCACTGGGTTTTGCTAAAGGCTGTGGCTCTTGGTGCCCTGGTGGTGAGCTTAGGGGTGGGAGCAAGCCTCAGGACATGGTCTCTGGCACCATGACATTGCACATATTTCCTTGTGTTGCTGTTTTTCAAAGGTGATCTTTCACATCATCTTGCCTTTGAGGTGTGGGAGAAAAATAGGACAGAGGATGTGTCCAGAGGTCTGCCAGTCAATGTGTGCCTATTGATCACTTCTCTGCATCCTGAATGCTGCCTTAATATCCTGCAGCTTTCAGAGAGTGACACTGTGCAGAGAAAGGCACCCACCCAATGTCCCCTGTACCCATGCCCTCTCTCCTGCCAGTCTGCACCCTCCCCCATGGCACCCAGACCCAGGGCTTGCTGTGGCCAGCTCCTGTCTCACAGGCCTCGTCAGCTGGCCCTCCCAGCGCTCTCCCTCCAGCTCTCTGGTGTGGGTAGGAATCCCTGCTGAAGAGCGCTGTGCCCACTGCTTGATGAGCTGGAGATAAGTGGACCTTGTGCCTTTGACATCCCGTCTCCGTGACTGATGGGTGAAGACGGGAAGGCAGGCTGGTAGGGCGTGGGTGCTGTCTCTCAGGAGCTATTTTTATCTCATTTCTGCAGTAAGAAGATGTCTATGTGCCATTCATCCAGCATGTTAGGCACTCCGACATTCCAGGAAGGAGATGATCCCATGTCAAGGAGCACAGCGACTCCAGAGGAACCCTCCAGACAGAGAGGCCCTTTAAGAGCTTGGGAGGACACCCTGCCATCAGCCAGAGACCAGAAAGGAATTAGCCGGAAGTCAGCACTGGCCCTGGTACAGGATGGATCAGCAGACAATAGATAACTTCAATGGAGAGTTATAAAAGTAAATTTCTGATGAAGAGAAAGAACATTATTCTGAAAGCTCCAATAAAGAGTTCAAAATCTGTTTCTTAGGAGCTTTGAATTTTTTTTTTTTTTTTGAAAACTAAGTGAAAAGATAAAATGTAATTAAGAGTGAGTGTGGGAATGAACTGAAGAGGTCAGGGACAGGATGACGGCAGGGATCCACCCTTCCTGGACTGATGTCGACATTGAGGTACCCTTGACAAGAGGCCTTGATTGGCAGCGCTTCTCTTCTGAGTCAAGAGGGCGCTGAGGGCAAAAATGTTTTGACGACATAAATGTGGAGGTGGCACCAATTGTTCATTAAGTACAACACAAAGGTCCAGAAGTGGCCGGTGCTTGCACCCACACACACCTGTGCACACGTGCACGCGCGCGCGCACACACACACGTGTATAAAGGACCAGAAGAAAACAACAAAAAGTTCCCTCCTGACAGTAGGAAAAATGGAAAGGATTATTTTTCTGATTTCTACAATGAGCAGTTATTACACTTATTATTGTAAGAATATTATTTTAGCAGAAAGCATATAAATTAACCTATAATCATTCTTTCTACTTTCCTATAAGCTGTCAGAAATAACTTGCTATGATTTCTTCCTGAAGGTAATATTTCTTATATCATTAAGGCTAATTTTCAAAATGAACTGCATTTATAAGGTATATGTATGCTACTTTATAATAAAATAACCAAGGGCAGGGTTGGATCGCACCTCGGTGAAAGGGCCTTGTGATGCAGAGAACACGGTATCGGGCCTTTTCTGATAGGTGTTCAGTGTGGTCCAAATTTGGTTGACCCTTTTGCCTGTGCTCCAATGCCAAGGGACTGGGTCTTGACATATGAGTGTGCTGTTGGTAGCTTCCACTTCAGATCTGACCCCATCTTTTAAGTACTGACCATTCTGGTAATCCATGAGTCATGAAGGTGGGCTGCTGGGAGGGAGGTGTGGGGACAAACAGGAGCTTAAAAGAACACTGAAATAGCCCACACCATGACTTTGCCCCGTGGGAACTGGTTAGCAGGAGTCATGCAATGGTCTCATTAAGAGGTAGCGCTCTGAAACTTTTTTTTCCCACTAAAAACTATCAGTAAAATGAAAAAAATCATAATAATTTCACAATTGTTGGGTTAAAACTCTTCCATGTCTCCTATATCTTAACTTGCGATTTCCTGATTACATTAATTTTAAGGCCAAAAAATACACTGTAGGTAGTTTGATGGTCTGAGCTGATGCCAAACTCAGGGCTCAAGATGGATTTTGAGGTATGTGGGGAAATTTCTTGACAACAAAATATATTTTGGGACCATGTGAGCCTGGCATGATGTGGATAACCAGAATTCACAGAGGCAATACCAGGGGAGTTCTGTCTTTGCAAACAAGATTGGTCTTGTTTATGAGACGCACCACCTTTAAGCTGCTGCAAGAGAGCGAATTGTTGTGAAGCTGTGCTGTTTCATTTGCCAGTGTTTTCTTTCACATAGAAAACAACTTTTCTCTTCCACTGCCTCCTTGGGATGACACCAAAGGTCCACAAAAGGAAAGAGAAATGAGGAGCAAGAAGCAAGCAACTCCACAGGAAGCACGACCGAGAGTGGACACAGGCACACACACACACATCACGGGTGAGCTGAGGGGCTCCAGGTGAGAAGAACACAGCACAGGTGGTTATTGATTCCATACTTAGGACCAAAAATAGACCTAGGGGTGGACAGGCAAGTGGTGTGGTTCCCTGAACACAGACAGAAAACAACTTCCTGTGTTTACTGAACCAAAATCACTATTTCTCTAAACTTAAAATGTATGTTCAACTTTTAGAATTTGCAAAAAGTAAAATGAACCTGCATATTATACTCAAAGATAGTTACTGTGCAATATTGGGATGAGTGTCTGTTTCCCTTGAGTAAATATAAGATAATAACATTTGAATATATATATATATATATATATATATATATATATATATATATATGCATGCATAATACATATAATACATATGGTACTGTCTTATGCATATGATAATATCATTTACACACCCACAAATACATACATACACCTAATTCTACCTTTATGGCCTGACATTACGTTAGCAGCATAGCCATATTTTAATATTTGTTTTAAGAAAACATACTGTGGATTCATGGCATCCTCTTGAGTGTTGACATCAACTATTTCCCAGTATTTAGACATTAGGATTATTTATTAAAGATAATATTCAGCTGGGTTGAGCACATGCCTCTAATGCCAACTACTTGGCTGAGGTTGGAGGACATCAAATGCAGAGATCTTGGACAACCTGTCGGACTGGAGTAGCTCACACAGAAGCACTTGCCCAGCTTCCCCCTCTGCAGACCATCCGCCAGCACTGAGTCATGTTCCCATGCAGATCTCAGCAATGACTAAGCCTCCCACAGATCCCCACTTTCTCAGTCCCCTTTGGGGGCCCGGTGGTATTGGGGATCTAAGGCACATGGGAACCCAGAGAAACCTAAAGTTTAAAAAAAAAGTTAGGTTTGGAAATATCCCAAATTGGAATGTAAATGTCAAAAACATGGGCCACTCAAAATTAGCCAAGTGGAGAATAGACCAGAGTTGGGTGTCACAGCAGAGTACTCAATAATGTATCTAGGGGAAACCAGATTCCCTCTTCTCTCCAGCCTGTCCTGCTTAGGGGGGAGCGGAGTAGGGCCCAGGAGACCAGGATTCTCTACCCCCATTCCTGCCCCTCATTAACATGCTAGTCTCACTTTGACCTTAAGAATTAGCTGATGCCAGGCTGGGCATGGTGGCTCTAGCCTGTAATCCCCAGAGACTCAGGAGAGACTGCAGGAGGACCACAGCCATTCCAGGCCAGCCTGGACAACGTAGCCAGACCTATCTGTAAAGGGCTGGGATGTGCCTCAGTGGTTAACGCCCCAGGGTTCAATCCCAGGAACCAAGGAAAAAGCATTAGCTTACTATGTGGGCATGGAGTGCCGAGGGGCCTGCCCTTCCAGCATCGACTGTGGGGAGCTTGAGGGCGTGGAGAAGCCCCTCTGGAGATGGTTTCAGAGAACTGCGTCTGCTTTATAGCTCAGCAAAAACAGCTTTTGTAGTGGGTATGGGCTATTTACATATAACAGTCACGATAGGCCAGAGGCGATACCCAACGTGTCATCTTACAGAGTCCAGACACCAAGAATTCAGAAACCACCACGTAGGCTGACCTGGCACCAACAGGGGAATGACTCCTTGTCAAAGGAGCAAGGAAATGCTGCTGGCCAGTGATCTGACAGCACTCTGTCCCCAAACCCAGCGTTCTATGTTAGGCCTTCTCTGCTGCACAATGAGCAAGACAAGCATCCCTCCAGAGGGGCCCAGGGTAGCCCTGCAACAACGGAGTCTTAGTTTTGCAGGACTGGACAGCAGTGCCAATGTTGAGGAAATCCAGAAGTGTGGCTGTTGCAGGTCAAAGGTACACAGGCTCCCAGGACGTCTCCTTGAACAGCGCCAACGCTAATCTTCATAAACAGTAGAAAACAGAAAGATTGAGCCCCTGCCCAAAGGCACATGGTTGGGCTTATTCTCTGAGTGGTCAGTGGGCACAGGAAAACTGTCCATGGAGAAGAAAGCTTTTGTTGGGATTATAGCAAAGTGACTTGGCTGTAAATTTTCAGATCCTAATACTAGTTCACATTAATTATTTACTCTAAGTATTTTATATAAAAATATATTTAATCTTTACAATAACCATTTCCGGTAGGTATGCTCATATAATTTTATTTTAAGGTGAGGAAAATGAAGCACAAAAATCTAATGTACCTGCCCAAGGTCAGTCGGTTGCTGGGCAGAAGAGTCAGGAGCTGGAACAGTCCGGCTGGGAGCTCCACCCAAGCTGCCCGCCTGCCCATGTCTGTGCTGAGCTGTCCAGCGTGTCCCTGCTTCAGCAAGTGGACCCTGAGCCACAGCGTCAGAATTCTTATTTGCAGACCTGGAAACTAAAGGCGGTGGAACAATGTTTGCAGATTATTGGGTTAGAGCACAGCACTCCCACAGAGCATGCACACTCCCAATGCACAGTCCTGTAGAGGCAAAAGAAGGAAATGCAGGAGCCCCATGTGCAATGCTCAGTGTGTCCTCCTTCAGGACATCGTTCTGAGGAAATGGACCAAGTGCCTTCTCTAAACAAGGAAATGACATCCAAGCAAGGTGAAAAGTAAATTAGACAAAGGCAAGGAGGAAAAGTGTCCAGGGAGTTTCATGTCATGAGTTGACTTTAAGTGGGCAGAAGTTGCTCCCAGCCATGGAGGAGGGACAAGGACCAGAGTTAACCCTCATCTCCTGTCATTTAAAACAGTCTATGTAGGGCTCAATACTGTCCCTGGCTTCGGGGATGCACTACTGGTCTTGGAACCAGGGTCCCGAGGGTCAAGGGGGCCTACTGTATAAAGCATTAGGTTACCACTCAATGACATGAAACACTGTCGTATTTCACAGTAAGTGAAAAAGTACTAAGAAAGAATATATCATTGTAATATAAATGTTTAATATTTATCTGTTTTCGTATTAGTAAACAAGGTAAAAATTATTTAAGTCTTCAAAAGGCCATGTCATATTTATGACACACATTCCTTGGGGTATTATTAGCATTTGATTGTATTGAATCAATCAATGGATGAATAAATGAATAAAAATTTTGTTGTGAAAAATTTTTCAGATACGTTATTTTTCTTCTAATTAAGCAACACTGTACCAAATATTCTAAAGTAATGCTTTATAAAGCTTGGGAGTTATCTTTTGTTCTTTGCTTAGACATTAAAATTAACTCTTTTTCCTTACATTTATATGCAAAAATTTCAAAACCTCTGATGCTCCCCAGATGCTTCATTAGGCTTAAATGTTTCAGTGGTATTAATTGTTGTTTGAGAGTCAGATTCTGATCCTGAGCATGTTGTGAGTATCTAGGGTCCTCTACTTTGTCTTCAGATGCTACAGGTTTCATCGCATTATCATTATAATGTTCAGTTGAAGAGTGATGGGCATTTTAAGTTAATAAGTTAACCGGAAGTCAGCGCATGGTGGGGAGGCAAGACGGGTGGGGCGGGGGGACAGGCTACCACACTCTGGGTTTAATTTAGTAAGGAACATGATGGGGTATTAGCAAGAAAATAAGCAAGAAGCCAGGCTCTGAGGGGAAACTGTCTCATGGAGAACACCTCTGTCTGCAAACAAGTCATGCTCCCTACGTCACTTTCACTCAAATCTGTGTGTCTCATGGTATCGGAGTTCAGTGCGTCCCCGCCTGTGATCTCCAGCCTCCTGAGTCTATTCCAGCTCAACACACCTGAGGACCGATGAGAGAAACAGCCACAGAACACACCCCAACCCTGGAGTGCCAGCAAAATTTAGAACCAAGAGAGAATTTCCATGTAGGAAGAGTTAAAACCTAAAGTCACTAAGTACCTCTAAGTAAGTACTATTGAGGATCGTCACTAATTCCACATTTACTTACAAAAAATTTCTGGTGTTCATTTTGACTTACAAAATTAATTGCTAAAAGCCAGAGAAAAGGAAATTGGAGAATTCACACAACATAAAGTTGTTATTCAAAAACAAAATTTCAAACCTTCAGAGCAGTCAGAAGGAAAAATACAAACACAAACAATAACACAGACCATAAGTGGAAATACTTAAAAAAACAAAAAGTGTAACGCATAAATACAAATGTAAGAACAACCACATTGACCTCTAGAGACTTTAATTGTTTTAAATATATGAAAACAAAAACAATTCCAGATGGGTGGATGGAATAAAATGTAATTTTTCATTGCACATAAGTCACAAAAACAGTGACTCACAAGAATCAATGGTTAAAACTTTCCAGGTCCAAACTGAAATCAAAACTCATACTATCCAACTTAAATGTGGACTTCCTAACACCAGAGGACAAAAAGAAGAACAATGTGTATTGATTAAGTGTGAAATCTACAACCCACATCTAACAGGAATGTCTATGCATGTCCTAACTCAAATATTCACAGAACCCAAACAGCAAGTAAAGCTAGGAGACCCAGAGAGCAGGTATCAGGAGAATTTATTCTTACCTTTCTTTTGGCACAGTATATGGACAAAATGTTTATATAAGACCCAGGTATTTTGATCAGTAAAAAGATCTATTCAATTTAGTGCATTTTACTCCTTGAAAATAAGGACAAACCCTTCAACCTAAGTCTGAGTGTGATGGTTGGGACTTTGTGGTGGCACTGCTGCCCCTCAGGAGTAAGCTGTCTGTGGCCTCCTGGGGTTGAGGAATCTCGTCTTGCCCACGCAGATGTTCCCAGGCTCAGGTTCAGCTCTGGCCACTAGCAGGATGGCCACAGCTTGAACCATACCACACAGGACATGTCATCTGTCACTTGGTTGTCTCCACGGAGGAATGTTAGGGCTAACCATCCCAACTGCGAAACCATTGCTGATCTCTTAGCTACCGGCCACTGTTGGGCTGATATTTCTGGATTCTTTGGATAATTAAACCACGCTGGATTCATACAGAGACTCTTATTTTTGACAGCTCTTGCTTACTATGGACCCTTGTCAACAAAACAGACATTCATCCTGAAATAACTGCCAAGAAATTACACAGGAAAACTCAACTCATCCCCAAATGAAGAAAAGACATTAGTTTCTTAAACTAAAGCAAAAATGAAGAAAGAAAACTCATAATTAAAATATCGCACTATCTAGAAGTTAAACCTTCTCCTCAAAAGACTTCCAATGGAAGCTGCAGGGAACAGGTCGGGCCAGGAAGAAGAGCTGTGAAGAGCATCTCTAAAATGGTCACAATAGGATGCCCTGTGACATCACCAGAGCCAAACACCCGTGAGGAAGAATCACAGCCACAACTAGCTGATTTATCAATTACCAAGAAACAGCCAAGTTTCCAACCCAAGGAATTAGAAAAATAACAGCAAGATAAACCTAAAATAGAAAAAAGGTGGGCAGAGGTAAAAAACTCAATAAAGATAAATGCAGAAATTAGTAAAATTGTCAAAAGAAATATATCCAAGGGCTTATCTTTGAAGAAAAGAAACAGAATAAAGCACAATAATCATCAGCTAACTTTTTTCAGAGAAAAATGGGGAGCCGGGAGACAAAGCATAAGTTTAAGAACATGTCAAGATGGGAAAAATGATCGCAGAGCGAATTTAGATCCATGAGCCTTTGGGTGCAACTCTGAGAAAACAATTTTTAAAATATGGGTCACAGAAATAATTTTCCAGGAAATTAGAAGTAACCAAACTTAATCAGTGAAAATAGAGAAATTCTAAACATCAACTAAAAGAATTTAAAGGAGGCATCTCACAAAGCAGGGGTCACAGTCCTGAGGACTCAGTCCAGCAGGAAGCAGTGAAATCTGCCCCATATGATACGGATATCGCTGTCTGATATTTCCCCAGGTGGAAATGACACATGGTAGGAGGGAAGGAGGTGGCTCCCACGTGGCATTGTGTTCTGGGGTTTCTGACTAACCTTCTCTGTAAAGTAGTTGGTCAGAGCCACTCCCTGGGCGTCCTGCTGGCAATTCTGCTAAATACTCCAACATGGAGCCAGTTTCCTTTCAGCTTGGGGAAAGCCAGGTCACCTCCGAAGCCGACACTGCCCACCTTGCTTCTTGCTGGTCCCTGAGTTGCCTCTCGCCTTTCTCCTTTTCTGATGAGGGTCCCTGGTAGCACAGGAGCTGTTGTCAAGTTGTCACCTTGACCTGTTGTCACCCTTCTCGTCAACAGCCCAGAACCTCTAAGAACTGAATATGGCTACCTACCTTATCAGCAGAGCCAGGAACTTCTGGGGTCAGCCCACACCAAGCAGGGAGAGAGATGGCTTGGGAACACCAAGCTCTTACCTGACAGAAGAGTCACTCTGCATGACCACATTTATTTCACTTTAGAGAGTGCCAGAGTGAAGTGAATATGGTTATAAGAAGTGACTCTTTGGGCAGTGGGGCGGGGGTGGGGGAAAGGAGGGAGAAGAGCACATCCAGAATGTGGAGTTCTTTATTTCCTCTCCCTTTCTGGAGCTCCCCCAAATCTGGCCCAGCATGCCTGAGTCCACGCAGTTTCCACACCAGGCTACTTCCTCTGCAGGAAATCACCGGCGGGTGCACAGTAGACATCCTGTCCTGCTCCATTCCCTACAGTCTTTGGAGTGATGTGGTAAAATCTGTTACATGTAAAATATGTTACATGTCTATTTTCCTGCTTCCCCAGGACAAGTTGCTTCTGTGAGTGTCTCCCTTGGCCAGATAAGCCCAGCCCAACACAGGCTGCCTCCCTGCAGAGGGGCAGTAGCCCCGGGGGCCATGCTCCCTGCTGCAGCTCTGCCTCCCTGAGCCCTGTGCATGCCATTCCACAGTGAAAAGGCCGTGCGCCTCCCTATCTGTCCAAGAGGTGTCTGGCAGGGAGGAATCTGGTCACAGCCTAGATCACTGCAGCTAAGGCCAGTGACAGAACCAATATCAGGGATCCTGCTGGAGTTGCTCCTACCCATCTGAGAGAGAGATTGCTGCAGTTTAAAAACAGCCCTCGATTATAAATCAAACTATAGAAGCATAATTAAGTGAATTATATTAGAACAAAATAATAAACAGGTGAGACTCACTGCTCTCTGCTCTCATTTTCTTCCTGTGTCTACGCTCTTGAGGTTACTTATGAGATGGAAAATCCAACCCACAGCACACAACTGTGCCTTTCTTCCCCCTCCGCTTTCCTTCTGTGTGTCCATCGCCTGATTTTGGTCATGGTAATTGGAAATTCACCATGGAAACTGGCAAGTACCACAACACCGGCTTTGTCTTCTTATAGAAAACTGACTGTTAAACATTTGATAATACCCCACGGATCCACTTCTCCCCGAATGGAGACTGCTTTTATCTCACCTTAGGAGACAAGAGCAGAGTACACATCAAAGGGTCATCAGACTCCGATGGTAAGAAATGCTCTCTCCCTCACCAGAACCGTGGTCACCCGGCGCTCACCAATTCCTTACAGGATGCCATAGGCCTCAGATACCTGCAAAACAAGGGCTAGTCTGAGAAACGGAAGGCATCGTCGTTCAGTGTGCCTTTGTAATTCTTTGCCCATCTTCTGTGGCGATGCGATTACTTTCCTAAAATCTGTTTGGCTTAATTCCTGTAGGCATCTACCCTCTGAATAAATAGTGTTTAACAGAAGGGCTCTGCAACTTGTCCTGGGGAAGGAGGAACATAGACATGCAACATATTTTACCAGAAATGATAATCAGGACAGTTGTAACTGAGAGTCCCTTTCATGCCAAGACTTATGAAGTGGTCTGAAGTTAACTGTTCCTTAATCTATACCCTTTTCTTTACTTTTTAAATGAAAATCTTAATTTGTTCTTTTATCCAACACACACTTAAAGTGGCTGATGCAGGGTCAGGGATGGCAATGGAACAGTCCTGGCCTCCTGAAAGCCATGATCTAGCTAGGGAAGACGGCCAGGCCCACAGGAAATTCCCAACAGCTCAGCGAGTGCTGTCCTTGAAACATGGCTTGTGGTGGCGCGTGAGGGGCCACGTCCACCTTCCGGCCCGCAGAGGGCTGCACCCCTCCTCCCCGCCCTTGCTTTCCCTTTTGCTCTTTGCTCTCCTTGTGGTCGACCCTCGCGGCTCCTGCTGGGCCTCCGTCTGAATGTAGAGTGAGACCCCTATCCCTCCGTCACTTCGTGTGATACTGTGAAAACAGACCAATTTTAGCACTGAAGGATATTTTCAAGTATTTTTCTTCACTAAGCAAGCTGTAAGACTCTTCAGCTGTTTTGTTGCCATGGTGAGTAGAGTTGAAGTGATATTTCTAGTCAGAGACAAAAAATCTATAAAATGAATGCTAATATGAAATACACTTGCAGTCATTAGCCTCTAAGGAGCAGATCTGGATGTGAGGGGGAGCTCCCTCCCCTCTGTGCCGAGCAGCAGGTTGGGGCTCCAGGCGGGGGGGGGGGAAATCACCCACTCCTCCTCTTGACAAATTCACTTTTGAATATACCCAAAGTTAAAAAATTGTATTTTATTTCAAGAATGGGCTTGGAGTACAATTTTAAGATAAAAAGACTTTAGAGTTAAAAGGCTTTGTTTTCTTGGGACAGAGGAATGAGGTTGGGTTGGTCCTACAGAAATCATTGTCTATCTCTTGATAGTGAAATTCATAAATGTGCAGTGGCTCAATTTTTCACCTCTAGAAAAGAAAAAGGAAAACTGATGATCTTTTTCTTACAGAATTGTTATAGGAATAAATAAGGCATATAATTATTACTTACAAAATAAGCCCTATAATGTGTCCTCTGTGGATGCCAAGGCACCAAACATTTAACTGGAAGGGCATCATGCATCCACTCAACACACAGATGATCTCTTACCGATTGTGACACTTGCACAGTAAACACCACACTCAGCTGGTCCATGCCCCCTCTCCACTTCAGTCAACCCATCCTGGCCCTTCTTTACAAGGTGTGGGAGAAGCAGTGGTTTTTTCAGGGTCTGTCTGTCTATCTATGGCTTCAGGCCTCTTCCAATGGTGAGTGGTTTCCCATGAAATTATACTATATCTTATTTTTTGGTACTGGGGATTGAGCTCAGGGGCACTCAACCACTGAGCCACATCCCCAGCCCTATTTTGTATTTTATTTAGAGACAGGGTCTCACTGAGTTGCTTAGTGCCTTGCTGTTGCTGAGGCTGGCTTTGAACTGTGATCCTCCTGCCCCATGAAGTTGTACTTGAGATAACCATGCCATTGCTCCAACATGAGAGCTAGAAAAGAGAGTGATGAGCAGATTAAATAGGACTACTTTAGCCAGGCTTTCTGTGTTGCTGTGACAAAGACCTGACAAGAACAAGACAGAACAGCAAAAGTTAATTTTGCCCCACAGTTTCAGAGGTCTCAATCCAAGGATGGCCAACGCCATCACTGTGGGCCACAGCTGAGACAGATGATCATGGCAGAAGGAGGGCATGGCAGAGAAAATCAGCCCAGGACGTGGCAATCGGGAAGCACGGAGAGAGACCTCTGCTCACCAGGGACAAACTATAAACTCCAAAGGCAGCTCTACACCACCCCTACACACACAACTACCCACCTACTGCTACCACCAGTTAAACCAGATCAGTGGTGTAATCCACTGATTTGGTTAAGGCTCCCATACCCCAATCATTTCCCCTCTGAAAATCCTAGCACTTTGTAACACACAAGCGTTTGTGGGACACCTCATATTTAAACCATAACAATGACAAGTAGAGTAATATCTAGGAAAAGTGGTGTAATGGGAGGACCATCCTTTAAGTCCTCTAGTGGGGAAAGAGCCAATGGGTTCTGTCCAGGGCAGAGTTGGGTGTGAGGACGAGACAAGGTACAGAGGTCCCAGAGGATGATCCCTCTGCGTCCTTAGGGGAGGGAAACCTCACTCTCCTGGGCTTCTTCTCGGGAAGTGGAGAGACCCTAAGAAGTGGGGAGTAAAACAGTGGGCTTTGAATGGCTGTCCACCCAGCCCTGGATCACTAGGTCTTGGAAGATTGCCATCTTGCAAGGAGCACCTGAGCTATTTGTCTTCAAAAGACTTTTTCAGTTATGAAAACTCCAGAATCCAAACGAGGAGTAGCAACAGCAGGGCCAGGATAAGAAGTAACAGTGGGTTCCAGATCCTGGGACCTCATGCTGTGGTAGTTTCCCTAAAATGAGTGAGGTTGGATCACCACCAGCTCAGTGGTTTGAGAGCTCGGATTAGAATTTGATTAGTTGTAAAGGACTTTTAAGAATTATTCTTGGTTTTTTGACTTAATGTTTGCAACTTAACCATCACCATGTTAGAAATGTAATTTAGAAGGTGGGGGAATATATGACAAATGCATCTTTCTTCTGTTTGAAAATTCACGTGGAATGGAGAACAGGTGGTGTGGCCATGAAAGAAGTGGGTTTGATGGTGAAGGTGGAATTTTATTGAAGACCTGCTCTTCCCACATGATTATAATTAATGCCCAACCAACAATGCAACTCCAACCCATGACCACTTCCCATTCTCAACTGCTAACCTTTCTACTCATGGAAATGGAAATTGGGGCTTCTCCCAATTCCCAACATTAGATTATTTTCTAACTGTGTCAATGATGGTGTGCTCTGCTTTACTTATTGTGACAATAATTATCCCTCTGTACGTCTAGCTAATTGTACTCCCTTTGTTTATGCACTGAATATCACCTACTCTTGCTCACAGTTGTGTTATTTTACCATTTTATAGCACATGTATTCCTGTCTATATATGTGACTTCTGAAGCTAAGTCATAAGAAGCCTTCAGTTTTCTTGAATACCAGCTCTGGGCCAAGCAGCTACCATATACAACTGCATGAGATGCCATCTGTCAGGAAGCCCCATCTGTACATGTGGGAATCAAGAGCAACCAGCCAGTGCCCAGCTTTTTCAGTGACCACCACGTGAACCACAGTCCCATACTGCAGGAGACACCTTGGATAATCCATCTTCATGGTGCATGCAGACATGTCCCAGACACGTGGGTCAGCCAAGTTTTGCAGCCATCTCACCCCAGGTGAGTCACCCCAACTGAGCCAGGCGCAGAGTCAGATTGTTCTTACTGTGTCCAAATCAAACTTCTGACTCATGAAATCATGGACATTAAACAATGCTGTTGCTTATGCCAGTAACCCTGGGGGGTTTGTTAGGCAGAAGTAGACAGCAGAACATCAGTCTAGACTTGTTTCAACCAATGCGCTGAAGCTGCTGTGGTCAAGATCATCGGCAAAATGGCCTGTCTCTCCCTCTATCCCTCACTTTGTCTGTCTTCACTTAGCTTCTGAGATGCTCTTCTGATTTCCTCCTAGGTTTCGGTGGTCTCTCTCGAGCTGATGCGCAGGGTACCTCTTCTCCCTCCCCTCTACTTTCTCCACCTTCCCCTCCTGCCCCTCTCTTTCCCCCCTCCATCCTCTCCTGTTCTCTCTAGATGGGTTTGCGTTTACAACACACCTCCAGACTCAGTACTTGCATTTCTTCTTCACTCTGCTCTATTCAGTCTTAAGTTCTGCTATTAGGATTCGGGGTGTTAGAATCAATTCATCCTCGTTACCTGTGAAGATTCATCTTGCGACCACATGGCTGCCTTAATGAGTAGATTCCAGTCACCACAGAGGGGAAATGCTGAGAACAGAGCTGCCCATTTCAAGGTACCAATCCAAATATTAAACATGTCATTCCTGTGGCTATTCTTTTGGCCAAAACTTTGTTATCCAGTATTCTAGAAAGACTAAGAATTTAGGGTTGGGATAGGGACTAAACATTCTGTTCCATGCAAAAAGATTAATACTGGAAAGAAACTAGTGATTTAGCAACTTAATTTCCATATATATTTTTTACTTACATTGAATTGGCTTTCCTTTCAAGAGAGAAAACTCCAAAATCCAAAGTCTTTCTGAAACTAGCTCAAAATTCCAGATCTTGGGGTGAGAACTGTTTTCTGTACAAGTCCAGTAGCAGCCCTCATGATCCGGTGACTTTAAAAGCATGGGATATTTTCTAGTCTTTCCCCTGACATAAAGTGGTAGACAAAGATCAAGATAACCAAAATAAACGCTTCCTTGGAGAAAATGGGGAAAATAAGAAGCATCCAGAATGAATATCAACACTTGTAGAGAGAAAATGAAAAAAATAATCATGCTTTTTATAACCAAAACCAACCCAATTTCCTATTTCTGTGTTGGACGATAATGACTGAGAGGAATCGGAAGCAACCTCCCGTGTTGCTGGTGTGTGAACCTGTGGACGAAATTAAGAGCAGCAGCTCCTTCCCCCAAACCTGGGTAAGGACTTCACACTGCTGAGCTTGCTCACCTCAACACCTGTTCCACAGTGTTTGCACTCAGTTCTCCACCTTGCAAGACCCACAGTAAACCCCACATCCCAGATCCTAATATCCTAGCCTTACCCCTTTGGTAGGTGTTATTGGGTCTCACCAAGATTGCTCTCTCATTTGCTATAATGAGTTTAACTCAGCTTCCTTTGATTAACGTGTCTCTTGGAAGGATTTATGGGGGAGTTTTACAGTCCTGGGGTCTCAATAAGAATCAGATGAATATATTTGCTATAGCTCAGATTGTCAATCTAAAAATAGGTTGTTCCCATAAGGTGCCAGGAGCTCCTGTGAGGAGATTTCTCTGGCCTCGTGATGTTGAGCTGATTTCACGTGTAAGTCCCAATACTGAGTTTATATTGCCTACCGGGAATGAGAACTATCCGTAAGGGAACTTTTTGATGACCTGGTTAGATGAAGTTAAATCTTGAAAAATGTCAAAACTATAAAATATCAGTTCCAAATGGGGTTTACCTTTGAAATGAAGGTTTATTCAGCACTCTAAATTTAATCCACAGCATGCACCATTTTCATGATACAGTTGGCATGGTACTTCCTGGTGAAACGATGAATAATTTATCCCTAAGAAAACAGCAAGGAAATGATATCCATTCTTACAAATTCTAAAGATTTTGAAGATCTTACCGGGGCAGCTAAGTGAGAAGTAAAGACACAGATATTGTAAAAGAGAAAAAAAATTTGCATCTAATTGCAGAAGACTTATTGTCTCCCTTGAAAATGCAAAGGATGCTGCCAAAGAACTACTAGAATAAGATTAGCAAGATTGAAGGATACAGAGTGAATATATGAAATTCAAATGCATTTCTATATACTGACAATAAAAATTTGGTAAATTTAGAATGATTCCATTTTTAATAGCCTAATATATGTAAAACTTGGGGAAAATTAACAAACAAAGTAAGTACATTTTGAGAGAAATGAAATAAGACCTAAATAAATAGAAGCAACCTGTCCATGGACTGGGAGGCATAATAATATTAAGCCCATTGCCCCAAATTAACTTTGAGATCTGCAGAGTCCTAAGCAAAATTCCAGCAACCATTTTTTTCTGATAGAAACTGACAAGTTGGCTCTAGAGAAAAGATGGAAAGGCAAAAGCATAGAATATTCAAAAAAAAATTTTTTAAAAGGAGAATTTATCCTCCCACACTTCAAAGTTCATTCTAATACTAGAATATAAAAGATGGGTTGGTCTTACTATAAATATATACATATAGTTAATTAGCTAAAGGGTCCATAATTAGATTTAATCTCAATTGATATGCAAAACAATTTCAACATAATTCAATGAGTAAAAGTCATTCAAACAGGCTTGCAACAATAGATGTTGTGTGGAGGAAAATTAACCTTGACTGATATGTTACATCATATAAAAATTTGTTTGATATGTATCAGAGACAAATATAGAGCTAAAGTTATAAAATTTCTAGAAAAAAATAGAAAATAATTTCATCCTTGAGGTTGTCAAAAATCTCTTAGAAGCAAAATTATACTCATCTTTACAACAAGAGACGAATGACTTCATCAAAATTTAAAACTTCTGCTCTTCAAAAGCAACCATTAACAAAATGAAAATTCCAGGCACAAACTACAAGAAAACACTTGCAATATGTTTGTTTGGTAAAGAGCTGCTACCCGGGAATTAACCATCTCTTGCAACCTAATAAAAAGAATATGAAACCTACACAAAAACAACGGGCAGAAGTCTTGTTTGGGCATTATACAAACGGACATGGCAGTACACAATAAGCCCAAGGCTGGGCTCCAATGCTTTAGAGACTAGGGAAATTTGGCAGCCACAAAAGGGAAGAGAGAGCATCGTGAAGAGTTCCGGCTAGAACATGAAGCAAGCCAGAATGTGTAGGGTAAAATGGTGCCACAACTTTGGGGAATTTTACTGAAGTTTCTTTAATATTAAAAATACCCTTACCATGGGAGCAAGAAATTCCCTTTTAAGATATTTTCCCACAAAGGAAATAAAAATATACTTCCATAAAAGTTTGATATACACATGCCACTTTAATCATAATAACCCCAAATGGTCAAAATGTCTTTCTTCCATTTATGTGATGCTACAGAGCAGGGAAAATAATATAGTCATAGAAACTGGATATGTTTGGGTGAGAAGTTGGCTGGGATTGGGTTCAAAGCAGAGGAGGAAACTTCCTGGAAGGTTGGAAAGATCTGCACCTTGAGTGGTGTGGTGGTTATGTGGTTGCACACATCTGCCCATATACTTAAACTTAATCCATTTCATGTAAAGTATGATTTATAAAGTTAACTTTAAATAAAGAATTGAAATAAAAAGATTTTTCAGATTAAAAAAAAAATCTTAAGACAATGTATTCTGACATACTGAAAGGAAGTTTTTCAGGTAGAAAGAAACAGCCACGCAGCATCATAGCTCCCAGGAAGGGGGAAGAGCAGGGGAAGCGGCAGGTGTGGGGAACCTGAACCACTGTACACAAATCAGACACTGAGCATGAGGCAGGGGAGATGAGGGACGTGCAGACGGCCAGGTTAGGAAGGGGGGTGCGTCTGGTAATTCTGTTTTCAGTTAATTAGTCTTCATTTTAAACTGTTTCCTCTAGTCCGTGTCCTGCCTTTCCATCTTCTTAATAGTATTTTTGTAATCAAAGTTTAATTTTGGAGAAATCAACTCAACATTTTTAAAATTTTACGAGGGGCACCATTTGTGTCTTCTTTGTCCCCTCCAATGTCGTGGAGTCATCAGGTTTTCTGTGATTGCCTCTAGATCCTTCTTAGCTTTAGATTTAGCATTTGTTTCAATAGACATCTGAAATTAATGGGGCAAAGTGGTCATCAGTATAGTCCCACTTCTTCATGAAGATACCCACTTGTTAGAGGGCTGTTCATCTTGCACTTCTCCTTCCTCTATGAAGAGCCTGGGCTCCCAAACCTCTTCTTGAAAGTCGATCATCAGCCTGTGCACATTCTGTTACATTGTGTCAATACCACTCTGCCCTAATCATTGTGGCTTTTGAAGAGGTCTTGTGATTTAAGTCTTTCTTTAATACTTTAACACTTTCTTGATCACATGGTATGTCAATTTGTTAGGACTACCACAAAAAAAAAAAAAAAAAAAAAAGATTTGCAACATTAAATCCCCCAAATCATTTTGACCTTAATATGCAGGAAAACCACAGGACTTTGCTTGAAGTAGACATTTAAATGTTGCCTACATGAATCAAATTGACACAGTTACCTGTTCCATTATGATTCCTTATACAAATAATCCTCACTGCACACATTTTATTACACAATCAACTTGCTAAAACAGGATCCAGTCTACTCGGCCTTGTACTTGCCAAGTTCGGGTCCACAATATGCTTCCCACAAAGCTGTGGCCCTGCTTTCAACCCCACCTGCACAGACATCTGGGATGTCCTCAAGGGCTTTGAAAGCATGGCTGGGCATTTACTAGTGACCCATCTTGGTCTAGTTCACCCTCTGTTCTGCATAAACTGATCTTGCTCCCTGCACGTTCCTGAGATAAGGAGCCTTCACAACAGCATGTGATCATGTCACCTATTCAGAGTCCTGACCAAAATAAGCTTCTGGGTTACTTAACCTGATTAAAAAAGGAAAAAAAAAAATAAATAAAACCTCTTAAGCCAGCATGTATGTGCACAGAAATGAAAGACCGTAATCGTTTATAGATTTGTCACCAAATACTGAGTGTGGCGTACCTTGACGGGAAACCTCTACTAGGCTGGCTTAATGCAGTGACAGAGGCACATATTGCTAAGTGCGCCTCTGGAGGCTCAGGTGCCCATGCTTTCCTGACCCCCTGGAGTGCCTTCCAACAGTGAGTCACAGCCCACTCGTGCTGTGAGTTACTGAGTGGTGCAAGAGAAGTACAACTCAGGATATGATTTCAGTTGTGTAAAAGATATAAGCCATCTCTATCATTCAACTTGATAGTTAATTCAAAGTTTTTATTCTGCTCACACACAGTATTCTTAAAAATGTCCTTGTATTACTGGGACATAGCTGAATGGTTTACAACTTGCCAAGAACTGGGGACCAGGAGAGCATGAAGATAAAATAGAATGTTTCTTACTAATTTTTCTCCACTTGTGTTTGGAAATTTCCTTCCTTGAAGAGTAAGGAATTGCTCACTGTGCGAAGGATACAGAGGAAACAGTAAAACAGAAAATCAAATCAAAACACAATCACTGCCCAATAGGTAACCGGAAACTTCCTGCTGAATACAGTGAATTGTTTCTTTTCCAATAAATATAAAATATTAAATCAGATGTGAGTTTTTCTTCAAATCCCAACACTCTCACCAACTTGCATGTGGAGTTGCTATTTTGAATGGGAAAGAAAGAAATGGTTTACAGTACATTCGGAAAAAATACGTGCATAAATTAATCAAACTATGTGGTCAGTTAATGCTAATGAAAACATGTCCCCTTTGGATTTGTGGAAGAAGTTACAGATGGATTTTCCAGCACAATTAGTAATTGGGTGTCTAGTGAATCCAGAAATATCATAGAAATGTGTGGTGGGTCAGGATGTCTTCACTGATGTGTGGGAACTGCTATTTCATTGAGTAAAATGTAACAGGGCAGGGACAGATTGATGTCCACCAGTCTGTAATGAAATTTTAGTTAAGGTTTTAACTAGTTTCATTCAGAAAGTTTTCAGAAAATAAATGAACAGATATAAAACAGATGTTGGTTGTCTTTCAATTAAATATATCCATTCAATCCTCTACTCTATGCATTCATGAAAAACATGCTTTTAATGCCTATTATGAATCAAGAATGGTGCTAGTGAGAGGACACAAAGTATGTAAGTAAATTTCTTGGAGTAAGAAGCTAATAGAAACCCCATTTGGGGGTCAAATATGTGGAACAGGCTGGTTTAAATAAAGTAAACATTGATGGGATGTTTTGGCAGTTTGGGCAGGTGAGTGGGCAATCTGAGTCTTGAGGAATGTGCTTTGATAGTCCACGTTTCCCAAGGTTCTTAGTCCACAGAACTTTTTCTTCCCTCTTGGGTTATCACTTGAAATTCTAAACTGAAATATTGCACCAACAAGTTAAAATATTTGGTCTATGGGATAGTCAGAGACAGAAGCACCTTGAATTTAAGTTTTTCAAACTTCTTTGAAACACAAAACTTTTCATGGCTCTATATTTCTCATTTGGCCACAAGAAGAGGGTGCACCCTGAGTACTATTGGGAAGTGCAGTGATGAGCAGTCGGGCCTGATTCTGTCCCAGACATCTTGTGAAGGAGAAGGGAAGGGGGTGGGAGACTCAGAAGCCAGGGCCTGGTGTTGGAGAGCTGGGCTCAGCAGGGAGGCTGACTCCTCCAGCAAAACCTCTTTTCTTCTCTTGCTTTGCCTAAGCCAATTGTCAGAGAAAGGGTTGGAGCTATCAAAAAGCAAGGGAGCAGGCAGACAGACAGACCAACCCAGACAGTAACAGCACCAGATATGCTCTCTGTGTGCTCCTGTGTGTTCCCATTTTGGGAAATAGTAGATTCTGGAAGTAGTTAATGTAGACATTGACCAACTTGGTCATGAAAGGCGTTTTTTTTTTTTTTTTTTTATTCAAGTATTCTGTGATATCTCCTGAGTGGGAATCATCTTTGGGGAATGGCAAGGAGGGTCTGAGGAAGCTCCCAACCCACTGAGCAGGGTGGAAACGTTTGTCTGAATTCTGATGTGAAAGATGTGGGAAGGGAGCAGGGATAGCTGCCCGACTCAGGAATACAGTAAATACTTATTTTTCATAAGGTGGCATTATGGTGAGAAAAACTGTTTCTTTGGGCCCAGAATGAGCTTCAGAAGGAGCTATGTTTACAAGCTGCAGCCACACAGACACCTAGGAATACCTGCCACCAGGTCATCCAGGGAGCTCTCCTCCTGTGGGTACATGTGCGCTGGAAGGTGACGTGGACACGTGGGTCCATGTAGACCTTCTCTGTGAACTCCAGCTTGGCCAAACCTGCTGCATGTGACTTATCCAGACAATTACCAGCCAATTCATCTGGGAAAGGAGAAGGGAAATATTCCTTTTAGAATAATTACTCCTTCATATTATTATTATTAAAATAAATAATTATTATTTCAGCAATTATAAAAAACAATTTAGTAGAAGTAAAGCGATGTTCAGCTCCAGAGACCAGGCATGACACCTCTCCCCCTGATTTTTCTTAAGACCAAAGACCTGGGTATGGAGTAACTACAGGCCTGGCCCTGTGTGCTTCCGTCAGGTGGATGATGCTTTTCTCCCACGTCAGCTCACAGTCCTACAAGAGTGGCAACCTTCTAGATTCTTATTTATGCAACAGTCTGATCCAGATTGCTATCAGGTCGGAGCCCCAGATGCCATTTCCAGTCAAATACCCCAACTCATTAAAATCAAAGCTCTAATTTACCAGGGATGAGACCTCAACCCAGATAACTACAAACAGGTTTCAAGGTACTTAAGTGCTAACCACGTTATGCACTCATAGTTATTATTTTCTTTCTTTCTTTCTTTCTTTCTTTCTTTTTTTTTTTTTTTGAGAGAGAGAGAGAGAGAGAGAGAGAGAGAGAGAGAGAGAATGTTTATATTTATTTTTAGTTTTCGGCGGACACAACATCTTTGTTTGTATGTGGTGCTGAGGATCGAACCCAGGACGCCAGGCGAGTGCGCTACTGCTTGAGCTACATCCCCAGCCCCCATAGTTATTATTTTCTGCATCTATTAATTTTTCCCTTTTATACTTTTAGTGAAAAGATTTACATTTACTCATTTCAAATATCTCCTAGTTTTACATTTCTGAAATAATGGAGGAAGACCTGAATGTGTGCTTGCTCGTGTTTGTATTTGTTGTGTTACATTAATTACATTTTATGAAATTTTATTTAGAGCATTCTGTATCTCTAAATAAGAGATACAGTAATGGGCAGTTTTCTTTTCTTATAATATTCTAGCTAGGTATTTATATCCAGACTATGTAGGCTCCATAAAATGGGTTGGAACACTTTTCATGTTACTCTTTTCTGGAAAATTTTGTGTTTTATTTCCTTAATTTCATACTTGAAAGAATTTCCAAAAGAAGACACTTGGACCTATACTTCTCAGTTGTACATCATTTCATCTATTTTGTCAGTATGATTTCTTCATTTTCTTTCTTTAATATTTTCATGGTCAAGTTGTCTACTAACTCCAGTGTCTTAATCACCTCTGTGTCTGCTTCTCTCCTCTCCTTAATCTGTAACCCCATATTTAATGCCCCTTGCTTTTGTTGTACCCTTGTTTACAATGGCATATCAGCCAGTCTGGATGATTTCCTGGGGAATCTCTGGATGAGATTCTTCTTAAAAGGGGTTTCATTCATCCATACCTTTGCTTATGGCAATTAAAGATTAGCAATTTGTGTGGTGACTCCCAGTTCTTGGTTATAGGTTTTATTGGTGGACTGGGGTCTGTTTCAGTTTTGCCTCATTTCCAGATTGTGTCATAGCTCCTAGGGCATGGTATTTTTATTACTCGAGGTTACCTGGGATTTCTGTGGTTTCCCTTGCCGTTGCTTAGAGAACTTTGGACTGATCCTCTGTCAGGTATGTCCTCTGACCTTCGTCCACACTGAACTAACATTTACACTTGAATCTTTCATCGTTTGCATTTTATTATGCCATCTATTTCCCAGCACCATAATCATAAAACAGCTTAATTTTTGCCTTTACTTGGAAGAGTTCACTAAGATTTCTAGGCAAAATTTTTGCTTTCAAAAGACAACATAAGCCTTAACAGTGAAGTACTCCAGGTGTAGATTTTTCAGCCAAAGTTCCTAGCTTTAAATTCTGGCTCTGACTCTGGGTTATCTTTGTGACCATGCCTATAAAACTTTCTGGAATTCCATCTTCTTATCTGCAAAAGGGGATCATAACTATTTACATATAGGGTTTTGTACAGAGTAAATGGTTTTTATCCACCTCAGATATCTATCTAGAGGGATTCCCAGCCCTTGCGAAGGAAGGCTTGATTGGCTTGCTTGCTATCATGGGAGTGGTTCTCTCTAACCATTCATTGTTTTTTGTTCAAGATTCAAAATACAAGACCACACTCAACTGCTTAAGTTGGAGTCTTATGTGTCTGCTGATTATGCCCTATGGGAAACTGAGGATTAAGACTTCTTGGTTTCTTTGGAGGAAGGCAGCTGGCATGTCCCCAGAGTAGCCATCATATAAACAGACAGGAGACTGGACACTGGTTATGCAGAATATAAAACCCTCTACACTGGATCACACAAAAATGCAAGATTGGAAAGTACATCGAAAAATTGATCAAAATCAATTCTGCTGCAGATGTATTAATTATAATTTCAGTCATTCTTTTTTGATAGATATTTAGACCATTCCTTTTCTTTTCCTGTACTTAACACTACTAGTTTTGATGTTCAAAAGAACATCCTGTAGTCAATTTTATTCCTCCTTTAGGCTGTCTCATGAAAGTAACCACTTCTGAATCACATGTTGTAGGCACTTTATATTTTGAAATTAGATCTTCGGACAGGTCTCGAGGAAGCCTCTTCCAATTTATGCAACCACCTATTGTGCCTGAGAGAAACCCTCTGTACTCACTGTTGGAACACTCTGGCAAGAGCAGGTAATATCTGAAGGAGGAGAGAAAGCAGTGGAAATTCAAGCAGAGGGGCTGGAATTATCCATGCTTATTTTGGTTTTCTTTGTAGCATATGGTCCTTTGCTGACCGGCATTAGAAGTTGAAGTAGAGAAATTAAAATGTAGGATACCTTTGTGTGAGCTTTGTGATTGATAGCGGATCAGGATGAATACAATAGCTAAACATGGTAGAAAAGGCAAAATTAAATTTGGAAAGTTTGAGTCTGTGAGACCAGCCAACATGATTCTACATCTTCCTCTGCAAACTACAAACACCAGAGGGAAGGGATAGTTGCAGGTCAGCAAGGGCTGGGAGGTCTAGGGAGTTCACTGTGGCGTGAGCTCACTGACCATGCTGGGTAGAGGGAGGTGAGAATAGGATTCTAGGGGAATGGAGGAGGCCCCCTTGAAATAGCTGATAAGGGCATCTGAGAGTCCACAGTGCAGCCAACGGTGCAATGACTGTGTTTGGGAAATCAGGGTAGCCAAAGAAGGAGCACCTGATCTCAGTTGGAAAGAAAATTTCCAAGTGAGTCTGACACAGTGCCCACAAGGGAACTCGCATATTTGGTTGTCAACAAGTCAATGAGCAATAGTTTCATCAACAAAATTCTAGAAGGATGACTGGGAAGGTGGGTCAGGCACCTATCAGGGAGCCCTCACTTGCCAAGATTTTGACACAGAGACTTGGTTTGGAAGTGCAGCAGGTGGGGTGGGGGGCCGAGAGGTGGTAAGCTGTGCCTGTTCCATCAGGCCCTGTTTGGAAAGTTCTGCCTCTCCAAGGACTGGCAGTGTCTCAGTGTGGATTGTTGTAGGATGGATACCTTCACTGAGACCTGCTTACACAGATCAAAAAAGCAGACACAGAAAGAAGGTAGATACAAAGATAAAAACGAAGATAAACAGAGGAAACAGCTACGAGTTTCAAAGAGCTTAGAGCTGAGTGTTTCCTAACCCTGCAGTAGCTGGCGTTCTTCCATGATGTGTAGATTTCCACATAGGAGTTTTCTACTAAGAAGGGATACGTCTTTGATTAATCCATCTCTCAGGATGAGATTGAGAATGGACCTCACACCTGTGTGTGGGGGGATCAGCACTCGAGGTGGAGCAGCAGCCAGCATCTGTGAGGGTCCTTGCTCAAGCCCTGCCTCAGAGTCAGCATGTCACCAAAACTCCTCTGAGATCTCAACTGTGCCAGGGCTCCAGAGAAAAACTGAGAAACCAAGTGAACACAGGAAAAGTGGAGAAGAGGTGCAGCCGCGCTGTGGGGGGGACAGCTGTGGCCTAGGCATGGGAAGGGTGTCCATGGCAGGGGCAGCAGGAGGAGAGGCCCCTGGGCTGGGAGCTACAGCGGAGCTGTCCAGCACCCGCGGTTCTGAACTCCTGGTGTTAGCAAAAACAATGGTAGGAGAACGTGTCAGAACCAGGAGTGGAGAATTGTGAGTAGGCGTTACAATATGCCACTGCATTTTTAGAGAAATGACGGGCCTCAGAGAGAAGTGACAGATATAAATGGCAAGTTTTCTGGGCCTGGCATTAGAAATTACATCAGGTCTCATACCTTCAAATTCCCGGGTCTCAGCGCTGAGTGAGGCGCAGTGCACTGGAGCGAGTGGGTAGGAAGTGGAGAGCTGCGAGAACTTTGATGTCCATTCTCTTCCGTGAGGCCCAGGAAGCAGAAGGGCCTACGCACTGGCACCAGGGGCTGCAGTGTGATGCTGGGGAAAAAAGCCCTGTGTAGACAAAACTGGCACAAAGCAAGCTCACCACACACTGAATAAACCTCACTTAAAAACAGTGACAAAATTAAAGTCCTCCATGAAAGGCTGGAAATACCTCTAAGTTCATGTAATTGATGCAGGGGAAGTAAGTGGAACGTG
This sequence comes from Callospermophilus lateralis, assembly GCF_048772815.1. Classification (NCBI taxonomy): domain Eukaryota; kingdom Metazoa; phylum Chordata; class Mammalia; order Rodentia; family Sciuridae; genus Callospermophilus; species Callospermophilus lateralis. The sequence continues at coordinate 107,551,990 of NC_135316.1, read as the reverse complement.
GCATGGGATGGTAGCAGATGAGCCTTGCCAATCACGTTGGCATTGGAAGCACTGACCTAAGATCCCAAAGCTGGGGCTGACGCCTGTTTGGCTGAGCCCCAGGTGGGCACTCTGAAAACCTGGCAGGCCCTTGCTGCTGCTTAGACCACTCAGGCCTCTGCAAAGACCCGTGCTTTGCTTTTGACGAAAGAGCTGGTCAAACACAGGCAGGCTTGACCTCATATGAACTTAGTATGTGACTTTGGATATAACAAATACCACAGACTGGCTGGATAATAAACAATGAAAGTATTTCTCACATTTCTGGAGGACGAACGTCTGAGGTCAGAGTGCTCCTGGCTGGGCTGTCCTGAGGGCTCCTATGGGTCGCAGACAACTGAAATGCCCCATGCTTGCACTCTGAGAGTTCACTGCCGTCCATCACATAAGGACATTAAGCCCACACGGGAGCGCCGCAGCCTGGTGACCTCATCACTTCCAAAGGCCCCACCTCTTCATGCATCCCACCAGGTTGGGGTTCCAACATAAGAATTTGGGTGTGACACAGACATTCGTCCCTAGTGTCATCTGGCTCCTGGAGGACTTTAGAAACATGAAGGTAAGTCCTGAAGTGAAGGAAGAGCTCTGTAGAGGGTCTCCTGAGGAAGGTGCCTGTGCACACCTAGTGTTGCCTCTTCTGTTTGTGCTGCCAGCCCAGGATCTGCACACTTCCTGGCCTCTCACCTTCCACCTGCGGGAACTAGGTTTCCCAGATGCTGATTTAAAGGCTATATCTGATGGAGAAAAATCACGCAAATATCAACTTTTTGGATTTTCCTTTTTAGGAAAATTTAGGGATGTATTCAATGTGAAGACTTTTCTTCTCATATTATTAGGAGAGCCAAACATCTGTGCCACGTTATGTTAGGTGCACATTTCCCTTCTGGCTACCCTTAAGTATTTAAGTCTTGTTTAATATTTTTCCATCTAACTGTTTGTATATGCAATAAAACTCATACTATTAAGTCCTTTGATTAAATCTATGATTCTTTGAATGTCTTACATTTATAAGCTGGAAAATCATGGACTCTTTCTGTTTCATTCTGTTCCAGGCAGAACATAAATTTATCGAATTAAAATAGAAAGTTCATCAAAAATTCTTCTCACAATCCAAGATATTCCAAATCACACTTACAGAACTTCAGAATTAAATTCTGTGCACCATCTGAGCCCTCACTCTTCGATTTGCTCAGTTCCTCCCTTGCTTTTGTCAAGATAATTTTCAATGTCTTTTTGCTTGCAAGGTCTATTTTCAATAATTATGGTTCATCCAGTTATTCAAATGCTGAAGTTTCTTAACACTCTAGTCACTGAATACTTGGATTGAAGATTTCCAACCAATCTGGAACAAAACTGAACCAATTTTTTGAAAATGCATTTACAAAATAATTCAATAATACCATTATAGGTTTGACTTAGTCACACCTTTCTGGATTTTTCATTGGTTATTTCAAAGATATGACCATTTTCTTAATTCTCTGGGTCAATGTGAAATGCTAGACTCCATTCGCTCCCTTTCTTGCCACGTGTTTCTGTGTTTTCATTGTCCGTCATGAGATTCCTAGGATTACATCCATCTTTCTCCTCACAATAGCTTCTTGGGACCAGATCACATTATCACATTACTTTTTTGTCATAGGATTGCTTGAGGTAATGAGCAAGGGTTGATCTAGGAAGGTCTAGACCTTCTCAGCTGGTTTTGGGCTCCCTTGTTGGTTGTTTTCCTGAGGGATTCACAATACAGAGCCTCACTTTTCTCTGAGAAGCCACTCCTTGGGCAATCTAAATGGAGTCTTTATTCTTTCATCTTCTTCTTCCTCTCTCCTCCGTCTTGTTGCATTGCTGGGGACAGAATCTATGCCTTGCGCATGCCAGTACCCATGTGCTCTACCACTGACCTACATGCTCAGCCCTAAATGAAGTTTTAACCAGTGTGATGGCTAATTCTGTGCAACAACTTAACTGGGCTAAGGGATGCCCAGATAGTTAGTGAAACATTATGTCTGGCTGTGTCTTCCAGGATGCTTCCAGGACAGATTGCATTTGAATCCAGAGACTAAAAGAAGCAGATTGCAAGCTCCAAAGTGTGCAGGTATCATCTAATCTGTGGAGGACCTGAAAGGAAGAAAAGATGGAGAATGTGCAAGTTGTTCCTCTCTCCCTAGGCTGTGATGTGCACCTTCTCCTGCCCTCAGACACCAGAGTTCCTGATTCTAGGGCCTCCTGACTCTGGGACTCACAGCATGAGCTTTCTGCTCCATGGGCCCTTGAATCAGACTGAGTCACCCTGGCTTTCCTGAATTTCCTGTCTTCAGGAGGCACACCTTGGGTCTTCTGGGTTTCCATACTAAATCCCCTACATATTGGTACACATTCCACTGGTTCTGTTTTTGTGCAGAATCCCAACTCATACACTTGGGATGATTTCTTCTCTCCTGCTCTGTGACCCCGCCCCAGAGCTGTTGGGCCTAGCTGTCCCCATGCATCCTGTGATCCTCATGGCACATCTTGGATCTGCTCCTGCTGTGCATCTCTCCTTTGAACCATCTGAACCTTTTCTTTGCTCTTGCCCTCAGTCTTTGTCCTCTGACTGTGGCAGAGAGTATTGGCTGGTGTTTCTGAGGTTCTTTGAGGTTCTTTCTATTATGGAATTGTTTGGGGACCCCCGCCTCCTGGTCTTGAGTGTTCACCAGCCACCCGCAGACAGGACTTTCCAGTTCTGCTGGTGGCTCTTTGTCCTCCTGACCTTGCAAACTCGACATCTGGTCCTGTCCTCTGAGGTGGGCACAGGCCAGCAATGCACTGGTTTCTGCAGGACGGGTAGCATGTGGGGTTCCCCTTCATTCCCACCACTCTCACTCTCACCTGAGCCTCCTCTAGTGTTGTTGGGGACTGTCTGACACCTTGTTTTGTGGACTGTACCATCATAATGTTTTTTTCAATATCCGGATTGGTTTTTTGTTTTGATTAGTTCTTTAGGAAAATTATCCTGAATATTCTAAAAGTGTGCTGCCAAAATGATCCCATCACTAGAATTATGCAAGAATTTTAATTATATGATACGAAATCAAAGTTCTCACTGCCTTTCCACCTCGCCTATCAAGGTGAACCACTACTAAGTTTTTATTGGATTTTTCAACACTTCTTAAAAACTTAAATGATGTTTGCTCCCTGCAGTTACCGAATTGTGTTTTCCCAAAATCTTTATTTGATGCTCTAATGCCCAAGGTGATGGTGTTTGGAGATGGGGTCATTGGGAGACATTCAGGTTTAGATGGGACTGTGAAGGTAGGGCTCTCTTACTGCAAACAAACAGCTCTTTGCCAGTCAGGGAAACCATTCTTCACAGGAACCAACCAGCACCTTGATCTGGAACTGACAGCCTCCAGGACCATGAGAAATAAACCCCTGCTAACCCTCCAGTCTGTGGGATATTGTTATGGCAGTCTAAGCTAACTAATGCTCTGGTGTTATTTTGTATATTTATAAAAGACATATATATATATATATGTGTATATATATATATACATATATATATATATATACATATAAATGCACATACATTCAATATAATTGGTATGTTATTGTGTATTAAATCACATAATTGGCCTCTTTTACAAATTTATGGATTTTTAGAGACTTCTAAAAGAAATAAAAATTTTTAATTTTAATCAATAGTATTATATTACTTTGCAAAGCAGTTGTATCGGTTGACCTTCTTACTATCAACTTACCAAGAATGAGTTCATTTCATACATGACATCCAGTATTGAATTCACTTAATCACAGCTATAAGACACGAGGATCTTTGTTTAGATGTTGTTTGAAAATTTTATTTGAACATTGTTTTGAATTTGTAAGGGGATTGTTTTAAAATTTTCTTCAGATGTGTCAGTTGCTCAGTTATTATGTTTCTGATGCTTGCTGATCTTTTTATATGTTTTAGAACCTGCTCCTTTTAGGACTTTCTTTCTTGAGATCCTCCTTGGCCTTGGTCTCAAGAATATTTGACAAGCTTTGTATTTGTACCTTAAGCAATTCCCTCAGCGGAGTCTGTGAATGATTCAGCACCACACAATACAGACTGTCACAACTGATGAGGGTGGGTCTCACCTAGCATACCATGGTCTATCTGCATGCATCAGCTTCTGTGTCTGGGAGGACCTACAACAGAAAAGAGCCCTCTGGAAACCTTAACTGAAGAAATACCAGGCTGTCTGGCTGAGCGATCATCCCTAAATTGCCTCAAAATAGAAAACCAAGCCAACAATTGAGGAATGCGTGTTGATCAGCTTGCGAGATGAACAAGTGGGCAGCAGATGACATCTTTCATATTTGTGAGTTAAAGGTATTGAACAGCCGGGAATTGGCCATCTCTGCTCTCCTCTGTGCTCTGACACTGTCCCTGATTAGATACAGAGTGCAGAAGTCACACATGTATATGGGGCAATAATGTCCATCTCATTCCACCATTCATTCTGCCTCCTACCCCCTCCTCCCCTCATTCCCCTCTATACAATCCAAAGTTCTTTTCATTCTTTCCCCTCCTCTCCCCCCCCCAACTATGGATCAGCATCTGCTTATCAGAGAAAATATTCGGCCTTTGTTTTTTTGGGTTTGGCTTATTTTGCTTAGCATGAGATTCTCCAGCTCCATTCACTTACCTGCAAATGCCATAATTTCATTCTTCTTTTAAGCTGAGTAATATTTCATTGTATATATATATATATATATATATATATATATATATATATATCACAGTTTCTTTATGCATTCATCTGTTGAAGGGCATGTAGTTTGGTTCCATAGTTAGCTATTGTGAATTGGGCTTCTATAAACATTAATGTGGCCGTGTCACTGTAATATACTGATTTTAATCCTTTGGGAATAAACCAAGGAGTGAAATAGCTGAGTTGAATGGTGGTTCCATTCCAAGTTTTCTGAGGAATCATCATACTGCTTTCCAGAGTGGTTGAACCAATTCAGTGCCACTAGCAATGTATGAATGTGCCTCCCCCCCCACACACACATTCTCACCAAGACTTACTGTTGCTTGTTTTCTTGATAATTGCAATTCTGACTGGAGTGAGATGAAATCTCAGGGTAGTTTTGATTTACATTCCTCTAATTGTTAGAGGTGATGAACATTTTTTCATAAGTTTATTGATCTATTGTATTTCTTCTTCTGTGAAGTGTCTGTTCAGTTCCCTAACCCATTTACTGATTGAGCTATTTATTTATTTATTTGGTGTTAAGTGTTTTGAGACTTTATAAACCCTAGAGATTAGGGTTCTATCTGAGGTGCATGTGATAAAGATTTTCTCTCATTCTGTAGGCTCTCTCTTCATGTTATTTATTGTTTCCTTTGCTGAGAAGAAGCTTTTTAGTTTTAATTCCTCTCATTTATTGATTCTCAATTTTACTTCTTGTACTTTCGAAGTCTTGTTAAGGAAACTGTGCCCTAAGCGGACATGATGAAGATTTGGACCTATTTTTCTTCTATTAGGCACAGACTCTCTGTCTTTGATCCACTTTGAGTTGGTTTTTGTGCAGGGTATTTAATTTAATTTTGCTATATATGTATTTACAGTTTTCCCAGCACCATTTATTGAATAGGCTATCTTTTCTCCGATGAATGTTTTTGGCATCTTTGTCTAGTATGAGGTAACTGTATTTATGTGGGTTTGTCTCTTGTACCATTGGTCTACATATCTATTGTGGTGCCAATGGCCATACTACCAAAAGTATTTGTTAGTATGGCCATAGGCACCAAAATAGATTTAATGCAATTCCTATAAAAATCCCAATGACATTCTTCATAGAACTAGAAAAAGTGATCATAAAATTCATTTGGAAAAAAAAAAAAAAGACCCAGAATAGCCAAAGCAATCCTTAGCAAGAAGAGTGAAGTAGGAGGCATTGTAATAGCAGACCTTAAACTACACTACGTAGCAATAGTAACAATAATGGCTTGGCTTTCTTTCTTTGATTCTCTGTGTTTCTAACTATAAATATTCAGGATGCTTTGTGTTCTCTATTTCATTAGATTATGAAAGCTAAAGCTAGACCATTGCAAAAATAAAATTGGCAAAGTGAATTAGAAACATGAGATTTCAATATTTTAGATAAATACATATTATCGCAAATGTTTTCTTTCATTATCAATTCACAAACTGCTGTCTGTCACCGCTTTATAAAACTTTTCTTTTTAAGCAAATCTGGAAAAGTAGTATGTGACACATCCTAAGTGATTTTTAAAAATTAGGAAACAAAGAAAGGAAAAATCTTAGTTACCTTTGGATTCCATGCATGTGAGGTCCTACGTCATCAAGGTCCTAGAGACAGAGCAGGGGGTGGCTGCCAGGGGTTGGGGAGGGGACGTGGAAGTGGCTGTTCAGCAGGAGCAGAGGTCCAGTCCTGCAGGATGAAGAGTGGTGGGTGGTGGTGGGGACGGCTGCAGGGGAGTGTGGCTAGCACCAACTGCAGTCTTGGAGATGATTAAGAGTGTAACCGTTACGTTTTGTATATTTTACCACAATATGAACAATGAAAAGGTGAATCTGTTCCCTCCCGTTACTTCCTTCTGCCCGTTGCTCCCTCACCCTCAACCCACGGGTGCCCACGGAGCTCCTTAGCCTCACTCGGTAAGTTCCATCTCTAAGCTTCCCTGTGTACACATGCGAGGTGGACTATAGTGTTGTGTTAACTCAATTTGAATCAATTTATCTGACTGGGATTGAGTTTTGTTCCTTCAAGAATATGTTCTAAAAATCTCCCCGATGGGCATTTGCATGGCCCAAGCTTGTTTATTTAATAGGCATTCTCTATAAAAAGAGCAATAATGATTATTTGTTTTCTGTTGAAGGAAAATTAATTTTCCCCTCTTTTGGTATCAATTAAATAAAATATTTATACACTTTATACAGGCTATTTTGATCATATATAAAAGTATTTCTCAAAGATTCAGCCCTAGTGGTAGAATTTGGGTCAAAGACACAGATACTTCAAATTTTGATAGATACTGTCAAATACGTTTCCAAAAATCTACACTGAGTTAAAATCCATGCACGTACTGCTGGGGTTCGGCCTGTGTGTCTTCTTCACAAGCGTGCCCGCTGCTTTGGCCCGTGGGTCTTTTCAGCTTGTGCCCACTGCTCTGGGCCTTGGGATTTCCTGTGTCCTCAGAGAGTAGGCCTCTGTCCCTTCCAGGCCTCCGAGATCCATCATGGCAGCACCTCAGAACTTGCCAAGGATCTTGCCATGGTGTTTCCTGGACCCCCAGGAGAGCATTTCCGTCTTAACGGACCTTCCCTTACACAGCTTCACTTCCCATCCGTCCCCTCTGGTCAGTCCCCAGCTCCTGCCCGCCTCTCTGACATCCCTTTGGTTCTTTAACTCCCTTTCCCCCCTTGGAAGCCCAGCAAGTCCCCTGTTAGAATATATTGATGTTTGCCCTCAACTATGGGGCTGGTGGCCAGGAGGAACGGGGTATAAATTCTAGGGAGGTCACTGAGCATCTTCCAAAGCAGAGTCCTGTGGGCCAGCTTCAACCGGGAGGAGCAGTGGTCTTGAGCAGAGAGCCTTGGGCTCGTTCTTCAGCCTCCGAGGGTCAGAAGAATCCAGGGATTCAGGGTTTTCTAGAGCACTGGCCCAGGCACCATCCTCCAGGACGTCAGGGCTCCATTTCTTCTCACCTGATGTCGGATTTGTTTGGCGGATCTGCTGGAGTTGAGCTTAATCTTCTCAGCAGAGTCTCTAGCTCTGTAATTAAAAACACTTCCACGCAGCCAGCGGGATGCTTCACCTGTTGTTGGCAGGAGATGGAATTCTCTATGTGCTGCCTGGGGGGCCTCTGTCTTCCACACTGCTTTGAATTTTGCATTCTTCGCCCTTGGTCTTTGAGCCATGCAAGTTCATGGTCTTTATACCTACCACTTCCCCCATGGCTCCAACATGACTGAGATATTTCATCAGTGAGTTTCTCTCCACAGCTGTCCCCTTGAGGGTTACCATCAGTAAATCTTTTAAGAGCTGCACTGCTACAGTGGACAACACCCACCACCACTGAGGGGGTTCTCATTGCCAAGCAGCTGGTAAGGAACCTTTTGTTAGACCACTTTTGGTACCACTTGTCTTAGGCTGAGACCCTGGAAATAAACTTGGCAGGGGTGTGTGTGTGTGTGTGTGTGTGTGTGTGTGTGTGTGCACAGGAGGTTTATTGGGAATATACTCTGAAACAGAACCAAGTGGATGATGGAAGCAGGATGGGGCTGAGGGGAAGGAGAAGCGCCCTCGGATGATCCTATGGGAGGACTTGGGCAAGACTCTTTTCCAGAAGTTCCCCTATGGAGGCCCTGGGTGGTGCCTTCATTCCTTCACACCAGCCCCTTATTTTTGGGGTGTCCTTGAGGACAGGCAGCTCCCTTTGCTGAGGACAATTATAGATGAGGAACTCAGCTGCATATTGAAATAAAACCCTAACACCAGCAGCCGGGAGAATCAGGCCCGGGCTGTCAGAGGTGCATACCGCACATTCCAGAGGTTCTGGGGTGGCGCTCCTGTGGGCACAACTCCAGGGTCTTCTGGAATGGATTTCTATATTGCTCTTCCGCAAATACCTCCAGCTGTGAACTCGACAGACTGGACTCTCACACATCCACCAAAATGAGCCTGGTGAGTGCGCTCCTGCTGGTGGTTACGGAAGCCCTCTCAGGTCGGGTGACGCGCTGATGGAGGACATGCAGCCCAGTGTCTACTCTCTGTTCGCCACAGCTGTGCTTTGGGGAAACCTGGTCTTTTAGCCCCCGATGACTAGGACTTTGTGATAGCTCTAGTAAATGAGAAAACTTTACTCCTGTCTCCAGAGCAAGGTCCAGAGATGGACATTCAATCACATCAGCATCCGTGCAGCATGGTACAGCTCTGGCCAGGATGCCTGGAACCTGAGCAATGTGAGGCTCAGGAGCTGCGATCATCAGGAGTCTGTCTGAGAACCAACCCAGCTAGCCAAGGGCCCAGACAGGCAGCAGATGGTGAGGGAAGCTGTCACCTGAACCTAAACCAATCTGCCACCACTGCCATTCTTGACTCCTGGTTACCTGAACCAAAGAACCCTTACTAATGGAGACTTCTAAATGGAGAACAGGGTTTTGCATTGAGGGTAGTGATCTCATAAAAGCTAAGTATGACTCCCTAAGTCACTAAATCAGTTGAGCCCAAGTCCCAAGGTAGACAATATCCTAAACTGAAAGCTGGTTGGCATTAAAGGGACAAAAGGGAGTTAAGCACTCACCTTGCAAATACCAAGATTTATCCTTGGAAGCAGGAAGGGGGGTCATCACCAAAAAGTTGGAAAAACAAGGAAGTGAACAGGAAGGAAATCCTCACAAGCTGAGGCTGAGACTACACTGTCAGACACAGAGAGAGCTCTGCGTCCAGCCTGCAATTGAAAAGACGTTGGGAACTGCCCATGGTTCCAAAGACCAAAGCCCCAGTTCTGAGCTCAGAAGAAAATATACCCAAAAAGAATGCACATCTGTTTCTATTTTTCACTTTTCCTCCTGAAATTCTGTCATGCTATCTTCTGATATGGTTGGCCACTTTTGCTGTATTTCGGATACTGGTATGAGCCCTTAAGCAGATAACTTGAGCACCTGGCTGATGTTTCTCAGACGATGTTGACTGTTGCACACTTAGGGTAGACAGCACCATTGGGATTACACTGCTCCAGACCTGGGCCTCGGGCCTCATGTGGACTGGTCTTATTTCTAATTCTTTTTTCCTTCCAGCTTTTCCGTGTTAGAGGCTCCCACCCAATAGCACAAGGGCTTACTGTGGTCCTTCCTCCTGGGTGGACCCAAATCCCCTGACCTGCCCTCAGCCCCAGGGCTTTTCCTGTCAGCCTAACTGGGAAGCCCCCAGGGTAGCTCATCAACTGACAGATCCCTAAGGGGAAATTACACAATGTTGGGCCTGCTCTCCCCATTCTGGATGCCACCCAGGTGCATTTTATGATTGTCCAGTTTTCCTAGTAGAAGCAAGCCCTGTAGTGGAAGTGGACCTTTCTCCTCAACTGGCAGATCACTCCCCGCAAAGTGGCGTTGGTGTGCGTGGGAGAGGTGGGACTATTATTTATCCTTGAGAAGCCACGTATGTGTCCAGTATTATGGGGTATCAGCCAGGGATCTGGGGTTTGGACTCAGATTCGGGGTCTCCACGATGGGAAAGTAGGCTCTATTATTCAAGATCATTCTTTCTTCTGGTAATCAGAGCACTCTGACTTCATGGGGGGAATGTCTTCTGAGTCCAGGTGGTTCCTGAAAAATCACCCCCACTCCTGGGTTTCCAAATGTAACACATGCTGCATACTCTGCCCCCTCCTGGACTGTCCTCTTGTCCACACTGCCAGGTTCAAGGATGGGCTACAGGGCCAGGCTGGGTCAAGCAGGAGGATGATGTCTCAATTCTGGGGTCTTATTTTTGCCCTGAGACTACATTGTGAACCTTGATAATGAAGCCAACGTAGTGGATGGCAGAGAACTAGAGAGGCTCAGAGAACTAGGGAGGCTGAGACTTCCGCTGTTGGCTGAGTGGAACCCAGATGCACATCAAGCCAGCTGGGCTCCTGGAGATGCTGATAGTAAAAGCCAACGTATTCCTTTCTCTTTACTCAGATTCATTTTAAGTAGGTTTTCTCCATCTTGCAAACAAACAACCTAACTGACAGCAGCCATCTTACTTGTGCCAGGAAAACAGCAGCTTAGTGTGACTGTGTCCTGTGAAGGGAGCTATGTGGAAGTGTTAGAGAGATATGTCAAGAGCTCTTCAGTCATGTCTTTTCCTATATCCACCTTTACTCAATAAGTATTGATAGTTGCTGTCACTCTGCTAGTTACTGTAAACATGAAAAGACATGCTGTTCAAGAGGAGCCCACAACATAGGGAGGAAAATGAGGGGGAAGGCAGATGTATAAACAAATAGAGACAAAACTTCAGAGCCTGCCAAGATGGAAGGGTCGACAGTGGGTCCTGCTAACCTGATGTGAATGACTTTGATGGAATTTGAAGAAGTCTGTGAGCCTGTACAGTTACAGAAAAATACTGAGTGATGAGCCCATTAACTCCCTTCCCAGAGAATGTGCAGAGGTGTCATCAGAAAAGCAGAAGTCCGTCACTTCAATGGTTAAGAATCGTCCTGCCCATGTTGCAACTAGGTACAATACCTAATACAATGTGTAATACAACTGTGTTCAAAACATGTTTGCAGATACTCATATTTTCCCTCCAGAATGGTACTCAGTATATATTGGTTAAATGAATTAATGTCTGGCTGACTAGCTCTGTCTGGAATAATCCAGGAAGGCATCAGGGGAAAATAATATATGAACTGAGACTTAATGAGTGATGAGAAGTTCCAGAGGAAGACTGGATTGGTGACACACTTTTTTTTTTTTTTTTTGGCACTGAGTTTATTTAGTCTCACATCAATTTTCTTTAAACATCTCCAGAGTATAAGCAGCATGTGGCCAGAGGAGCATATATACATGTTCTTTTCGAGCTGAGCAGACCATGACATTTACCAACATCCATCATTGTGTAATAAATAATGTTTTATCATGACTGGACACAAGCCATTGTACTTTGGAACCCAACCTGATGTGCTTTAAGCTTGTGCAGGATATGTGTCTCAGGATGCAGAAATCAATCTGCAATCAGCTTCTAAAACCCTTGAATAGGGAAGAGTTTCTTTTCCATCTTAAAGCCAGAGCAAGGCCCAATGAGGATAGAGGCCGAGGGTAACAACTGTAGGCTGTCTGAGGAGCCCATTCAGGGAGGCTCCTGAGACCTATGTGTGAGGTTCTAAGATCTCTGTGTGGTTCTAGATAAAATCTATAATTCATCAGTGTCAACAAAAATAATTCCTATTATAACTGAAATTGTATTAAGCAACCATCTTCTTGGTCTGAATATAAAGCAAACCCAATTATACTCCGTCCAAACTCATCCATTTGTGTGAATCAGAAGCTCGCCCCAGAAAGGCTTCAGTATGTTTGTATTTATCAAATCTAAGAATGAAATAAAACTGAATACCCCAACGTCCACCCATAATATTTTATGCACCGATTTAGATACAAGCCTTTTTAAATCAGCACATAAAGTAATATATTAAATTTTAAATGCTCTTTTTATACTCTCAAATGTCAGGAAATCATGTCATTCCAAGTCTTTACTTGTGCAACTGGCATCAGAACCTCTGTCATCACTAGAGCCACAGTGACGCCATGGGACTGTCATCATTGATGTCACTCTTGTGTCTGCTTGTCAGCTGTCATCTGGATTCCTCTTGATGAGACCACTGGAAAACTTGGTGCCAAACCAGAGAATCCATGTGTTCAATGGATTCTCTGTGGAACTACTCTGTCTATATATATATATATATCTCCCTGAAAATGTATTTTATTAATGTATTTTATTATATGCACTTTGTATTTTGCTTTTTCCCATGATCTTTCCAATCCTTATTGAAATAATAGCTAGTGTTTGCTATCACAAAATCATTAGCCTCAAAATCATTAGTAAAATTGCCTATTTTTTAAAGAAATTACCTTTTGTTACTGGCTCTGTCAGGCATCTGCCACAGGAATCTAAAACCAGCACTGGTAGATGTTATTTAGAAAGTGCATCTTCCTAAAAAGAAGTTTGGAATAACATAGAGATGCCTCAGAATGTGGGACTAAGGACTCCCCTGGAGGGCACGCCCCTTTTCCTATAACTTCTCTCAGGAATATTATTACACCTGTGTTCAGACTCTAAGTTGATGAGGGAAAATTTCCATTTTTGAAATAGCCGTTTTCCCTTTAGACTCAGACAGATCTTTCCTAATGTTCAAATTTCCTATTTCTCAGTGAGTACTGCTTGTTCCTCTGTGAGGCTTGATATGTGTGTCTTGAAGGAAATGCATCCCTTGGTTGCTTTTCTACTTACAAAAGTTTTGTATGTACACATGTTCTCAGAAAAATATTAGCAAAATACTTAGCAATTTCTGTAACCATAGAAATTGGTTACCATAGTGGTTGATTCTTCATGATATATGTGGTGTACCATGCAAAGCGTTTACGAACTACTTATGTACACCCTGGCTCTTACTTATAAATGATATTAACACCACATTCTCTTGCAGAGGAATCTTGACACTGGATTGTTATTTCAGGCATGCTCCTTCAGTGGTTGACAATAACCACCCTATCCAGCAAGTCTCTTCCTGGCACAGAAGGATTCATTGGTTATACAAAGTTGCCAAGGCAATTGTCAAAGAGTTTCTTCAGACTACCCGCTAGTTCTACTGAAGCAGATTTCAGAGAAGTTTACTAAGTCCCAACTTGATTTCCTGTCCACCAGAATTTGAAAATCACTGAACTATATTGTGGAACAGAGAGGACATTATAGCTCTATCAAATTAGGTCAATCAAGTCTAGGTGGAAACTTTGTTGTACAGATCTGGGCATATTTGCCATCTTAGGGAACAACTGAATCTCTCAGGTCTCTGCTGGTGCAAGAATCTGCTTTTATCTTAAAGAGAGGTTTACATTAGCAGACTATAGGGTGTTCATAAGCTTATAAATAAGTGTAGACTATTCTCTATTACTCTTTATATTTAATCCCTTAAAAATGTAAACAAGCTGATCACGTTACTTGTGAATTATGAAAACACAAAATTCCATTACTAGATCAATATGAATGAAATAAAAATCTAGTGTCACTTGTGTGGAACACAAATATTGTATAGGCACATCCTCTAGGTTGTTCTTATCTTTGTGAACCAGCGAGTCATTCAGAGTGAACAAAGAAAATATCAATTTCATTTATTGAGTGGCCATATATAAGTAATTGCTTTTATTGAAAAGAAGATGTTTCTTCTTGATTTTAATGCTTTTCTATTATAAAATTTGTTGAGAAAGACATTAAGAGGTAAGGAACAAAGTTTGAAAAAATTACAATTATTTGTATCATTTTATTATTTTATAATATGAATGCAGAATAAGCAGCCCATCTCCCCTCTAATGTGTCACAAATTCAACCACTTAAATAGGAATAAAAATACAGATTCTTATGAAAATAGGCATTATCAAAAAACTTAAGACTTTGAATCTTTGAAGGATGTATGCACTACTGTCTGAACAGTAAACATGGAGCCATGATATATATGCAGATCATTTCTGCAATGTTCTCTAGTACAAAGAACATCCTGGCACCAGATCCCTCAATATAATGTATTTGCAACTGTCTGCTATTCAGCAGCCTCCTGAAATACGCCAGCGCTATTAAACTTCTCTGTGCCATTAGTCACACTCCCAGGCAAAACCTACGCAGGAGTTCTAGACTCCACAGCCTCCGTCTCCTGATAAATGAGACCTACATCCAGCAAGCCATTTGCTCTTCTTTTCCACTGTGCAATATTTTAGTTGATAAACTAACAAGAATCAACATTTTCTAATCTAGATAGCACCTCCTTTGAACATATTTCTCATTTTGATTGTAGCGAACAGTGTTGTTAATCAAAATGAACATTCAAATCACAATTGCAATGTCCTTAATGAATCCCAATTCTTTCAGTAGAAAAGCCATTCTCCTTTGCTTACTATGTGGCATCCTTTGGTCTCCTCCCTGACTCCTTCCCAGGTATGTGGCTCACTCTAACAGACAGCTTATCTGAATACCCTCTAGGGCCCTGACTCCATGAGCATTGTTTTTCTTCCAAAATTCCTTTTCTGTTTTCTAAAATAATTCTTCCTGATCCCCATCAGTACCTCCAGCACCTCCCCATCCCTGGGTCCCTTCAAGATCCAGTTGGAGGTCAGTTGTAGTTCCTCTGATTGATCCAGGGAAGTCATTGCCTTATGGTTGCTGGCCCTGCTTGGTTCCCCACCCCAGCCTTGGCTTCTGAAGTAGCACAGCTCTGTCACCTCAGTCTCCCCACTGGTCACTCCAGAACCATCAAGCAAGCCGAGGAGGAGTGGGTGTGGACAGTTCACTCTCCATGGTCTGTGCCTGTTCTAGAAGGTGCCAAGTCATGAGAGGCATTGGAGGTAGGCAAGGCCCAGGTTACTTAAAACAAAGCATTAACACAAGTCTGTTACAGATATCAGAAATCGCATTAAACACTGTTATTTCAATGCAGCATAAGTATCATTAAAATATTTTCTAAGCCATTATTTAGCTAGATTAGCATAATAATGAGATAAAATAACAGAGCCCTGCTTTGCTTCTTTCCCTTGTTTGGGAATTGTACACTTTGAATTTTACACATTGTTCACTTATTTCTCCCATTTCTAGTTCTCTTTCTAAGTGTTAGGGTCACTTAAGTTTTCTTTTCTGAGGGGATCTGGCCATTTTTGCCCAGGCTGGCCCTCAACTCCTAGGCTCAAGGGATCCTCTGCCTCAGCCTCAGCCTCAGCCTCCAGGAGTTTGGATCACAGGATGGTGCCACTGTATCTTGCTCAGGTGTGACCTCTCAAATTGCTCGTTTGCTTTTTATAATATTCTACAATTTGTATACACTTCTTGTATAATGACAATAATTATGTGTGCATATATATATGCACATACGCGAGATATGGTTCTCATGTAACAAATGCAGTTGCTGGATAAATAAAAAGCTGGTTAATAATTAGTACTTTTGTTTGAATTATGGAGAAAAATTCTGATATTAACCAGAAATTCAACACATTGTAGTTCAAAGTACTAGGATGGCATACTTACACAAATGGTCTTTTAGAACATTACCTGGCATTTCTATATAAATCAGCGGAGGAACTGAACCTAGCTTTTCAATAGTCAGTACATATAGTTTTTAGGAGTTTACAATTTACTTGGGTAAAATTTAGTATATAATTTACTAGGTGCCGGGGAAGTGACCAGGTGGTTGAATCCTGCCCATTTACGTTCCATTTTAAGAAATACCCACATCTCCATCCCAACACCCATGGCGCTTCCAAAAGGAAAATGTATACACAGGACCAGTCTTTTTGGTTTCTCAGGTAACTTAGAACTAGGGAACCAGAAAAAGCTAGTGCGAATGCGCAACCCGCTGTGGTTAGGGTCCTTGGAAAGAAGGGAAGGGGGCGACCCTGAGAGTGCCGGGTAGAGCACACCTCGGTCCTGCGCCTGGAAGCGCTGCTAAGGTGCGCCGCGCCTCTCTGGTCCCAGTGCGGCCTCTGCTCGCGCGGCGGCTCCGGTGGCGACCGGGGCAGTGGGCAGAGAATCTTCAGATCCAAGTAGTCTGCTGCTAGCTCGCACCGTCCACCCTTATGAGCCGGAAACGGGGGGACCCCAGTTTTTCCAGCGCATCTGTCACTTTCCCTTCTCCGAACTCCGAGAGCCGACGCTAAGGGGCACCAGAGCCTCGGACTGCAGCGCTTGCAGCCGGCAGCCCGCGCGCCGCTGCGGAAGTCCTGGGCGGCGGAGGAGCCCACTGCGTGGGGGCTGGGCGCACGGGGGCGGGGTGCGGGGGCGGCCGCCCGAGCCGGGCTGCTCCCAGGTGAAGGAATCCTCAGAGATTAAGACGTTGACCGCCCGGGTCCAGGTGGTGCAGGTATTTCTGCGTTTTCCCAAGTCTCCGAGTCCACTTCTAATCCTTTACTTTGGAACTGGAAAACGTGGGCCAATATGGAACTATAATACATACATATGCATACATACACATATGCAGTACATATGTGGCTGCCAACATGTGACCACCTGCACAGATACAGACAGACACACACCGTCCCTTCCCTGTAATAAAATCAACGGAGAATATCTATCGCAGTGGGGGCTGTTGGTCTTCGGTTGTCCAGGGACCGCGAGGCACCTTCACAGTCAGCAAATGTCACTTGTCCCTCCTCCACCAACCATCCATTAGAAGGAGACCATTCCCCAGTGGAGATGACAACACCCGGACCCTGACCCCGCAGGGATCTCCGACCTCCGGCCCGCAGCTCGGACTTTTCTCAGAGGCCGAGGGTGGTCGATGCTGGAGACAGACCGCAGCCTCGGCCGCGCACTCTGCATTCTGACTTTCTTCAGTGACAAAAGAAAATAAAAAGTGGGGAGGGGACGGAAAGGAAAGGCGAGCGCGGCCGGGAGCCGGGCGGGGGCCTCGGCGTCGGCCCTCACCCCCGCCGCCCCGCGCGCCTTCGCCCTCTTCCCTGGGCCGGGCCGCCGCCAATGCGCCAGGATGGCGAGACCTCGGCGCGGGAGGAGATGACGCAAAATTCAGCGCTCCCCCCCAAAAAGTGTTTCTCCAGGACGAAGATGGCGGCAACTTAGCCCGGGGACTGAAGATGACTGCGGTCTCGGGAGGCCCAGCCCAGGCGATTCGGCCCCGAGGTCCGGGGGAGGCGGCGTCAGCAGTCGGAGCCCCGGCGGCGGCGGCGCCCGCGGGCAGACCTGCGGCAGCGGCGGCGGCAGTCGGAGCGCGGGGTGGGGGGTGGGGGGGAGGGAGAGCCTTGCCGGCGGCGGCTGCCCAGGCTCGGGACTCGGGCAGAGGCAGCGCGAAGTAGGAGCGGGAGGCGGAGGAGACGCGAACCGAGAAGGAGAGGAAGGAGGAGGAAGAGGAGGAGAAGAGGAGGAGGAGGAGAAGAGGAGGAGGGGAGGCGCTCTGGTCGCCGTCAGTGGGCAGCGGAGACGCGGCATGCCCCTGGCAGGGGAGAGCGGGTTGTCCTCAGCAGAGCCATGGGGACCCGCGCTGTGACCATGCCGGGGTGAGAGGAGCAGCGCCAGCCAGCCACCCTGCCACCTCCACCATCACCTCCAGTACTCAGCCTCGCCACCGGCCAGCACCAGCTCAGCCTCCTCCGCCTCTCCCTCTCCCCCTCTCTCTCCCTCTCTCTCTCCCTCTCTGCATTATTGTCTCCCACTCCACAGAGGATGGGGTCGGCAGATGATTAGGTCGGAAGCAAGTCAGATCTTCCTCCAAAGCCTGGTAATATTTATGTAGGCAAAGAGAGAGAGGGAGAGAGAGAAAAGAGAGGGAGAGAGAGAGAGAAAGGGAGGGAGAGAAAGAGGGAGAGGGGAGAGAGAGAGAGAGAGAGAGAGAAGAAACGGGAGGAGGGGATAAGGAAATTAAACCCTTTAAGTCAATGCATATTGTGGTGACACCCGCACAGGAGCCCTCACGGTGGAGTCGGCCAGGGCTGTGCGTTCCCAAAATATGACCAGGGGTGCTTGGATGTGTCGACAGTATGACGACGGCTTAAAAATCTGGTTGGCAGCACCCCGGGAGAACGAGAAACCGTTCATCGATTCCGAGAGGGCTCAGAAATGGCGACTGTCTCTGGCATCTCTCTTGTTTTTCACAGTCCTGCTCTCTGATCACTTGTGGTTCTGCGCCGAGGCCAAACTGACCCGGACCCGGGACAAGGAGCATCACCAACAGCAGCAGCAGCAGCGGCAGCAGCAGCAGCAGCAGCAGCAGCAGCGGCAGCGGCAGCAGCAGCAACAGCAGCAGCAGCGGCAGCGACAGCAGGAGCCCTCCTGGCCCGCGCTCCTGGCCAGCATGGGGGAGTCCTCGCCCGCCGCCCAGGCACACAGACTCCTCTCCGCCTCCTCGTCCCCCACCCTGCCCCCCTCCCCGGGAGGCGGCGGCGGCGGCGGCGGCAAAGGCAATCGAGGCAAAAATAACCGGAGCAAGGCTCTTTTTCTAGGAAACTCTGCCAGACCCGTGTGGCGCCTGGAGACTTGTTACCCCCAGGGCGCCTCCTCGGGCCAGTGCTTCACCGTGGAGAGCGCGGACGCTGTGTGCGCCAGGAACTGGAGTCGGGGGGCGGCGGCCCGCGGGGAGGAGCAGCAGGCGAGGGGCGAGCATCCAACTCCGCTCTGGAACTTGTCAGATTTTTACCTTTCGTTTTGTAATTCCTACACACTTTGGGAGTTGTTCTCGGGGCTGTCCAGTCCCAACACTTTGAACTGCAGTCTGGATGTGGTGCTCACGGAGGGCGGAGAGAGGACCACTTGCAGACAGTGCGTCGCGGCTTACCAAGACTACGACCACCACGCTCAGGAGAAGTACGAAGAGTTTGAAAGTGTGCTCCATAAGTACTTGCAATCGGAGGAGTACTCGGTGAAGTCGTGTCCCGAAGACTGTAAGGTAGGAACACTGGGCTTATTTATTTTTTTAACCTCCTTTTCTGTCCCTTTCTATCTCTGTTCACTCAGTGGATGTGTCAGAGTTTTGAAATATTTTCTGGCTCTGGCTTTGTTGCTCCAGTCGTTGTTTTACTGGTTAAAAGAGCTTGATTTGCTGCTCAGTTGAGAATTTCTGATGAATTTCTGGTGGCCTGGTGTCTTCCTCGGGGGATCCTTGGAGGATCAGGGAAGTCCCTGGTCTTTTGAGGTTATACACCCGTTGCTTTAACTATTTCGGTTACATATTTTAAAAAATAGAATTTGAATAAGGCTTACCACGAAGACTGGACTGCACACTGGTGACCACAGGTAGTCAGAAGAGTCAGAGACTGCCATGCTTGGCTTGGCCTGTGGACCTGCACATTGAACCCTAGTGCAGTGACGTCATGAAGTTGGTTGACCAGAGGAGCAAGAGAAAGTGTGGTTGTTCATGTAGGACAAGCAACAAAAACATTTACTGCTTTTACAGGGCATTTTTTCTTCATCTTTGGAAAGTCTGGGGCCTAGTTAACTCTATTTAAGTTTCCTATCTTTTCTTAACATTTGCATAACATTGATGTGACATTCACTAGGCATGGAAAGTTGTAATTAAGTATCTAGTGGTTGATTAACAATGTTAGGTTATCAATCAGACACATTATGTAATTACTTTGGATTTTCCAGGGTACTAGTCTTCATAAGTGTTAAGTGGCAAATCTTTGGTGCCATGAATTAAAAATAGACTGAAATATTTAGTAACCTATATTCAAGCCCTTCCTATTGAATACCACAAGGATTGTAACCTTTGCTGATGACAAAGAAGTTTGTGCAAGTTGCATTGGTCTGGGCAAGCCTAGGCCAGAGGTGTTGCTGTCCCTGGTGCTGAAACGAGATTTTCCAGGGGAAGTGTTAAGATGAAGATACTGCAGTGACCTCTGGTAGGGTAGAAATGATGACAGAATCTCTACAAGTCTCAGTGTTTTCCATTAGGGTAATTTATTGAACAACACAGTAAATATCATTACCTTTAAAAAGAAGTGAGACAGCACTGTCTGTCTCTCTTTCTTTCTTACCCTACTTTCTGAGCCTTACACACAAAGGGAACAATTGTCCTTCTTTACCTCTAGCCTGCTATGCACCTGGAAATTATATCCATGATAATATAGATAAAGGATTTGCATTGCTTTGCCAAGAGAAGACTTATTTCAGTAATAGATATTTGATACCTATTTTAAATAAATATGGGTCAAGGGCTGCATTTTACTTTGGCTTGACAAATTAAGCTAACTTCAATCTGACCTGGCTTTGGGATCATTTCTTAAGACCAGAAGCATACATGTTAGGAAATAGTAATTCTGAGTTTATAGCATTAACTGAGAATGCTATCTTGCTAGATAAGTGGGTCTCAATTTTCTATAATACCATTATTACTCATGCCTAGGACTTAACCTCAATCTTAATGACAGAAATTAATAATGAATGCTTAGTGTATTAACTGTGGAGCTTTTTATTTTGACAAGATGTGTTGCACTGAAAATATGAAAGGGAAGGAAACTGCTGTGTGTGAGTAATTCTATTCCTAATCACAAGGTTGCAGAGGTTTCAATATTGATAGATTGAAGAAGTTTGTGGTAATAATTTGAACATGCCTGTTCCCTTGAATGTAAGCCCTCATAGAAATTTCTAGCACTTTAAATTTGCATAGTTCACTATTTCAAAGATGTTCTGTGTTGTCAAGAGACTGCAGATATTTTTCTATACGTATGTCAGATTTATCTTTGTTCAAATGTCCACACAAATATTTTAAAATGCTTATTTTCCTCCTTGCCTAAATTATTTCACAACTTGATGTTTAAATTGTGATAGCTATAAGACATAGGATGAGTTAGATTTGTAATGTTATGAACTACTTCAGCATCATGTTTATGTAGGAAGTAAGAGTCGTTAGCTGTATACACAAAGGCACATTACCTTTAAAATCTTAAATTCTTTAAAAAATTCTTCATGTTGAAAAGTAAAATATAAATTTTTTGAATTTTCTCCTCACTATGGCACAGAATTTATTGCCTGTGTGTGATGTCTTGTAGGTATTTCTTTGCTGTAGAGGTTTTTGTGGATTTTTGTTTGTTTGTTTGTTTTGTTATTATTGTTGCCGGTCATTTGTAAATATTTATTTATTGCATGGTAGCCATTTAAAATACATGATTTTAAATTTAAAGTGTTAGTGTTCTTGGATTAAGGCTCACAAATTAGTTGATTTTATGTAGAAATGAGATAGAAGCATGATTTCTTAGTTTAATGCATAGTTAATCTAATCTATGATTCTGAAAAAGCCACAAATGTGTCTGCACCCAAACTCTGTCACGTGGGTTAAAATGTTACTTGTCGTCTTTGAAGATTGTGTCTGAGTTTCTTTCAGAACTTTTACTTATTTCAAACATAATCGTAATTATAAAATGACTATCAAACAGAGCTTCATTACAGATAAAAGTTCTGGGACAAGCATGTACCTCAGTGGTAGAGTGCTTGAGTGGCCTGTCATGGGCAAGGACCTGGGTTCCATCCCCAGCAATACGCCCCTGCCTCCCACCAAAAAAAGATTATTTCTATGAAAATTTTTCCATTTTTAAGGAAGCTACAAAGTCATGGAATACATTAAAAGTAAATGCATTATATTTCTGTAATTGGTAACAAATTCATTAAAAATTCAATAGTTTATAAATACATTGATTAAAATTGTGGATAAGATATGTAAAATTACATTAGCACTACAAAATAGTATGGTTAATATTTTAGGAAAATATATTAATGTTTTATGCCCATATATAACCAAATAATCGATTAGTTGCTGTGGTTTCTAACATTTTAGGGCTAGAATGTATTTTACTTTCTGTTTTTATATTCTCTCTCTCTTCACTAAAACTTACCATATTCCACATATGTATCAAAGGAAAATGGATTAAATTTACTTTTGATTTAAATTGTTTTAAATAGTTTCTGACCATTTTTTCTTAAAAAAAAATCACCTTAAAATATATCTAACAGAATCATGGTATCTGAATTGCTAGTAATTTGAGCTCCAATAGAGCTTATTTACCATGGTAATCCTTTATATTATACCACATTATAGGAATAATTCACAATCAAGAATACTTGTAGTAATGTAAGAAATAACTGGTTTAATTTTTTTTTAAATAAAAATTTTCATTTATGAAGACATAAAGAACAAAAATATCTGTTGCATATATCACTTATACTATAGATTTTAACTTGCTGCATTTTATAATGGATAGCAAAAATTATAACAATAATTTTTCTTTTTGGTTGCAGTGTTATTCAAAACAATGTTTTGGTATATAATAAGAATCTGACAAATCTGTCAAAATCTTCAAGTTGGCAGGCAATGTTAAAAATGTAATATTTTAAGCTTCAAAATTACAAATGTATATTATTTTTAGGCTTGATTTTTACTTAAATAAGGATTTTTTTTCTTACATATGTTAAGCTCCTGAGGAGAATTACAAATAAATGTTGTAAAACATGGCATTTATGAACATTCTTTTTTGTATTATGGGTAAACTTTTGTAGTTACTGAGGTTTTCCTTACGGACTGTACCCTCGGATACGTGGTGAGAGAACATGGATTTTTAAGGTTAAACTTTTACATAGGTCATTGTATCCTCTATAGCTTCCCTATATCAGCAAAAACTCTAGTCTTTATGCTCCATAAAAGTATTTCTATAGCCTCATCTCAAAGAAGGTTTTATTGCTTATTTATATTTAACAGACACTGACCACAAGGATATGATGTGAATGTTAGGCCTCTGTAACTCTTCTGATACTTGCGACATTCTGTCTTTTGGTAGGTACTGTTCACAATGTTACCTGATCTGAGAATGCAGAGTTTGGGTTACATAATGTGCAATTAAAAAAAAAATCTTAGTTCTTATTTATTTAAGTGTTATGAACTTTAGATTCCATATTTTTATATGAAAAATAAAATTATTCACATTTCTTTTTATTTAAATTTTGAAATAAATATTTTATTTTGCTGCTTATTTTGTACTATTGTACATATTAGATCACTGCCCAGAAGTATGAAGAACACATCTATAGAAATCTCTTTCAAATTCTGCCACTTGATTATTTTCAAATTGTTTGCAGTTGAATGGTTCTCTACAGAAGGCAATGGTCTGATCATGCAGATGATTAATTAATCACTAATAAGGTTATTTGTAAGACCAAAGACAATAACATATTTTTATGACCAAGATTTATATCTCTCATATTTTTTGCTCAATATGTAACTGCTAATTTGTGATCTGTGCTTTGCTTTTATAGAGAAACACCCCAAATTTTGTATTAATAGTAGATTTCTGTTGCATTACAGATCAAAGAATGATATTTTTACTTTGGACTTGTAACTGGGTCAAATTAGTAGCTATGTAGGGCACAACCTACTTATTCAAACCTAAGGTTTGAAAGCTTGCAGATATATGTTGGTTTTAATCACCTGTATTAGATGAGGTCAGCGTGTGCCTATGCAAGGTGAATTAAAGCATAGAGGAAAGATAATCAATCCAGCTCTCAGTCTCAGTCTATTTACATCCAAATCATAATCCACTTTCTTGTTAGGTTTAACATGTGAGAACAAATATACAGAAAACTGTCTCAAATAAAGGACCATTTGGGTTTGAATTTTCTGAGGTATTGCTTTTATTTTATCTCTCAGTTTGAAAAACCTTCATCTGTGTCAATCTCACAATGACTAAGCACCAACTCTCTTGTTTTTTGTATTAATTCATATCATGAAGCGATTCCTCAAAATAGGGAACTCTAGAACAGTGGTCCTTGGGGTCACAGTGGAATATCCTGAGGAGTCTTGGAAACAGCAAGGCCTGGGTATCCCCAAACCCAGAGATTCTGATGTCATTGATCTGGCTTGAGTCTTGGGCCTGAGCTCTTTCAAAGTCGTCCCAGTGATTCCAAGGTGCAGCCAAAGTTGAGAACCACTTTCCGGTTGATAGTGACAACCATTGTGGACAGACCATTTAGGTCCCGTGTCTCAGTTTTACATAATATTCCGTGTGCCAAGCAGATGAGAATAGAACGCAGACATTTTGGAAGAGTGGAGACAGCAATTAGACAGGCAGAGGGCTTGGGGCAAGTAAGGAGAGACCAGAAGTGCTGAGGAGGTGCTACCTGGGCACCAGCAGGATGTGCAGGCAGAAAATTTGAGCACGAGGAGATGCATGTGTGGAGGACTAGAGGTTTGAATGTTTGAAGGTGGGTCTGTTGGCTGGGTTTTCTGTTTCTAGCAGGACCCAGCCATGACACTGTGTCCACATATTATCCCAAGCCCATGAGCACAGAAATGGGATGTTTCCTTGAGACAGTCAACTATTTGATGAGGTACCCTGCCTTGCTATTTTTTAAATCTATGACTTTATCCTATTTGAAGAGATAAAATTTAAATGTTTCAAAATTGTCTATTTTTAAGAGAAAACCTGTTGTTTTTTCATGGTTTCACCTGATTCAAGTCTAGTCCTTCTTCATGTATTCATTTCATTAAACCTTCTCAATTTTTTTTATTGTATAGATAAACTATGTTTCTTATAGTTTTGTTTTTAATTATCTCTATAATACTGGAACCACAAGTTGACTTACAGGTTTTTGAAGTTTCAGGGTGCTAACTAGTCATGGATTATTACTGATCAATTCAGGAGTGATTTTAATAGGACATTAGTGGTCTTTTTGGAAATCGATGTAAACAAAACCTCTCTTTTTAAAAGAATTATGTCACAAGATACTATGAAAACTAAGTTTCATATAGTAAGACATTAACTATAGTCCACGTAGTAGAATTTTCTTCATGAAATTCATTCTAATTCTTTGGCATTCAAAACAAGAGATGGTTAACGTGTTCTTTTTTCTTTCTTTCTTTTTTTTTTTTGATAAGTGGTGAATGATTATACTGTGCTTTGTACTAGAATGAATGCAAATATCTAACTCTTGGGTATTTAAAATCTTAAATATAGTGGTTATTTTTCCTCCTTGGTGGTTTTCATGTTCAGTCATTTATAAATAAAATGTCCACGAATGATAAAAATCCAGAAGACTGTAGATGCTCCTATCTTTTTAAATACCAGTATTGATCTTGGTACCAGCTCATCACCTCATTTTTGTGACCAGTGAGTACAGTAAGCACTTCCATGCAGACACATGAGCATAGTGTGCCGGCTGCTCCATCCTGCACAGGAGAGTGAATCCCATCTGAGTGTGAAGTGGATGACGTTCCCCCTCTTCACCTGCTTCCTCTCCTCCCTGTCAGTGTGCCTTGCTGTCATCTGGCTGTGTCCTTCCCTGCCACTTAGAGGGGGCATTTCCAGAGCCTCTGTCCCATGGGAAACCCACAGTTCAGGATTCTTTGCTGCATCTCCACTCCCATCAAAAATAAAGTTTTTTTCTTATGAACTATTGCCAACTTCATTTATTTAAAATCGAACTAATAGGCAAATGGGTGATCAGAACACAGTATTGACTCAGAAAATTACTTGAAGTTTTCAGTAACAGAAGTAACTTCTGCAGCAAGCCAAACCTTCAGAATATTTTAGAAGTCAGAACTCCTCTCATTCATTAACTCCTCATGCCAACCCCATGGATGAGCATCATCACAGATTTCATAGAGGAGGAAAGCAAGGACATACAGCTAAATATCCCAAGGATGAACATCTGGGTCATGTTAAATATGAAGTTCATTTCATTACCTTAAATATTTTTCTCTTTCCTTTGTTTATGAGCATTCACAACATCCCAAAGAATTAAAAGATTAGTATACTAATCCACATCTATCTTTCACATAGATTAGCAATTGTTAAACATTTTGCAATATTGCTGCTTCTGCTTATTTTGAACTTATTATTGAAAACTATTTGCAGATGATATGGCCAGCTAAGAAGGCAGAGCTTTGAGAGCCCTGACAGCTGGATGGATGGCCAAATCCATCCCTTCAAAGGCGCAGGGACAGAATAAATGAATGGCCTTAAGATCAGAAGAACACTGGGGTGTCTGATTTCACATCAAGAGCCAATTAGAGAAAGAGTGGGTATGAAAGTTTGGAGGAGAGGAAGTCAACTTTGGAGATCTGTGATTATTCTTAGCACTGAGTTCTTAAGTTCCATGTGGCTGGGAATATTGGTCTGCTCAGGCTCCTTGACAAAATAGCACAAACTGAATGGCTTAACAGCAGATGTTCATTTATCACAGGTCCAGAGCAAGAAGTCTGTGACGGAGGTGACCGCCAGACTGGTTCTGGGGAGGCTCCTCCTGACAGGCACAGAGTACCTCCTCGCTCCATCCTCACATGGCCTCTGCTCTGTGCACCTGCCCTGGGAGAACTCTGGTGCCTGTTCCTCCTCATCAGAGACATTAGTCATCTTGGGTTAGGGCCCCTCTTTTCAAACCTCAATTAAGCGTTCCTGCACTTGCAGACCCAATTTTCAAGTATGGTCACATAGGGAGTTGGGGCTTCAATGTTGATTTGGGGGGGAGAGGGGACACAATTCATCCATAATCCTGTGTACAGTATGTGTAAAAGTGTGTAGGAAATGCCACTTGAGAGATATCTGTGCTTAGGCGTATCATTTATCCTACAAGAAAGCCTTTGTTTTGCATTATCTATAAGTTAAAATGTAAGAGAAGAATTCTCTCTAAGTGACTCATTTGGGATGATTTAATTTACTTAAAAATTTGCTCTGGCAACCAGGTAGCATGGGCTTGGAACAGGTCAAGTGGTGACAGAGAGGTCAGTGCAGAGCCGTGGTGGAGTCTTCTGAACCAGCAGTCTGCAGTGGGACTTCCAATGGCCAGGGAACCTTTTCCTTCTCTACCCTGTCCAGTGAGTATGCACTTACTGAACACTTAAAATGTGGCTAGGGAAAGGGGAATTTTCAGGTTTAGTTATTCTAAATTTAAGCTGACATGGGTGGTGGTGACCAAGTTGCACAGAAATTCTGAGTGATTTCAGTAGCTATGGAAGTGGAAAAGAAAACACAGATTCAGGAGACTTCTGAACTTTAGCACATGGTGAACCATTTTATGTAGAGGGAGGATATAAAACGGGTTTCATAAAGTGTGAAGCAAGGTCTATGTTGGCACCACTGAATGAGACAGGAAATACAAGAGGAAGAATAGGTTGGGATGAATTTGGTGAAAGAAGGAAGGAGTTCATTTTTGGACATAATACTAGAAGATGCCCAGTGAATAATAAATATATCATGGGACTAGCCAGTGTGGGAATAGTGAGTGTGGGTGTGGAGTCCACCCTCTTGTAGACTTGATCTGGAAGCTGTGAGCATGGACTAGGTGATTTTAAAAAGTACATAATGTGAAGAGAATGTGCAAGTTGAATTTTTTTTTTTTTTAAATATGACCATTTAATTTACTTCCAAGTCTGTAGGTCAAGAACTCAGACAGGACCCAGTGAATGTGGCTTGTTTCTGCTCCATGTGGTATGTGCTGAGGTTGGGAGGTCCAGGAAGGTTCCGTCACTCACCGGTCTGGCGTAGCCTGCTGGGGTTTCTGGATAGTTTGGGGATGGCTGCAGTGACACACAAAGGCAGGTGACTGGGCCGTGGCTCATCCTGTTGGCTGGGTTCAGAAAGGAGACCAGGGGAAAAGACTGTGAAGAGAGAGGGTGGAGGAGTGGGAATGGGGGCAAGAGTTAGAGTGTGTGTATCTGTGTGTGTGTGTGTGTGTGTGTGTGTGTGTGTGAGAGAGAGAGGGGGGGGGGAGGAAGGGAGGAGAGACTGATGGTCTGAAAGGTGCAGGTTTGTTAGTCAGCAGAGAGGATGTCTCTTTTGGCTCCCGATTCTGGAGGCTTCAGTCCGTGAGGAGTCGGCCCAGTTGCTCTTGGGCCGTAGAGAGGCAGCACATCATGGCGGCATGTACAAATTCCTGACCTCATGACTTGGAAAGGAAGAAGGGAGGGAGGAGGAGAGGCTGGGGTCCCCCTGTCTCTGTCATGACACACCCCTAATGACCACAAGACTTCCCACTGGGCCTCCCCTCTTAAATTTGCCACCACCTCTTACCAGTGCCAAGCTGGGAGTAACCCTTGAACCCATGGATTAGGGGCGGCATTCTGAATCCAAACGGCAGCACTGCAGAAGTAATATGTGGAACGAAGCCTTTAAATAGGTCATTGAATTTGGCAATTAAGTCTTGGGGACCTTACAAGAGTAGTCTCAGTGGAATGGCGGGAAGAGATGTCAAAATGCGAAGGTTTAAGGAATGAGTTGGAGTTGAGGAAAGAAAGGCAAGCCCCCGGCCACTCTTCACTAAGTGTGACAGTGGAGAGAAAAGGGGACAGAAAGCTTGCGAAGGTGGCTGTGAGTTTAGAAGAGTGGATGCTTTGTGATGAAATGCATTTTAGATCAAATGTAGCTTTTGATCTAAGCCCTAGATGAGAGAGGCAGGTTGGAGAATCACACTCAGGAAATGTTGGTGCTGGCACTAGATCCCGAAGGCACGATGGGCCCCTCCATTTCTTAGCTTTGAGTGAAAAGGAGGCCGAATCTTGAACATGCTGTTGTACATCCCAGATCCTTTATTTTGTTGTTTGTATTTTAAAAAGGAATAATGATTTACTTTCAGGATTTTAGAAAATAAATCAAACATCAAGTTGAATATGCTTAAATCAAAAAGAAAACTCATTTTCAAATAATAAAAAATGCTGCCTTAAAATATGAAATTATCAGCAACTGCTGATAATAGTTTAAATATATTATGTTTAATATATTTAATACTATTGAACAGTAGTATGTATTGCTAAAAATATTTTATTAAAAAATGACTTTCCCCGAGACTCCATAGTATAATTTACAGGACCAACAGAATGGAATATAAAGTGGGTCAAATTTTTGAACAACGCTAAGTAAAATGGAAAATGAGAGTTTAGCTGGAGTAGAAACTTTTTGTTCCTACAGCTCCATGTTTCTGCAGTTATTTCAGATTAACAGCACACATGTGCTGTGCCTCCTGCTGAAGCACCATGCTGGGTTACTTGAGGAGGGGAAGTTGAGCACTTTTGCCCATAGTCTTCCTGTGAGGACAATGGAGAAGCCATTGTCACCATATCTCCTCTTCTTTAAACCTACTGTTATAAATAGTGTTGGGGAAATTGGGGAACATATAGTTTGTTAAGCACTGGAAATTCTGGCACCTTCAAATCCTGTTTGTAGAGGTGTGAAATTTGTCCTGCATTTTAGTTTCTTGGCTTTGCAATATTTCTGTTGTGCTCTGTCCAACTCCACCTTTACCCACTCTTATTAGTATTTTTATTGATTGGAGAGGCAGAGCAAGTAAGATAGCCTTGGCACTGAACTAGGTGCCTTGCCAACGTGGCAGGCGTTAGGGCACGGGAGAGGGAGTGGTAGAAGACAAGACTGCAGGCTGGAATGGGGAGAGGGAACTGCTCTTCCTGAAAACAGAGCCCAGGGAGGCACAGGAAGACCGGTCACCACATGGGAGGAGAGGGCTTCCTGACTCTAGGGGTGGGAATTAGGCTCTGGGTGCAGGTGTGGAAGCAGGAAGAATGTTCTGGTAAAGGAGCCATCACTGTCCTACAACAGAAAAGCTTGTCCGGGGAGATCAGGAGCACACAGCTGTAGAAGATGTGCAGAGGGACGGGAGTTTCAGTCACGGGCCTGGAGGGTCTTTCCTAGGGTTGCAGTTTAGACCTGACGAGTTTAAACACTGCATCATCCATCTTCCTTTGGCACCAGCACCAGAAGTGAGGATGTGCACAGTGTACTCACCGCTGCTCTGGTGGGAGGGAACATTTCTCTACATGGAAATCATAACTACTTTCTTAGTAATAGCACTTTGCTCTTAAAAGACAAAGTCATGTTAACTTCAACTTTAAATTGTTTCTCTGGTTACTCTTCATGTTCTTATCCATGTGAATAATTTAAAAATAAAGAATTAAATATATGTGCTTATTCTGGTGATAGGTAGGAGCTGAGAATGATGTGTAAGTATTTTTTTTTTTTATTGTGAATTTCAAGAACACATACTCTTTCACCTCTTGTGTGTCAATCACTATCGTAACTTCTCAAACAAATGGCTCGAGCACAGCGGGACCCCATGACACAATGGCACTGGGAGAGACAAGTTGCACAGGACTTTCCTCCATTGGTCTCAGAGTATTTCTTCCATATTAATCTTCCACAACAGTTCTTTGGGGCTATTGTCAACAGGACAGAAGCCATTGTGTAAAATCTCCTTTGGAGTCCCACTCTTGTATCTCATTCTTACTGTGAAAATTTGAATATTCTTATCTTTTTCATCCTGTGCACAATCCCACCTCCTGGGTCAAGTTCACTTTCTTCAGTGATCAGGGTAACTGAGACTTAGAGAAGTTAAGAAATGTGCCAGAGCCCTCACAATCAAGCGTGGCATGGCCAGAATTCTAACCTTGTAACACCTGCCTCTTATCATCATGGTCTTGACTAGAGTACATTCCACTCAGGGTCCAATTTTTGAACATGTGTAGTTTTAGGATTGCGTGGCTTGTTTTGATTTTGCTTTAGGGGGAAGGAGAGTGATGGGGGACTCATGAGTGGTTAGAATATAAAATCACTTGCACATAATAAGCACCATAATTTGCTTTACCTGTAACCTTTACTGTTGCCACAACTTGTTGCTAAGATGGGTGTGGGCTTCCTGTCCAAGGTCCTGGTCCCAGGGCTGTTCCACCACCTACTGTAAAATGGGGTGTGTCAGTCCAGGTTGAGAGTCTCTGGGAGAAGAGCAGAGCAAGCGCGTTAGAGAACCCAGCTAGTGATGGTCCTCCTCCCAATGACCCGGATGGCACAGCCTGCTGCTCTGCCCAGTCAGGCTCTCCTCCCAGCTGTGGATAGCATGGTGAGCCTCTCTCTTCAATATCGGTATTTCTAATCAAAGTTGTCCTTTTTCTAGTCTGTATAGAGATCTTGAACGTGGTTTCCAGATAGACATTTTTTTTTTTAAAGGCACTTATGATAAATTCAACATCAAGGATCAGACTGCAATAGTCTGTCTGGAGAAAAACAAATTTTTTATAAAGGTCACTCTGAATCTTAAACCATTTAAAAACAGGTTTCCTCCTGTCCCATGGTGAATGCTGGTCTGGTTGCTATGGGCCATTTAGCAAGGACTTGTCAGGCAGAGGAACTTTCTGGGGCAATGGCTTCATGCCCAACTTGAAGTAAAACAGTGGGAAAAAAACCCATAAGGCCACTTGTCCATGCCGATGATCTTGCTGTCCTCATGACTGTGGTCTTTACATCTGATCTGCTTTGCAGGTTTGGCAAATTGTGACAGGTTTCACATATATTCTATTTATTCCAGGAAGTTTCTAAATATGTATTGAAAATTGAAAAGCCACTTATAAAACATGAATCCTTTCATATCATTTTCAGTTTTGACTTTTCAAACTGAATGCTCATCTTTATTCAATGTGTCTGAAAATTTCAGTGAAGAGGAGGGATTCTAGTGTGGGTGAGCACAGGTCCATCCACAGAGGCTAGCTTTGCTCATGGATATATGGAGTATTTTTTTTTTTTAATTTTTGCAGTTGTTAGCTGTTCAGCTGTGGTTTTGATTTCTACATTTAATAAATTTTAATGACTTGGGTCTTTGAAATGATTAAAATGATTGATCTAGTCTTTAGGTGTTTTGATATTTCTTTGTTCTTTGGAATTGGAGACTAGACAGCCATGCACATGCTTTCTCACCTACAAGGATGTGAAGGGTCTCTCTCCCTCTCTCTCAGCAAAACCAAACTTTAAAATAGAATACCTAATCTCTTTATGTATTTCTCTCCAAATAACTTTAAAATCTGTGGAACATTAAGAAAGTTCATGGATTATTATATCTCAAATTTTAAATGGTGCATTTGAATTAACTTACATGTATCAATTGCTTTAAAGTTTAATTTGTGATATTAAGATATTATGGTATTAAGAACTAGAATTTTTCATAGTAAACTTTCTGATGTTTCCTTAAAGCTTTGGGGACTCATCTTTGGTGTTCCTCCGTTGTTTCATATTTTTTTAAAAGGTCAGTCTGAACCTTCAAGCATTTCAAAACGTAGGAATTTTAAAATAGGTTGTAGCCAAAGAAGAAGTTTTGATGCTGTCAGCCTTTCCAAATTCCCTTTTTATTGTGTCCACACAGGAAATGAAAATGAAGACCAATAGTCAACTACCATAGAGACCATTACAAATATGCACACATTGGATACACTGTTGTGTTAATCAACGTTTTTTGGCTAATAGCCTGTCAGAAACGCATGAATCACTATTTCAGAAATGGTGCAGAGTTTTTCAATATTATACTTTAATTAGATGTATGTTTGAGTTTCTCACAATATTCACTTTAAGTGCAAAAGCTGAGTAGTGCAAATTTGCATTTTTTCACAATTTGGTAATATTCATAATACAAAATCAGTGTAGCTAATGATGTTGTGATACATTCCAAAGTTTTTTTTCTCAGTATATCAAGTTTACAGTTGACGACTTGTAGAAAAGGAATCCATAGTAGATATTGTTTAGGGAAAAACCATATCTTCATCCAAGTATATTAATTTATGTAAATGTGCTAACACTGAATTACAGTGGGCAAGAAGAAGCAACTGTGCAGGTATTGCAAGGGACTGGGATTCCAGACTGCCCAGGTCCTACCCTTGATTGGTTGGAACAGTTTAGTTGTAGTTAATGTTAATGTAACGCTTTCTCCCTTTTGGGGTATTTCATATGACCCTGAGCCTATTCTTCTTCTTCTTCTTCTTTTTTTTTTTTTTGGTACTAGAGAGTGAATCTAGGGGTGCTTTGCCACTGAGCCACATCTGCAGCCCTTCTTTATATTTTATTCAGAGACAGAATCTCACTGAATTGCTCAGGGACTTGCTGAGTTGCTGAGGCTGGCTTTGAACTCACACTCCTCTTACCTCAGCCTCCCAAGCCATGGTGCCTGGCTCCTTGAGCCTATCTTAACTTATGGTGTGTGTGTATGTGTGTGTGTGTGTGTGTATGTGTGTGTGTGTGTGTGTTAAATACCATGACAATATGTATTGCATTTAATATAGTGATTTTTAAAGAGAATCTTCCAAGGGGCTGTTCTGCCAAGTGGCCCTGACTTCCCAGTCGATGGGAAGGTGACCTTCAAAGACTGCTTATGCCTCTTGTGCAATGAGCAGGCAAGGCAGAGGGACCAAGACGTCAGCACTGGAGAGAACACAGGCTTTTTCTCAGAGATCTCACACTGACTCTTTGCGAAGGGCGTGATAACTGTTGGCCAGAGGCACTAGGGGTCCTTATAAAGAACATTCTAATATCTTAATTTGCCATCATTTCCTCTGGGAATGCATTTTGCTATATAATTTTGGCATCCTACATGGAAACAGAGGCAGTATAGGGACAAATGAATATTGCTCTTTAAAAATAGATCTTCAGTGGAAACTGTTCGTGGACAATTTGAGCACTGTTATTATATGGCAATAGTAATTTAGTCACTGAGATAAAAGATATCCCACAGTGCACCTAGTTAAAAAAGGAATAAATAATCAGGCACTTGATCATGCGTGACTCACATGTGGACATGGAAAATGTAGGAATGCCATATTCAAATGAGGCGACTGTTAAAGCAAGGGTGGAAGGAAAAGGAGGGAAACCTTAGGAGAATGTTTGCTTTTCTTTTTTGATATGGATGTAAATCTTTTAAGGCAAAAGCTGTTGTGCTCGGAATCTGTTACTGAAAAAAATCTTGATGGCAACTTTTCCTTTTCAAGTGGTCTTAGTTTTAACCTTTCAGTGGAAAGGAGATTTAATTGAGATCCCTGAAATCAGGACAGAACTGCAATTTCAACCTGAACCTGTTCCTTCTTGCCTGTTTGTGGAAGGTTCATTGTTTTCCCCACAAAATACAGTGGGCTCCAAGTCAGATAATTGCAAAATACCAGCTTTATAAAATATGGTGTTTGATATCTTTGTTGTTGAACAACAGAGCTTTTTATATGGGAAATATAAACGCAGTATTTTATTTGTACATGCTTCTTTATGGCTAATTATGGGTTTCAAAATAATAAACAGCAGTATAATTACTCCATAGCTTGCAGTAGGGATGTGTGTTTCCTTAATCTGGCCACTTAAAGAAAGAAATAACTGTTCATCTGTGAACCTTTCCAGAGAAGCAATTTTAAATCTAATGTTATTTGTGTTCTAAATTTAGAAGATTATAGAAAAATATGTTGCTGTTTGGTTCTGTTGATTAGTTTATGCATTTGAAGAAACTGGAAAATATGATAACATTACCATGTTGGATACCAAAATTAAAGAGAGATTGAAAGATAAGAGATTCCACATAAACAGAAGAAAACAGAAGCCTATGAGACAGCATAATTGAAATTTTTTGATTGATCCAACCATGGGGGTGAAACTATAGATATCTTCTTTAGTATGAAATTCTGTTCTAAAAATTTACTGATGATGTTCACAGCTGCACCACAGAACTGTTGTAGCTACAAAATCACCTGACAGATCCCACATTTCCAGGAAATCAGACAACTTAGTTTTTTTTCCCAAACATTTTTCTGTATTATTTCACTTTGAAGAGTGAGTTGAAGAGGCTGAATCCCTACTAATAGTGTGTGTGTGTGTGTGTGTGTGTGTGTGTGTGTAAGAAAAGCCCTTTACTAATATAAAATAAACATACATAGTGAACACTTTGACATCTGATTCGAAGACAATTTAATTATCATGCGATAATATGAGTATAGAGAAAATAACTGATGTCAACAATTTCTCTGATTTTGTTAATATAAGTGATTCACTTTATTTTATTTTTGAGTTTTAATTTGACTTATAGAAAGGAAGCAAAATTATGCCCAAAGCTGGAGGACTGTTCTTTTCTCTGGTGAAGTAGTGGTAGTTAGCAGCACTTAGTGAGGGTTCTGAAGTAGGTCTGATGATAATCCCATTTTGTAGGTAAGGAGCCTAAGATCTAAGGGACAGGACTCTTAACTAAGGTTTTTAACAACCATTTTATGTATTTTACAACTCATTGCTATAGTAGTATATAAGCAATACTGATTTTCAAATATTACAACTTATTGAGCAAGAATAAATCATTAAAATATTAGCATAAAGACAATTTCTTGGAACATGTGTGAATAAACATGACAAAACTATAAAATGAGATCTCTTCCTATATACCAGCCTCTTTGCTTCTCCTACTACGTTTTGAGAATATTCTTAAGGATAGAAGTCATATGTGATTCATTTTTGTCTAAATTTCTTGCAAAGAAGAAAAGAAAAAGAAAGAAAGAAAGAAAAGAAAGAAAGAAAGAAAACAACAAGTTTGTGGTGATTATAAAGCATGGCAGCAGGTTCTTCCATGATCCTTCAATTCATAGCATGCCATGGCTTTGCTTCTGAGCATGCTGGTGCCTGTCTCCACCAAAAAAAAAAAAAAAGAGTTGAAGTGGTGCTCTGGGACTCCCCAGGCAGGTGACAAAAGCCCATGCAGTTTGGTTTTTGTTGAGACATGTTTTCTTGAGACTCCAAGCTGTCCTGTGGTGGGTTCAGTTAACCCTAGGTCGCCATATTGTGGGGAAGCCCAAGCTGAGGCACAGGCAGACTTTCTTATGGACTGCCTCACTTCAGCCTAGCTTCTGAATCTTTCCAGATCAGGCACAAATATGAGTGAACCTCCAGAGGAGTCTAATTCCAGTCATTCCAATCACCCTGAGCCTTAAAATTGTCCCAGAGCCTCATATATTCTATAGGAAAGAAAATCTACCTCCATTATGTGCTGAATTCCCAGTCTGCAAAAACCCACAATGCAATGAATTATGGTTGTTTTAAGCTACATTTTGGGGTGGTTTGTTATGTAGCAATAACTAGCTGGAATAGTGTCAAATAATAATGTGTTGAATTATTTTTCACTGCGTGAAAGGTTCTATTCAGTAAAATAAATGAAAATTTAAATAAAAAATATTTAAGTGGTCATATGTATTTTACTGAATTCTTCTCCTCTGGTTAGCAAGGCTGGTTAGGTTATTGAAGCTATAGTTAGGATGTTTCCCCGTTTGAGTTCATTTAAATCATGTAGAGAAAGTACTCATAGGTAAACTTGTGCACATTTCACCATTTGAAGAGTTATGATACATATTATGTTTACCAGACATGATGCTTTTAGCCATTTGTGTACAGTATCACTGAAAAGATAGTTTTAGGCAAATATAAACAGTGCCCTGAAGAGAGACAGCACAATGCCCTGGAAATTGAGGTTAGCCACCCGTTTTTCTTCTTTCATTGATTATACTAATGTGCTTCTCTCATGTCCATAGGTGACAAACAGAATGGAAATTCACTGTCCTAATCATTAAAGCATCATTTTTAAGGGAAAAGTAATTTTAAGACTGCATTATCTAGGAAATTCTGTTCAAACCTCATGTTTTGATGTTGTTACAGTTAAATGAAGAAACTATGGTGAACTAGTCCTCTGGAACTTGATTCACTTCCTCTGCATTTATAATATCAAGCATTTCAATTAGACAATGATCATGATATTCTCTTGTAGCCCAAGTTTCTGCTGTTCTTTTGGAGCAAGCAGTAGCATTCTCATGCTTGTATTAAAATTATCACCTCTTTGATCATGTACCCAGAAGCTACACTTTTGAATATTGTAAAAATTAGTTCTGCAAATTTTCATGTTTGATTTATTTTAAATATTTTGGGAATAATTAAAGGTTAATATTCACAAAAATCACCAAGGAAAACCTGATGAGCAAGGGGCACTATCTAATGTCGAGTAGATCACAAAGAGGTTGACAAAGAGGAAAGCACCATCAGGTTTCTCAGTAGAGTGGTTGCTCTTTTTCACAATAATTTTAAAAAACTAGAATAATTTTATATTTAATTGTTTCTCAATGAGTGGACCTAAGTGAGGTAGCTTGTGTTTATTTTTCTTGCTTTGTGAAAAACGAGTAGAGAATTTCACTGTGTTAGTTATCTACTATTGTGTAACAACTTGCTCCAACTTAGACTCTCTCGCACCTTCCGTGAACTGGAAGTCCTGGCAAGACTTAATGTGTCTCCGGCCATAGTGAAGGTACCAGCCAAGGCAAGGTCATCTCAAGGTCTCCCAGCGAGAGATCAGGCTCCAAGCTCCCCTGGTCTTCAGTGGAGCTCTGCTCCCTGCATCTGTTGACCGAGGCCGTCACTCCTTCTGTCTGTTGGCTGGAGGTGGCCCTGACCTCCTGGCCACAGGGCCCTCTCTGAGGTAGCTCACAATCTGGCAGTTTGTTCTTTAAAGACAGCTAGGGGAAAAGTTTCTGAGACAGATGTGACAGTCTTACATAAGGTAACTGTGAAAGTGACATCCCTCACCTTTGCTCTCTTCTATTTATTAGAAGAGACTCTCAGGTCCTGACCACATTCAAGGGAGGGCGTTGCACAAGGGCATGAACACCAGGAGAAGAAATCACGGGCCACTCGGGAGACTGAATTGCTTTCCAAGATCCCTTGCCTACATTGTTCTTTAGGTAATCAGAGACAATTTCATATGGTTTCAAAACATCTCAGGAAAAATGCACAGTTAGTTTGTTTTATGTTGTCCATAAATCCAGAAATAATTGATGAATATTCAGCTATAAATGTGGGAGACCATCATCATGTTTTAATGCAAAGGACTTTTACCACAAGAGCATAGGTAAATAAAATTTTATTAGGCATTATTCTGCATAGGGAAAATGCAATTTCAATTAATGATATTGAAAAGTCATTTTCAAGTTTCCTTTTTACTTCCAAAATTGTTTATATTTAAGGTAAATTTGAAAGTTTGCCTTGAGCATTTTTAATTTAAAAAAGTGCCATATTATGAAATGGTAAATGTCAAACAAATACCTGATGATAATTTAATGTTTCCTAAACTTGTATTTTTTGATAAATTAGTGCATCTCTAGAAATTACAGTTTCTGAGTGGCAAATGAAAATTTTCATGATAAGATCAATGTTTTTAGCCCCTCATCATAATCTCATATGACTATTTAGCCAGACATACAAATCTCATTTGCCTGGAATGCTGCCCATAATACTAAATTCAGATTAACTGTTTCAGCAATAGGATTTGAAACAAAGACGAAGGCACTTTAGGGCAACTGCCTTCATGAACAGAGGTCTGGAAACTCTCTCTTCAACTACTTTGGCCCTGCTAGCAGAAGTGTGTGTGTGTGTGTGTGTGTGTGTGTGTGTGTGTTTAGTAATTCTAGAATGCCAGATATTTTGGGGGAGTTCCATCTTTTGTCTTGATTCCTTGATCCTCATGAAAGTACAAATTTTATTTGCCTATGCTTGTTATACATTCACTTTTAACTAAAATAACTTCCCAAATTCTTGCTTACTTTATATAGTTTTATTAGGAAGAGAGCTAAAGCATCCCTAGGGGTAGAAATGAGTGCACCACAGTGAGATGAGAGTCAGAAGGGTGTATCAGTCAGGAAAGATCAGGTTATGCTGAGTTAATAGGCATCCCCACAGGCTTAGGGCTTACCACAACTTTTACCAAAGCTTGGTTTCTTGTGACTATCCTATGCCTTTTGTGGGTTGGAGAACTTTTTCTGTATGTTTTCATCGTAGGCTTCTGTCTGACAAAACAGCCTCTTTCCAGAGTACAACAGAAGGAAAAGAAACTGAGTGCCATATTTCAGTTGTGAAAAGTCCAGCTCAATGGCAGTGCATGACATTGTAGCCATTCCCCCGACTGAATCAAGGCACATGGCCACTCTTGTGTTCACAGAGCAGGGAGGGATCCTGAATGTTTGGCAAGCAGCAGTGTAATATGACAGAGGGTAAAGATAACAGGCAGAGGACCTGGGCTCAAAGAAATAGGCTGATATTAAGTGCTTGGCTTATCATTTGCACTGTTTTCCTAGAAGAAAAGTACGTGTGTGTGTGTGTGTGTGTGTGTGTGAGTGAAAATTAAATCTAAGTTAACCATTATATTCCAGCTTTAAAGCTGATATTCTGTGCGAGTGTGTTCCAAAGAATACTTGATTAGTGTCATTCTTTTGGATAGTGTTTTAACAGTTATAAAACTGATAGAGCTGATATAGGAGACTTCTCCACCTGTAGTCTATAAATGTTAGTAGTTTGAAAGTAAACTATGACTTCCCTGGGAGAGGGAGAGATATCACAGAAATCAATATCATACATCTATCTCTCTATGAATCATTTATCTATATTATCTCACAACATTTGAAGTCCTCTATCAAAAAACACAAAAGTTAAAGAGTTCTGGGATTTGAAAGATTGATCTTAATTGCATTATCCACTTTTCACCTTCTGAGTTAAAATTATCTAAATAAATGGAGAGCAAACAAGTGGTTTGTATTGAAAATAGAAAACAAGGTGGGGAATGTGATGTTCAAAGTCTGGATTCGTCCTTGATGGGCAAGTGGTATGGTTGCTTATGGAGAAGGAGTGTTGGGCGACAAAGTTAGGCTAAGGTTGCCACCATCCCGCCCCCTGGGCGGCCCCCATTTCTTGTCGTGAGTAGCTCCATTCCACAGCACTGACTGAGCACTCTGGTTGTAGAGGAGGAGGGGGATGAATCTCTGCAGATGCATCCTTACTCCCTGATAGGTGGTCCATGCCTAGTCTCCCTAGTAGAGTCACCTTGGTATCTGAAGGACAGAATGGGCTTAGTGACCTTTCATCTGGACCTGGGTCACACCCAAGTCAAAAAGTAAAATAAAACAAGATAAAAATAAGAAGGAGATGGAGAAGGAGAAATGAGGGCATCCAACCAAAATTAAGAATCCAAAGCATGTTTCTGGATTTCCCCTTTGGCCATAGGTAGAAGCTCTGTCTTCCTGAACGTTTTTAGACGACTGATAAGCGACCCCTACGTTGTTTTGCTTCCCTGTGCGTGATTATTGACTTGAGGTCACTGTGCTATGCAAAAGGGTCTTGAAGTCACTGATTCTTGCATTATACACAGTACACAGGTGTTCCCTAAATATTTGTTGAGTAGTTTTCATTTAAAATATCTAGTTTGAGTTCTACAAATTAAAAAAACAAAAAAAAAAAAAAAAACTGTTGGGTAGCCAGGTGTGCTGTGACTGTTGAGGACATCTGAGCCCATTGGGCTATGCTCTCGAGGACTCAGGGCTGAAGTCAGCCACGGTCCTTTTCTGTGGTTTTAGTGAAAATCTTGCTGAATCACAGTGTCAAAATCTTGTTTGAATTGGAGGAAAAGAATTTAAATGAACCCATCTCTTCATTTGAAAATGTATTCATTCCATTGTCAGACTATCAGTAGTTGTTGGATTTCTTCAAATCAAAGCATGATTCACATAATTACTGTATTATGATTAGCTTTATTAAAGGACTGAAGATATTTTAGTGGTTTACGATGAATGAAAGAAGATGAAGTGAGAAGGGCAAGTCTGAGAACTGCTGGGTGTAGAATTCAGTTATAGTTATTGTAGAATATTCCTTTAATATGATTGAATCTGAGGGAAGACATTTTGTTCCTTAAAACCTCATTGAAGTATATTTTAAGAATGACCTATATAATAATGAATTTTCAACTTCTTATTAGCATACTATAAAAAAAAGCAGCCTGGCCTAACGACGTGGCTTTTCATTTTAAATTCAGAGTTCTTATTATCAGTTTTCATCTGACCATTCCAAAGGATTGTCCTGAATAGTTACTGGTTTTCTAGATCTTCCTTATCTGTGTTTTATTTGTGGCTACTCACAACTGCTACTCAGCAGACTGTCCTTATTTCTAGTCATAAATATTAGAAAAGAGTAGGCTAGGTTATTCCAATTATTCTAATCAAGTGTCTTTAAAACCCTTCAAAACAGAGGCTGCTCTAGAGAGTGGGCAGGAGGGATCTCTTCTGCCCTTGGCAAGCCGTCATCAGACTTTGTCACACAGAAGGTAGCGGCCATACCTGTTCAGATGCTTCAGAGCTTGGGTGGAACGTAACTCAATGAAATACACTTTTACAGCAGTTTGTCTCCTTAGAAACTTAGAATTTGCCGTTAGAAGAATGCCTACTTCACAAAACAGGATTTTGACCATTACTTAATATCTAGTTTCCTTCCAAACTCTTTAAAATGCTGTTAAACTTATTCTCAACGTATCTTTCAGCTTCATTCCATTTGCGGATGGCTTACCTTTCTGCTGGCTCTTCTTTCCTTAATGGAGTGTGGGTCAGTCTGGCCTCCATTCCAGGGAAAGGGATTTTCCATGTGCATGTTAGAAATTTCAGGATGTAACTGATGGAAAAACAAAACAAAAACAAGTAGTAGAAGTGACAAGGTCCGTTTAGCAGTGGATGTTGTTTACCTTTGCCAGCTCCACCACCTGATGATCTTGTTGAAATGCGGAGCCTGATTCTGTTGGTCTGGGACGGAACCTGAGGTTCTGAACTTCCAAGTTTCCAGGTCCTGAGCAGGTGCCAGTATGCAGAGGTGGAACATGCTTTGTGCTGCCATCCTGTGGGGTTGGAGGTTGTCACCCCATTGAGACTTTCTCACATCCAGTGTATCTTTTCTTTACAGACCGTTGGCATTTATTATTTAACATCTGAAATTTACAAGTCCATTAGCTATAGACAGATCTAATTTACCTATTACTCAGATAAATTTTTTGCATATTTTAAGTCAGTCATCAGTTAAGTGAATTGGTACTGATACCCTACTTTGTGTAAGTGTTTTCTTGGGTGCTGGGTGGCAAAGGCAAACAAGTAACTTAGTAATTACACCTTGGTGTGGTCACTACTTATCTAGGGGTCATTTGGTACCATGTGTGGGTTTGGAAGTCTACCTAGAGGAAAAGATATCTAAGCAGAAACCTGAAGCATCAGGAATGTTTGTGGGAGGGGCTGTGGGCACAAAAGAGAAGAAGGGTCCCAGATTCATTGCTCCCAGAACTCTGGTCCTTAGAACACAGTACAGACATGATGGGAGGCATGTTAGAAACACTCTCGGGCCTCTGGATCCTCTGCCTCCCTGCCTTGGAACATGCATTTAAACAAAACCTCCAGTGATTTGTGTGCACATTAAGAAGATCCCCAGATAACTCAGTGAAGGAAAGGACTGACTATGTGAGAGAGCAACATTCAATATACATCCAAAACTTATTTCACTGGAAAAGACAGCTGAGCAAGCCTCAAAGAGCCGATATCCTGAAGGCCAGTCTGTAAAAAGGTGCCTTCTGGGATTCTTTGTCAGGTTAGCAAGAAGCCTA
The DNA here is from genome assembly GCF_048772815.1 of Callospermophilus lateralis. NCBI lineage: Eukaryota > Metazoa > Chordata > Mammalia > Rodentia > Sciuridae > Callospermophilus > Callospermophilus lateralis. Next base: position 107,509,504 of record NC_135316.1, on the reverse strand, counting down.
TGTGCTTCGTGTGAATTTTAATTGTTAAAAACATGTACAAATTAGAATAGGTGTAGGCCATCTCTTGCTCAGAGCTCTGTCACTCTGTGGGATGGAGCTTGTATTTATTGGGGTTGATCTTCTCCTGCTTCTATTGCTGACTGAAGTCCTCCTGCCAGGCCCTGCAGGGACCACATCTGTTTAAAACCTTCCTTTCTTATTCTGCCACCATAAAGCAGAGTGCTTCTCTCAGTCTCCTCTCGGAAGGCTGCTTTTCTTGCGACCCTCACTCCTAACCATGTGGCATGGGGATTATTCCCCACTACTCAGCTAAGCTGTGTCTTCTCTCTACGGATTGCTTTCCTACTTCTTTGCAATTAATTATTCAACAAAACAGAATTGGCAAGTGAAAGCACAAAATATATACCTGCTGGCCCCAACACAGTCATGCTTGTTGGCTGCCTACTGCAAGAATAGGTATTTGCTTGAAGATGTATATATTGAACTTTTCACAAAACCCTCCAATTTAGTTTTGTGCCTTGGAATCATAATTGATACATTAAAAGGTGCCATCTTTTTTATTAGATTCACTTGAAGGTTTTTATTAATGCATTATCCATCAAAGGTGAATACAAGAAAGAAAAAAATCTTACATGTAGTAATAAAAAAAGTAAATTTGATAAGTTGTGAAATTCATCATTAAGAATGCATTTTAATTCTACTGAATTTTTAGCTTGTCAACTTGAGGCTCCTGAGAATTTTGTTTTCAATTAATGAGATAGTGAGCTCTTTTTTTTAACCTTATGCTATTTAAAAAATAGATTATATTCTACTTATTCCACTTATTTCACCTCATGATCTGAAATGCTCATTATTAGCACAATTTTGAGATATCAATGTCAGAAGCATTATTTGTTTAATAAATCATCCACAGTTTCTTCAGCTCTATTGGTATGTCAGATAAGCCCCCACATTTTAAAGGAAGAGTGTGGTCCTTTTTCATGTCAATTTAAGCTTTCTTATGGGGTTGGAGTTTGCTGGATTCCTTGAATATCATGTGTTTAAAGTCCAGTGTGGGGATCTGGAACATGACCAATCAGAGGTCCCGAGCTGTCAGGCATCGGATCATGACCTTGGGAGAGAGCGTTAGACTCGGCCTTAACTTGGGATGATCTTTATTTTTGGTACATTATCAAGCAACTCAAAGACAGAGAAATCAGGTAAGGGTACAGGGTGAGACCAGGACAATTGGGTTCTCATCTGTCTCTGTAGATACAGGAAATATATGTGCCTCAGCGAGGGGCTTATGCCTTTTCTATCCCCAGCCCCACTGGCTCAGAGAAGACTTAGACTTCATCACGTGTGGCTTTCATATTACTCATTATAGGCAGGTCTTTCTGGGAGTTGGAGCTCAGCGAGCAAGCACCAATGCTCCTTCTCCTCCACTGCTGTGTGCAGACCTTGGACTTCCTTTCTCTGCCCTCTGGACCTTCTGTGAGCATGCTGGCCACAGCCTACAACTCACATAATATCTATCTCATATATTGAGGAAATTGCTAATCAGCTGTAGAGATTCTGGGCAAAAGACAATGAAACCAGTCAAATGAAACAGCCTATAGCTGCAAAATTAGAATATTATAAGTATATAGGCAATTATTCAAGTGCTTAAAAACATCAAATAGAAGTTGAACAAATAACATAGCTTTCATTTTTAGACTGTTTCAGAATATAAATAATTCCACAAAACCACATTTTTATAATAAAATATTAGTACACTTTTTTACCTAAATGTAAAGTGGACCTTCAAAGTTTATTTGAAAGAGACTAAGAGTTCTTTATTTATGGTGACTTGCTGTCTCCACTATTTTGCTTCCGGAGCGGCAGCACTGAGCCATACTTTCCCTATGGTTATTCAAGAGTAGTATTATTCAGTAGATTCTTTCTTGAAAATAGAAATGTTTCCTATATATATTTGTTGTCCAGTACAATGGCGACTAATCACATGTGCCTATTGACCATGTGGAATGTGACTAGTAAACTGAGGAACTGAACCTTTTGTTTTATTTACATTTAATTAGTTTAAATTTTAATTTCCATGTCCACGGTGGTGACTGCATTGGGCAGCACAACTCTAGAGGACAGTAGTGATGCATAAATACATGTTAACTGAATCACATTTATATCTGCATGGCCATATCAAGGTAGCTTGTGTGAACCCTGCACCCTGTGATTAATGAGGTGAGGTGAAATTAAATTTACCATGTACTAACCATTCCCAAAGCCCTTTTTAATGTACACAAAAATCAGAAGTTACAAGCTGAGCAGGAAGTTCTCAGTTGATAGTCTATTCTTTTGAGAGTCAAATGAGCTTGCTCCATTTGTAAGATCTACTGTCATATGATTTTGATTCACACCAGGAGTCATAATGCTTGACCATTGGTCAGGGAACATTTGAAGAGACCACGTCATACCACATATCTCTTTGGTGGAGTGACGTATCTCATAGATGAATCTCTAAGTGGGCCCTGAGCGTTAGTAGTCAGACTGTCTAAATTCAGGCTGCAGTCCAGCTCTTCTCAAGCTGCGAGACACCCAGCCATTTACTGAATGTTTTTGTTTCTTCATCTGCAATAAGTGGAAAAAAACCAGCAACTACCTCTTGGGGCTGTTGTAACGATTAAATAAATTCAGGTTAGCAAAGCACTTACCATGGTGTTGGAGCAAGCTAAGTACCATAAAGTATTTGTTAGATGAATAAACTGTGCTTTGCATGCAAAGCCCTAGCCAGCCATCAGTCTTCAAGCTGTCTGCTGGCGTTAAGAAGTGCGTGTCTAGTACCTGGCAAGTGTTAGTAGCCAGGATGATGTACCCAGGACCACGGAGCCTGAGGGCTTCCAGCTTTACCTAAATCCAAAACCAGACGATAAATATACTGATAAATGTCCTCTTCCTAAATATTTGCCAAAATTGCACTAAGTCTCTCTCAAGGTGTTCCCAAGAATATGCTAGGGAACAACTGATTACATAGTATAAGTTAAGAGATGCTAAAAGATAAAGGATTTTGTGCTCCAGTATATCTGAGAATTATTAGCATTTCTTTTTTTTCTGGTACTGCAGGTTGAACCCAAGAGTGCTCTGCATGGAGCTACACCCCCAGCCATTTGTTGAAATTATTTATTTGAGAAAAGGTTGCCGTAAGTTTCCCAGGCTGGCCCCAAACTTGCAGTCCTCCTGTCTCACTCTTCCCGGTTGTTGGAATTACAGGATTACAGCACTGTACCTGGCTAAAAATTATTAGCTATAAAAAGAAGTGAATTAGTACAACAATTTTGGAAAGCAGGATGGAGATTTCTCAAAAGACTAGTAATGAAAGCACCGTATGACCCAGCTATCCCACTCTTGGTGTTTATCCCAAAGAACTAAAATCAGCGTGGTGTAGTGACACATGCAAACCAATATTTACAGCAGCACAATTCGCAATAGTCAAGTTACAGAACCAGTCTAAGTGTCCATCAGTAGATGAATGGATAAAGAAAATGGAACACACACACACACACACACACACACACACACACACACACACACATAGGTTTACTCAGCCATAAAGAAGAATGAAATGATGGCATTTGCTGGTAGGATGATGGAACTAGAGAACACCATACTAAGTGAAATGCTCCAGACTCAGCAAGCCGGGGGTGGAATGTTTTATCTCATGTGTGCAAGCTAGCGAGGAACAAAACAGAATGTCACGAGGGGAGACCACCTGAGTAGACCAACGGAGTAGAAGAAGAGGGCGGGCGTGGGGAAGTACAGAGGAACAAAGCCTGCTGCCTTGTGCTATGCCCACCCGAGAACCCACCACGGTGAATCCCACTTTTACATGCAGCAATGATGCACTAGTTAAAATAATAACGAGGGTAACAATAGAAGAAGTGAGGCCAGGAGGGTGGAGCTAGCAGACGGCGGGGAGGAGGGTAAGGGTCAGAGAGGTAGTGCGGAAAGAGATGGATCAAATCCTGGTATGTGCATGGACAGACAGATGTGGTCTAAGGAGTCCCACTAGTGTAAATGATTATAATGTGCCAATAAAAAGGGACTAAAGGGGAACTAAACTGCATTTCATCAGAGCAGTCTGTTCAGTGTGAGCATCACTTGCTGCTGCAATCCTTTCAAACCATGAATTCTTTTAAGAGACATTGTGAGGAATTTAGGTCCAGAGTAATTTGAAACACTAATATAAACCAAATAACCCTAAAGGCCCTTTACCACAAATACCATTATTTGTTAGTAAATGTACAAATTTTTACCTTCAATTTTTACGTGTAATTTAATTTACACATTGGATCTTAAAAGCAGTCATTACCTTGTATCTGAATAGCCACCACTTAAGGAATTTTAAAGGCAATATAGTAAAGTTCTATAATAGTTGTATTGATTCTTTGTGATTTGCACAAATGATTTGATCTTTCTTGGTTTTTATTTTATTATCTATAAAATAGGGATAACTCATTTTCATCCAAGTAAATGATCAAATAGAGTATTTATATATTTTCTTCAATTCCAGTGTCTACAAGTATATGAATTTTGGACCATGTTTACATCAGTGATATACTGAATATCTTGAAGAAAATATTTATCCTTTGTCTTATAAGTATAGAAAGTAAATGGCTAAAATGTTTCAAAATGGGGTCAACATTTAAAAAATTTTATCCTGAATATATAAAAAGAATAGGATATTTTACCAAGTAATACATTTTAAAAAGTTTTATAAATATAAGAAAGGAATTCATGTTCATTTTTATAAGTATTCATTAATATTGATATGTGTTTGTTTTATGTGTATTCATTAATAGTCATGCTGACTACTTCTGAAGTGATAGTAATTTATACAGAGTAATTTATACATAAATGATTTGTGAAAGTCATTATTTTACAAGAATATTTAGCATTTCGATGATATTTCAAGCATACAGAAAATATTGTGAAAAGGAAAACAGGCACCTAACTGACTTCTTTGCAGAACTTACGCAAACAATATGCCTTCCCTCCCGGCAGTGTGAGAACAGTCTCTGTGAAATGTGGTGTGTAAAAACAAAACAAAGCAAAACAGAGTGCAATAAAAAAAAAAAAAAAAAAAAATTGAAAGCATGTTGTGTTTTTCTAGTGTGAATTTTTTTTACAGAAGACTCAGCTTTTCTTCCATTGGTCCCTTACATGGGCAGTAGACTCCCTGAGTGGGCTTCTGGGGAAGAGCGGTGAGCAGGGAAGGAGAGAGCTCCTCTGGGCTGTCGCTTCCGTGGGTGGCTTGGGGGCTGACCTTCTCTTCCCCCTTGAGAATTACAGTACCTGTTTTTTTCTCTGTGAAAGAAAATGACCCTGAACTTCCTCATGTCTGGGCTTCCTGGTGTCATCGGCTTGCTCCAAATCTGCTTTGTCCTTGAGCTTGGAGATAGCGGTAGGCGGGGTGCTGGAGAGGGCTGGGGCTCCAGGGCCCACTTCTTACAGACAGTGGTTTGGCACTGTCAGATGGAGGCCCAGGCAGTCGCTGACCTTGACCCCTCACTGGATTGCAGAACCTAAAGTTCTCTTCAGATTTCATTTGAAGTGACTTTCCATAATTTAACAACTGCTTATTGAATATTTTCCTTATGGAAAACATGGGGTGGAGGGAATCAATAATAGTCGTGTTTGTTGAATAAATGAATGAATGCCCTGATGACCCTGCCCCTCCAGGGCAGATTGTGTAATGGAGAAACAGAGTTGTTTAAAACTGTCTATATTCCAAGCCAGAATGCTGTGCATCACTAGGAAAGGTCATGTTCAGCGGGGAAGGATTAGGAAAGATTTGAGATAGGAAGTGCTTCTAGATTGAACAATAAGGATCAGCAGAACCTTACCATACTGAGGAAGAGAAGGACTTCCTTGGTCAACAGAATACCAGGAACAAATACCCAGAGACCAGAAAGAGGAGGTGAGCTAGGCAGTGGGCGTGATGTGTCTGATGTTCTGATGCCTCAAATAGATTGTTTTTCTGTGTTTGTCCTTCGATCCTCATGTACTAGAGATGGATAGTTACTTCTCAATAGTCATTCTACTGTTTTGCCAGTAGATACCCAATATTCTGAACTCACTTGTAGATAGATATGTGTGCATTATGACCACGTATTCACCAATAAAATGTGTACAGAAAATCAGCGTGATCCTTCACTGACCACAGAGGGTGAATTCATTACTCTATGAAAAGTCCTTGTATTGTGCCTGACACTGACAAACAGTCTCAAGCAAGCAGTGATTATTACAGTGCAGAGCCTTTTGTTAGAAGCCACAGGGTTTAGAGTTATCCCCAAATAAATCAGTAGGTGATTTAAATTGGAAGCAGAAGTATACTAGATGAGAAAACTGGGGTTTCAGGTAGGTGGAAAGAGACTGGGGTCTGCAGGATGGATTGGATGAACATCAGAGATTAGTCTCAGCTAAGTTTTACATAAAATGACCAGAATAAGAGCAGAATAGGTTTACTTTCATCTGCACAGTGTAAGAATTAAATGCTAAAGTAGTTAGACCAACTAAATGCCAACCTCTTACCCTTGGTCTCATGACATAGCAAATATTTTTTCTTCCAAGAGGATGGAGATTATTAGCCTAATCCAGGGTGGGGAAGGTCATCTTGAGTCCTCACTCTCTGGGAGGGCAAGACCCAGATGCAGACCCAGAACTGAGTCAGTATTTTGCAGCTAGAGATAAGGCACCTGCAGACTCAGGGGGGAAACACCCGCTGAGCTCTTTCCCTGCAAGGCAGAGCGTGAATCCTTCACTTGCTAGAACATAATAGTTACTCACCAATGAAATGTAATAGAAGAGGATTTGTTTTCCTATGATGACTTTCATCCTCCGACTTCTTGCAGATGAATGATTGAAGAGCTCCACATCCCCCTCCCACCCGCCCAGGAATAAGTGGAACCCCCAGTAGTGCATTTTTTTTAAGCCTAGTGAGATCACTAGGGGGAAAGACTAGCGTGGAGGTGTGTCTGGCATGAATTTAAATGATAGCTCAGGTAAAACAGATCGCTAGAGCACCTTTTATACTGTTGCTGTCATTGTTGTTTCTGCTGAGATCTCTCATCAGGGCTGTTGTCTGGATGTGGATTCAAGAAGCACATTTTCCACCAATCAGCTCTTAAGGGCTGCACAGTTTTAAATGCCTCAGGGCAGGCTTCCCCAAGACCCCTGTGAACAGGAAAACTGATTTCCAAATCTAGGATGCTCTGTACAGGATAAGCAATTACAGAAAAAAAGTACTGTTTCTGAAAAGGAACAATAAAAACATTCAGTTCTATTTCCATTTGTTGTTTAAAGAAAAGCAATGAATAGGGATCATTTTCAAATTTTATTCCATGGGTGAATCACGTGCAGGTCCCATTAAAATGCAGAATCTGATTTGGTCAGATGGGGTAGGGTATGAAAGTGCATTTTTAAAATTCAATTTATTTTTAACTGGTACAAAAAAGAACCATAAAAATTTTACATGCTAATGAGGGTAACACGGTGTTTCCATATGTGAGTACATTGTGCATAACGTTTCCATCAGGGTGAAAAAATATATCTCTTCAAACCTACCTAGCAAGTTCCCAGGTGGTGCTGAGGATGGTTTTGTTTTTTGTTTTATTTTTGACACCTTCAGAGCAACCAGTCCACAGCTGAAGGTGTGACCTCCTGGCAGGTGTGGGGAAGGGTCACACAGCCTCCTCAGCACTCTTCCCATTGCTTCTCGGGCTCTGTTGACAGTGCTTCCAGCACCTTCTTCATATTAACACCTGCTTGGTATTGACGCCAAACCAGAGCGCACGTCTGGAGCAGCCCCAGTCTATCCTGAGTCATCCCACCTTTCTCCAGAAACTCTCCACCATAGTGACCGGGGCTCCCTGGGAAGCCAGCATGGTCATGTTCCTGCAGGGAAACCTTTGTGGAATGGTCCCGGAGGATTTCAGGCTGTTCTGCAGACAGAGCTGGCGACTGTCGCCCACTCAGCATCCTCATCCAGGGTCTTCTCCTCCTGGGTGGCTCTGTGAAGCCCTGATGTGGAGTGGCAGATGCAGAGGCTGTGCTCAGCCCAGAGAGTGTGCGCAGCTGGGCTCAGTCCCCACGGCCCCAGCCTGTTGAAGTCACCTGTGTCGCTGTGCTCCGGCTTCTCTCTGTTTCTCAGCTCCGCCCCATCTTTCTAGGGACTCTGGGCACATGGGGTCCTCTGTGCCCTGGAACACACCTGAGAACCTCTACTAGGAGATGCCTGGGGAAAGCTGCAGAGGTTTGTTGATGGTGGGAAGGGGAACAAACGGAGGCCCTGAATGGCAAGAAACGGAATAAAAGCGGGAAAGACCTTGTGTGGATTGGATTTTCATCCACAGAGTCAGAACCCGGGGCTTGGGAGTGGGTCTTCCTCAGCGTCTTCTCCTCCCAAGCACCTGCCAGGCTGCGTTCCACCTGTCTGTTTTTTTGAGTCTGAGGAGGTCCTGGGAAGACAGGCTGACCGCCTCTCCCAGTGCGTTAATGTTCAAGAGCACTTTTCACACAAATTCCCTCAATGCTGAATGTAGGTGGGTGTCACCTGAGGTCACTTGGCCACTCAATATCTTAAAGAATCTTTTGAAGCCAGGCCAAGACTTTCACTGCTGGAAAAATGCTGTTAAATACTCTTCAAATACAGAGTAATATTCAATGCAGAATTGTAGGATTCTGATTTTCTTTTTTTAATGTTATGATATTTTCCTATTGCTCTACCAATTAAGCCACAATTCTATAAAGTCTAAAACTCCCATCTCACGTGCAAATGGTCTAATCCATTGTTCAGTGAGAAATTTCTCATTTTTGATGATGTCTCATTGGCATGTTTTAACCAGAAACGAGTAGCATATGGATGTTAACGTTCAGCTACCTTAGTTTCAAGACATGTAGCCTTCCAAGCTCTTTGTATACCAGACGCAAATCACCTAGGGTAGTTTTGCCAGTGAAGTGCTTTCTGACATTACAGAATTTGCTGCAGCGTGGCTCTGATGCTGTCTCCAGGTTGGCTGGTTCTTCCTGGTTTTCTAGCTGTGGGAGGGCACGGATCATCTCAGGCTCTTGTCCTCACCTGTGAGACAGGAGGCCCAGCAACACGTGTCCTTGTAGGACAGTTGTCATGAAGAAAATAGGAACATAAAGCCCTCAGCGTAGCAGAGTAGGCACTGGGTAGAGCTGGCTCTTGGGGTTCTTCTGGTCACGTTAGGTATTCAATGTCACTCTTACTCAACACTTGGTGAACATGCTCATCCTGAGCTGTGTTACCTGCCGTCACACCCTCTGGAGTGACTGGCCATGTGGTCTGTGCTTCCTCTTGTCTCAAGTAGGTGACACAAAAGGCTCATGTGACAAAAGTCCTGTTTTTCTTATTTTCAGAGCAGAATTGTTGAGAGGAAGGACAATCCCAGGATGTAGTCCATGCTATGACCTCAGAGAGTGGGTAGACAGGTGGGTTGGGCCTGATTAGCTCAGGTGAGCCCAGCTTCCATGTCAGAGCTTACTGGGGCAGGAAGTCAGGAGGGGAGCAGGAGGCCCCCCTCCTTTCACCATTTGGGGAGGGGGAGGTATTGGCCACATGGGTAAAGAAAGGCTTTTCTGAGATCTGAGAACAAGCCTTCTTGTTGCCAATTTTCAGGTTAACCCATGCTCTTCTAAGCTGTTGTGACCTCCATCTTTAGCCCACAGGACAATAGGTCTTTTTTCTTTTTCCTGGTACTGGGAATAGAACTCAGGGCCTTTGCATGCCAAGTGAGAACTGTACCACTGAGGCACATGCCCAGCCAGGATACTATACCTTGACAGTCCTCTTGCAAATCAATATCATGCTGAGTCAGAGGGAAAAAAAAATAGGTAACTAACTGGTACAACACCCTGTAGCAGACAGAGTGGACAATGTCCTGTGCATTTTCACAGAAGGACAAAAAGGAAAAGAAAGAAAGATGCTAGACACACGGAGCTGCTGTGTTCCTCACTCAGCGCTCCTGACCATGGTCCTCCTCCCCCTCTGCGCGATTGCTTCAGATGAAACCTGGAATTAGTTCGCTGTCTCTGTCGGAAACTTTCTGAAGAATTGGTTCTACAGGAAATTGTCATCCCACAGATAGGAAAGCAATGCTATAGATGAATAATGTTTTGACAGAATTTTCAAGATTACATTGCACCCCATACCTTAGCAGAGTTGAAATGTCTTGATGTACATGTTTCTGAGAGAGCTGTCTTTACCATCCAAATAGGGAGTATAGGAATGGAAATTGATTCCATTTTCTTTATTAAGAATTGTGGAGCAGAGTTTTCTCAAGGCAGATGATCCAGATGTCTGGGGTAGCATTTAGATGTGAGATTTACAATCTCTTTAATTACACTAGTTAATTGTTTACTCAGTTATGCATCATTAATTGCCAACCTTGTTGGGCAGGACCCTGGTGACTGGTGTGGCCCAGTGTGACTGACAGGCAGGGACATGGTCCACTGCATATTTTCCTCCCTCTTGATATTTATGGTATAAGAGTCTCATTATCATTAAACAATTTGTTCTTTCATTCCAACACAAAATTTAGTATTAATTAAGCATAGGTTTCAATTTTTCCTCCAAGTTGCTATAGTTACTTTATATGTTAGTGAATGGCATTATTAAAAATAAAATACAACTGGTCCTAAGTTTGCAAAACACTGGGGACTTCAACACTGTTGTGAGAAGAAAGCAAAGGGCTTATGGGGTTGCCCCTTTGCACAGGAAGCTCTGTGATGGGAGAAGACAGGGGCCAGAAGTCGTGGTTGTTATTCACTTTCATTAACTGGTCAAAGACTTAGCTCATCACTTAATGTTCTGCTCTGTCATTGCTTTTCTATGCTGTGGGTCTTATTTTTAGCATCTTTCCAGTGGAGAGGATTGAGTGCAGGTGGGAGGTTATCACTGAACAGGAGGGAAAAGTGAATCAAAACATAACCCAGAAATTTTAGACATATCTCATAATTCACCATGATAAATTGGAATGCAGAAGCTTAGTTTTAAGAGATAGAAGTAATGGTGTCGTAAGAAAAATAGCAAGAATAATTTTACCAAAACATCCTGTACATGGAGAAAAAGTGAGGAAGGGGTGGCTGCTCATCCAGCGAAGGCCCAGGGCATAGCAGAGAGCTTATGCAACATTGTACCAATAGCATTTATATCTGTATCCAACGCCCTTTAACTCAATGTGTGGCTTGCGAACATAGTGTAAGTCAGGTCTACGCTGGTGAGCAGCAGTTCTTGTTCTGGAAGCCTTTAGAATAATTTCAGATATGTCTTCACATGTTCAAAGTGGCACCTTGGAGGAAGGGCATGTGGGATGCTCATGAACATTACAATAGCTTCACCCAGCGCTGAGCTCTGCACAGAGAGTGGAGGACAGACAGGAGTTAGCCAGGATGTGAGGTGTGTAGTGTGTAGAGAGGCCAGGGCCCATTTGAGGATCAGGCAAAAACTGCAAGGGCAGGGCTGAGGGATCTGAGCACCTCAAGGCCGCAGACAGCAGCGGGCCTCGAGGCTGACGGGCTGAAGAGACTGGATCCCATCCAGAGGCAGTGGGACAGCTACTGAGGGACCTTGGGAGGGCAGTGGGGAGTTGTCCTGTTGGTTTTGCAAGCTTCCTCTTCTACAGCCTCTGTTAGGGACTGGAAATCACAACCCGGTGGGAAGGAAGGCTTTGTAATACGCCCTGCATGGGATGGAGAAGTCAAGCCAGACATTCTGTTTTAACATATTCTTTCCTTAAGCTCTGGATTATTGCTATTTGATCATTGTGAAGCCAAGTTTTTAGTATTTTACTAAATCTAGTGATTTCATTTTTCTTAAAGTAGTTTCTCAGGACACAAAGGACACTGAAGACAAAGTTCGTTGTTAGCAACGGTCATGTAAGTTCAGAATTCAAACCGCCTTCTCAGTCATTGGACTGCTGAAACTGTCTGTGGAGTGGATCTGGACGGCCTGTCTTGGTTTTTATCTAGGATTGTGGATCAGAAACAAAAAACAAACAACACCTTTTTGGAGTAGGAAGAGAGCCCAGGACTTCTATTTCCTTGTCAACTACACATTTACATTTACAGGTCTAACTCCAATCCCAGTTTCTTTGCAGGAATCTTTTGAAACTCTAGTTGTCAGGAGATAGTTTAATCTGAACACCCAGAATAGGGTCAACAGTGTCCATCCCCCACCTGTGCAAGGTCCTATGCCTCTGGATGCTCTTTTTCCATGTAGGGCCTGGGGTCACTTGGAATGAGGATGGAGTGAGGTGTCACCTTAAAGTCCAAATATTTTATTAGTAAAGCTTGAATTCATTCATAGTTCAGTGTAGCAGTACAAAGAAAAGTCCTCATAAACTCTTGGCACAGACTGTCTTGGGCAGTGTGGGCTGCTGTCCCTCCCCTTGGAGACCTGCAGTCAGAAGGAACTTCAGTCTATGGCGATGGATGAGATCACACAGTGAGAATATTTGGGGAGAAGAGAATGGAGTGTGGGGACACAACAACCAACAGGATGAAAATGGACAAAGGCGTGAGCAGGCATCTCTCCAAAGAAGACGAAGAGAGGGCAGAAGCACCGGAAGGCGCTGTGCAGCACTCACCGCAGGGAACTCAAAGCAAAGCCCCTCTGCCCACACCCACCAGTCGGTTAGTCTCAGAGAACGAGAAGATAACGAGTGCTGGCAGAGACCTTTCCTACTGTCAGTGCTACTGCAGAAGATCGGATAGTGGGTCCCCAAAAGTTTACACGCCAAATTACCATATGGTCCAGCAATTGAGAGAGCCAATGTGCTCTATTCCTATGATGGGATGTCATTCTGCCTTCAGAAGGTGCACACCACATCTGGGCTTGGTGCTTCCCAATTATATGTGAATTAAAAGTTCCTAGTTTTCTCTGGGTCCTACTGGGTTTTATGTATGTTTCTATTTCCTGTCTTCCGGTGTATCAGGATAGGTGATGAGATTTGTGTTTGGAAAACCAACAGAAACTTATGAAAACATGGAAATTCATCTGAACAGATTAAACACTGTAAGAGCAATCATTATGAAGGAGAGTTAAAAAAACAACAACAACAACAAAAAAAAAAAAACAAAAAAAGTAGAAGGAATCCTCCATGAAGCAGGTCTCCCAGAACAGAAAAGTGTGGGTGATAAAATTTGCTACTCCCCATTGTCTGCTACCAGCCTTGACTAAAGCACTTGCCAGAATGCCTAGAGCATTCCTGCTGTAGACCTGCAGGGCAGGAGCATCAGTGGAAAAGAATACTATCAAAGCAGCAGCCGCCAGTGTCATCCTTGAAGTGCTCAGTGAGAGGGTCTTGGGAGCCCATTTCACGGAAGAAGAAATCAAGACTCAAGGAGCTGGTAAAGCAAGCCGGAGTTGGAACCGGGTGCGCCTGATTCCTTGTGTGGATTCTCATTCCCTGCCCAGCTTGCCCTGGCCTGCAGACGCGCACAGAGGGAGAGCAGCAAGGCCTGGGTGTCCCCTTGCCTCCAGGTGCCAGACTTCTGAAAGAAAATTTAATTACTTAGAATTACTCCAAGATTTTGGTCATATGTAGAAACGAGGCATTCCCTAAGGAAAATGTATTTTTAAAAATCAAAGTAGAAGAAGGCGATTTTGTGTGAATATCAGTGATGACAGGTTTTCAATAATTTTAGAAAGAACTATTTCTTCTCATGAGCTCTCAAAGTAGAATGCCAAAAGAAGTCAAAATAAAAGGCATGTTTTTTATTATGAAGTAACAAGTGATGGAAATGCTTAGAGATAAGGATTTATCAAGTAAAAACCCTCTAAGGGTCACAGGGATTGGAAAATAATGAAATCATGTGGGTAAGTAAGATTAAAAGCTTAGTGAAGAGAAGGAGAGATGAGGCCTAATGTGTTGTATCTAGGGTAAATTAGCTTGGTATCATTTTAGTGTATTTAAATAAATAAAATTCTTAAAGGAATGAAGCGAACAGAGGGTTTTACTGTAGGAAAAGAGACATTTTGGTTCATGCAGTGCAAATGGGTCATTTTATCAATTTGCTGACCACTCAGGAGTCGGCCCGTGTTGTCTACCCAAGAGCACGTAGATGGGGACAGACCAGGCAGGAGGGCCGTGTCACGGTCTGCGTAGCTTCCTGCTGACGTGAAGAGGGTCCTGAGGGTCAGGATGGTCCCCATGGCATCATGTGCTGGACTGTCCTGGGCAGAGTTGGTATGTGCTGTCCACTACCACCTGGCCCCTGCCCACCAGGTGTGGTGTGGCTCAATGTCCATGCAGCACAGAGGCGCTGTAGACTAAAGTGCAGATCGTACCTCACTGGCACTGATGAAGATGAATGGAGAGAGACTGTTTTCTCAATCCAATGTACCCGTCTATTACAATATAAAATGTAAAGGATACAGAGAATTTGTAATTTCAAAAAGTGCGTATATGCCGATTTCCCTGATGGGGAAAATGTGCACGCCTGTCGGTAGGTATACTTTCCCAAACTTACCTCTTTTTACCCTAAATGACTCTGAAGTACCAATAGTATTTTGAGGTGCAGTCAGTGAGGTTGCCTTCAACTTTGACACAGTTCACAGTAATATGAAAATGTCGAAAGGAGGCTCCGTGATTATTGTGGCTCCTTAAATGTCAGCACTTTCATTTGAAAGAATTTAAAAATTGAAACCTCATTTTATTCAATGAAAACACGCGCCCTGAGTTTTAGACGTGATTCCATTTCTACGGTGGGTGCGTGTGTCAAGGGCGCCACAGTCTTTTTGGTCTAGCAGTTTTCTGAGTGTGCAAGTGTAGTGTGCGCCATCACAGCTGCGGGTGTCAAGTGACCCGCACGGTGAGACACAGATTAGCCTGGCTCCGTCTTCGTGCCCCCTGCATGCTGTGTGGAAGGAACACACAGGCTGGATGTAGGGGGTGGGTGTTTCACTTCTGAGCCTCTCCGGCCTCCTCCAAAGACCATTCCTCACTTGAACACCCAGTGATGGCGTGTAGTAGGGCTCATCCTCAGGGCCACGTCTTCATTTTCATTCATTTGGGCTAACTACGATTTTATGTGCAGAATAAAGGGGGCAGTTTCATGGCCCGCCATTTTTGGAAGCCCTCCTAAGTGGAAGTGATAGATAAAGGTTTTACTGAAATTGGGGCCAAGAAAAAAAAAAGAAAGTGCATATAATCTGCTTATAGAAATGTCCTCGTCCAGGCAATGATGAACATAACAACCAAAGGATATTGTCTGCAGGGTCCCCCACACTGATCAGAAACCACACCCACATTCATATTGATTGAGTTGCAGCTTATCAAGGGGAATTAGGAATTCACATCTGTCTTGTGCAGTTTTTGAATTGGAGACCAATTGTTGGGTCATTATGCTTTTATCTGCTTCTCCAAGCAGACATACCTCTTCTCTGAAAAGAGATATTGGGTTGGGAAGCATTAGAAATGGAATAATTTTTGTTGTTAGGGGGGAGTGTGTGTGTGTGTATGTGTGTGTGTGTGTGTGTGTGTGTGTGTAAATATTCATGTTCTGATGGAATTTAACATGATTTACTACATATTCGAAATTTCTTTATAATTTTTTTTTTAAGAATAAAAGAGCTTTCTGGCTAAACTCTCAAAAATCCCTACTGTCTGTTTGATTTAATCAAATTAGATGAAAAGCCTTATAGAGAAATGTACAGCCTTGGGGAGCCTCTTCTGTGCTTGGGTGTCCTGTTCCTCTGCCTGCTGCAGAGATGGCAGGTGGAACCACACAGGGGCATGAATACAGCCACATAGTCACAGTGGAGACTCAGGATGGCCGCAGTACCAAGGAGGGCTTTAATTCTAATTACTCATAAAAGTCTTTCCAAAAGGAAAATGAAGATTGTGTCATTTAATAAAAATGCTATCAGCATTTTAAGACTAAGCTGAAAATTGCCCAAATTAAAAATGGGATAAGCTGGAATTCATGGTGGGCTTTGGTTTGTCAGAAACTCAGGTGCCCTTCTGTGAATGTAGACGGCACTGCCACCAAAGGGCAGAGTGGAGATTCAGGACTTACTGACTGCAGGCTGCTACTGGTTTGTTCAAATAAAAATGCAAAAGCATGATATTCCCAGAAGAGTTTATCTTTTCTTCTCAGAGCTAAAAGCCATGTTTTTAACTGCCCTTACTGAAACTTCCCCAACTCCAACCCCCTTAAAATATTTTTTTTTATATTCATTACCCCACTGACAAAGCATGAAGCAGTGATGTTTCCTGTTCGTATGTCCTGGGGAAATAACATAGTGATCTTACAATAGAATGCTTTTTGAATGTATTTGTTGGAATAAAATTATTGATCTGCAGGGCAAAGATTATATCAGCAACTAAAATATAAAGACAAACAGAAATGGACAGTAGTTAATTAAAAGCAAATGGCAGAGTTGCTCTAGAGGTTTCCCGGGGCTTGCTGGCCTGGGGAAGGGGTCTGTGTGTAGCATGGCCTGAGGCCAGATCCACACAGGACCTCAGAAGCCATGGGTTTCCTTCCCGGAGAAGCTCTGTCCTCAGCAATTCTGCAGCCAAGCCTCTGAATCCCAGGGCTGCTCCTGGATTCCTGGGTGAAGCAATCCTAAAGGAAAGACATCAGTCAGTAAAAACAAGCCTTTATGGTCTGTCAGGTCAGTTAAATCCTGGGCTAGGAGAAGAGAAAATTTGAAAAAAAAAAAAAAAAAAAAAAGGTTGCAAATGCAGCAAGAGGCCTGCTCTGAGCTGTTCCTGGAATCACCAGGAGAGCACCTGAGCTTTTGGTCTGTGCTGCACACACTTTTTTTTTTTTTTTTTTTTTTTTTGCATTTCTAAGATGACTCAAATAGTATTTGGCTTGGTGGTTTAAAACAGGTATATTGCAACGTGTGTCATTCTGGGAGCCCACATGAGTAAATCCTAAGGCAGGCCAGAAACAGTTCTCAGGATCAGGTTTTGCTTCCCATGTGCAGCAGGTTTAAATCTTGCAAATAAATGAATTTACGTGGATCCGAAGTCTGGGGAGTGCTGACCTACTTTGATGTGCACACTTGCCTTCTCCGTCTATTATTTTCTATCATGTGTGCACGGTCTTGTTTTCCTCATAAGTTAAGGAGACCAGGCACCTGCCATGTGCCAGGCAGGGGCAGAAGCCACTGTTCTAAATGTTATCAGCCATCCTTTCAAGACCATGATGCCTCTTATTCTAGGGAGAAACCCAAGGCCCAAGGGTTCCCCTGTGGCCTCAAGGTCGCAGGAAGAATGAGGTGGAGCAGGATTTTAATTGGAATGCTTCTGAACCCACAGCCTGCCCCTCTGCAGGGGGAGAGGTCCTCCTGTGGCTTGGCTTTGTCCCTCCACTGTCTAAAGCAAGCAAACTTTTCTCTGCACAAGGCTGGCTCTGATGGCCAAGGGCCTCTCCACTTGGGCTGGCTCCTGTTTGTAACCTGCTTCTCTTCGCCTGAAAGACCCTGTTCTGCTTTGTACTGCACTGTTCAGGAGCCCTGGCTTCTTTCTGTTCTCATTGCACTGCTGTGTATAGAGCTTTTTCTCTTCTTCTCTTTCTCGGCCACACTCTTCTGATTTATTATTCCTGCTCTCAATTGTGCACTGTCCTCAGGCTGTGTGTGACAGCTTTTCCCCTGCAGGCATTCCCCAAGGTGCACTCTCTCAGATCTCACCATTGGTCGAGTGCTTTTGACCCATGGTATGAGCCGCATACCCAAATGCACTTGTGCACTCAGTGACACAAGAAATCTGGCACCTATGTAGAAATAACTGGTTCAGTGACTTTTCTCATATCAATCTCTCTTTGTGTCTAAAATGCTCTGCAGGCTTCAGCAAAGTTGCTACATTTGAAAGAAAACCACCTGGATACTTGTTTTCTTTAATGAGTAATACTATTGTATTCAAAACGCAGATTCAGTTTGGACTTTATTCAATAATTGCTCATTTAAAAATTTTATTACCTTCCTTCCCTCCTCCCTCCCTCCCTTCCTTCCTTCCTTCCTTCCTTTCTTCCTTCCTTCCTTCCTTCCTTCCTTTTTTTTTCTTTCTTCGTACCAGGGATTAAACCCGAGGGTGCTTAACTATTCAGCCACATCCCCAGCCCTTTTAGTATTTTATTTAGAGACAGGGTCTCGCTGATTTGTTTAGGTCCTTGCTAAATTGCTGAGGCTGGCTTTGTACTTGTGAACCTCTTTCCTCAGCCTCCTGAGCCACTGGTATGACAGATGTGCACCATCGTGCCCTGCATGACATTTCTATTTATGGGTTTTTTTTTTTTTTTTAAGAGCTACGGTAATGAGTGATAAACACTGTTGATTATTTTTTACAAGGTACTAGAATTTATTTCTTCTTTAAATATTTTAGATTATTGAGTTAATGCTCTCTGTTAGATGCTTTTTAAATATGGTACATAAGAATTGAAACCTAATTATGAATTGAGGCAAGAGTCCAGATCAAGGAAATGAGGTTCTGACAAATGAGTGTCTAAATGTTTTTTAAATTCAAGGAGCACCAACATTTTTTTTTCCTGTCACATGACATTTGATATTGAAAAATGACATTTTACCAATTAAGTAGCATGCTCCTCTATAGGTTAGGTTAGAGGTAAAATGTTAACTAGTCAGAATCCTAGAGATCATAGTGACAGATCCTGTTAGTTCCTCTAAATTAAACCAATATCCTCATTTTACACCTGCAGCAATTTCTGGAAGAAGCATTTAAAGGTACTTATCACAGAACACCAAAGCTGATTACTAACATCGGCCAGGACTCCCAACATCTCCTCCGCAGCCTGGGTTTGATTACTGCGGTGTGTTTGGGGACTGAGAGTCGTGTTTTACTCTTGTGAACACAGGTTTGCTGTCGTTGGTGCTGCCTTTCCTTCCTAGACACCCAGAGCGCCCCTGGAGTGTCAGCTCACCAGTGAATGGCAGCAGGAGAGCAGCCGCTCCTGCCTCTGTGGCTCCGACGGTGCTAGGATTCATCAGAGGTGGGAGCCTTTCACACTTCTGACCTTGGTGGAGGAAAGGGTGACCTGGAGTGCTTGTGGAATGGTGCAGAGCGAGGGGGGCTTCTCCTGGGCCGTCACGCCAGGCCCCACCTGCTCACACTCATATCAGAACCCTCACCAGAAGAGAGCTTCGGTACGACCATGGCCTCTACCCAGAAGTCTGCAGTTAGCTCCGTTTAAGTCTGCGGCCTGGAAGGATCTGCCTCTCATGGGAATGGTATAGGGTACAAGCAATTCTCTGTCTCAGTTATTTTTATCCTCTAATCTGGATTGCTATAGGCTGGAATTTCCTGTCCAGAGTATGAGACTCACGACTTCTGTTCCCCCCTTTATCTTACTGTGTCCTCAAATCTGGACAATGCTCCCTGAATTTATTTTCATGGAGAAAAGAGTTCAGCCTTTTCAGCTCAGTGACTGTCACCTCAAATACAAGCAATTAAGGAAATCATGGAAGAAGATAGCTTTAAGAAAAGTTGTCAGTTCATATCTTTAACCCATTTATTTCCCAATTTTACTTATCACATGCCAAGTTCTATATTATGTATCAACTACAATTAAAGTGAGTAGGGTCCCAATTATTAATAGATCATCCAGGGGAAAAACATAACTATGCACTTATCATAATTATCTTATGTTTTAAGTATAGGAATGAAGATAATAATTTATCTATTCAACATTTATTGAAAGCCAACCATATACCAAAAGTATTTTACACAGGACAAGAACCAGAAACCACCCTTGTCTGTAAAGCAAGGAAGAGATTTGGTAGGGAATGTTGATAATCATTAACAATAGCATCAATAATCATACTAAGCATTTTCTAGATGCCAGCACCATAGGAAACACTTCACATCTATTGAATCATTGATTTCTCACAGTAGTACTATGAAATGAGCATTTCTATCATTCCCACTTTTAGACAAGAGAACTGAGAAGGTGCAGGTTAGGTACTGACTCCGTATCACAGAGCTAGTCAGTAGCATAACCAGTATTCAAACTCAGGTCATTTGTTCCAAACCTATATACTTATTGCACACATTTATGTCAACTTGTTTTGAAGAAGGAGCTTGAAGGGTCTCTGGAAGTTTCTTCTGAAAAACTAAACTCTGAAGAATTATAGGGAATAACTTGGTGAAGAAGGGAGGGAAAGTCCAAAGGCTGTCTCAAGAGGAGGCCCAGGTTGTGGAATATGAGACCAGGGCACAGCAAAGTGGGAATGGAGGGTAGGCAGGGCAGGTCCAAGTGTGGGATTCTTGACTGTTGTAAGGAGATGTGCTAGCCAGCCTTCTGTTGCTGAGACAAAATACCTGAGACTGTCAACTTAAAAGGCGGAAAGGTTTGTTTCGGCTTTGGCATCAGAGGTTTCTGTGATGATAGCTTGACCCTATTGCTTTGGGCCTGTGGCAGGAAAGGTGGAGAACAAGGCCTGTTCACCTCATGGCAGCTGGGATCCAAAAAGAGAGATAAGGAAGGGGCCAGGGTCCCAATATCCTCTTCAGTGTGATGCTCCAGATGACCCAGCTTGCATCTCTGGCCCCCCTCTCCTAAGAG
Organism: Callospermophilus lateralis; assembly: GCF_048772815.1. Taxonomy (NCBI): domain Eukaryota; kingdom Metazoa; phylum Chordata; class Mammalia; order Rodentia; family Sciuridae; genus Callospermophilus; species Callospermophilus lateralis. Next base: position 107,488,915 of record NC_135316.1, on the reverse strand, counting down.
TTCTCTCCCCTCCCAGGAGCACCATGGGCTGCTGACCCAGCCTCCCGTCTGTGGGCCTTTGGGGTGATTCAAGGTTCAAACTCCAGCAGGAGGGTTGTTTTCATCCAAACTACACCGAGAAGCCATGGAGTGGCCGGGCCCTCGAGGAGAATGGCTGCAGGTAGGGGTAGAGGGCTCCCGGAGGACAGAGCAGTGATCCTTGCACTTCCTGGGTGTGAGATGGTCATGGTGGGAACAGAGGTGAGAGGTGGCCAGGGCAGTCAGGTGACCCCAACAGGACACAGTTTTAATGCATTAGGATTTTCTACTGAGGACACTGGATGGAGAGGTAAGAGCTACTGGGGGCCAGGTGGCAGGGCAGACCGGAGGGTGGCTGGCGGTTCTAGGTGGAGTCGAGAGACAGACTTTGATAGAGGAGGTTTGGGGGATTGAATTGTTACAGTAAAACCAAATAAAGGCTTTCGAATGCTGCCCTTCCTTGGTCAGCCCCATCCCAGCCGTTTCCAGAGGTTCTCATGCGGAGCGGACCACAGTAGTGCTCCATTATCTGTTATGGCCGCTGGCAGGCACTTTTTAAAGACCCAATTTGAAGAGAGCAGACCTCTGCAGAAAGATGAATTCATATTCACGCTCTGTAAATTTTTGGTTTACATTTAACTGACCATTTCAATCTTTAGGTTTGTCTTTCTAAGCCAGATTTTTCCATTTTTTTTTTTCTTTTTAGATTTAGAAATTTCACAGCCTCTTCCAGAACCTTAATACAGTTGGCCCCATAACTATAGTACCCAGACTCTGAAACATTTTCAGTCACCTTCATGCTAAAATTTAAAGAAAGAAGGAGGCAGGTTAACAAAGGAGCCCGCACTTCAGTTTGTCAGGTGCATTCATGAGACTGCGTGTTGTTGACTCCGTCTCAAGGGCAGCACATTGAATTGCTCTAGTGGTGCTGGGGTGGCCCTTGCTTTTGGGTGTGGGGTGCAGTGGAATCACCTCTAGGGCTCGTTGGACCACCCGCTGCTGTGCCTGAGCCACCGGAACACCTCTCAGGAGTTCCTGGAACCACTGGTCAAAGCAAAGGGGACTTCAAATGCAAGTGTTTAATGACCTCAAGTACCTGGGTGGGTGGGAGGACAGCAGAGGGCCACCCCAGGGCACTTACAGCTAACAGATGGCAGGAAAGCGGGCAGGACCAGCCTGCATTCTAGCTGCCTGGGCATCTGAGTCGCGGGACTCTGCTGTGAAGTCAAGCGGTTCTTCTAACTGGTGCACACCCGCGTTCCCTAACAGAGACATACTTGTAATTGATTTTATGTCCACACGTGTATCCACACCATCTTTCTCCACCTCTGTTGTTTTAGGGTTATGTGGAGAATTACTATGTGCTATGGTCATTTGGTTCATATAATTATTTAGTCATTCTAAAATACTGGAGGGAAACATCAATTACAATATGAAAATACAAGTTGGGTAAAGATTTGAGGAAGGATGAGGAGAATGACACTTTATTTTACAAATAAATTTAACGATTAGTTGAAAATTTTCTTTTTCTCTTAACATGATCAATGACATGACTTTTTTAAGATTTCACCCGTCACCCCCATACATTCGCTTTCTTTTCTCAGATCAAATCAAAATAACACCTTGTGTTTGGTTGTCACATCTCCCCTGTGTCTACTGCTCTGTGACATTTTCTTAATATTTGTTTGCTTTTCGTTCTTGACATTTTGAAACGTACTGGTTTGGTATCCTGCAGAACATCTCCCAATTTAAATTTGTCTGTGTTTTTCTCAGGATCAGACCTGGGTGATGGTGTGGGAAAGAATTCCACACAGCAGAGTCTGTCTCATGGCATCATGTTAGAGGGCGCATCATATCCTTGTGATTTTTCGGTATCTGCTATTTGTAAATTTGTGCCTGTATTTAAATGACCCCAGGCTTATTAACTGATGTTAAGTCACAGTAAATGCATGAGAGTAAACACTAAAGCAAATTCATATTTCAAAGTTGTGGTGTGCAGCTATTGAAAATCAGGTACAGAACTCTTTCTTATAAATATTGTTATAACCAATCAAAACTTCTTAAAGTCTATAAATAAAATCACAAATTATGCTTAGACACAGAAATAGTGTAGTCTTTAAAGAAATGTTTATTTTCATCTCTGGAGGCTTTTTTTACATCACAGAACCTAGGCAGTGACACTCAATGAGTGTACTCCGAGCTCATCAACCTGTTTTGGGAGGAATAGCTATGGGGGGAGTGTGGAAACAACATTGCTCTGCGTTTTGTCCCCTGAGAGGAGAGTGCGGATAACGTCGGGTGGGTTTTGTGAAAATGTGGCAGGAGGATTTGCTGCCAGGTTCCCACTATCGATCAGGACTCGATCATGAACTCCTACGTATTTTGCCAAATCAGTGTCCCCTATGGTTATTAAGCTACAGACTAGAACTGGAAAATCACTGTAAACAGCAGGCAGTGTGACAGACATACCAATGCAGTCAGGATGAGAAACATGCGTTTCCATTAAAATGTGAAACCCTTGAGCAAGAAGGAGAGATCTACAGGGTGGACGGGAAGTGGATTATCTCCCGCAGCGTTCATTGGGAAATTGTCACGTCATGTAGCCTTTTGGACTCCCTGAGTCCTGGGAGCTCTGCTGGAGGGCATGGAGTCACCGAGTCTACAGCTCAGCACCCTGACAGGGCCGGCAGAGAGCTGAGGGTGCGGGGCTGAGGGCAGTTCCACTCTGCTTGTCTCATGTGCTGTGAACAGTTCAGAATAATCCTCCCAAAGTAAATGTCAGCTGTGTGTGTGCATTCAGCTCAAAGTGTGAGTGCAATTCGGGCTACTGGAGACGGCCATGCTCAGGATAGGATCTGGCTAGCAGTGAGTCCAGCTGACCAGCACATTCTTACCTTCACACACATCACACAGTACCTCACTCCTGAGACAGGTGTTTATTGCCCTCTTACCTTGTGCAAAACAGTGTCTGTGGCACTGCAGAGGATACCAATGGGAGATGGTGCCAAGTGTTTACTGCCAAGCTGCCCTAGAAGCATGTAGGTGCTGGAATTCTTTCTGAAGCAGAGGGGGAACCTGGGCTCTACGAAGCAGGGTGGCAGGGAACGTGGCTAGTGGGAAACAGGAAGCACCGGCTGTCACCTGCAGTTTAGTGTTAGCTCCCAGACTTCCTAATGGATTCATCACTGGGATGATGGTAAGCTAGAACCAGTGTCTAAGCAAGCAACTGCAAATCAGAAACCTCCAGAAACGAAGCCCACAGCCCTACAGGAGGGTCCCCAAAGTGAAACGTGTTTCAGAGAATAGGAGAAGGAAAAGGGGGGGGGAGGGGAAGGAAGGGAGAGAAAGAGAGAGAGAGAGAGAGAGAGAGAGAGAGAGAGAGAGATTGAATTGCCTGGAGATAACAGATTCATCTTGTGCAAATATAGTATCGGAGAAGAATTAAAATCAATATGCTCCTGCAGTCATTGATGTCCACACCTCACTCAGTGGTCTGACTCCACCATCTCTAGCTCAACATAGTTCCCAGCGAGGACAGCTGGACAGTAAGGACAACAGGTTGGCTGGTAGTTTTGATTTCACTCATGGTGATGGACCCCAGCAATTCTGAAACACATAACCCCCGCCCCCCCCCCCGCCCAACACACACACCATTGTCTACCCAGTGTCTGTTATAGAGATGGAGGGTCTGGTGGATTTAAATTAAATTAATATTTTCATCATCTTCTTGTTGGAACTCAGAAGCCTCATCTCAATACCATAATAGAAAATGTTCTTTGTTTCCTTCATATAGTTTTTAGAATTTTCAGTAGAAAATTTCCATTATTTACAGCCAATTGAATTCAGTATGTACATACAGTAATAAGATATATTGCATGTAGTGTATATGTGTGTATATAAACACATATAGATGAGTACATACAAACACTCATACACATGTATGAGTGTTTGTATGTATGAGTATGTACATATAAATAATAAGCTGTACCTAGTATGTAATTAACCTTATGAGAAATATGGAACCACACAAATAAATGTTGAAACAAGATTGAGTTTTCAAAACTTTACTTTTGAACTTTCCACACTGCCAGTGTGGTGTCCAGCACTCTTTCTCTAGGTGACTCATGAGATTCACGTGCTGCTGTTTATGTAGGAAGCCTATGTTTCTACACCAGTCACCGTGGGGACCTATAATGTGCATGCAGAATATAATAGTCATTTTCTATCAACTTAATTATAGCTTTGGTTTCATTGTTCACTGTGATAATTTGCTTTGGGCAAAGGAAACATACAAATACACATATTTATTCAAAGCTCAGTTACTCATAGTTTTTGAAAATTTCACCAAGCCTGTGCCCAAGAGATAATTTATCAAGAAAATTGCTAATGTTATTCCATTGGAGCAAGGTAGAATGAGTTTTTTAAAATCTCCTAACAACATAGATATAAATAATGTAGCATTATTTAGACATCTTCAGAAACAAGCTATGGCTTGGGAAAAATACAAATTTTCGCCACTTTAAACTATGAAAAAATTTTACACACTAAATTTTTTGTCAAGGCTCAAAATATATTTTAGACTTTAGGCAGCTATGAGAGTTGGTAGGATGACTTTTCAGTCCTCTGTGTATTCACATTTAATAGAGGGGACGTTTGTGTCATAGATATGCATGTGTAATGCCAATCAACAAAACATGAACTATGCAACACAGAGACTAAAAGATATATTGTCAGAAAGAAAGGAGCAATTATTTCAGGTTCAGGAATCAGGGATAGTTACAGGCAGTGGCATTTACACTGGGGTTTCATGGGTTGGTAAATTTCATAAGTGGACAAAAGGGAAATACCATTCCCCCTGAGGACACAGCATGAGTCAAGCAAGTGTGGCACTGAGCACTGCTTCAGTAGCAATTAATTGTCCCATGTGATTGCAGCTCAGCCAGGGTTCAGTAGGAAACAGAGTTGATTTAAGAAGATTGCCACCTCTAAAACCCCACCTAGTAGAAGCTCTTGAATATCATATATAGGAATTTGAATTGTACTCTATAGATAATTATTTCCTAGTAAAGTTGTGTATTGCAGAAAACATTTGGGCATTAATTTACATACTGAATTACACCTCTGCAGGTAGTCCCTGGTGTCGCTGAACAGTACCTGTGGAGAATCGGGCAGGAGTTAATCTGGCTGCAGAGTGAAGGCGAAGAGGGTAGTGTGGGAGATGGGGGGATTTGTCCAGACGCTGGGGAAACAACTCTGTGGAGACACTGAGATCACAGAGCTACAGAATGACATTGGCTATGGGGGGATTTGGCAATGGATTTAGAAATGAATGGAGAAGGCAGTAGAACGTGAATATGAGGTTTTGCTTAAGTCCTGAGAAGTCCTGCCAGAGCCCCAGGGATGCAGGGAGAGGGGTCTTTCTTTAGATGCGCTTTGTGCATTTGAGATGCTGTTAGGACATCCAGGTATCAGATTAAAAATAAAACATGAGGACCAAAATATGGATTTAGGTATTACCTGCAGAGAGGTGATGAAGTTGAACTATGGAAGTGGATATCTGGAGCAAGAAGAGAAGGAAATAGTGCTAGAAACTGGTGACAGGCTGAGTTTGAGATGACTGATCACAGAAAGAAGAATATAGAGACTCTGAGGGAAAGCGGCTGTGAATTATCATAGAGGGCCAGGTAGGAGACGACCCACGACTGCTCGGTAGTGTGAACTCTGGAGATACCGACTCACATCTAGACTATGGGTTTGCCCCTGGGAAGTGGTTATTGGCTTGGAAACGTAGTCCATGCAGAAATGGAGGAATGGAGAAGAAACCAGTTTGGTCATTCAGAAGGAGAAGAAATGGTATTGAAGTGGAGGTTGAAGATGTGATCACTGTTTAGAAACATTGGTCTGTGAGGAGAGTGGGCTGGAGTACTAAGTTGTCAGATGTGGTCCTAGCCCTTGCTTAGCTCAAGGGGAAGGAGCTGGACAGCAAGAGAGAAGAGGAAGGAAGAGAGAGGGAGAGAGGGAGAGAGGGAGTGGGCAGCAGGGGCGGATCTGAAGTAGGATGGAATGGCTGGCCTGGAAGGAGTGTCCCATGACTTCCTGAGAGAGCCCTGGGCTGAGTGGGACTGAGAGGTCTACAGGCCCTTCCCATGGGTGTGGATGCTGTTCTCTTAGCCATCTGTGTGGTGGACGCGGGCTGAGAGCCAGTGCCATGAAGTGGAGCTTTCCTGACTGTGGAGAGACTCCCTTCTGGGTAAATCACTAGGAGAACATCACAGCAGGCGTGAGATTCAGACCAGGATGCGACAGTGGATAACAGCAAGAAGGGTCTTTCAGAACCTGAGGGCATATCTCATGATTCTCCAAGAGGATCACAGACCACCCGCCAAAGACCACGAAGGCCAAAGTTAGCTTGTTCTGTTTGTTTCTGAGAGTGGAGCACACCCCGTGTGAACAGGGAGTGTCTTGGTTGGAGGGATAGAAGAGAGTGATTTTAGAGCTTGAAATTTTGCTGAATAACAAACAATATGCTCTAAGGAAAGCAGGGATCGGCTTCGAGTCAGATCCTGTAAAGAGTCTGTGCAGGACTCACCGATCCTGGAGACTGCTCAGGAGTGGGGAGGGGCCAGGAGGGGCAGGGGGTCTTTGGAAAGGACGACAGATTGTGTGGCTTAGGCAGAAACGTGGTCTGTGTGGCCTTGTGATGGGTGGTTGGAAACATCACTTTATGTTCTTGGGAAACCCGTGGCCTGCCTAACTGCAGCACTGAAAAGTGTGACTGTTATTGAGGTCCTGTTCCTTGACAGGTCACATGATGAAGGTCAGTGTGGGATGCTGAATCCCCAAATTCCCTGTCTGAAGCTCTGCGCCGTATTCTGAACTCAAGTCTCCTTCTTGTATGAAAGCAACCCGGGTGGCTCGGACGCCCTGAGGAGATGGCCCGTCTCTCCCTGGAATCTAGATCTGTGAGCTCCGAAGGCAAGGCTGCTGATCCCTTCTTGAACTGGGTTAACATAAGCAGGTCCCATGTTCACAGGCCTGTCAGTCTGTCGTTCCCAGGGTGGGCACGGGGCCCAGCGGGACAGTCTCCACCAAGGCACATGGACGTGGGTGTGCCTTATCCAGTGATGGCTAATGTTAGGAGCAGAAGCAGGAAGACGCGCTTTGAGCCATTCAGGAAGGAACCTTCCAGATTGCCTTTCCTTTTATTGCCTAGTGTTTTGCTTCTTTCTCCTACTCTACCCAAGGCGTCTATTTTTGGAGTGGGAACTCAGTCACAACTAGAAGTGAAGTAGGACTTGGGAGTCTGCCCCTTCTGCCAGCGGAGCTTCCTTTTCTCCTTCGTCACCCTGTTTCTCGGAGAGCCTGTTTCCACACGGAGCTGTAGCAAGCTGAGGTGACTGTCATACAGGAAGTCCCGAGAAGGAGAGGCTCCATCCAGCACAAAGAATCTTGGAAGAATTTTGCAAAAGTCTCAGTGAAATTTATTTTGTTTTTTGAGATAAAAAGAAAAAAAAAGACAAAGGATTCCTTTAGGTAGGAAAATCTAAATAAATATAAAAAACACTTCCTTGTAAACATTGTTTGCTGTAATCATTTATATGCTCGTCCTTAGAAGGCATTCCCTGTGGGTACGTATCTGGGCTGCAGAAGCACTTGGGTTCCACAATACCCTTGCAAATTAGGAGATCATTATGGTCCCCTTTGATAAATAAATTAAATGAGGCCTGAAGAGAAAAAGTCATTTTCCTAAATCAGACAGCCTGTTAATTAGGGAGGCCTAGAACTCACCAGATAACATTTGCTTCCGGCATGAATTATTGTGTGTAGAAGGAACCACATTGAAGTCTCCCGAGTTCATTTATCATTAAAGCACTTTTCCTTTCATCCCCAAATTTAGGTAATGCGACAGGGAGAGAACAGAATCTACAGGCTGCTCTGGTGGGGACCCCCCTGGTTCCCATTCATGTACACTCGTTGGTATTGGGGATTCTCACACCAGCATGTGGTGTTTTAGACATCTGTAGATGGTTTCCCGGAAACATTAGGAAGTGTTAGACTTTTGTTTCCCTGCTTTGACTGCGTCAATCTTTGCAGAATCATTCAGGTGTGTAATGTCCCAGTGGATACTTATATATGGTGAGAGTTCGTAGTTTGGATTCACATAATGGACATTCGATACTGAGAAAAACATCTTTTCATAATACCAATTGTTTTATGAAGCTGAATCAGTGAGTCTCAGATCAGTCAGATATACTCACATATTGAATATTTGATAAGATAATTTTCAAAGAATAGATTAATAATGAAAGGAACTAAGTATATTATTCTTTTGAAAGTATGTATCAGTTTTAGGTACTTTAGTGAGTGTCTGGTTAGTGGCTTAATATTTAGAGTTTCAAATGCATATTAGAATTCAGCAAAATAGGAAATAAGATGAACCTGCCAGTTTTTTTTTTTAACTTAGAGAACTATGGTGTGTACTAGCAAAGGTAATTAAATTTATAAGGCTGATTTTGAAAGAAATAATTCATATAAAGTACAGTGCCCATGAGTCAGGGATTTTCAAACGGGTATATTGATTTCCTGCATTGAAACTCCTGGGGTTTAAAACAAGAGCTGTTAAAAAGTCTTGATTTTCAATTTCTTGTCCTTGGAAGGAGACATAGAAAATAAAATGCAGACATTGTAAGAGGGTCAGGGAATAGAAGTGATATTTATGATATTCTGCAAAGGTTTTTAAATTCTCCATCTACTCAGTGGATGAAGTCAACCCCACACACTGACGTTTTTCTTTTCTAACAAGATGTCACATTTGGACATCATATTTAATCATAAATAACAATTCTTTGGTGCTTCAAATGCATAAAATTATCTATTCTCATAATTTCTAAATTCTGTGAAACATTAAGGGGTGAGCACAACATAGAACTGATTCTTAGAAAAGCAGTCGTGCCCCAAGCTCATTCCTTTTTAATGGTTCTTCACTGAAATGATTTTGTTAATTTCACTGAAAGCATTTTAACATTTTTACAGGAAAAGCATGAAATATTCTATTTTATGGGGGTCCTTTAAATCAGAAAGGTCAATATTCCAGCCTCATCCTTACAGGCTGTAGTAACAGATCTCTGAAGACACAGAGCAGCTGGCCTCTGTCCCTATGGCCACCCAGGAACAGCGTGTTTTTAGTGCTGTCCCTCTCCACCTGTGTGTGCTTTCTAAATCCACTGGTTTTCTAAGTCTCTGTGAGGTTTCCGTGTGTAATTCAAACACTCATGGTCTGGAGCTAGATAAGGGGTGAGCCTTCTGAAGTCTTCTCCGTGTCTCTTTCTGTATAATTCTACAAAATCTTGCTTGGAGTTCTGAATAACAGGAAAACTGTACTTAGGCAGTCAGCCTGTGTTCATTTGTCCCTTAATCCAGCTGTTTGGATTGGCCCTTTTAATTTGGGGCATGATATTTTCCCCATGACTTTAAGAGCAGCAACTGTAACTGCCTTGGGGACCTGGGTAGGAAGCGGCCACAGTGCCTGGTACTATCAGGAGACAGAATCATTGGTGTGCATTAAAGAGATACCTGCAGAATGCTTACCCAAGACTTCCAAAAGGACAGGAAATCATTTATTTGTATATAAATCTGCACCTATGTCCACTAAATATGAGGGCTAATTGCATATAAGTATAAATGAAACATCATTTCCCAAATTAATATTTATTTATTCATATAATTTAGAACTTAAAACCATGCCTTTTCTTTTCCTGCTGGTGGAAGTAAAGCAAGAGTTAGAAGAATGGAAATAGACCGTCATCTATTTTAGCTAACCCTCTTCTAACCCTCTCTTATCCCTCTGTAAGAATAAGAGAACCTCTGATTATTTCATATTTATCAAAGAGTAAACCTAGCTCAGACATTCTAAAATATCATCTTTGATTCTACTATAAATTTTAGCATAGAAGTGACACGGTGCATAGAAAAGTGTCTGAAAGTACAAATATTGGTGGCACTGCTAAGTTTTGGCTCACATGAGTGGGAAGTGAATGGGGACATGCACATATAGAAGAGGCTGCAGGGCTTGGGTGGAGTGCTTGTCTAGCACCAGGGAGGCTCAGGGTTCAGTCTCCATCATGGCCCCAAACAAACCAGCAAACCAGCGAGCAGATGAAACAAGGAGACTGCACGTGAGCTCTAACAGGAAGCTCTCGGGAATCTGCAGGATGGGGAGGGACCTGGAGGCATCACTGACAACCCACGTACTTTGTGTCTTTTTGACACTAAATTTCACAGGTGGACCCATGAAATCTTAAAGCAAGGGCAACTACCTTTTAGCTGCTCTCCTGGAGAGTGATCACTTTCCCTCATTTATCTGGGGCCACCCACCAAGTCAGTGAAAGATACTTGCTGATTTAAATCGTACTACATTTATAGTATATAAATGATCATGCAAATTCTGTTTCTGTATGTCATTGTATTTAATTCCTTAAGTGTTTTTAAATGTCCTTAGAAGCAAAATTATTATGATTGACTATATAAGAGATACCTGCAGAACACTTACCCAAGACTTCCAAGAGGACAGGAAATCATTTATTTGTATATAAATCTGCACCTATGTCCACTATGAACAAATCTGTTTATATTGACAAATGAGCATTTTATTTCCTATTCATTCCTTAGTCCAGGCAACATATCCAGCTTGTACATGTTTTTTTTAGACAACAAACTCTGTGAACTTAAGATACTGTGACTGTCATTAAACCTTAATTTTTCATTGTGAACTAAATGCGAGGAGTTATAACATAGACGTGTGGTCGCCTTTAAGACGACTGTATGTGCCGACCTTCAGAGTGACCTCTGCGGACACCAGTGCAGCAGTACTCCTGTAATGGTCCTGCCCTGAAAGAAGAAATGTGTTCAGTCCAACAAACACGGTTTCAGGGCGGTGCTGAGCACACTGGAAGCAGAGGAGACCTGGTCCTTTCCTCCAGGGGCTCAGGAACCAGCAGAGGTCAGTGGGCTGAGGGAGCCAGGGAGTGTGCAGGAGGACACCAAGTAGGCTTAGAGGGGCAGACACAAGACAGGCTTCACAGGGACAGGAAAGGCCCCTTGATCCTGGAGGAAGGGGCCTTGGAAAGGAGTAAGGGGATCAGCTGGTCCACATTTTCGTGTCTGTGTCCCTAGTTGCAAAACGGTGCCTTGGGCACTTGTCTTTCCTACGGTGGGATTTGCGATACGTATTGTACACAATGCACCCTGTGGTTTAGCCAGTTCCCTTCCCCTCCTCCTGCCTCTTCCTGCCTCCTTCCCTCTGCTCTACTAATCTTCCTCCAGTGTGCAGACACTCCCCACCTTTGTGTCCCTTTCCCTCTCTGGCTGACACGACTGAGCCTTCACTTTGTGATTTGGGCTTATTTCACTTACTCTGATGCTCTCCAGTTCCATCCATCTTCCTGCAAATGACATCATTTTATTTCTCTTGATGGCTGAATAAAACTCCATTGTGTATAAACACCACATTTTATTTATCCATTCCTTCACTGGTGGACACACAGGCTGGTTCCACACTTGGGCGATGGGAATTGTGCTGCCTTGGACATTTTTAATGACAGTCAAGGAGCACAGCAGAAGGTCAGTGCTGGAGTCCTGAGGCCGAGAGCCAAGCACTGGGAGCTAAGCTAGCCTGGACGAGGGAGAGGTGCCAGAGGTGGGCGGGCCCTTCAGGCAGGGTCCACCTGCACTGTGTTCAGCCCAGCAGCCTGGGCCCTGGGCCTAGAGGAAGGGACTTGCAGACTTGCATTGCTGTTTAGAAAAGTGAGCTCCAGGAAGATGCACACCAGACCCACGGAGACATTGGGATGGGTACCAGCAGGGCTTGGCACTGGGTACGGAGAAGGCCAGGGAGGGCCACCTTTCTGAAGGAGGCAGGTCACTGCTGTTGGGACAGCAAGAGCTGCATGAAGCATGGACAGAGCAGGGACTGCCCTGGGGTAGAGTTGAAGGAGCCCAGCCCCTTCCACCTGAAAGTCCTCAGGCAGAGCTCTGCCCCCCCATGTGGAACCAGTCTTGCTCTGAGGACCTTCTAATTAATCCTTGCAGATACAAGTGTCTGCTTTATAATGACCCTCATTAGAAACTTACTACATTTGTTGTTTTGAGAATCATTTATTTCCAGTTCATTTAAAAAACACAAATGAAAGCTCCATATATTTGAGGAAACTTTTCTACAGGAAATTTTTTACTTCAGAGAGTTCGGCACTTGTCTGGGGTAGAGGATCACTCACTCTTCATCAGAAAATGAGCCAGAATCATTCAAAAATGCTCAACAAAGGGAAAATGTGGTGATTTTGAAATACATATTTAGAGAATGCAGAGTTTTCATCAACTCTTTGTCAGTCCTTCTTACCTACCTGCTTATTTTGAAGCCGCCTTAAAGGTTCTTAATTCAGACTGGGTCACAGTATAGAAACTCAGCCTCATGAAGTAGGTGACAGTTACCAGAGCTCCCATTCCCGGGTTCTAGAAACCAGCGAGGAACTTACTGAAAAGTTAACCACATTGTGTTGAACTTAGAACCATCTATCATTGGATATACATTTATAAGTTTCTTTTAATATCACACCAACGTACCCGAGAAGTTGGATCCAGACTCCCCAGTTGTCTAGGCCCATGTTTGCCCATCCCTTTTGGCAGGTGCCGCCCGTTCCCATGAATCTGAGACGGCAGGTGCCATTCCTGTCCTGTCTGTGGGTTATCGTGCCCTCAGCACAATGGCAGAACCAGGGAGTGCATAGTACATGCGTTTTCAGTAATTGTGCACATGGATGAGTGACACCAAATAGATTACCCGGGCAGCTCCATGTCAGAGGTCCTTCCACTGCTGCCCAAAGGGTGCTGACCAAAGCTTAACCCACTCGCAGAACTGAGTTTACTGCACTGAGGCAGGAGTTATTTGAAACCAACTATCAGGGAAATGATGATCCTCAATCTTAAACCAACAGGGCAGAAAGCATTCTACCACGTGATGATATAAAGTCATTTTTTTTTCTCGTTCTCTCCAGCATTCTCATCAGCCTTGCTATTACCCACCTGTCATGCACAGTCTGCATTTTATTAAGTGTATACTTTCTGCTAAGCCTTGTGTCAGGTACTGCAAATCTTTATAAGAGGAACTTGGTACTTTTTATCAAGAAATTTGTGTTTTTCATGTGTACATGAGTCAAGTCATCACTTGGTACCCCTTAAATATGTACAGTTTTCATTTTTTGTGTATTCATTAAAAAAATAAGCAAGCGCCAAAAAACAATCTTTGTTTTTGCGCATCTCTTTCGCATTTGGTAAAATATATGTGCACAGTGGAATGTGCTTGAATGAAATCTAGATGACTGGTGGAAAACTGAAAATTCAAAAGAGAGAAAAATAAATATAAACTATTTTAATTATTCAAAAATTTATAGAATCATAAATTATGACTAGAAAAGCTACATTAAACAGGTCTGGAAAGATATATTTTATAAACAAATGATTTCAGTATTGTTTGTAATTGTTTTGCCATCTGAAAAAAAAATATATATAATATATATTAGGCAGAAGCATAAAAAAACAAATAAAAATATCCCAAAGGCAGGTTTGGAAAGACTGGTTTTGTCATTCCCGTCTGTGGTAAAAGGATGTTTTTCTTGGGTACCTTCACAGCATCCTAATTTGTAATATGATAAGTTAATGCTCAGTTTACCCCAGTGCAAAAATATGGAGACCCCTATAAGCTGAAGCAAAACAGTTGTTACAAATATGTTGCAAATGACTGATATTTAAATTTATCTATGACACATGTCTTGATCTGAGAGGACACACATCCAGCATCAATTTTTTGATAATAGAGCTCAATATTTTTCCTGTAAAGAGATTTTCATATTGAAGTGTTTGCCTAAGACAAGATTTTATGTAAATTTGCTTTTTGTTTTGAAATTCCTAAAATACATTTTCAACCTAAAATTTAGGCAAAAGAGATGGCTCTCCAATCCACTGATTCACAAGAGGTTCTGGAATTTAGAAGGGAAGGCCTGCAAAGGGAACTGGGTAATCCCTGCGCCCATCCTTGAGCCAGGAAGTGCCCCACTGGAAGAGGAAGGAGGGGAGGACGCAGCCCAGCGCCTGATAGAAATATTCATGGCCAATTTTAGAGAGTGTCGGAGTAGACTTGGTTCTTCCTTGTGAAACATTTTTGAAATTGCTCTCTATCAATGTTAATTAGGATATGAAATTAAAATCTGTTCACATCCAACTGAATATTATGTTAGCTATATAGGGCACACATTTAGTTGGCCCCTGACAAGATTTTAATTTTCTGCAGTCAGTTTCTAGGAAAAGCTTGCAAGCGGTGGATGCACTAATCTATATTTTCTATTGACAGCTGCCAAGGCCCCGCCAAAACCATCTGTCTTATTATTCTTTCCCTTTACTGGATTTCCTTGAAATCCCCTGAACATGAACACAGTCACCAAGCATCACCTATGACTGGATTATAATTGCACCACCTGCTTTCAGTAATTGCTCAGCTATTCAAAATCTTTCTTGCAAACATTTTCAAACAAGTTTACATCTCTTTAGTCCACCAGTTAATCTAGTATTTTTAAATTTCCGGGAGATGTCTTTATATGCATGGGTAGCTGTGAAAGCAGATCACAATAGAGGCCAGGAAAAATGACCTATAGCAAGGTAAATTATGCAAATGCAGTACCTCAATATGTGACTAAGGAACGTTAGTCAGTAGAAGAAAGTTGGTTGACACAAGTTGTGTTCCTTTGTTTGACACCAGCATGGCCGTGCCAGTACACTGTTGACAGACCCCAAAGAAAGAACGTGGAGGACAGACTCAAGGGAAAGAGTCTGGGCACTTTTTCACTCACCTCCTCCTAGGCAGTGGGCCAGGAGCCAGTGGAGGACCGCAGGGCAGCTGCAGGCGGGGGCAGGATATAGGATGGGTGGCATGCCACCATGCAGGTGGGCTCCCCAGGGGTCCACAAGTGCATTCTTTCTTTGACAATCAAGGTCACTCTGATCTCACCTGAAGAGCAGAGAGGAGGGAGGTGGCCAGCCCCCTCCTTTTCCCTTATTGTGACATGTTTTCAGGTTTCTTCTTGTTTCACTGCCCCCTGCCCCAGGCACTGGTCCACATTTAACCTGTAAAAAGTCTTTGTCCCAAGGAATCTAGAGGTTATTATTTTAGAGATGAACATAATATTCTAACTCAATCAAAGTAGTGCTAAGAGGAAGAGTGGGATGTTATTTCACTTGCAATTTGGAAATTATTTTTGCTATTTTTAAATACTTTGATTGTAAGTGTATCCATGATAGAGCCTCTGAAGAAATAATATGAATAGTAATCAACACAACAAAATAATTCAAGTGGGTTTTCTACAAAAGATCAAGCCTGAGTGTGAAGTATTTTGAATAATCTAATTTCTTAGATTTTTACTTTCCTACAAAAGTTAAGGACAATTCAAAATTTCTCCCAAGAGAAGACTTTTGTTTCATGGTACAACTCTTTTATTTTTATCTTTCTTTCCTTTCTGGCTTAGTTTTATATTGTATCAGCCCACAAATACCAACTGTGTGCGCCAAGTGTGGGGTTGCAAGGAAGTGGCAGGCAACGTGGCAATGTGGGTCCAAGGTGAGTCAGAGAACAGAGTCTGACCTGGGTGGCAGGATTAGGACTTGAGTAGGAGAGTGACAGCAGTTAGGAACAGGCAGATAACGAGCCACAGTAGATGACCAAGTGCAGCTTCCAGGTTGTCAGATTTACACCACATTAGACTCTGATTTCCCTCTAAAATGAGACCATGAAAGAGTTATTAGGAGTTTGAAAGAGAAAACATAAAGATATTGACTTACATAAGAAGTGCAAAATGCCACAATTTATGCTTTTTTGTTTGTTTGTTTCTCATTTGAATAAGATGAATTTTGTTCTGCAGTATCTGGGGGGAAGATTATTTTTTATGGCCAAGACTTCACGGACGGTGGATGCAATTCAAAGACATATCAGCCAGAAAGACTTAGGGTGCAAAAGTAGTATTGTTCTATGGCACATGGACAAATGATCTCACAGTGCTTCCAAGGGAACTGTGAGGCCATCCCATGCTGAGCTCACTCTCTCCTGGGACACGGCGACTCTCCTCATTTCCATGGTTCTGTCTCTTGATTTATCTGCTTTTGGAGTATATTTCAAAATTCAAAAGAAAAGAGAAAGGAGCACAAATAATTGAATTTAAAAAGGGATACGTAGAATTCGAAGTAAAGAAAAGAAAGCCCTGAAAATAATCATGTCTTTTCAAAACAATGTTCTATTAAGTCATCACCATGGAGTGCTGGACGTCTCCGTGAGCCTAATATGGAAGTTGTGCTATTAATTTTGAAAATAGTATTTCAACTCTGGAAAATATAGTAACTTCTAGAGACAAGAAGTGAGCAGATTCAACTAGCAACATACATTTACCATGCATTTTACTGATTGTCTCCTCTAAAAAAGAGTTCTGCATTCAAAGGACAAGCAAGTGCACAAACTGAAACAGGCTGCAATTGGTAATTGATGATCTGTTTGGTGAGTGGACAGATGCCAAGGCATCCCAGGATAAAGGCAGGAAGTACAGGCCGTGGAGAAAATCATGAATCCTTCCTTATACATGAGCATGTCCCTGTGGCCAAGAATGTTGTTTTCCAAAGCAGAGCAAAATGCTATGTGCAATCTGCTTAGCCCAAGCTGAGGAAAAGGGGGTGTTATTTATCTTGCTAAAAATAGCTTTCAAACCTTTTAAGCACAGGGGGAAAATAGCCATCTTGTGCCATTTACATTAAAATGAATTTCATCTGTTTTATTAAAAATACTTTATGTGAAAAATAGAAAAACCACAGAGGAAGCATGTTCATATATATCTTTCAAATATTAGAGTATCTCTTTGTATTTTAAAATATTTTCTTTCAATTTTTCATCTTCCCTAAATTTAGATATTGAGGGGGAAATTAAGCAAAATTCACCCATGAATGTAAAATCTGAAAATCAGTCCCATTTCATTCCTTCTTCTGCCAGAGTATAGATCCCATGTGCTTTGTTTTGTGACCTATCCCAGTACACCCAGGGCTCTGATATCCCATCTCTGTGTGTCACAGATACTCCATAAGCACGTATGGATTGTTTGCTAAGCAAATGTGGGTGCAGACTTGTTTCAAGAAAGGAGAGGTGATGAGGAACACAAATATAAATGTAGAAAAACAAGCTGATTTCTCAGAGTGAGGAGATTAAGAAAGTCTGGTGGCCGGAAACACTGTTACTTACTGGTCAGGAGGCCCCTGGGTGGAGGAATCTTTGGGCCAAGTGTGAGCTCATGGGCTTCCCAAGCTGCAAGAGGGCAGTGTGAAGTGCTTTTCAAGGGTGGTCAAATAGTGTGCATGTGGCTACATTCCATATTTCCTGATAAGGAGTGTTCTTCATTCTGAAACTAGAAGGATGTCTTGAGTAACTTTATTATGCAAGTCTAAGTGCAAATCAGATGGCTGTTTTAGAATGATAACTTGGGTGGTTTCATGGAAAGCAGGTGGCAGTGGGCTGGTGTTTTATGCTGGGCAAGGGCCAGGGGGGGACTGCATAAAAGTATAAAGGAGTGAAACTAGCCTTTAGGAAGGGACACCAATTAAAAATATTTTTGTTTGTTTGTTTCTCAAACAAACAAAATATACAAAGGAATACATCCAGAATTATTAACGATTATTAGGAGAAATACATGTTTCACAGAAATTCCAGATGGAGTTGAAATAGCCAAGAATCAGTAAGTGCTGGCCAGCAATATATAGATTAAACATGTCGCCATCACCTGCTCATGTCAAGTAAGAGGAAAATACCTGGAAAATAATAATAGCAAAGAAAAACTCTTAAAGCAAAGCACTAAAAAAACATATTGCATTAAGACCAGGATGTTGGGGTAGAATCAAGAAAGGTTAGTAAGCAGTCTCAGAGAGGGGGCACATTAGATATTTAATTTGAACAAAAACTACTATGAGCTTATCATAGGGCTCAAAAATTATAAGAAGCAAAGTACTTAGATAAATAAAAAGAAATCCAATCGTCATGGCTTTGCATTTTAAGAAGAAAATACATTCAAAAAGAATTATGAGTCTGCACAATAAGATTATCTTATATTAGCATTAAGAGTTTTTTGATGTTAAAAACAATGTAACCATTTAAAAGCAATAGTAATGGTTACATTGTTTTTAACATCAAGTAATAGGACCTGGGAATATATGAAGATACCAGCATTAACAGAGGCATGCTGCAGCCTGGCAGTGATCAGTCTGATGTGACATTTAGCACGGAAGACCCAGGGTGGTGTTTAAGAACGCTCAAACAGAAGAAGCAAAAAGGATTAACCCTGTAGGAGAACGGTGCTTCAGGATTCTTTCCCCACATATTGACCCAGGACAAGACTCCTGATGAAACTAGAGAAGAACACTTCCTTTCACACTGGAGGGTACTGTGGTCAGTGGAGTCGTGGGAATGTTGACTCTTCATTCCTCGTTAACGCAGGACGTGTTTGCAAATTGCAGAGGCATTCCTAGGATGACCAGTGCTGACTTGTGTGAGTGTTGTGCTGTGATGCGGGAATACCTAGAGATCCTGGAAGGACCCACCTCTGCTTCTGACTCTGGAGCGCCTCGTGGAGCGCGGCTTCGGGTGGGGGGATGGACAGTCCTTAGCCGTCCTGTAGCCCTCGTATGCTGAAAGGTCAGACCCCAGGGCCCCACAGAGGACAGCCTGAGCTGCGGTGGGCTAGTTGGTGAGCGTCCTTTCCTTCTCCGTGTCCCTACACAGTGCCTAGGAAAGGGCCCCCGACTCGGTCACTATGAGTGTCGACCCTTGTCAAGCCTCTGTCCTCCCCGGATTAGCGACGTTCCCCCCTTTTTCACAAGATGTGTACTGATTTTTTTTTTTGATTGTTGTTGCCTGAGAATGAGCAAATTAAATTGGCCTAAATATGACTCCGTTGCATTTTATCTAGAAACATATGCATGTATTAATTACCCCTTAGCTGATTTTTTGCCCTTTTGTTTGATGTGTATTATTATTATTTGGTAGATGGATACAATACCTTTATTTAATTTATTTATATGTGGTGCCAAGGATGGAACCCAGGGCCTCACACATGCCAGGCAAGCACCCTACCACTGAGCCACAGCCCCACCCCCGTTGATGTGTATTCTTGTTTTGCAATTATTTATATATGCAAATAGATACTTTATGAAAGTAATGTTCATGTTCATTTTGTCTCTTTTATTTATTTTTTCTTTTTATCCTCATTACACTATCAATAAATAAGGTAGGTGGGGGCTGGGGCTGTGGCTCAGTGGTAGAGTGCTCGCCTAGCAAGCATGAGGCACTGGGTTCGATCTTCAGCACCACATAAAAAAAAAAGAGATGTATTGTGTCCACCAACAACTAAAAATGCAAATGAATAAATAAATAAATAAGTAGGTGATTGGAAATCAGAGAATCAGAACTTTTTCTTGTGTCTTCAATGTTAGAAGAACTTGTTTAGAAAACTATTTTCCTACTAAAAACTTTAACCAATTATTTGATGTGAATATATTATTTAGGTATGAATATATTTCACACACAATCAAAATATAACTCAAAAAGTATGGATAAAAATAATTTTGTAGTGCTTTTTCTCTGGCAAAGTTGGCTTTAAAGTGTCTTTAATTCTTATAGTGACCCGGTACTGGGGTTACATTATCCCCGATGACCTATAGGTAAGAAATTTGAATAGGAGACTTTTTTAAAATTCCATCCTGTGAATTCCAAGATACTAGTGGAAACTTATATACCATGTCAGGTAGTATCAGGGATACTTACTTACTTACTTTATCTATCTATCTATCTATCTATTTATTTTTGGTGAGTGAAGAAAAGCTTTGGAAAAAATGACCTATGTTGGCGTATTTTGTGCTAAGCATGATAACACTTGCAGTGAAATAAGAAAACAACTCAGAATGAAGATTCTTTTCTTCTTGTCATTACTTTTCTCAGGCCCTGTGTGTCTCTTTCCAATTCAGAGTTTG
Organism: Callospermophilus lateralis; assembly: GCF_048772815.1. Classification (NCBI taxonomy): domain Eukaryota; kingdom Metazoa; phylum Chordata; class Mammalia; order Rodentia; family Sciuridae; genus Callospermophilus; species Callospermophilus lateralis. The sequence continues at coordinate 107,468,800 of NC_135316.1, read as the reverse complement.
AGCAACTGAAATAGAACTGGGAAAAAGGAGCATAAAAATCATTTGAGAAAAGAGAAATCAAAAGCTCACAAACATCAAAGGCTTGATTGGATAAGGAAAGGCCAATTGGCCACATCCCGGGGTCTCCAGGTTGAGGGAAGAGGCGAGAGGTGCAGAATGACTGTGCGGCAGGCAGTGGACACTGGCTAACGGAAAACTGGTTGTGGGAAAAATTAAGTTAGGGAAGATATTGAACTATTTTTTCCTGGATATAATTTAAAATAGTGGAGTTTCTCTCACCTGTTTGGGATGAGTTAGGTGTCACCTTGCTTAAAAATAAGAGTGAATAGGATGAGGTAATGAAATTTATATTCATGCTCCTCTTTTTTCCAGATGATTGCAAATAACTTTCAAACACTTAAAGGAAAAAAAAAAAAAACTTTTAATGATTCATTGCCAATTTAGACTAAAGAAGACAGTGGAGTTGAAGTGGGTTTATTTATGTCTGGATACCAGGATTTATAATAGGCTATGTAGGTGGGAGATACTTTATAACCTAAAATCACAGGGGAAATTGATTCAGATTAACTAGGTCTGACTCAAACTTATGACATGTTAATGGCAGAAACTTGGAAGCTGATATATTTAAAAAATACTAAAATTTTGACATTAACGTACTTCTTAATAGAAGCAGAACCAGGTGTCACTGTGCTTTGGCATCAAATAGTACAGTTTGGAAATATTATAAAAATAGATTAACATGTTCACTACGGAGTTCTGCGTAATCTTTGACAGTCATGTTATTTGATAAATATGTTCAGACACACTGATGAATTCCAAGTTCATATCCTGACTTATGCTTAGGACCGTTCTTAATCATGGTCGCCTATAGTGTTGGCAGTGTGACTCTGTCATTGCTGTAGAAAGAGCTTTTTCAGCCAAGAGATAGTCGACCCAGGTTTCTTCTAACAGCAGCACGCGTAAGGAGGAGGTGCTGAAAACAGCCTGCCCGCCCCACTGCAGGAGTCTGGCTGACTTCTAGTCTAAAGGGAGCAGAACAAAGTTCTTCACTGCATTTGCGCTTCTCCCAAGGCCTCTTATGAATGTCACACTGTAGATGTTTTCACAAAAACATGATACCTTCATGGTATTAAACAATTTTTTTTTGTTTTTGATTGTATGTAGAAGTCTCACTCATGTCCACAAATATGAAAAAAAGCCAGATATTGAAGCTAAAGAATGAGGTTTAATTTCATAGTAATGTGGAGTGATGTCACCCAAGCCTGCAGTTGGTGTGATTGTTGCATAAATATCACTTTTATGGACACAAACTGACATGCATTTATATTGTGTAAAGATCTGTTTTGGGGCAAGGTGTCAACCCCTGAGCCTTGCTGGGTGATACCTATATGTTTAGTCTGTATTTCTTCTGGAAAGTGGCATAAACTTGAAGAAAAATCGGTTGCAATTATACCAAAATGTGGTATCTACATGACGTTGAAATAATCTATGTGCAGGATTACATTTGTAAATTTTTAAAATTGCAGATCCTGATAGGTTAGCATTAGTAGTGCCACTTGAGAGAGAAGTGAGAAGGTTGTGGTCACTCAGAGGAGGTGGGTTCTATTCCAGAGGCTCCTGGGAGCTCCTTGGTCCTGGAGCCTAGTAAGCCCTGCTTCTCCAGCCCTTTGGCTCAGCCTGGCTACTCATGGCCCAGAAGGGATAAAAATGAACTTCCTAAAGATGTGTGTCTTTTATGAAATAAAAAGAGTGTCGATAGGATTTTCTTTAAGTCATTATACATTTTAAAATTCCACATACATGTCCTTTGTTGCTTATCTATAAGAAAAGAAATTAAAAACTGGAACAAGACAGGGATGCCCTCTTTCACCACTTCTATTTAACATAGTTCTTGAAACACTGGGCAGAGCAATTAGACAAAATGAAAGAAATTAAAGGGATACGGATAGGTAAAGAAGAACTCAAATTAGCACTATTTTCTGACAATATGATTCTATACCTAGGAGACCCGAAAAACTCCACCAGAAAACTTCTACAACTAGTAAATGAACTCAGCAAAGTAGCAGAATACAAGACCAACACCCATAAATCAAACACATTTCTGTACATCAGTGACAAATCCTCTGAAAGGGAAACAAGGAAAACCACCCCATTTACAATAGCATTAAGGAAAAAAAAACTTGGGAATCAACTTAACAAAAGAGGTGAAAGATCTCTATAATGAAAACTACAGAATTCTAAAGAAATAAATTATAGAAGACCTTAGAAGATGGAAAGATCTCCCGTGTTCTTGGATAGGCAGAATTAATATTGTCAAAATGACCATACTACCCACAGTACTATACAGATTTAATGCAATTCCAATCAAGATCCCAATGACATTCCTCATAGAGATAGAAAAAGCAGTCATGAAATCCATCTGGAAAAATAAGAGACCCAGAATAGTTAAAGCAATCCTTAGCAAGGAGAGTGAAGCAGGTGGCATCACTATACCAGACCTTAAAGTATACTACAGAGCAATAGTAACAAAAACAGCATGGTATTGGCTCCAAAATAGACTTGTAGACCAAAGGTACAGATCAGAGGACACAGAGACCAACCCACATAATTACAGCCTATCTTATATTTGACAAAGGTGCCAAAAATGTACATTGGAGAAAAGATAGCCTCTTCAACAAATGGTGCTGGGAAAACTGGAAATCCATATGCAACAAAATGAAATTAAACCCCTCACCATGCACAAAACTCAAAGTGGACCAAGGACATAGGAATTAAACCAGAGATACTGTGTCTATTAGAAGAAAAAGTAGGCCCAAATCTCCATCATGTTGGATTAGGTCCTAACTTCCTTAATAAGACTCCTCTAGCACAAGAATTAATATCAAGAATCAATTAATGGGATGGATTCAAGCTAAAAAGCTTCTTCTCAGCAAAAGAAACAATCAGTGAGGTGAACAGAAAGTCTACATTTTGGGAACAAATTCTTACCATACACATGTCAGATAGAGTACTAATCTCTAGAATATATAAAGAACTCAAAAATCTTAACACCAAAAAAACAAATAACCCAATTAATAAATTGGCCAAGGAATTGAACAGACACTTCTCAGAAGATGATATACAATCAATCAACAAATATATGAAAACATGTTCACCATCTCTAGAATTAGACAAATGCAAATCAAAAGTACTCTAAGATTTCATCTCACTCTGGTCAGAATGCAGCTATTATTAAGACTAACAACAATAAGTGTTGGCGAGAATGTAGGGGAAAAGGCACACTTATATGTTGCTGGTGGAACTGCAAATTGGTGTAGCCAATATGGAAAGCAGTATGGAGAATCCTTGGAAAACTGGGAATGGAACCACCATTTGACCCAGCTATCCCTCTCCTCAGTCTTATTCACAGGACTTAAAAACAGCATACTACAGGGACACAGCCCCATCAATGTTTATAGCAGCACAATTCACAATAGCTAAACTGTGGAACCAACCTAGATGCCCTTCAGTAGATGTATGGATAAAGAAAATGTACACAATGGAGTATTTCAGCATTAAAAGGGAATGAAATCATGGCATTGCAGGTAAATGGATGGAGCTGGAAAATATAATGCTAAGAGAAATTAGCCAATACCAAAAAACAAATGCCAAATGATTTCTCTGATTTAAGGATGCTGATCCATAATATGCTGCGGGTTGCGGGGGTATGGAAGGATTAAATGAGCTCTAGATAGGGCAAAGGGGAAAAGGGAGACAGGAGAGGCTGTGGGGGGCATAGGGGTAGGAAAGATGATGGAATGAGCTGGTCATCATTACCCTAAGTACGTGTATGAAGACATGAAGGATGTGACTCTACTTTGTGTACAACCAGAGATATGAAAAATTGTGCTCTATATGTGTAACATGAATTGTAATGCATTCTGTCATCATATGTAACAAATTAAAATTATAGAAAAAATAAAAAAGAAAAGAAATAAAAAATGTAGTTCAACTCCTGATCAAAATTTAAAACTTAGCAACTTTGTAAGGTCTGTGTTGAATGTGCTTTAAAGTTAAGGAGTCCTGGTAAATTGGTTATTCCCTTTTTCACATCTTTTTTTTTTTTTAATCTTTGCAAATGCTGAGAATAGCATATTTTTTAATGACTTGCTGCAAAAGGAATTTTAAAAAGAAAATAACCATGAGCGAAACCAAAGGTTTATAATGCAAATTGAAGTAACTTTTTTTTTCTTTTTTTGTATTATGACAATAGTAAAGGCCTTTATGGAAATTGTGAAAAAAAACCAAACACCCCAAACCCTTAAGGTTTAAAACAATAATCTCTTACTCCCAGGAAAAGTCACTGTGGGATAGGAGATAGATAGCTAGGTAGGTAAAATGATAGGTATGTAGGTAAGTAATCAGGTAGGTAGATAAATAAGTAGGTAGACAAACACACAGAAATAATAGGTACAGTTTTTAAAAAAATTAGGGTATAGCATAGATGCTACTTTCAGTTTTGTTCTTTTCTTTAATATAATAACCATTTTTGCATTGTTTGTTAATAGTAAATGGATGGTATAAATTGCTAAACTTGATGCAAAAGATTTTTACCATTTTATAGCCCCATCAATACCATATCTTCAGCAAACCTGAAGGTCAGTAACTTTCTATATTAAATATTATTTCTATAATAAATATAATCAGCCAACTACACAGAGGAAGTGGATCTTATTTCTGTGGTTAGCAGGATTTTCTTCATGTGAGACTGGTCATGTTTTCCGGTTTCCAGCAGTTTCCATGTTCTCCTTGGGTTATTATCTGAGGCCTCACATGACATTCTGTCATATTGTCTTATGTCATTTCCTTATAGAACAAGAATCCCAGGATTTTTTATAATATATATTATATTTTCATAAATTTAAATTTGCTGATTTCATTTATCCTTATATATCAAATAACCACAGGACCCCTAAATTAAGATCCTAAGCATAACACATTTCCTCCAACTCTGTAGGGTCCTCTCACTGGGCTAGCAATGAACCGTCCTTCTTCCCCACGATGGCAGTGAGGCAGCTGCATCTGCTCTCACATAAACATGGGCAGCATAGCCATGCTCCTTTAGAGGTCATCTGGCTGTGACTGTGGTGCTGCTAGTGATTTCCTGCGACTCTGCTTCAGCCCTGTTTGACCCAGTTCATCATCATCATTATCAAAGGAGCCCATTCAGGCAGGAGTTGATCAGTGGATGATTATTTACTAAACAGATTCAGATCCTAATGCAGTGAATAATTTGGTTAGGGTGGAGAGCTAGAATGTCCCCCAGAAGATCACACGTGGGAGACTTGGTCTCTGGTCATCAGTGCCCTGAAGTGAGCTTTGCAGAAGTGATGGGATCCTGAGGCCTCTGACCTCAGGAGTAAATTAATCCATTTGATGATTTAATGGACTCCTGAAAAGAGACGGGAACTGTAGGCAGGAGGTCCGCGTTTGGAGGAAGTAGGTCACTGGGGTGGAGCTCTTGGGGACTGTATCTAGCCCTGGCCCCTCTTGCTCTTCCTGTCTGCCCCTGGCTTCCGTGATCTGTGAGCCAGAAGGAATCTTTCCTTCTTTACTCTAGACCTACTTCCACAGAAGCTTTCAAAATAAAATTAGTCTTTTCATATTTCAATATTATCCTGCTATGCATTCTTCAAATGGCTGCCTATTGACGCGTTAGGTAGTTTGGGCCTGTTCTATGTATTACTCCACCTTTTTTCTGTTAATCCTTATTTGTCATGTGCTGTTTGGAACTGTTCATTTTATTTCAACCCGCTCATGTACATAAGTGCACATGACGAACTCTGAACAGTGCTTACAGTACGAAGTGCTCAGTGAATATGGATGGTTGCTATTAAATGTTTTAGGAGTCTTCTTGAATATTATGTCGGATTGATCCTGATTTCCCCAACTAGCCGTTGGCTTGTAAGTCTTACTGGCTTTGCAATGTGATCGAGCAGTGATTTTACCGAGATGAAACCACAACCTGTACTACTGAATGTTCCAAATATGATGAGCAAAGTACAACCAGGGTGTGGAGAAGCCCTGAGCAGCGCATTCACATGTTTTTATTTTCTTCAGAAAATGCTCAGCTGTCTTTGTCCATGTTTGCTTATCTGTGCCACTCAGTAAAAAAGGATGGGTGGATAGAGCTTTAGCCAGATATTACAATTTACCAAGAATGTAGGGCGAGCTAACCAACTTCCTCCAGCTTTGTACTGTGGCTGGGAAAGTGTGGCCCTTAGATTCAGAGAGGCCTAGGTGCAAGTTCAGGCTCTGCCCCACTCCAGCTGTTTGACCCTGGAAAAGAATCCCCTCTGAGCCCCAGTTCTTTTAACCTCTGAAATGAGGGGAAAAAGATTACTGCAATTTCAGCATGATTTTGAGTCTTTTTTAAGAAGAAAGTGTTGGGCATGGAGCCTGTTTTCATGGTATTTTATTTATCATTCTTGTTTCTCTTGCTCCTTTCCCATCCTGTATACTTCTTGAAAGGATGGACAGAGACATCGTGTTAAAGATGGAGTGAGCACACTGTCTGAGCAGTGATCTACCTTGTGCATAGCCTTGGCCCTGTGGGTGGAACCAGATGTCATCACACCAGGACAACATGAATGGCCGTTGCCACCTACACTCATGGATTTCTAAATTCAGAATTTCTTAAAGCAGAAAATAGCTTTATGCACTTATTGTCATAAAGAAACTGTAGGGTTAAAAATTCACGGTCTCAAAAAAGTTTAATTCCAGTAAATTCAAGCCAAACCACTAGCATGTTTAATTTCAATATTACAAAATCTGCTTTCCTGATGTGCGTGTCTGCGGGCACACAGGTGCACTCTTCTCCCCGTTACGCCACCACGCGTCCTCATTTTCACGGCTTCTGGTCTGGTGCAGATAAGCTGTGATCCACTCAACACAACTCAGGCAGCAGCCCCTCACCACAGTCACAAGGCCATTTGTGGCAGACACGTGGGTTTCTCTTGGATCTAATTAAGCTTCCATTAACTCAGCCTAAACGTGCTTGCTCTCTGTTATGATGCACCTGCAGTCCTGTGTCTTTAATAATTATAACATGTTGCTGAGTTTTTTAATCATCTCTTTCCAACTGCTGCTGTGCTTGAACAACTTGACAAAATCTTCCCTTGACTTGCAGAACGACAAACACACACTCAGATTGCATTTATCAAAGGGTGATTGTGCTCTCGTCACTGAACTAGGTTCTGGGGTTCCTAGGATAGGCTCTGCTTTCTGACCTCGTCTTGCAGAGAGTGGCGTGGACCAGCCAATCAGAGTTGTGTGGCCACTGGTATCACAGGCAGCTGTGGTCCAGGGACAGCATTGGTGCATAGTGGGGGTGACAGCTGAGAACAACTGGCACCCAGGGAAGACTCATGGAAGGGGAGAGTGTGACTGTATTAGCGTCTTCAAATGGAGGAGCTATGGGAAGGAAGTGCAGGAGGAGGGTGCTGCAGGAGACTCTGGGAGAGGCGCTTCATTTAGCAAGGTCCATAGGAGGATGGAGGATGGAGGATGGAGGGTGAGTTGATGTCAGGCCACGCATGGCCCAAGCAGAGGGCTGGAAGGGGGAATGTCTCCCGAGTGGGTTGGAATTAAAACATGGTATTCAGGCCCAAGTGTGGAGAACAGATCTTCAGGGCAAAGTTAGAGGCCTGGATAGTAATTAGCACTTCAGTTGAGAAACAAAGACGGGAAACTAACTTGGTGGTGATGGGAGGGAGGGAAACAGAAAACTCAGGAGGGGGAAGTACAGGGTTCCAAAGTGGAAGGTGAAGAAGATACTCCTGCTGAGGGCAGAGTACAGATTGTCCAGGATGTTCACATGGTGGTCCCCCAGGCGAGCCCAACAGTGAGGAACGGGGCTCCACCCCGGCTTTGAGGTAACCATGGGCTGATTAGCCAAGACAGCTGGCTGGCAGGTGCACATCTAATCTGGAGATAAGGATGTAAACATGAGTTACAGTTTCATAAATCACAGTAATGGATGAAACCACCAGGGTCTAAGAAAATGAATTATATCATCTAGGAAGATTTGATTAGCAGATACACTGATTAATAATTTAAGCACATACACCACAGTCTTCAGGAAAGAATGGTTTTAATGCTTCTCATGAGCTGCATGTACTTTGAAAGATGTCAGACAAGCAGCTTTTTTTTTTTTTACTCAAGGAAATGACTTTAAAAATATATTATTTTACCTATAAGTATATTGGAATAAAAGATACACTAGCTGAAGGGAGGTACAGAGAGACAGATAGCTGTGAATCACAGTCCCTAAAACTCCTAAGACATAGAAACATTGGCAAGAGCTAATTAGTTGCTTTATTATGAGATTCATTACAGTAGTTATGGTATCACTGGTTGTAAAACTAAAGTCACATAAACTGTGAATCATTAAAAAAATAAAAAGTCACATCCAGGACTCAACTCCTTGAATTTGCAATACTTTTGAGCCTCTAATGAAGTTTGCAACTTTGAACAAATCTAGTTACACAGATATTCTCTTCATCTAATTGTGATGGTAATGTTCTCTGACATATGCAGATATCACTGGAACAGTTTAAGGCTAGAGTTTCAGATTGTTAAAAATAATTGGAGTGTGTATACTTATGTATAGACTTCTCACCAACATAAAAATCTTTTCTGAATGTACACAGAGTTGGTTAAAGGGATTTTTAAATCCTTAGTAGTGTGGGGTGAAGACAATTTAATAGAATAGTCAGTGAGTAATAGCAGAAGAATATAATACACCACATACTTTCATGTAGATTCTCAGTGCGCCTCAGTAGTAATCACTTACGGGAGACAGATAGTATGAAAAGGTGACAGTGATACCCGGAGATCTCTGCCGCTAGGTCCATGTGTCAAACTCTCTGACGTTTGTGCTCTTATCCCTGAAAGGAAGGCACACCTGGCCTCTAATCATCCCAGAAGATCCTCTGTGACATCCTGTTCTTTACTCTGCTCCCAGCCCCCATAGGCATCTGTAGAGTCAATGCTCGGAGCTCTATTTCAGTGAGTTCCGGAACACTTGGGCCAGGCAGGTGGTTGCCTCTGCAGGTGAGGTAGAGGGAGGAGCCTCAGGCCATGTGTGCACACCCTTGGTTTCTTTCCTGTGATTGTGCTCAGTGCCCACTGGGTCCTCAAGGCCCTTGATTTTCCAAAGAGACCATCTCTGGGAACTCTCTCCCTCTTGGCCCTCTCCCTCCCTTGGTCATTAGGGTCTTGGTCTTAGAAGTAGCTGAGACACAGCCCATGGCTCTCACAGGCCACTCATCCTCTCCCTACCTCCTGCCCACACCTACGTGTCTAAGTAGCTCCTATGCTAGCCCAACTTGGGTGCCATCTGTGTCCCATCAGATCCTAATTGACACAGCGATCTCTACATTTCTAGAAGGTCCTTCTCTGTGTCTCTAGGTTTTGAAAACTGCTGTCATCAAAATAGGAACATTAAAAACTCAGTAAAGGAGAGAGAGTATTATCTCATGGGAACCACGTTTCTCAACCCCACTTTAAATACCATTGGAACAGGCCTCAGAAGGGCTCATTGTGACCTTTGTAGATAATCTCAGTAGGTTTCTGTTCTCTGTAAAGAAGGGAAAGAGTGAATAATTTGTAGGAAAGTTTTCCTGAGCTGGCACATGCAGCAGCTGTGTGGCATTTGTGGGGGTGACCGCACAGCTAAGGAGGACCTGATGCCACAGTGACCCCTCCTAGCCTGAGGCATTGCAGTGTCCAGCTCCACCTCTTGTCTTAGCTGCCCAGGCCACAATCTCTATCTGAGAGCCATCACTCAAAGTCTGCAGGGCAATATTATTGAGGCCATCCACTGCATACCTTTATAGAATCCTCCTTTCCAAAACAAACACACGTCTGTACTGCACAGTGCAGACACAGGGTCCTATCAGGCCATGTGCCTTGTCTAGAACACAGTCTAAGATGTCACTCTTAAGATTCTTGGCAACTTCTGGAAGGAGGTTCTCTCCATCACTCAGCCTAGCTCTGGGAGCCTCAGCCTGGATCCCCTGCCTCCCAGGATGGCAGCCGGACTTCCTATGGGTGACAGAGGAAGACATTCGTCTCTTACCACTGAAGGGGGTTTAGAGGATGTTCTTACAAAATAGATTCAAAGAAAAGAAACTTAGGCTTACTACCCAATTTTTATCACCTGCTAAAGAGTAAGACAAAGCACAAAAACAAAATAAAACAGACCAAACCCCCAAACTGTCCAGTTTATTGTAAGTCAGTTTTGTGCAGTAAATAAACACAGATATGACCATATCTTTTTGGTTCTTTTACTCATTCAACAAATTCTACTGAGATAGGCAGTGGAGCTATAATGAATTATAAATATATATGTTGTCCACATAGTAATCACAGCCAATGAAAGCACTGCACAATCAATAACTAATTAAGTCAAGGCACAGAGCCTTCAAGGCTTACAGAAGAGGCATCTAATTCAGAATAATGCTTTCAGATGAAGGGCTGCAAAACAGAGGTTAGAGGGTGCTGTGTGCTTCAGATATTCTGGTCAGCCAGCACATTTTGTGACTGCATCAATTAGTGGAGCTACTAATACGTGTTAAGTGATTAGACCAAACATCACACTCTCAAACACAGTTCAAACGTGTAATGTTATTAGGAAGGGAAGAACAGACATGAAGAGACTGAAATGACTCTTGGGGTTAGAAAAAGGGCAGAGATTACAGGTGGGGTGGGAGCAAGCGGAATTAGGGTTTTGCACAGATCCAGAATATAGGTTAGATAAGAACCATCCATAAAGGCCTGAGACTGTGTCTTCAAGGGAATGAGGATTTCTCCACCTCCTGAGGATCTTCCAACTTGGTTTTCATGGACACCCACATAAAGCAGCCTATTTGGTCTTAGAATGATTAACATGGGGAGGGGCAGTGAATTAGTGACAAATGTTCTCTTTTGCAGAGGTATCTCTGGTTTCAGAAAATATAGAAATGAAATGGAATATTTGATATGAGAATATTAGCATAGACAATATTTGTTATTTTTCTCCTTGCACAAGAAGAAATTTGCAATACCATCACCAGTAAAAAAGTGATATAAATCCACTATAAATTTGGTAAATGTCTGATGTTCCTTCTATGTTTTGGTTTATTGATCTGATAAAATACTTAGCAAACCTTGATTAATTTAATAAACAAGCTTCTAAAATTTGACCAGCAATAGATTAAATATCATGAACGTAATCATTTTGAAAACTGGGTCTCATCCTCCAAAAATGCACACGCTACAGGAGATTTAGCCAAAGTGCTGAAGTCCTTTGGGGTCTCTGTGCAAGGGCTACACCACAAGAGTAATCTACAAAAATTTTGACTCATCTCCAAAGCATTAAATCACTTGATAATTGCACCACCTGTGAGAAATAACTACCATTTTTATCACTCCATATCATGCATCCAAAAATTAAGTTTAAACAGTGAGATTTTTTTTTCTAAAGCATGGAAAGACTATGCTGGATGTTGGTGTTGGCGATGAGGGGAAACTTGGAGTAAGCAGAGAAACCCGAGTCAAAATTAAAATATGCAGATGGGTTGAAGAAGAAGACATGCAAACTAAAGGGGAAAGATGAAGAACGCCAGGGTAAAGGATCCTACCTGTGAGTACAAGGTCGAGCTTGGCTGGCTGCCAGGAGACTTTTGAAGGAAGAGCAGCAGCTTCTGTGGAGGATCCTCAAGGACACAGCGCTGCTCCAACGGGAACAGGAACAGAACAGCAGCAGCAAATGCAGGGCCCAAGCAGGGCGGGCAGAGGCGTTGCCCAGATACACAGAGCAAATGATGGAGCTCCTTTGTACAAAGACTGAAATCCCCGTTAACCTCGGGCAGTACAGCTTCATTTTCCAAAAGGGTCGGGGCCACCAACCACGCTTTGAGTTTCATAACAGACCTTGTCCACCTCCGAGGTCCCAGCGTGAAATGGAAGAGGCATATTGGGATATTATTGTCGGCTTCCATAAGGGAAAGGGGGGTTTCCTGAGGTTTTAGAAGAAGGTGGTAAGAAAAGGAGGAACAAGAAGAATTCCAAAGGCCACTTGGAAGGAATAATGAGATCTCCCAAGAGCGAGAGTTCTCAGCCTAATGTGTGAACATGTCACGTAAAACCTAGTCCACAAGGCAGAGCAGCAAGGGTGAGCCTCTGGCATGCTGGACTCTCTGTGCCTTTGGTGGCTGTGCGTGGTCAACTGAGAGGTGACAGGGGGACAGCGTTTCCAGTGGAGGGGGAAGGCAGGCTCCTTGCCCTGCTCACCTGGGAATGTAACTTGAACGTCACTGGATCTCATTGGTAAGCAGTCCCTTTAAGTTTCCAGACCATTCGACAGGAGAGAATCTGAGGTTAGAGAGCACTGAATCTCCGCAGGCACGGCTTCCACGAAACAGCGAGAGAAAACAGTTCAAAATGTGCCTTTCCACACGCAGCACTGAGGGGCACACATGGCCTTTTCTGGTCCTGAACAAATGCAGACAGAGTTGAAATGATCCAAGAGGAAACCTAAAAACTCAGATATTTGAGTTGTTATAAGAAGGCAGGGGGAAGATGACCCCCCCTTGTTTAGATGGGAATGATCGGATGATGGAACACACAGCAAGGCCAGTGAGGTTCATGGATGGAAAGAACGCACAGAGCTGTGGAAATGGTGTCTCTGTTTTCAGTAATCTAGCCAAAATATTCCAGATATAAAATAACAAGGTCCTTATAAATCCTAGGATCTTAAAACAAAAAAGAGCAGCAGAACCTGGTGACAAGGTTACTGCAAGGGACGTCACCCCAGGAACAGTTAAATAATACTATTTTTAAGTAAAAATATTGGTACTGGAAAATGTGAGTGGTGATGGACACACAGGGACTTTGAAGGTGATGGCTGGCCAGCGGAGCTGGAGCCAAGCCACAGTGGCAGCCCTCTTGAGCCTGCGGGCAGAGGAAGGGAGGAAGAGGCTGTGGAAGAAGACTGAGTCCTGGGTCTGCGCTGGCCTGGGACCTGCTCTGCTGTGCGGGGAGCTCAGGTCCTTCCGGGAGCAGGTGGGCCTCTCTGCTCACTCACCCCAGTCCTCTTCCTACCCTGGTCCCAAGTCTTCCTTCAGCCCACCTCAGCCATCAGCTGCAACAGGAGCGGGGTGTGTGCGGCGGGGAGGGGGCAACCCCTTCTCACAGGGCCTGGGGTCCACTGTTCCTGTCCATCTTCAGCAGGCTCCTTGCTAGTTCCTGCTCCAGCCCCATTTCCCAGCCTCGGTAGCCACTCCCCACGTCAGCAGCCTGCCCCCCAGTTCCCTCCGCTGGGCACACTCTAGTTAAGCACCTTCTTCAAACACAGTGCCACATATGAGCATCATGCCACAAATACAGTCCCCACCAAGTTACAGAAGCCAGGCGTTTCCTCTGCTTACAGTCCTGGGCTGGTCTCCGGCGGGCCCAGTTTGCAGGCAGTTCTGGCAGCCTCGCCTCTGCTCACTCCTGGAAGTCCGGCATGTTTCGCTCAAGTTCTTGCATTTACCCAGGTCTCCTTTCTCTTGGGCTTTGGAATCAATCTATTAAACACTAAAATGTGCAGCTTAATCTACCTTATTAAGTTGTATTTTTAATTATTTGGGAAATAAACCAGCAGGAAACTTGAGCAAGATAAAAAGAAGGCACAGTGCCCCAAAGTGAAAGGAAGAATATTTGGGGTAATGGGTTGTAAAGACGCATTTGCCACTTTTGAGCCTATACATTATATAAGGTCTAGATAACAAAGGAGTCTGTGAAGTTGATTCTCTCAAAGGTCTGTAATGCCCGCCTTCTGCTCCTTTTCTGTAATTTGCATGAGACTACATCTCTTCTCTGGGAAGGCACTGATGGATGTGTGGCCCTTGCTGGGTTCCTCTCCCCCAGGCCTGCACAGCTCAGCAGGCAGCTCCTGGCTGGGCCTCTTACAGTTGTGTGCCTGGGGCACATTTTAAACTTCCCTTAATGTCCTCATCTGTGGCATGAGATCAATGGTTATGACTTCCTCATAAGCTGGCAGTGACTGTCGGGACCCTCATGACATGAGCGCATTGACGGGCGGGTCAGAAAGTTTGCCAGGCAGGGAAAGTCATCAGAGCATTTCCGTTAGGCCACCAGGATTCCGGTGGCTTCGTTGGGCAGCACCTTCCTCAAGGCGCCTTTCAGGTGTGCCTCAAGTTTGCATTTCCGCCTGTCCCAGGGTCTGTCAAGGGAATCGTTTCCTACTCGATTTTGAATCCATGAACGTCTGTCCTGACTTCCGGAACACGGGGGCACTCAGTAGATACTTGTGGAAGTCATGTCGTCAGTGGGCTAGTGCAGACGCGATGCCGTGTGAGAGCTCATCGGTCACAGTGCTTAGAACATTGGTCGGTGACACACCGAGGAAGATGTAACGCCAGGAAAAACCATGGCCTGACCTCGGTGTGGTTGCAGTGTTACCATTATCATCAAGAGCTTGCCACGCGCCAGACGTTATTTAGGTACAGTTCCTCCTTTAGTCCTTACTGCAACCCTCATGACGAGTTCGACCACTAGTCTCTGTCACAGATGAGGAAACTGAGGGTCCTAGAGGATAAGAAGCTTTTAGGAGGTCGGTCACTCCGGGTGAGTGACACTACACACTTAAGATCCTGGCTGGCTGACCCCTGACTCCTTGCTGCCCTCCCTTGCCGCCCACCCTGCTACATGGCTCAGGTTCAGGGCTGCTAATGATGATGATAACGCCTTTTAAAAACAACAACAACAACAAAAAAAATGGCTCCAGATGTAGGCCGGTTTGTGCATTTGTTTTGTCCTTTCTTGATTATTTCAGAAGCCTCAGCTGAGGGCCCACCACAGCATTTCCTCCTTTTCCTCTGGCTACCAGGCCAGGGACTGTGCACTGGATGTGCGAGAAAAATAAGAGCCACTTTTCCTTTAGGCCAGTTTTACCAAGTCAGGGCCCTAAGACGTCACATTCATCTGAGGCGGGCCAAGGGCACGAGAGCCAGCCTAGCCATGGAATCATGCCATGACACTTTCTGACCAACCTCTGTCCCCTTATCTTGACCCGAGTTGCCTCATGCTTTTCCACATTGTCACAAAGAGTCAGTGGAATAAAAGGTCAAGGTAAAAGGCCAAGGTGCCGGTCATGTTGTCTGGCCTAGAGTGGAGCCTGCTTTTCACTGCAGTGACTGTCACAATCTAAAGGCAAACAGGAAAGCAGCGATGACTGCGGTGTCCCGCGGTCTCCGGGATGCTGGGCTGAACATAAACCTCGTATGGAGAAATCAGGAGGAAGAATCCCTGGAAGAGGGGGGAGGAAGGCCCTCTGTAGCTGGGGTGTGGGCTGGTTCCTGAAGATGGTTCCCCTCCCCTGAGCACTACTGCAGTAGTGATATGTTTCTATGGAATCCATGAGGAGAAAACAGGGCTGCCGACCCAGTTCTGCACCCCTACAGCCTAGCAAGGGTGCCCTGCACACCGTATCTATTCAATAGATCACCATTGGATGAGTTATCAAACAATAAAGATGTGACAACCAGAGCTATTACATTGGTGTTAGGTAAGATGCATTTTTAAATCCATTTTGCTAATGAAAATCTTAGGTCATAATTTAGCCAAAAAGTTTATCTCTTATCGATAGAAAAGAGGAAGGAAGTTAGAATTGTGACTCTAAAATATGTGTCTATAGTTTCTTAGGATATAGTCCTCATAATTTGCAAAGAAATGCCATACAAAATCAAGAGTTCTAACTGGGAATCCTGGTGGTGGTTGCATGTAGACTCCATTTTCCTAGTGGATTCAAATGTCCCTTGAATCAGTTGAGGGCCTCTAGTAAGGCTGGGAGGTGCCTCTAGTACTTGCAAATCATTCAGGGAACAGTGCAGCATGACGTAGGCCCCTGGAACTCTGTAACACGCATGAGCACAGAAACACAAGTGCCAACATTTGATTGGACCCAGATTAGGGCTTCTGCAATTCAGACTTCTTAAATTCACAGGGTGTCAAGAGAAATGATTGAAGTGAGCAACTGTTTCTCTTGCATTTTCAAGGAGTAAATATTCTAGTGGAATCTGGAGCACAGTAGACAATTAATGATTGATGAATAGAAACAAAATAGGCTAGCTTATTTAGTAATTAGTTTAAAATATTTGGACTTGACCACTTAAGGGGAGGGGGGGAGACTACCTTCAGCAGAATTGGAAGCATAAAGTGACTTTACAACTTAGCAGATTTATTTATTTATTTATTTATTTTGGGGGTGGGGTAATGATAAGGAAATCAAAGCTCCCTGTACACATGCTGTTATTAAACAGGAAATTTTTTTTGTATGATGATTTTGTTTTGTTCTGTTTTAGAAACTTTATTGACAAATAGGGGTTATGAATAGGACCAGAAGAATAAATAGGGTTTTTTTTTTTTGAGATTATTTTACCAATTTTGTAGCTTGTTCCATCCAGGTCAAAGTAGTCCCAAGATTATTCCATGAATGACTTCAAGTTGCAGCCATATGGCAGAGCCAAACAAAGGCATTGCCTGTCTCCATTTGTGTTATTTTGAACTTGATTATCTGGGCGTGATTTATAATCCTGAAGTATGATTTATCATGTACATCTGGGGAATTTCTTATTTTCTAGTGCTATCTTTGTTTCAGTTCATGTTTCTGATGAGAAAATTGAAAATAATCAATCAAACTGGAACATGACTAAGCTGAAATGTGTCAAAGTCTGCAAATGAAAACATATTTCACAATTCAAATAGATTTTGCAGATGCATTGCCAGTCTAGTTTACCTTAATTAAGAACTAGTGCCTTTGTTTTATCCTCTGATGAAATTGTAAAAGTAAGGCCTGTAAATTATTCAACCTTCATTACTTGTGCTCAACAAGATGTTCTTGATACTCATTTAGTCTTTATTTAGTGAAGCAAATCCAAGTATTAGGAACCATTTTAAATGTGATCAGTAATAAAGACTTATCCTAAAATTTTACATCATATAAAATTCAGACATTAATTTTTAACTAGGAATAATCACATATGGTAGAAATTTTATTCAGAAATTTTAAATGTAGCCTTTTGTCAAAGTGTGTTCCAAAGGACACTACTTTCAGAGACTGTGAGTAGGTCTTTATAGAACATAGGAATCTAAGGTCCTTAGAATTTTTAAGATGCTAGGCTGAGTGCATGGCTGTGACTCTCTCTCTCTCTCTCTCTCTCTCTCTCTCTCTCTCTCTCTCTATATATATATATATATATATATATATATATATATATATATTTTTTTTATTTTTTTAACTGCATTATCCACAATTATCTCACCCTCTGAGTTTTTTTCTCATTGAACATATTTTCGGAAATTCTTCTATAAAGGATGTTGCAAATTTCACATTAGTTAATTTTGCCTGTGCTAACACATTTCCTAAATTGTTAAAAAAGGATTTTTCCCCCACTTAACAGTTCATGTAACTCCTCGAAGACCTCACTGAATGAATGTATGCATTAAATTTATCTTGGGAAATCAAGACATACTCTCTAAGTTGTACCAGGAGAGGATTTTTTTTTCCATATCAAACATAGAGACTTTCCGCAATGAATAATAGATCTTCCAACTATCAATAATTTTTTACTTTCACTACTAACATAAGATTTTATGTTATATTATATATTTATATTTCATAAACACATATACACTTATGAAATTAAAAAAAAACTAATATGTGAATATAAAATAGCAATTGATCTAGTTGATTGTCATTAGTTATGTATTAATAATGATAATTATAGATATTCTAAAATCTCTATTTTCATTTGTGAAACAATTTAAAAATACAATTCCAAGTGATATCCTATAGTGAAGAAAATAAAAAATAAAAAATACTTTTCATTAGAATATTATCTCAAACCAATGTAGAAATTTGGGATTTGGAGACATTCAGAAAATAAAATTTAAAGATTTTGTCAGCTTTGCATTTGAATTATTGTTTTTTTTAAAATTTTAGTCACTAACATAATGTAAATCTATACTGCAAGAAAATTGTATTTTGTGTACATTCAAGTGAAATTGGAAAAAATGTTAGGGGACTTTAATAAGGAAGCTCAATCTCCCTTATTCCTCAGATGGAAGAAGACAAGGGACCCAGGAGGACCACTCGGGTCTAAGGTTGTCTCCACCCAAAGGAAGAAGGTCACTAGAGAATTGCCAGAAGCCATTAAATAGTGAAATAGCAAGTCAGCAAGTTCTTCCCAAAGTGAAGAGAAAGTGAAGTTAGGTCACTGGGGGTCTGTGGCCTGGTCAAGGCACAGGGGGCACAGCAACCGGAGACCGCAGGCTGGCCCTCAGCCTGTCCTCCCCGCCACACCAGCAACTCAGGGACATCCAGTAAATCCCGCACTTAGGATCGCTGGATAACGGCTTGGAAGCAGCTGAGGGACCATTGGATAAGAGAGTTTATGTTATTTATTTGTGAAACCACAGTACTTGAAGTCTATTTCAAAAGTTAAAGCCCAATTATTCAAAGAAAAATGTCTTTCCTTAAAGAGCAATAGACAGATTAACTATTCTGCATCTATGAACAATTTCCTATGCACAAATAATATTAAACAACCTGTTGACATTTAAGATTGTAGGAATTTAAAAGCTACACAAAGTTGTCCATCCATCCTTTATCTACACTTACAATGCAAGATTATGTGGCTTATCAGAACTAAACAACTACTTGTGATATTAGGTAACGCCAAACAGTAGAAATACTCAAATGAATGTCTTAGGTGACTTTTGCTAATGTTGGAAATTATTGCAATTCTACAAAATGAAAGTGAAGTTTGAAGTTTGTAGTACATTGATGGAATCATTCAAGTGGTGATTGTAACCCGTTATGGTAGACATGCTTAGCTAGGGATTTAATAGATTATACTAAGGTTAATGTAACTGTTTTTAAAGTTAGTAAGCATATTTCTTTGTAAACTCTGAAAAAAATATGTCTGCCAATCACTTGCTTTGTTCATTGATTTTTTAAAAAAAATGTTTAGTTTTAGTTGTAGTTGGACATAATACCTTTATTTTATTTATTTATTTTTATATGGTCTGAGGGAGGATCAAACCCAGCATCTCAAATGTGCTAGACTAGCATTCTACTGCTGAGCCACATCCCTAGCCCATTTTGATTAATTTTTATTGGTAATATCACTTTTAAGAATTTATAGTCATACTTCAAAAAAGACTTGACTCCCTTTTCTTCTACCTGCTTCTCGATGTTAATGATGGATACAGGCTTATTCAGAGAATGTATCAAAATTATCCTTACCTGTTCTTAGCGATTGCTTTTTGGAGATCTCAGTAGAAGAAAATAAGTCTAATAATAATTTTTTTCGGCATCTCATCTTTTAAAAACTATTACATAATATTCTTTATTGCATCCCTTATTGTTAGCATGTTTCCATATATCAATTAGTGTTCCCTAATTGTTAAAAACGTCAGTTGTAGGTAGACATTTATCTTTATTTTGTGGAAGAGAAACCCAGGGATCACAGTGCCACTGTCATACAGTATTCAGCATGTCAGAGCACTGTTTTAGAGATAGGTCATTATCCAGTTATGGAGAGCTGGTGTGGGCCAGGTACTGCTCAGAGCGCGATGGAGGTATTATCTCACTTTATTTTCACAGTAACCTTTGAGGGATGTTCATTGATACCATTTTCCTCTCAGGAAGCTGAGGCTCCTGCAGGTGAAATGACTGGTCATGGCACACATGCTGACCACAGAGCTGGCTCCTCTCCTGTCATCCAGCCACTCTGCTTTCCTCCCTGTGCCTGGGTCTGCTGTGGCAGACCAGGGGTAGTCCTTGGTGGGCCTTGCTTTCTCATTCTGTCCCTCCTTTATGCATGTCTCCTGCCCTTTAAATGCATTTCTTATTACATAGAGCATGGACATGAGAAAAATGGTCGGCAAAGTCATAGCGCGGACTTGAAGCCCGTGCGAGCACAGGTGTGCTGTACTTCAGAAACCGAGACTCCCCAGCTCACCCAGGGCACGAGGAAGGAGTAATGGGTGTGACGTCAGGCCAGAGGCCGTGTGGGTTCTTGGCATCCACTAACAGTGCTACTTCCGACGGAATGTGTCTAAATGGAGGGGTGTTCGGCAGAGCTCTCCCGCGGAGTGCTGCTACAGACGCACCTGCTGCAGGTGAAAACTCCCCCTCAACTTTCAGATGCCAGTTCTCTGATTCTCTGATTCTTTTCATAAGAATGTGATTTCCTCCCAGTTCCCATAGAGACCTGGGACCTCCTAAGCATCTGATGTGAACTAACAAGCTGCATCTTTGTAAGGCTTTCTGTTGTGTTTTGTGACTTTGGAATTGTGTTCATCAACCAATTACTGCTATAGGATACCATGGAGGGCTGCAGGGCCTTCTACACCCGTCCTACTCGGAGGCCTGGCAGAAGAGGGAGGGACTCCTGGGCCGTGGAGGCTGAGCCCACCTGAACTTTCACTCCAGAGCGCACTGTGGCTTCACCTGTAGACACACTGCCACTAACGGTCACATGCTGTGGCTCTCCCCTGCTACGGTTCCTGTTTCTGCACGTGTGGCGGACAGTATGCCTCTCTCTGAGCAGTCCACCTGGGTTACATCCTCTTTGTCTTCTGCACCTCAGCCTCTCCTTCTCTGTATGTTTTCCTCTTGGATGGTGTTTTCTGACTCTGCCTTACTCTTTTTAAAATTTTTAAAATTGGTTTAAATTAGTTATACCTGACAGTAGAATGCATTTATGCATATATCATACATAGATGGGATATAATTTCTCACTTTTCTGAGAGTACATGTTGCAGAATCTTATTGGTCATGCAGTCACATATGTACATACAGTAATAATGTCTGCTTCATTCTACTATCTTTCCTATCCCCACCTCTCCTCCCATCACTTCCCTCTACCTAATATAAAGTAACGCTGTTCTTCCCTAATGCCCCTACCCTAGTGTGAATTAGCATCTGCATATTAGAGAAAACATTCGGCCTCTGGTTCTGTGGGATTGGCTTATTTCTCTTAGCATGATATTCTCCAACTCCAATCATTTACTGGAAAATTCCATGATTTTATTCTTCTTTAAAGCTGAGTAATATTTCATATACCACATTTTCTTTATCCATTCATCTATTGAGGGACACCTAGATTGGTTTCATAGTCTAGCTATTGTGAATTAAGCTGCTATAAACATTGATGTGGCTGCATCACTATAGTATGCTGATTTTAAGTTCTTTGGGTATAAACCAAGGAGTGGAATAAATTGGTCAAATGGTAGTTTCATTCCTAATTTTCTGAGGAATCTCCATATTGCTTTCCATAGTGGTTGCACCAATTTGCAGTCCCACCAGCAATGTACGAGTGTGCCTTTTTCACCACACCATCACCTGCATTTATTGTTGCCTGTATTCTTGATGATTGCCATTCTGACAGGAGTGAGATGGAATCTTAGAGTAGTTTCAGCATTTCTCTAACTGCTAGAAGTGTTGAACATTTTTTTCATATATTTGTTGATTGTATTTTTTCTGTGAAGTGTCTGTTCAGTTCCTTACCCACTTATTGATTGGGTTATCTATTTATTTATTTATGGGTGTTAATTTTTTTGAATTCTTTATATATCTTAGAGATTAATGCTTTATTGGAGGGGGATGTGGTAAAGATTTTCTCCCAATCAGTGGGCTCTCTCCTCTCATTATTAATTGTTTCCTTTGCTGAGAAAAAAGCTTTTTTAATTTGAACCCATCCCATTTATTAATTATTGATTTTACTTCTTGAACTTTAGGAGTCCTTTTAAGGAAGTCAGATCCTAGGCCAACGTGGTGAAGATTTGGGCCTATTTTTCTCCTGTTAGGTGCAGGGTCTCTGTTCTAGTGCCTGAGTCTCTGATCTGCCTTACTCTTGTTTGTTCCCCCCAGCCCCGTCCCTGCATCTCCAATTCTTTCTGTTCGCAGTTGCCTACTTCCTTCAGCCACCACACAGAATGAGAGGAGAGCTAAGGAGCTCTGCGAGGTTCTGCACTCTGTCTTTCATACACAGGTGTAAAAAAGCTTGCTTTCACTTTGCCAGCTTGGGTCCTGCAGGGCCGATGCCGTGGAGACAAAGAATGGGCCTGCGTCTGCCTTCTCCATCTTTCCATCAAGTACTTTCAACAGATGAAATTCAAGTATATGACAACATGGGTTTTAGAAATTTTGCTGCTTAATTTGTTTTAGTGGAACTTGTGTTTTAAACTGGATCAGCATTCTGAGTATGACTTTGAGGCAAAATATCAGTATGTTCATAAGATGAGGGAATAGTTTTTTATTTTTTACATACACAGATCAAAATTATCTCATAAGTTGAAACCAATTCCAAAATATCCTGCTTGACACTTAACCCATCTGCTTAAATCTGTATAATTACATCACTGAGAAATTCAAGACAATAGATGCATACAGATTTTAACGAGTATATTTCTTCTGTCATCAATGCTAATGATTCTGCATTTCAATGGATATTGTAGTAGAATGTGAAAGAAATTTTATTTTTAGTGACCTAATGTTAATTGCTTTACATTTGATTTTCATTCCATATATGAAAAGCATTTTGGAGAGCACATTGCTATATACTATTTATACTTTTGCCAAGCAGTATTTCCAACAATTCTGCCAAGTCACTGGTTGTTTCAGTTTGGTATCTAAAGTGAAAGAAATCTATTTTATTTACTTGATCACTAGGGAAGGTACAGTCTTATTCCACAAAAGCTGTCCTCAGAGAGATGTGCTGAGGTTCTAAGGTGACCACAGCCCCTGGTGGTCTGGAGGGGACGAGCCTGCTGCAGGGCCCGTGCTGCTGGTCATGAATTCTTCCTGACGCAACGTGAGGGGTCATCGCAGAGGCAAACAGCAGCGGCCTCTGAAGGAGCTTTGCAGGTCATTTTCCCATTCTTTATGCCTTTTATTTTTACAATGAGCAAAGAAAAAACATCCAGTTAAATTTATAGCTATTTTTATAAAAGAGAGCAATGTGACCTAGAAAAAGAAGAATTTAAAACAGCTGGTTGATCAGAACCTAAAGAATGCAACTTGTCATGGACATAATATGTTCCTCAAATATTTACAAAGGCTTAATAAGAGGGCATTCTCTACACACTTCATTTCTTTTTAAGTCCCCCACATCTAAAAAGTGGCCCTTATTACTAATATCTTTGTATAGCAGGCTTAAAAAAACAAAGACAGTACTCTCATCCTACTTGATGAGACCAGATTTTATAATCATGAGAATAAAGTATCTATTTCATTTATTAAGAATATCAAGAGTTGGTGGGCGGAGTCCTATTTCATGAGAGATGAAAACTCAAATCTCATTTCTAAGTCTGTCCCTAAATAGGGTGTATGCATGTGCACATACATTTTTATACATGTACTCATAACTAGAACTAAACAAGTGTGTTGTATGCCAGTGGATTTGCATTTACATGGAAGATAAAATCGCACGTCACACGCCATTTCTTACATACATTCCCACTGGGTATCATCCCAGCCACTTTGACTTGATATGGAGCCTTGAAATTTTGTGGCTGGATAAATATTTTAAGAAGAAAATTAGAAACCCGTAGGACTGGATTCACCCAGAGCAGTTTCCGATGACGCCCAGCTCTTTGGAAATGGTTATTTATGGCTTGCTGAACATTTGTGGTGACGGAAAATCTGTAAATTGCAATTAACACGACAGGCTAAAAAACGAAGGAAGTTGTGAGACTTCAGTATCTCTGCGGCTGAGCTGTCGGGGGTCTCCGGGAAACCCAATCCTAGCAACAGATCCTCTTTTCATTCAGTTGGAACTGTCATCCAGAGAAGTGACAGATATGTCTACTAGACATCTCTTTCAGTGGGTGAGCAGCTCTCGTCAGAGAACCCTGCCTGGACGTGGTGATGTGCACTGTCCTGAAGGACAGGGACCAGCCTCCTCCAGGACTAGGGTCATCCCAGATGGTCAGATGCCCAGTACAGTCTGCACGTCTCTCTCAGTCCAAGGCCTGGAAAATTACCAGTGGGAAGCAGCCTTCCAAAGGGCTTTGCTTGAGGTCAGGTGGTCGCCTTGAACACAGAGAAGATCTTTCTGGAGAAATGGTAAACTCCACTGAAGCAAAGCCAGCCCTGCGCTGGGTCTCCTGCACTGCTTGCATGGCTTGTGCTGGTCAAGGTCATCTGATGGGCACGTTGGTGAGCAGAGAATTCTCAGGATTAGCTATCAACGTTACGTGTCTGAGAGCATCAGAAAGGCCAGTCGGACAGAGTCACAGAAAAGTCTGGGGAGTCAGATTTCCCTTTGTTGACTTTTCTCACATGGGTGTCACCTGGATGAGATGCAGTGCCTCCATCAGAACGCTGTCCTAGAGAGTGGTGCATTGACATCAAGGTAGGGGTGTGTGTGTGTCAATGCACTGTGCATATCACCTGTTCAGGTCTGCAAGAAGTACTGAGCCTTCGCTGCCTGCTTTCTTGCCTAACATGCTCAGTTTCCATAATATTCCACCCCAGTGGAGAGAAGTGAAAAGGGGAACTGAAGGGTTAGGGCCGACCAGAGGGAAATTTCCTTGATGTTCTGGGGCTTCCATGTGCCCTGCCTGGGGACAGAGGCCATGAGACAGAAAGGCTCTCAGATCCAAGTCAGGAGACCTGATGACTGAGGCAGTGAAGTCAATTTAAATGTTCAGTGCAAAGGAAGAGGATGGGGTAGGGAGGTGACGCACATAGGACAGGGTGACAGCAGGTGGGATGGTGACGCTAAAGGGAGGGGGACTCTCAGCCAGGGCTCGGGATCTGGCGGCTTATCTTTATGTAACTCTGGGTGACATGGATGGACTAATTCAATCCTTCAAAACAGCATGTCTTCCTGGAAGGACACGTGCGTCCTGCTCCCTGTCACCACAAGTGCACCCATCAGTTTGGCAAGTCAGGTCACTTTTAAGTTGACTGCTGATATCTCTGTGTACTTTTTAAGACTATGTTTTTTTTTTTTTTTTCAGACAGTCAAAAACAGGCTTTCAGAAACATCTTTGAAGGACTTGTAATATGGGAGCAGCCGTATCTATTATTTTTCCTCCCCTGGTGAACCTGAAAGACTGCTTTTCTTTTTTTCTTTAAGTTTTTAAGATTTCAGTAGGGAATACCCCAATATAAATCCCAGATGTTCAGAAAGTACATAATTTGAGAACCAGTGATTTACTCTGAAGAAATTAATAACAGGACATCCAAATAGCTATCTTAAGCCTGGAAGTGGACATTCTGTGGAGGATGGCTCTAGTGGCTCTTAATTGACCTGAGTGCTATTTTTATCCACGGAGGGCTGACCGGTGACTAATTCTTGGGAGGAGGAGGAAGATTAAAAAGCACTTAAACTGTGTATCCTTTATTTGTGTAGATACAGATTTTCTAATCCTTATAATTTCTTTTGTATTATGTTTATTTTAGATGATTTTTTAAATATATGAAAGAGTTATAAATATTTTTTTTGGATCCCAGAGAAAGAATTACTTTGTTTTTCTTTCTTTAAGCTAAAATCTGAGGCCTGTTAGGAAAAAGAAATCCACACAGAGCTGCCCGTGGCCCTTCTTACGCATCCCCAGAGCCGACATCCAGTGGCTGGGAGTGGGTGACTGTTTTTCTGCGTCTGCTCTCACCCTCTGAGTGTGTGATCGCTTCTCATTGCAAGTCAGGCTAAATCAAAACCCCCTAACACAATTTTTAGACTTTCTTTTCTTTCTAACACTGTAAAAAGTAATGGAAGTGAGAAACACGTAGCCTAGAGTTTACCATGCTGGTGGCACGGAGAAGGGCTACTCGTGAGCACCACAGACTCGCAGAACCTCCTCGACACAGCCCCTGGGAACAGTGCCCTCTCCTCTCTGCTGCTGCCGGTCAGCCTTCAGTAGTACTTCCCCTTTCTGGTTCCTGCCAACCGGGTCAGTAGTCCCAAGCCCATCTGTTCATCACAGCCATGGACAGAGTCTTTGGCCTCTGGTGTCCCAGCCCCATTTCTGAGCCTTCTCTGTCCTTCTCATTGGCTGGGATGCACCCCCATCCTTCTGTGGTTAGCTTCTGACTCACCTTTCAGATGTAGACTTAAGAGGCATCCCTAAATGGGAGATGTGTACCTACTATGTGCTTTTATACATTGCTTTGTATTTCCAGCTGTCACAATAAGTTTTTTTTTTTTTTTTTTTTAGAACTAGCTATTCTGATAGAATTTGAGCCCTTTGATCTAAACCAACCGCAACATGGATATGGAGTCCCAGTCCTGCTCTAGGTTTTATTCCCACACCACAGCACGCACTGGGGTCTTTGTTGTCTGGTTAAGTGGGCCCATGTTCCAAAGGCTGAGATTGAATATTGTCACCACCCTTGGGCACATAAGGTAATAGTGATAATGACAACAATATTCGTTAAAACACAGTCATTCACGGTCACAGCGGCAGCCATCTCTGTGTTGACGAGCACCTGCCCCAGGCCAGGTGTGTTCCGACCCTCTCTTGGGTGAATTCATTTCATCCTCACAGCAGTTCTTCACGGTAGGCCCATGACTGTGCCCCTGTCAGGTGAGCAGAGAGGACAGGGATGGTAGAGATCTGTCCCCGGCCACTTCCTTCTTCAGAAGCCAGGCTGTGAACTGTCACCCGTGACGTGTCCCACCGTTCCCTTATTCTGTTGAAGGACCGCAGCCCGCTCAGGGATGGGTGGTCAGCGTCAAGTGGCCTAGGAGTGAGCAGGTAGCATGAGCCTGGTGCACAGTGAGGTCCCACACCTTCCAGCCGCCCCGTGCCCTCTGTGTCAGGTGCTGAAGACCAGGTTACCTCTTCCTCCAGGTTATCCCTTCTCTCCCCTTTTTTCTTTCTTAATTAGAGCAAGTCAGAGGCCACCCCCCTGAGAGAATTAGGTCAGGGAGACGTTGTGATGGCCACCAGGAAGTATAATCAATACAAGCTTGAGAGGAACAGCCCAGATCTAAGAAGAACCCAGCCCGGGCGGACTTAACTGTCCTGTGTACACATAGGAATTCACCCCAGTGAATCTCCACGTCATGCACAGCCACAGACCAGGATTCTAATTAGAATAAGATGTTTGTATACCTATATCAAAATATATTCTACTCATGTATAATTAAAAAGAACAAATAAAAATATTCAAAAGAGAAGAAGGAGGAGGAGAACACAGACATTTGTATCTGGGTCTGAGACTTTGGTGGGGCTGTGATGCTGGTGTTTGAGTGACACTTGTAGCTTCAAAGCTTTGCTCACACACATCACATTTCACTGCTGACCTTGAGATTCGGAAGGACACCGTATCACAATTCCAGGTCGTCAGGAGCCCTCGGTGTCTGGAGAAGCTAACAGCTTGGGCCCAAAAAAGAATAAGAAACTTTATTTTCAGATTGCTTGTTCTTTGAAATATAACTCATCGTCTCACCAGGACCGCTGTGAGAGGGGCAGGGCGGACAGTGCCACTGAGCTGTCCAGGGCCGTGGTGGAGGTGCATTATGCCCTCATTGCCTACGCTCCTTCCAGTCCACCCACCTTTTCTCTTTCCCCAAGCACCCGGGAGAGAGACTGGAAAGTGGTGGAAACACCATGAATGTATTATCTCCCAGTTCTAAGGTTCATCCAAACCCACGTGTCCTGGGAGTGGCTCTGCCTGAGCACCCGAGGGAGACTGCTCTATGTCCCTCCTGTCCTAGGGCTTGGCTCTGCCTGAGGACCCCAGGGAGGCTGCTCTGAGTCCCTCCTGTCTTAGGGAGCACCATGCCAATCCACCATCTTCACCTGTTGTCCTCACTGAATATCCATGACTTCATATTGCCATCATTTAGGGACCCTGGTCACATGGGAGTAGGAACCCACCCTGCTGCAATATAACCTGTGTTAATTAGTTACATTTGCGTAACCTTCTTTCCAGAAGGGTCACAGTCTGAGGCGTTGGCAGTCAGACATTAAGCATATTTCATAATTAAACACATAATAAATGGTAATGGTAACCAGCTCCAATCATCCTGTAGTAGGATTCAGAATGTTCCTCAGTCCGTTTTGAAGTCTTTCACATTAGCTAGTGCCTCAGCAAATAAAGAAATATAGAAATAAATTGTGTCTGCTGATGATATGCCCTCAAGATGACTGTCCCTTTTGATGGAATAGAAGATGATAACTGGACTTAATTTTTTATCCTTATAAATTTTTTATTTATATATGATAGTGGAATGCATTACAATTCTTATTACACACATAGAACACAATTTTTCATATCTCTGGTTGTATACATAGTATATTCACACCAATTCATGTCTTCATACCTGTACTTTGGATAATACTGATCATCACATTCCACCATCATTAATAACCCCATGCCCCCCCCCTTCCCCTCCAGCCCCTCTGCCCTATCTAGAGTTCGTCTATTCCCCCCATGCTCCCCATCCCTACCCAACTGTAGGGAGGGCTTACAAACAATTGTTACAGTGTTTTAAAAAATGTGGAACATATTTTCTAATTTAGTTTTCTAAAAATTATTGTTTCTTGATAGTTTTACATTGATTGTACATATTTTATAATTCTATCCTAATCATGTGTGGATTTTGGTTGGAATAGGAAATTATGTTTTTGTAGAAGTACAGATCATTGCTGTTCAATGGATGATTCATGCTGTGGAACGTTGGCCTGTATCAGGAATCTGCAGTTCTCATGGACTGAATCACATGGTGCCATCTCTACGGCTTCTTCACTGCAGTCCTTAGGATTAGGGAAAATATTCTGCAAGAATGACTGGTTCCGTGGGAAGAAGTCTGCAGTTCCAAGCAACTAAGTTGTAGAGAGAGGAGCAAAATGCCATTTGAAGATAGTTCATTAAGGCTGCAAACAGAGGATGGACGGAGGTGGTGCACAGGTAGGGCACAGTGGACACGGGTGAAGATGGGTGATGCTTTAGCTTCTACTCAGGCAGAACCAGCAGTGCTGGGCAGTTCCCTGGGACTAGCTGGAATTCAGGCCTGGACACATGAGAAGCAGACTGTTAAGCGAGAAATGAGGTACACATGGTCCCACTTGCTCTACCTATTTCTACCAAGATAGAGGCGCATCCTTCAGACAGAGACAGCTATTTTTCCTGACTTCCTGTTCATTGGTTCTTTGATATAAGAGGACGGGAGTCCATCACAAACCCACAAGCACCTTACATGCTACTGCCCTGAGACCTTGCTTACTCTGGGCAGCTGGAAGAGAATTGATCCTTCTCAGACTCTCTCAGTCAAGGTAATCCAGCATGCCTTCACCACAGTCTTGCAGTTTGGTTATAGGGATTTTTAATTTTTTTTTTCTTATTTTTGGGGTTTTGATTTTGGTGCTGGGGACTGAACCCTATTAAGTATGTACTCTACCACTAAGCTATGTCCCCAACCCATATGTAGGTTTTAATTGGTCTTTTTTGGAAGTCTGTATTGAGATTCTTAATAAAAATATACCTGAACATTTTCCCTATAATGCATTGGGAATTGTTCTAAGCCTGCATTTTGTGGAAAAACCAAAACTATGGCAAGTATAATGTGTTTTTTGTTGACTCAGCAAAGGAGCTGCAATAAGATACTACACAGTGTTTTTATGTAAAAACAAAATCAAATTGCTTAATCAGTCCCTGAACAAGGTAGAGTGAAAAATCCTTTAACACCATCCAGAATGTTCAAGGTAAGATGTTCTTGCTGATGTGTTACCGTTAAGGATGCAGTATCATTTCCAAACTGTCCTAAGCATCTCAACATCAAGTTTGATCAACTTCAAATTGGTCTAGTGATTTATTTGACAGATGTTTTATTGTATCAATAATCAATAAAAGTAAGAGTGTATCTTAATGTCTGATAATAGATATAAGCCTCAGGGACCAACAAAGAATATAATAAATGTGTGTTTGCGTGTAAGTATATACATATAAACACATATTCACCTGAATTTTTTGAAATAAATGAAAGAGATAGTGGAGGATTCATGATATTATATCTGTTTATAACTAAAATAACTCCTTATTGCTTATTAAACTAAATTCAGTTTTCAGCGTGAGTGCCTGTTTGGTAGATTTCTAACTCCCCACGGCTCACTAGCCTTGGGACAGCGCACCCCTGCACTGTCCACCTATCCTGCAGTTTCCCACCTCTGTGCCGATGGGCGCAGGCCTGTAGATGCTGCTTCCAGGGCCGCCTCACTCTGCTTAAGGGAGAGAAACCTGCTCATCTCATCAGAAGCTTTATAGGGCAAGCTTGTGCGTGGACAAGGTCTTCCATCCGGTGTCCCATCATCATAGAATTTTTTTTCCTTTTCAAAGTATCTTTGAAATTTTATAAAAGGAAGTTAGGACACACGTCAGATGGTAGCCTTTAATATGAGCTTCTTAGCAAAACGCAGTAACCATGCATCCAAGAGCCATGAGACAAGGGTGAAGATCGATGTGATAAACAGACCTGATGTCATTACGTGACCACACAGTGAGTCTCACCTTGGGGGTTGGCTTCATCCTTGTTTATCTCCTGAAAAGTACCTGCTGACGGCCGACTGCTGCTCTCCTGAGGACCCCCTCCCCCTCCCTCGCACCCCTGTATGGCTGCTCCTGACCATGACATACTTGTGAAAATTGATATTCACAGTTTATGGGCCACAGGAATAAATTAAGTGGTGACAAATCCCTGGAGTGTTCAGATGTTAAAAAGGCATATTTAATAAAGGACAAAAAGCTTCAGATGACAGTTGTAAGGACATAAAAGCTGCGTGAGTCCTGCCTGGGCCAACATTTATTTTATGTTGAAATGTGGAGCCTCCACCGTCATCTACGTGCTTGTGTTGAGGTGTGGTCCGTCCTGTGTGTACCATGCCTATGCATAGCCATTGGACTTACTTAATAAGGATTTGTGATGGATCAGCACAGCTCCTTACTGTGTGCTGCTTCTCACGTGCAGTCTGTGGACTAGCGACGTTGGTGTCACTGAGGAGCTTGCTAAAATTGCAGAACTCAGGCGCCACCCCAAACTGAAGCAATGACTGAATTTTAACGAGACCCCCTCTTCCAGTGTTTTCTGAGCACATTGAAGCCCGAGTGCTGGCCTGTATCTGTGTAAATCATACTCTCTGTAGACATGAATCCGTATTTAGTCTTGAAACATTACCATTGATTTGGTGATGCAAGAGCCCTCAGAATCAATAGTTTAATATTTTTTCCTGAAAATGTCTTCTTTTCTACTTCCTGATTCCAGACAGGGATTGTACTCAGGAGTTGCACCAAAACAACAGCAACACACATACACAAAAACTGTTACTAGATACTGTGTGGACAGTGGGTCTGTAGATCACTAAAAGTAGCTTCTTTTTAATTTTTTTTAGTAACCCCTGTGTCCTCAGTTATCAATCTGTATTTTATGAAGGGTTCTATAGGACTGTTAAAGGGTTATTTATAAATAAAACATTTGGCCAAATGAATTTGCAGAATTTGATTTCTATTGCTTCTTAAGTCACTGGGTGCTCAATACAACATTTATGGTCTAAGCTGAATGCGACAAAGAGCTGACACTCTGGTCATCTCCCAGTCTGCAGTCAAGTGTAGCTTTCCTCTCTGGGTACACATGTAGCTGTGTGTACTCATGTGCTCTCAAGCATACTTAAAATTAATTTTGATCAGCTCTCATAGTTTTGTATATCAACATATGTTCATTACGAGAGCCGTCATCGTTGCAAGATAAGCAGAGAACAAACAGTTCCTGGCTTCTGGGCATTTATAATCTAGTCTGCAGAATAAGCTGAGCAGAAGTCATTTGGGTGTAAAAATGGGACAAAAGAGCCTCAGATAATAGCTGTGCCCAGGGTGATCTACAAGACAGTTTGGAGTGAACTGATCTTTAACTGCACCTTGAGATGCAGGTAGCTGTCCAGCAAGTAGAAGGCCAGGGCCGTGGAGCCGGGAGAAGGAGGCCAGCGTTGTAAGACAGGAGCACGAGAAATCACGACTGTGGAGGAAAACTAGTTCCCGGGGAAGTCGTGGAGCCTGGTGTGGAAAGCCGTGGGGCAGGGAGGACAGCTTGGAAAGAGCTGCCACAGACGGGACAGTTTGAAGCTAGAGCCTGCGAGTGTCACTTGCTGCCCTGCCAACCTCAAGTTCTATTTAGAAGATAGAGGGGGCCATTGCAAGGCTGTGTGTGCAGGGTCATGCCATCTAAACCGAGCCCCAAGCAGAGTAATCTGACAAGAAAAGAAAGGCTTTTGTTGTTTTACAAGTTTTATTTATGAAATTTTCATCTTTACCTTCCACGTACATATTGTGCCTACTCATGGGCCACCTTGTGAGGGTTCCAGACGTGTGTGCACATTATGCAGTGTTCAAGTCAGGACAAGTGTGGCGATCTCCTCAACCCACGATCCTTTCTTTGTGGTGAAAATATTCAAAATCCCTTCTTGTAGCTTTTTGTAAGAATGAAGTAAGGTGGAATGTTCCATTCCTTGAGAGTTATCTCCCATGAGGTGACAACTACGGTGATATTTCCGTGACCTCATTGTTCTTGTACCCAACTAGCTGCTTTGTCAATAAAGACATTCGTGACAAAATGAAGTTCTGTGACATCTTCAACCCTTTATCCCTCTATAGTAGATCACAATTTATCAGCAGTTTTAGAGCTGAGCTTTGAGATGACATTAAACGTGACTAGAGGAGATGCACAAGATCAAAGTGACATATCCATTATCAGAAGACCTTGACTAGCACATAGTAAAATCTCTATGAAAAAAAAAACCAGAAAGAAAATGGAGACAGTTTAACACATACCAAAAGTAAAGAAAGCGAACCATACTCACCACGGCCCAAGGCATTTATGCCTGCTTCTCTGCCTCCTGATAACTCAAGTACAGAAAGAAATTATTCTGGTTAATATGGTAGCTGGAAATGCTCAAATAAATTTGGGAGCTAAATGTGAAAATACTTTTCAGACTTGTTGCCTGCAGTCACGTGGTGGTGGAACGGCAGCCCAAGAATCATTTTCTCCAGGTCTCACGTGGAGGAAAGCCACCCTTCTGCCTCCTTCTATTCAGATTTGTTGGAACTCACAAACTCACAGTTTCCTCATTGCTTCAAGGAAGGTTTTGGAAAGCTCTCTTCTTGGGGTCGGGGAAGAAATCCATCTGATAATCTGCTTGTTGTCTGTGCCTCCTGCCCACAACAGCTCTCCTTCCATGAGACCTTGAAAGACAATTACCAAGTCTCTCTGTGGAACTCTTTTTTAACCTAGACCTGCTTAGATTTTCCTGTGTCCCATACAGGTGTGCGAGCACGCACACGCACACACACACACACCCCCAAATGAAATTAAACAAAAGGTTCATCAACCTGCACTTTAAACAATCAGTACCATCTAATTCATCCTTATATACAAATACAAAAGTATTTTTTGCTTAAAAGTAAGGAAGTAATCTCAGAATGAAGAGTCCCTATGTGACAGCTGAATTCTGTGATGACCTAGCCAGTTAACGCATGAGGTGTCCCCTAGTTTTCCCCTTTTTCCTGAGGATCATAGAAAGTCTCTAAGGTGAGCAGACCAACTTTTGGGAAGCCTTTTGTCAATACTGCTGTTTAAAACTTCCTGTTATAACTGAACAGGATTCCCTCAGACCACCCTCTGCTGCTTGTCAATGTATCTCTGTTGGCCATCCTCCATCAAGGGGGACTCAGTTCTGCCCCGACACATCTTCTTTGTGCAATTTACTTTGAATTCACTGAACACATACCTTAGCTTAACATTTTCTTCTGTATTGCATTCTTCTGAGAACTTTAAGATTAATGATGATGTATTGTATCTATGAATTTGCTTTTGATGACTTGGGGCTGTTAAAAAAATTGAGCAGGAAAATTATATAAATCTGCTTGAAGAAAGTATTCAGCCAGTCAATAGTGTGTCATGTTTCTTTACTTTGCCATAAATAAAAATCAGATCTGTTTTTGTCTACTTAAAAGAATGGTCTCCTGGCTTGAAGGTTTGTATTTGTCTCCTTAACATAAACAAAGGCTACATTTGTTTGATCAACCACATTGTTTAAATCACAACAACAAGAAAGAGGATTTATTATTTTGTTTCCAAGATATTAAACAACTAATTTGGGGTCAGGTAAAAGCTGTGGTCTCCAAATAACCTATGTGCGTTCTCCTATATAGTTTAAATCAGATCTAGATTACCTGTGATACTTATCATAAATAAAGTGCAGAAAATTCATTTTCATCAGGAAACCTGTAGAATCTAGGCCCTATTGTAAAATTAATGACAGAGCTTCTCAGCATAATTAGATTGGAAATGAAGAGATTGACTATAAATGCTTAGCAAAGTGCGGACTTGGAGCAGGGAGAAATCTGCCATAACACTAAGAAAGGTTTGGGGGAGAGTGAATAAATAACTAAACAAAGGCAGACAGTATTGGGGAGATCTAGGGCTACAAGCAGCAGTGCAAAAGGGAGCAGGTGGCACCCCGAGATTGTGCCCTATCTGGACTTGCTCCTGTGCACTCAGACACAACCGTGGTGCTCAAGGACACTGTGTGCTTATCTGACTGAACGTTGGTGCTGAGAACAGAAGAATGTATAACAGCAGAATTTGTGGCCAGATTCTACTTAGACTTTTACCATGTTGCTATTGGAGGGGAAGGAGATGCCTTCTTGCGCTCATCTTTTATTTAGCAGGTGTCAGGTTGACTAGCTGACTATGAATGCATTGTTAGGAGTTGATACTCTTTTTGGAGGGGTTTAGGGATTAACTGATTTGACTTTGAGAAGCAGCATCTTTAGACCATTTGATATTGTCTTCCGGGCCTGGCTCACTTAGCAGAACGTCCAGCTCCTTCATCTCTGTGGTCACGAAGGGCAGCATTTACTGCTTTTTAATGGCTTTATAATATTCAATCATGTGCAGACACCCAGTGTCCCCTTGGCATTTGTGAGAGATTGGTGCCAGGGCATCCAGACTGCCACAATTCCGGCCCACTCCTATCCCTTGTATAAAATGGCTTAGTACTGCATGTAGCCCAAGGGCATCCTCCCTGAGGGTTAAACCACCTCTAGATCACTGACACCACCTGACATGATACAAAGGCTGAGGATATACGGTGGTGTTGTTAAGAAACAAGGACAAGGAAAATTGTTCATTACAGACACGTTTCTTCATTTCAGATATTTTCTGTCTGTGGTTGGCTGAATCCACAGGTGTGAAACTCGAGGGCATGGAGTGCTTGCTGCACACACACACACACACACACCTATACCCCTCACTTTCTTTATCCACGGACACCACAGATGGTAAGGACGGAGTTAATCCATCTATCGTGACATTCACTATACAATGGCTATGTTTATTGAATCGTGACTTGCCCTTATTATATATATATATATATATATATATATATATATATATATATCAATAAAATATTTTAGAATTGAAAACAGCAATTATAAAACTCAGAAAAGAACTGATTTTACCTCCATAAGTCATCTTATTGACAGGATTTCCCAAATCTAAATCTTGGCCAATAGAATGATGAAAAACAATTAGGAAACCAATAGAGTGACCATCTATTATGGAAGAAAGGAAGAAAGAGAACGCTACAGTCTGTGTGGGGGCACCGCCACTGAGTGGAGGTTCAGGCATGGGACGTGCCAGGCAGCATGTCCCCCCGCCCCCATGAAATGTCTTTTGTTTCATTGTGTACCAAATGAAAATGAAATCAGCCCTCCATATCAATGTTTTTAAATTTAGCCTTTAAATTTTAAATTTGGCTACATTACCAAATTTGAAATTTATATTTTATTTTCATATGCAGAGTTAAATTCTAAACACCTTAATTACATGAATTTGACTGAATGTTTAAAAATTATGAATATATATGATTGTGTGATATATATAATCTCTCACACACACACACACACACACACACACACACACATATATATATATATATATATATATATAAATAATATGGTAGTTGCCAATAACAGAACATTGACTAAGTTTGGGCATCTTAAGTCTGTTTTTTGGGGTGAACAGCTATTTAGCCTCTATGGTTCTATGAATTTCTGTGTTATACTCCTGATTATGCTTTAGCATTTCCAATGTAACTGTTTCGCAGGGTAGTGTCTTATTAGGATCCAGTTCATTCATGTTCACTACCATTCTGCAGATCATATCTATATGGAATAGAAAAGTCCCTAGTCGCTAACACTGACTAGGACTGATTGAGGGAATGCCTACTTATGTGAAGTCAATAGACTGCAGAAGTATGAGGGTTCAGAGGCCAGTCGTCCGGCGTCATGTAGCTGTAGCTGTTTTGCTTGAACAGTGTTCTCTCTGACTATGGAAACTGTACCTTCTTCCAGGCCAGGGTCCTGTTATCCTGAACCCTGAGAGAAGGCTGCCATGATCACACACATTCACAGCAATGTGAATGTTCCTGGAACCTACCTGCTGTTCTGCAGTGTGCCTGAGGTGGCTCACGCACTCCAGAGCAGTTAGGTCGGCCCTCCAGCGGAAACCTTCTGAGCCTATGAAATGGATCATTGTGTGGTGAAGCAGCTCTGCTTCCTAAGAGTGGTTTGCCCTGAAAGGAATGAAGTTGTCAATTTAGAGTGTTTAATGGTACCTTCCTCCCAGCTTTGCAGTTCAGAGATTAACCAATCTCTTCCTGTTTGATCGCTCTGTTGAGAGGCTTCAAATGAAGGTGTTCTCCTGACGAGCTGTCCCTTGGGTCCCCCAGGATGGAGTCATTAAACTGGGCTTTTTTAAAAAAGAATCCTGCTTTACAGAGCACACTAAAGGATTGTTATTTCCAATTTAACCCCTCTTAGCTTTCTATGAAAAGAAATTATTTTTCCTTCAAGAAGTTTATTTTCTAATCCTTAAAATAACGTTTTTGATATTTTGGTGTAAGGGACTTCCATGGTAACATTCTAGAAAAGCTCATGTTGGGAGCCTGGTGTGGTGGTGTCACCTGCAATCTCAGCTGCTCAGGAGGCTGAGGTAGGAGGATGGCAATTTAGTCCGACCTGGTCTGAAAATAAAATAAAAAGGGGTAGAATGGCCCTGGGTTCCATTCCCAGTACCAAAAAACAAAAAGAGCAAGTCATTTGTATCTGCTTTTCTCCACTAGAATTTTCCAGGAAGTAACTACAGTGCTGTTATTATTTTGATAGAAAACTAGTATCTCCTTCAAAATGTTGTTACCTGTTACTGACACGTAGCTTTTGTAGGTTTGTTTTATTTGTTGACTATTTTTTGTTTCCTTCTGATTTTCACATTAGTAAAGCCAGTATAAATTTTGGAAGTAAGGAATTTGCCCCCAATATTATTATTTATTATTTTCTCTTTTTCTTTCCCAACCTTCATTTTACCTAAAGTATAGGAGTTCATATATCCGATTTCATTCCAAAACATCCACATACAAAATAGTAAGCGAAATGTGACGTGTTAAAAGTTAAAAATTACGATGCAGCTCATCTTGCTACAAGTTAACTATTGGTGAGATAATTTCCTTCCCCGAGGTGTTTTTGTGCAAGGCCAAGTTGAAGCCCTGTTGGACAGCTCGTGGGTCTTGTGGTGTGGCCTGGTGTTGGTGGGTGATGTTTGAGCTCCTCTGCTGGTGCTGATGGAGAGCTCAGTCTCCCCAGGAAGCACTGCCTGGGCCTGGGATGCGGGTTCCACAGCCTTTGAAATGGGGCCATTGAGATCCAGGAAGTTATTTGTTTTGGTTTTGTTCAATGTCTAACCTTCATCAATTTTAATTTAAAAAGTCATGCAGTGTAATTTCACTTCAAGTACACCTTATTGACTATGTTTATCTTACACTGAAAATTTAGCATCAGAATAAGATAGATTGGAAATGCAAAATGTAAGAGTTTGAAGATATAGTATGAAAGGGGGTGCAAAATAGCTGGGGATAATTTGTATAGGAATGATATGCCAGGATGATGATTTTGCATATTCTGGAGGAAATAAAATACAGTATTAAAGTTGACCTTATCTGTTCCATTTTTAATTTTTTAACTTGGCTACTGGAATATTTAAAATGCCTGTTTGGCTTCCATTGTTCAGTGCTGCTCTGTGGTTCAGATGCAGGGAGAAGGTCCTGGTTCCCCAGAGACAGGAGCTCAGCACCACAGTCACACAGGACCTACGTTCCTCAGGTCCCTTCTCTCATTCTTCCCTTAATTTTTGAACTCATCCTTTGTGGGTAAAATAAAAATAGATCATTAAAGTCAGATGATGTGTGCAAAATCCCTACTGCAGCATTCTGTCCATGTATTTTCATGTACTAAAGATTTCTAATTCTTACCACTAACTTCAATTACATATTCAAGACATTAAGTTAAATACCAGAAGACATTCAATGTTAACGATTCAAAATTTATTCCTGAATAATGAGTATTAATTAACTCTCAGGTCACTTAACAAATAATTATTGAAAGTTTACACTGTGCAAGGAACTATGCCATGGACCCTGAAGAGGCACAAGGAACAGACGCACTTGGACCGTAATAACCTGACCTCATGGAGAGTGACTGTTAGCAGTAAATAAATAGCATGCATTTGGCAAAAACAGTCCATGCCAGTAAGTTTAGTATGAAGATTTGTTGATTTTTTATTAAATTTGCTTCTTGATCCTTCTGTTAAACAAAGCACCTAATGTAGATCTGTAAAGCAACCATTTGTACATAATAAATGTAAAATAAAAATGAATTACTCTTTCTTATAAAAGCACCATCTGCAGCCAAGGTATCTTTATGTACTTCAGATTTAAAAAGAGCACAGAATTAGCTGCTGAGAGAGCAGATTGACCCTGACTTGATGTGGCTTCTCTGCTCCTGCTGTTCCGTCCCCTGACTCCTTTCAGTGTGCTTTGAGGGGTAAGGTCCTATTTCATTCTTGAGGAGAAGTAGTAAAGGGATGACTTTGACAAGGAAGAGCGGATTCCTGTGTGGAGGTTGGATGTCTCCTTGTCATTAGAATGGACAGCCTTGGCTGTGGCAGAACCAAGGGCTCCTCCAGTTGACGGCTCATTCACTTCAGATGTTCTTTGTGAGTAATCAGACCAGGAAAGCTTGGAAGAATTAGCATCAACCTAAGATCATCTCATGAAGTGTACTGCTGACCGCACACAGGAAACACAGCAGAAATAATTAAATTTCTGCTTACCTCATCTTGCGTTTTTTTATTTGTGCCTGTGTTTTGCACTCTCAGTAGGGAGTCATGCATACCTTTTGAGTTTGAGTCACCAGACTAAAGAAGGTCTACCACTCTTAAGCAAACGCGATTCTTCTTTGAAGTGTTATTTCCTAACATAGGAGTTCATTGCATGCCAAGGTTTTAGTTGTCTGTAGTCATCAGAATTGGACTGTGCAGCGGGGTCTGTGTGGCTGGGCTCGTTTCTGTCCCTACAGGCTCTGGAACTCTTTTGTGAATCTAGTTGGACGATCCTGGCATGGGCCACAAGCTGCCCTGCCCTTCTGTCTTTGTCTCCCATGTCATAGGCGGTGAGCCTCTTGACTCACCTTGGAGTCAAAGGGGTCCTCATGGGGACCCTGGAAGTGGGCACTGGTGAGGAGGCCATGGGCTTGTGCATTGCCTGTTTTTGCACATTCTTGGGCAGAAATGCAGTGACTTCTTGTTTGGATCTTAGCATGTACCTCCAGACTTTTTGACAGGGTGTAGAGGCAACCATAGACTTTTACCTAGAATAGAATAGAAACTTTTAACAGGACAGAGAACTTGTCTCTCTGAGGATAGTCAAGCACCCGCAGGCAGAGTGGAAGGCTCAGTCTTCATTCCATCTGCTTACTGGAAAGACCCCCTTTCTTCCCAGCTTTATCAAGGTGTGTGGGCAAATAGAAATTGTGTGTATTTGCAGTGTAAATGATTAAATAGGCTAATGAGCCTATCCCTCACCTTGCAGACCTATTGCTGTTTTGTGGTGAGAAGCTTTACAATCTAATGTCTTGGAAATGCTGAGCTGTACATCTGATATCCTTAAGCAAGGCCACCACATTGCAGCTAGATCTCCAGAGCTTGCTCACCCCTCTACCTGAAATACCTTGCCCATACCCCCCTGCTTCCCTGGAAGTTCCTCTCTGTTCCAGTGCAGAAGCTTTGTAGTTGGATGCAATTCTATCTGTGTGTTTCTGCTTCTGTGCCTGTGCTATTGAGACCATTGCCAGAGGCCACTGAGCTGAATGATGCCAAGAAACTTTCCCAACACCTTTACCCCAGGACCACGCTTTGCTCATGGTGTGTTCCTGGAACAAAACGGAGAGCCTGGAAATACATCTACTCTTTGCAGCCAGTCAAAGGCCTTCTTTAAAGTGCTACCACACCACCTATTCCTTTCTCACTCTCAGTGAAAAGAAGCTTCTGAATCCAGTGCATCTCAAGCAGAGATATGGAAAATAACTGCTTAAAAATACAAATGTTTCATGGTACTGAAATTCCCATGTAAGATGAATGCTGCCTATTATGTGTTAATGTTCAGGATAGATTAAAGGACAGTTGGTCTCTAAAAAGCCTGTGCTAAAACCAAATGGCAAACAGTGAAGAACCAGGTTCAGCCACGGACTCTTCCCCACAACACCTTCCAAGGATCTTGATTTTTTTCTTCTTCACCAGCGTCTGCGTTTCTTTTGCACACAAAGCTATTCATCAATATTTATCAAGCTCCTCTGGGTGAGCCCTAGATCTATGGTTTTGCTCTACCTTGCTGGCAGTAATAAATAATAAATATAGTGGTGTGTGTGAGAAAAGGAATTCCCTGGTTTGAGTTTCCTTGCATCAGAAAAAAACAATATCAATATTTTAGTGTTTTAAAATTATTTATCTATTTTAACCCCACAAAAAAGGAAGGAAGAGAGTATCAGCCCTGTGTTGGCCAAGGAGCAATAGCAGTTTGAGGTAACACATTAGAATTTCTGAAGATGTTCTACGTATTTAACCCAATCTTTGGACATTTATTGAAACTGAGGGTGGGAAGCATCTATCATCTGACTGACCTCATATAGCTAGTATATTTCAGAAGTCAGCAATCTCTGTTTTTCAGTGCATTATTTGGCCTACTGTTTACGGGAGATGGTGCCTACTTCTGGCCCTAACTGTGAAAGTCCTGCTTCAGAATTCATTTAAAAATAATAAAATCTCCAGGCTGTCTCTCTTAGGTTTGGTTTAATTAAAAACCAGTGCTTGTATCCCTGGCTCCAGTCTATGGGCCAGGATGCCACTCAGCCTCTCTGTCACCTCCTGGAATGAATGTCTTGTGGTTGGCGAATGGCCTCTGACTAGAGTTGATAATAGGAATTAAGACAAGGGATCAACAAATCCCTTGTTGCCCTGCTGACTGGACAGGGGTGGGACAGAGAGTCAGTTGGTTGAATTTTTCATTCTCAGATGTCAAGGGTCAGCAATGAGGCAGGTGAGATGAAGAACATACATAAATGTCCTCATGTTAGCAAATCCTGTTTGGCTTAGAGTCTGTTCTGGCATAGATGTGAGGAGTCCCCCAAAAGCTCATGTGGGAGACAATGCAAGAAAGTTTAGAGGCAACATGATTGGGTTATGAGCTGCTGCTTCTTTTTTAAAAATAGTGTTCTATGTATTCCTTAATTTAAAAAATATATAGTCTCCTATATATTCCTCAATTAAAAAATTATTCTAATTTGATATATATGGCAGCAGAATGCATTTTAATTCATATTTCATAAATACAGCACAATTTTTCATGTTTCTGGTAGTATACAAAGTAGAGTCACACCATTCGTATCTTCATACATGTACTTAGGATAATGATGTCCATCTCATTCCACTGCCTTTCCTACCCCAATCACCCCTCCCATACCCTCCCTCCCCTTTACCCTATCTAAAGTTCCTCCATTCCTCCCATACTCATGCAATTAGAGAAATGTAAATCCATCCGCATTATGGATCAGCATCCACATATCAAATAAAACATTCAGCCTTTGGTTTTTTGGGATTGGCTTACTTCGCTTAGCATAATATTCTCCAGCTCCATCCATTTACCTGCAAATGTGATGATTTTATTCTCTTTTAATGCTGACTGACATTCAATTGTGTACATAAACCACAGTTTCTTTATCCATTCATCTACTGAAGGTCATGTAGATTGGTTCCACAACTTAGCTATTGTGAATTGTTCTGCTATAAACATTGATGTGGCTATGTCCCTATAGGATGCTGTTTTTTAGTCCTTTGGGTAAAAACTGAGGAGTGGGATAGCTGGGTCACATGGTGGTTCCATTTCCAGTTTTCCAAGGAATCTCCATACTGCTTCCCATACTGGCTGTACCAATTTGCAGTCCTACCAGCAGTGTATGAGTGTGCCTCTTTCCCCACATTCTCACCAACACTTATTGTTGTTTGTATTCATAGTAGCTGCCATTCTGACTGGAGTGAGATGAAATCTTAGAGTAGTTTTGATTTGCATTTCTCTAATTACTAAAGATGTTGGGCATTTTTTCATATGTCTTTTGACTGATTGTATATCCTCTTCTGAGAAGGGTCTGATCAGTTCCTTGGTCCATTTACTGGTTGGGTTATTTGTTCTTTTGGTGTTAAGTTTTTTGAGTTCTTTATGTATTCTAGAGATTAGTGCTCTGTCTTAGTAACCTGGTCTGCACATTGATCCCCTGATAAGCAGGAAGGGTGTGGTCTGAGGAGCTGTGTTGATGGGGGTGTGGCCTTGGGGTTTGAATTTGTCCTTGGTGAGGGGACCTCTCTCTGCTTCCTGGTTTGTGTCCTCAACTATATTCCTTCACTATTCTTCCACCATGATGTTCTGCCTCAAATGAAGGAAGTAATGCAGTCCGTAGTCGATGGATTGAAATCTCTGAAACTCTGGGCCCCACAAAAAACTTTTCCTTCTTTAATTGTTCTTGTCATATCTTTTGGCAGAAAAAAAGACTAAGTTAAACATAGTCTAATCTTAAAGTTTTTACTTATAGAAACTTTGATTTGTCTGATGTGGAAATATAATCATGCTAAACCATGTCATAAGAGACACATATAAATTTAAAATGAGAATTTATCAAATTCATAAAAGGCAGAAATCTCAAATTGTCCTGGACAGCAGCTTGTGTCCTTGTATTCAGGCCTAATTGGAAAACTACCTTATTATTTCAAGGTGGTTTCAGGGTCACAGAGCAGAGCAAGGAACATAAATCACATTGTTCACATAGACGAGCCTGCTGGACTCCAGTGCAGCGGTGCACCTGTCTGCCTTTTGCCCTCTCTCTTTCATAGTCCACTCTGGGCTGATGAGCACACTCCTGTTCCGATGGATCAGTTCTTTATT
Organism: Callospermophilus lateralis; assembly: GCF_048772815.1. NCBI lineage: Eukaryota > Metazoa > Chordata > Mammalia > Rodentia > Sciuridae > Callospermophilus > Callospermophilus lateralis. The sequence goes on along the minus strand of NC_135316.1, from coordinate 107,425,378 downwards.
TTAAAATGTCAACACTCTGTCAATTATCTGCATTCCTAGTGTTCTCTGGGCACTCTGCTAGACTTGCATTATCTGTTTGGAGCATCAAAAGTTGTATTTTCACTGTCTTTCAAGTGAAAACCTTCCCATTCTAGACGGTTAAGCAGCCTGCAATCTCTCACTGGATTAAACCCAGCCTGTAGGGCTCCAAACTCACTCACAGACTTTTTGCTCCACAGCCAACTAGGCTGAGCCTTATACATATTTGTGTCTTTCCTTTGCCATTCCATTGCTGTATCCTCTGTACCAAGCATCACTCTATGCTATCAGACTTTTGGATTAGCCTTCTTCAAATATTTCACAACCTCCCCTTCCTAATTGTAATAAATTTGATGCAACTGAAAAGTCAATTTTCTAAGGCGCATTCTGATCATGTCACTTTCCTAGGTAGTGTTGAGCCTCCCTGTGGTTCATAAGGCGCAATCAAAGTTTATGGACAGACACAGAACACTCCATGTCTGTACTCACAGGCCATTTGCAGGCCTTCCTTGTACTGACCCTCCTCACAGAGCCAGTGGTCTAGGCAGACAAAGCACCTAATAGGTTCTATGTATAATTTTTTTTTTCTTCTTTAAGTGCCATCTGGTAGTTAGCTTTCTGTGACTGTAGCAAATACCTAGGATGATCAACTTATAAAGAGAAAGGGTTTATTTCAGGTTCCCAGTTTGGAAGTTCCAAACCAAGATCCAGTGGCACCATTGCTTTGGGCCTGAATTGAAGCAGTATATTGTGGTGGGACATGATCAATACCTCATTGATCCCATGGAGAAGAGAGGATAGAGAAGTGGCCAGGCTCCCACAGTCCCTTTCCAGGGCACACCCCAATGACAAGGCCCTGCTTCCTTAAGGTTTCACCATCTACCATGGGTGCCACCCTGGGTGAACAGCTGGGGCTTTGGAAAACATGAAGATTCTCATTATCGCACTGCCCTTCCCTGGCTCTTCTCCCGTGAACTCTCATAGGCTTGATCAGCACCCAGTCAAGGCCCTTCCTCCCTCTCCTGTTCCCCAGGGTGGCCTCTGCTTGCCTTTTCCCAAAGCAGTAAAGGCCCATGCCACAGGTGGGCTCTCTCAGGAGCTAAGACTGAAGCAAGGTTTGAGGACAAGTGACTGTTTTGATCCTAGGAAGAATCACGGGAGAACAGGATGGGGTGAGACGGAGGGTGTCCATGAGCAGGTTTATGCTCTGGGAACTGAGACTCGGTCCTTTTGGGAATCTCCCAGTGCACCCGAGGGGAAGAAGCTGGGTATTTACTTGTCGGGTGCCCTGTGGCACTGGTGGAGGGTCACACCCTGATACCCCACACTCCCCACGTCTGCCAGCCTGGCCCGTGAGGGCGGACATGTCAGGCAGCAGAGGAAGTGCCAGATAGGCAGGCACTCGGTGGGTGCGTGGAATGTGTGGGCAAGGAGGAGGCAGCTGGGTGTGGTTGGCGGTGTCGTCCCTCCTTTCCCAGTGCAGAACCTCAGGGACTGGCCTCTGTGTCTAATCCCATCATGGCCCCTTCACTCTTTTGCTCATTCCTTTAAAACTCAGCCTATTAGGGGCCAGTCCTTCTGCTAGGGGCTGTGAACTCACTCATGAATAAGATGCACATAGCAGGTGCTCACAATGAGCCTGCACTCCAGGGACCCCTGAGGTGTATACACTCCAAGGACCATTGGGGGGCAAGGGAGGATGCTCAGTGTAGGTGGGGCAGCTGGCTTACAGCAAGTGATGCTCAGGTGAGACCTGTAGAAGAAGCGGTGTGACTCCTCAGGGCAGTGGCTGTCCATAAGTGGGAAAGGCATGCGGGCAGGCTGTCCAGGGGCCTGAGTCCTTTCCAACAGGGAGTTCCCTGTGGAATGCTGAGGAGGGAAAAACAAAGTCCAGTCACTCTCTCCTGCAGGTCCTGGAGACTTGGAGCGCCATCTCATGAAGACAGATCCTTGTGTCATAAACGTGTCCAGCGGGTATCTCTGGTGAGAACTTCATGTTTGCATCTATTGTTATTGTGACTAGCCGTCTTCCCAGAGAGACCCTCCTCTGTGGGGGCGCAGTGGAGAGCTGTTCCTTGCATCCTGCTGATTCTCATGGCTACCTGTGTTCATATCTTTCAAGAAGCTTTTGGTTTTACTTTTCATTCATAAAGTAAGATACAGCCTAAATTCCAGACCGTGAATCCTTTTGCCTTTACTATAACCTCTGTCCTTAAGACATTACATGCACCAAATTACCTTCAACATAGTCACATCCATTTCTTCTTCTTCTCCTTCTCCTTCTCCTCCTCCTCCTCCTTCTCCTTCTCCTCCTCCTCCTCCTCCTCCTCCTCCTCCTCCTCCTCCTCCTCCTCCTTCTTCTTCTTCTTCTTCTTCTTCTCCTTCTCCTTCTCCTCCTCCTCCTCCTCCTTCTTTCTTCTTTCTTCTTCTTCTTCTTCTTCTTCTTCTTCTTCTTCTTCTTCTTCTTCTTCTCCTTCTCCTTCTCCTTCTCCTTCTCCTTCTCCTTCTCCTTCTCCTTCTCCTTCTCCTTCTCCTTCTCCTTCTCCTTCTCCTTCTCCTTCTCCTTCTCCTTCTCCTTCTCCTCCTCCTCCTCCTCCTCCTCCTCCTCCTCCTCCTCCTTTTTTCTTCTTCTTTCTTCTTCTTCTTCTCCTTCTCCTTCTCCTTCTCCTTCTTTTTGGTACTGGGGATTGAACTCAGGGGCTCTGGACCACTGAGCCACACCCCCAGCCCTATTTTGTATTTTATTTAGAGACAGCGTCTCACTGAGTGGCTTAGTGCCTCTCCATTGCTGAGGCTGACTTTGAACCTGCAATCCTCCTGCCTCAGCCTACAAGCTACTGGGATCACAGGCCTGCAACACTGCGCCTGGCTCACATCCATTACTTCTAATTACGCCAAGTCATAATCTCTCCCTGGAGTTCATGTAGCCTTACACAGGACAATTCCAAGTAGACAGTCCACCAGCTCCTGTACTCAGTGATTCAGAAATTAACTCATAAGGGCTCTGGTACTGTTGCAAGATGCTTCTGTCCCTGACCGTAGTAACATGATTTCTCAGTGACTCAGGTGGAAATATGTGTTGTCATTCTAGATTTTTCAACTTCTCTCAACCCTGTCATAGCACCGACGACACCCTAAGACCTTTTCAAATTGTTTCTTTTCATTAATTTTCATAGAATGCTAATTCTAGAATGTTCTTGTTCAAAATCCTGAAGGCTTCACCAACTAACTTGGGTGAAAACTCCCAATATCCTCCATTCATGGCCCTTGAAGTCCAACTTGTACTCCCCTTTAATCCCTGTTCCCTTTCCCCTCAGGATCGCTCCCTTTGCTGCTCAGGCTCCTCCTTGGGCCTGCACAGTCTGGTCTTGCCTTGCGCTGTTCATGCGGGAAACGCCTCTGCTGAGTTCCTGTTTTCTTTGTGTGTGACTGCTCCTTCAGAGGCCCCCTCCTCCATAGGATGTGAACTGTGTCTCTTGGACAAAAGGAAAATCTGGTGACTGCATCTTTTGCCAGAGGTTTTTCTGGTTGGTCAGTAGGCCTGGCCAGTGACTTCCAACCACCTTTATCAATTCCAAATCCACAGATCCAACAGAGGAGACCACAACCCTCTGCTGTCACAAATATCCAGCTTTTCACTTAGAGCTTTGTGACTTGACTTAAAGAGATAGTTTGTTATCAAGGGCGAACGTGATGCAGACGTCCATCAGGTGAACCACCAGATAGAGTTCCCTGCAGAAAGGCTGCTACAGGATGCATTTAAACAAAACTGCCTCCCGTCAGCACTGTACCTGAGCTTGCTGTTAGTACACATGGAAGAACCGGAGATGCAGAGTCAGGAGCTGATGGAGAAGGAAATGTCTCAAGACCCCGCTCGGCGCGCCGCACTTAGGGAAGTTTTGTAAGCAGAGAAGTGTTTGCCTACTGCTAAGCTAAAGAATCAAGACCACATTGAGGACAGGCAGCTCTGCCTCGTGACTGAGAAATGTGACAGCAGTCAGCATTCAATGTGGCTGTTTTCTTGAATTAAAAAAAAATCATAGGGATGTATGTGAGGCGTTTTTCAGTTATTATATAATGTTTTAGGTATATGGATTCAATCCAATAGATTGCCTCACAAAAAACTGTAAATCTGTTAAGGTAGATACTCAATAAATGTTTTCTTATCAACCATGAAAGCATTTATCTTTCTTCGTATCTTCACTTTACCCACAAAACTGTACATGAATGATATAAAGATCATTTCATTGACCAATGTATGCTTTTGCAAATAATTCTCCTAGGATCAGCTGAATTTTTTTTTAAAGTAAGTACAAAAACATTCTTTTAGTTTTTTTATTAGTTGAAAAAACAATATTCAGGGAAATTCACAATGGTTAGTGGGATTCTAGAATTTACTTAGAACCGGAACAAAATGTGAATCTTGAAATTCTGTATCAAATAGACCACCAATGAACAATTGCTACAAATAAATCATCTTAACACCAATTTTATTTTGTTATAACTGCAAACTATTACAGTAAAAAGGAAAACCACTGTTAAGCCGTGTATATAGTAAGGACCACAGTAATGGATGGATGGACAGATGAATGGACAGACATTTGGGTGGATGAACACAGGGCTCACTGCCACCCTAGCTCTTGAATTTAATACCATTTGAAGATAACGTTTTCTTATTGCCTTCATTCCCTCCACCTGTTATCCGGTAGAAGTACTTCACACTTCTCTTATTTACATTCTGAATCATGTATTTAGCTCCCTCCCAATGGGGGATCTAGAGGGATTTTGGTTTTCTGATCCCTGGGAAAGCTGCAGGAGTTGGCAGAGTGCGCCACCCTTTTGACAAGCCATTGTGGGCCAGGGGTGCGTGCGAATGTCACCTACTCAAAGAATTTTCCTGTGAATAAAGTGAGTATGTTTAGCAATATCTGGGGTAACCTGGATAAGATTAATATGTGAATATTTTAAATTTTCCAATTACTTTTATTCATTTTATCATAGTTTGTATGAGCCTAAGGACAATGATTAATGATGTAATTTCCAGGTATTCAGTCTAAATTACATATAATTGATTTTTTGGCACAAAATATAAATTGTGCAAAGTCTGGTTTGAGTTATAGTGGTTTGGATGCACTGTAGACTAAAGTCCCTTCAGGTCCTAATAAATAATACAGCTTATTGTAAGGGTGGGTGGGTCGTGTCAGTGGAATGATGTATTAGGGCCCGTTTCCCACCATATGCTCCTGATGATTCAATTAGTTCAATATGAGCAGGTGAGACCACCTATCCAGTGGATCAACAGAAGCCCCTGCCGCCAGAGTTTTGTCCTTTGATCATAAAATTTAATTGTTTTTCTTTGTAAATAGTATACAGGTCTTTTGAAAGGTCTTGACATCATTCCACTACCTTTTATGGAGCAATTTTAAGGTTTTTGGAGAAGTTCCTCGGAGCCTGCTGCTGCCACCTGCACGATCTCTAGCCCTGACTTCTCTGACCCGCGTTGACTATTAGGAGACCGAGAAAGCGAAGGGGACGAGGTGAGGGGGAGGAAAAGGGTGAATGGGCCAAGTGCCGTCCTATGATCAGACGCCATGAGACTGATGCGGATATTGATCAAGTGAAGAAACAGGTGCTGTCCATCAAGACCACAGGTCCACGGGATGCGCAAGAGTCCGTTAGAACAGGAAGCAGGCCTCTCATCCAGGGCAAGCTCCTCGCATGGAGGAACAAGTAGCACATGGAGAATATTCTAGAAATTGTTTCCCATTCCCATTTTTTGGCCACAAGATATAAAATAACTGTGTGTGTGTGTTACTTTTAATGAGGATTTTCAGAAATCTTATCTAGCTTTCCTTAGAAACTTATCAGTGAGTCCCATAAGTAACTAAAGCTGACTTAGTTTCATTTTTTTGCCCTCCATGGTAAAATAGTGCTGACTTCAGAGACCTGTGTTTTTAGATATTTTACTGCTGTGTCCTGACTGAACTGTACCCATTGTTACCGCTGTATTTTTGGACTTCATGTTCTAATGCACTCCTGCCCGAGGTCCTACCTAGTTCCATCTTTTAGTTCCTCAGAAAGACTCTTCTGATTCTCCACTGAGAGGAAGGAAGAATCCGTTCCTTTCCTTTAGGTGTACAGGATCCCAGGCAGCAGGGTACTCTATGAAGTCATTGATCACTGCAGTGATCATACATGACTGATGTGGTTACACAAAGCGCAAACAGCAATCTACAGGTATTTAGCACATTTGTTGGTTTCTACTTGAGTTCCTCTATTTCCTCAGGAAGTTATTAATGCAACATTTAGAGTTCTGTTTTGGCTCCTCCCCCATCCCCAGGAATCAGAAAAATTTGAGGGGTAAGAAAAAGTGAGAATAAAATAGAAAACATGTAGGGCTAGTGCATGTGGGAGATTATCACCTATCATTATCAAAGTCATAGAAGTCGTAGTGATGATGATCTTCCCATTCTTCCCTTAATTTGTTTTAAAATCCATTGATTTGGAGGAGATAATCTGTTACTATTTAAGACTTAGTGAATTGGAATTCTGCATCATTCTGAGATGTTGATAAAACCTATTTAAAAAATATTTCAACTTACCAAGTTCATGAATATTCATCACTTTTGACGGAGGTTATTCATTTACGGTTAGCTGCAATATATACACAATGAACCGTTAATAATGGCTTCATGAAATGATTAATAATAATCATAAAAACTGGAAATTACACAATGACTAATAAAAGGACGGTACGCCGTGCACTCTTATGCATCTACTAACAATGTTATTTACAAAGACTTCATATTGTTTCAGTGTTTGGAATCAAAGAAAAGCCAGTGGTGCTCAGTTGGCTTCCTAATTGGTTGAGCAGATAAAACTCGGGGTTATAATTCATGGAAATATGTGTAATTAGAAATGCAGATCTGCTCCAGTGGCTGGCAGGCCATTAGGATTTCCTCCCTGTGTGGGATTCCCTCCAAGTTAGTCTAGGAAAAACCATGTCGATATGGTAGAGCGGCTTTCGTTTTTGTTGAGTCTTAAATTTTGGGGAAGGCTGTTGGCCTCTGTTTTGGTTTCCTCCTCAGCCTCCAGTTTCCTCCTGCGTCAGTGCCTCTCTGCACACCAAATCAGCCCTAGGTCTTTGACTTCTTCTGGCTTTTTCCACAGCTTGTTAACTAAAAGCAGTAACTGTAAATGGCTAGAATTTATAGGCAGCTGAGCAGAAAGACCATTTAAAACCTAACGTTTGAATCTAAGAGCACCCCAGGTTGAGGGGTGGGAGGGCAGCAGCAGGTGGGTGCTGTGCCGGTGCTTTGGTTCCCCGGGGTCGACAGTGCTGCTTCTGAAGGGGCTTCTTAACCAAGTGTTGAGAGCACAAGGCAGTGTGCTCTCCACTTATTTGTGCTGATTTATTCCTGACTGCTGACCTGCAGCATCTTATTTTCGGGAAAACCTACTGACAGCAGCAGCAACAGGGCTGTGATCAACCTGGAGAACAGTTCAACAAGCTGACTCTAGCAAGGAGGAAGTGACACAGCTGAGGATCCCTGCTGCCACCTGCCACCAGCGTCACACACACGTCTCTTACAGGCACAGCATACCAGCATACCTGTCAGATGTGCTAGCTGGCATGCGTGTGTGTGTGTATGTGTGTGTGTGTGTGTCTGTGTGTCTGAGTGTCTTGGGGCACCTGTCAGAGATTCTTTTCTCTTCTGTGGTTCTTGTTCAAGTCACATCATGAGAACGTTGATCCAGTCTGTGCAAGTGTGTTTATTGTCCCAGCCCTCAGAGTCCTTAGAGTCTCATAAGGAATGCAAATTAACATAAAATAGCTCAGTCAGGATAAAAGGAGATACATGCCACAGGAAGGGCCTATAGGTCAGAGGACAGAGTTACTGAAAACACTTGGCAGCTGTTTGAGAACGCATGCCGCTTCTGACCTGTTAGGCAGGTGGTGTAGCCTGCAGGTGTCCAGGGAGAGTTGCATTTCTGCCTTCTCCCTATACCAGGGGGACACTGTGGATAGGGGTAGATGGAAGAGGGCTGCCTCCTTTACCTGCTAATGATGTACACTCAAATGTAGGTGGCGCACCTGTTCAGTAGGTCCTGTTTCTAAAGCATGATCAGAACTTTCCATCAAAATTGATTAGATGGTTCTGGCTTCCACAGGGCTGGCTTTGAAGCATTGCAGTTTTCACATTTTTTCCGTCCTTGCCACTTCCCCCTCTCCAAAGTAACCTAAGAGGAAAGAGTAATTAACCATTCATACATTCAGGTAGGGAATGTGGAGGTGAGGGTTTCTGATTTTGCAGTTTCTTCCTGGATAAAGAACTAGACAGCAGTGAAGCCAGCAGAATCAGGCAAGCTGCCAAAACTCAAAAATTGGCTGAAAACATTTGGCCATTCTCTACAAATTAATTATTTTATTCATCCAACCATGTTGTGTTCCTGATCACTTGGAATTGAGAAATTTCCATTATTTAGTCCACCATGAAGGCCGGCTGGCTTCAGCGTGCCCTTTGAACATAAGTCCAGGTGTCATATGTGCAGCTAACACTTGATAGAACCAACCCTGTGATCAGACTCTTCCTCCCACTGCACTCTGAGAACGCTAAAACCCTAACGAAGAACATGCTGCTGCATTGCTGCTTTCCTCAGGGGCCCCTGCAGGTGAGCCAGCTTCTTAGTGGGTGTTTCTGGGCTCACAGCCCACCAGGTTTCCTGGTGGAGAACTCTTCATGGTGGAAAGGCAAGCTCTCCAAGGTACAGCTGTAATTTTGCTTCCAGGAGTGAAAGTCTTTGACTCCACAGACAGAGGGAGTTGGCTCACCTTCACTGAGAGAGGAGGGTTGAGAGCGATGTCTGAGCTTCAGACTGGAGCCCAGAGGAGGAGGAGCAGAGGGCACCCCTAGTGTAGTGGTATTTGTACACACTGCCTGCGTAGAGTGAGCACCGTATCAATGGCAATACCCATTGTTACCATGGACGTGAGCACGTTGCCTATGTCATCTTACAGCATCTTCACAGTGTTCTTCTGAGATGAGCTTCTTCACCTGTATCTTATCAAGGAGAAAGCTGAGGCTCCAACCCACTACCAAATAAAAGCTGGGTTTGAAACTGCATCTTCCCACAACCAAAGCTGTATGCCATGGCCTTTGCAGTGCACCACAGCTCACCATTAAGAATGGCCATAAGGACAATGGGTGAGAATACTGGTCCGGCCGAGGAAAGCAAACGCATTTCCCTAACTGCACTCAGCTCTCTGTTCCTCCCTGAATTCCACTCTGATGCTTTTTTAAGGAAGGAAAATTGATGGATCTTCTCTTGACTTGCAGTGCAATTATCATAGATGCCCCCTATTGGTGCTTCCCTAGGTCAATGGTGGGCTTCCCCACTGCCAGACACTGTCACGTGAATTGGCTTGATAGGTACCATGGTGCCAAGACCAGACTCCTCTTCAAATATCAGCTCATCTTTTGCCCACCTCTTCTGGGAGGTAGATATACACAAATTGTACCCTCAGAACAGATCCTGGCTTCTCATTATATCTAAAGGTAGCTGGGGAAATGAAGTGTCACTGATGGATCTAGTGTCTTTTAATGCCATGATATTTCTACTAGTTTTTTTGGGGTCATTGATGTATTTTCATTTTGTAGATTAGGAATTAATAAAAATAATTTCTTTCATATTAATACAGACATCCCTGTTTTAGTCTAATAGTAACATTTACCTTTTGCTTTTGGCAAAAAAAAAATAATAGATATATGTCACTGTCTATTTGCATGTTTTCGATTTTTAAAGACACATCTAGATCAACTACTATTGTAAGCTGTTGAAATCCTCCGTATGATCACACTTTTGGCACTGCCTATAGAAATTCAACTGTAAGACAAAATAGCTAAGGTGTAAGTAAACAGAAGGCTTCACAATGGGTATAGTATGAATTTGCTGTTGGTTTGGTGACACAGGAGGATGCATAGTAGAACAGGTTTGTTTTACAGAAGGAGACAGAATGAAAGGGGTTGAACCACCTTTGGCTGGTTTGGCTGTGGCCTCTGGCCTCATGCTAGGTCATAAGCTGACGGAGATCAGTTTAAGAAATTGGTATAAGGCATGATCCTAATGGATTAATGCTTCTGGTATTAGGAAATGTAATTGACTTAAAGAACTATATACAACCAGAGATATGAAAATTGTGCTCCGTATGTGCAGTAAGAAATATAATGCATTCCACTGTCATTTTTTTAAAAAATCAATAAAAAATAAAAAACTATTACTCAAAAAAAGAACTACCTGATGGTTCTAGAAAATTGGAGTGAACATGCTTCTAGTTTACATACCCCTTCTCTTTTCCACGGGGCTGGCTTCCCCCGTGACTTTCCACACTAATCCTGGAATCAGCATGCTGTGTTTGTGGTGCATCACCCCCTACCTTGTGTCTTTCTCTGAACTCTTGGAAAAGCAACTAACTGAGGACACTCGGGCTCCTTCTGAGTGAGTGAGCCGGGTGCAGATTCGCACACACACACCTCTTTGGAGGAAGAAGGAAGGATGACGACAACTCTGAAGTCAGGACCTGCTGCCCGTGTCCCTCTAGGGACATGTTTTCTGTCATGGATTGGTCTAACTCTCCTACCGGTTTCCCTGGGCAACATAGTAAGTAAAAGACAAGAGGAAGCTTGCAATCTCACGACTGAGAAAAGCAGTTAGAATAGAAGGTACTAGAAGGCAGAGATTCTGCTGTCTCTGCAGCCCCATGTGAGCCTAGGAGAAGCTGCCTTCCCTCTCATGGAGTCTGTGTCCTGAGTACATGGTGAATGACCGTGTGGCGAGCTTCAGAGGAAAGAGAGTGGCCTTGTTCCTGCACAGTGGGGACAGTGCAGCAGCTCTCGCACACTGAGGACTGGGAAGGGGGCAACTCTCCTTCAGGGCAGGTAACTGCTTCTAGTGGGAGGGCCCCAGCACCAGAAGGTTTGGCTTTTGTCTAAGGTATTGCTTCCCGTGACTGTGGTACCAGAGCACTACTAGGTGTGAAGACGGCACTCTGTGTACTTGCACACGAGCCAGACATCAAGTCACCTGGAACTGAAATCCCTGCACACCAAATATGTGTGTCAGTGTGCAACATGTATACAGTATACCATGAGCACATTGTTGCTCTGTGTAGGTGTTCATAGTGCATCGTACAGTTTACACAGCACGGTGTTCGAAGTCATGTGAAAGGGATCCAGAAAGGCCCCATGAAGACAGGGAGAAGGCCGAGGGTCACTACTGTCCACAGGGCTGAGAAAGAGTCGCAGGTAGAAATGCGGTGGTGACACGAGGACCCGGTGGACCAGGGGGAATAAGTCTCTTTACGGCAGCAGCCCCCATAAAGGTTCCCAGTTCCTGGTTCCTCTTGTTTTCCTTTGTTGTACCAACTCCTGCAGTGCTGAACCTCGACGGCCCTGTGCAGGATTCTGTAGGACAGAGGAAGAGTTTTAAATATCCACCGCAGCCTCAGTTACTATCCAGATCCTCAAGGGCACTTCCTCAGTGCTTGTGCCCAAGGCATGAGGTTTCCTAACGATTCACAGATCTAATTCAGGCCACAGTTGGGAGGGAGTCGTGGTCTTGCTGCTCTGTTAACTCCGGGGTGCATCTCCTCGGGGTGCACAGGGGTATAATCCACACAGACTCTTTGGGGACACAGGACCTTCCACACCTGTGTGCAAAGGCTCCTTCTGTAGCTTATTTCTGGAAAGTCAGTCGGCACAGTAACTGCTGGAGGAGAAACTCTAGCCCTCCCAGCACCTCTGCCACAGGTCCTTCCTCCGGATTGTCATTTCACCCCCATAAAAGTGGAGAATGTCACTCAGCCCTCATCACTGCCTCTTAACCCACAGTGGTGGACAGTGTTTGCGTGCGGTCATGTTCCCATTTGTGCATCGACTCTGAAACCCAGGGCTCCAGTGCAGTCAGGCCACACAGGGGGCTGCTGCCCTGTTCCTGCAGGGCCGCTGGCCCTTGTTTTAGACTGAATAACTCATCCACGGAATCACAGCCAAAGGTAAACCGTGCTATTCTATCCAAGATGATCACCTGAATTTAGGCAAAAAGATCAGGTCTCCCCATAGCGTTAAAGAAATAAGACACATTTTACTGAAAACCTCAATGAAAGTAACTTCTGTGTGACATTTTAAAAATTGCTTCTGAGACGACAATAAATGAGTACAAGGTGATACTGAATGTCTTCCAGCTTTGATTTCCTTTAAATCCAGAGTTAGCTTGTAATGCTAGAAATTATTGTTCTCAAATCCAGCCAATAAAGTAAATTGACCAACGCAGAAGAATTCATAAGTATTAATTCAAAGCTTCACATCATTTATTTTTTGAAAAAACAATTAATGTCACTCATCACAAAAGCCATAATAAATTCAGGGCTGGGGCTTAGCTCCATGGTACTTGGTTAGCATGTGTAAAGCCTCTGAGTTCAATGCTTAGAACCTCAGATACTAAAAGAAATTTAAAAGTGCAGGAAGCAGACTCCTATTTAATTTTCATATTGAGGAGGATACAACTAGGTCATTAGGTCAGTGTTGACGGAGCCTGAATGCCACTGTGATGTGCAGAACACAGGACATGCACTCATGTGTCAGCAACATCTTCAACACTCTGTGGAAAGAAATATTTCTACTTGAAGCAAAATAGTAATAACGAGAAGACTCCTGACAGTGCTATTCTGCATGTAGAAGCCTACTTTATTGATATGCCTTCTCATCTCTCATGCCACAGAGAGTGTTTGATCTTTCCTGTCTGCTGGCAAACTTACTAGCAGACTTACAACACAAGAGCTACAGAGATTACGTTACTGGCAATCAACAGGAAGGACTTTTGTTATACTGGCCAAGAGTTTGTAGATTTAGCCTGTTTTGCCAGCATTGTTTTGGGTAGAAGGTCTTCACCTAGTCATGAATCAGTTGAGTCAGCTCTCTGAAATCCATGTCCTCCAAAATCTGTTCAGAGGAGACCGCGGGCACCTGGTAAAGATGGTTGCATAGTCCAGGGTAGTTCCTTCATTTAAAATCATTTTTATAATTAAAAATGCAATGATACATAGCATTTCAAGATCATCTTTATACATTCTATGTGAGCTATAAAGGCCAAATTTTTAAAGAGTTTCATCAGGCTTCATTGATTCCGAGGTTTGAGAGTATTTTCTTTCCCTGCATTTGTGAGGAACAATTTAATATGGGTTTCTGGTAGATAGTGGAGAAGCTTGAGTGTTGAACATTTCCTAAGAAATTGGGAAGACAGTGTGATATATATCAATGTATTATACAATGTAGCACATATTTACACTTAGTATAGCATCCATTTGTATAACACGTAATGTATATAAAACTCTAACCATGTATTTCATATTAGATAATATATATTAGATATGTTATTTTCTATATACATGTTACACATGTTGAATCATAGTAACTGAAATCAGTAATAAATTGTTAGGTGCTAATGACTTAACTTCATTTGACTTAAATTAAAAAACAGTGCCCTCATGTTCCCATGGCCAGGGACCTCATCAGCCTTTATAAGTGGTAATTGCAAAAATCCATTTGTAAAGCATCCCTTGATTTGTAGAAGAAAACTCTATAAAACAGACATTGCGTCATTTTTGGTAGTTTTCTGGTAATCCCTGCTCACCCTCTCATCCCAAGCTTCTTTTTGTCAGCTGTGTGTTAAGTCATTTCCCAAGTGTTGGTTAGAACAGATTCTTGCTAGGGCACTTTTATTCCAGTGAAGAACTCTAAGGGTCACTAACTGGGATGGCTGTGGTGGTTCTCAACAGCTGGGCCTGCCCCCTTCTCCAGCCTGCCCTGTTCTGCAGGGCACAACACAGGGTCCGAGCGTTGACTGAGCCTGAATGCCACTGTGAGGTGCAGAACAAGGGGTGTGGCTGTGCATTCTCCCTTCATGTGTATTTTCAGGGTCTGTGAGTGGGTTCTTCAAGGTCATTGTGTTTCAGACTCTCATCTGAAAATAGTAAGACACATAATTGATAAACTTAATTAACTAGTTCCCAAACAGCAAAGAAACTGGTTGAGATCAGTCAATTTCAGGGAATATAATTTAATTTCATATAAATAGAAATTGAATATGATTTTGACTGTGATTTTACTTTGAAAAACCCCTATATAACCCTTTCTATTTTCTATAATTTAAGCATGCAAAATTAAGGCTTACTTAATTAAAGTAAATAAGCACCCCCTTCATACTATAAACCACATCTGCTGTTTGCAGCCATGTAGCTGTGGGGATTGAACCAAGGTGTTGAGGGTAATTAACTGCAATGTGACTGCACACACATTAGGCTAGTTAGCATTACTAATAGTAGCTGCTGTTGTTTTTGGAACACCCAACATCAAAAAACTATATGGGATACATAGACATATAGGTGTCTTTAATTGTTCTTTTTCTTTAATAATAAAAAACACACTGATTTCAGAAGTACTTGGGCATCGCACAAGTTAAATGACTTTGAGGTGTTGGCATAGGTATGGAAAAGAGACACAGTGTCATGATTAGCATCACTGCCTGCTTCACATAGATATGAAGGATATTATCATTCTATCAGAACACTGAGATTTCTTTGGTTTTAAATATGAAGATCAATTATAAGATTTCATTTTAGAGCCCTGAGATAGGACATCAGAAGAATAAGGTACGCCAGATGTATCATTGTTCTGGATGGCATGTATCACTCGAAATGTCACCATGGGCATGAAATCGTATTTGTAAGCATGATTCGAACTAGCCCTAGCTCTGAGCTACAGACAGGAAGTGATTCTGTATGCATAAGAGAGCTGGTGGTTACCTGCATCTCTCCACTACTTACTACCTGGGGAGAGAGCACTTTGACAAACAGCAGGGATAAGAAAAATTGCCCTAAAATGCAAAGTAGATAATACTTATTTTTCTTCAAATTGTCCAACTCATTAACTAGCTATTTCTCATAAGCACACATGAAAAAAGAGAAAGTCAGGGGGAGGGGAGAGCATCTGTGGACAGGAACTAGTGGAATGATGGACTGAGTTCACAAATGCACTGCCCTTGCGAGACCCCTGGCTCTGCTCCTCGGTGTCTTTTTCTGAGTTAGGCCAGTTGGACTATTTTGCAGGGTGTGAAATGGTAGCAGGTGCCCCACCGAGTAGCAGGAACCTGCATCTGGGGCTAGCTGTGGGGAATCCGCCTGAGCTTCCATTAGGGCTGTTTCACTTTCAGTTCAGCCTCATTTAGGATCCCAGCTTTCATAGGGATCCTTAAAGAAAATTCTAGCATCTTCCATTTTGGAAACATGGAAAACATGGCTTTTTGTTTTTCTTGTTCACTCAAAGAAGGGCCTTTCCTGCCTCCTGTGCAGTTTGCCTGTGTCTCCTTGTGCAGTGAGGCCCGGGAAGCTCAGAGGCTGACTGTCCAGTGCAGTTGTGTTCCTGTGATTTTTTTCGGGTAGCTATCTATTCTGATCACACACTGCATGTGTGTTTCAGTGAGAACAGAAGTTTTTGTCCATTTTACCTGCTACATATTGGGCATTCAGTGATATTCAAAATGTCTCAAACCCAGGGTAAAAGTTTCCCTAGTGGGTTGGGGGCCAATGAAGGGGAGAAGAGAAGCTGATAAGGAAGAGTCAGGCCAGTTGGGGCACACACACGCAGGAACAGGAAGTGGCTGTGTCGGTGGGAGGTCTGCATAGGAGTTTCCCCTCGAAGGTGCCCCAGGAGCAGTGTGTCCAGAGGTCCTAGGATCTTGAAACTACTGGGTGCATTAAATGCCAGGAAGAATTCCTGCGCACTTCAAGATTCAAAATCTGGCTGGGTTTGTAGGTTTAATTTATTTTAACTCTTACCTGCCTTCCTGTTATGTGTCATCAGATTTGATTTATACACTACCCACGTCCAAAAGCGTTTCAGCAGGCTGTTGGGTGAGAGTCAGGGGCAGCCTGGCTCCTGTTAGAGTGGCCTGCACCCCCACAGCTCCTGATGCAAAGCCAGGCATGCTGGAGAGGTGGTGTTTCCATCTCCCAGAACTTCTGAGCATCTTTCTTTCCAGATTTGAAGTCATCGCTAAGAAATAAGAATCTAATGTTTATACATCAAAGACCTTACAGAAAATAGAAGTGTTTTCTTTTCTTTTTTTTTTTTTTTTTTGCTAGTGTACTAGACTCTTTTGAGTTTTTGGGTCCAGAGGACACTTACACATCTAAAAATATGAATTATAGGACAAAAGATATGTAGAACATTTGGTAATCACAGAACCAGCAGACACTCTGGTCCTGGGACACTGTATAGCAGCAGTCCAGGAATCACATGTCCAGTTTCACACTTTTTATCCTCTTGCGACCCGGCCCATGACTTAGTGCTATGAACTAAGGTAACAGTGAGTCAGGGTTATTGCACAAGGACGTCCAGATTTGGAGGGAAGGATTCTAATGAGATAGTTTGTACAATACTGTTTTTCAGTTTGAGGGTTGGTGACAAACACATGGAGAATGAATTCTGAGAGCCCGCGTAGGGTCCACGCAGGCCCTGTGCATGGAGCTGCCAACTGCAGTCAAACCCTACACAGAGAGGCCAGGGTAGGGCTGAAACCCATCCTCACTGTGACAGTCTGAGCCAAGGGGACCTAAAGCTTCCTGCACAATTGTTGAGACTTCAACCTTGATGTAGCTTTTGGTTTCTTACCTTTACAGATGAAAATGAGAGTTTGGCTTTACAAAGTTTGGCTTTATGTTTTCTAAGGTAGATTTAATGAGTTCAAAAATTTCTGTCTCTCTTTTAATTTAAGTCAGTGTCTGCCTATAATCCCACCTGAATGTCTCTATTTCTAAAATGGCTGTCTGCTTTGTCCTGATTTTGTAATTGTCTTAAAACCCAAAGATGTGGGTATGGGGGCCCCTAAGTGGTGATTTCCATAACCCATCACTAGCCAGAGCACGTGGATAAGCAGCTTGCAAAAGGCCTCAGTTGAGGAAGGTCAACCATTCCTGAGGCCTCTGCTCTTCAATGCCTGGTCCTACGGGAGAGAACAGGGAGGACCAGGTACATTCTGCTTGATACCACGAGGAGTAGGATGATTATAAGGAGAAGTGGTGCCGCTGGAGAATATGCCCAGCATCCAGCACTTCTGGGGACTTGGGAGAGGGACTGTGCTGGAGAAGAAGTAGTGCATATCCTGGGTGGAGTCCTGGGGAGGGAAATCCCTTCAAAGGGGATGGAGGCCCCTATGTGCACCTTCCTGCCCGTGGTTCCAGCACATGGAGAGAAGGGCAGCAGGATTTGCACCTCACGGTGGAGAGAGCTGGATTCTGCAATTTTTTTTTCAGGAATGCATAGAACTTGGAATTTTTTTATCTGCTCCATTTGAAATGCAGTGCAACATTGGAAATTAAGGAGTCTGTAGATACCAATTCAGCCTCCGCACACTGCTTACTCATCTAGTGCCAGGTTGGGTTTGCACCCTGTTCTGGAAGGACTGTCACAGCAGCTGGTCTACACTATGAGGAGTGAATTTCCTCTGGATTAGGTGCTTGGTGGAGGTGCCACAGGGCCAGCTTGCTTCTGGAGATGACTGGCAGCAACAGAAGTATCTGCAAGGTCACCTTGGCTTTGTACAGTGTCTTCTAAGTACCTAGATTATTTTAACATGCATTGCTAGTTCATGATATAAAGGTCTTCACAATACTGTCCTTGAATTAATTCAAAAATTCAAAGTTAAGTTTATTTTATTATATGTCATTTTATAGACTTTGAGATCCAATGGCAATATTGATTTCATAGTTAATGTTGACTTTGGCGTATATCATGCAATTCTCAAATTCCCATGAGACGCACACACACACAAATATCTGTAGGGTTACTCTCTCCCCCTTTTTGGAAAAAAATACATACCTGTGCAGCCTTTGGTGTGAACAGATGTGATCCAGCCTGTGTTTACCCAGAAGGCAGGAGTAATCACTAGCCTCAGCCCAGCATGGCTTTGCTCTAAAGTGATCTGTCATTAGAAGGACATGGACTACAACCGCAGTGCAGCAGGTGGGTAATGCTTGGGAAATAACATGCTCTCTGATTCTCCAGCTAAGTTCCTTCTGTCATTTGATTTAGCTAATGTGCTTCCACAGTCTCTCAGGTGGTCTCATGCAGCACCTGAAAATCCAATTCAACAGGAGTCACCAGGCTCTTAATGCTTCCTGCGCACCATGTTGGGAACTGTGGCCACTGTAACACTGAGCAGCGCACATTATTGTCTTCAAGGAAATTTAATAGAGCAGAGAGGCCTGTAAAGATTTCAGAATGTGTTGCTTCTTTATGCAGAGGGTGAAGAGGAAGCAGGTTGCCCAACCAACTTGTCTTCAGGTGCAGGTTCTCTCCCATATCAGCCATGACCCTAGAGAACTGAGACCAGGAAGGAGAGTGAGTCCAGCTGTCCTCTCTCTGTGCTCAGCATGGGACACTCTTGAAGGCTTTGCCATGAGGAAAGGAGGAGAGCTGCTGCACTCCCGGGCGGGTGTCACACTTGTCCTTAGGGGGGGAGCACAGGTGCTTGAGTGAAGGTACTCTGTCTCAAAGGTGAAGATTTCTCATGAACTTGGTGCTCTCGTATCCCTGGTAACTGTTCCAATAAGATGTGCAAATGAGTCTGATGCTTGGCGAATGTCTGCCTGGTCCTGATGGAAACATGAAGGAGATGATCTGAGATATTAAGGGTGCCTCCAAGAGGGACTGGAGGGCATTTGAGTTGCTGCCTGAGATGGACATTCTAAATCTCATTGCCTCAGTTTCTGCTTTATCTTCCCAGGGTAACTGTTCCCTGCCTTGAACTTGACAAGTCCTGTGAGGCAAAGTCAGAGAAAACAGCCAGCAGGCTGGGTCCTTTGCTTTTACTTTGTGTCTGGTTCTATTTATTTCCTTCTCTCTAGAATGACATTTATAATTACAGGAAGAAAATTCCATGTGCCATTTAGCATCCGTGTATCCCCATCCTTTGGGTTTTTGTTATACGTTTTTAGAAACTTCAAAGAAGGTTACTCACAAAAATCCATCATAAATTTTCTCCAGACTCTCTCAATGGTGTAAGGTGTGCTTGCTGTGCGTAGTCATTGGTGGTCACAGATGGCAAAGCTCTGCTCTTTGTAGAAGGAACTGGTTAATGGGTCCTCTGTTTCCTAACGTGGATCGTGTGTACAGAAGCTGCACCTGAGGAACAGCGCAACAGACACGGTCCCTGGTTTCTTGTAATTAAATGTTGGAGATGAATAATATGGGCAGAGATCTGTCTATAGCACACTCCTCATGGAAGGTAAATTGAAATAGAGATAATGCTCTAAACCTAAGAGATAATGCTCTGTGTAGATGGAGGAGCGGCCCAATCTGGTGGGGAAAGGATGATGAAGGACAATTCCACGGTGCACAGATGCTGGGAAGGGAGACCTCTGGGAGGGTCCAGGAGGAAAGCTTTGGACCTTCCTAATGCTGGACTTCATGTGAATGAACTCACCAGTGTTCCTGTGATCTACAGTAAATGGAATTTTGCCATGAGAAGAACTCCTTACATTAAAACTCATCATGCAGAACTGAAACGTGCAAGCAGCTTTAGAAGTTCTCTCTTCTGCTGATCTCCTCGAGTGGTGGAGTCCACTCAGATACGGACAGCTGAAGGGTGCATGTGAGGCTTCACTGGTGCCATCCAGGGCTTCTGACTCGAGACACGAGACCTTTTCTTTGGCCCTGCTCTGTCTCTGCATCTTTTTTTTGACGCCTTCTGCATAATTGTTTAGGAACCCTCCTCCCCTGTGGTCTGCACACGTTCTTCCCACTGTACAATGGGTTTTACAGGGTTGACATCTGTTTCTTATCATGCAGGACTATACTTTGCACCGGGAAGGGAGAGGGTATGGATGGTGATGTTGCTCTCCCCGTTCTTTAGACATCATACGGAGAAAGTCCCTGATAAGAATGTAAAACACCTGTTTCCTGTGCTGAATCTCAGTTCACGGTGTTATCCTTCTCTCCATACTATGTTGGTCACTAAATATACCAGGGACTGAGTTGCCAAAGGAGGGACGACTGTCAAGGACACGGGCTTATTCAAGCACTCCTAGATAGAGTCATGTGACCTCCCGTTGGTCATCCATCACCTCATCTATAGGATGTAGGTAAGGACAGAGCCTCCCTGGGGAGCCTCTTAAAGAGGTCATGGCTACCTGTGGGGTGGCAGTAGACAAGCCACGAGTGTGCCCTTGTCATTGCATGTGGGTGTTGAGTATCTTCAATATAAAAATGTCTTTAAAAGTGCACGGAGAGAAAAAATACCACATAATCAATCCTACAAGAGCAGAACACTATCCAGTGAAATTTTTGTGCTCTGAAGGAGTAAATCCATTTGTTTGTTCTCATTTCCCTCAAAGGATAATCAACATGTGATCTGTTCTGCATTATCAAGGGAGAGGGACCTAGAACAATGTTACTGGGCTCTCAAAATACATGTAAGAGAGCTCGTTCTAGGGAAACTTGGAGCGGCCTTGCAGCTGCTGTGCTGGTGTGTGGACATGATACTGACCAGCAGATCCGGGTCAGCACCATTCTCTGGAGCTGCAGCCGTGCCTGGGCTGGGCCTGCCTGCTCCTCCTGGGTAAGGTCTGCCTGGTGGGCACAGCCCATCCGCACGCGGATGGAAGCGCAGCTCAGCGGACCCTCAGGCCCAGTGTCAGGGTTGTTTGTGGGTTAGCAAAGTCAGCTCTGTCTTTGATAGCATACAAGAGAAAGCCTTTTGAATTTAAGGAATCAAACCCGTGCAGCTGTTACGAGGCAACGATTTGAAAAGCCTTTGTAGACCGTCTGCTGAAAGACAGGCCTGCACCTTCCATACAAGCCTTCACACTGCGTGACATTTCTGGGCTCTCCGTTTTTTTCATCCTTCTAGCACATGCCACAGTGAAATCACAAGCAGAGCAGTCCACCATCTGGCAAGACTCGTTCCGCCTGACGCGGAGCCCAGCGGTGCAAGATGCTTTGTGGTTTCCAATTCCGCATTGCCCTCTGCTGTCTCTTCTACCTTTTTAATCAGATCTTGAAAAAAGAACCTTCAAAATCAATTTCTATGCTTCCTAAGGCCTCTTGGGTCATCCTGGATCTCAGCTTAATTCAGAAGCTGGATGTGGTTTGTTTTTATGGCTCACATCTAACATGATTTTTAGCCTGTGCCTTGCCCCAGTCTCTCTTCTATTGCTGTTATTACTGTCTTCTGCTTTGGGTTCATTCCTTCCTGTTTTTTAATCCTTCTTGGGAATGTCACTGTGGGTTAATGTTCTCTTCTAGGGAAGAACACAGGCTTTAGAAATTCCCAAGTTCACACATAAACATCCATGTTTAATGGAGTCATGGGTTCATTGGACAATTTGTCTAGTTCCTTGTTGCCAAGTTGGGGACACAGTTCACAGAGTAGAGTGTTTATTTTATGGCTTCAATGTAACTTGACTAAGTTAATTAAGGTAAAAATTCAGAGATTTGTAAATATGTTTTGGTGTGGAGGAAATTTATATGATTAAGGTCTCATATGTTGGGGCTTTTGGGTGCCATTTTAGGTAGTTCAAGATGCCTGTCACTAGCTCTAAAGCCACTTGAAGTTCCCTTTTAGCAGTATCTCCTTATTCTGTGCAGCAGCTATCACATACTGCCTTCATTAGGAATTACCTGTTGTTATTCCTAATAACTAAGAACAAATGTCATGATCAATAGCTACAAAAAAAATACACTCTTTTACATGTCTGTCTTCTTTTTTTTTATTTCTGTAGGAGGTAGTATTTAAAAGTAGTGCTGAAAAGGCTATTTGAAATTCCTGCTAGATACCCTATGGTTTGTCATACATTAATGGTCTTTCCTTACAAGAAGTTTTCACACCAATGTTTAGGGGTTGTAGGTGTCGCCAAGGTGATAGGCAAGTGATTTACCCAACTGCTTTCTCTTTTGTGAATACACCCACTTCATACTAGCATAATAGCTCCATAAAAGACTGACCCCCATGGACCTTGGTGTGGCCTCATTGAATAATACATAATTCAATCTCACACCCATTTCTGGAGCATCCAATGGAAGAAGGAAACTCTTTTCATCCATGGAGGTAGCACAGTGACATGCAAAATACATCCTGTTTCCTCTGGTTTCTTATAACATCGTGGCTTTAAAACATGTCTTCAAGTGGCACAAAACAACGTTTCAAAAAAGAAAGAAGGGAAAACCAAATAAAATAGATTTTCCTAAGGTGGTCTTTCATAAAATAATTACTAACATCTGGATTGTACCATTCCCAAGCAAATAAGATACAAAAAGCTATAAAAACTTGGTAAGTCTTCTGCAAATACTTCTAATCCATGGGATATCCCAAAAGAAGTAGCCATATTGCTTTTTATAGAACCAAAATGATAACATGTGTTTACATTTGAACTTTATACACAATAAATTAAATTTGGGTTTTCTACAAAGAAGCTTGGAATAATTGACATCCTGTCGTCATCAGAGGCCCTTTTGCATGCAATGCCAGTGCCTGCTCTATTGGCCAGACACTTGCATCCCAACAAATGTGTCAAATAGGAACCATCATCAAATTAACACTGAAGATTCCATATATGCTTATAAACTCCCTTCGGTAGGATTGTCTATAAACCAAATAGTAGGAGTTGATGAGAAAAAATAAAACGCGTTGCTCATTTTCTGATGGTAGTGCTCCAACTGTATCATCATGAAAAAGGGATTTATAAAAGGAACATTTTTTGATATTGCGAATACCAAATATTGGAAAAGGGAGAAATGAAAAAGTGAGAATATTTTGCGATGCTCTCAAAACCCACCACTTTAGCAATAGTCCACCAAGTCTGCATTGTTCAAAACAATTAACCATGTTAGACTATTTAAATTTTAATTTAACTTAATTAACATTGAATAAAGTTGACATTTTATTTCTCTGGGACCTCGCCACATTTCAAGTCCTGAAGGTCATGCACAGTTAGTGGCTTCCTTGTGGGATGGTGCAGACACTGAGAACTTCTGTTGCTGGAGATAGTTTTTTTGCATAGTACCATCTTTAGACTCACCGGGACAGAGCCTTAAGTTTTCATTGCTTAGGAGACTAAATAGTAACATTGTGTTGAGTGGTTAGTTGAGAGTCTTCATTGGTAACTTTCTGTCTCCTGGAGATCCTTTCTGGGCTTTGTAAAGTCTATGTCTTTAATAAATATAAGGATTAGGCCATGATGATGATGGTACAGATGCTGGTGACCATATTGATGGCAGGGCTTCTGATACACACAAACACATGCCTTGAGGCAGTTTAATTGCCATCCTAGTCCAAATACAAATGACAGTGAGCAAGTGGAAGTAGTATTTGTGGACTCTGTTTTTAATATTCATAAAGCAAATGAAATCTTTCTTCAATAAAATGGAAAGAGATAATCTTAAGGATTATGGGGCTTTTAAACTTTAGTTATTTTGGGCCTAAATTATCTTTTGTAGTATTTTATTGTAGTGTTAGTTGTTTTTAATAGGAATTTTATTTTATGTGGCCCTATAAGCTGTTTATTGTGAATCTGATGAAACTAAATGGAAAAGTGTTAAAATTAAGACTTTTAAAAATGGATAACAAGAGGGAAAGATATAAGATAATTTGTTGGTGGTGAAATTGTGGGATCAAATTGGTGGTTGAGATTGTTTCGACAGCATGTGGCTAACTCTAACTGTAATGTACTCAGAATCCCTCCTGTGATTTCCAAAACTAGTAAGAAATTCTTCCTTTAAATCACAGTGACACTCAGTCTATAGCTCTCTTAAGAGGATAGCTTACAGAGGCCATTGTAGTCTAAAAGAAGAGTCACTGTTTCCCCTGTGAAAACCCCAAATGTTCTGGAAAAGATGTGAGCAACACAACTGTAGCTACGGGCAGGAAGGCTCTTCTGCAGAAGCGTGACTTACCATGACTTCCAAGGCCCTTGCTGTTATCTTTTTGTTGTTGTTGTAATTAGTTATACATGACAATAGAATCGTTATGACACATCATATATAAATGGAGCATAACTTCTCATTTTTCTGGTTATACATGAAGTAGGATTACGCTGGTTGTGTAATCGTGTATACACATGGGGGGTAATGATATCTGATTCATTCTACTAACCTTCCTACTCTGACACACCCTCCCCTCCTTTTGTTCCCCTCTGTATAATCCAAAGTACCTCTGTTTTTCTCTAGCTCCCCTTTATTGTGAATTAACATCCACATATCAGAGAAAACATTTGGCCTTTCATTTTTGAGTTTGGTTTATTTTGCTTAGCATGATATTCTCCAGCTCCATCCATTTACCAGCAAATGCCATAATTTCATTCTTTTTAAAGGCTGCACAATATTCCATTGTGTGTGTGTGTGTGTATAAATAAAAAATATAATATTTTCTTTATCCATTCTTTTGTTGAAGGTTACCTAAGTGGGTTCCATAGTTTAGCTGTTATAAAATAAGCTACTATAAACATTGATGTGGCTTTACCACTGTAGTATGCTGATTTAAAGTCCTTTGGGTAAAAACTGAGGGGTGGGATAATTGGGTCAAATGGTGGTTCCATCCAAGGTTTCTGAGGAATCTCCATACTGCTTTCCATAGTGGTTGCACTAATTTGCAGTCCCGACAGCGATCTATGAGTGTGCCTTTCCCCCCACATCTTTGCCAACATTTATTGTTACTTTTATTCTTGATAATTGCCATTCTTACAGGAATGAGATGAAATCTTAGAGTAGTTTTGATTTGCATTTCTCTAATTGCTGGAGATGCTTACCATTTTTCATATATTTGTTGACTGATTTTATTTCTTCTTTTTTAAATTTTTAAAAATTTACATATGACGGAATGCATTACAATTCATATTATACATGTAGAGCACAATTGTTCATATCTCTGGTTGTACACAAAGTATATTCATAGCAATTTGTGTCTTCATACATGTACTTTGGATTATGATGGCCATCTCATTCCACCATCATTTCTAACCTCATGCCCCCTCTCTTCCCCTCCCACTTCTCTGCCCTATCTAGAGTTCATCTTTTCCTCCCTTGTTTCCCCTCCCTACCCCACTATGGGTCAGCCTCTTTATATCAGAGAGAACATTTGGCATTTGGTTTTTTGGGATTGGTTAACTTCACTTATCATTATATTCTCCAGCTCCATCCATTTATCTGCAAATGCCATGATTTTATTCTCTTTTATTGCTGAGTAATATTCCATTGTGTATATATACCACATTTTTTATCTACTCATCCACTGAAGGGCATCTAGGTTGGTTCTACAATTTAGCTACTGTGAATTATGCTTCTATAAACATTGATGTTTCTGTGTTCCTGTAGTATACTTTTTTAAGTCCTTTGGGTATAGACCGAGAAATGGGATAGCTGGGTCAAATGATGGTTCCATTCCCAGTTTTCCAAGGAATCATTAAAGGCCAACATAATTCTAAATGGAGAAAAATTGAAGGCATTCCCTCTAAAAACTGGAACAAGACAGGGATACCCTCTTTCACCACTTCTATTTAACATAGTTCTTGAAACACTGACCAGAGCAATTAGATTGATGAAAGAAATTAAAGTGATACACATAGCAAAAGAAGAACTTAAATTAGCACTATTTGCTGATGATATAATTCTATACCTAGAAGACCCAAAAAGTTCCACCAGAAAACTTCTATAACTAATAAGTTAATTCATCAATGTAGCAGGATATAAAATCAACACCAATAAATCAAATGCATTTCTGTGTATCAGTGACAAATCCTCAGAAATGGAAATGAGGAAAACAACCCCATTTACAATAGCCTAAAAAAATAAATAAAATAAAATACTTGGGTATCAATTTAACAAAAGAGGTGAAAGATCCATATTTCTATGAACTGTCTATTTAGTTACTTAGCACTTTTATCTTGATAAAAATTTTATATGAGCATTTCATAGGTAATAAATTAATCATTTATCTTTTCTCTCTTGCCCTAGAGAAAACATATATGTCTATCCTCAGAAACAATGAGGGCATCATAATTGTTTGTATAAGGAAAACATTTCCAGTGCCAGGGGTCACTGTGTGTCTTCTGGGTCAAGATGTCCCAAAACGGAAACGGTGGAGAATGCAGAAGGCAGAGTGTCAGTGAGAGTTCTCATTAGTAAGTAAAAACCATCAGCTAATTTAATCAGATGTGCTTGAGCGTGCTGGGCAGCAGGCGACATGCTAGGAAAGCAAGCTGACCTGGCAAGAGGCAGTGTGCTCTGGAGAATGCGTCTGTCCGTCACATCTAGCCTGGCAGAGACACCATTCCCATCCCCACACGCCAGGACAAACTCCATCCAGAGCTGGTCCTTGTGTTCTGTTCTGCGTTGCATCTCTGACTTCCTGTCCAGTGCAGGAAGTGGGCGCTCGTGGTTGCCAGGAAGGACGGAGGCCCATCCCTGTGCCCTAGCAGGGGAGCAAGAGGGGAAAAGGAGTATCAGGAAGTCTCATTCTAGTTGTGAGAAGTGGGTCTGCAAGAGGTAGGACACTTCACGAACATGAATAGGGGTTCCAGAGAGAAGCAAACTCAAATAATGAAAAAGACCTCTTATACCCCAAATCCAATCAGATCCTTTTATTGCTGGGATTAGATACATCATTTTTATGCCTTGAGGAAGAAATTAAAATTTTCCAGATTATTAGATTTACTTCAGCCTGCCTGAATGGACAAGTAACACACTATGATGTGAAAGTCCTTAATAGGAACTGGAGGGCATGATTTTATCCCCACTTATGTTAAAAATGAAGGAATTGTATTCAACTGCTAATGAGATTAGAGCTATTGAGAGAAAAATATTTTCTAGTTGATGTTTTCCATTAGAAGATAGGAAATTTTTAGGTCAAAGAACAGGGACCATTGGTGTTTTCATCGTGTAGCTAGCCTAGGACATCTGTTTATTCTAGAGAATTCCTTCCTGGGACAGTGAGGACCTGAGTCACATTCTCTCTGATTACAAAATTATTTTGCCTTTCTGGATAACATTGTTTGCTCCGGACTGATCCTGCTTTCAAATGAAACATACTGCATTTAATGCTTAATTTAAATTTGCATTGAGAACAGTTCCAGAGAGTGGGGAGCAGGCAGATGAGGCTTGAGGAAATAAATATGCCCATGAATTTTGAGGATCAACCTCAGCTACTTAAAAGAAATGCATGTGAGAAATCTAAATATAATGTGAATCCTTATTAGGCTTAGTGCAGTAACTGCCAATATAATCCATCTTTCTGAGCAGCCTGCCCATGTGTTCTACAGAACATGTATTTCAATTTCCTAGGAAATCGAAAGATAGGGCAAGAGAAGAAATTGATGATGTCTGGAAGGGAGCGGAGTTCTGTCCGTATTTCTGACTTCTAATCGACCTTCCCCTCAGTGGGGGAGTCTGGAGCAAGCATTGTTCCCATATTTTATGTACACCAAAGACAGAATCTTACTGTTCCAGAATACTGCAGGCCTCCAATGCTTCCTTTCTCTGCAGTTCAGCAGGATGTTGATGATGTGTTCTTCAACCGAATAACTTCATGCCTTGTCTATATCTGGACGTCCGGGTACAGTCTTTGGTGTCACCAGAGTTAAGACTCTGACTCTCTGTTGACTTCAGCTTTTGACAGTCCTTCAGTTTTTCAGCTACTGCACCACTGAGAACCCCCACCCCCATATCTGCAGTATGTCAGTTGGAGAAATAAACAACCAACTACTCTCTCAGCACTACATATCTATTACCAAACTTAAGACCTCAATATAAAAAAATTACAATAAGTGTAGAAGCTCCCAAGTCCTGTACCGTTGCATTCACTGAAGCATTTGTGTTTTTGTACACTGAAAGGCAAAATTATTTTTGTGTTGCCCTCGGCAGAGGCTGGTAGCTAATTAAACTTTGTTTATGTTATAGCCCTGGTTTTGGAATAAATCATACACATAATCATATTCCTTTTTCACTTTGTTTCTTTCCAAGCCAGTATTTTATTTATGGTTGATAATACTCTTATTATAATCAAGGACAAATTCAGTTGTTTTATACTTAATGCACCACTGTGTAAAGGTGGTCTGATTTGGATTATAACTGAGAATATGTGTATGTTACTGGACGTGGCGTGTGGCTCTTCCACAGCTCACTGCATCAGGTTTCATAATCTTCCAGTATTGCAATTCCAAGGGTGTACTGTGCATATGCCCCTCACAAGAAATTCCTGCCAAATGCAGTAAATTCTCTGAATTTATGTAGATCCAAGTTTCCTTAAAAAATAACCTGCAATACTGAAACATGTGAGTTTGTTCCTGGAGACCCATCTGCCCTGCATCCCTGTGGGGGAGGTGGTGCCCCCTGAAGGTTGACGGCATAAACTTAATGTTTGGACAAAGCTGGGTTTGGCTCTCACCCCCAGCATCTTATAGTGTCTCAGACTAGGAAATACCCTGCCCTGGCCCATAAAAAGAGCCATGTGTGCACATCTTTCATATGCCTAATGCACAAGTCAAAGGAGAGAACGAACTTAAAGCCTGGCATATAATACAGACAAGGAGGCTCAGTCGTGGAGGGGAACCATCTCCACACTCCACACAGGCAGAGGCACAGGTGCGGACCATGCGGCAGAGAGCATTCCTCCCCCCACCATGACAGAAAATCAGTTAGAAAATCAAAATATAAAATATATTAAAGAATAATATATTCAAGAATTAATTACATAAGAGCTCTTTTTTAGACATGTAAATTTAAACATTAATAGAAACAACCAAAGCAGGTGACAGCAGTTGCTTCTGAGAAGCAAGAATGGAGAGTCAGAGGCAGAGGGGCACTTTCCATAATAAGCTTTGGAGTAGAAATTGGTATTTCAAACTTTTCGTTGTTCCTGTCAATGATAGCAGTTGCTATTCCCAACAATTTTTTTTTTTTCCAGAGTGAAACTAAAAGTCAAGGAAAGGGATTAACTCTGCTGATGTCATTCAGATAGCAAGTGAAAGAACCATACTTAAAGTCAGATTGTTCTCTGCTAGGATGCTAGCTCTCAGTGTCCCATGTCGTCAATGAGGCTTTAGATACCTAGAACCACCGCTCTTGCTGTTTAGTGAACTGGGCGGCATGACTCCTTTCAAACGGGCATTAGACTGTGGGGCTTGGTCGGTGTGTGCCTTGGTTACTGTGCAGCCAGCTGTGATTTTCTTTCTTCTTGCTCCTGACGGATGCTGGTTGCAGAAGCCAGCATGAGCCCACTGAAAGGAGCTCTCTGCTCACCCTTCTCAGTTGGACGTGGAGAGCATTCCCCTAGTCTCCCTCCCCTACCAGAACACATACTCGCACAGTCCTGGGGAGCTCCTGCCTTACCTAGGCGTGACTCGAGGGAGCCTGACTTTCAGTTGCTTGTTTGAGGAAGGTTGTTCATGGAAACAGAATTTTCCAAGGTAATTCAGAGTAGTTGAGTCTCTTACTGCAGACTCAATGTCTGACCAAGGTGCAGCCCTCTGATGTTCCCCCACCCCGACTCCCTCTACCAAAACAGAATCCAGTTCTCAGAAATGCATCTTCTTCAAGTAGCTTCTCGCCCTTTATACACTGAATGTAATGGTCTATTCTTTTGGGGGGCAGGGGTCAATGATTTTTGGCTTCTGAAGACAAAAATCAGTGATATTACGAACTAAACAGTTCACCTTGACATTACTCTCATGAAATATCAACCATAATTTATGAGTTGCTAATTGAATGAACAAAGTATTCCTTTGCTTACACCAAGGAAGGCAGAATAGCTGTGACCAGCTCATGCCTGAGCGGTGAGTACCTCTACCTGGCAAACACTTAGATAACACAGAATTGTTTTCTTCCTCTTGTCAAAGTCTGAGATGTTGAGGCAACTACTTCAGAGATGGCCAGGATCCTGAGTCCTCATGATCCTAGATGTCACCTCTGACAGGTGACAACTAGGAGGGACAAAGCAGGGTGGCAACCCTTCCCCTGAAGGAAGCTCCCAAACTTAAAGACAGTTCGGCTTCTCTCAGGAGGCTCAGGGCCCTTCTGGACTGGACAGGCCTCCAGGAAATACAGTTCTTATTCTGAATACTCCTTTGACTAATTAAAATCTTAACCACCGAGGATAAAAGGGGAGTTAATTTTTAGTTTTGATCTCGGAGAATGATTTTTTACATTTTTTATGATTTTAGAAATATTTTAATCGTGAAGCACATGTATACACATTTAGTTAAAAGTATATGCTGCTTTTTAAAATGAGTGTTTTTTTTGAGTAATGTCATGGGTGATTCCCAGAATAGGCAGGAGATGGCTGAATGTAAAGGACCTTGAAAGCAGAAAAGTACCTATTGGGCACTGCCGTGACCAGATGGAGAAACTCTGCCTTCTGGAGCAGGGACAGGAGATGGAGGTGGATGGGAGGAGGGTGAGCTGGGATTGTAGATGGACACAGGCTTCAGGGCCCATAGGGCGCACCCGGGTTCACGACACACGTCCCTCTTCCAACCGTGCAGACATACTCTCACGTCTGAGAATTATGTATGTCCAAGGACATGTTACTTTTTTGTAATAATGAAAGATAAGGAACAAACTGGAGTTCTCTCACCAGTAATCTGTAAAATAAATTGATATGTTGGAGAAGAGTAAGCCATTGCTGTTAAAGACCATCCTCATTCTGTTTTTTTTTTTTTTTTTTTAAATGTGTGGACATGAAAAGATTTTCACAAAAAATCATCAGAAATCAGAATTAATAGACAGATGGAAAGCCACAGAGCTCGTACTGGGCTGGCATAATTGATACAAAAGGACAGGGACAGACGTGAAACTGTGCATCACCCTCTGGAGCTGGAAATGGTGGATAGGCATCAGAGACAGGGAGAACTTTCCGCATATTTTTGTTTGAGACTTTTAATTTGCTACTGTGTTAAGGAGTGTGGAGAAGAGTGGGGTCGTTTGCTCCGAGGAAGGTAAAATCATGTAAGTGTCAAGTGTGAGAGGCGAGAACCACCTGCAAAGGAAGGCAGCACTTTGAGTTGAGGGCTCCTTCAGTCTGCACTGGTCCCTGCCTGCTGACTCTTCTGCTTTACCCTTGTGTGTAGATATGGTCCCACTGTTTCACCCTCAGTAGACACTTGCAACACTTACTTAATAAATGAAAGTCATGTAAAACCAGTGAGATAGGACAGAAGATGCCAAGTTTTAATTGGGAGTATTTAACTGAAGCTAAAAAGTGGAAATGGCCAAGGTAAGAAAGCATTACAGGTGTAAAGAGTGGCCGATGTGGTACAGTCAGCTTCTGCAGTGTTCAGGCAGCGGTTTCTGGATAGAGACATCTGTCTTAATAGATGAAGGCCAGACTGCAGATCAATGTATTTGTATTACAAATTGCCAGTCCCAGAACTCAGGACTGATCCTTTTTCACCTAAATGAGATATTTGGCAAATCAGTTAGTGTCTTCATACAACATTCTTCACAAATCCAGTGCTATTAAAAATCATCTGGTGGACCCAAATATATCAGGAGTCTTATAAGTATGTGTTCTGTGAAATAGTAATTTTACTGAAGTGGTAGGCACTTATAAATTAGGCATATTCATTTTTTTTTAATTTCCTATTTTAGTCTAAATAGCCTTGAAAAATGTCATTAGGCAGAAATTTGTATTCTATGTCACCATTATGCTCCCAAACTCACAAATATCCTCCTTAGGTATCAAATTCTTTACCTCTTATTTATTCCTTGTTATTGATCACTGTACATACTGACTTCTTGCCCATATAAATAAGAAGAATTAAAAAAAAAGAAAAGAAGTTATAGAGGAGGGGAAAGAATAAAGAAGAGAAAGAACAGGTAGAGCAAGCATTTAGGGGTAGGATCCGGGCAGCTGTGAGATGTACAGCACATAAAAGCCACAGAGGCCAGGCTAGTGTTGCTACTCCAAGTCTGGCTAGCAACAGTAAATGACAACTGCTACTTACAGAGCCCCTGAGGTATACCGACACTACAGGCTCTTTTACATATATGTAGTCTGATTTAATTCTTTTCATACACATCATCTAATCTAATTGTCTAACATTTCTATGCAAAATTATTAATTTTGTATTTCCATGTTAGATCTGCATGCATGAAGATGAGAAGGATTTTGTTCACAAACCCTGAACTAGGAGGTAGTAGTGCTGTGAGCAAATGTGACTCCAATGTCATCTATAATCCTGTCTTTTCCCTGTGTGCATCTGTTTCTTGTATGTGTGAGCTTCTCAGTGGTGAAATGGGAATGAGAGTTTTCATGAACCCTTATCCAATGGATGTCCACCATGAAGAAACCGTAGGAGATGCTGCGATGTTCAAGGTATCAATTCCACATAAAGCATCTTTTAGCAGCGGCACTCCTGTGAGGCTCACTGCTTTAGACTCAAGGATGCCTGCCTAATAAGGACTTATAGTCAAAAGCAATGACGGATGAGCACATCTGTCTCATGTTTCCACCTAGAATGACACCTATTCATTGAGTAAAAAATGTTATTGAACCATGCAGTGTGTTAAAAATTGTATCTTATCTGTGCTTTTGATAAAGGGGTATCTAATTGTATAGGTTCCCTAAGTAAAAGATACATCATGTAATCATGACAAGCCAAGGCTCCAAGATGTATCCAGTCAGCTGGAAACTTGGAGAGCCTTATCCTTTGCTCATCACTGTTGACTTGCATTATTTTTAGTCTCTAAGCCCCCAGTTCTTTCATCTATAATTTGAGTTGGATACAAACCTCTGTATTTAAAATAAAAGCTCATTCTGGGCTTTGAACAGGCAAACAAATTAAATGAGACAGGCATCTTAGTAGTAAGGAATAAGCAAAATTATATTTGTACAGAGTCATGAATCTGCCACCAACGTGATATATTAACTTGTTGAGAAATAGACGAGAGGAGAGTCACTGATGGCTGGCCTGGGCCAAGGTGACCATCACCTGCTGTGCCCATTTGTTTTAATGCCTATGGGTTTCTTCAGAGAGAAAATGGTTTAAAAAGCACTGGGGCCTGTCACACGTGCACATTCATGGTGGGTCCCTCTTGCTATCTCTCCAGCATATACTTGTTTATCTTGGACCTTAAAGCCTATAGGACATACTTTACTTTTTGCACCTTCATTTCCTTCCATCTTAAATGTAGTGCATCCCATGGTGGGATTAAGCAGGGTGGGTACCTCACCATTACTCAATTAACATGTGACTTGGCCCTCAGTTTCCTCCCCTGCAAAACCATGGTGATAACTGTAACCTAAGGAGATCCTGCAAGGATTCAGGAGATTCAGGTGTGGGATACCACAGCCTGGTTACTTAGGAAAGACCTTGGCTGTTAAATTCAAGAGTGACATCTTAGCAAGTGTGAAATCGATGTGCCTGCTATTCAAGGTGGACACTGGGATTTTTTTCCCCAGGGAAAAATATTATGTTACATTAGTGAAGTATAGTTCAGAGGTAATTAGGTGATAGGTGAAGAATACTCAGGAAGCATGAAATGAACCACCTGCCACTAATCCCCCTGTTCTCATTATAAAGAAAACAGAAAAAAAAATTGCCTTTCTAAAAGAGCATCTCACATGTAAGCATTAAGGAGGATTCTGTCAAGGACAGTTGTCTCTCTCATTTTGCTGATTCCAGAATGGTACTGTTCTTTACGTGAACTCAGAAATACAAAAAGCCACTTAGAACTTCTGGGGCTGGAGCTATGCAGGCCCGGGCCCTGGGCTGCCTTCCTGCCACACCCATGCATGTAGACCTGGTCACTGGGCATGGCCGTAAGTAATGAGGCAGTGGGGTCATTTTAAACACACCAGTTGCACACCTCTTTCTCAAGGCTTGTGAGGACACGTTGACTTATGCTCGATTGACTTTTGACTCACATTTTTTATTTGGTGCTGAGACCCTGCAGGAACCAATGGGAACCATGTGGTATGGATTGCTTCTGCTGCAAGTCTAACTCTTTAATCCACCAATGGCTAGAGTGAAGGTACTTTCTGGATGGCTACAAGCTGGGTCACACTGGCATTAAAAAAAAAAAAAAATCTAGATTGGATTTCTCAAGAAAATTAAGACTTTAAATGAAAGAAAAAATTGTTTGTCTATATTGTATATTTGAATCAACATGCAACGCTAAAAGGATTGCTTTACCAAATTTCTTTTTTCACATGACATCAGAAAACTCATGTTTTTTTTTTTTTAAAAGCAACAACATTGTATTTTATATGTAATAAATTTAGGCATTCCTTGTGGGTAGTGGTCAAAGGAGGGTAGCAAAATATTGGGCTGATTGCACCCCATTCTCACTAGAGCCTAATTAGGCCTGTTATTCATTTATTTAAAGAGAGAGAGAGAGAGAGAGAATTTTTTAATATTTATTTTTTAGTTTTTGGTGGACACAACATCTTTATTTTATTTTTATGTGGTGCTGAGGATCGAACCCAGCGCCCTGTGCATGCCAGGCGAGCGCGCTACTGCTTGAGCCACATCCCCAGCCCCAATTATTTTTATTCTTAATGATCTTTTTGTTATCTTCACATTAATCAATTAGTGGCATATATTACAAAACTCCTGAAAAGAAACATAACATTTATATACCATATTTGATAATAAATTGTACAGAACAGTACACATGGATTTAGATACCAGACTTTTAAAATATTCAGTTGCCAATTTGTTGCTGCACTTATATTGCACTTTGAAAAAGTTGTGCTGAGAGACACTGGGCTGTGTTCTGATGAGGCGGATGATCTCTTAGTTCCTGATTTCCAAGGCAAAGGGTGTAGAGGTCATGTCTTGACAGTGTGTGACTAATCAGATGTGAACACGTCCTGGGACACTGGACTCATTCCTAGGGCTGCCATAACAAAGTGCCACAACCAAGTGGCTTGCACAACAGGAGTGCGTTATCTCACAGTCCTGGAGGCCAGAGTCCAAGGTTGGGACTGTTTTGTCCCTCTCTCGGCTCCTGGTTGCTTGCCAGCAATCTTTGGTGTTGCCTAGCTTGTAGAAGCATCATGCTGATCTTGGCCTTCATCTGAACTTGGCATCCTTCCTCTGTGTGAGCCTGAGTCAGCGTCCCTTTTGGTAATGACCTGTCCTATTGAATGGGGGCCCACTGACTCTAGTAAGACCTCATCCTCACTTGACTATTGCACTTGCAAAACATCTTCTTATTCTCGGGTACTTCAGCATATGAATGGAGGCGGAGGGATTCACTTCACCCATGAGGGATAAGAAATTACAGCTGAAATGTAGGTAAACGCTAAGTGTGTTTCTATCTTGCTACAAGAATAAGGGAATGATCTATATTCTTACCACCCTTTTGTGAGTGAACCTTCTTCACCTCTGTTAGAATTTCTCCACAAGCATTCATCCCATGAATAATTAAATTTCTACTTTTCATTCTTTCTTCATCTCCCACCTGCAGTATTCAGTCCTTGGTGAAGCTGCGCTCTGAGCACATCGGTCCCCCAGCTTCCACGGTCTTCCTAAGTATGTGTTCTGCCCAAATGTGGTAAAAAGACATTTTTATTTTCACTGCCATGGTACCCTGTCTGTGACAACACCATCCTACCTATTTAGTTTTATTTCCTAAATTTTAAGATGAGCATCCTAGTGTACACCGTTGATCTGTTCCACATGATCAAAATACCTTTCAATTTGAATGCTTTCTTTAGTTCAGATCACTCCCTAATTCCCCAAGAGACAATATGGAAACCTCTTTAGCTTCTTGGAACAAATGTACGTAAAACCTGTCATTCCGGATGTCCTACATCGAATCCTCCCAGGGACATCAAGTCCTGGAAAGTTTCAGATGCGCCTGAATCTTCCCATTGTGTTATTAAGAACATGACGTTCCCTGCTTACGTCCTTCTTCCTCTCTTGATGATGCTCCCTCTCATGCTTTCTCTGCCATTGGGAACATCTTCTCTGAGCTTTGATTGCCTTGACCCCTAAAGTCTTGCCTTCTGGGCCCACCATGGGCTTGGAAGGAAGCGGACCCAGTGGGCACCCAGCTCAGTGCCTACTCTCTGCGACATTTCCATGAATCCCCCCCACTCTCAGATTCTTCATAACTAAAACATGGAACAACAACTTTTAAAGATGTCAGCCACTTAGAACTGCTGGGGCTGGAGCCATGCCGGCCCAGGCCCCGGGGCTGCCTTCCCACCACATGCCATGCATATAGACCTGGTCACTGGCATGGCCATACGTAGTGAGGGAGTGGGGTCATTTTAAGTACACCAGCTGCACACCTCTTTCTCAAGGCTTGTGAGGACACGTTGACTTATGCTCGATTGACTTTGACTCACATTTTTTATTTGGTTCTGAGACCCAGCAGGGGTCATGCTTTCTCTGCCATTGGGAATGCTCTCTGAGCTTTGATCGCATTGACCCCTAAAGTCTGAGTTCGCACAAAGAACAGTACCAGTCTAGAATCAGCAAAACGAGGGAGACGACTGTCCTTAACAGTTGTCTGGAAGAAATTAATACATGGCTAGCACCTTTCTTAAACTTTCCTTTGTACGATTTCTCACTTTGTCTTACTGAAATGCTAACCCTAAACTATAAGTGCATCCAAAAGGTGCAAGACCTGGGGCCTGGTGGTGCATGCCTGTAATCCCAGCAACTCAGGAGGCTGAGACAGGAGGATCGCAAGTTCACAGGGAAGCCTCAGCAACTTAGTGAGGCCCAAAGCAACTTAACAAGATCTTGTCTCAAAATGAAAATAAAAACAGATGAGTGTCAGTGGTTAAGCACCCCTGGGTTCAATTCCCAGTACCCCCCCCCCAAAAAAAAAGTGCAAGTTAAGATTTAGTTATATCTTAGGGAGCTATATTGTTTCATTTCTCAAATGACAAAATACAAATCATCTTTATGAGATGTTACTTTGATGGTGTCTTCAATTTGTCAAAAGAAATGAAGGCAAATTAATAAACAAAACCAAATTAAGAGGCAGAATCTAGAACATTTTCATAATTGCTCTAACTTATGCACTGACACGTTCCAAGAGTCTGAATGTTCTTTATATGAGAAAAGAATCTCCTATTCTCAGATTCATATGGAAAATTTGAAGTCCCCAAAATAAATCCATTAAAAAAAATCTGCCATGACTCTTCAATTTCTGATTTGTTTGATTGAATCCTTCAATATTATTATTTTGAGTGCTCCAATTTAGCTCCAACAGTTTCCGAAATTCCTTTTTGATGGAAGTTCATAGGATGAAGGTAGATGTCTTTTAGTTGTCATTTTCTAGATAAGGTGCTTTAATTTTACTTCTCAAAAAACACCTGAAAACAATTTAACTCCAGGGTGATTATTTATTTACTGGGATTCCAAAAGAAAGAAAAGTCGATCGTATGGATTATAAAAATATCGTCACCATGAAGCCAGGTGCAGTGGCATCCACCCATCACTCCAGGGACTGGGGAGGCTGAGGCAGGAAGAGAGCAAGTTCAAGGACACCCTCACCAAATGAGTGGGGCAGTATCTCAAAGCAAAAACTTAAAAAAGGGCTGGGGTGTCGGTCTGTGGCAGAGATTTATGGGATCAATCCCCAGTATACCCCCTGCCAAATAAAAGAGAAATTTTTATCATGAAATGTAAGTGGTAAACCCCTTGTAAGGGGGGAAGGAGAGAAGGGGGAAGAGAGAACCTAGAGGGAGGACAAGGGGAGGGGGGTAGACAAGGACAGAGGAGAAGGACAGGGGAGCTGGCACTGGGGGGTGAGCGGAAGCCCTGGCCCCGGGAGCAGCTGCAGATGCCGGCCTGCCTTGCATCCTGCAGGGTGACTTCTCTCAGATGCTGTCAGGAGGACTAGAGAGAAAGTGTCCCCAGGGAAGCAGGCTGCCCGATCCACAACCTTCCTGTCCAAGGCTGAGCAGAATGCCCAGCTGTTCTGGCTGGGTCTTTCTGTTCCGTGTCACTCTGTCCTTGTGCCTTGCTCAGATGGGTGCTCCTGCTTGTCCCCACGGCCCCCTCCACTGACCTCCACTTCAAGACTTGTCTGCCTCACTCTAGTGACATTTTCCTGGGGAAAACAGTTCTGCCGCCGGAGCCAAGGGCCAGTCTCTGCCAACCTGACTCTAGTTCCCTGTTGTGAGCGGACTCTGTCCTGGGTTGGAATTTCTCCTGCTGTTCTCTGGCAACAAGTCCATGGCCTTTGGCGGTGGGTGGCCTGAATCAGAGCGATGAAATGATGTGGGGATGCTGCCCTGGACTCTGTCCAGGGGTCTTTCCCTGGAAAATATTTCTTATGCAGAAAAAAAATAAATGCTTTCATTTCATTGACATAACCATCCACGTCATTCTTCTCTTTTTGTTGAACTCTGACAGCAAGTAAACAGCGCTGCGGAGCACATCTCCAGCTTATGCCGTTCAAAGCAGGTGTGGTCTTCTGCAGCAGGTATTTGGGTGGTCATTTAGCACTCATCCAACTTAACGGAAATTGCATTTACTTTCAACTTCCTTGATGCTCAGCTTGTCAGGAGGCCAGTCCAACCTCCTTCTGCCTTAAAAGTTCTTTGAACTCTCAGGAGGTGAGGTGAGGGAGCAGTTCAGAACGAGGGCTGGTGTCCACAGTCTGGGCACTGACACTTGGGGCCATATTTGGTATCTCTGCTGCCGCAGGGCCTTGACTGAAGAACGCTGAGCCGCGGTTTCACAGCCACAGGGCAGATGATAATAGTGCCTGGATCATTAGACTTCAGTGGAAATAATATGAGAATACGGCTGAGATATTCAGTAGTCTTTTCCACATCTAATCAATCCATAATTGTCAACTATGACTGTTACACTTCTTAACAGTGTTAGTAGTGGTATTGGGCATGATCTTGTTACTATTGTACATTCTATTTCAAACTGTAAAAAGGCTGTACCAAGATCTTGAACAGGACCTTCTTCCTTCTGATGTTGTATTTCTTCTCTGTTCATCTTTGGTCCAGGGTCTCAGGTGCTGGCCCCAGTGCTGTCCGGTGGAGCTCTCTGCAGTGACCGAGCAGCTCTCTGTCTGCAATAGCCACGGACTTCATGTGGCTACAGAGTGCCTGACATTTGGCTAGTGCATCTGACAATCTGAATTTCTAATTTCATTTCATTTCATTTCATTTTAATTTAAATAGCCTGGGGTGGCTATATTTAGCACATGAAAATTCAGAGCATTCAGTTTAATTTTGCCTCTAGATAAATCACAAATACACTTGTCAGTATAAGTACATCCAAATATTGCATGGGCCATACTCATACTAAATATTTTATCTGCCAGACTGAAATAGCCTTATGGAATGGATGCTTACAGGACTGGATAGAGAAATTCAGTTTTCAAGGAGATAAAATGAACACACCCAGCTCAACAAGGAAATATAAGGCTGAGCACTATGATTAACCCCACCGCATTTTGTAGCCCAGTTTCTGAACTTAAAATATGTAGTTTCTTGAAGATATGATGGGACGATTTGGGGACTTTAAATAATGCCAAATTGGATTTTATCTGCTTATTAAGAGAAGATAAATAAGTGAAATAGGAATATTGGCTTTTTGGAGTCACACGGAACACACAGGTGTCTGAGGAGTGTGAGTGTGAGTGTGGGAAAAGCTGGGCCACCGGGGGAAGACTGAATGAGCCAGGCTGTGTTCCAACCAGGTACTGTTGGTGCCTCGGATTCTGCCGGTGTGCATCTGGGGAACAAGCCAGGGGAGGAGGTCCCCTTCCCACCACCCTCCTCTGCCAAGGGCCTTCTGTATGTCTTCATCATTAGGGAAAAGTCACTGAATGATCATCATCACCATCTTCAAATTCATAACTATTTGAAGTCTAATACTCTTTAAGTTCTCAGAAATGCAAATTGATTTCTTTTTCTTGCAAATCAAAGCAAGAAAAAGGGAAATTTGCTGGATTATGGACCAGGCCAACCACAATGGTTGATGGAAACAGGAATGATAAAGCCAAACTTTGTAGAATGATCCTGTATTTTGTAAACATTCAAACCTATAGAGGTGTAAGACACCTGAGATTTATTTCACGCATGCCTGTGGCTTTGGAGTACTTCCTTGGTACCACCCTTTCCCGGTCCACCAGCTCTCCTTGCATAGCTGCCGGTCTTCCTGCTCCACATCTCAGCCAGCCAACCTTGAAAAGCTGTGTGTTCAGCCTGCGTTCATCATTATGCAATGGGCAGAGTGAACTTGGTAAGAGACAAGCCTGCCTGCTGCCCATGTGGCTCCATTGTGGTTCACCTAACACTCTTCTCTGGGTTGCTCCCACCCACTGTGCCCAGTCCTGGCCCAGGGCGGCCTCTCCTGCATTCCGAGCTACTTTCCCTTTATCTGTAAGAGACTGCTCTAAAGGACTTTCCCAGGCCTTCCCATGGCCTTATGTAGACCTGGTTCACCGCGTCCTCTCAGAGGCCTGCCCCACCACCCCGGGCCACATCTTCACCTCTTCTCCGTACATCAGCCTGTTTTCCACTCTTCATAGCACCATCCTGGGTAGCTAGAAAGTCAGTCCTTGAGACAGAAGCCATATCTAACTTACTTACTATTAAATATTAAGAACTCAGCGTCAATAGAGAACTAGAGCTTAAAATGTGTCGGTTAGATAACTCCAACAGTGAGGCCCTGGTTTGCATTCTTGGAGCAATCAGCCATTTCCTTCTGTGCCGTCATCTCCCGTTAGATGCGAGTTCAGTACAGAGAGCCACCAATCCACTAACCCGTTCAGCATTTACACAGATGCTGCTGAAACAAAACTGAGCCCTGTGAAGATAAAAATTTTCCCTTTAAAAATAATACATTCCCTATTGTAGAAGAATAAAGACAAGCTAGGTGTGGGGGTGCACACCGGTAATCCCACCTACTCAAAAGGCTGAGGGAGAAGGACCACAAGTTGGAAGCCAACCTTGTCAGTATAGTGAGACCTTGCTCAAAAACAGAAAAACACTGGGTTGAGGGTGTAGCTTAGTAGTAGAGCACTTGCCCAGCACCCACAAGGCTCTGGGTTCACTCCCCTGCCCCCCCCACCCACACAAATAAAAGAAATAAATATATATTAAATGAATTTATAACATTTTTGCCAAACCCCATAAACATTAAAATGTACCTTTGGAAAATAATATAATGCTATTTCTTCTCCCTCTTTCTTCTTCTGAACTTTGCATACGAACACATCAATAAATAATCCATACTAGTATGGAATGGTGTCTTTTGGTATTCTGTTTGGTCTTTTGATCAGTTTTTAAAGATAATGTCTGACAAAATCCCTCATGCCTTCATCTTACCTTTAAAGCAGTACTCTGAAAATTAAAATGTTAAAGTGGGCATTTGTGTCCTTGAGAGTTCTCTGTCTGTTTTTAACTGGCGGGGGGGGGGGGGTGTATGCACACATATGACCACAGCACGTGGCATGTTCCCAGACTCACAAGAGTACTGGGGAAGTGAAGGTCTGATCAGCAAAGAGAGAGAAGAGGTCCGGGAGAGGAATCTGTGACCTTAGGAGACCTCGGAGACTGAGATGCACTCATACCAGCTGTTCAAAGAGAAGATAAATGCTCCTTGAGTGAGGAACTTTGCACCATGTTGAAGACGTGTGCCCACATCAGTGTGCATGGATGGCTGTGCTAAATATTTCTGACGCCCGCATTTGGAGCAGCGAAGGAATTCTCTGGAGATGGCTGAACAACTCTGTTTTGTCACACCTTGCCCGTTAAAGGTGTTAAGCTCCCTAGAATCTGCTTACATACTCTATTTTAGAAACCTGTTTTCAGCGTTGAACCCTAGGCAGGGAACGTGTCCTGGACCAACTCTTCCTGGTGTCTCCCTAGGGACTTTCTGGTACCACCTGAGACTTGTCCCATTCCAAGCAAGTACTATGTATCTTGAGTTGTTGAGGGATAGAATGTTAATATGCAGTTGCTGTCTTCCAAGGATCATAAAGAAATGTTATCATGGATATATTTCCCAATCAGGGTCCCAAGACATCAACGTATACTTGCCAATGTGAGTGTGATGCCCACTGCCTCCCTAAGGGAGTCAGCTTTCTGACACTAAAACAAAATACTTGAGATGATGAATTTAGAAAGAGAAAAGGTTCATTTTGGCTCATGGTTCTGGAGGTTTCAGTCCCTGATCAATGGCCCCCATTGCTTTGGACCTGTGGCAGAACCGTGTGGCAGAGTAAACCCACCTACCTCATGACTGGGGAGCAAAGAGAGAAAGAAGAAAAGATCATCCCCTTGTGGGCATACCCCAATGACCTAAGGCACTTTCACTAGGTGCCACCTCTCAAAGTTTCCTGTATCCCAATAGCACGGCCCTGGGGACCAGCCTTCAACACATGGTGACTAATATTAGTGTCCTAAGGATAGCTCCCTGCTTTGCACATTTATAGCACACCTATCCCTCAGTAGCTGTTGTCAAAGTCTTTAGCAAGGTCAAGAAGGAAATGATTCAGAAGGGAGCAGGGTCCCTCCCTCTGTGAGGTCATGTGCTCGGGCTGATGCTCTTCATCACAGACACGCTGTGGCTGGGGGGGGCAGTAGAATAATTGGGGGGCTGAGGGGTGTGTTCTGCACTTGAGACTTAAGAGTCTTATTTTGTGTCTTGACCTTAGCTGGACAGCTGAGGATGGCTATGACAGGAGGTGGAATGCCCTAGAGTCGGGGTGTCCAGCGCAGCCCAGATGGGCAGCAAATGGCTGAGTGGGTGCTTTGGGAGGTGGCACCAGGATTGGACTGATGTCAAGGTTTCTGGAGCAAGGACTCATGAGTTCTTTGGTGCAAGAAATGTGGACCAGGAAGTGGGAGCCAGCTCTGGGTGTATGTGGCTCCTGCTGCCCGGGTGTCCAGGAGGCCTCCACAGGACATGCTGCACTGAAGTCCAAAGGCTGAGGAAGGAATGGAAAGTGACCATTCAGAGCTGAAATGGATCAGTGCAGAACCAGAAGGTCAGGGGAGGAGCTGCAGGCAAGCCCTGAAGAGGCCTCTGCACCAAGTGAGCCTCAGTTCTGTGGAGGCCTCTCTGGGGAGGCCAGCACTTCAGGTCAGAAGTGCTGAGAGAGGACAATACCAGGCAGCCACAGGAGCAAAGGTATGGAGTGAGAGACTGACTTCTCCTGCCCCATGGCAGGCCTGCGGGCATGTGTGTGGGGAGAGGGAGATCTGCTAGGCTAACACTGGGGTTTGGACAGCACTTTGTACTTGTATTCCAGTATAGAATCAAGAGTATGTTATGCCATGAAATGACCCTCGGCCTTTCTTTCGACCACATATGAGCATGTATGGCACACAGGTTCTGAAAAGGTCTAATCCAGTGTCAGGGACAGACTACTCCACCAAATATGCTTTAAAGAGACGGTGGCAAAGCAGACTCAAATTGGGCTTTCTTATGTGTCTGGTGGTTTATTCAACTTACCTTTTATACTTGGGTGATCAATTTTAAAAATTTGAAAAGAATAAATGCCCTGTTGCTAATATTTGTTAGCGAACATTATGCAAACGAGCCCCTATTATAATTCAATTTTAAATTTATTATTCAGAAACAATATAAGATTTTGAAACAGTTTGGGGCCATCCAGGGATAGCGGGCCATTGGAAGCCATGCTGGGCTTGGTCAGGTGTCTTCAGGGGAACCCAGACATACTTGCTCTCTCCAGTGCAGCACACTGGTTGGGAGCCCTGCTGAGCACTCCTGCAGACCTGCCCAGGCTGACAGGGACTGGCCACAAGGAGTTGATAGTTCAGTGTGAGTAGCAGATAACAAGTGGACGGGTCAGGAGATTATACACTAAAAACAGAAACAGCGTGCTGGGCGTCCCGGAGGGCCCAGTGGTGCTGTTGACTGGGAGGCCCTGGGTCCTTGTTAGGGGTGGGATGTTTGGGCTGAGCACTGGCAGAGCACAGGCAGGTCAGTGGTGTACTGGGTGCTCATTAGGGGCAGCTGAGTCATGTGGATTGAGCCTCTGCTGGGCCTGTGAGCTCTCCTGCCGGCCTCTTCCCCAGTGCATTTCCAGTGCACTGTTTATTCATCTCTATCAGCGGGATGAATGGCAGGAGGTCATGTAGGTGTTCCCTGGTGGCAGAATTTCGGCTAGACTTTAGGATTCACATCCTCTTGGGGGACAGTGAGAGAAGCAGGCTGGGAAGCTTGATCGGCGTCCGGGGAAAGGAGGAGGGTAACTGGGCCAGGCTGAGCTTTAGGCTCACTCTCACCGCTTCCCGGCCTCTGCGTCTATAAATAGTTGAGACTTCTGGGACAAGCCAAGTGCCAAAGAGAGACGCAGAGGGGGGACTTGTAGCACTTTGGGTTCCCTGGGAAAGATGGGCTTCCAGGAGGCACCCACAGCAGCCAGGCAAGAGCAGGATCCAGGTGACAATGTGAAGTGCCCCAGAGTGGACCTGGGCGGAGATGGGCAGCCCGTTCCCCTCATTTGCTCTGACTTGTTCTACCTGGCTCACCCCAGTGACGGTCCTGGTTCTGCTTCTGCCTTCAGGATGGCATGTGAATTTAAAAAAAGAAAATAGAGGTTAGCAGGGCATAAAGATTATGTAAAATAATGATTTTTCAAAAAAAAAAATTTTTCCCCAGAAAACAAGGTTCCTGCATGACCCAGAGCCACTGGGGAGTGGGAGGGGAATGGTCAGGCTCAGCCACCAGCTGCCCCACCTCACTCTTGCGGAGGCTTTGTCCTCTTTTCCACTTGAAGTCTGCATGGTCAGTCTTCCCACAAACAAACAAGCAGATGCTCTGGGCTCCCGACTGGGTCGTGATGGAGAAACATGGAAAGGCACATCTCCAGGGTTAGAGGGACTCTCTCTCTAACTTCACCTGTCATGCTTCTATTTCATTTGCTGTGTCACGTAGGGCCGAGCTCAGTG
This sequence comes from Callospermophilus lateralis, assembly GCF_048772815.1. Classification (NCBI taxonomy): domain Eukaryota; kingdom Metazoa; phylum Chordata; class Mammalia; order Rodentia; family Sciuridae; genus Callospermophilus; species Callospermophilus lateralis. Next base: position 107,380,405 of record NC_135316.1, on the reverse strand, counting down.
TCAAGGAAAAGACCACTAGAGGGGCAGCAATGTTATTGACAATGACCATTTAAACATTCAAGTTTTAGCCAGGCACGTGGCATCCTCCTGTAATCCCAGTGGCTCAGGAGGCTAAGACAGGAGGATTGTGAGTTCATAGCCAGCCTCAGCAACTCAGCGAGGCGCTAAGCAACTCAGTGAGACCCTGTCTCTAAACAGAATACAAAAAAAGGGAAAGACTGGGGATGTAGCTCAGTGGTTCAGTGCCCCTGGGTTCAATATCTGGTACCAAAGTAAATATTCAAGTTTTTAAACATGCACTCATCCTTAGTGAAATCTGAAATGTGTACTTCCAAAAGGCTTTAAAAACTCCCCAATAAAGTGGACTGTGCTGTGTGTGTGCGCGCGTGCACACGGACGGACACACACACCCACACCCACACACACACACACACACACTGGGCAGAGTTGAGGCTTCCTCGGGACCAGCTGGTCATCATGGTCCCAGAGGTATTTGTGCAGAGAGGACATGGCCTTTGTGGAAGTCAGAGTCAGACAGAAATTCACAGGAAAAGGGCAGTGGGTAGCAGCGCTCCTCCTGAAGGCCCTGGGCAGTGCCGTCTTGGGGATGCTGCTGGGCCCTGACAAAGCCGTCTCTGGGACATCTCCTGGGCCATCCAGGAGACACGCAGAAGCACTCGGCTGTCCGGGGGAGGGACGGATGTCTCCTCTCTAAAGGAAGAGGGACAAAGTGGAGCCCTGAAAAATGTGTTCTTGCTTCTCAGAAATGAAAATCCACAGCCACTAGCTGCAAATACAGCTCCTGCAGAGCAGAAGGTCCCGTGAGTGGGTAACCGTGAGCTGGGTGGGCTTCAGGCGTCTGTCTTCTCCACCGAGAGGCCACTGGCTGTCACAGAAACTCAGAGAAACCAGGGCGCCCTAGTTCAGAGTCAGGTGGTCACGGGAACCATGGACTGCCTCAGCGGGGGTGGCACACAGGAGCAGGACCCTGTCACCCTGGGAGAGGCGCTGGCAGGTCCAGAGGGGGGCGAGCACATTCCACCAGCGCACAGAGTCCCTCCACTCAGAGGGGTCGCCCATCCCCACCACTGCGTTTCACACTGCGTGTCATGATTGTAATCTACTTTCACTGCTTAAAACCAATCACCTGAATAGTGACACCTGGCTCTACAAGTACCCCCACACACACACACACCCTCAGCCCCAGAGTCTGACATTTATTCTGAAGCAAATATTTATTATGCAATTATTCTATGCTAAGCACTAAATGTACCAAGGGGGAATCAATAAAAGCACCGTGGCTCCTATCCTAAGAATACTTACTGCTAAAACTCCAGTTTTTCTAAATAAAACTTTAGAATGTATTTTCTGAACAGGGCATTATTTTTCTACTCAAAGGTTAATGATGTGAAAAGACTGAAAAGCTATGAAAAATTAAACTTTAAATTCTAGGCCTAATAATTGATCATTTTCAAACAGTTTTTAAAGCCACATGGAACAGAGACTATCTCAGAATAGAGCAAACGGATGGGCTGAGAGGCAAAGGTCAGGGAAATAGAATACGGGGGGAAACCACTGCTTGCAGACTTCATTCAGCTGTCGTAAAGAACCTTCCAGAAAAGGGAAAGAATATGCACCAAACATCGATTATTTCCAAACACTGCATGCAAAGCCTCATGAGGCACATCAGAGGAAAGCAGTGTTCTAAGAGGGGGAGAGGGTCCGCCACAGGACAGCAGAGGGGCTGCCCTGTCGGGCTCACATCTCGGGTCCATGTCTGTGGAGACTGACGGACTTAGCAGTAGAGTCCACACGCGGTAGATGGGTCTTCCCAGAATTTTTGTACAGTTAAAACCTGAGCTCCTGGTGGCCTCTCTCTCATCCCTTCCCACCGACCCTCTGCTGAACCCCCTCCACCCCCCAGGTGGGTACATGATCTGCGGAGTCTCCTGGAAGACAAGAAAAAGCCTGTTCAGGTGCGAGCCCCCACAAGGTGGCTGGCTCCCCAGAGATCCGGCCAGCATTGCTTTCCATTCTGCCACCCACGGAAAGCCTGGGCTTCTGTGGCTGGCATGATCGTTTGTGGCCTGGTTATTAAGATCCCAAAGACAGCAGTTCAACTGAAAAATAGGTCATTTATGTGTGTAGACATTTTCATATATACAACCACAGAAACGCATGTGTTATAAAACAGGAAGCTAAATTTGAATACATAAAAATTCCAAAAAGTCCCACCAAAGCCTCCTTAAACCTTCTGCACCAAAGGTCTCCGTGTTTCTGCTCTGTTCTGTGGCTTGCCTGTGTTCGTTTCAGGTCTCTCTCTTTTCACAGCTTAGTTCTGCAGGATGAAATCACGGACTGCAGACGCTGGAGACCTACGTGGCTTAGACGCAGCCGGTGAATAACAGGACAAAATAGCTTTGGGGACAATATTTTGATGGTGCTTTATGCTGTTTTGTGCCTTACATTTTTCACCTGACAGTTCATTATTAAATGCATATTCTTATAAGAAGTGAGTTTAATGTTTATGTAATCAACACCCCATTATGTGAATTTGCCACACGGTAGGATGATTCCTGATTTTGAACATTCAATGATTTATCTTTGATTTTTAAGCGTTGTAAATGATAATGCTGTTGGCAACACATCTTCCCGTCTGTCTGTGTGTCCAACTCTATTTTATGACACACTTTTAGGAGGGGGAGCTACAAAATGGGGTGAATAGCCTTATTAAGGGTCTTGATGACTATCTCTGTATTTTCCTCCCTCGTCATTATACAAATTTAGACATCAGGGGCTTCGGAATTCCCTTGGCCATGTGAGATCCGGATCTCAAATAAAGAGAGTGTTTCATTAAAGCCTTAAATCTATAGGGTGTTTTAATAGGTAGCTATTTTGTATCTAATGGGACTTTCTTTTTTCCTGTTGGCATTTTATAATTCTTTGTCCTTCATTTTTATGTTGCTTTATTGAGATTATTTGTATGATTTTAAAAGTTAAATGGTTATAGACACATAGCCAAAAATAGGTGTAAGCCTATTTTATACCATTTTTTAAAGGGTATATATGCACTTAAATGTGACATGTCTATATTTCAAAGATGAATCTTTTCCCTGTGATCCTGTAAACTAGCTAGAATTGCATTCTTAAGTCTATATTTTCATATAGTCCCCCCCTTTTTTTTAAAGAGAGAGTGAGAAAGAGGGAGAGAGAGAGAATTTTAATATTTATTTTTTAGTATTTGGCGGACACAACATCTTTGTCTGTATGTGGTGCTGAGGATCGAACCCGGGCGGCACACATGCCAGGCGAGCGCGCCACCACTTGAGCCACATCCCCAGCCCCCGCCCCTTTTTAAACTGCTGCATTAACAACATCTTGCTTTTATGACAAAGTGCCAGGTCACTTCAGTGGGGCTGGTAGCCTTGTAAGCTGGCCCTCTACCCGGCCTCGAAAACAGATAATTTTACATTTTCCAAATACCTCACATATTTTTTTTGTCTCCCATGCTTAAAGAAAGCGTGCTCTGCATTTTTTTCTTTCCACTGTTTCTCCAGTTGAATATCAAAGACAATAAAGGTCAAATCCTGCCGTTGAGTTTCCAGGTTGTTGACTGACACATCTCTGTCTCCAGGGGCTGGATCCCTCTCAGTCTATATCACTATTGGTAGAATAATAAGTATTTTTACAGCAAATGTACTGGGCCATTTAGAAGGTCTGAGTGTTATTGGATTGCATGGTTAATTGTGATTGCTTTCTGTTTAGGGAGGGAGGAGTCAATAACACCAACCCCTTAAGCAGATCTGTTTCTTCAGGGCCCTGGCTTTGGTGGGTGAACATCCAGGAAGGTGTGGGGAGAAGTCATCAAATGGGACCAGGCAGACCTGCACCTCCCCAAACCTGGCCATGCTACTCGTGGCTGGCAGTTTCCAGTTAAGTTGTCTGGAAATGGCTGGGAGGTGGCTCCCACTCTGAGAAGAAAAGTCTTGCTTTTCTCCCACACCAGGAAACCGGCTGTCAGTGCCAAGAGGAGGGTGGGACAAAGGCATGGCTTTCAGTCTCTGTCTGGGGGTGACACTCTTGGCCTCACGTGAAAGTGGCTCCCTCCTCAGGAGTGCTGGTAGCATGACTGTTTGCTTCCTACAGTAACTCAGAGCTGGGCAAGGTGAAAACTGGCTTGCGGCACTGCCCACATTCCAAGGCCAACGTTGACAGCAGCTTAAATGCAGTAAGTCCAGGGTTTGGCGTGAGAAAGTAGAGGCTGACTCCCCTGAGAGAACTGTTCTGCCTTTCCATGTCCAACAGGAGTATTTCCAGGACATGTTCAGCACAATCAGCTGAAGCACAAAACCAGACCCAGGGTCTGCAGGTTCCACTTTGAACCAGACTGGGTGTGCAGGGGGTGGTAGGCAGACACAAACCACATGACATGAAATGTAAGTTCACATAAACGGGCCAGAGCACTGGTGGGACCGGGGAGGGCTCCCCGGAAAGCACCAGCATTGGACTGCACAGGTGAGAAGCCCTCCCCCACCCTGGGCACTGCCTGTGCTCCCCATTCTTTATGCTGCAGCACCCAGAACACCACTTCACTGTCCAATTTTTGTTTCCTTCAGTTTTTAGAAGGGATGCACCTTGCCTCTTTACCTTGCTGAGAGCATGATTATATTTGCCATAAAAACGAAGGTCAAAATTGTAGTTTGATTTTATTTGGTTAATCGAAGTTATTTGGTCTCGGCAGTCATCAGCATGCCCCCGTGGGAAAGGCAGGTGACGCAGAAGTGTAGCAGAGGATCCCAGTGGCTTGGGAGGCCGAGGCAGGAGGACTGCAAGTTCAAAGCCAGCCTCAGAAAATGGTGAGGGACTAAGCAACTCAGTGAGACCCTGTCTCTAAATAAAAAATATACAGAAGAGGGCTGGGGATGTGGCTCATTGGTCGAGTGCAACTAAGTTCAATCTCTGGTCCCCTAACCTCCAAAAAAGTGCAGCAGAGGCAAGAAACTGCCTCAGGCTCTAGACTGGCCAGGCAGTGATCAGAGAGGACTGTGTTGGGGACAGGTGTGGGAGGCAGCAAGAGAACCCATGTGCAGGTGACGTGTGAAGCCTGTGTGATAACCCAAGGGCGTGCGGGGAAGGGGGCAGCGTGGACACAAGAACTGGAACCCTGGGAAACACTGACACTGCAGAGGCTGGTGACAGAAACCAAGTAGCAGCGCTAGGGAGACCAGAGGACAGGCGACGGGCTTTGGGACACAATAGGGTCAGCGTGCTCAAGTCCACGTGATATACAAGAAACCATTTATCCAGACAAAACATTAGATAAGAATTTTTTATATTCTTTAGGTGATACTAGATCTAATGACAGTGAAGTTGTTTTATTGTCTCGGATCAGCGGACTGTTCTGCAGTGACCTTAGGTATACAGTGACTTCCTGGTAGGCTTTCTCCAGTCTGAACTTAAACACCAGGTTACGTTAACTTCCAGGCCTACTTTGAGTTGTCTAGAGGGTTAACATCAGAGAGCACAGGATGAGCCAGATAAAGGTTTTGGGAAGTGTATTATAGTATGTAATTTTTATTCCTAAAAATTGGAATACTAGACAGAACCATCTGAAATTGCTCTAAAAAGTGGATTTTAAAATGAATGTACAGATACAAAACGAACAAACAAACAAAAAAACTGGACTCAGGTGCTGTGTTGCTCCTCTGATCTCTCCCCACCCCGCCAACAGCGTCTGGCTTCCCTAGGGCAGTTCTCAGGCTCCGGTCCCCAGCACCAGGCCTTGCAGTCAGGGGATCTCTCCTTGTCTGTTCAGTGGCTCTGCTTATGTAACTGACAACTGATGTGTGACTTTCTTGCTGACTAAGGCTGCATTGGTGCCTGCATTGCACAGTCGCCAGGCTCTTGTCTCCCGCCTAAACATTAGTCATTGGTCCAGGGCAAAGCTTGTCTTAAATATACTGCATGCTCTTGTCGGATCACTTGGGATGGATCTCTGGCCACATCAGTTTGCTTCTGCGGGGTGAAGGAAGGTGGGAATAGTGCGTGCATACATGAGGCTCGAACTGTTGTGACACATTTTCCATTTGAGAAATGGGTACGCAGTGTAATTGTAACTCTGAAAATCCTTCCTTGTTGGGCAAGAATGCCGTGGTCAGCACTGACTTTAGGACTTCAGTGTGATTAATGATTCTGCTTCCGATTTCCAGAGAAAGAAACAAGGGATGAAGAAGTTGTAATGCAATATGATAAAGATGCTCTGAACATTTCTCAACAGATACATAAAGGTGCAGGGACCAGTAACATGGGTGCAGAACAGAAGGATGAACACGTTGTCATGGCAACAGTACACAGACCATCAGTTTTCTCCTAGAAGGAAAAATTTAACATGAAAGATGATATTTGAGTTGAACCTTTATAAAAAACAGGAGCAATGTCTGTCCTATTCTCCATGCTTCCGCTTGTTGGCTGATGCTAGTTTACAGCTCCTTATCTGTTGCTGTCGATGCTGCAGCAGGCTGTGACCTGTCCACCTCAGGGCTGTCCTTCCCGTGTCCACCTCCTCCTTAGACTGGTAGAAAAATGTCCTCATGACTGAGCTGCAGGCTTCTGATAGCACCTGACTCTTGAGCAGTGGGGAAGGAGAAGGCTTCAAGATGCGGTCCTGCTCTGACAGTAGCTCTGCAGGGCTGGGCCCTCCCTCCTGCCCCCTGCACCTGTCCCTGTGTGCGGGCTGGGAAGGCCTTCACCCCCAGATGCTTTCTGCACGTGCGATCATTGGACATGGTGTTCCATGGTCTCATGTGCAAAGTGATGCTTTGGTTACCCTTCCAGGCCTCTGCCTTCCTCCAGGACTGCGCTGCTATCAGAAGTCAAAGTGTTGATTTGTAGGTTTTCTTTATCAGTTTGGCCACTGCCTGGAGGTTTAACCCTGGAGGACAGGTGTGGCCTGTGAAAGGACCCACTAAGGGCTATTTGGGGAAAAAAACAAGCAATGAATGTAGAAATGGTGGTTATTTAAACAGAAGAACACTGGAAAGAGAGCACCAAGTCCAGTGGGAACGGCCTGAGTGGACGCCTCACTGAACCCCGCAGTGAGAATTCATTTTCTCCTTTTCCTTTTTAATGTAACCTCATCATATGGAAATGTCTCCCTGTACAGCTCATCCTGTTTCTGCCACCTCTGTTTCTGTATCATGGATCTTTTTGCTCACTTATTTGCTAGGGTCAATATTCATTCTTGTAACTTGACGTGATATATTACTACCTTAAGGTAAAAGCTCCTTTCCTCAAACTCTCTTTGCTATTTTAGTTCTTAGCATTAAAATCTTGCAAAAAAAAAATGTAAAATTTGAATGAAAACCCAATTTATTTTTTCTATTGAAATTGAGTTGGATACATATCCACCTATTGTTATGCTTGAAAAGGAACATTAAAATCTGAGAGATTCAGAATTGATATCAAAGTGACAAAATTAAAGATTGAGGGCTGGGAATGGATCCAAGGTGTATCTTCCTTAAAAATGCTTGAAAGTGTGAACAAGCGTCTAGACAACAGATCAGAGAAAGGAAGCATCTCTGCTGCCTGCAGACCCCAGACCCCACCTCCACTTTCCCACCCTCCTAGCACAGGTGCTCCTGGAGGCACAGTGGCTTCACATAACACCCCGAGGTAGTGGCTGAGGGCTTTTGGACTGCCGTGTCCCCATGGGCAGCAGTGAACCTGGCTCCCCCTGGCCCATGAGCCCCGTAGCCTCAGAGCTGCAGAGCCCTTGAGCGTGATAATCGTGCAGAAGTCGACCATGGACTATGACTGTGAGAGTGAGGATCCTGGAAACAGTAGCACAGCCATCGCCAGCCACCATGCCTAGTATCACGCAGCGCCGTCACTATGTCCCATGAGGACATGGAGGCCCACAGAGGTCAGAGCCAGCCTGTCTTCCTTGGAGATCCTGTTTCTGACTCTTGCTTCAAGTTCAACTGTAAGAAAATGAAGTGACAAATGAGGCAGGTGCTGCTTCCTGTGTTCTGTGGTCTGTGCATGTGTGATGTGTGTGATGTTGTGTGTGTGCATACGTGTAGGAGGGATGTTGTGAATGATTTTACTAGTTCCTAAGACCATGTTTAAGTTCCACTTGTGAATGCCTGTCTCAGTGCATTCTCCAGTAGAACAGATCCACCTCTGTGCAAACCAGAAAATTATCTTGAGATGGCCTTGTATTTATTAAATCTTTTGAGCCATTTTAATGCGTGACTCTAAATCAGAAGCTTAAACTTACCACTGTGCACCAGTATATGGGGAAGTCCAAACAATAGTTCATTTTATTTTTAATTTTTTAAAAAATCGTTCTTTTTAGATATACATGACAGTAGAGTATATTTTGAGATATTATACAAACACAGAGTATGAATGATTCAAATTAGGATACCATTCTTGTGGTTGTACATGATGTGGAGTTACCCTGTTCAGGGATTCATATGTAAATATGGGAAAGTTATGTCTGATTCATTCTATTGCCTTAGCGATTCCCATCCCTCCTCCCTTCCCCTAATTCCCCTTTGTGGAATCCAATGAACTCCTATTCTTCCTCGTCCCTGCCTTATTGTATGTTAGTATCCACATATCAGAGAGAACATTTGACCTTTGGGTTTTGGCGACTGACTTATTTCACTTAGCATAATAGTCCCCAGTTCCATCCATTTACCAGAAAATGCCATAATTTCATTCTCCTTTAAAGCTGCATAATATTCCATTCTGTATATATACCAGGTTTTCTTTGTAAGTTTGTTACACAGTTTTGCTATTGTGAATTGAGCTTCTATAATTGATGTTGCTGCATCACTGTAGTAGGCTGATTTTAAGTCCTTTGGTTATACACTGAGGAGTTGGATAACTGGGTCAAATTGTGGTTCCATTCCAAGTTTTCTGAGGAATCTCCATACTGCTTTCCGAGTGGTGCCCCAATCTGCAGTGCCCCCAGCAATGTGTGAGTGTGCCTTTCCCTACCTACTCACCAACATGCACTGCTACTTGTATTCTTGACAATGGTCATTCTTACTGCAGTAAGATGAAATCTCGGTGTGGTTTCAATTTGTATTTCTCTAATTGCTAGAGATGTTGAACACTTTTTCATACATTTGTTGACTGTATTTTTTCTTCTGTGATGTGGCTGTTTAGTTCTTTTGTCCACTTACTGATTGGGTTATTTGATTTTTTGGTGGTAAAGTTTTGGAGATTCGTGTTCTATTGGCAAAGATTTTCTCACTTTCTGTAGATTCTCTCTTCACATTCTTGATTCCAACAACTAATTTTTAAATAAATGATTTAAAGAAACCGTTTTGAGTTTTCTATAATTCATTAAAAACCATAGTGTGAAACCTGATGATTCCAAATATCATTTTGGCAGAGTCCAGTTTCCAAAACTGACTATTTGCAGCTTCACAATCTGGCACACCTGGGACTGGCGAGTAGGCGACGGGTGCTGAAGGCCCCTCCTGGGTTGTTCGTGTGTGTTCTGACTCGCATTGTGTCCCAAAGCACCCCCACTTTTCCTTGCTAGATTTCTCCCAAAATGAGCCATGATCGCTTCCTTGGTTTTTGGTTGGGACCCTGAGCTCAGGCCCACTAACAGAAAACACGACAGGAAGTGGGGAGGGGGATATGCTTGTAAGCCGTTCATCTCCCCAAAATGGGGTCGTGTGGGTAAGCCTCTTGATGAGCTCACACCCGCTCTGCTTGTAAACCTGTTGTTAATAACAGATGTTGGACTGTCCATGCCGCAGCCTGGCGCTCCTTTAGGGAGTCCAGGGCTTTCCGCAGCCTGTGACCCACTGAAGGTTCTGAAGCCCTGTGCCCTGGGAGCCTTATGCCCATGGTCACATGTTCCTGTTTGTAGTTTCCTTGAATTTAAGGTGGCTCCAGCAACAGTGGATACAGCAGTTGGAGAAAAGCATCCAGGTTTTGCATTTCCTAGTTTTCATAAGTTTTCTGCAAATTCTGAGCAATATTTTACATATCGACTATAAAAAGTAATTTTTCATTAATTTTCATGACTTGACAAATTTTTTCCATATGCAAAAATTTGTTTAAGAAAAGCTATCCCTAGCATTTTCTAATCTTATTATCTCCTGAAAATTAAAGTAAGAGTTTTCCTCTTTCTCTCTCTCTTTTTTTTTTTTTTTTTTTTTGTGTGTGTGTTAGACCTTGGATGGTGCCTAAAATATAATAGATTATTACTAATTTTTGTTGATTGTATAAATGACTATATAAATAAAAATGCACAAAAAGTCAAGATTAATACCTTGGTTTAAAAAGAAACTATTTTGTGTATAAACATGAAAAGCAAAGCATCAAAATAAAAAGGTTTTTGTATGAGTTAGTGATTTGTGACTCTCAAACTATCAATGCTTTAAAAAGAAAATTGATACCCGAAAGTGGAGGCTCAGGAGAGCGTTCTCGTATTTAGTGTACTATTTATGAGCTCTCGGTCTTCCTGGAAGCTCATAGCATACCCTGGACCTGATCTCATTAAATTTCATACTATTCCTCTGAGGTAGGTGATGAGCCATGGCTAAATTATAAATGAAAAGCTGTTAGATTTATAATAGAGTATTTCATGCCTGGAGTCTCCCAGGGCAGAGAGGCCTGGACTCTACCCCAGCACATCTCAGATATCACAGGGCAGACTTGCTCCTGATTTCAGCGTGGGCACTTGTATACGTTCTAGACTAGGGAAAAGAGATATAATTAATTGCCATGATTAACTCAGAAGCTGCTAACAAATATAATCCCTGATCATGAATATTGCAGCACCAATTCTGAAAGTTGAAAGAAACAAGCAGGTAGATTTATCTAGGTTTCAGAGAAGCAGAAGAGCCAGCTCTCTGCAGGGCCCACCACTTGCCGGAGAGCGTAGGGAGGTGGGTCCTGGGTGACTCTCTGGACAGGAAGGTGAGAAGAAGCCGTTCTGGGGCAGCTCAGGCCCTCCTCATCCCAAGGCCAGCCCGAGTGGATGGCAGCAGCACAGCTGCCTGGGTGTTGAGAGGCAGGGGGAGGACCTGCAGACCTGAGACGCAAGCTAGTGCTTGAGATGGAGGGAACAGCACCACAGAGAAGGTGAACCACAGTGTTTCTTTAAGCCCCTCATGCTACTTCTTTGGGAAGACAAATGTCTATTTTTAGTTTATTTGTTGGATTGTTCAGCAATGTACTATGGTTTACCAACCTCCAGTAACTTTTCAAAGGGCTGATTGATTTCAAAATAAATTGGAAACTACTGGAAGGACCAATGTAAGTTTTCAGTTAAATATGTGGTTCACCATTTATGCTTGAAAGTAACACTCCTTCAAATGTCCCCGTGGTGAGAGTCAAGATGGTGACTTCGAGGCACCAGGCATGTGCCTGCTTCTCCGTGAGAGAGTCAGAACAGCTGGAGAGCAGTGCCATGTGGAGGTGGGTGCTTGTCAGAACACGTGACAATAGTGGGCAGGCAGAGACTTGGGGGCACCCAGAGACTTTGAGTAGTGGGAGAGAGGGCGAGGCCGCGTGCCCCAGCCAGCAGTGTGGCAAAGCGCAGGGTAGAGGTGAGCGAAGGGGGTCTCAGTGAGCCCCCAGCACAGGAGTCACCCCTGCTGACACACTGTCAAACAGACCCTAGCCTGGGTTCTGAGGCGTCTGGCCTGGAGAAGTCCTCTGCACTTCCCGCCGATTCTCAGCAGGGTAACAGGGAGTGGGTTGAGAAGGTCCTGTGGCTCACTGCTGGGCAGGCAAAGGCCCCTGCGTTTCCCTGTCCCTGGGTCTCTGAGACCCAATGACTCCACTCACTCAGCTGGTGGCTGCCTTCAGAGTTAACTTGGCCCAGGGAGAGCCTCAGTCAGAAACCTGCTAAGTCTCCGTGGCAGGAAACCCAGTGCAACCTGGAAAGGAAGGAAGGAGCCTCCCTTCCAAACCGGCCATTGGGAAGCCAGCTGCAGGAATCTGGGGAAGGACTGGGGTCTCCCTCGGAAGCCAAGCCTCAGCCAGCACAGAGAGCTCTGGCTCCATGGCCGGTCCCCGCCCTGGGACCCTGCAGCATAAATGGCACTGGAAGCCTTGTCAGCTGCAGAGCCTGTGTCAGCCCTGCCCTTGGAGTGTGGCACAATGGCACAGAGGGAGTCCATGTCCCCAGCTCCCGACTCTGCCTGAGCTTGGTGACACACTGCAGCAGGGGAGTTGGCCAGACTCTTCAGTGCGCAGCCTGGGGTTGGCAGGGCATGCAGGGAAGCTGAGGGCCAGCCAGGAGAGGTCCTGAACACTCCCTCTGCAGGACAGATGCGGGAAAGAGGAGGGAGCTCAAGGCCCTGTGCATCCATCTCTCCAAGGTATGCAGGACCTGAGAGCAGGGAAAGTGGCGAGTGTCCACTCCGTGAGGGACCTCAGACCACGTGTTGTGGACGAGACTGGAGGAGTGACCCAGGAAGGTGCTGCCCTGTGTTCCGCTCCCTACACCAGGCCTGCCAGAACTGCAGAGGAACCCCAGTCCCGCAAGACCTGGAGAGGAAGCAGGTCCCCAAGGCTTTGGCACAGTATCTGTCAGAATCTGTCTACTCATGACAGTCAAACAGTTACAGGAAAACTACGTTATGAAGTTCAGCTGGAATTGAGCATGACACCACAGAACACAGGGAGATCGCAGGGCAGCAGGAGAAGGCTGCTTATTAACAGGCCCTCACATGAAAGTGGAAGAGATGTCCGTTCCACCAGATGCACAGATCTCAAGATGGAAACACAAGAAATATTAAAAAATCAAGGCAACATGATTCCTCTTAAAGTTTTAAACTTTTATTCCAAAGATGTCAACTTAGATGGCCAAGGAATACAAAACAATATTTTTTTTTTAACTCAGTGAATTCCAAAAGTATACAAATAAATAGCTGAAGGCAGACAAAACTAGGTAAGAATGAGCAATTCTAAAAAGGGATGGAGATTTTGAAAAAGAACCAGGTAAATATTATAAATAAAATACTTAATAAGTCAGATTAAAAACTCAGTTAACAGCATCACCAATAGACTAGATCAAGTGGAAGAAAGAATGTCGGGGCTTGAAGGAAAGTTTAAGGAATTTAACATTCAGATGTTAATAGAAAAATAAAAATAAGAAAGATTAAGAGAAAATGTGGGCTCTCTGAAACACTCTTTAAAAACCAGACATCTGTACGATCTTAGTAGTTAAAGAGATGAACTACAGTCTGAAGGAATAGAAAACCTATCTAGCAAAATAAAAGCAGAAAAATTCTGAAATCTCTGGAAAGACATGACCATCCAAGTACAGAAAACATTTAGAACCAAGTAGATATAACTAGAAAAGTACCTCTCTAAGACAAATTATAGTTGAACTTTCAATGAAAGAATATTAAAAGCTGCAAGACAGAAATGCCAAGTCATGTATCAGGGAAAATCAATTAGAACACCAGCAGATTTCTCAGAAGAAACTCTGCAGGCCACGAGAGCATGGAATACTGTGTTTGAAGTCCTGGAAAAAATAACTGACAACCTCTATTCCTGTACCAGGAAATTATTTTGTATTTGATTTAGAGACAGGGTCTCTCTGAACTGCTTAGCACCTTGCTATTGCTGAGGCTATGAACTTGTGACTCTCCTGCCTCAGCCTCCTGAGCTGCTGGGAAGCAGCAGGAGACTCTTAAAACTGATAAACACTCAGCAAAATAGGAGGAACAAAATCGAACTGAAAATTGCTAGTTCTTTTTTTTTTTTTTTTAATGCTCCAATAAAAAGCTTAGGAACAGATTTAACAAGGAGATGAAAGACCTCTCCAAGGAAAATTCAAAAATCTGGCATGAGGAAACTGGAAAAGACGCCCACCGGAGGACGGAAGGACCTCCCGCCTTGGTGGATTGGGGGGATCAGCTTTCTAAAAACAGCCCTGAAGGAGAATGAAATCGGGCCTTTTTCAAGGATGGATGAACTGGAGGACCGCTCGATAAGCAAAACAAGCCAGACGGAGAGTAGCGGGAGTGCTTTCTCTAGATGTGAGAATTAATTCTACTACTAATAAGTAAATAACCTGCAAGGAGAAGAGGGATTGAGGGAAGGGGCACTAGGGAAGGGAGGGAGGGGAGAGAGGAAAGAGAGGGTGGCCGGAGGGAGGACGTGATCAACAATGTGCACGTGTGTGGAAATGTCACCCAAACCCATGAATTTACACAAATCATAGGCATTGATCATTATAATAGAAATGTTCTTATATTCACATAGTTTTATGATTTTCAACATGCTATTTAAATGAGGCACAAGCTTATATGATTTAGAGATAAATATGTAAGAGAAAAAGAGGTATATCTACTTTTTCCCCTCACAAAAAGTAAGAAAATGTTTTCGATTACATAAAGGAAATTGGTAACTCAGATTTTCTTGTATAATCTTTTAGTGTTTTAGTTGAGTGTCTTTCTGTTAAATACAGTACCCCACATTTTCTTAAGGATCTTATTTCTGAGCTGTGTAATTATACAAATCAACTTTGTTTTTAATAGGTGTCATTTTTTTTTTCTGAAAAGTAAAAGAATTGAGTTTTAAAAATAGACCTTCAACAGTGAAATGGTGTCTGTTGAACGAGTCCTCTATCTCACTCTACTTTGTGCTACTTCTCCTCCTTCAGATCTGCTTCGAGAATCTTAGAGGCCACTAGATTTAAATCCTCACCAAGGCCTAGCCTGTGGAGTGAAATAGGTAAATGAAATGCAAATCTCCCTCTCCCTTCAGGCACCAGTGTTGGGGTGCCCTTTCCTGTTGACTTGGATTTAAGTCTTGGAACGCCCCTGGAGAGAAGTCTCTGAACAGCACAAAGAACAGTGTTTCCTGGGGAGGAGGGCCATGATGGCGTCCCCTGCCACTGCCACACTGGGATTGTGTGGATACTCATTCTTCAGGACTTCACATGTCTTTAGTGGGTTGGAATGTTCTCAAAGATTGTTTATGAGTCTCAAATGAGGAATATTCTTTTTGGTAATTAAATGTTAAAAGTAATTATTCTGGGGCTGGGTTTGTGGCTCAGTGGTACAGCACTTGCCTAGCATGTGGAGGCATTGGGTTGGATCCTCAGCACCACATAAAAACAAATAAATAAAATAAAGGTATTCTGCCCACCTACAACTAAAAAAAATCTAATGCTTTTTTTTTTTTAAAAAAGTAATTATGCGGTTGAGTGTCTATGAATTAGTTGAAACTGCATTTATTCATAATGTAAGTGAAGGGAGAATGGGGATGGAGATGACCTGTAGCAATCCTTGAAAATGCCTACGTACAGTCACTTCTCCATTTGAAATGGTTTTCTAGTTTTTATTATTCAATGTTTCTTCACATATTTTTTTATAAATTATTTTGGGGGATACCAAGGGTTGAACCCAGTGTTTAACCACTGAGTCACATCCCCAGCACTTTGTATTTATTTACTTGTTCATTTATTTACTTACTTTATTTTATTTTGAGACCTGGTCTCGCTAAGTTGCCTAGAGCCTCACTAAGTTGCTGAGGCTGGCTTTGAACTTATGATCGTCCAGCGTCAGCCTCCCAAGTGGCTGGAATTACTGGTGTGTGCCACCATACCCAGCCTAAATATCTTTCTTTGTTATTAATATTTCAAAGTATTTAAGGAAACTTGTGGATCACAAATAACATGAGAGGATGTGGCAAAATAGAAATCAATATAGAAGTTGATTCATAGGAAGCACCCAAGATGTCTTAACCAGTAACAATAGAGCATCCGACTGTAGAACTTTGAGCTAAAACTGGCCAGGGGGATACGTTTTCTAGCATCCTAGGAAATATTATCTCTCTCTCAGTCTCTATCTCTATCTATCTCTATCTCTATATCTTACTGAATATATACTATTCGCTTGGTAGAAACATCCTCAAACTTGTCTTCAAGCTTTACTGCAGTCAAAGCTAGTATAGAATCGGTCAGTTACAGCATCATCAAAGCCCATCTGGTAAAAGGAAAAACCATTGCTTGGGAAGCTGTCTCATGATACCCACAATGGAAGTCTTCTATTCTCTGATGTCTTTAAATATTCTCAATAATCTTGGAGTAAATTTCATGGGATGCTAGCCATGATAACTCTTCCTATGTGACATGCAGAAAATGAGTGTATTGTGGAAAAATAACCCTGGAATAGAGCTGAATTTTCTACAGTCAGAAATTAAATGGGTAAAATCATCAGTCTTGTCAAGTCCCAGGGAGGGAGAGGTGACATACGTCAGCCTATCTGAGCAGCTGCCACATGTCTGGCTCAGAGCACTGTCTTTCAGTGGCACTTTGGTGTCTCTACTTCCTGTGTACCTGTGCCCCCGCTCTTCTTCTTTGTCCTCAGAGGACTCTGGGACCGCCCCGGGCACCACAGAGCCAGTTAGGGTGTGGGAAAGGGAAACAAAATGCCTGAGCAAAGAAACCCCACATTCAAGGTGCCCTTGGCACCGTGCACGCTCAGGGCAAGTTAAGCAAGGCTGAGTGCAGAATGTCACACACATAAAATAATATGATGCAAGAAATAAAAACCTTTGGAGTTCTGTATCTTCATCAAATGCATAGGGAACTATTTTATTGAGTTTATATTTACAGCAAAAGTGTATGAATTCAGCTGTGGATCACAGATGCATGGAGTAGAAAAGACTGATTTCCCAGGTTTAGTAAGAAGACTTCATAGACAGGTTGGGGAGTGACGGTGAAGGTGCTGTCAGAGCGGCCTTGCAGGGCATCAGGTTGGTGTTGGCTTCCTCTGCAGGAAATAGGAGCAATGGAGGGCTTTGTCTGGAAGACGGGAATGACAACCTGTCAGCTACTGTGTTGACAATAGACCAAGGGAAGGGCCTGCAAGGGGCCAAGTAGAGATGGGTTAGAAGCTGATGTGGCCACCCAGGTGCAACATGAGAGCTGGCGGGCAGAGACCAGGGCTGGGGTGGGAGTCCAGGTGGAAGGTGGAGCCCACAGTCCATGTGTGGCAGGATGGTCTCCAAGAGTGACAGCACACACAGAAACAGAGGCGACTGGAAAGACTTGGTGGGCAGGCTTGGTGGGGAAGAGGCCAGGAGGCTTTCCTTCGGCGTCTGTGAGAAGCCCATTTGGAAGTGTCGGGTGGAAGCTGCACCTGTGGACATGAATGCTGTGGAGGGTTCTGAGCTGGAGATGTCTGTGACTCCCAAAGCCATGGCCGTGGATGCAATCACCAAGGAGGGAGCAGAGGTGGACGGGTCCAAGGACAGAGCCTTGGCTACTGCCACATTAAAAGTGCAGGAGGTGAGGAGAACCAGTAGGGGAGAGGGCAGAGGTGCCCAGGGACCTGGCGGGGAAGAGGACTCTGATGTCCAGGAGGTTACCAGGAGAAAGTGCATGAGAAGAGGAGGGATCCGTGTGACAGAAGATGACTGAGGATTCACTATTACACTTGGTGACGAGGAGGTGGCATTGTCAAGAGCAGTTTTTGCAACAGGGAAAGGACAAGGGGCTGGTGGCAGGTGATGTCACAGAGAATTTTAAAAATAAGCCAAACTTTTATATTTCCTATAATAGAACATTGTATTATTTCCTAAGTGTTTGAAACAGGTGGTGATGTGTTTCTTAAGAACAGATTAACTGTGGTATGAGGTACTAAATCTACATTTAAAAAAAAGCAAATATTTTTTATCTTGAAAGATTTCTTTAGGGTTTTTTGCTTTGACGATCTTTTAAAAGGAACCGGTGAGCGAACTTAATGTGCTACATCATGAAAAGAGGAACTAGAGTTCATCTTCTCCAAATGCAGGAGAACTTTCTTCCTCAGAATGAAATATCACAGTAAATTTTACCTAAGTCTTGTTAGCATGTAGCTATGGCATGATACCTGAAGCACCAAAAATTTTGCTTTGGAGTGAAAAAGGAAATAGTCAAAGTAAATGTTTACTTTCACTTTCAACGTAGTATGGGAGGGAGACATACTTTGTTAATGGAGATGAATTGATTCATTTAAGTTTGCATAGGAGATACAAAGGAGTGAACTGCGCGTCAGCATCCCAAAATTTAAAAATTAAGTTAATTTCAATGATTCAACTTACATTCCCAAAATCTCTAAATTGTACTTATCCTGAAAAAGCGTATTCTCAGTTTTGTTCAACTGTGTTCATTCGGCAAAGTGAGCCTATCTTTTTACAACTAATAATAGAATCATTATCACTTAATTAGAATATGCATATCAGTGCAGTTGGTTCCCTTTTTTCCATTTTGTACTTATTGTTAATTTGCTGAAAATATTCAACTACTTAAAAACTTTAAAATCCTGAAACATAGCAAAAGGAGACTTACGCACAATTCTTTCTGTTTTCAAATTGTTTTTAATGGATGAGGTGTTTGAGCACTGCACAAAACACACAGGTATGAATGACGCTTGCTTCTGAACACAAGTACAAGTTTAAAGAACTGTCACTCCCCTGTTTTTCCTAAGGTGGCTGTACCTGATAGCTAATGGGGTTGAGGCCCAGACTCAGAGCTGGGAGAGTCGGCTTACGCTCTCAATTCTTTTCCAAGTCTACTAAGTTAAATGGAGATTTCCTAGCTCATCTACTTGATTGGCTGCTCTGCATTTCATGCAGGAGAAGGGTTCCACTGCCATCTGGCTGACCCGTGCCTAGGAGGCCCTGTGGATGTTTGCTACAGTAACCTATGACCTCATTACCTCTGGCACATTCGGCCAGGTAGTGCTGAGTAGGTGCCGGGACATCAACCCAATCAGAGGAGTAGATGCCAAGGCGGGAGAGAAAACAGATGCCAGAAGATCTCCACAGCCCCAAATATTGGAAGAAAGGATTTGATTCCATTTGAACGGAGACATTTATCCTGTATCACTCCTCCCCTTTGTATCTGCCACCACAACCACTGTGAATTCTGATGGGGATTCACAAATTTAGTTCTTTTTTTGTTCGTTTGTTTTATTTTTAAAATTTGTTCTAATAAGTTCTACATGGCAGTAGAATGCATTCTGACACATCATATATAAATGGAGAATAACTTCTCATTTTTATGGTTGTGCATGATGTAGGATCACACTGGTCATGTAGTCATATATGCACATAGTGAATTAATGTCCAACTCATTCCACTATCCTTCCTGCCCCCATACTCGCTCCCCTCCCTTCACCCCCTCTGTCTAATCCAAGGTATCTCTGTTCTTCCCTTGTCCGCTCTTATTGTGAGTTAGCATCTGCATATCAGAGAAAACATTCAGCCTTTGGTTTTCTGGGGATTGGTTTATTTCACTTAGCATGGTAATGAATTTAGTCCTTCTTGAAGCAGATGCAAATACTCACAGCTTCTTCATAGATTTTTTTTTGAAAGACTAACCACAAAAATAATCCACAGGAATTATGAAATTACTGATTGGGTTTAAGAGTAGAAAAAGATGTAAGAAACATATGTAGATCTGTTGTTTGTCTTTTCCTCATTGCCTTTGTCTTTTTTTTTTCTAGATAGGACTGTGTAACACATTTAAATATCAGGCTTAAAATATGTACAAAATTAGTGTTGTAGAATATATTTATTCCTTGACATCTCTTATTAGTGAGGCATAATTACCTTGATGTGAATTGGGCTGGGGAACCCATGATTTTCCCAGTGATGATAGATGACAGGATGTTATCTCAAACTGTGAGATGGGAGGTAATTCAGTTTTCAGGGAACATTTATGTAATGCTAATTGAATTAATCTTTGGGTTATGTGGCATGTCTTGTTTAAGGTATTCTATTTCTTATTGATTTTGTTAGGAAGCTTCTCCATCATGTATCTCGTGTTTCAGTATCTGTGCTCTTAGTGCAATTGGTCATTTGCAAGTCATAACTACAATTTGTTTTGAAGACATTGTATGGGGCAGTTTCCTTTATGTCCTTGAATGTTATGAACAGCAGATGTGGAAGTGAAAACAGGCTGTCAAAGTGCTTTCTTGGGGCTGGGGTTGTGGCTCAGCAGCAGAGCGCTCGCCTAGCATGTGCCAGGCGCTGGGTTCGATCCTCAGCACCACATAAATGTAAATAAATAAAATAAAGGTTTTGTGTCCAACTACATCTTAAAAAAAAAAAAAGTGCTTTCTCAAAGTGACAAACAGATTACATTTTAGAGATGAAATTGGAAATATCTGGTGTGGTCTGATGGAATATGGTTGCTACGATCCGCTGCTAACAGTGAAAAGGGATTCGTTTCATGCTGAGGTTTGGAGAGCAGAGGGTAGGAAGCTGCTGAGTCTGGGTGAATGAGAAACTCAAGTCTACGCAAAGTTGCTTCATGTACCTCTTCTGAGGATGGATGAAAACTTTTTTGAATGTCCATAGAACTAGAAGCTCATAGTACTGAGGACAGGCCTTGGAATGTTCTCTCCTTCCTCTCCTGGTGGTCAGGGAGAGAAAGCAGAACCAAGGGTCATAGCAGAGATGCTGTTAATAACACCGGCAAGAAAGAGTATAGCAGGTCAAGAGTAAGAAAACTGCAGTGAGGTGAAGAAATGGTAGAGCTGGAGCAAGGTGCCCTGAGTTTAGTCCAGACAGGCCAAGGCTGTGAGAAGCTTGAGAACTCTGGGGTGTCGTTCAGAAAGAGGATGATTTCAAGTGATGACAAGAAGCAGAGTTTGAAAACTGCACTAAGCTTTTTTTTATTTGTTTATTTTTATTTCTTACATACATGACAATAGTGGAATGCATTGCAATCATAATTATCCATTCACAGCAAAATTTTTCGTAACTCTGTATATAAAGTATGTTCACGCCAAATTATGCCATTATAATGAGTTTTTTTATTTTTTATTTTTGCGTTACAATTCTTAATACACCTTTATACCACAATTTATCATATCTCTGTTTGTATATAAGGTATGTTGACACCAAATTCACATCTTTATACATGTATTTTGTATAATGATGAGGGTTTAAAACTTGCAGAGATGGAGGTGAAGGGACCAGTTCATCTAACTATAGCATAAGGAAACATCAGTATTCAGCATGGAAACAGTTTGAGGTGTACTGTTAATAAATGATGTGAAATGACCTGAAAATTGTAGATGCTATTAAGAAAGGTGATAGAAACCAGGTGGATTTTAAATCAGGCAAGGAGATGAAGAGCATGCGAAGTAGATCAAGAGGCATGGGGCACCAACAGACAAGCTTCTCTCAAGCAAGTGACAGAGACAAGATGAGGTGCCAGAATTCAAAGATGGATGAGAATTTTTCAGAATTCATAAAATTCACTCCTCCTCCTATTTCAGGAGTGTCACCAAATCCCAATAAACATAAATAAAAAGAAATCAACACCCAAAGTCATCATAATATATATGCCAAATAACAAAGAGAAATGTCTTAGGAGTAACGTAGAGTGGGACACTGTCCAGTATAACATCAGTGGGCTCCAGGGGACAGGTGCCCAGGAAAAACACCTAACAGGTTTCTGAAAGTGACACCCAGTAAAATCCTGTTTCAAGGAGGAGGGTGAGATAAAAATGGTTTTATTTTAAAAAACTGAGAGTTTGTCATCAAAAAGCAACACTCAATTAAAGGAATCCTATCACATGACATTCACATAGGTCTGATATGTCAAAGGAAACTGTGAACCAGGAAAATGCAAACTAGGTGAGAAATGTAAATAAAGTTGCACACGGTGTTGATATTTTAGTAGTTGGCATATGGAGAGGTATAAAGTTCTTTGGAAAACAGAAGTGGATGGCCATTCTCAGAGGCCATGAGAAGCAGGCAGGAGGCTCCTGTTGAACAACGCCCAGCCCCCAGGAACTGAGTCGGCCCACTGGTCAGCAGTGTGGATGTAGCAGCCCCAGAAGGACTGGTGAACACACGGTCTCCGCAGTGTGGAAGTCAGAGCCCAGGAAACTGTGACTCTCCTCCCACAATGCTCCTTGCAAACTTTCTTGTCTCACTATGATTTTATATATATTTGTTTTCATTTGTTTGAGTTACTGGGGATTGAGCCCAGGGGAGCTCTACCACTGAGTCACATCCCCAGCCCTTTATTTTTTATTTTGAGACTGTCTTAGGTCTTGATAAATTGCCAAGCCTGGCTGCCGCATTCCGGCTGCAGCAAAATAAGCGGGGGGTGACAAACAACTTGTGAAGGTTGATGCAGCAGAAGTGGGAGCCGTTTATTGTAGGACAGGAGGGGTAGATATACATTCCACACAGCTTATCTGAATTAACATAAACCAGATACAGCAGTCAACCAATAAGGGATCTCCACACTTAATGGCTCGCTGACGTTACTTCACAAACCACTCTCCCTGGCAAAATGCCGGGTGCCATCCTGACTTGTTTACAGACCCTAACGCCTGGCCTCAAACTTGCCATTCTCCTACCTCAGCCTACCCAGAAGCTGAGATTACACAACTGCAGCCTCTTTATGATTACGGATCAGACCCTTAACCTCATACACACACACACACCTTACACAAATGCACACATATTCATACATGCACACATAAACACTCATACTCACGAAACACCTGCAAGACTTATTGGTGGGGTTCCAGCCTGAAGAGTGGCTAATTGTGCATGCTTTGGGGTATATTGAAGTAGGAGAAACGAGTGATTTAATTTTGGAAAATGTTTCTAATACCTGTGGAATCTCACAATATTTATATAATGAAGATTAGGAAACACACATCTGGGGCTCAGAACAAAGTTTGCAACTGAAAACATAATTTTACAAAGATTTTATTTCTAAAAAGTGATAGGCATACAAAAATTTATGGGCTTCAATGGATCCATGTATATAATTAACCAACTCAGAATCAACACTCTTTTTTTTTTTTAATTGAGAGAAAGTAATGGACCGACTTTACCAGCAACTGCTTATTTGATATTATTATAAGTTCACTTTAATCTCAAACAATTAAAATAATGTGTTAGAGTTTAATGGTAAAAATAAGCATGTGTTTTGACATTTACAAAGACAGAACAGAGAGCTGAGCGCTGAGCTCAGCAGAGCTTGTCTTCTCCTTTTTTCCTCCTCCTCCTGCTCCTCCTCCTCCTTATTTTTCTTTACCTTTTTTAATCTTTGGAAATATGGTGTAAAGGTCAATGCAAATGTCACCTTATTTTCAATTACCTGCATGTTCCATTGATTTTATTCCTTGCTCTGTGAACCAGCTTCGTAGCCCTCTCTCCAACAGCATTTCCTACCTGCTTAATTTATAGACAATACTTTAATTACTCAGTAGTGATTCTGTCACTTTTGGCCTTTGCTCGGTCTGTGTAGTCCACAGATGAGGGAGGGAGGCCTGCCTTCCTTTGAAGAGCTCATAATTCCCTTGAATAGAAAAAGACTATATTCAATTTAAACCGCCTCTATAAATACACTGTGCCGCGTTTATAAGAAACTGGGACTTGGGGGACTGCATTCCACACAGGATGGAAATGGCTTTGTAAATGCTCCCACAACTTGAGGGGTAAACTGTCAGCCACGGGCGCCACCTGAAGAGCTGCCTTGAGCAGAGGGAATCCGGCGAGGGTCCTTGTGTCCTTGATGGAGAGCATGCGCAGACTGACCCTGGAGGCCTCTCTGCGCCTCACTTGTGCTTTTGGGTGGGATGGAGACCCGCAGGGGCACCCAGGTGGATAGCGCCCCGACTCCTGGGGTGCGTGTTGATTTAGCTTCACACCAATATCATACGTCCCCCTCTACCCCGCCCCCACTTTTCTTCTCTTCAGTTCAGGGGAGGATAGAAATTCTGTTTCTAATTGCAAATGGAAGAAGCCATTTTTAAGAAACTTGATGTCTTATTTTTCCTCCCTTCTGCTACACAGGCATTTGGGATCCTATAGTGCCTCCCCGACGTGAGAGCACCTGCAGATGGGCACGGCACCGTCCCCATTGGCTGCCAGGCACTGCGTCCATTTCCTTTGCTTGATGTGACACATCCCTGCAGGGTCTAGGTGAAGCCCTGGTGGCCCAGCAGGTGAACAGGGACGCCCCCAGGGGGAGAAATCATCCTTCCCTGCTGCTTTACCCTCCGACCACCCTTCGCAGCTGCTGCCCACAGGTGACCACCAAGCCCTGCAGCGTCTATCTGCAGGTCCATCCCCGGCAGCAGGAGCGATTAGGCCCACAGAGTCTGCAGTGAGAACTCCGGTTTGCACTTACTTGAACCGCTATTTTTGTTTACCATTTCCCTCCTTTTGTGTGTGTGTGTGTGTGTGTGTGTGTGTGTTGGGGGTGAAGGGCCCTAAAAGCACTGGACAAATTGAACTTGAAAACACCCACAGGGTTGTTTCTAGGTGAGAAGTTGCCGCAGCCTCTGGGAGTCTGTGCTGGAAGGTGGTCTTTCAGGGACCCCAGCTCCTCCTTGTTGTAGGTAGAAGTCGTGGGGACAGATTTGTACGTGGGGATGGCCTGATCATGTGAAAAGTTGGACATTTCATTGGAAAGTTTTAAAAAATGGAGCTGGTGGACAGTTGACACGTTCCAACACTTCTACATGCTTATTTAATTTTTTAAAAGGAGAGACAATAGTGCTATGATAAGAACACCACTGACTTGATTGTATTTCCTGGTGTTAGAAGATTCAGGATTGATGAAATGGTGCCCCAGTATAACAATCCCCCACCTAATTTTCTCTTTCATTGGTAAGGAAACATTCAATGAATTGGGCCCCGATGGTTAATTCCCAATTACCTTCCCCCATGAAAAACATACATGGAAAAATAAGGAATATGGGTTTATTGAGCTAACATCAAAACACACACGCAGAAGACAACTTTGCACATTGTAATGTGGTAAAATTACAGACAATAGATTGTTTTCCTTGAAATGTCATGTTCTTACTAATGCTCAAAATTGCCCACTTTTGTTTACAGTTTCCATTTTAATCTCACAGGAGACATTCAATTTTTTGATAAACCTATGATAAATATTTCTTTTTGGCAAGTCAAAAACCTCATTTTCTGCAGTGCAAACCCCTAGTGTATCCTTTCCCTGCGTACCCCCTCTGGGTTTTTCTGTTAGTGTGCGCTGGTGGCGGGCACTATGGAACCCTGTGCATGTGTGATTGATTTACTAGGAGTCAGGACACAATAACACAAAAAGACATAGTCTTCTCCTTACCATTGTTAGTCTACAGCAAAATAAATCACTAAATAAACAGCAACACGAGGACAGTGATTGTCACGGTGGAGGACACACTGCCATCGTCAAGTGCCGACCTCAGCTGCCAGCTGAGGGAATGTGCACTCATCCTTGTCCTGAGTGTGACAGCACATGGCAGGTTTTATACAAACTTTTGCACAGTGCAAGCAATTTGTTCCCTGGAAAAAAACAAAACAAAACAAAAATATGTAGGGTCAAGGTGCTTAATTTATATTAGCTAAAGCATATTTGTTGATACTTATTTACATTTTAATATTTGCTTTAAAGCAGAGTGCTTATTTTTAATTATATAGAACAGTAGCATCATGATCAATGTCATTGTTTATATATACCAATGTTTATTCCTTTTAAGATACATTTACAGACTCCAACATCTATTTGACTCCAAATATTACATTGCCACTAGCATCCCTCTCATGTTTATGGCAAAAGTAGAAATGAAAATAAACCAGAGGGTTGCTACATATATATGCAATAATTTTGCAATTTAAATTTAACTGATGTAATCTAAGAGATGCTGTGGAAATGAAATACTATTTTAGAACAACATTGATCCTCTGACTAGATATTCAAATTGGACTGTTTTTATCTAGGAGGGCTTCGTCTATTTTAAAGGCTCACATAAGTACTTGGATTTTCTAAATTATAATCTTCAAGAAATTGATGACTGATATTGAGATATTTGGATGAAGAAATTTAATAAAGCAGCTATAATAACATTGTATGTATGTAGTGTTAGAACTCTGACTTTAATATTAAGTATGCTTATAGATTTCACCAAAGTGCTATATATTTGAATCGTTGTCAACACCTAAGTTTTTATTTTAACATTGACAAAATTAGATTTGACAAAGGGATACAATTCAATCACACAAATATTTGTCTCTTTGATTTTTACCAAGCCTTTTTTTTTTTTTTAATTCTAATTTCTACTTTACTCCATCCACCTCCTTTCCTTTGGCAACATACATTTTGGTAAAGTTTGAGGTTAGATGTAGATTGTCTTCTAGTAATGTGAATGTTGTGTTGAAGAATATATTGAAGAGATGAATTTGCATTTGTCTATCATAGCCTGCCCCTTTCACTTTGCTACTGTCTGATCCCTACCACGTATTGAGTCCCTCACACGTAACACAATAAACAGGAGAACCGACTAGCACCAAGTCTATGCCAAGGGTATACAGAGTGTATTCAGGTGTTCACGTATAAAAACCAGCACTATATCATCAGCTTTCTGGCTTTCACAAAGGTAACAGCAGAAAATAGACAAAGGTCTATTAAGTAATATGATGTCATCATCAAAAAAGTACTAATTTTTTTTATGTAATCTGCTTTTCTTATCTTATGTAGTCAGGTACATGGACACAATTTTAGCCATGCATTAGCTCCAGAAAAAAATTACAACATGAATCTGATAAGGGGTTTCTTTTAAAATAGTAAGTTATTTTCTGATAAAGAATTTCTTTTGAAATAGTAAATTATTTTCCAACTTCTGAGGTAGGTTTTTGCTAACTTCTTATCATTTATGTGATTTGTTGACTGGCTGAAAGCATTTGGGGTGAAGACGAAATCAAAGCTCGTGATGGAGAATCAGCGACATCAGGTTGCTTCACATTGCCTTGATCAATCTGTTTCCCAAATGAAATGGTGCCTCTTACTGTAATTGGAGATAAATGAAATTTATTCTTTAATGCCGTTCCTTTTCAAGGAAAGGCCTTTTAAAAATGAGAATGAATTTCATCCAACATTTTTCCTCCTAGAAATTATACAAAATAATCATTAACAATATAGAAAAAAAATCACAGCACAAGAATCTTTCTAAATGTCAAGAAAAAAATGCTCTGTAGAAGTTTTCCACTAGCATAAAAAGGAGATTTAGGGATTACCCACAGGACATGAATGATTTCTGAATCAGTGGGTGACTTTTATCAGAGTTACCCAGCTTGAACCTTATATTTTAATGCTCCCTTTTCAAATATTGCTAGTTTTGATTGAAAAATTCTCTTTCCCTTTTCATTTAACTCTTTCAACTGTGGCTACAGTATTTAAGACTCAGATGGGAAGACGAAACGTTAAGTGTGGCTCATTCTTTAGTCAGTCCAATAACATCTTTCAAAATTTTGAGTTTCTATACAAATGACAAAAACATATCATACAGGACTCCATGGAATTGTTTCAGGGGCCCATGATGTAGACCTTCTCAACTCCAGATGCAAACCAAGAGCCCCGTGTAGAGACCAGGAGGACGAGCCTGTTTTTTTTTTTTTTTTTTTCTGCCATAGTTTACAATGATCTTTTTTAGTCACATTCACGTGAGCATTTTATTTGAGACAAATAATAATATTGTAATATTGGAATTTTATTTGAGACAAACTGGCCATAGTCACAATTATTCTCCGTCTGTAATTCATAGAAAATAAGCGTCCTCATGTGACTCTGTTGAAATGTCATTGCCTGAAACCATGAAAGAAAAGGTAACGCCAACCCAAGGGTCTGGTGCAAACTAGAGAGATTCTAGCTGCAATTCCAAGACCTGGAGTCGTGTGAGGTTCTAATCGTTGGTGTTTTCCATTCTGTGAAAAGTGAAAAATTGATAAAGCAATTCCAAGGATAAATGTATTGACAAGATAAGAATGGTAAATTCATCAGAATAGGGACAGGCAAGAAGGCCGAAATACAATAATACTCAGTCCTGAAAGCTTACGAGGGATATGGCTGCGAAAGTCTAAAACATAGAAAGAAACCCAAGAATGGAAAAAAATGACTTTGAAAAATTCATGCTCCCTATACCCATGTATGGATTTTGGGAGGAATTTTAAAAATCTGTAATGCAGTCATTGATTTAATGATACTAACAAATATGGTTAACATTTTCCATCTGATACCTAGTTCCAAATATTTTTCTCTTAACCTACTCTGATAACAATACCCTTCCTCATAGATTCCCCAGATTGATGCTGAAGTCAGCACAAAGTAGTAACATATTCTCCCTATCATGTGTAAGGACTGCTTCTTCCTGAAATGGAAGGTCCCAGGCTCACTTATAGCGTCCACGTAGACCCAAGGAGCTCCACACAGACAATTCTAATCATCTCTTTAGTTTGGAAATACAGGGGATTCCCATCTCCTTGCCTGACAAAAACTGTAACTTCTAGTCCAAGTTAGCATTTTTTAAGTTTTTGAAAATAATGATGAGAAGTATGACTGGAAGTTTTGAGAGTAAAAAGACTTCAAAATTTCAGTCATCAAAGCAACTTAGTGCTGCACCAACATGGCTATGGAGGAAAGTTAACCTGGACCTCAACACACATGGACCCTGCTTCCTCCAGGCTCCATATTACTTATCCAGCTTAACTGAAGCATAGACTCTGTCCACCAAACAGGTTCTGAGCATCTGCGCATCTAGTATGAATTCACCTATGATGTGGTGTTGTGTCTAGTGTATGGTAGAGAGCCCTAAGGCTTCGCCCAGATCCTCCTTTATCTTCAGGAGTTGAACTTCTGGCTGAGAATGGATGGCTCTGAGTTGGGAAGTCTAGGGGAGGAGTCATGTCAACTTTACCTGATATGATGGAGCATACTGATTGATGGTAGCATCCGCATTCTCTTTATAGCATTCTTGAAGTCTGTCTTCATAATCTCAAAATATGTTGTTGATTGGGAGCAATCTCCTCAGTAGGAATTTTTTTTTCACCAAGTGATGGTTTATGTCCTAGGGTACACGAGGGCTGGGGCCTCAAGTCCCAGAGCATGGATATCTGTGTTCTGAAATATGGATTTCAAGTCAAGTGGGGCCGCTGACTCCTTGATCTTCCAAACTGTGTTTTGAACTGAACTGTCAAAGTATTATCCTAGGGTTCACCTTAGATTGGACTGTGGGGGCATAACGTTTCTTTTCTCGCTTGCCAGAGCTCACATAGGGGCAGCAGTTGGGCTCTGGGGTGGGTGACACTCAGCCTCACCCATGCCCGATGCAGATGGCCTGGAGCATGAAACAGACTTCCACGCTGATGGGCTTTAGGATTTGGACTTGTTGATGTGACGGGTTGAGACGTGGGGTGTGTTAGAATGAGGTTGAGTGCATTTCCAGTGTGAGATGAGCATGGTCTTTGGGGGGCGAGGATGCATAGCGCCATTTATTACTAATAAACACCCAGAGATGTCTGCATTCTATTGCCCAGAGTGTGTGACTGCTGTTTTAGCGGGGAGGGACTTGGCAGGCATATTGTGAATTGTGTATACTTTTAAGAAGCCTGAAATCCATTAACTTGTAACAATATTATATATATAATTTTCTTCAATTTAAAGAGTCATAACTATTTCTCTAATGGGTACATTTAAAGATTTTAAAATTTAAACACCGTGAACTTTGCAACAAGCTTTGTGACAAAGGCCAGAATCTCAAATACAGCAGCGCCATTACAGACAACTTGGAATCCAGACAATCTAAGTGGGAAGATTCTTTAGTCCTTAGGGAACCTGAGCACTTGTTGCATACATGAGAAGAGGGTGCCATAGCAGTCTTTTTTTAAGTGTCAAAATCAGAAGTCAAGTCAGTTCTGCATCATAACCCAAAGAACTTTTCAGAAAACTATAATAAAACTCTTTGTCAAGTTGATGAGACTATATAAGATTTAGAAAATCAGGCCTTCTAGTTTATGATCCCACATTTGTTAAGATGGAAAACTTTGACGATTAAAATGGCTTTGACCCTTCCAAGGGTGGTCTCCAGGACACCTGGGCATTGGGACGTGACACTCATCCTTTCTTCTCATCATCCTGCAATCTACACTGAAGTCCTACTTTTATTAGACTAAATCTTTCTACTTGAAGCTTAATAATGCTCAAACGGATGTTGTTGAGACACAACTCTGTGGAGTGTTTCTCAGGACCTTGTGCAAGGAGTTGATACCTCTGCTGTATCCAGAGTTGTGGGAAGTCCTAGGAAATGGGCTGTGAGTGGGCATTTCTTTCCTCTCCACAAGAAGAGAAAAGCATACTGAAATGTCTGCTCCATTTTGTAGGCAATTAATACACAATTCCATTGAGAAAGCCAGTTTTCAAATCTCCATTTAATACTTGTTTGCACATAATTTTTTTGTTATTTTAACTGCATGTGAGTCTTAAGACTTTTACATATATAGTTTGCTTATTTCAGGGCATTGCCTATTCCTGCCCACAGAAGCAACTTGAGTACTAGAACATGAGATTGCTGATGGAAGGTTCGGATATTCATTCAAACAAGATAATAAAAAAAATTGAGCTTTGTGGCTTGACCTTTTGACACTGTCCAGTTAGAATAGTGCAGTGTTTTAAAGTGACCTCCATATCACCAACCACCATCCCTTCCTGAGTGTTTCTCCTTGCAAATAAAGAACACAGACTAAGAAGAGACCAGGATAAGTACCAAAAGCCAAAGATAACTTACCCACCAGGCGGGTCCTAGATGGCCAGGCGGAGCTTGGCCTGCCCGGAGGCTGTGCCATCTCAACTCCAGTAGCCTTCTGTAGGGCCGTACTAACTTGGGAGCATCTACTCATCCTTCCAGATAGAGCAAGACCATTATCAATGGCAGCGTAGGATACACCACGAGGAATACAACTCCATCTTCAAACTCAACAGGCAGTTTTAAAGTAGACATTTTGAAAAGCAGATTGAATCTCTTTAAAACTTAGAAGAAATTATCAGGTATTTTCTCTTTTAGTCTGTAGTGGTTCTCCTTTTAAGTTCTAGAATTAGTGGCGGAAGTCATTTATACATCAGCAGCTGTCTATGTGGAATTGTACGTTCAGACTATAGGCCGGCTTTTATGAGCTCAGCTCTGACCCACGGATACATTTTTGTGGTTGTGGCTGTGGTTGGAGCCATTGTTCGTTGTGGCCTGTGGGACCCTGCCTGATACCAAGTGCAGTTTCCCACTAGACAGTCTGCAGTACCTTCTCAGTTGTGTTGGCTTTTCCCCTTTTAGTTGCCATTTAACTGGGCCGTGGCCTTTAAAAAAAATTCTTAATAATCTGCTATGTTTTTCTTCTATAACTGCTACTTTTTCCATGAAAACAGGAATGTATAAAGATGAATACATGCAGTATTCAGTCAACAGCCTTATGGGACAAGTCATTTATAAGAAATAATCAAATCTAAAACCCAGGACTGAAATGTAAATGCGTGATGAAATAACATCTGATTTATTCAATTTAAACAAAACAAAAATGTAGCTGGGAAAAACCAGGACTTCACGGTCAGCACACTAAAATGCTTCAGGAGCTCTGTCAGTGGAAGTGGAAGAGTTCCTGTCCTCAGTGTTTCTTGATGTTCTGATCTCTGTTCTGATGTTTACTTCAGGATGTCCCAGTCCCTAGTGAGGATGTGCGTATCCACACCAGCTGTGGGAATTGAGCTTGCCATGCAGAGGGTCCTGGGCATGGGAAGTGGCGGTCACTTGAACCATTGAATCAGGGCTATGAAGAGATTGAAAAAACAAGGCCGAGTTGTGGAGGAATTTGAACAAAAACACATATCCACTGAAGGACTTGTATTCAAAATGAACAAAGAGCTTTCCAAACCCAACACCAGGGAAACAAGCATTCTAACATAAAATGACAAAGGATCTGAATGGACGCTTCTTCAAAGACAGATCTTTCAGGTAGCTGGTGATCATTTGAAAAGATGCTAAAAAAGAAAAAGACGCTCACAGTCACGTGGAATTAGAGAAATGCTAATTAAAACAAGAAACATCGAGTAGAAAGGCTAAAACCATCACCCTGACAGCGCCAGATGCTGGCAGGGATGGGGAGCGACAGGAACTGTCATTCACTGCTAGTGGGAGTGCAAATCGGCCCGGCCACTTCAGATCACACTTTGTCAGTTTCTTACAAAACTGAACCTATTCTTACCATATGATTCAGCATTCATTCCCCTGGATATTTACTCAAATCAACCAAAAGCTTAAAAACCTGCACATGAATGTTTATTGCAGGCTTATTGAAAGTTGCCAAAACTAAGGTGCTCTCCTATAGGTGAATGAAGTAGCCTTGGTACAGCCACACCAACCATGCAGCGATACTCAGTGATAAGAAGAAAGGGTCCTTCAGCTGCAAAGACAATGGAGGGTCATGAAGGGTACAGTGCTAAGTGAAAGAAGCCGGGGGAGGCACGTTTCCAACTATATGACATTCAAGAAAAGGCATGGGGGTGTGGGCAACTTTGCAGTTCCGCCTTTGTGGAAGCAATACATGTCCATTAGTAGGAGAATGTTTAATTCACTTGTTCAAACACTCCACAGAATGCCATGGACAACACAAAAGGAATAAAGCTGAGCTTCATGTCAACATAATGTGGTTCTTTTCTTTTTAAACAGAAAATTTTTAGTAACCTACCCATATGGTCAAAAATAAAAAAGTACAAGAGCACATAATATGTAAAAGTGAGTCTCACTGTGGGGCTGGTGTGGGGGTGGAGATGTGGGGTCTGTTCACAGTTTCTTGTCTGCTTTTCCAGAGAGCATCCTAATCCTATAAATTCTCTGCATTTCATTTAACTTCTTTTGCTTCCTATACCACTATATTTCTGTCATGGTTCACATCACTTATTGAGCAATTCCACTTTTTTGTGCAGTGAATCCGTGGATATGTGGGACATCATTTGTCTAGCCAGTCACTATCGATGGGTCCTGAGGACATCTCCATGTTGTGATTTGTAAATAACAATAGGCAGTCCAGTATGTGTCTTTGTTCACATGTGTGAATTTGTCTGCAGAGCAGATCTCTGTGAGTGAACAGCTTGGTCATCACACTGGGTACATTTCAGTTTTCAACAGGTATTGCAAATCTTTAGAAAGGAATTGTGTATGTACATGTCATTATCCTTGGAAAATGATAAAAATTGCCACATGGAATTATTTTATAAGGATACCATTCCAATTCACACTAATAAGTTCTTGAGTGAACCTCAAGAATTTTGCTGACAAGGTCGTAAAATGATAGGTGCCAATGTAAAATGATTTACATGTCATGATTCAATGAAGCTAAATGAAGGAATCTCATCCAATTAGTTGATATATAATATTACTTTATTGTGGAAATTAAACACATTATTATGCCAATTATGTTAATAGAGAAGTAATTCATGTAAAAAGAAAAAAAATATTTTACTCAATAATTAAATATAAGGAAATCATCTGGTCAACAAGACATCAGCCACTTTAACTGTGAAGAACCCAGCACAGGATGAAAAGCAACAGAAAAGAAGGGTCTGTGCTGAAAGAGGGCAGAAAGGAGAAAAATAAAGTGGGACGGGCAGGACGGTAGGATATAAATAGCAACACAGCAGACATCAGCCCCAACATTCCAGAACAGCTGACTTGATTCACAAAACATAGGGTCAAAATATTCCACTTGAAAAATAATGCTCAAATGGAATTTCTAAAATAGACCCATATGACAATTACAGAGATACAGCTTGATTTAGGGGCAATGAAGACCAAGGTGAAGGAGTGGGAAACTATATCTTAAACTTTAAACAAGTGAGACTGCTTTTACCTATGCTGGCATAAATCAAGAGACTATGCAGATGGAGAATAACACCTTATACTTTTGAAATGATTATTTCACAGGAAGATGCAACAATTCTAATGTCCAGGTAGAAGTTACATAAAGTTACATTCTAGCTTCAAAATCATTATGCTCAAATTAAAAGGAAAACAAAACAACTTTGCAAACTGAGAGGAAAACTAAAATGGACCACTCTCATAAACAGAACAAGAAGAAAAAAGTTGAATAGGACTTTAAGAGTTTGAGCAGCATGAAGGATAATCAACCCAATTTACTCTGCCATCAGTAATTAGAGTTTCCAGTTCTTCCCTCATGCACATAAGATTGTACAAAATTAACCACTGCTGCGAATCCCCATTGCTATATAACAGTACATCCTCAGTCCTGGGACTAGACTGTGAAGGTCTTTAGCAGAGTCATAGCTCTGCCTTCCACAGTCATCAAAGAAACATAGACTAAAGACATTGAGAACTCTATATCCATCAGACTGGCTAAAATGAAAAGGACAATCCTAAGTGTTGGTGAGGATATGGGCAACTCATCCGTGGGACTGTAAACTAGAACAATCACTCTGCACAACTATTTGGTAGTATTTACTAAAGCTAAGTACACACATACCTTAAGATTCAGCAATTCTCTTCCTAGGCACACCATCAAAATGCTTAAGTATTTATAGCAGCACTGCTTATAATAGCCTAAAGCCATAAAGTCTGAATGCCATCAGTGGCACAAAAAAAAAATAGCCAAATTGTCGTGCATTCATATGATGGAATAAAGCGAGGAGTTAAATGCTCTCTCACTATTCACAATGACAAGACAGATGCCACAAGACCAAGTTGAGTACAACTGTGTAAGGTTCAAAACCAGGTAAAATAAATCTACAATAGTGGTTACTTTTGTTGTCAAACAGAATGAAGCAAGCATAGTGCCTGAGCTGGCCCATAGAGCGCAAAGGTTTTGTCTTTTTCCATTATATATTGTTAAAAAAAAGTTTTAAAAATGAAACTTAACATGGAAATATTTAAGACAACATTTTAGGCCTATGTCTTCTCAGACAAATAGAACCTTCTCTGAATTGCAACTTAAGAACCAACAGTCACATACTCTAAGTTCCTTTCATAAAGCTATTTTTTTTCCTGTGATGCTGAAATAGCCAAAATCATTCCAATAGTTAAGTACATGTCATAGAATGGAGGAAGCCAATGATTTGAAGTTCATTAGACTTGGGTGCAAATAATCCTCCAGCCCGTATTGGCTCTTTATCCCTAGACAGTTTTGGGCTTAGCTTCTGTGTGTGCAATCAGAGGGAAATGATGCCCACCCAGGTAGGCCATGGTGAGGGTAAGAAGTAGCTGGGTGCTGTTTAGAGCAGTGGCACTGCGCCTTGCACAGGTAGAAGCTGGTTCACAGCCATGCAGACCTGTGGTTTAAGTGCATCTGAAAGCCAACGGTAGGGCTATTGCCTTCTGCTGATCTGACCTTCCTTTTCTCCAGTATGGGCAGGATTGGTTATAAAATGTTTCTTGGCCACAGGCAGAGTGTAACTTTCTCTGTGGTTCAAAAAGTGGCTTCATTTTAGAAATTGAAGGCATATTTTTTCTCATTATATCAAGTAATTATTTGAAAATTGGATATAATATTGGACAGGAGAAAATAAAATTACACATGGTCCTAACTAATCCTCCTCCTTTATTGATTCCCTTTGCCCCCAAAGCCATGTGTAAGCTGTGTGCATTTCCTTCCTTCTCCTCCCTCCATGGCCCACAGGGTACATGGGAATCGCACTGTACTTCTATTTCCACGTCCTGAGTTTTTCTTCTTTCTTCTTTTTTTCCTTCTTTGAAGTGGGGATTGGAAACCAGAGGTACTTAACCACTGAGTTACATCCCCAGTCTTTGTTTTAATAATCATTAAGTATGGAGACATAGCCTTAATTCAGTTGCTGAGGTTGGCCTGCCTCAGCCTCCTGAGTCACTGGGATTACAGGCGTGTGCCACTGCACCTGGCCTATCTTGAGTTTTTCTTTTCTCATTCTGTTTGAAAGTCTGACCCACAAATTTTACCTATTTTTGAAAAACTACTTATGAGTAGCTATCATATTTATTTTTGAATGACCTGTTGGTTTGTTCACCCCGGTTTCTGACACTTTTCTTTTTAATTGTGCACATACATTAAAATTTTCTCATCTTTGATTTCAAGCAGCTGACTGCCTCCCCTAGGGACACAACCATTTCAATAGACATGTTTATTCATGTTTTTCAATTGATTTTTTTAAATAAATGACAGTGGGATGCATTATAATTCTTATTACACATATACAGCACACATTTTCATATCTCTTGTTGTATATAAAGTATGTTGACAACAATTCGTGTCTTCATACATGTACTTTGGATAATGATGTCTATCACATTCCACCATCATTTCTAACCCCCTGCCCCCTCCCTTTCCCTCCCACCCCTCTTTCCTATCTGGAATTCATCTATTCCTCCAATGCTCCCCCCTCTCTACCCCACTATGGGTCAGCTTCCTTATATCAGAGAAAACATTCAGCATTTTTTTTTTGGGGGGGGAATTGGCTAAC
Source organism: Callospermophilus lateralis (assembly GCF_048772815.1). NCBI lineage: Eukaryota > Metazoa > Chordata > Mammalia > Rodentia > Sciuridae > Callospermophilus > Callospermophilus lateralis. The sequence continues at coordinate 107,344,119 of NC_135316.1, read as the reverse complement.
TTCACTTATCTTCTCCAACTCCATCCATTTACCTGCAAATGCCATGATTTTATTGTCTTTTACTGCCAAGTAATATTCCATTGTGTATATATGCCACAGTTTTATCCATTCTTATACTGAAGGGTGTTTAGGTTGGCTCCACAGTTTAGCTATTGTGAGTTGTGCTACTATAAACATTAAAATCAGCATACTACAGGGCACAGCCACATCAATGTTTATTCAGGTTTTGTAACATTCATGGTACTCTGTTCTCAGGACAGTCATGACTAGCTGTAAATCACGTCTCTATGCGGGGGGACCACATTGATGCCAGGGTGTGGATCAGTGAATCAGCCCTACTGCCCTGTGGGGGGTGACAGCCACTGCCAAAACTGGCTGCAGGACTCTGCTCTTGAGCCAAGGATCAGCTGTGATAGACCCATCTTATGCTTTCTGCATTGTGGGCAGATTCTCATCTGTGTGGCACATGACAAGGTGGGAGCTCCAACACCAGGTCTGTGCATAAACTCCTCTTCCTGAGCCAATCTTCTTTGAGGGCAGAGCAGAAGAGCTGTCTTAAGGTGAAAAGGGCCCTTCTGACACATGAGATGATTAAATAAGTCCTTGGTCAGTGGTGACCTTTATCTTGTCGCTGTGTCGAATCCCAGACCCTCACTCGTCTTCCCTTTGAACAACCTTCTGTCTCTGGACCTGTGGTCTTTGGACCTACATGAGCAGGTGTGCTCGTCCACGGAGACAGTACGTGCTTCTGAAATGGATCACTAGGGATTCAGCTGGAAAAGCTCTGAGACCTCGTTTCAGGAAATGCAAGTGGTCCACGTGTTCATTGTGAGGGAATGCACAAGCAGTGTGTGCAACAATCGCTTTCTTGTTACACTGATCCTGTAAATCTGTTTTTTTTATTTCTCATAAATCCATACTCAGCAGTGTCTGGTACAGTGCTGAGCACAAGGTATTGACTTTAAAAAACAGTTTATTGGATAAATGGATAAATTATGACTTTAATTCAGCTACTTTCTTTTTGTGCAAACAGGGCTAGTATTGTCACTCAGTTAACTGATTCATAGAGAAATATGGGTAAAAATAGGATTCTGTAAGTTATGGCAGCCACTGTTGACCAGATCCCCCACACACTTAAACTATGCTTCTTGGCTTTAAAGCATAAGAATCTTTTGAAGGTTGTGTAAAAGTTCAGACTCTGACCCTATAGGCCAGGCAGACCACCTCCCCAACGTGCTGCTGGCAAGGTGGCTGCTGCTCGCTGGAGGGTCTCAGCTGCTCTCAGCACGGGCTTGTCACTCTGGGAAGCACTTTGGAGTCACCTGAAGTTATTGAAGCTCTGAAAGCTGAATGCCCCCCCAAGATATTTGGATTTCAAGAGTGTGGCATGAGATTCATGTCTGGTTTGTAAAGTTCCCCAGGAGGGTGTAGGGAGTCCTGGGTGGAGAACCGGGTGATGGCTGGCCTCCTTTCCCCTGCGGGGCTGGCTCTGAGCCTGAGTCCAGGCTGTAGTGCTCATTCAGGGCCACTATCCTGCAGCCGGCAAAAATCAAGACTGTCCGCATGACTGTTCCTCACAATGAGACGGAGTCAGGTAAATCCGGGTAGCTGCTGCTCTCTGACACTTGAGAAGCAGGAGCCGCACCTGAGTAGAAACTGAAGAATGAAATCCTACTAGCTTGGAGGAGATCTTGGGGCGTTGGGGCTTAGCCCCTGTCTTTTGAGGTTCAGCTTCCCTAACTGCCCTTAGTATCCATGAAACATTTCTATGTCTTTGAAAAGACTACTCTCTTAGGGTCAGCTAGTTTCTTTCTTAGCTGTTATCGAATGATATTTGACTCGTACAATAACTGATCGATTTAAGCATCAGGGTTTTAAACTCCCATTGATTATTAAATTATAAATGAGTATGTGGTTCACTTTCTTCATAGAAATAACTGTAAAAATACTATTTTTGCTGAATGAAAATAGAAGAGTGCATGCTAAGGAAAGGAGCAGCCACATGCCTCCTGTTGACACCTGACTTTGACTCCCCTACAGAGAGTGATTCTCAGGTTTGGTGACAGACCTAATGGGCAGGGAAACGGTATTTGAGAACAAGGAAGGGAGTTTGCATGGTTTATTTAGTTCTCATGCTAGAAGGTGGAATTACGTGGACAGAAAGTCGGTTGATGCCAAAGTAACTGGGGTTTCTGGAATGTTCCGACGATGATGGAATGTGGTGATACTGACCTGTCTTCACATAAGAGTACTTTTCCCAATTTTAACTCCATGGTGAATATTTAGCAGAGGCACAGAGACTCCCTGGGTACAGCCCCTTCCTTTGAGGCGGGCCTGTGAAGCATCTGTGACGTGTGCATCGTTTCCTGAGTGCTGATGTCATGGACCAGGACTCGGGACCCCTCAGATCCTGGGTGTCTTCATTCAATTCCCAGCTCTGCCACTTTTTATGTCAGGTCCTGGCAAGCTGTCCGGGGGCTCTGAGCTTCCATTTGTGAAATGGGAATAATAAAGGTTTCTGTGCCGTAGTATGAATATTGAGAGGATTAGATGATTTTAGCTCAAGGGCCCCACCAGAACCTTGCCTACGGTGATAAGTCACCAGTCATTTTTAGCTATCATCCTTCTTATTGCTGTCACTATTTCAGTATCTCAAAACAAAAACAAAACAAAAAAAACCCTGTAGTTGCTTCCCCAGAGCAAATGCTCACACTCATACAGTTTTATGGCTCTCTTAACTGCAGGCCTCATGCGGGTCTGAAGACCAAGGAGGAGCCCCGTGAAGGTGGCTGTCTCCATTTACCTTTGGGGTCTTTCATCATCATTGTTCTTACACTTCTCACAGAAAGGCATGACCCAAATGCTAGATGCATTTCTTCCACTAAAGGATTCTTCTTAGGAAAGCATTCATGGAAATGAAGGCTTCAAGGAAAGGATGCTCTCTATTTCCACAAGCCTGAGACTTGCTAATGCATTTCCATGAAGTAAGAGAGGACAGGTAGCTCCGAACCAGGAGTGATGTGTGGGTCGCTTCCATAGATGCTTATCTTCACTTTCATATTTGTTAATGCCAAACCTCATAAAGTAACTATGCCAGACGTGTAGTTAACTGAAGATTTCATACCAGGAAAGTTGGCCTCAGCAGTTTGAATGCATTCTCACAGTACCATAAAAATATTACTATACACTAAAATTAAACAAAATAAGATGATACACTTAGGGATATTTCACTTTTAAATTACATTCTGAAATCCCTGGCTTGACTTTTTAATGCTACAAATACATGCATCACTTCATTGGTGACCCGTGTTCTTCTCGGGGTAGCTGTTGAATCTGTCATTGAGGACATGTTATGATTTTTATTGTGTTCCTCTGACTAATGCCGTGGTGCTTAGTGGTTGAGACATGGAATTTGTTTATAACCTTCCACACTGTGTAAATTTGTTTTCTTCTTTGGCAGAAGGATCTTTTAATTATAATTTTAAATGATTTTCTTTTCACTCACCAAAGCAATTCCATAATAAAAGAAGGCAAGGTAAATCATAAATATTTAAAATATTCAACAATTCCAATCCTTCTGAAGATGAGATATGCCATTATTTTATCAGGTATTTGCTGGAATGATGTTTGGTTATCAAGATTGGTTCAAAACAACCATAATATCAAAAAGTTGAGTAATACTTGTCAAATGTTTATATATTCAACAAACATTTATTAGGCAATAACTGCCTTTCTCTGGTATTAGGAATCCCAGCAGGAGTAGAACACAATCCCAGTCTAAATAATTTATATACATTGTTCTAGAAATGAAAACTAAAGAATGCAACAAGCACCATAGAGATGCAAAGCTGGCAGGGTCATCTCTACCTGGGATATCAAGCAGAGTTTTGCAATCAGGGAAGTTTCTTAGGAAATTTCAAAAGCACAAACTTAGCTGACTTTTAAGGCAAAAGTTGGATATATACAGCAAGGATACTCGGGTTGGAGTAAATACTATCAGCAAATGTAGAGGGCCCACTGTGCATGTACGGAACTATAAATTGTATTTGGCTGGTCCACTGAGGACCAAGGAAGGTGAGTTGGTTAATAAGTGTGCAAACTGGACAGGTTCTTAGATCACACCAGGCCCTGTGTTCCATGAAAGAGCAGAAGATAAGAGTCTTGGAGACCCTGCCTTGCACAACCAGGAAGCCACCTCTGGGGATGGATTGGAAGCAATGCATTTGATCTCCAGAGAAACACAAAGCTCATATTAGGTAAATAATCCCCTCCACAGGAGCATCCCCCCCCCCCCCCCGGTCTCTCTCTCTCTCATATTTATTTCTCTCAGGAACAGTTTCCTTTGGCTGGAGTTTACTCTGATCCATGCTCTAGCAGAGATGCCCCGGCAGCTGTCGTCTGGCTCCTGCTGGTGGCAAGCCTGGCTCTGTGTGCACCTGGGGGCCTCGGCCCCCCCTGCCCCGGGGGCTTTCATCCAGGTTGGGCCTGGCCCTGCCTGTGCCTGGGATTTCACCACCGGTTCCTGCCCCTGGAGCCCGCTGTCCTCCAGCTCCCCAGCCTTCTCTTGTCAGTTTCCAGCTTGCGCCAGGGCTCTTCCCTTCCTCGCCCCTCTGCCCAGAGCGGGTTTCTCCAGAATCTTCAGAGGCCTGCCTTTTGACTCATTCCAGTTCTGGTTCCCCAGAGAGGTCTTCCCTGACTCTGCAGAAGCTGCCTCCGCTACCCTCTTACCTCACTGCCATCTTTCTCTTTTCATAGTTTGTATCATCACTTAAATTTGTCTCATGCAGCAATCATTTTGTGACTACCTGTTGAGCCTCACTAAAGCAAAGGGGGACAGTAAAACACCATGTCCCTGAATGCTCCCTTTCTCTTCCCAAAAGTCTAGCCAAGGTAAGGGAACAGTGAGAGCGCGCTGGGCCAGAACGTCCAGATCCACGTTATCTTCAAGGACACGGGCTGGCTGTGCACACTGGAGATCAGGGCCAGCCAGTGCCATCTGCAGAAAGCGACTTTCTTGCTTGTGCACCAGGACAATTGCTCGCTGGGACCTGGTCATAGAAGAAAGCTAAACAGGCTAATGCTGGTGGTGTCACTGCTTCTGTAATCTCACTTGTGAAACCCCTCTGTGAGCAGGATTGGGCAGAACTGAGGGCACTGGGGAAAGGGTATGTGTCACTCATCCAGCTGGCTGCCACTGGATGAAGCACTGTGAGGGACAGAGGTGGTCTCTGTCAGTTTGTCACCACTGAACTCTGCTTGGAGCAATCGTGATCTCTTCTCAGCTTTCCCCAGTAAACCACATGATGCCATGCTGACTCTGGGCACGTTCTTGGCCTCTCCACATCCTACTCTACTGGCCTGGCGCAACTGGAATAAAGGACGAAGCAGCCTGTGGTCCTGTTCTCCCTGTGACCTCTCGCAGGTTAGAAGGCTCGGTTCAGAGAGAGCTTCTCCTGCCTCATTCACGGTGTGCCCTGGCACTTTGAGCAGTGTCTGGAACATAGTTAGCATTCAATCAATGCTTTTTGAATTATGATCGTGTGAATGAGGGAATGAAACTTCCCCATCTAGGCCGCAGGGTTGGAGTGCTCCACTCATGTAAACAAACAGATCATAATGTTTTGTTAGACCAAAGAATCAATTTCTAGGGCAAAATCATGCCATTTCTATGGGTGTTAAAAGCACTCTGTCAGCATTACTCTTAAATAGCATATTTTCTCCAAGTGATATAGACAGATATTTTTTTGCAGTAGTTTACATTCATATGGTACTGTCATAGATGAGTTTCTTGCTACCTTTGATTTTCCTAACAATCCTAGCAGGAGTAGATGATGTGGTTTGAAGATGCCACATATGGGAAAAATGGTCTGTGGTCACAGAGGCACTCTGGCAAGGTCTCCTAAGACCACACCTGTTGAGTGTCTGCACTCAGCATGCTGTTTGCTGTTGTGGTGCTGGAGATGAACGGGGGGCCAGTGCAATGCTGGGCAAGTAGTCTACCACTGAACTGTCCTCCATCCTGAAAGTGCTGACCCTTGAAACCTGATTCGGCTCCCCAAGCAGGAGTTCCTGCTGAAGGAGGAGGAGTGGGAGAGGTTGAGGCTGACTCCCTGTGGGGTCCTACAGAATGTGCAAGATTTCTGTACCACCCCCAGTGTCTTCTCAACAGCCTGCATCTCCATGTGTGTCACCCCTCTGTGGCTTACCTGTGGCTGGCCTAGCGCTCCTCTGTATACGGTCAATGCCCACTGGAAGGACAACTGAATGAAAGAACAAAGAGATCCAGTAGAATGCAGCACGGCCCTGTGCAGCAGACCCCTCCAGTGCACCATGGACGGGGTGTTCTGGGGGGAAGGGTGTTGGAGGCTTGCCCCTGTCCCACCCCAGCTCCAGGTAAATACTGACAGCAGTAATCACACACTGAGGACAGAGATGGACTCAGTCTGCACACCTGGGCCCAGCCTGTGGCAGCACTGCCTCCACACCTGCGTGGAGCATGCTTGGGGAAGCCTTTTTCTCTTAGAAGGAAACTCTTTAAGATTCTTATGATTAGGGTATGGGTTGTGGCTTGGCTTAAGTTGAAATATAAGGGAAAAATAGCTATATTCTCAAAGATAGAACAATTACATAATGACCCCCAGTCACTTAAGAAGTGATCTTCTACCTTAAGAAAGTACAAATGTATATAGGTTTATGTGTGTGTACATGCACATGCACATATGTAAGTTCTTACAAGAAGAAAACAAAGTTATATCAGTGGATCAGTTTTCTACCTTGATTATTTATTTTTAAGTGTAAGGAAAGGTGAGATATAAATCTAATACAATCCTGGGAAGTATTAAGAAAAATAGGAAATAACTTTGGAATAATGAAAAAAAATGTACAAGGGCTAATAATCAGTCACTATAACATTAGGGCCAACCTAAATGTTACTCTCATTTCCTACTTTAAAACCTATTTTACCTCATCCTACAAAAGCAAGTAAGAAGAATTAAAAACTAAGAAGCTCCCATTGCTTCAAAAAGCAATCAGAAAGCAAGACAACTCTGCGTGACGAAAACACCCACAGAGTGTCCCTGGGTGGGAGGCGGTTCTTAAAGCTGGAGTTGGAAATGGTGGAAATATTTTACCTGTAGCTTCTTTTCCCAAAAATAAACTGTCACAGGAGGACTCCTAGATCATTGTCTATTTTTGGCAACCGCAAATCAATTGTTTAAATAACACGGGGTGAAGAAGTGTTTGGTTCCCTCTTGCAGGTTCTATAGAACTGGCAGAAACAATTCCAAACAATTGCGTGTCTGTTTAAGAGCTTTCAACAGGGACGCTTGGGCAAACTCATCCATATTTCATTCCCGTTTATTTTCTTGTTTGGCAACTTTGACTTTTGGATTGAGTTATTCTAGATAATAAATTCAATAATTCAACTGTGTGGTGTCCTGGCAGTTTGTGCTTCTCATCCTTGTAGGAGGGACTCAATTGATCTTCTGCTTTGTGCTCCCTTTGGTCCAGATCCAAACCACCCTGATTAAGACACCCAGTCCTTGAATCGAGAGAGACTCCTGCTTATCTTTCCTTCCCTACCTCCAGAAAAAGCTTCCTTCTTCAGCTCACAAAAGTGGATTTCCTTCCTAAACACTTCCCAATCTAGTGCAGGTTTATAGGCTTAATAATAAATGAGTAAAGCCAGAGGAAGCCAGATCATCCTTGTAGATTTGTATAAACAGGCTCCTGTTTCCCATTTAAACCCATCCACTCTGTAATGGAGAGGTCTCGCTTTGATTTGAGCTGCGACTAAGAATCGCAACTCATGTAAATCGAGTCATGTGCTCATCACAGTGTTAACTTCATTATTATCAGAAACCCATTTCATGGATGGAATGGAGATTCAGAGAGTTAGGTGAATGGTCCAAGGATGAGCATTCAGTAAGTAGAGGGTTAAATACAGAGAACACGTTAGAAACTTGGCCCAGCCTCCAAGGGCAAGCATCAGTCCATGAAGGAGTTCACTTTGCAGGTTTGAAGGTCAAGAGCTCAGTAGTTTGTAGGAGGTTAGTTGTTAAGACTTCACACATTCTAATCAGGCCAAACATTTCAGGGACGTTCATGTGTTCTAATAGCCATGACCTGGATAAACGGGACGCAGAAAACAAGCCAACTCACAACAGCTACTCTCCGTCTTGTTTGTAGCACAGAATCTCAAACTCTCCCTTCTGGGGGGCTTTCCCAGCTCTTCCCTGAAACAGAGGCCTTTCAAGTTAACCATGCTTCCTTTGCCAGATCGCTGGCCATGAGCCTTTTTTTTTTTTTTTTTTTTTGATCCATAATAATTCTGTAACATTTTGTGAACACGTCAGAGACCAATCCGTGTTCTGATGTATCCACATGTGTTCGTTCCATTGGTCCCAGGCCTATGAATCTGTGGAAGGGAGGGGATCGGTCCCGGTTCACCCCCCCCCACCCTCACCTTTGTTTTCAGGGGGACTTCACTGAATGACCTGTGGGTGGAGAGTGGAGGCCTGCTGTCTGGACACTTGGCAGTCTCTACCTGTAATCAGCCCTCTCATTCTAAACAATTTCATAAACAAAATAAAGGATTCATCATCAGTGGACTTCAATTTTTTTTTAATATCATGTAAAATTGTATTTGGGATTCATAGTTCCCGAGGTTTGGTTTGTGGGAACTTGCTCCAGGGCCAAGGTGAGGCAGAGCATCCTGGTGGATGGGCATGGCAGAGGGAAGTTGCTCAGCAGGTGACAGTCAGAAACAGAGTGGGAGCCAGGAGCCAGGGACAAGACACAGTCCTCAATGGCATCCCTTCAATGACCTCCTTCCTCCAGCCTCGCCCACCTGCCTACACTTACCATCCAGTAGTACATTCAAATTATTAGCCCATCAAACAGATTAATCCACTGATAAAGGTGTAGTTCTCATAGTCTACTCTTTTTACCTTGAATATCACTGTGTTGCCTAATACAGGAACTTTTAAAAGTCATTTTTAGATTCAAACCATAACAACATCATAGCATTTAGGACAAAAATATGAGACCAATTGTGAAAATTAAAATAGGGTATATATAAATACACGCAAAATATAAAATGCCAGGCAGATATCTGGTCTATTTAAAAGGAAACTCTCTAAAATTGTTTCTATACTTTTCTTAATAAACACGAAATATAAAAGAGGGTTAGGACAGTATGATGTGACAGTTATGAAGTGTAGCCCTTGGGCATTACCACACTCCAGGGAGGGAGGAGGATGGGTAGGAGTCTAGCTAGTGGCAGGCTGGTGTTTTAGCATTAGGAAAGAAGCAGTCATCCACAAAGAGAATCTTTAAAAAGTGAATCATGGTGGGACATGGAGCCAGAAGCCACCAATTCTGGCCACTCATATTCTGGGTGAGGTTACCCAGGAGTGCAGGGCCCACACAGGGCTCATGATTGCCTAAGTCTCCTATCCAATTTCCTTTGTATCACACATTATTGATTTTAGAACTTATATCTTTTATCTTCTTACATACATGGGAAGCTTTAAACATTTACTTTTTAAAAAGCCACCAAATTTCCCACAAAAAAAAAGAAAAAGAAAAAGTGTTGTGAGGCACATCCAGAAAGGTCACCAGCTCTTGTTGTTGCTGCCTTTATATGGAATACATACATCTGTACATCCAAATTTGCTATTCAGACATTATTTCACTTGTGTTTTAATGGAGTCCATTTCCAAAGAAGTAAAACACTTAAAGAAGGAAATATTAATTTGGGGTCACCACACTGATTATTCTCTTCCTAAAAATGCAGGCATGCCTAATTTCCCATGCTAATCCTTGCTGAAGACAGGTGCCAGTTTTAAAAAGACCTGCTCTATTTGTGATCTGTCAGTGAAATTTATACACCTTGACTTTCTTTTTTATATTTGGGGAATGTGTTCTAGAAATTATTGCTTTAATTTTCACTTTCTTGGGTTGTCTTTCTCGAAAAATACTTATGATAAAATCATCACATACTATTTATTCTTTCATTCATTTTAATGGTATGTTTACCTTCAATTTTTCAAAAAGTTATTGACATAAATAAATGTATAAATATGTATACATAAATATATGCATGTTTAACTATGTGCTTACATTATAAGTTCATTAAGTAGAAATTCTGTAGAATTTAGAGTTCGAGACTTCTGGATGGAGTTAGCCAAAAGTGGGGTCTTTCCACTCGGTGTTGGTTTGGTGAGGAATGGAGACACGTGACATTGCCTGGAGAAGGAGCTACAGACATGACAAAGGAAAGGTGAGGAGAAGGAATGAAGCATGGGGGTCAGATTGGAGGCTGCCCACCTGTGGAAAGTCATGTGGTTTGGAGTGGCATTACAGGTTCCTTGTGTTACTCCAGGAAGGGAGGGAGAAAGAGAGGAGAGAGCAAGAGCAAGGCAAAGAGAACCCAGACCGGAATGTGCAGTCAGCCACAGGCAGGGCCTTCAACCCACCCTGCTACATACCTCCTGCCCCAGGGAGCAGCACCCAGAGAGTCACAGAGAGGTCTGGATAACTCAAGGAGACACAGGCAGAGCTGAGCCAATCAGGGGTGTGTGTGTGTGTGTAAGGAAAGACAGACAGATGGACATATGACAGACTCAAATGCATGTACTGCCTGTTACCAGAGCATTTGAAGTATTTATATTCTGTTATGGGCCACTGTTGTGGTGGATTAGACCCAGTTTACAGTATGTAAAGAGATGTTTTGTGAACCCTAAATTCCTTAGCAAATGTAGCTTTAATTTATAGTTATTAACATAGACATTTTATATGAGATCTATAGGATAAGAACATGGGCATTGTTGTTTTCAAGGCCAGTAGAAGTTTTGTTTTTCCTAATTCTTTAGTGGAAGAGTTGTAGAAGATAGATAGACAGACAGACAGACAGATAGAGATAGATAAATAGATAGATAGATAGATGGATAGATAGATAGTTGAAGACAGAATATTACTTATTGTTCTGGACTGCTTTTGAAAACTAGAACTCATATGAATTATTTCTAATATTTGTGGCTATATGTTACCTGAATCAAGCAAGATAAATTTGCCCTCTGTTGCATGTCAGCAAGGACATGTGAGGGACTAGCATAAAGAAAGCAAACTGTTTTATACTTCAGTCTTAGTCAGTCAGCCCATGACTAGCACCAGTGGAGGGGCCAGCCCAGGCTTTGCAGGACCACGTCTTGCTGAGAGTGCTCATTGTTGATAGGTAGCCTCTCTCTGCAATACAAAATTCTGGAAAGGGATTTACATTTTGCATTGTGGAAAAATAACATTGTTTCTGCTGTGTTTACCCATTTTGAAAAAAAAAGATTTTCTCATATTTTGACTAGTTAAAACTCAAAAGCAAGATGACTAGCTATGGTTTTAAGACATAATAAAATTTTTCTCATTGTTGGAGTATTATATGCTCAGATTCTGGCTCTCATTTATTAAGTAATGAGAGCAACACCCACATGGAGTAGGAGAGGGCATGCGTAAGCCCCAACACAGGCTGCCATCTAGACAAGTCTTATTAAACACACATAATAGAATATTTGAAACTATGGCAAAAGAAAAAGTAAGAAGTATTTTATTTAGCCAACAAAGTATTTCCAAAACACTGTCATGCTTACACATTTATAAAGGTTGAGAAGCTTGGGAGGTTTGAGTTGAGTTACTGAGGTTCTTTCCCAGATGCCAAAAGGGATGAGCAGGAATCTTCATCTTTCCTGTCAATCATCCCAGACACAGGAGTATGAAACGAGCTACATAGCAAACAGTATGTGCCTTACAAATCACATCTCACAACTTCTTTTTGTCTTGAAACATTTGTCTTATTTTTTAAAAATTTTTTAACTTGTCAAAGAAACATAAAAGTCTACATTTTAATGGGTGTTTTGATGCACATATACATTGTTTAATGTTTAAATTGGGTTAGATAGATCTATCTTCTAAACATTTATCATTCCTTTATGGTGAAAACTTTCAAAATGCTTTCTTATAGCTTTTGAAGCATATAAACATTATTTAACTGTCTTCAGCCTACTGTGCAACAGCTCACCAGCGCTTAGTACCTGTTGATAACCTTTCCCCATCCTCTTCCCACCCACCCTCAACTTCTACCAGATCAACTGTGTTAGATTCTACACATGAGTGAGAGGAGATGGCATTTGTCTTTCTGTGCTCACTGGTGTCACTGGACATAATGTCCTCCACGTCCACGATACCACAAATGGCAGGATTTCATCTTTTTGTGACTGAATAGTATTCCATTATGTCTGTGTTCCACCATTTCTTCATCCATTCATCTATTGATGGACGATACTTAGATTGATTACTTACTTTGACTCTGTTAGCTACCTTGATTTGATCATTACACAATGAATACATGGATCAAAACATCACATGATACTCCATTGATATATATGATCATTAGAAATGTCAAAAATAAAGAAGAGTAGTTTAGTCAGAATTATGTAATCATTAAAATCTCAATATCAATTTTCATGATATAATTTTATGTTACAGAAATCAAATATTATAAATTCCTTATAGACAATCTAAAGATATAATTCAAAGATTTTGTTTATGTTGACCTGAATACATGTGTATGTAATGAGCAAGAGAAAGATAGTCTTTTGATGATCGGAAACTATGTTAGTATTGTTTTTACCAATAGCAACTTAGAGTCACTGGACAGATAAATGCAATTGTAATATTGATATAAATTTATTAGTTTCATGAAATTCATTTGGCCTTTAATTTTAAGTCCAGAAATTAGACCTTGTTATTTTAAGAAATTTAATTCTGCTGTCTGCCTGTTTTTTGGGGTATATATGGGAATGGGATGAATGAGAAAGTGTAAAATGCAAGTCCAGTGAACTTTCATGAGCTAGAGATAGAGTCAGGCACACTGCCACTTACGACATAGTGAAGGGGTGGCCCAAGGGATTGAGCATGGGTGGGGGTCGCACAGAAAGGGGAAGCACCACAGAGAGAGAACACACCCCATCACTGCCAAACTCACCGTTAAATGCACTTCTCACAGATGTGGGTGCTCTGTAATCTAAAATTGCGCGTAAGATTTTTTCTAATATATAAAAATTATTTCAAATTAAAACATGAATATCAATTTTAAAAGATACTTTATTTTGCATTCTATATTAAAGATTATCAGGGTTTTGTTTGTTTTATTGTCTTGTTTAGTTTTTAGTAACAGTTGCAAATCATCAGTACCATTTTACATAACAGCTTCTTTCCTGAATGAAGAAAAGACAGCTGAAATCATGTCCGGGATGTTCCTTAAAACTCATAGTCTTTCATTTTAAAAGAACATTGAGGATTACTTCCAGCACTTGAAAACCATGTTACCTTTTGATATGCAAAATACTTTGACAAACTTCTTTTAGCTAATTATCTTCTCCATTTGCTGTATAGTTGCCTTGTGAACACATTGAATCGATACCTTTTAATAACATTATCGTATTTTGTGAAATGTAAAAATGCCGAGGCATTTCTCAGACATTTGCATGCACAAAAGGAGGTGCAGCAAGGGTATGTTGAATTGAATGAAAACCTGTTAACTAATAATTTTGCTTGGTTTCTAATTGAGGCTAGCAGAACAGCAAGAAGTCCATGAGTGTATCCGTTGACCTCCTCCTTGAAAGAAAGGAAGCCCTGAAGAGGCTAGCCAGAGAGTGGGCAGGAGACAGACAATACCATTACCTAAACAGGGTTCTGGGTTTGGCCCTAAATCAGCTAACATGTGCCCTACAGATGCAAAGTGCAATGGTAGACGTGGCAAAAGCCTGAGTCTTGACTATTTTATAAAATGAAACTCCTTGCTCTGGACAATTCAAGTGTGTGTTAGGAGACTGGGCAGCCGCTGTGATGGTTGAACAACAGACTCTGAGCACGTGGCTGAAGATGAGTTATGGGCAAGAGAAAGAAAGGGGCTTGGCCGTGGATGGGGTGAAGGACTGGGAGGCTACCTGTCCACGTTCAGATGTTATTTTATCACACTTATAGATGTAAGTGTGTAGACATAATCCGTAAATGAAAGTAGAGTGGCTGTGATTCGTTTTGGGTTTTGTTTTTCTTCCCTGAAGGCAGGAGAAACCTTTAAAATTGTGTTCCTTTGTCCTGTGCGCTGGGTTTGAGAACAACTGGAGGCGGCACCTGCTCCCAGGCTTAGGGAAGGGATTCCTATGGGACGTGTGCCAACCCTGCGTCCTCTGGGAAGAGATGCTGACGTCCCAGTAGTAACAGGAGGGAGAGACGCAGAGGACCCCTGGTTGCTGCACCTGTCCGGTGGTGCCATTCGCTGCGCTCTCCGCTCCAAGTAGCCTTCTGAGTGGCGTTTTTCAGCCTCGTGTGTAGGCTCTAAATGCAGGATTTATAGGATATAGGACGCCCACGATGAGTCGCGGGAGCTGGCATTCACTCAGCTCCCATGCAGAGAAAATAAGTCACCTCCATCAAGGCTTCAGTGGCACCTATTAAACCACAGCCCCCTTCGCCCATGGAAAATGACACTGAAAACGATGTGGCTTTCAGTGAAGTCGGGGACTCCATTATAGGGTTTTCTAATAATAACTATCAGGAGAAAAAGGCCTCAAGAAATCTGTTCTTTTGAATACTACAGGTTCTGATGAATTGCTGGGATAGAATCAAGCAGTGCCATGCTTCATCTTGCAAGGTACTTATTTCCTTTCATACCTTTTTTTGAAAATCACTCTCTAATTACCATATCTTGGGGGAAATAATAATATAGTTTCTATATGATTAAACTTTCCTGAGTTCACTGGAACATGGAATGACAGCTAAGTCAATTGGATTAGAAATATTTCAATGGGGTACAAAAATCACCTGAGTCTGGAGGGTTCAATTCCATTTGGGCTGTGCTGTGCCATTTTGAAATCAACTCACCTTTGAGAATTGCTCCTTTGAGAGTTGCAGCAGGCCTTAAGGAAGAGGGTTGGGCCCTCTTAGAGCTCAGCTCAGCTCCAGAATTCATCATCAGGATGGATGGCAGACAAGAAATAAGTCTGCCTTAACTTCATTTGCCACTTTCTTATTGCACTTATTTGTTTGTTTCCATCATTCCAGTTATGAATAATAATAAATAATAAAATAATAAAAGCAGCACATTTAACTCTCTTTACTTACCTGATTGTGCACATTTACCCAAGTGGGAAATCTGAGTAAGTTTTGAAGACTTTGATGGGACCATCATCTTCTCAGTTTTTAAGGATATCTATTAAACAATCATTGCTAATGTTTTGATGCTGGGAGCCATCAGCCAAGTAGGTATGACAAATTCCTTGCCAGCTTACTCCCATGCTGTCTAGTGGAAGGACTTCTGAAAGGTGACCTTGCTCAAGGACCAGGGCAGGATCCGTGTTTAGGGTGTTCCCCCTTTAGAATAGGGCAGTTTAGCATAATAGGAGATTAGGGTGTTCCCCCTTTAGAATAGGGCAGTTTAGCATAATAGGAGATTAGGGTGTTACCCCTTTAGAATAGGGCGCATCCTGCTGCTGAGTTCCTCTTGAGTGCTTAGGGTCAGACAGTATATTTTGGGAGACAGAAGCCCATGCGGAGTGGATTTGGGCAGAGTAGTGAATTTGGGAGAGAGTGGATTTGGGCAGAGAACGGGGATTCCCCCAGAGCGTGTTTGTAGACGGCCGGTGTGAGTTCGGGAATAAAGAATTGCTGTTTGAATCTACAGGCTGTGTGGAGACTCGTGATTTGTGCCCATCCAGAGACTGCGGCATTTTCCCATTTTTTTGTGTGGTGCTTAAGATTAACAGGTTTTTAAAAAGCCGTTTATAATCTTCACAAAAAATCTACTCTAAAATAGGTGCTACTGAGTCAAACAGACACCCCAAATACTCAGTGAACAACTGTAAAATTTTTCTGCTTGGAAAATGGGACCCTTTATGTATCATTCATGCATGAACTGAGTAAGCTTGCATCCACGTTGCCAAAACAACCTGTCAGCTCAGAGGAAATAATCAGTCAAAACAGTTATTTGGTATCAGGTAGGAAGGAATCTTCGCCTTTCAACAGGTTTTGTTGGTGTCATCTACAGACTAGAAAGCACATTCATTCCCAAAGTATCTCTCTTTGGAAACTGTAGCGTCCTCCTGGCCTAGAAGACAGATCACAGGCTGCACCAGGGACTGTTGAAGACCAAGTAGACATTGGGACTGAATGGGCATTGGGGCGAACAGGACGTGGGTATTTATGTCTTTAAGCGTGTCATTTATACCTTTCGATATCCCAGTGCCTCAGGTGAAATGCAGCACTAGGATCTGCAGGCGTGAAAGGGGAGGCACAGTGTGGTTCTGTCCCAGAGGTACTTTAGACACACCCTGATCTATAGCACTTTAAATCACTTTAAATGGCAGCGTCTGCATTAAACGGCTTTGTCACTTTGGAAGTCGGGCAACACTTGCAGTAGGTAGCTCATAGCTATGTGCTATTTTCTATTAGGATGCTGTCCATTTAGCCCTGTTTTATCAAAACATTGAACTGCCTTCACGGCTGTTCCTTCCTTGCTTTTTATTTTTTCAAGTTGCATTGCCTCTGGGTAGAGATGAATTTAATTCTGTGTCTACATAAAGCTGCAAGCAGAGATAGGTTAGAATCAAATTATCAGGCACTAGTGAAATTTAATCTTTAAAGGCAAGAAAAGTGATCCTGTGTATGGGAGTTCTCTGTCTGCCCCTGATGGTTGGTAATTCCTCAAAGCAAATGATGCAGGGCCGGGGTGGGCAGTCAGAATCGGGTTCACAGGTAGACTGAGGCACGCCTGAGGAAACCCGGGCTGTGCAGAACAAATCCATGAGCAACAAGAGAGCTGCTGGTGTCTGTGGGTTGGCGTGTTTGAATGTGGACCTGTGAATTTGGCCTGATAATCCAGCATTTCCCTCCAGGATTTGGAACTTGCTCTTCTTTTTCGTAATGCCACCCTGCCTTCCTCTGCCCCTTTATTATGAAGAGGATCAGGTGAGCAAATTGTGAGCATGCCTGCTGAGGCAAAGAGGCGTTGAGTGGGATTAGGGGCTAACAGTCAAGGCTGCAGGCACAGGTCAATCAATATCTCAGCCGTGTCTGTTGTGCAGTGCAGTATTCAAAGTTTTACAGCAAAAGTTTTACAGTTCCTTGGAAGGAACTCAACCACCCTGCCATGTGCACCTACATATTGAAATGCCCTCCAGCTGTTAAAACATGGGGTTCTCTACATATTGATAATGCAAGGTTTCAGGATGTGTTCACTTAAAAACCCATGAAGATTCATGTATCCCTAGCATTCTGTCTTTTAAGTAATGAAGAAGTGTGTGTGTGTGTGTGTGTGTGTGTGAGAGAGAGAGAGAGAGAGAGAGAGAGAGAGAGAGAGAGACAGAGAGAGAGGGAGACAGAGAGAGACAGAGAGAGACAGAAAGAAAGAGAGAGAGAGAGAGAGAGAGAGAGAGAGAGAGACCAAAAGAGAGAGAGACAGGCAGACAAATACTGGAAGGTAGGGTAGGCTGATGCATAGGGGTAAGGAAACCAATAGAAACCATAGTAGGACTAAGACTTTTTAATATGTAATTTAAAAAAATAATTTGGGGCTGGCTGTGGTAGGGTATGCCTGTAATCCCCATGACTCAGGAGGCTGAGGCAGTGGGAAGTACAAGTTCAAAGCCAGTGTAAGCAATTTAGCTAGGCCCTAAACAACTTAACGAGTCTCTGTCTCAAAATACAATACCAACAGGGCAGGGGATGTGGCTCAGTGGTTAAGCACCCCTGAGTTCAATCTCTGGTACCAATAATAATAATAATTATAACTTAGTAATAATTTTTGTTTCTAAGATGTATAAATGAATTTTTTAAAATTTTGTTTTAGAGAAGTGAAGCCTTATGCTGTCTTTAAATACGCATATTATCCATCTCAAAACAAATCAATACTTGCTTGAAGAGAGATCTGTCAGAATGACATCCTGTGGTATTTTCCAGGGGTAAAGATGGAGAATTTTCTGATTTTTTAAGTTTTTTTGCCCAGATATTTCAATTCACATGAACACAAAAGTTACTGTAAACAGAGTTTTAAGGGCTCCTGAAATCATCTTGAATTTTCTTGCCATCCTTCCTCCCCACTAGCATGTAATGTGTACTTACGTGTATATAAACTACACTGTGGAGTAACAGAATGGGAACTTTAGCAGGTTAAGAGCTGATAGGCTGTGGTTTTGCACATGGACACACAGCAGCTGCATACTGACTCTAACCCTAGAGGCTTGCAGTGGCGCAGGTACCTGTAAAAGATAAGCAGAGCAGCGGAAACAGAAAAACAATGCAATAGGGCAGAGCCACCTCCTCTAGGTCTAGTGCAGTAGAGTCCCTAAGCTGTAGAGCTAAGAGCTCCGGGGCTGTGGACAAGTTTGTACCATACAGGGAACATGGAGTACCCCTCCAACAGAATTGCACCAACTCCCTTGCCTTGATGTACCTAGAACTTGATTATGTTTAAAAGTAAAAGCCCTGCTGTGCTTGGGGCTCAGACTTTGGGAATAATCCCTCTGGTCCATGGCACCACGAATACAGTGTTGCTTCCAACTCTCGGTGTCCTGACCCTCATTTCTTGCCCACTGCAATACAGAGGCTTGAGAAGGAGCATGGACATGAAGTCAGAAGAGCTGTGAAGGAGACTTTCACTCCTTTCTTGGAGGAAGCTGTAGGTCGTTTATTAACAACTCTGAGCCTTGGTTTCCTCTTTTGTAAAATGGGGATGACTTTCCTCCTGCTGAGCTATTCTCTGTCAAAGACTTAATGCTTATAACATTCCAGAAGATTTCCACGGACGGGAAGCACTGTGCAAGTGCATGGTATTCGGATCCTCTGTCACACTGGATGCTACCTGTGCTCTGTCGCCGGTCCTCATGCTGGCGTGCTGTGTACCTGCGTCTCTCAATACCTTCGCATCCTCTACCTTACTTCAAAAGGCTTTTGTGCATCATTTCCTTTCCATCTAGAAAACCTGTCTAGATAATCTTTTGGTCCAAACCAGTTTTCCTTCTTCTATCTCTTAACTAAATATTACCCCATAAAGACTTCCTTAATTAATCTTCCCATAGGGCCATTTCCTGTGCTTATTTGACAAGTAGACACTTGTGACCATGACCTGTGTCTGGGCCTTCTCAGGCGCTGTTAGGGCAACAGAGAGCCAAACCCCCTCCCTTCCCCTTAGTTGGTGGCAGACCTGCCACACCTCCACTTTCCAGTTGTTCTGTGAAATTCTCTTAAACTGTACAGAAAGCCGAAAGAAACCGTCATGCTGAGAGTGCAATTCACTTTGGGGTGGTTTTGAATGTAAAGTTTTTAAGGTCTTAAATTAATTCTAAGAGTCGCTTTAGAGATATGGCTCAGGGGGAGGTTTTTCATGTGTTCTGTTTTGGTTGTTAATTTCTTCAGTCTGTTCCCAAGCTTGAGAACATTTTCTTTTCGGTGACGGAACCATCACTTTAAACATCCTGATCTTGCACGAAAGCAATACGTCCATGAGAAAAATGCTTATGACGAGAAAGTGGTACATGTTTGTTTCTTTACTCTGAATATAAGCTATATAACAGAGAAATCACGATGGGAGAGATCCAAACAGTGGGAGACACATAAACCCTCCACCTTAATTTTAGTATTAGAAACTTGAGATCAAGGCTTCTCACAGTGAGATGGAATTGCCTCTGCAGAGGTGTTTTATAACCAATGTCATCCCTGTACCTCATGAGAGAGCTCAAGGCCCTCCCGCCCTGTGCCAAGCCGAGTCTGGGCAGTGCCCCCAGCCTCTCTAGAGACTGCCCACGGCATCAGGCAGCCCCTCACAGGAGCTCCCGGGAGAGTGAACTGCTTGCATTTTGCTTGTCAAATCAAGGTTGCTTGACAATTTCTAGAATTTTATATGTGGCTATGAATTTTATATGGGGCTAGAATCTGTTTTTCAGCTATATGTGGTCACATATAAGTGTATTTGTCTCACTGTAATAGAAAACCCTATGGATGGTGTCAGTCACGCTCACCACTTCTGCTGTGAGTAGTTTCTGTAGCAGTTCCTGAGCACCATCCTGGGTAGGGTCCACTGTCTATAGAGAGGAGGAAAATCAAGGAATTGGCTTAACCTGAATGGGATCTGAGTTCAAATGGGTTTATTGGCGAACAGAGATTTGTGTGTTGACAAATATTAGGAGTTCCACCTAGGCAGACTGACCTGCAGACCTCCAGGGTGAAATCAACCCTGGGTGTGGCAGGGCATATGCTTCTGATTTCAGTATTTTACCTCTCAGATAGGCAGGCAGAAACCTGCTGACCCAGAGGATCAGTGGAACGGACTCCTGCTTCTTAGAGAAAGCCTGTCATGGGCACGTTCCAGGAATCGATCTGCACAGCATCTCTGTCATCAGGAGAAGGATCCTGTGACCCACTGTACATGGTAGAACTGATGCTGGTGCAAAAAAGGAAGCCTTGGCCTGCAGGCCTGGTCACGCCTGGGGAAGCTTGGATGGGAGCCCGTGGGACTGGGTAGAGCATGATTTCTGTTCCCATGGTCACAGCCTGGCCAGATCAGTGCAGCCCAGCAGAGTATCAGGCCTCGGATTCTCATGTGGGTTTTAGACATGCGTGAGGAGTGGGGCAGCTCCATCCCACGTTCAGGCCTTCCCAGGATCAATACATATTGTCCCTGAGGAACAGGAGCTCATAGGTGCACAGAGTAATGTTCTAACAGGCACAATAGAGGAGAGTAATGTACTCCTTGGAAAGCAGAGCTTCCCACAGGGGGACCACACAAGACTGGCACAAAGGGCACGAGAAGGCCCTGCAGTGGCTGGGACTGCTCTTCTGTTGGCTCCACACTCCTCCCTGCCATCCTGTCTGCTCGGCTTAGTTGACAAGTTCAGATGCAGTGTTCTTCAATGTGTTGTTTCTCATGGTTCACAGATTCGGAAGCTCAACATTGCTGTTAATCAAAGTTGACCCCCCTCATCATGTACAATTCTTTTAACCTTCAGGAACATTTATACTAAAAATATTTATCAAATGAAAAATATAATAATAAGCATCCTTATTGACCCTGACATATACAAACTACTGGTCAGTGAACTGCAGGGTTAACTCTAATCCAGAGCAGGAAGAATCTGAGGGAATGGCAATGAGTGTTTAAGCAGTCAGAGTGTGACCCCTGACGTAAAGGTCATCCAGCACATGCCATCCCAAGGATGGGTCGACAGCAAGACTGCCAAGGCCCTGATCCTTCTGTCCTAATCTCATGCTCTGCTTGTAGAAGGATGGTCTCAGGGTTATCAGTCATATGCACCCTGTATTTGAGTTCCTAATAAGATAAATATCAGGAATGACCAGAAGATGTAGATAGCATGGTTCCTTTCTTGGTGAAGGACATGAGTGAACATACATGCAGAGAGAGAGAGAGAGAGAGAGAGAGAGAGAGAACACTAGAAAGGACTGTTTATACTGTTGAGGACTAAAGTTTCTCCTCAAATAATCGAAAGACAATTTGCAAAATTCAGAAATGCTCAGAGATGACAGCAGATCAGGATGAGAAGCCTTGGGCCAGAAGGATATAGAAGCTTCTGCTGTCTGCACAGACAGTTCCAGACGTCTCTGCCTTGTTGTCCTATGAGAATAGAACCCTAAAAGACAAATGTGGCTAGCTGGGAGAACGCCTAATATTAGGGCCATGCATATCTGCACACTGAGGGCATTTTTGTCTGAACTGTCTGAAGGGGTGCCGGTGGAATAGACAGCACAGGTGCCGGGGTCTCTCTGTTTTGACAAAGCCCTGTGGGTAGAGTCAGAGCCTCTGTCCTACAGCCAGGGAACCCACAGATGGGGAAGACATCCCCTGGTTGGTAAGGGAAAGAATGAGTTTCGCCAACAAGGAATCCTATAGAAGATCTGTGAGCATCCCATTATAGAGACAAAAGGCTGGGGCCTCCTCTGCTCCTCTTAGAACTTCCACACATGCACTATGAGATAATCCTGTCCTGCTGAAACAGTGGCACGTAATTCCTAGGGATTGTCTCCATGGGTGTAGGATGGGTCCCTTTAACACTCAGGTCTTCGTAGCTTTAACTACCAAGCAGACCCTCACTCAGCGAAGTCAGCCCCACTCCTTGAAATCTCTCCCTGGATCACCATCAAATGTAGCTCAGGTGGGTCCTTTTAAACCTCAGTGACAAGCTTCCTGCCTGGAGAGATTTATTTTTTTAAATTTTTAAAAAATTTTTTTTGTTGTTGTTTGAAACAGGTTTCTCACATCCCAATTAAGGATTATTCAGTTTTAAACACGCTATGAAAACCAGTTGGAAAATACCAGGAAAGAAAATGTTGAGTTGATGTGTGCCAGAAGACTTAACAATGACCACAAGGAGAGGGACACCTGTTCCTCCCATGCTCCTCATCTATGGGAAATTGGACAGAAAAACAGAATGTCCAGGCATTTAAGCTCCTGAAATTTTTATATTGGCCTCCTCTGGAAAAAGAAATATAGCTTCCACTCTGTTGTTTGTGCAAATCTTATCATCTAACAGTCATGAAAGTCTCACCTGGATGTGCAGAGAATAAGGAGCCCTGTGCCCCTCGCTGTTCCGCTGGTACCTGGCTGTCTGCCTGGAGTAAGTGTGCAGCTCTCTGAGCTAGCATCGCCTGCAGGTCAGGGGTCAGACTCTGGGACCTCTCACTACCTCCCCTTACCAGTAGTCAGAGATTTTCTCTAAAACAATAGTCCATCTTACAATTGATACCTTTTCTTATCTGTACAAGTTAGAGTTTGGCAAACAACTATATGGTGGCTGTTGTCTAATAAAGTAAAAGACAGTGTGCAGAGGATTCGGTTATCAATCTGTGGCAGCCAGTCTGAGCTTTGTCACTAAGTTTTAATTTTTCCAAAATCCACTGATTGTCAGCGTGCAGTGGGGGCATGGTGTGAGGCCACGGGATGCTCCTATGGCTGGGCTTTACTCCTAATCAATATGGAAGATTCTTGATTGATGAGAAAATGATTACCCTGATCACGGGTCCCTCCTTTCCTTCCTTTTCTCTCCCCGAGTGCTTCCACTATAACGGGGGTCAGAAATGATGGCTCCCCCACATGTACCTATGGGAGCAAAGACACATTTCCACCTGCTAGACATGGCATGCCTAAGGAGCCCGCACACCCTGCATGTGCTCAGAGCACAAATTCAGGAGGTCTTCACCCCAGGAAGTCCCACTGGGCACTACTGTCCCTGATCCCAGGAGTTGCAGACCTTGGTCAGTGGCAATACTTGGAATGTAGGGGTGGGCAGAGGAGAGAAATAGTGAGAAGTGTGTGGGCCTCGTGAGCCTTTGCCTCCTGTGCCTCTCCAGACCCTGCTCTTGCTAACTTCCCCCTCCACACACTGATCTCAAGTCCTCCGCCCCCAATTTCCAGTCCATTCCCAACATCCCCCATGTCCCTAAGTGGCCCCTACAGTGGTGGCATTGAAGTGCTTCATTCTCTCATTTCCTTCACAGCCTTCCTGCAGCCCTGAAACTTGCAAGAGGTCACAGGCAAGTTCTGCATCAAGCCTCTTCAATCCAGGGCCTCCTCCCCACTGGGCAGCTGCAGGCGCACTCAGGGTGGGCTCTGGCTCTCCACCCTCATTGAGATTCAAATTGACTTAACATACAACGGCCATGTGATTTAAAAAAAAAATTATTTTATTGTTTCTTCTTAGTTATCCATGACAGAATAATCCATTTTGATAAAATTATACAAGCACAGGATGTATGTTATTCTAATTAGGACCGATTCTTGTGGTGGGCACGATGGTGGAGTCCACACAGATAATTTCCTATGTGCACATAGGAAAATTATGTGAGATTTATTCAAATCTCTTTCCTATTTCTATTCCCCTCTTCCTTCCCCCCCCATGTATCTAATCTACTGAACTTCTCTTCTTCCCCTTTCCCTCTTGATTGTGATGTAGCTTCCACATATTAGCATAAACATTCAACCTTTGTTTTTTTGAGATTGGCTGCTTATTTCACTCAGCATGATAATCTCCAGATCCATCTATTTACTGACAAAGTCATAAAGTCATTTTTCTTTATGGCTGAGTAATATTCATATATATATATATATATATATATATCAATCAACTTCTTCATTCATTCATCTGTTAATGGACATCTAGGCTGGTTCCATAGCTTTGCTATGTGAATTGTTCTACTCTAAACATTGATGTGGCTGTGTCACTATAGTATGCTGATTTTAAAATCCTTTGGATATATGACAAGGGGTGGGATAACTGGGTGAAATTGTGGTTTTATTCCTAGTTTTTTGAGGAATCTCCATCCTGCTTTCCATAGTGGCTGCACCAGTTTGCAGTCCCACCAGCAACGTGGGAGTGTACTTTTGTCCCCACATCCTCACCAACATTTGTTGTTACTTGTTTTCTTGATAATTGCCGTTCTCTCTCAAGTGAGGTGAAATCTCAGTGTAGTTTTAGTTTGTATTTCTCTATTTGCTAGAGAAGTTGACCGTTTTTTTTTTTCCATATATTTGGTGACCATTCATATTTCTTCTTCTGTGATGTGTGTGTTCAGTTCCTTTGCCCATTTAGCAACTGGATTATTTGTTTTGCTGGCATTGAGTTTTTGAGTTATTTATACATCCTGGAGATTAATGCTCTATCTGAGTGCAGGTGGCAAAGGTTTCCTCCCATTCTGTGGGCTCTCTTTTCACATTCTTGACTGTAGAGAAGCTTTTTATTTTGATGTCATCACATTTATTGATTGTTGAACTTATTCCTGTGCTTTAGGATTCTTGTTCAGAAAGTCAGTTCATATGTCAAAGTGTTAGGTCTACCTTTCCTTATAGAAGGTACAGGTTTTCTGGCTTAATTCCTAGGTCTTTGGTCCCCTTAGAGTTGATGTTTGTGCAGGTCAAGAGATGGGGATTTACTTTCATTCTATTACATATGCATTTCCAGTTTTACCAGTATTATTTGTTGAAGAGGCAATCTTTTCCCTGGTGTGTGAATTTGGTGCCTTTGTCTAGAAGGAGCTAAGTGCATTTGTGTCTTCTATTCTGTGTCATTGGCCTTTGGGTCTATTTTGGTGCCAATACCATGCTGTTTTTGTTACTATAGCTCTAGTATATTTTAAGGTCTGATATTGTGATGTCTCCTGCTTTCCTTTTCTCACTGGTCATTCTAGGTCTCTTAGTTTTCCAAATGAATTTCATGACTGCCTTTTCTATTTCAATGAAGAACATTATTGGAATTTCAATGGGAATTTCATTGAATCTGTATAGCAGTTTTGGTAATATATCCATTTTTACAATATTGATTCTGCCTATCCAAGAACATGGGTTTTCTTTCCATCTTCTAAGGTCTTCCTCAATTTCTTTTTTCAGCATTCTGTAGTTTTCATTGCAGAGATCCATCACCTCTTTTATTAGATTGATTCCAAATATTTTATTTTATTTTATTTTTGCGACTATTGTGAATGAGATGGTTTTTCTAATTACTCTTTCAACCAATTCACCATTTGACAAAATACAGCATCCATTCATGTTTAAAACATTGGAAAAACTAGGGGTAGTAAGAACATACCTCAACATTGTAAAAACTATATAAGACAAACCAAAGGCCGATATTATTCTAAATGGAGAAAAAACTGAAGGCATTCCCTCTAAAAACAGGAACAAGACAAGGATGCCCTCTTTCACCACTTCTATTCAATATCATCCTTGATATTCTAACCTGAGTAATGAGGTAAAAGAAAGAAATTTAAGGGATACAAATGGGAAAAGAAGAGTTAAACTATTTATGTTTGCCTACAACATTTATTATTATTTAGAAGACCCAAAAAACTCCACCAGTAAACTTCTAGAACTCATAAACAAATTCAGCAAAGTAGCAGGATACAAAATTAACACCCATAAATCAATTGCTTTCCTATACTCCAGTGATGAATTGACCACATGATCTTTTCAAGGCATAAATTAGAATGCATACTTTATTAAAAACTCCTGGGTCTTTCCTTTGCACTTAAGCTAAAACATTGACCATGTGCCCCATGGTACTGCAGCCCATCTCCCTCTATAGCCTATTGGACTGCACCTTTTGCACACTCCAGCCACAGTGCCCTTCTGCTGTCTCGTTCCACTTGCCTCAATCTCTTTCCTACCTTGGAAAATTTGTTAATTTCTCTGTGCTCTATGGGGACTTTATATCCATACAGTGGATGGCTGGTTTCTTCAGGCTTCTTTCAGTCTCTACTAGTATCTCCTGATCTTCAAAGAGGTTTTCCTGACCCTCTTATTTTGGCACCCCCTCTACAGCCCAGCTCAGCTCCTGTTAGATGCTCCATGGCACTTTTCACAATGCAGATGGCTTTAATGCACTTGTTTTCTTTTGTGTTATGTATTAGGTGAGAGTAAGGCGTGTGTTATTTTATTTGCTGTGGAGAGACTAGTAAATAAATGTTAGTGAATTAATAACCGACAGAACAAAGTGCACTTAGTTACCTGTTATCTGTTCCAAGCACTTCTAAGAATGATCCAGAGCCAGATTCCAACAAGGGAAAGTGACTGCAAAATTCTAGAGCATGATGGTTAGTCACAAATTATGGTCAGTCAGGAGCCAGCATGAAAATGCCTGGCGCTGGACTTGAGTGCTTGTAGGAATGCTAAAGAGAAAAACAAAGAAGAATGGAAAACTAAATTAAGAATATCTGAAAAGAGTGATCCCCCCATACCTTTGACCTCGGATGACCCTCTTCTTTCCATCTGTCACTCATCTGTCACTCATGTGTCCTGCAGGCCTTCCTGCTGCAGTGGGGTTGTCATTAGTGGGGGGCCCTCCGCTGTAGCCCTGAGTCCCCAGGTGCCTTCCACAAGGCACATTTTCACTGAGCTGCTTGGTGTGGGGCCATGCACTGCCCACTGTGGTCTTGGCCAGGCATCTGTTAATTCTTCAGAATTGCTGCTTCTTGTTTCACACAGAGGTATTTAAGTCTAAACCTCTCTTAAGCTGTTAGTAAGTTGCTGTGTCAACAAGTGGCTACAAGAACACCATATTCTTCTTCACCAATGTTAAAAGGAAAGCTGTAGAATCTTTTCCCAGGTTGATTGCAGCTAAGATTGTGGTAAGGTGGTTAGATGCAATCAATGAATGACTAAATAAGCAAATCTTTCCCTGAGGATTCGCCACAAAGGCTCCTTGCCATCCTGGATTGCTTCCTAGAGCACAAGTAAGGCTCTGACTTTTTCGTTGACTGTGGTTAAAATTTAAAAATATGAAGATTTTCAAATCCAAGGTCTCAAGATTTGAAGTATAAAATGCCTAATTTCCTTCATTTGGATAATTAAATCCCGTAACAAATGGAATGGATCTGTCATGAATTTCACTTGATAAATGAGAAATTTCTGTATGTATAAGCCCTGACATTTCTTTATGAAAAATAATTCTTAAAAATCGTCACATTTTATACTATATGTGGAAAATTAATCTATGTGAGCTTTTTATTTTCCATGTATGGCTGTTGTTCCGTCTTTCTATCCATGCCCTGACCACAGACGGAGTCTGGGAGTCCTTCAGAATCTGAATGCGGCAGAGCGTTGTTGGGGGCTTTGCTGGTCAGGTTACTTGGTGCTGGGGAGAATCCTGGGCGTCTTCAGGACCGGCTCCTCCTTTTCCTTCTACCCTGTTCCTGACGACCTTGGTCCCTGTGCACCTGCTCACACCTCCACTGGACTGGCATTTGTTCTACAAAGGATGAAACAGCCGTTGCTGATATTCGCTTTTGACTGAAAGAAGGAAGAGTAAGGATCTTGTTTTCTGAGTTCAGTTGTGTAACAGGAGTGTTCTCAGAAGGCTTCCCTGAATCCTGTTTCAAACCCAAATCTGTATTTCATTTTCAGTTTTAAAATGTTTACATATCCTATATGGCAAAAAAAGAAAGTTTAACATTTATTGATGTAAAACTGGTATGATGTCCTTGGACTACTATCGAATGTGATGGCATCTGTGGTGACAGGGAGTATTCTCATGGAGATTAGGCTGTTGGCAAAGCACATTGACAGAAATCAGTTACTAGGGATCAGGTGCCAATGTAAACCTAAGCCCTGTGCATGTGTGTGTGCACAAGTGTGTCCATGCAGTGGAATTTAATGTTAATATCTAAATTTCCATTTTCTATGCTGATGAACTTTTATTTTTGACTTTTCTCTTTTCTACAAAGCTTCCGTGCTGCTGATACAGATATTGATATTGTGCCCCCTCCTGTCTTTGGCAGCAGTCTGGAAGTCACTAAGAAAGCAGCTGTCTCTGAGCATCTGCTGGGTGGCAGGCACCTTAGAGCCCTTTGTAATCTAATCCTCACAACAGCCCTATGCGGAGCTCACAACTGCACCCATTTTGCAGATGGGGACTCTACAGATTGACATTATAAATATCCATGAGATCACAGAGCTTTTAAATGGAAAAACAGGGATTTTAACCCAGGCCATAGGAGACTTGGTTTAGAGACATGCCTCACCAAGCAGCTACCATATGTGTAAGTGAGGATATTCATCAGTCTTAAGAGGGCTTGCAGTTTAACAGAGCAGAATGCACTCCACATTAACAAAATAGTCAAGGAAATGGTTTCCAAGTGCCTCCCAGAGTTTTTACACTACAGCATACAAAGCTTGTGTTCAGGCAAAGTCAAAGAGACTGGTTCAGAAGGAAGCAGCTGATCCCTGGGCTCCAGCCACTCCTGAAGGAGGGGGATTGTTATTGTGCCTTACTGCGCCTGTTCCCTGCCCCATGACATGAAGAGGGCCACTGTATCTTATGTCCTGGAAACTGAAGGAGAGAGGGCTGCAGAGAGCTCAGTGTTTTATGGATTCATGCAGGGTTTGTGAAGTAAGGGTGGAATTCAGACAGGAAGAGTTGTGGGGGAAATAATTACACAGTAAGAACAGGAAGAGGAAGTCGAAGCCAGCAGACCCGCACCCCTGGGTGCCAGGACGACAGAGCAGGAAAGAGGCTGAGCCCTGCAGAGTGCACTGCAGACAGACTGCTGCAGTCCTACAGAGACACGTGGTTCCTGTCCTTACTAGGGAGAACACGAACGCACAGTCTCACTGAAGTGAAGGAGGAGATGAAGCAGTGTGCTGTTGACTGATGCTGAAATGATGACTTCGTATTTAGGTGTCTGTCATTAGAAATAAAAGGAATACAGAGTGTAAATAAAAGAAAAAACAAAGTTCCAGAAAGGGGTAGTTACATTCCAATATTTCAGAGTAGCAAAGAGAGTCTTTGTAGTCCTTGGACAAACTCCCACCTTTATCCAGAGAAGAGATGGCCAACCAGTTAATTCATGGGCTTTTCCTTGAAGATCACTGTTACCAAGCATGATTTTAAGTTCTTCCTAAATATTGATTCAT
Source organism: Callospermophilus lateralis (assembly GCF_048772815.1). Classification (NCBI taxonomy): domain Eukaryota; kingdom Metazoa; phylum Chordata; class Mammalia; order Rodentia; family Sciuridae; genus Callospermophilus; species Callospermophilus lateralis. The sequence continues at coordinate 107,314,658 of NC_135316.1, read as the reverse complement.
CCAATCCTCAAAAAATCCTTGTGAGTTTTATACCATGTTTGTTCCCATTTTATGCAGGTGAAATGAGACAGGGATTGGGTAATGGCCTAGGATAGCACAGGAAGCAGGGTGCCCTGCAGAGGCTGTTGCTCGGGTAGTGGGGTGAGGAGGAGGGGAGTCGCAGAAGCAGCTGACCCATCCACTAAGAACCTGAGTCCCCATGAGAAGCGCCCATGCAGAGACGCTGTCCTCAGTCCTTGGTGATGTTAGAGGAGGTGGAACTTCTAATGTTGCATCAGGCCATTTAAAAAGGTCACTTTTAGAGAAGAGAGTGTATGTTTCCAGGTTTGAAAGATTTAGAATTTGGTTTGACCTTTCCTTTCCCTGTCCCTTCCACAAAGCCATCTGACACCCAGCACTGGATTCTGACTCTCACATCTGAAGAGGAAAATCATGCAAGCAGGAAATATCCTGGAATGACATGGCCGAGGGCTTGTAAGACAGTCCTTTCCTCTTTTATCTTTTTATCTTTAAAAAGGATGTGGCTCCCCTCCTTGGGGCTGCAGTGAGGAAGCCAGGGGCAGAGCCCGCTCCCCATGGTCACTTTGTCAATGTAGTTGCTTTTTTCTTTGTCTTTTTCCGCTTAACAAGAAATAGGGCTAAATTTTCATTCCTGATTAAATCCAACATCATTCCTTAGAAAACCTATTTCAGTTTGACTTAAAAATATTTATTGAATGTCTACTTTCGGCTAACATTTACTCTCAGTTAACTGAGTTGATTCATTAAACCATTTGGGAAGAGTTACAGGCACGCGGGTCAAGCAGGGCTTCCCTTCTGGTGCCACGGGATGGGGTAGGGCTCAGAAGGGAGAAGTCAAGGTGCTTCCAAGGACAGGTAGGCTGATGTCCAAGATGCATAGAGCTCTTTGGGGAAAATTATACGTTCATGTCAGGCACTCTGACTTTGACAGAGTAAATTGGTTGTTATCTCCCTTTGACACGATAGGAAACCCAGGGGATATCCTTGCCATCAGCCATTCTGCACGCCAAGAAGGGAGCGGACACCTGGCTGGGAGGGAGAGTTTCAGGATTAGGTTGATGGACAGCTGCCCACCTGTCACTTTTGTCACTTAATATGCCCCAATAAGGAGAAAAGATGGGATGACAGTAGTCACCCCTGAAAATAACTTTCTTCCCTTTATTCAAGGTTGAATGTAGCAGAAGATTTCAAATTTTGATTGGGGACAAGCTCCAAAATTAATACCTACAGTAAAAATAAGCAAGAAACAAAACAAAGTAGCAAATTTGAAAACTCTCCTGGGAGTGTCCTCCTTTCCCTCCGAGCAGAGGCTTCTCCTTCAGCCCAACTTTGCGCCCCTGACTTCCCCTGCAGAGGTGGGGGGCTTTGTTCAAACTGTGATAAAGTCTCTACTCTCTGTGTCATCCAGCGTTCTCCAGAGAATAACTCCACCCCTCCTCAGATAAAAGCCTTAGAACTTGGGGTCCCTGGCAACCAACATGGAGGTGGCCTTGCCTGTGGGCCCATCTCTGCTTTATTCTCACTTAGATGATATGTGTCTCTGATTAATTTTATTATAACAAAATGATGTTTGTCAAAAACATCATTTGTTTAAAAAAAATCAAAAATCAAAATCTTCAGGTCTTCTTCAGCCTATGGGCAGCCCAGACTCAGGCAGACCACCGTTTGACAAGCGACTAACTTTGACCTACTAACTCAAATACTTCTTTTAAGTATTTGCATATATTTTATTTTCATAAATCACACATACATGGTTATAAGTATATTGATGGCTTATGAATGAAAAATTTATGTATATAGCATCTAATTATTTTCTCTTAAAATCGTACTTTAGATATCTTTTCGTTATAATATCGTATAAACGGAGGTTGAGGGTGTTCTGAAATTTGTCACTTGACTGTATGTTGATGCAGTGGACACCTCGTCTGTCTCCACAGTGTGACAGTGTGAGCAGCCGTGTGACGTGGGACAGGGCGAATGTGGTGAGGGTCTTGTGACACCCAACACTGCCTCCATGCCTGTGGAGGGCTGCCCCACTGACTCACCCCTGCGTTGCCTGGGAGCTCATTTCTCCCATTTACTGATCAAAACTTACTTTTTCAAACCATTTACATTTGTGTGAATCTAAGGACAGAAAGGATCTCGGTGAGAGCTGAGCCTGTCTCCCTTGACACCTAGCAGGCTCTTCTCTTGTGCTTCCCGTGTTCTCTTGGGTTTCCTTCTGTTATTTTTTGGATGGATTTGGAATATTTATCATTTGTCAGCCTTGTATATGAAAATATTTTCTCCATGTATGTTACTTGGCTTTCCATTTTGATTTTTTTTAAACAAATGATGTTTTTGACAATTGTTGCTAAAATTACTTTTTTTTAAGGAGTGGGAGTTATCTTGAAATCTTTTCTTAATCAATTTGTAGTATCGTATGATTTCGTCTCCTTTAATTTTTAAATGTGCTTAATTACATTTTTATAGACCAAACATTGTGCAATCCTGGCTTATGTATCTACAATTAGCTGTGTGTCACCAGGGATGACTCCAGCCACCAATCGTTCTTAGAGCTGCCGACACATGCTGTAGGGTTTAAAACCTGGCAACACCACGTTCAGTGACAACGTCTGCCTGGCTATGCACATCCTGGGTGGAAACAACAGGAACATTTATTTCATCCTAGGTCTGCAGATCGGGCAGAGACTTGTAGACTCCGTTCATCCTGCTCCATGTGGCATCAGCTGGGCCCACTTGAAGGAGCTGGGTCACCTGTGGACTTGCTCATCATGTGGCTTTGTTGAAACTGGCTTTTGTTTGGCATGTTTCCGGGCTGCTGGCTGGAAGGACGTCATGTGACTGTGTGACTTCTCTCTGGGGTCCTAGGTTCCTCTGCACATTGTGCCTGGATTCCAAGGGCACGTGTCCCAGGACAGCCAGAAGTGGCTGTGCAGTGTTTTGTGACCCAGTCTAAGAAGCCACCGAGCATCCTTTCCAACCCTCTGTTCATTTAATGAAATATGAAGTTGGAACCCTGCAGAGAAGGGGAGAAATTGCATGTTACCTTTGAAGGAAGAGAAGCCAAGGAACCTGCAGACATGTTTTAGAACAATATGGGATAGAAATGTCAAAGAGGATGGAGTTTCACCCACAGTGGTGCTTAGAGTCCAGCAATTCAGTGGAGATGGGAAAGCACCGAGCTTCTGTAGAGAAACGATGAGGGAGCTGACCTACTAACTCAATCTGCTGTCTGGACACAGGTTCTGCTGAGATCCTCACAGACCTTCAGGGGAAGCTTCTATGATTATTCCCCATTTTAAGAAGAGGAAAATGAGACCAGGATGGTTAAGTGAATTGCCCAGGGTCACACAGCTGTAAGTGAGAGAAAAGAGCTGCAGCCCACTTGCTCTGACTCTGGAGCCCAGGCTCTGATCACACATTTCTTTTGCAGGAGACACTGGGCAGGTGCAGAGGAGTAGATGGGATGCAAGAGGGCCGAATCTGTTCCTCGGGAGAAAAGAAAATCGAATGAACCTCCTCTTTCTTTTTTTTAAAAAACGTTTATTTATCTTTTAGTTGTAGTTGCACACAGTACCTTTATTTATATGTGGTGCTGAGGATGGAGCCCAGGGTCTCACACATGCTAGGCGAGCGCTCCACCACTGAGCCACATCCCCAGCCCCATGAACCTCCTCTTTCATTTGTCCATTTTGGATCTCTTCTCTTGAAAAAACAAAAAAGCTAGCTGAAGTTTTTATATTTTTACTAGTTTCAAAGAAGCCATCACCAGTTTTTTTTTTTTTTTTAAATTTAGCCACGTTTATTTTTAGCCTTTAGAATAAAATTCCCAGCTTATCTCTTTCCAGTACCCATTCACATCACGGATGTGTAAGTCGAGTGAAGCTGACTTGCTCTCGTTTAGTGTGGAATTCTTGTTGTTCCATTCTGAATACTCCCCAGGGTCGTTAAGGCTTCCTCTTGGCCATCTTTTTAGATGAAATGCCTTGGATATCTTCAGCCTGGGTTTAGGATCCTTACAGACCCTCCAAGTGTTTTCTAGGAAGTATTTTCAAGCATCTTGTAGGAAGTGCAGCCGCGTGTTCTAAACCTGACGAGAATCAGTCTTCCTAACAGCAGAGAGGAGTGGCCATCAGTCCAAAGGGGCGGGGGCAGAGTTCATAGGGCATCTTCATTAACTAAGCAAAGTGATATGCCGCAGTCCGGCTGCAGCAGAATAACCGGGGGGGTGACGAATGACTTGTGTACGTTGATGCAGCAGGAGTGGAAGCCGTTTATTGTAGGATCTGACCGATATTTATACATTTTACACAGCTTATCTAATTAGCATAAAATAGATACAGCAGTCAACCAATAAGGAATCTCCACACTTAATGGTTCGCTTTTGTTACTTCACAAACCATTCCCTCTGGCATTTGGCCAGGCGCCATCCAGACTTGTTTACAGACTCTAACATTTCTCTGGCAAAATACCAGGTGCCATCCTGACTTGTTTACAGACCTTAACAGTGATAGACTGTGAAATGACACCAAGTCATGATCAATATATTATTTCACTTTGTAGGACACACAAAAAAATTATTTTAATGAAATCCAAATCACTGACTCCTCAGAGGGACAATATTGTAAAAGAAGATTTCCAGCTAACCAACTGACTAATTATCTAGACTGAAAACATTAAGAAATTAGCATTATTTAAATTGGATTTTGTTCTCACTTGTCATTGCATATACTTTATTTGTACTAATTTATTGTTTTGACTTTTGCCTTGCATGGCTTGAACATAGAGCACCATGCATGCCAGATAAGTGCTCTACTCCTGAGCTACACATCCTGTCCCACCACATACACTTTATTTCCTCTCAAAAATGTCAATGAATGCAGAATTGACAGAGAGCTAGAGAATGTCTCCTGGGGGGACAGTAGATTCACATCTACTCTTGGCTGTGGCCAGTGTGAACACCAGTGTCCTCGTCTTAGTAATTACTATAGCAAAGAACACAGAGCGTTCATGTTGAGACTAATTTAATGTACATGTGGGTTTAAGATGAAAGCACATTATTTTGCCTGCAGTGTGTACATATACGAAGAATTGCCTCCTCTAGGGTATTTTGGGAGATTTGAGTCCTGAATACCAAGATTCAAGCATCCCTAGATTTGTGTCCCAGGGTGGGTTACGGCTTCAGTGACACGTCCTGGCTGGCTCGACATGTGTTTGGAATGGATTGACTGGCGCCTAAGAGGCGCGGCATTAGCTTCTCAGCATGGAAACAGGTCGCCTGCTAGAAAGCATTCCAGAAAATGTTTCCTTCCGCTAATATGTCTCACTGCGTGGAGGGCATGTTTCCCAGCAGCAGTGACCGGAGCCACTCTGTGTCATCTGGGTATCCTTGTCTGGCTCTCCGTAAGCACACCATATGGAAAAACGGGCCACACTGCCAGGCCAGGCCAACAGATGGGAATTTCCAAGAAGGACAAAGTAAGGATTCTTCCTTTTGGAGGAATTAAGGCCTATTTTCTCTGGTAAGTCATTAGTTGGCAAAAACCTAAAAATAATACCCATGGCAAAACCCAGAAGATCAGAAGTAAGAAACAGGAGAAGCTCAGTGAGACACGAAGAAGTAAGTTCCTCATTCAGCTTGTACACCTCAAAAAGCAAGTCCTGAATCACTTCCTAGCAAGTGGGGGAAAGCCCTTCCTTCTGTAGGACCAGGGGTCCTGAGCTGCGGTGCTGGGGAGGGAGGAGGAGGGTGCAGGATACGCTTGGTGCTGGGAACAGCGGCAGCTCAACCGGTTTCCCTGGCAGAGAGCACATCGAGGTCTTAGGACATGATTTAAGGAGAACATGGGACTTCCTATTTGTGGCTGTATGAATGACGTCCTTGCAGAAATGGAAGCTGGGCTTGGACCAGCACCTTACTTCAATCATCCTTCAGTGTGTGCTAGGACAGAGCAGCAAAGGGCACCTCCCGGAGTCCCTCTGCACCAGACTCCACAGCCCAGTCATTCTGTGACCTTGAACATGTTGTGACACCTCCAATTCTGTTTTATCATCTATAAACATAAACAATACTGTGTTAAGTTTAGAATGTGCTTTATTTTTATTTCCTAACAGGAAACTGTATATAACATGCTTAGCAGAGGGCCTGGCACATGGTAAGCCCTCAGACTGATGGGAGCTCTCACCACTGCCGTTCATGCCGTTCCCCACCTCCTAGCTAGCAGGGGCTGAAGGGGACATGCCCACGTCTGTTCCATGCAAGACCCAGCTGGGACACTAAGGGTGCAGGGGCCTCATGGAAGTCATACTGTCGGCCACTGTCATTGGAATTGTGGATTGGCTGAGAAAGGCTTCCGAGATGAATTTCATGCTGGGAACTGAAATCTCTGAAATCAAAGTATTATGGGATATTAATGAGGTAATTTGCCATATTTGGATTCTTTTCTCAAACCGTGTTTTGTTCCCCAGCCTTAATTACAGAGAATAAAGTTGTCTTTTCAACTGAGTCTTGAATATTAAGCATGTAAACTAGATAGCGTGTTACACTTTCCTGAAATCAGCAGTGTTTTGTTCAGATATGCTTACTAAGAAAGGAAAAAATCTACTAATTCAGGTTGGAGCTTACACTGCTTGGAGCATTTTCATTTTGATTCTGAGTCTTCTAAAATGTCTAATTATATAAATGAGAAAAATGGTTTCTAAATTCCTTAGAAAGAGGGAAAAACCCACTGAATTCTAAGTGTGGATTTTCTAAACATGGATTTTCATTTTCTAAAAATATGAGAAAATAATTAAAAACCAAAAGTTTCAATGCAGTCCCTCAAGTTCCTAAACAGCCAAAGAAGCACTTTCAGTGTGTCTTCATCCGAGGGGTGGTGATCACCACTGCTGACAGGCGGCACGTGTAAGGACGACACTCATTTCCGATCTGAAGGCCACTGATAGAGCAAACCTTGGTGGTAGAATGCTATTGGTATTTTTCTTCTGTGTGCTTGGATGCACTTTCTGAAGATGTAGACATAGCTACATGAATCCTTTTGGTCTTCAGATACAGAGGATAAATTATTTCTGGAAAAATCCCAAAAATGAAAATTACTTTTCTCTCAATTCAAAAGCCATTCTTTGTCTGTTCAGGATGGCATATGCCTGTAATCCCAGTGGCTCAGGAAACTGAGACAGGAGGAGAGTAAGTTGGAGGGCAGCCCCAGCAACTTTGTAAGGCCCTCAGCAATTTAGCAAGATCCTGTCTCAGAATAAAAAAAAATAAAAAGGGCTGGGATGTGACTCAGTGTTTAAGGGTCCCTGGATTCCATCCCCTGTGCCGGAACAAATAAATCCATTCTTTGGGTTGAAGCCCATTGTCCAGCCTGTGAGGGGTGGGTGTGGCCTCTTGCTGCACTGGCCCTTTTGGGTAACACCATGGCCCACTCCCCCAGAGCACTGTCGGACCTAGAGGTTGCCAGTGTCCAAACCTGCAATAAGCACAGTGTTCTCAAAATAGGGGCCTTATTCCACAGAATCCCACTGGCCTTGGGCATCCCCAATGGAAGCAGAAAATGGAGCTTCAGACAGGCCTATGGTGGCTGATGGTTTGATCTTAGTTTCTGTGTCTTCTTCAGTTTAGTCCTGCCAGGTTTTCCGTTGGCTCTGGGTCTGTGGTGTTCATTACCCGTATGTGTCAAAGGAGAGGTGGGTACTTCTACATGATATCGGCTGATCCATTTTTCTCTTTTATCTACAGATTGGCATTTTAATAAGTAACCCTGTATCATTGATTACCTGCTCTCATCTTTACATAGTTGATGACTTGGACCTTTTAAAAGTAACTTATTATTGCTTCAAAATCAAACAGAACCACCTTTGTATTTGGCCTACTCTCCCAACCGAGAGTACATTCTGAATTCTGAACAACTGTGGGTAGAACATGTCATCTTTCTTATTAAGAAGTGAAGTGACCCCTCTGTATTTTTGTCAGAAAATGGAGTCTCAGGTCCATTCAACACCTGGAAAAGTGAACAGAAAGAACATTATAGTTACAAATGCATTTGTAGAAGCATTTCAGTAGCATTTAAATTTTATAACTAATTATCAAATTGTATGTATAAAACAAAAAAAAAATGATCACTTTCATTAATTTTAACATGGCTTTATAAAACAAGGATTAAGTTTTTAAAAAGCAGTTTTGATTTGATCAGAATTTATTTTCCTAGACAGGACTTTGAGCAGAGAATCTGTATTAAGAGAGCTGCGAACCTGCCTTGTCCCTTCTGCTGCTAACTAGGCCTCTTTGCCATGTCATTTATCAAGCAGAGGAAGATTTTCTGCTCAATTACTAAAGAAGAGAAGATGTGAAATATGCTAGTATTGATAAGTTAATAGGAAATATGAACAGTTACTAAAGAGCGGAACCTGAACTCGACTGCTTCGCAATATCCTCTTTCCCCTGTCCGTCTTCTGCGAGGACTTGTCCAGAGCCCTCCTGGAGAGGGCAGACCCTCTACATTCCACTAAGATAACTCCCACTCATACTTCAAGACCCTGCCTGCGCATAGTTTTGCCCATTTGCTCAACAAATGCTGCTGAAATTAAATTGTGTTTCAGGAGTATTTCCAAGTACCCTGACACAACCATCATGGTCTGAGGGAGTCAGATGCTGCTTCATTATTATTATTTTTAATCCTTGACTTGCCAATATGCTCCTAAAGTCAGAGTCTATGTGTCACCCTTGACCCCTCTACAGAGGCATGATCTGACGCCTCTCTGTAAACAGCAGCTGCCGGTGATGGTGAGCACTTGTGAGGCAAGAAACGCATGGAGGAGTTTGTAGACTAAGTGAGCTGTTAGCCAAAGTGTTGAAGTATTTTGGTTTTGATGAATATTATACTAAAACAATATTAATTGAAATAACAGATTTTTATTGGAATGTCTGGCCCATCATCTGAGAAGACATTAATCTGTTTGATAGTGTGGGGCAGTCCATGTCTGTGAACTTCCTGTACAAATGGCATCTTTCCTTGTGGGATGAAAATCATCCACCTTGCTAACTCTGCTTGCAACTCCAGGGAACAATGGAAAGTCCCCATTGTTCTGTCCTCAGGCTGTGGGTGCAGCTCAGGGGCAGAAGGCTGGCCCGCATCTGCTGGCCCTGGGTCTTACCCCTGCTACCACACACACGCAATGGAAGCATTCTTCTGCTTTACTTGCTATCTATAGGAGGTCCATGAGTTTCCTGTACAACACTGTCATATTCTCTAGATAAACTTAATTGTATGTGTCTGTTTTCATTTGTTGAAACTCATAACTTCATACTTAAACCTTAAAAGCCATATTTTTATTTATAATATCTCTAGCCACCAGAAGTATAGCAAATGATATATTTATCTATGGTTTTGTGATCATATTTATAAGTTATGATGGTATCACTCCAATAATAATGACATATTATGTCCATGTTCAGCTATATAATGGGGAAATATTTAAACTTATTTAAATTTGCCTCTTTGCAAAAAGACTAGATATTTTTATGATGTGTTTATTTAGGGAATTGCCAAATTCCTTCAGCTAGGTGGGTATAATTACCCTAAACTTCCTCAGGCAACTTATTTAAATAAAAGAAACAAGTGATATTTGTTCATTGGATTTCTTTTTTAATCATTGCATTTCTTAGCTTCCTTTTCCTGTGACCTAGTTAAAATACACATGTGAAGTTAGACTACCTAGAGAATAAAAAAATAAAAAAGAAATGATATGATATTCAACTTCACTAGTAACTCAGATAAACTATTTTAAACTAAAAATAAATAAGTGGAATTTTATACTCATTGGATTTTTTTTTAAAAAAATACTATTTAGCAATAGCAAGTTATTAGCTGGGACCTGAAAATAATTGGAAATCAGGTGCTACTGGTGGAGATGCAGAACATATGTATCTACTTTGGAGAGCAACCTAGCAACTTTTTAAAAAGAAGACACTGGTTGTATGTAGTATGTCCTAGGTATACCCCAGGACATATCGCATGTGCACAGATCATGTCTGACATGTTCTGTGAAGATTTGAAACAGCACAAGCATTCATCAGAAAAAGAAATTGTTGCCAACTCATGCTGTAGATACTATAAAATGAGTAAAATGAATTGATTTCTTTTTGACAAGTACTTATTGAGCATCATGTGGTCTTCTAGTCTTGGAAGACAGATGAGCAAAAACAAGCAATAGCACAAATTTTGGCTTAGATGACTTTCTATGCAGAGAAGACTGTGTCAGCTCATGATCAATGGGAGGAAATGTAAGGAATGGTAAGTGAATAACCGTCCCAGGAGGCCAAGCCAGGCCTCCGTGAGCCAGTGGTACCTGAGAGAGACCTGAATCAAGCAAACGTGCAAAGCAGGCAACTGCAGGGAGAAAGACGTTTCCTCAGAGGAACAGGTCCAAAGTGTGGAAGTTAGAGGGTCATAGAGTGGGGGACAGAGGAGGTGGAATAATGGAATTCCCACTGCTTATTTGGGCAAGAGTGAGAATGGAGCATTCTGGGGATGGGAACAGTAAAACACCTGTTTTATTACTTTACATTTGGTATGCTCATCAGACATCTGATCAATGATGTCGTCTTGCCAACAATAAAGCTAGCATTCAAGCAGGAAATTTCAGGACTTGCAGGTGTGTGCTTGAAAATCTTCCTTGTATAAACTGATTCAAAAAATAACCGTGAGACTGACTGTAGCTGGGGAAATGTAGGTGAGTGGAAGAGTGTTGCTTTCTGTCATGCAGGAGGCCCGAGGTTCAATCACTAGCACAAAAGAAAGAAAGAAAAAGAAGAGAAAACGATCCTTGGGTTGTTAGAATATTTAGAGATTAGAGAACAAGTATTTAGAGATTAGACAATGTAAGTATTCATCCAAGAAAATAGGAAGCAATTACCAAAGATAAAGATGGTGAATCAAGAAAAATTTGTGACCATAATACAAAACTAAATAAAGACAAAATCACATACTGATGAGAAATTAGGGTTGCGTGTGTGTGTGTGTTTATTGTGTGATTGTATAAACTTGGGTGTTTGTGTGTCCATAGAGAAAATTCTGGAAATATACACCAAAACATTCACCATCAAGTTGAGATGCTTAAGGTTTTGGATGGATTTTAATTATCTGTTATTCCTTACTCTATTGATTGAATATTTTTCAATAGTTATGCATTATGTTTACAATTAGTGAAAGTTGTTATCTTTTTAAAAAATCAGACATTTATTACCATTGTTTTAGGTAAAGTTTCTAATTCATATTTATGATTCTATTGAACTATCTAATATTGGCAACTTTTCTTTTGTCAACTTTGTTATTTCCCTAGAAACAAGCCATTTGCACGGTCCAATAGCCTTATGTTATTTGTGTTATTTGTAAGAACATAATAACTGGGAAAAAATCATTTCAATAGGTGTGAGATTGATAGTCTCAGGTGGACCTTACTGCACATGTTAAAACCCATGCACTATCACTGACCTTATTATAGAACAGAAAAGTGTGTGGGAGTGAGGTACTCAGTAGGAGAACCTACTGGAGACGCTTTCTAAAGCCAGAACAAAAGCATCATTGATCCAACTTTGCCTTAATTTACCTCCTGTATGTGTCCGCGAGGCCAGGAGTATGTGAATATGTGTGTGTGCATGTGTGTACCTTAGTTACATAAGCCACAAGTCTTTAAGACAAGACACCTGCTGCTTCTTGCTAATGTCTTTGATAATTATAACCTCTTATGAAGATCCACTTGAAAAGTCTCTTCTCCTTGTCTGCAAATGCACTTCTGATATTCTTAAAGGACATATGTCAGAAGCAGCCCCCTTCATATAGGCAAAATATCAGATCTCAATTAAAAAGGTTTATCTCAATTAAAAATATATCAAACTATGTCAAACAAATGTCAAACTGAAACAGGAAAAAAGTCACATACCTAGAGGATCCGATTGTTATTTTAAGTGATTTGTAATAACTTTAAGAAGTTCTCCTTCCTAAAAGAATAAGCCCAATGCCTTTCTCTGGGGTAAGCTTAACATTGAGTGTATTGCCTTTTCCTATAAGAAGACTCTTAAACTTCTTCAAAGAACTTGACACATCAAGGCTAACTTCCTAGCGAGACTGATAGAGATTTTGATTTTGCCAGAAACCTGCTACCCTGCATCTGCTTGCCTTCCCCTTGGTCCATCCCATCTCCACTGAAGAAGTTTTCCTCCTATTCCACTCAGGACTGTGTCCCCCACACACCACAAAGCTATGGTTGAGTTCTGGCAGTTTCCATCTTAGAATTTTAGCTAATGCCTTTCTATCTCAACCAGAACCCTAGCGTTTCCAAAAACTAAGCAGAAAAGCCCCATGGCGTGCTGTACTAGAATAAGGTGACACACTGACCATGTGGCTGTCTGTGGGGTAGCACCTTCCCACTCCTGTGCTAAAATGGGTGGAGTTCTCTGAGCCTTAGTTTTGCAGTTACTTGGAATGGTTGAGTTTTGCTCACAGGTTGCTCCTGGACAAAGAGGAAGCATGTGACAGCACAGTCAAATCAGACGAGACCTGGTAGAAAGAGCTCTGCATTTCTCTAAGAAATGCCTATCTGGAAAATATGACAGTTTGAAAGCATGCGTTGGGAACATTCTTGCTATTATGAAAATAAACTCAGCTGTAAAGCATAACTGGTTGAGCCTTCTCTGTTTCTGCTCCTTAAGAAATGGAGTGCATGCAGATGAGGGCCATGAAAGCATAAATACCCAGACAATATCAGAAAAACATCCCTGAGTAATCCACTCCTTTTTTTTTTTTTTTTTCAGTGCTATCAGTAGACAATCTGAGACCGCTTCAGTCGGCAGTTTCAATACACTGAAGTCTGTGGACTGGGACGGTACATACAAGGATAATTTTTTAGGGCCCACATCATGTTCTCATTATGTGCTAGATTTGGTATACTCCAATTGAATGATCACTGTCCCCTGTTAGGAGCAGGCTCATGATTTCCAGATGACCGGGTGGCTTGTTTTAGTACAAAGAGGCCAAAGGGCTTTCCTGTCCCCTTCTCTATGACACTGAAACACCTCTGGAACACCGTGGCTGGCATGTTCCTGGAGTGCTTCCTGACCACATGTGTGAGCGAGTGTGCCCAAGGATGGCAGTGGCTAACTAGTGTGACATCTGCTGATGGGAGCGTGGACAAGAGGTTCCTGGATGGGAGTTTGGGGCCAGGGTTTTTCAAACTTCCAACAGAGCTGTCTTTGTGAATCCACCCTTTCAAAGTTGCCCTTAAGGGGAAACAATTTTCCAGTTTATAGAGACACAATTGGTGTTGATTTTTGACTCAACCAGAAACTATTGAGCGTAATTTTATGATTTAAACATAACTTGTGTGAACGTGTGAAATTATTTTGGCGATGTTTTTTTGTCATTTCTTGTTCTCATGCATTGAGCACTACTAGGTAGAAAGTTTGGGGGTGAGATTCTTTGAAGGACAGTAAATAAATATACAGTGCTTCATAATAGACCATTCCAATCTAGCAGAAGAAATGCACAGATATACACCCAGACACAGAGGGGCCAGAGAGAGAAGAAAAGAGAGACAGAGGTAGAAGGAGAAAGGGAGAGCAAGGAAAGGAAGAGCGGTGGTGGGTGCATGACTGACTCCATATTTTACTATTCAAATTCATGCAAATAATTATGTATTCATTATTCATAAATTAAGTCATCAAATATTTATTGGGAGCCTAATTTCCCTGGCAATAAAGTACAGGAGAGTGTATTGAGGAGAAGATTGACATAGTAGGCTGTATGCTTTCGGTCTGTCAGGCTGTCAACTCTGAGACAGCACAGAACCAGAGCCTGGACATAACGTAGATTACAGACACTCTCAACCCAGTCTCAGTGAGCTGGAGAGCAAATGGATGGGCTTTGACTGTCAGTTTCAGAGAATGTGGAAATGAAGAAAGTGAGATGGATTTTTATCTAGAAGGTGGATATAATGTCATATTTTAGAATAAAAACAGATTGGTTAATTGGCTGATTTTTTAAAAGTTTTGTACTAATGCAGATGATATAGTTATGGTTCTATTTAAGTCATATTATCTGAGGGCAAGAGGCTCAGTATTCTAGAGTTGCCACTGCATGTCACAGTCTCCCTTATCATTGCTGAAAAGACACTCCAAGTGCCGGAGCCTTAGCAATCTGTCCAGGAACGCCCGCTCTTGTTTCTGTTCTCTGCATTCTTAACCTGGTCTTTGTTCATCCGGAGGTCTTTTTCTGGATCTAGACTTATGGCATCGAGTGATTATTAATCACTGGTCATTGATTATTAACCATTCCCATGGTGAACCTGATCTCAAGTAAAGGATGTCCCCCAGCCTTGGTGGAGCTCAGTGTTGGCACTTACTGAAGATACAAGGTCAAAGTTTGGGGAAATGCACTTTGGTTTCTCATAGCTCCTAAATCCTATGTGCCTATAATTTCTCTTATAATTTACCAACTAAATTTATTTAAAACTTTTACTCATGCTGGGAATTGCTAGTGACCATACCTATTTCTAGGTAAAAATCAATTCGGTAAACATTTTTTCATCACAATATGTCTTAAGCATAATAATAAAATTGGGTGATTAGAAAGTTACCATAAACCCGGTGCACTTATGTGGGCTGCAATTCCACCAACTTTGGAGGCTGAGGAAGGAGGACCTCAACACGGAGGATGATTTTTTTTTTTTTAGGGCCCACATCATGTTCTCATTATGGGCTAGATTTGGTATACTCCAATTAAATGATCACTGTCTCCTGTTAGGAGCAGGCTGATGATTTCTCAACAATTTAGCAAGATCCTGTCTCAAAATAAAAAATAAAAAGAGCTGATGTTGCTCACTGGTTAAGCACCACTGTGATTAATCTCCAGTACCAATATAAAGAACTAGATGAAAAATAAATGAATAAATAAAATAATCACAAATACAAAAGATTCCATAGGCAAATATTTGAGAAAATAGTAAATATCATTTTCATCAGGTAAAAAGTTTCAGTGTATTCGAAGTTCACTTATATACATGAAATAAAATGATTCAGAATAATATAATGAATGTTTTTAAGCTGTAGCTTCCTAGGTTAAATTTATGACTCTAAACATGTCAAGAATGCTTTTCTATTTGGAATCTGTTGTTTTGATAATTAATGAAAAATTTAGCAAAATATGTGCTCTGTCTAGGAGGCACAGATTATTAAAATTGCCTTTAATAAATTTAGAGTCAGCTCCGTTAAGTGATGACACTTGCTGAAGAGATCAATAGTGTTAACTTCAGATAATTTTTACATATCTATAGAAGGTAAATGCTTGATTCTCTTTCTTTAGAGTGGTATACCCAAATGCCAAGTATATTATTTTTCATTTGGATGAAAGGAAGTAAAGACTAGGCAAGGATAGTAAGTGAGGCAGATGGTTTGCAGTATGACAGGGTTTCATTTCTTACATATATATATATATTTAGAATTTGCCACTAACTACAAAAGCTGTTAAAAATCATGCAAAGACAGTTTTTCTGAAATCTGTGAAATATCTGTCTGGACCTTAATATGTACTGAATTCCAGAGGTTGCCTATGCTAATTAAAAACTGAGTGTATGTCTTTTGTACAGAATTTAAAGTCCCAGTACATTAAGATGAGCCTAGGTCAGTGCAAATTAAGACATCCTTTACATTTTTTCCAGGAAATGTAATTGTCTCTTCTTTTTCTTTCTCTTAATAAATATTACTGGTGTTATATGGCATGGAAATTTTACTCTAGCACTTTCTATTTTTGGAATATATAAATTATGATTTTAAAATAGCTATGGTATAAATAACATCAAAGGGCAAAACATACTTTTAATGAAATTATTTACTATAATAAAAATAGTTGAGTTGATATTTTTAAATAAATTTTTTTCTTATTGCTAGGAAAGGATCTAGATTTTATGATGATGATTATCATGGGATTTTCATAGCCATAGATTGACTAGTTTTCCATGTAGTCAAGGGATTTGTAAAATGTCTATAAATTAACTGTTTTTTTACAGCATTCTGTCTATCTTAGTCATAATAGTAAATATAACATTTTCAAGTACTTTAAAAATAATTTAAACTTCTTCAAACAAATTCCTAGCAATTTATTACTATATCTTTACTACATATAGACAAAAGCTTGGGAATGGTTTATATACTTTATTTGACATTTTTACAAAAACATACTGCTGTTTACACACATTCTTTCTCTCTCTCTCTCTCTCTCTCTCTCTCTCTCTCTCTCTCTCTCTCTCTCTTTCCCAGAAAGAAATGAAATATTATGGTATGCCAGATTTTCCAAAAACACCAAATAAAAGAACTAAAAAGTTTCATCTGAGGGAATGAATGGGCTCCTTGCCTTGAGTTAGGTTCCTATTTGAAAGTAGGGGACAAATATCAGTTTTCTACCAGTATCTCAAGGGCTATAGACTCCCCATCTACAATCAGCAGCGGTAGAAACCATGGTTATGGTTTGCATATGAGGTATCCCCAAAAGTTCACGTGTGAGACAATGCAAGACAGTTCGGAGGAGAAATGACTGGATCATGAGCGCCGTAATCCACCCAGTGAGTTAATCACCTGATGGGATCAACAGAATGGTGACTGGAGCAGGTGGGGTGTGGCTGGAGGAGGTGGGCCTTGGGGCGTGGCTTTGGAGTATACATTTGTATCTGGAGAGTGGAGTCTTTTTGCTCTCTGATCATCATGTGAGCTGCTTCCCTCTGCCACACTCTCCCTCCATGATGTCCTGCCTCACCTTGAGTCCAAAGAATGGAGCCAGGCTCTAGTGGACTGAGACCTCTGAAATTGTGAGCCCCAAACTACACTTTTCCTCCCCTACAGTTGTTCTGGTCTGGTCTTTTGGTCCACAGCAGCCAGAAAGTTGATTTATACAGTCTTCTAAAAGAAATTGTTGTGGGGAAGATGTTTAGACCAAGTGTGTTTTTAGAAACTATTTTCACAAGTGTTTTAATATGATAAAATACATCTTCACATTTAAAAATCTATGTTATGTGTACACACACACACACACACACACACACACACACACACACACATACACGCACATCTACTAAGACTCCATGAAAAGTTTCCTTCAATTTTGATTTCCCAGAATGAAACAGGTGGTCCCTGGCCTTTTA
Source organism: Callospermophilus lateralis (assembly GCF_048772815.1). Taxonomy (NCBI): domain Eukaryota; kingdom Metazoa; phylum Chordata; class Mammalia; order Rodentia; family Sciuridae; genus Callospermophilus; species Callospermophilus lateralis. The sequence continues at coordinate 107,297,444 of NC_135316.1, read as the reverse complement.
AAGCCCCACATGTGTGAAGAAGGAGCAATGGCTCCCTGCTTTCCCTTAACCAAATGGGAAGAGACAGACACCAACGAAGCCAGAGTCCAGTTACACTTCACCCGTTTGGAAATAAAGTCAACCCTATAATAAAAATTGAAAGAAAATGATTATGAATTATTCTTTATGCTGCACTTGGCATTTAATAGACATGTATGATAAAGTACATAAAGTGCTCTGACCAAATTTAGCCTTTGCCTACTCAAATTTCTCTGAAAGGTAGATTCAGATGTACTCAAATATGTTAATTATTCTCTAAAGAATTCTGAAATAAGGCTGTATTTTCTTACGTCTATTTTGGTGCAAAGTCAGCCTTAATCTTGGTCACTGAAATGAGAACTGTTACCAAGTGTCACTGCAGTAACTTAATGCATGTCTCTACCCAGACACCATCTTATGCTTATTCCCATTTTATACCCATTTGACTTTTTGACTTGTCTTTGCAGATTCAGTGCTTAAACAAAACTTTATCAGGATGTGTGTGTGTGTGTGTGTGTGTGTGTGTGTGTGTGTGTGTATTTATCATAAAAATACTTGGGAAGCACTGAAATATTGAGTTACTTTGATAGGAATTCTCTGGTCACTCTCATCTCTCGTAATCCTCTCAGGCGTTTGGCCCACTGGATGGTCTCTTTCTTCTTTATTGTCTGTCAGTTTCACATTGATACATTCTTTCTGTCAATAGGTTCATAATAGTTTTAAAAATTATGTGTTAAAATTTATAATAGTGTGTTTAGAAAACAGTCACAGAATCCTATGATGAGCCTAGGTCAGTGCAAATTAAGACGTCCAGTTAACTTAAGTCAATATTTTATCAGTTAACTGGTAAATATTTGGGGATTTCAGCAGTCTATAATCAGGCACATGGTAGAAGATAGCATTGTGGGTTGGCTATTGCATTGGAGCAGGGCACTTGGCGGTTACCCAAACTCTACATGCAGAAAGAACTGGGTTTCCTGGGAGTTACCAGGACGACACAGCACATGCTGGCTTAGCTCACTACTGAAACAACCTGAAGTGAATCCCACTGCTACCAAGACATCTTGGACAAATTCACACACGATAGATGAGCGAATGGATAAAGACAGGAATTAGGGATATTGAAAGCCTGTTGTAATCTCTGAGAAGTATCCACTGTTTTAAAGAGCAACCTTCACTTTATTCTAAAAGTATTTGGTATTGACAAATACAGAAAGCCTTCTGATGCTGGGGACGCCACTCAGGAGTAGAATGCTCACATAACATGGTTCAGGCCCAGGGTCAAGGCCCAGGGTTAAGACACAGAGCCACAAAACAAGAGAATCACAAATAAACCACAAAATATTCCATTGTACTGGATACTGTCATAAATCAAAATGACATTTTTCTTCTGATGATCAGTAGAAATGAAGATTTCTCTTTATATAATGAATAATCTATCATTCAAAAAATTTTATTTTCTTTCAATCAATGAGCAAACTTGTTAGCACATGATATTTGAGGCAATAAAATGTCGCACAACATAGTAATTATCCTAAATGTCATATGCTGCATTTTTTTTTCTGGAATTACTCTAAACTTTTGGGGAATTGAGAGGTTAATGATTTCATTTGTTTCTTAAAAGAATAACTTAAATAGGTAAAATTCTCATCTTGTATCCCAGATGTTGAGTGTTATAATTTTATGAAAGTATTTATATTCACTTAACATTTTTAAATCAATTTATTTTTACATGGCAAATAAAGATTAAACATTTTCTAACTAATGGTGATTTTTTGTGATAAGAACATTTATCAAAATAGTACTGTGACTTTTGTAATTACAGTCTTGATTTAACTCTAGTGTCTTTCCTGACAACAAAGAACAGGAGTAGAAACATAATTTAATTCCATTCAAATAAGATGAAAGAATCTAAAGCCTTAGCTACTGGAGTGGTGTGAGTTCTGAGCCGCCCACTGACCACCTCCCTTTGCATGAGGGGAGGGTGATGCTGTTTGGATACTTATCTGTTAGGTCATGCTGCCTGACATCACAAGTTATTTGTCAATGTTGAAAGTGCAATCATAAGATTTAATCACTGAGAATTTCCACAAACCAGCCAATTAAAGAAGATACTAGCAAACTTTCCAAACATCAGCCAATAATAAAAAAAAAAATCCTAGTTTAGTGCCTTACACCCTTAATCAGGATCTAATTGTGTCATTGTCACTATGTTTCAAAAATAGTACACTTCCATGTGTTGTATCACAATTGCAGCCTAATTACACATCATTCTGAAAAATTTATATGAGACGTTCTGAAAATGAGCATCAGCAGGTGGGCACTTATACGATTAATGGACTGGCTAGGGACAAACATAACTTAATGTAACTTAATGTACAGGGGCAAACTCTTGAATGGACCTTTATACTCCAGTTGTAGATACCTGTTTGACTATTAATAACAAATTCATCAAATGAAAGTTAAGTCTTCTAAAAGCTTAACTAAATATGCCACTGATGATGATGATTCAGTGAACTTATAAAACCACCAAATGTTTCAGGGATAATTTTTCTGTGTAAATTTTTTTTACATAAGAAAGTAATTCCTATTTAGTAAAAATCTACCAAAATTCAAACAGTTGGAATTTGCTTTTGGCTTCACTTATGACCTGGCAAAGTAACTAAATTTTTAATTGTGGTGAAAATAGAACATTTAAATTTATCTTCTTGGTTTTCCTAACCACCCTAGTGAGCCAATACTCATGAAAATGTTGAAAGGCAGAAAAAGGAAAGACACAGATAAACAACAATTTGTATAATTCATGAATTTGGCATTGACTATTGATTTCTTGAGGATGCATCATATACACTATCCCATGAAACTGAGAAAAACGATGAACACAAACTGTGGTCCAAAATATCTTGGCAGTATCATGTTTACTATTCTCTGTACTGAATATTTTAGGCAAATTTCCAATTAGAATGAATTGTAATTCAATTATTTTGGGTAGAATGTGTGTTAACCTTTGATTAAGTTGATCATTTCAGCATTTTTAAATGCTTAAGTATCTCTTAAAAATGACATCAAATTGCAACTTTGCTATTTGTGGAGTTTCACGTACTCTGGGTACCTTCAAAGATTGGGCTTCTTTCTTTTGTATGATTCCTGGCAAATATGTTCAATTCAGTTCTATACACGGACAGGATACCATTGACATGGTACTGAGTATTCGCCATTCAGAAAAGACGAAAGTCAAATGGGTATTTCTTTTTTCTGTGTAGTCATAATTATGCAGTTATAGATTTAAAAGAAGGTATACCAGAAAAAAAAGTCAAGTAAAATCTACTTGTACTGTTTTTTCCTTTTCCATTCATAAATAACAGATTTATATATTATTTATTTGTGTATTTAAATAAATACAGGGATTGAACTCAAGGGTGCTTAAGTCACATCCCCAACCCTTTTTTTGTTTTTATATTAAGGGAGCATCTCCCTGTGTTGCTGGGGCTGGCTCTGAACTTGTGATCCTCCTGCTTCAGGCTCCAAGTCACTGGGGTTACAGGAATGTGCCACTGCACCCCCATCACACATGACAGATTTATGAATACCAACACCCCTCGTCACAACAAGGAAATGGCCACAGTGGTTCCAGGATGACTCCATCCTGTCTCCCCCTCAGGCCTTTTCTGTGGCCAGTTCCATGGGGCCTGTCTGCTTCCCTGGCATACCTGCTGTTTCCATGTCCTGGGGCTGGTGTGTTGGGCACAGACGTCTCTGCTTATCATGATCATGTTCCTCAGCTCCTTGCCTGCAGACCTTGCACCCATTCCATGTGCAATTACATTGCACAGAGACAGATTCAGAAGTGCCTAAAGCAATGTGGGCTGCAAACTTAGCTGGTGAATTAATTTCTGTGCAGCATCTTTGGGCCTCACTCTCAGCCAAGATGTGTGTGCGTCAGTAGGAATTTCTGTGGACACTGCCTCTGCAGGCTCCCAGGTGCCATCCCTGGGGAAGAGTAAGGGAGGATGTTCATGAGTGTCCCCGCTTCACGCAAGAATTGTGCAAACAGCCCTTGATGGACCGGCAGTGTTAGCTTAACGGAAGGTGTCTCTGGGAATAGATCTCTTGGTAAAATGTACAACAGTGTCTCGGCCGGCTGGCCACCCTTCCATTCCTCGGTGGTTCGTGCACTCAGCACCTTTCCTTGTCTAGGCCCTGGGAGGGGAGGAACATGGGGTTTGTAGTTCAGAGAGGCTGAGCTAGTAACAGAGACCTATGCTTGGCTTCTCTTCTGCTCTCCCCTCGCCAGCTGTAATGCTCATGAAAGCACTGGTAAAAGTCACAATGAGAGGGCTGCATCCATGCCTGCATCTCTCATTTGTTCTTAGACAAAGCTGAGAAGAGTTAAGAATCTCAGCCTGAAATTCTCTTCACTCTTTTTCATACTGATAGACTCTTCCTCTTCATTTGAGGTGCAAATAGATCACCTAGATCCTTGTCCCACTGGCTGCCCTTACTCTACTGTTCCCTCCTTTCCTTGTTCCCCTCTGCCTGTGGCAATTTTTTTTTTTTTTTTAACCAGAGATTGAGCCCAGGGCACATAACCACTGAGCCACGTCCCTATACCTACCCACTTCATAAATTTTGAGACAGGGTCTTGCTAAGTTGCTTAAGGCCTTGGTAAGTTGCAGAGGCTAGCCTCAAAACTGCAATCCTCCTGCCTCAGCCTCTAGAGCCTCTAGGATTATAGGGGTACACCACTATGCCCAGCTGGTGAAACAAATTGAACTGAGCATTGGGTGGGAATTACAATCTCTAAAGTGACATTTGTATTTTAGATTTTATTTTCTTTACAGGGAAACCTAGGTTAGAAACAAAACAGCTGAGTGAGTGACGACCGGCCCTTAAAAACAGTGTAGCAGTGTGTGTGTTTTGCATGTTGTAAATCGATTTCTGAAGAGTCTGGTCACTGATGTTCACACTGCCTGATGTTTGAAGCCTTTGCTCCTAAAGAATCCACACACGACACTGTGAAAATCCATGTGTGACACAGAAACCTGTATCAGCCTCTAGCAGGTCTGTGCTCCCTCTGGGTCCCTCCCGGCTCTAGAACCTCAGGGCCCCTGCGGAAGCATCTTGACTTTCACCAGCTTCAGTTGAACAGATGCCACGTGATAGACCAGATGCAGCCCTGAGGAGTGGCACCATTCACATCTTGAGGCGAGGATCAAATAGAGTCACCCACCTGGGGGTCCATGACATTCAAGAAAGCTTTACATCTGTGTGGAGGATGCACTGACGTCTTCTTGTTATGATTTCCTAGACATTTATAGTGCTTAAGTTTTATTAGTTGTTACGACTGATCTAGAGATGATGTGAAGTACAGGAAAGTATAGCTCATGTGTAATCCTACTCTAAGGGACATGACTACCTGTGGATTGTGGGGGAATCCTGAAACCCACCCTCCAGAGATGTGGGAAGGAAACTGCACTCATGAGCAAAGTCTGAAAATGAATGACAGTTTAAGATGTTTTATTTTTCCCAAGTGGAGAAACTCATGAGCGTTATCCAATCTACAACTAAGTTACAAATTTGTAGAAGCTCCTTAGCATCGTAGATTAATCAAGGCAAACGGTTCTCCTACCATGATGCCTTTGTTCATTCATTTTAATCCGTATGCAATTTTTCTTCACTGTATAAAAATCTTAGAGCCCACAGAGAACCCATGAGGAATGCTGAGAAAAGCAGGACATAAAAAGGAGGAGCATTTTGCTGCCTGGTGGCCCTTGAGCCACAGTGCTCATAGGTGTCTCTTCTGTTGGCTTGGATGCACTTTATAAAGTTGTCCCCAGCAAAAACCCAGGGAAGTTCTGAATAAAGGAGTGATCTCCGAGGATTTCCATCTGAAAATACATGATGAGTAGCTGCTCCCCTAAATAAATATAGCAACTCATTTAAATAGCTCATAAAACAACTTGACAAAGAGTAGTATTCTAAGAGCGCATTGGATCCAGTGTCTGGTGTTTGGCGCCACAGGGCACGGAGGGTATGACTTGAGGCACACGTGTCTTTGAGCCCCCTGAGCTGGCCAGCGCCTCACAGGCTGTGCTCTCTTGCCCCGGGAGCCTGGACTCCCCTTCGTCTCCTTCCCCTTCCTCCCCGTGATGCTTCTTGCTGGTAGGTGTGACCTGAAGGCTCTGCTGCCATCCTGGTGGGTGGCCCCCCGAGGGGAGGGTTTCCTGCAGTCCTCCACGTCCACATGAGAGGTCCCACCGTGCTGCCTGGGAATCCCACCTCTGTCATGAGAAAGTGTCCCAGCACTAAACACGTGGTCAGAAGTAAATAAATCCACTCTTTGCGTGAGACTTCAGAGAATTGATGATTTTCCCCAGCAGAAAGGACTGCGAAACCAGTGATTAAATTAATTGATGCCATTCCGTGTGCTCATGAGGTTGGTATGTGGTAATGGCAGAAAAACAAACCCAGAGAGTGATGCTTTGGACTCTGAGGTATTTGCTGTCCTTGACTCCTCTCCAAGAGCAGATGGCAGCGGCCGTCTGGCGGGTTACGTGGCTGCTGCAGCAGGAAGTAGGTGATGGGCAGTGGTCGGTGGTTCCCCAGAGCAGGGCAGAGGCCAGGCTGGGGTGCAGAGACACAGGCTCCACCTCATCTGTGAACTCCTATCCAATAATGTATTTTTTTTTTCCACTAAGCAAAGAAAACACAGGAGCCTTTCCTTTGCCTCTGTGAAATCTTCAGAAAAAGACACTAATTGGTGTGCACTTGAAATGAGATCAGCAGCTCTCCGGCAGGCAAGGCCCCTTCTTCCAAGGCTGGTCGGAGTTTCCTTCTCCCTATTTGGCCCTTGGGCTTACTGAGGATTTCCTGTTTGCTCTCTGCTGGGAGGGTATGGACTGGTTGTGATTAAAGGCGTGTTCTAATAATTCCCCTGGTTTATTTACCTGTGTTTTCAGGTAAAAAAAGGCAGAAGTGAATTTTTATTTGGTTTATTGAACAATTGATGATTAAGAATCTATTTTGGAGAAAACACTAGGTTGGAAACAAAGATGCAAAAGCCATGTTTGGTATGTTGTTCAAAAGAGACTGGTGCTTTAATGGAATAGAAAAGTTAAGCCTCTGAAGTCAGAGTGAAATTTAATTAGTTTTCTCACATTTTATCTGGGCATGTACAGTCAATAGGTTTATCTTTCCAGGCCTCTGTTTTAATTACCCACAAAATGAGAATAATCTCTCCTTATACGACATCGTCAGGACCAATTATGCTTTATTATTGGATTTATATTCGTGTATATTTTGTTTATTAATTTATTTAATCTCATTGCTGATTAAACCCAGGGGTGTTCCACCACCGAACTGCACCCCTAGCCCTTTTTTGTTTTTTTTTTGTTTTGAGAGCAGGTCTCCTTAAATTGCTGAGACTGGCTTCGGCCTTCCAATCTTTCTGCCTCAACCTCTTGAGTCGATGGAGTCACAAACAAGCACCATCTCACCTGGCTCTTAAGTTATCTTTAAAAACCAGCGCTGTACAGTCAGTAACAGGCACCAAGAAGTGGTAGCTGATATTAAATAGTGGTGATAGTAAAGGTGATAATGCTTGTCCTCGTCATCGTCGTTGTGACATTGCCATGAGTAGAAGAAACAGGGTCTGAAGAAGTCCAGAGGAATGAATCAGGAGGCCCGTGGGAGCAAGAAAGGGTCACCCCACCTGTGGGCTTCCCATGGTGAATCACGTGACACTGAGAATTGCAATGGAGCAGCCACAGAAACGACAGCGAGACCTGCTGTCAGAATGAGCTGATGCACTGTCACAAGCAAAAAGAACAAGCCAGCTTAGAAGCTGGTGCTCAGCTAACACCACCCTTTGGCTTAGTGTTACTTAATGCAGTGATGAGGAATGAGCAGTAAGAAGGAGTAGCATTAGAGCCTCTTCTAACTGATGATGTCCCCATCCAGGACACTCATGGCTGCTTCTTTGAAGTCTCATTTATGATGTTAAAGTGCAGGTATGAATTGATTGCAGACAAAGATGGGGTTTGCAAACCCAAGGTGTAGAAGGATATAGCGTCTTTGCTTAAACAGCCATGCATTAAACTATTTCTGTGATTCTACTGGCTTACAACTGTTGACGTTAGACAATCTCACACCCAAATCACAGTTCTGATTAAACCACTCATGTAACTATAGTATGTATCTAATTTTCTTTTATATATGATGCATATTAACCTTGTATTCACAAGTGATTATTGGACTCTCTTATTCCTGTGTCATTGATTCAAGAAAATGCATTTGGTCTTTTCAAAAACAGGAAAGGGAGAGTGTTTATTGGAGAATCCCTGGGTTATGAAATTTATAATTGGTAATAATTTACAACTGACTTTTAAACAATTTTTTATGCATTATAACCATATGTTCTACAACTCAGCAACAAGGGACCTTTCTGAATTGAACACTGTGTCCCACCTTGTGGTTAGGTCTTGTTGAATACTCCTCTATGAAGACTGAAGGAAGGTTTTCTTCTTGGGACTGGGGCATAGGAAACCTCTCTCCCTAACCTGGAGTGAGGGAGGAAGGGGGCTCAGGAAGCACTGCCTGGAGGGGAAGCCCTGTGGGTGCACAGGTCCAGAGGCTCCTTGGGCATTTTGATGAATAGTAGTAACTCTGAGGGACGCAGGCTCTTTGAATATAGGTTGGAGCCACATATTAGCACCCCTGTACAACATATGTGCACACAGCACTCTGTGCAATTTCCTGGAGTCCCAGGGTTCCCACAGTGTGCTCCAGTGCTATCAGATGAAGAGTCAGGCCTGTTGAGGTTAGAGCCTGTGGGCAGCCCTGCCCCTCCCTTCCTGCTCCAGCCCAGGCAGCCCAGGGCTCAGACAGCCTGTCTCTTCCCCAAGGATCAAGGTTTCATGCTAAACTTAAAGTCCGAGGAACTTCTTTAACTTTTCCCTTTCCATGGTACATTTTGTCATCACTGGCCACACAAACAATGCAAAGGATTGATTACCCAGAAACAGAGATCATGGGTGCTTTACCAAATTATATTTCATAATTTATGATTGACCTGATATAAATTAGCTTTGTAAAGATTTTCTTATTTGGAGATGTAAAAATACTGATTCTGTTATTTGAAAACTTATTCATTTGGTCATTTACTTTCACAGATGCTAAAGGCTGAGAAGGGTCACCAGAGTGACTCTTAGAAAGATGCCTACATGTTGTAAAAAGGAGACAAAGTGCATGTTTTAGGAACAGATGTTCTGTTTTATAAATGCTGTTCAATATACATGTATGCTTTCTAAATCGAATTTGGAATCTTGATTTCCTTCTGTATCACAGACTGGGTGATTCTGTAAAGGAGACACAGATAAGAGGGAGAAAATCACAATGACGCAGCCCTAGAAATGTCCCTGGAAATGATGAAGACGCTTCTACTCTAGATGCATTATGGGAACTGTTAAGCCACTAATGATGAAAAGATGATTCTAAAAGCTTTCAGAGAGGGGAACAAATGGCATCTGAGTGTCAGGAATCAGAAGGGCTTTGCATTTCCTGGCAGCAAAACCCAAGCGGAAGAGCAGTTGTAGGGAGGGCCAGGGCAGATGCTCCGTGGCGACACCTAGGTGGCAGAAGAAGGTTCCAGACTGCTGCATTGTACGGAGTGCATTTTTTTTATTATTATTATTTAAGTATAAAACTCATAATCCAAGTGTTGCTGTTTGGATTCTTTCTTCTTAAATATAAACTTCTCCACATTTGGGTCACATACATATGCTTACACATAAAAGAAATATTTTACATATGTCATTTTGAATTTATTTTGATTCTTTTCCTAAATAAAATCTTAAGAAGAAACAACTTACAGTCACAGGCTGAAGTTCATTCTTACCAGTGGAGTTCAAGCTGTGCTTCCTCACCTGCCTCCTGTGCTTGGCTGAGGGTGTTGCCAGCTTTGCCGGGTCCTGATGGCTCTGGTGGGGACGGCTCCCAGGCTTCGGACTGTGCCTGTCTGGATCCTCTCCTGCTCAGCTGGCAGCACAGGGCCCTTCCCAGCACCATGTTCCCAGACTCACTGTCCAGCTTGTCATGCTCTATGGTGTCCGTGTGTTCCCCGGGTGTCATGTCCTCTCCGCCAATCGGGACCCTTGTCTCATCCAGGCCCCCGGTGTCTTAGTATCCATTCATAATAGGGCTTACTGCCTTTGGAAATGATTCTGTTTCTCAAGGATTCATGTCATTTTTAGTAACTTTAATCACCATCACTCAACAAAATTGTTCTTATATTTTTAATTTCTTATGCAATGTAGATTTATTCCAGATCCAGGGTTTGGGGCTAAGCAACCTATGACATTAGAGAGTTCAAAAATTGTCGAGATGAAACACTGAGGTTTCTAGAAAAAAAGCTTTGACATTGCATAGCAAAAAGTAAGTCACAAGAGAAATGAGTGTCCCTGGGGGTGGGGCTGTTATATCAAAGAAAGGACCATCCTCACAGACGGCCTGAGAAGATGGCCGGGAACAGTCACTGAGAACACGGGAGCTACCTGTGAATTGATGAGGCTCTGGTATGGGCTGTTATTCAGATGTTTATTGAAATGAATATTCATTTTGTCTTGTTAAAGCTTAGGTCTAAGTGAATTATAGTCTACTTCCTTTGTTCGTAGTTTGGGTATCTGTCTTTCTACACAAGATTTTTGTATTACACAAGGATTTAGGTGTTGGTTTTTAATTAAATTAGCAAGATCAATGACTTTTAAAGTGTGTTGACACGGTGTGATTGTGATTGCTTGATTCTGGACAGAGTGGTTAAGTGCAACATCAAGCCTCCAAGACGTATATACGGTGGTCAACATAAGTGCCAAGTAGGAAGCTCACGAGGTCTGAATTAGCTGACAAAGTAACAGACCAAGTGTCAGAGCTTTGTTTGTGAATTTGGTGCCCCTCTACTAAGTCTTTAATTGTTTTGCTTCTTTTTTGTAAAAATATATCATATGTTCGTATTCAATATCAAGAAGAAACAATATTGGAGCAATTACCCCGCCTTTGACAAACACCTCCCGAAGCAGTGGTGAGTGAGCCAACTTGGCCTAACTGAAATGCCTCTAGGAATGCAGAGGAGCCCTGGGCACAGCAGTAGCTGCACCCTGCTTCCCTTGGAAAACATCACTTCCTTCTTTGGTTTTTACAGACAGAGCCTTTGACGTCACCCTCATCTGGTCCCACCGTGCTTTGGCCATTTTTCTCTGATCTCCAGTGCATTCTGTGTCTCTTCTGGCTCATGTTGGGGTTGGTGCAGGGAAGGGCCACACTTCTCTCCGTTTGTTCCTCTGCTACTTATTTTGGACTCCTGAATGGCCTTCAAACTGCCCTTCACCAGGGGTCAAACCCCCAGGGCGCCTTCTCCCTGTTGCTAGAGTGCTTATTTACAGTTCAGGAAGAGGAGCTGTGTGTGCATTAAACCCGATCCCCCACAAGCACAGGGCGTACAGTTTTATTTATTAGGTGATTATTTACTGAATTACCTTCCATCTGTCAGACATGATTTCAGGCCACAGAAATATAGCAACAAGCAGGTAAAGTCCCTCTGTCATGCCACCAATGTTCTTTTTCTTTTTTTAATTAGGTATATATGATAGCAGAATGCATTTTGATTCATTGCACCCAATTGCTTGCACAACTTTACATTTCTCTGGTTGTACACGGTGTAGTGTTGCACCGTATGTGCAGTCATAATGTACCTAGGGTAATGATGTCCATCTCATTTCACCATCTTTCCAGCCACCATGCCCCTCCCTCCCGTTCTCCCCCTTTGCCCCATCAAAATTCTTCCATTTGGATCACCATCCACTTATCAGAGAGAACATTCTGCCTTTATTTTGGTGGGGGATTGGCTTACTTCACTTAACATGATATCCTCCAACTTCATCCATTTGCCTGCAAATGCCACAATTTTATCTTCTTTGAATGCTGAGTAATAGTCCATTGTGTATATATACCACAGTTTCTTTATCCATTCATCTGTTGAAGGGTATGTAGGATACTTCCACAGTTTAGATATATGCAAATCAAAACTGCTCTAAGATTTCATCTCATGCCAGTCAGAGTGGCAGTTATCAAGAATACAGACAACAATAAACGTTGGCGAGAATGTGGGGGAAAGGGCACACTCATACAGTGCTGGTGGGACTGCTAATTGGTATAACCAATTAGGAAAGCAGTATGGGGGTTCCTTAGAAAACTTGGAATGGAACCACCATTTGACCCAGCTATTCTACTCCTTGGTCTATACCCAAGGGGCTTAAAATCAGCGTACTACAGTGATGCGGCCACATCATTGTTTATAGCAGCTTAATCCACCGATGTTCTTAAGTGAAGATACACAGCAGTGAAATACTGGGGCAGTAAAACAGAAAAGACAGCGGGAGGGAGAGGCTGTGATCCAGAGGGGCTGGGAAGGACTGAATCTGAGAGATCTGCCAGGACAGGTCTCTTGGAGAGGTGTCATTACAACCGGGAAATGGATGACATAAAGAATCAAGTACACAGAACAGAGGCAAATGTGGCAGGTGATGAGAAGGCAGGGACAATAGCCCTGAGGGCCAAGCAGTCTTGGGGTGGGAGGCCAAGGTAGCATGTGGAAGGCCTGGAGGGGGAGCCGCTGCTTCTGGGCAAGGCAGGAGGAGCACCCAGGGCCCTGTGGAGGTGCAGTGAAGCATTAGTGCATTTAACCCAGGAGACTCGCACCTGGCAGGGAACTGGTTCTGTGCTGGGGTAGAAGTAACTAGAGGAAAGAAAATCCACTGATTTAGGGCTTATTTGAAAAGAAAAAGATCGTAGAATGTGTCAAAAAATTCAAATGAGATCAGAGACTTGGCTTTTCACCTTGCTGTGTCTCCAATACCTAAACAATGCCTGGCACAGAGTAAGCACCCAGGAAATACTGACTGAACACTGGCAAAACAGATGTCTATTGAAATAGCTACGTCGTGACAGGGAGTTAGCACAGGAGCCTGGAGAACAATTTTGTAGCCATTCAGGATGTATAATGAAGGCTTGGACCACAGAGATGGACGTTAAGGAGTTTGGTAGCGATCATAGGTTGAGGATTTAGATAGGGAAGATGGGGGAAGAGGAAAATTTAAGGAGAGGCTTATTTTTGGTTTGGGGAACATACAAAGCAGCCTATTTAAGAAATGAAGTAAAAATCAGTTCTGAATCAATGACTATTAACAGATGGCATGGCTGTAAATACCTGCACACCTGTTTCCTCCCCCCAGAATCCAGGTACACTTAGACAACAAGCAAATATGTATGAGGTATATGATAATTTTACAGAACTGAGAAAGATAAAAACCACCAGATCTAAGTCAGAATGGTGTAGCAATCTAGTTGATAGTTAGCATACATTTTTGCATTTATTACAGGTGTGAAGGAAATGAATGATGAGTATAAATTGAAAGTCAGAATGTTTACCTGGGCTAAGGTGGTTTTGGAAGAGAACAGAAGAAGTTCTACAGTAGACTTCAAAACATGCATTGCATTCAAGTAAGTGGAGGAAAATGTATATGGTACGTGAAAACATCACAGAAAAGGATGAAAATTACTCTGTTGGAATGTCAGGTGAACTGAAAAGTTATAAGAACCTAAGGACTCGTCCAAGTCAACTCAACAGGCATGACTGATGTAGGAGCACCCAGTTGGGAGCGACTGTGCTAGGGTAGAAAGAATTACAAGGTTTGCAAATTGACTGATTTAGGATGTGCTTGAAAAGAAATGTTGGTGGGATGTGTAAAAAAAATTATAAAAAAAAAAAAGAGCCAATAAGTGGAAGGAGTCAGAGACCCAGATTTTCAGTTCCAGGTCTGGAGAAGAAGGATCACCCAAGAATGAGGGGACAAGCACCCGGAAGGCTACAGCAGCAACTCTACTTGGATTTTCAAAATTTAGGTCTCGATGAGATCAATGGGAGACTTTTAAGTGAACAGAGATGGAAAGATCGTAGCCCGGGAATGTGCATCTATAAGGAATTAGCAGTGACACTTGAAGTCTTCCATTGTCTTACAACCGGCAAGACAATCCCCACCGAGCCTGGGAATGCTCATTTCCACACCCCTGAACTTGCACACTCCTCCTCATGCGTCGTTTTTAATATGTGACACCCCGTTCAGACCTCCCTCTATTGTGTAGGCATCCTTTCTCCCTAGAACGGTTTTCCTACCCTTTGCCTGGCTTATGCCGCCCAATTCTGAAATATCCAGATGAAGAGGCCTTCCCCGAATCAGCCAGACAATTAGCCCTTTCTTTTTGTGACCTACATAGAGGTGACCCACATGCAGGGCTTCGTGCCGTGCAGTAGTTGGTCTATTCCGCATCAGTCTTTTCTGCACTCTGCACTGCTTAGCACTTTTTAGAATTCCTGATACCTAATATGCAGTAAATGTAGCCCAGTAAAGAATTCTCAAGAGAAGAGGAAAAGGAAAACCCTCTCTTCTTTGGGATAATGATTGTTTCACTACTAAGAATTTTAAAAGCAGAAAGGAAGGATGTTAGTGAATGTGCACACATTACTAATTCAGTGTTTCTTCTCTGAAATGGAGCTTTTTCGCACATTTGAATCTGGTGTAACAAGACCATATTCATTATCTGCAATGATGAGACCTGCCAGAGAGATTCGCTTTCATCGGGCAGCATGAAGAGCATGGTGGGTGGCAGGCTCAATTCCTGATTCAAGTAGGAAGGGGACCTGAAACAGGTTGGATCCCGCCACTATTTAATTTATATTGGTGCTCTCCATCACAATTGAAACTGAACGTGTTAAACCTCCGTGCGCACACATGGGCACCTCTTTCCAAAGACACTAGCATGTGTTTTCTTTTATACCCATTCGATGTTCTGTGTCACTCTCAAACTAGAAACCAGAGTCCAAGGTTATGTTACAGATAGAATACAATGACCTTAACATGAAATCTGATCTTTTCACAAACCTTCGCTCTTGCAGACTGATGGCTTGAAAGTGACAATCAGCCATCCTCATCAGAGGAAAGAGAGACAGAAAAGGGAGAGTAAGGCATGCAGCGGGGTGGAGAGGTAGGCCATGTCCAGGAGGGACAGTGGTGTCACGTGGGTGGAACAGCAAACTGTTCTTGTTGAGACTCCTGGTTTGGACTTCCCCAGTCACAGAGCTATTGACTTTAGTATTTTGTGGTGATGTTTTGCTCACAGGATTTAGAGAAGATAGAGAATCAGGGGATCTAGGCTAATCTCTTCTCATAGAATAGGGCTCATGGGACCGTGCCATGTAGAGACCGAGCCATCCCGGACTGGGTTCTCTGTGACCAGACCGACCCTGGGCTGCTCTCCCACCTCTGTACTCAGTCTTTTTAAATGCAGTGAGTGTGTCAAGTGCAGTGGCGCAGGCTTGTCATCCCAGAGGCTCCAGAGGCTGAGGCAGGAGGATCGTGAGTTCAAAGCCAGCCTCAGCAAAAGTGAGGTGCAAAGCAACTCAGTGAGACCCTGTCTCTAAATAAAATACACAATAGGGCTGGGGATGTGGCTCGGTGGTTGAGTGCCCCTGAGTTTAATTCCCAGTACCCATTAGAAGAAGAAGGAGGAGGAGGAGGAGGAGGAGGAGGAGGAGGAGGAGACAACAGTGGTACAGTGGCAGATTTAAATGCAGTGGGTACATTCTATCAGATGCATTGATGTCCCTCGGAGATCAAGATTTTGCTATATTTCCCCCCCAACATTCCACTAATTTTGATAATGTGAAATATTTACCAAGGTCCTAAGGCTCAGTTGTATTAAAAAACGACTTATCAGTACCTGTATTGTTATCTCAGTTTTACATTGTTAGTACAAAATAGAATTTCACAGTGAGCCTTGTCCACTTAGGTCTCAATTATGATCCCTGTTCTGACACAATGAAGAGTTACACTTCCTTACTAAGCCTCAAGGAAAAAATTGATGGCATGTTCTCAGGAGCTTGTTAGCAGAGGACAGTATTCTCAGAGTATCCCTACCAGGTACTGCAAGCACACAGATTGTGGTCCAGAGAGCTCAGGTGCCTGATCTAGACTGTAGGCACTTTCTTTTCCACATTCCCTTGCTCTTGGAGTCAAGTTCCCATTTGTAATTCAAAGAGAACATCTTTGCTAAAGGAAGACTGTTCACTGATATGCAGGTGGAAGGATCAGCTGGTCCTTTAGGAGTTTCAAGCTGTGGAATCAACCAGAGGTCTGCAGAATAATAGGACCATGGAGCCTTTCATGGTTTGGGGGCTTTGATTTGCTACCAACAAGTCACTAGGCTTTATCAGTGAGCCTTACTTAGCATTATAAAAAAAAAAAAAAGCAAAGCATGATTTCCAGTGAATGTTTTTCATGTAGAAGTGATGGTCTTGGTGTCAATTAAGTGTTTCACTGTAGATCCATAGCACAAGATCACTTGCAAACCTCGGGTGAAGCATTCATTCATTCACTTACCTCACATTTCCTGAGAGCCTGTTTTCTAGTGCTAGGAATATTCCAGCCTTCTAAGTGTGCCTCTGCTCTCTGAAGCTTATATTCCTAGTTAGGGCAGGGAGGGAAGAAACAGGCAAGAGACAAACACAGGATCCATGATTAAAGCATCCTTGGAGGTCAATGGAAAGTGATCCAGTAAACTGGCATAGCACAAGGCCCAGAGAGGGACTGGGCCGTCACATTTGTCCATTCACCACATCTCTTCAGGCACCTTATCACTCAGGATCACACGTTGTTTCCCAAAATAGAACCCCCCCCAAATAACCCTGGCTTAAGCAGGATAGACATTTGTTTCACCTTAATGTGTAACAGGTACAGGGGGTCTGCCTTTCTAAGGAGTCACCTGTGTCTCCACTGCAGCAGGAAGGAGAAGAGGGTGAAGGACTAGCTCAGGTTCCTTGAGTATGTCATGGGTTAAGGGAAATTCCCTCCCTCTCTGGTGTTTCCCAGAGACGAACCGACAACGGGCAGGTGGGTGGGAGGAAAAGACATACATGTGCATTCTGTCATTTCTTCACATGGCGTGGAGCCTCAGATGCAGACCCAGAGACCCAGGGGACATCCAGTTTTCATGCTTAGATTCAGTGAGTCACGGACAGCTGTGTAGAAATAAGATTGGACATAAAGGGTTTGACCAAAGAGCAATGGAGGGTGAGAAACCCAGAAAGCCGGTCCAGAAACGCCCCGTTCTCCCCAGCCAGTCCACGCAGCAGTCCTTCCTCTGAAACGTGGGGCGGGCACCTTAGAATGGGGGTCTTGAGACCTCCTGTCAGACAAGGTAGGCCAGAGAATTTGTGGACAACTCATCTGAAGACAAGCCAAGAAAGTTCGAGGGATGTAATTGGGCTTTATGGCTGCTCTGAAGGAGAGGGGTTGTCCTCTATGCCTTTCCTCGGGGGAGAACGAAGGGTGAATGACAGGAGGGCAGGGGGGCTGCAGGAGAAGCGGGTTCTGAGAACTGCCCTCTGTGGTACTGCTTTCTGAGCCCCAACATCGTCATTCTGTGATGTCACCTGCAAGTTCTCAGACCTCACTGCCTGGAACCTGGACACATTTCCACACCAGGATACAGGAACAACTAGAGGCGGAGGTCTTGTACCTGGAGCTATTGACACAGAGAGGAAAGGTGGAGGAGCAGCAGGTCCCTGCCCGACACCAGTTCTATTGCCAGGTGCTGCCGTGTGCTGACTCCCGGGGCCAGTTATTTTTCTTTTCCAATACCCTGGCAAAATTAAGCAGTGCAAGGAAATCCAAAATTAGGTCACAGCCTAACAGAGATCTACACCAAAGTGCACCAAATAAAAACAAATTGAATAAGGGCAGAAACACGTTAGGAAAATATTAAAATTGTTTGCTCTGCTTCTTCACCTCTGTGGCAATTCTATTTCAGGAGTACTTCTGTGGCTCATTTCCTGCAGTGGTCGTTGGGTCTAGAGCAATACTGGGGTCCTGGACAGAAAAATGGGGCATGTGTTGAAGAAAAGGGAAACATAGGCCCTCAGCAGGTGTATGTTGCGTGTGTGAAGTCCAGCTCAGGGGGCAGTGTGTTTGTAGCATGCCCAGGGATGCTGACTCCTTATAATTTCAGGAACATATCCCAAAGGGTCTCATAGGCTTATGAAACTTTGGATTGCACTGAGTGGGATGGGGAAGTCAGTGGCATGTTTTGAGGAAGGAAGTGACATGATTTGACATATGCTTTAGGAGAAAAGTATTTCTTGTGTGAATTATTTTTAAAAATAGAAAAATTAAAATCAAAGTGAATGATGAATTTAGTTCTCAGACATAGATACACTATTACATGAATTTCCATTTTCTAGGGAATTCAATAATGCCATTTGTCTGTCATCATGAAGATTCTATTTACTAATTATTGCACTCAAAGTATGGCTAACCATCATATATCTGTCAAAACAATGCAGGGCTTAGACTACCCTGCTTGCAAACTGGTGAGTTAAACCCTGCCCACCATAGTTTCAGGAATGTTGGTGGAAATAATGAAAATCCTATATCAGAGCAAAGGGAGGTTTCTCACAGCCCAGCAGCAGCTGGAGTATCTCATTTTTGTGTTAATATGCTGAGTCCCAAACCCACAAAGCAACACAGAGAGGACCAGGTGACACTCATGCACCTCTGGTAAGTTTCCTTTTGGAAGAAGGAGCTTGAACTTAGGGAAACCAAATCTTTTATAATGGGTCTTCATTAAGAATGCTCCTGCCCTTGGTTCCATGGAGCGATACTCTGTCTTCCAAGGTTGTTAATTACACAAATATTCTTGGGCAGATAGCCCATAACCAAAGGGAGTCAGTGCCTTCTTAGAACCATGCATATATGGAACAGAGCTCTGGGAGACTGCTTCCCATAAATGCAATGTCAGTAGCATCAGTTGAAAGTGTTTCTGCAAGATATGCCAATTGTACCAGTTTTAAATTATCATTTTAATGTGAATAAAGTTTGTTGTGCACTATTTCAGGATACAAATAAAATGTGCTATTTATATTGACAGAAGAAATGTTAAGATACCTTAGAGGCATTGAGAATTGGTTGTAATGTGCTAAACACAAGTTTCAAAATATGATTCCTACAAATCAATGATTTGGAACATCTTGGATTTAAAAAGGGCAGTTAAAGAATAAAAGCTCCTCCTCTTCTACTCACACAGAGCTATTCTAACATTGGATATCCTTTTCCCCCCACACTAAGCAATTACCCAATACTCTGCCTGCACAACTGGGTGTCCTACAGTTTAATTCTGACGCCATCTGGAGTTGGTGCACAGCACACACTGTGTTCCACAGTGCTGTCCTATTTCAGACATTCGTTGTCTGAAAGTCCTAGGTTTTTAGTTATATTTCCAGCTGACCAGCTGCAAATTGGTATCCCCATGACCCCTTATTCAGCTTCCATAATTTGCTATAATGGCTCAAAGAACTCAGAGGATCTCACTAGTACTAGTTTGTTATAAAAGACCCAACTCAGAAACAACCAAATGGAAGAGAAACCTGGGGCAAGGTATGGGGAACAGTTTGGGGAGCCTCCATGCCCCCTTAGGTACACCACCCACCTAGCACCTCATGGTGCTCACTGAGCCCGAAGATCTTCAAACCTGGTTATTCAGAGTTTTAGGGAAATGTCATTACTAGTCATGATTGATTTCACCATTGGTCAATTGCAATTAATTCTGTCTCAAAGGCCTTCTTCCTTCCTGTGCGAGGTTCAGGGTGGGATTGAAATTCCCACCCTCTAATCTTGCCTTGTTCTTTTAGACAACTACTCCCCATCCTCTATCCTCCAAGGATCACTTCTGTAGCATCAGCTCAGCTATAATTGAAAAGGGTATATCATGAGCAACACAAGACATTCCATCACCTTAAACTTTAACAAGAAACTAAGAGATTTTTCAAATATTAGTCCCTATGAATTACAGCAACACAACCCTAAAATTACAGCAATGATAGATGGCAAAACTTAATGTGAATGCCCATTTACAAGCATCAATGTTTAAGACAAGAAATGAACAATTCCACAAAAACGTATCCAAAAGATACGTTGTCAGCATTTGTCTTAATATGTGTCCATTACTTGATATTAAACACAAACTTAATATTAAGTACTAATTATTTCTTCTGTGTAATTAATTGATTATTTTTAAAATATCTGACATACATGGTAATGAACATTTTTTGCTTTTAAAAATAAAAATGAATCAAATGAGATTTACTTTAGGTATGCTGGGTCATTCTGATATCTAAACACCAATCTTGTAATACACCATATCAACAGATTAAAGAAGAAAAATCTTGATCACATCAATTTACACAAAAAAAGGCATTTTAAAAATTCAATGCTTGCTTATGATTAAAAACTGTCAGCATGCAAGGAATACAGGAGACCTCCCTCACCTCAGTAAGGAGCATTTGCGGCGACGTCCTACCTGGTGGGGCAAGATTCAGGCTAAGCCTCTGAGGTCAGGGAGTGCCGAAGATGTACACTGCCATCATCACTGGTATAGATTTGGCAGATCCAATCAGTGCTTTAGGCAGGGAGAAGAGCAAGAAGGGAGCAAAGAGAAATGAAAGGCATGGGACTGGAAAGGAGGGCATGAAACAATTGGTGCTTGTAGATGACATGATTATCCACACAGAGAGCACCTCGGGTCTAAGGACAATGGCCACAAAACGCCTTTCTAGAGATGGCAAGTGAGTCTGTTGCTGGAGTGCCAGGCAGAGTCCTGGCTGTGGGGATTAGACAGTGCAGGTGTAGCCTCCCTCCTCAGAACCAGCCAGGAAAGCACTTAAGTCCACGTGGTTCCATCCAGGCAACCAGACCCCTGTCCTCAGCCCCATATTCCAGGGGCTGACAGCGACGTGGAGATTTTACAGAAGGTGGAATCAAAGCAGTGTTGGGGGTTTGGACAGCTGTAGGGTTTTCACACCTGGCAGAGTGGTGATCTTCGTGACCTAAATCGAGGCAAATAGAACAGATGCTGCAAACATGATCAGCAGAGAAACATTCAAAAAATGTACTTCAAAATAAAAATATAGGGGCTAGGGCTGTAGCTCAGTGGTAGAACGCTGTCTAGCATGCAGGAGGCACTGGGTTTGGTCCTCAGTACCACATAAAAATAAATAAATAAATAAAATGAAGATAGTATGTCCATGAAAAAAATAAATAAATATGTATCTCTCTCTCTCTCTCTCTCTCTCTCTCTCTCTCTCTATATATATATATATATATATATATATATATATTTTTTTTTTTTTTTTCCTGCAAAAAAATATATATGTATGTATATTTTCTGCAAAAGACCATTTAAAAGATAGAGGGCTGGGGATGCAACTCAGTGGTAGAATACTTGCCTAATGTGAATGATGTCCTGGGTTCCAATGTATAAATAAATATTAAAAAATTAAAAAGAAAATTACTGACTAGGAGAAACTATTTTCAAATTGTAGAATTAACAATGGCCTTGTGTCTAGAACACAAAAAGAACTCTGAAAACTCAAACTTAGAAAAAAAAATTGAATTTGAAAATGTGTGCAACACACACAGAGCCATTTTACTGAAGAGCATGTACAGATGGCAGATGCCTAAAAAGATGTGCAGCTTCATAAACCAGTAGAGAAAATTCCATTACAACCACGTCAAGAAGTGGCTCTGTACCTGTCAGAATGACCAACATAAGAAATGGCAATAGCATCCTTGTTGAAGAGGACATAGAAATCTGAATCACTCCTGTCTTGCTAACGGGGATAGAGTGGAAGATACCGCTGCTCTGTGGATACCTGGGTATCTTTTACAACTGAAAGTGGACTCCTCTTACATCCCAGCAACTGCACTCTCCAGAACTTAACATCCGCTAATAAAGACTTATTTTATGTATGAATTTGTACATGAATGTTCACAGCAGCTTTATTTGTAATTGCCCCAAACTGGAAAGTACCCAAATGTCCTTTAGTAGGTGAATGCCCTAGGGTATACCTATAACTTCAAGGAAAACTAGTCAGAAATAGGAAAGAACAAGCTATCGATAACCCACAGGGACTTGGATGATCTTCAAAATTGATATAGGTTTAAACAAGCCAGTTTCAAAAGGATATGACTGTGTGACTCTGTTTATGTCACAATTTGCATCTGAGGCATCACAATGGTGGAGAGCAACTTTGTGATTGGCAGGAGTTTCAAACAGGGATGCGAGGTTTGGGCTATGATAGGGTAATTGAGAGAGAGGCCTGTTGATGCTGCTTTCGTTGTTCAAAATTGTGCCCCACACATTATGTAATAACCTTGTGTAGAGCTACAATGTTCCCACCCACAACTACCACCATGTATAGAAGCATGCACAGGCAATGGAGACATCTTAGCAAATTCTATCATTTTAAGAATGTCAATTTCTTGACTTTCATATTTTTCTTAGTTGTCCAAGATAATATATAGATGATTTTCCTGTAGAGTTGTTTGAAAACTTCTGTGTGTTTATTAATTATTTAAAAATAAAATTAACAAAACATAAAGTTGGATATAATTTTGAGTAGACAATTAAATGAAACTTTGTTTGCTGAACTTAATGTCTAACTCAAAATTACTTTGAATTTTAATGGATTTTATTTTTTTATAAAGATACTGAATTTAGTGTTAATGCTAGCTAAGATTTTTATAAGTTCATTGATTTAAATTTTCCTATAAATGAAAAATATATCTAATGTATGTTGGTGAGCATGGGGAAGAAGGTATTGCAATGTTTATATATGCACATACTACATAGAGAACCCCTTTCTGCTTTTACGAATAACTGACTTTTTAAAAAAAAAAAATTAACAATATGTTAATATATGTATAGATGAAACTGGAAGAATGTACATTGAATTGTCAAAGATAGTTATCTCAGGATTATAAGTTTATTTTGCTTCCTACACTAGGTATTTAATCTTTGTCATTTGTGTGTGTTAGTGCCGCAGTCTCTGGCTGGGCACAAATCACGAGTCTCCACACAGCTTGTAGATTCAAACAGCAATTCTTTATTCCCGAACTCACACCGGCCGTCTACAAACACGCTCTGGGGGAATCCACGTTCTCTGCCCAAATCCACTCCGCATGGGCTTCTGTCTCCCAAAATATACTGTCTGACCCTAAGCACTCAAGAGGAACTCAGCAGCAGGATACGCCCTATTCTAAAGGGGGAACACCCTAATCTCCTATTATGCTAAACCGCCCTATTCTAAAGGGGGAACACCCTAAACACGGATCCTGCCCTGGTCCTTGAGCAAGGTCACCTTTCAGAAGTCCTTCCACTAGACAGCATGGGAGTAAGCTGGCAAGGAATTTGTCATACCTACTTGGCTGATGGCTCCCAGCATGTTAGTAACACTCTTTTAAAGAAATCACAGGAGAAAACCCAAAGGGAAGTCTGACATCAACCCATAGAGCAAACCACAGACTGAGTTTTCTACTCAATTTGGAATTGGAGAAAATATAGCAAAAGTCATGTTAGAAAGGATTGGCAGACTCGTGCCGTGAACGGAGCCACCGCGTGAGAGCAGCCTCCGAGACAGTCATGGTGGTGGGGTGTCAGTGTTCCGTCCCTCTGGTGATGTCGGCCAGACCAGCTACGGTGGCCTGGTCCTGCTCTCCCACACGTTCTGTTTGGCTGCTTGGTTGGTGGCATGTTCTGCAGTAGCTCCTGCCCATGAACCTTTCCAGCGCTGGATGCTCCCGGTGACCTCTGCTAATGCCCCAGTGACCTTTGCTTTCCTGCATTTGATCCCAGTGCAGTCTTTAAAGTACAGAGATGCTCCTGTACCAGGAGCCTGCCTCTGTCAAGATAGCTGTTTATGCTCGTATTTTGTTATGGTGGAAATCTGTAGCATATGGAGAAAGTCCCCTGGAATGTGCTCTACCCAAGCCGTGGATAAATCCCGACAATTTATCGTTGATAAATTGCCTGTACAATGGGGAATATCTTTTTGAAATGCCCCTCATAACACCCTCCCTGTCACTGTGTCTGAATGTGTTTATAGTGATTCAGGTGAGAGAAGGGGGCTTCTTGGCTTAGCGCTGCTAGGGAAGTTCTCCTGTCATCGCTTCCCTCTCAGGGGTCAATGACAAGCTATGGCCATAATGCTTTCTTTATCTGGAAAGACAGAATCATCTTTAATTGAAAACCTAGGCCCGAGTCATATACTCGGTTCCTTTGGGGACTAAGAACATTTTTTGTTCCAAAGAGAAATTTTGATGATCCAAATGGTTTCCTGTGAGAGAATGATAGAAGCTGTCAGTGAAATCATTGCAAATTTTCATAGAGAAATTAAAATCTGGTCAGCATAAATAAGTATAGACTCATAAATTTCAAGGACAGTTAGATTAGGGAGAAAGCTCTGAGCCTCAAGAGATTATGTTACAGGGAAGAAAATAAAGCAGATGCTCTCCTCATACTGGCACACACATGCACACACACATTTATGTATAGGTGCATGCACACACATGTACACACGCACACACGTACTCATGCAAAGCACATGCATGCACACGTGCAGGCGCACATTATCTAGACTCACAGTGGCTGTCTTGTTTTACAGATGGGAAACTGGGGCCTCCTGGGAATGTGCACTGGAGTCCGAGTGGGTTATGACTGAGTCAGGCCAGGAAAGGTGGTGTCCTAACCTTAGGGTGCATTTTATTGAGAATAACTTTGTGTTTCTTCTCTGGTCCATGGGAAGGAGGGCTTCTATTTCATTTTGTTTTGACCGGGGCCTGCTATCTTGGGGCGTATTCATTTCTTACATTCCTGCAGTTCCTGTATTATACCCTAAACTTGGGTAATGTCTGTCTTTGGTCCTTTTCTCCGGGGAGCTCTGGACTTCTATTTCCTGTTCTTGTGTGACACTGTTTCCATTTTATGTTGCTTGTCTTTGGTTCTCTCTTTCCTTTGCCTTTGACTTATCTGTTTTCCAGCTATTGCTCATTTCCACTTTTCCATTTCTATACCCATCCTTTGCTGCTACCTGTACCCTCCCCCAGCTTGTATTTCACAGTTCCACAATTTGTCTGTATCTTTTCCTTGATTCTATTTCATTCATTTTATTTCTGCCCCTTCCTTTTCCAATTGTGCTCTTTAAAAAAACATATTTATTTTTTAGCTATAGGTGGATACAATATATTTGGTGCTGAGGATCAAACCCAGTGCCTCATGGATGGCAGGCGAGTGCTCTACCTCTGAGCCACAGTGCAAGCCTTCCAATTGTTTTCTTAATTCATCATATGACATATTTTCTGTCACATTTTTTTCTCTCATTATAACCAGTTTCAACTTCCTGGTTTTCCCTGGCTTAGATATGACATATTAAAATCAAAGAAAATATCTATGGTAGGCATGTGCGTTCGTGTTTAGTTGGGCTGGTCAGTGTGAACTTTTAAATTACATTTATGCTTGTGTGCATAATAAAATGTATCCGTGAGATTCCTTTAGTTTAGGGAAGACTGGGAAGTTCTCATGGTAGGTGCTCACCTGTGGCCCCCAACGTTCCCTTCTAAACTTTGCCACAGCCTTTCTTCTGTGGGGAGACTGGGGCTCAGAATCCTAAAACCTCTGTCTTAGGTGCAAGGAGTCCCTGCTGCTGCGAGCTGGCCAGCCTCTGGGAAGCAAACCATAAGGCAACGCTCCTGGTGCTTCTCCCTGCACCAACCCAACAGCAAAACCAGCTCCAGGTCCCTTCAGACCCAGACAGAGGGAGGAAAGAGGTGCAGAGGGCCCAGCAGTTGGATTTTGCAGTGTTCAGGAGGCAGCCAGGTTCTCTATGTGCATATTTAACTTAAAGGGAAGCAGGGTTTCTCCTCCAGGAAGAAAGTTCCAGGGATGAGGTGCCTGGACCCTGGGGATGAGGAGGAGCAAGTGGGCGAACCCGCCCTGCTGTGGGGTGTCTCTGGTCTTTACCAGGATGGGTCTCCAGTCAATGAAGACCCTGGAAGGTGACATTTACTCAGCTTCCCAACTAGAGAAAAGGGACTGTGTGGTGTCTCTGTCTGACTCCTCCAAAACACACAGCGTTCACGCACGAGTGCTGCTCTGTGTTCTAAGTGCAGGTTTCCAAAGCCCTCAAAGTCATAGGAAAACAAAGTCATAGAAAAACAAAATTTTAGAGCTCAAAGGCCTTGGGATTGATGACAGGCATATTGGAACTTGAGAAGGAATCCTCAGATTGCAGAGAGAGGAAGTCCCCGTCCCCATGCTCTGGTAGAATGGGGCATCTCCATTCCCCCAACAGCTCCTTCTTTCCAGGCCGTCTGTCCTGATAGCTCCTGTATTCCAACGCACGCTGAGGATTGTGAAAGTTCAGAAAAGACTGTCCTTCTGAACAATAACAGGCCAAATGTCAGACAGACACTGAGTGTGTACAGGTCTTCAGAAAGGTATTTTTGTAAGATGATAAAGTATTTGTAAACAACATTCAGTTCTCTCATATTCTTAAATGGTTATCTGCCTGACATGTTCATAGTGGATTAATTTATGCTTTTTATTTGGCCCCGGATGGATAAACTCAATAGAATTAAAATTATACAAGTAAATGTTATTCCAAACCCTCCAGTAGCAGGAAATAGCCTTATAACAGAATTACATAACAGCTGCTGCTGCCACCAGTGACCAGACGGTGATGTTTTCTTCTGATTCCCTTGTGACTGCATAGGGCTATTTAGCTGCTCTGTCTTCAAAGACATTCAGCAAAAAGGGACAGAGCTAAAGGACACTAGGGCTTCATAGGAATAAATAAATAATATGTTGCAGCCTAAAGTGCAATCTCCTCTCAGATGAAATCAACTTTGGAGTTTATGTCACTATTTGAAATGCAAATGGAAGAATAAAATTGCTGTACCAGCGCGTCTCCAATATTAATGTGTACCCAGATCACTTGAGAAACTCGTTACAATGCAGATTCTGACTCTAAGTTCTCAGCGGGAGGCCTGAGATTTTGCTCTTCGGAGAAGCTGTCTGCTCACCCTGGTTCTGGATGGTTCTGGATGGTTCTGGATGGTTCTGGAACCAGCTTTCAGCAGGGGGCATCTGCACACCCGATCCTGTTTGTTGAGGATGATCAGTGCCCTCTGGCCTGTCTTTAAGCCCATGGGTCTGGGAGAGGTGATCTTGACCCGGGGCTTGTGATTTTAACCAACAGCTGTGATTTCTCAAGAGCTGCCATCTTCTGCACAGGCTGCAGTTCCCTGAAGGCAAGAGCTATATCTCATTCCTTTATTTCCATCTTTGAATATCAAATCGTGTGCCTTAAACTCTGCGCTCTGTGGATATTTTTTGATCTGACTGGGGTGAGCAGTTATTAAAAGTCATCCAACATATCATCACTCACCTTATTAACCTGTTTGAAGAATCCTTTTCAACTGAGTTCAAACATCCAACTGGTTGGAGTTCTAAGGAGTGAGCTCCTCAAGTTCAAAAGTAGGCTCTGGCAGTTTTGAATCAGATGGAGAAGAAACTAGAAATGGAAGCCGGGAAGGCTTTGGCTGGCTGGAAGGTCGTTTTCTCTTTGAAGTGAAGGCAAGACTCTAGCACCCAGCTTCTCTGATGGTCGCACAGAAATCTCGGGGGGAAGGGGCCGCATTCAGTGATGCTTGTAGACTGATGTATGATAGATGGTCCAAGGCGAGCCGAGCCAAAGAATGAGTGGTTGGCCTTGGAAACAAAGAGCCTTGTCTGGCATTGTAAGATTCTGAGGTTGGCATTTATACGCCAATACTGGGGACGCTAGAGGGGCAGGTTTTGCCTTAAAGGTCCACAACCATCCATTACAATTACCAACTGATATTTTTCAGAGCAGAATAAAATGGGCACTTTTGAGTTTACATCAGATATCAATCATCACAAGCTCTGGTGCTGTAGCTGTGCTGGGATACATAGAGAGTGCAGGAGGCCAGGGTGGGACGGCGCGAAAGCAGGGCCTGCTGAGGTGAAGTCTGCTATCTTCCTGGACACTCAGCGCTGGGAATTGAGCGGCAGGTAAGAGTAGCATACACACATTACAAATACGCCTCTGACTGTCATTTCTCTTAGAAATAAAAGTGCACAGATGCTAGCATAAGGACTCCTTCAGAGTAGCATGTGCTGCAGAATGACAGCGAAGGCTCAGTCTGTGCCAACAAATCCTAATCCCATGGCTGAGGCCTTTGAAGGCAGACATGAGAACGCACAACACACTGAGCTGTGGGCCCTGCAGTGAAAGGTGGTATTTTCTTCCTTGTTATGTCAAGGTCGTTCGAAACAGCAATGTCTCCTTGTCAATTTCTCATATTCCATTAGACAGGCATATTTAGGTACTATGGATACAACTTTACTGAATATGCTTAAATCCCAAGGTTATAAAATGGGCTCCTTCTTGCCCATAGTTTCGTGCATCTATAGTGGGAAACCTAAGAAGATGTCTTTAAAAGAAAGGAAGTCAGTTCATAAATAACCAATTCACAAGCTTGAAAATATTAAGTGCTACCAATATGTTGTTTGTGAGAGTGAACAGTCAGCAGGGAAAGAGATTTTTACCTAAACACATAAAAACGAGCCCTGCAAAGGGACCCACACAGGCTTTGCTGGAAGAGGCAAGGCTAAACATCTTGCCATGCGCCAGGGCTGTGAGTGTTTCACACACACAAAGAGGACAAAGGAATAGGCAGGAAGTCAGAGAGTGACAAGATGGGTGAGGAGGAAGCTAGCAAGGGCCCTCCCTGCCTGTTATAGGAAGTGGAGGGAGGAGAAACTGCATTTGGAAATCTCAGGCGACATCTTGGCAGAGTATCAGAATAACCTTGCCAATCAGAATAGAGACAGTGGAATCATTCAACATGATTCTAGAGAAATCACCCGAATCTCATCACGAGGAACTATCAGGCAAGCCCCAGTGAGGAACCTTCTGTAAAAGGTTTGTCATTCATATGTCAATATCATGAAAGACCAAGTAAAGCTGAGAAGATGTTAGGGACTCAAAGAAGCCTAAAGAGACCTGGCACCTGAGAGAATAAGTGATCCTGGGGTGGAATCCCAGTTAGAATGGGGGAAGTTATCAGGGACCTTATTGGGACATTTGTCAGATTTGCATATTAGATGAAAGTGTTTCAATGTGTGTCAACTGATTTTGACAGGAGCACTCCTGTGAGTAGGAGACCATCCTTACTCTTAGGCAACAGGAACTTAGCTGAGTATTTAGGGACAAATGATTCAGAAAAAAAAAATTGTCAAAGGCATTCAACACTTAGAACATTTGAATAATGACACAAAATAATGAAATGACATAAAATACCACCCCCCCTCCCCCGAATTAAAAAGCTGTGTGACAAAAACGTGACATTAGTGGTGAGAGGTGTCAGGAGGCTGAAGCAGCGCTGCTGAAGCCGTGTAGCTCGTCCTGTTTTCCCTGGGGGGACTTGCCCTGTGCTCAATGAAGACTCTCTAACTACGTTTTTAAGGAAATTGTTTCTATGCTCTATATAAAAATATGTTTCTAGCCAATATAAAGATGACAATTTAAAAATGAAAGGCTCTGGCCACTGGAGGAACAGAGGGCACATACGTGTGTGTGTGTGTGTGTGTGTGTGTGTGTGTGTGTGTGCCATCAGATGAAAGCAGAACAGGGAGAAAGCAAGGGCAGTCAAATACAGTAGTCTTCCTTTGTCTGTGACTACACTTTCAACGTTCCAGTCACTCATGGCCAACTGTGTTCTCAAAATATTAAATGATAAATTTTTAAAATTAACAATCTGGAAGTTTTATTTGGCATGCCATTCTAAGCAGCATGATGAAATTTCACTTAATTTTTATTCACCCTGCCCAGGATGTGACTCATCCATTTTTCTAGAGTATCCATGTTGTATATGCTACCTACCTGTTGGTTACTTGGAAGCTGCTTCAGACCCTATTTTACTTAATAATGGCTCCAAAGTAGTAAGGCTAGCAATTTTATTAGAGCATATTATTATAATTGTTCTATTTTATCTTTAGTTATTGGTATTAATAGCTGATTGTTCTTAATTTATATATTAAATTTTATTATAGGTATGTATGTATAGGAAAAAATCATAGTCTATGCAGAGATTAGTAACATTAGTGGTTTTAGGCATCCACTGATGGTCTTGGAAGCGCCCCTGAGGTTTAGGGAGGAATACTAGAACTTGAGGAAATTGTTTATATTAAATAAAAAGCACAAATTCTAACTTTACTTCATACCATCTTAAGAAAGCATTTCAGATCACTTAAAAATGAAATGTAAAAGATGAAATTTTAAATCACTAAAAGAAATATAAAATATACTCATTCTTGGAGTAAGCGGCATCTTTCTGAGTGCTACGGAATATAATTGCAGCCCTTATTTTGATTTCTTATTTGCAATGTTTTTGAAAGAAAATCACCAGACCAGTCCTTGAGTGACCTGTCCTCATCAGTACTCCTCTTTCCTCTACCACATCCCCAAGTCTCCACCTGGTCCCCTGTTGTCAACCTTGCAGAAGACCCACCTCGATTTCTGTCCCCTCTCAGTCCACCTTGGGCTTTGTCTTCTCTAGCAGTTTCTTTGCCAGTTCCAAAGGCATCCACTAGAAGCCTGCAGATTTGATCATGTCAGCTTAAAAATCCTACTGGCTTTTCAAATTCAACATTTCAAGACCAAATATTTCACCCAATTTCTCTACTTACCCCAATTCCAAAAACCATCAGTCATCTTCCTGGTGCTCCTTAGCCTGCTAACAGTGTCGTCTTCATTCCTCTTTACAGAAAGAAACTTGGGGACGGTCTTCAGCTTGCCTGTCTGGCTCCTCTACTCCTTCAGCCAATATACACTAGCCCCCCTTGACTCCAACTCTTTCCTGTTTCTGTCAACATCAGTCTATTTCCAACCATTACCACCCCTGTCTCTAATATAAAAGCAGTCACAGTAAAAAATTTCAGTTTTTAATTTAATAGTTCACCATTGGTGAGCATTAAAAGTGAAAGGACGGGGCCGGGGGGTGGCTTAGTAAGCATGAGGCACTGGCTGGATCCTAAGCACCACATAAAAATAAATAAATGAAATAAAGGTTAAAAAAAAAAGTGAAGGACTGGCTGCTTTCTTGATCTTGTCTCATTGTTGCTGTTTATACGTTGATTTAGTGCTGAGCATAAAGTCCATGGTCTTTATGGCCCTGATAAGACCCAGAGGAGAAATTTCTGTCCTAATGAGCAGCCTTTCCCGCTGCAGGACCCGGTGATTCATGGACCCTGTGCCTCGCTGCCGTAGGACGCCTCGGCTCCACGTCTGACCCTGTCTCCCCGCTTGGCTCTGGACCTCGGAAGCTCAGGGGAAAGGGGCGCTCACCAGTGCAGCTCTTCCTTCATCTTGATCCGTCTCATTTCCCTTCCCTGACATTTCTTCATTTTACTGCCCCGCTTCATTTGGTCAGTTGCCTTATGTCATTGTCATTGTTGGTTTGGTCCCTTTGTTTTGGTGGGGCATGAGGTACTTAAGCAGCTGAAGCATTTCTCCTTAGCAGGATGGTGCCCTGTGCATAGATGTGGGGAGTCAAAAGCTCTCCGGCCACCCCTTCCTCGCTTGGCAGATTTCAGACACACCCTGCCCTCTGCCCACCTGCAAGTGCTCCTGTGGTCTCCTTCCAGGCTTGCCTCCTCCACGGGGGTATGTGTTTGGCTCCACGGAGAAACAGAGCCATGGCATATGTATATAGAGACAGAGAGCTTTATTTGAGGGGTGGAATTATGGAGCTGGAGAAGCCTAGCAGTCTGCTGTCTACAAGCCGCAGACGCAAGAGAGCCAGAGATCTGGTTCCAGTGCGAGTCCGTTGGCCTCAAAGCACTGGAGTCCTCCCAGTCTGAGTCTGGAAGCCAGCAGTGCCAATTTCCAGGGTCAGGAGAGAATGGATGCCCCAGCTCAGGAGAAGAAGATTGGTGCCTACTCTCCCTCTATTCTACAGGTTCTACTTGAGCCTCTGGGTTGGATCATGGTACTGACTCTGGCAAGGGCCACCTTTTTCTCAGGCTACCTGTTCAAACCCCAATCTTTTCTGAACACACCCTTAGACACCCCCAGAAACAATGTCGCTGGTTGTGTGAGCACCAGCCCAGCAAACTGACACATATATTTAGCCACCTCAGGTGCCTTCCTCAACTTCCCCGCCCAACCTCCTGCTCAAACCACCAGCAAATCATCTGTAAGAGCAGGGGGTGACTTGGACTCTCACTGTGGAAACAGCAGAAGCAACCAAGTGGCTCTTTGCATTTTATTTCGTGTGATTATATTAGTATTTTCTCTCAAGAAGTATGCAATACGTTGGAGATGAATTTGAGCATATGGAAATGCTGTACTAAGAGAGAAGAGATCCGAGTTTTATTCATGGATCACCACTCATTTTCTGCAATATTTGGGTGCAATGAACATATTTCTCCAGGTCCCATCTTCACCAACTTTTGAATAACAGTGTTCTAGAAGATTTTCAGGAAGATCTCAGAGTTACCCTGCACGTACTGGGACTGGTGTGGCCCGGGTTGTGGTTCTGTCTCCTCTCTGCAGTCTATTAATGACACAACTCCCCAAAGCATAGACACACAGCTAGAGCACAAAGACATGATATTGATTGTGGGCATGTTTGATAAAATTTGGGTTATTTTTTCAGGTCCAGTGTAAGCCCACTGTCCCCAAAGCACTGGAGTAGTACCAGTCTGAGTGTAGAGGCTCCCAAACCAGGAATCCCAGTACCCAGTGGATGTCCTAGCTCAGGAGAAAGAGTATATCACCCCTCCTCTGCCTTCTTGTTCAAATTTTTATGTTTGATTATTTGCTTATTGTTAGAAAATTTCCTTATGTAATGCGGCATGTAGAAAACATAAAGAAATGAAATTTGGGATCCACAGATTTTATGCCTTAGGAAAATGTTTGGTGCCCAAGCATTCTGTACTATAAGATGTGTTTTCTTCCATCTCAAAAGGCCATGCTTCTGAGAAACCAAAATAATTAGAGGAGAATAACCAACAAATATTTCCTGGGCAAGGTCTGGGAGACAGTGGCCTCTCTGACGTTTGCAGCAGAAGCACCCGCGTCCCTGGTGTTGGAAGCACTGTCCTCGGAGGGTTGGCTCTGCAACAGGACTTGGGCTGCACGGTGTCACACTCCCTACGTCTGGTTCTCCAGGCCTTGAGAATTTAAACCATTTATATCGTTCTGTAATCGATCAAGTCTGGTTCTGTGTTTGGAAGTTAGAACTCTGCCCTGTGTGGTCAATTTACATGGTTCATAGTCACAGGGATCCACATAGAGTGAGAACAAGCCCAGGGAAAAACAGAGCTGATAACTTCGTGGAAGGTGAAAATGATGGAGGTGGCAGGTGAGGATGGTGCTGCTGATGAGGACGGTGACCCTGGGAGGGAAAGAATCCTGCTGTAAGGGGGTTTGTCTGAAGTGGCCTCGGTAGGGGCCTATCTCTGGTGCACCTCAGAGGGGAAGGCTAACACAAGGTAAAGCCAGAGAGAGTGGGGTTGGTCTCAGCCCCCCAGCTGCAAGCAGACCTTTGCCCCCACCAATACCCTTTCCAAAGCTTCTGTCCTTTCCTGGCCTGGAACTTGTTGGGGCTCTGTGAAGCTCTCTACCCCGTGTGAGTTGCTTCTGGAACCCAAGGTAGACTGTACTTGTCCCCACGTGGCTGGCTGGGCTTAGAAGCCTTCCAAGGGATGGTAAGCACTAAAATTTTGGTACATGAATGAATGAGTGTTCTTCAAACAAACAAATAAATAATAGCAAAACTATATTCCTATTGAGAACCTAGCCACTGGCCATAAATAAAAAATGATTGAAGAACAGATGTTACTCACTTTTTTTTTTGCAATATTTAAAAATCTAGTTAAACCATTCCTGTATTTTTGGAAAGGTAAACTGTTGTACACTAAATCATAACACATGCAGTACTTCAGAAGCTGGAGAATTGCATTATACAATTGTGTACTATGGAATGTTCTGGCTTCTCTTCCATCTGTTAGCAGATTATTTTTTCTCTCGTCCTCCTCTCCCTCCCCCTCCTCCTCTTTCTTCTTCTACCAAACACTGGCAGATAAGCACAGCCTGGTTCCAAGGAGTTGTTGAACAATGAAACACAGATGAATTAGCTTGGTTAATTAGGCTTCTTGGGTTGTGATGTTAAAGAAAAATGGGGAAATTTCTAATGCAAATCTTAGTCCCCAAAGTTTTCCCACATGGATGCAGAAGAAGAATGTCTAAAGATAAACAAAAGAACTATTGACATCCTGATATCTGTGCACAGTATAACCTCATCCTCCCCATCCCTCTCTGCCCCTAACTTGTTCATTAATCAATTGACATATATCTCAGAGACTGCACATGTGTAAGAATTGAGTTGAATTCTCTGAAACAAATTAAACCAAAATGATAACTTACAAGGAAAGAATGCATGCCATTTAGTGTACTCTTGGAATAAATATATAAAATTTACTGATTTAGAATTTAAGAATATCCAAATGCAATTTGAGTTAAGCAATCATTTTAAAATATTTTTAAGGACTAGGGACATAGCTCAGTGATAGAGAAGTTGCTTCACATGCAAGAGGCCATGGGTTCCATCCCTAGTAAACCCCCCCCACCAACACACACACACACACACACACACAATGATTTATAATACTTTAAAGGTAAATGATTTTAAATAACATTAAGGTACTTGTCTGATTTAAGCAATATTTTAAACATACATCATCATTCTTATCTAGTCATTGAAACCACCCTGAGTAAGTATATTTAATAATGCATTCTGTTAGTTGTTAATTTATAACCTTGTAAACTTATAGGTGGTAAAATTGGCTTTATTCTAAAATTTTTCTATAAAGCTTATTTTTTTTCTAATTTAAGAGGCTTACCCCAATGTATCCACAATTATCTTTTGTTACGCTTTGGAAGGACAACTGGAGAATGATACCAATTAAGATCAAGTCACTTTGAGTAAGCAGAGAAACGTGAATGATTGTTACTCAAAGTGAATTAGGGTTTCTAGAGGGCTTCCCAAGTTTGTTTTATGACAATCAAACATTTTCGTCCAACACAAAATAAATTTTGAGTGATGATTTTCATGAAGACGTGTCTCATCCCGTTAACAGCCCAAGTCTCTCTGGTCAGAGGCTGCAAAACACAACACAATTATGCAGCCTGCTACATAAATGATCAATTGGGTTACTTTTATTTTCTGCCAACTGGAACCATTAGAAAGCCAGAAAAGTCACTCAGATTAAAGTGATTGTTTTAGAGCTCAAACTGTCTTTTCTTCCTGTACTTAAGAGAGAAGAGGAAATTGCTAGGTAGGAGCTTCCCCAGGTGGCTGAGGCTGAACTTCCACACTGTGGTCTTGAGCCAGGACTCCTGATGCATCCTGCAGATCCAGGCATCCTGCTGCCTGGATCCACTGATCCCCAACCTGAGCATTCGGTACTCTGGTGCGCCCACCCGCCAGTCAGTCCATTCATACATTCTGCAGAGGCTAAGACATTCCCTCTGCCAAAGGCATGGCAATATATTTGATTGTGCCAGAGTGGAAGCTGGAGAGGAATGGAAACTACACAGACCCAATTTAAACCATGGACAGCCAATATGCATGGGAATCACTTGTCAGAGCTCACTAGAAAGAAAGGGTTTCATTTCCAACCTGGAAGCGAAAATGCCTGCTGATTTGAGGGGGTCAAACCTGCTGTAGTGACTCCCGTCCAGCTCACATCCTGGTCTGTGCTCTTTCTGAGCCTCTGGGCCTGCTGCTGCGCCCTGGGTATTGCATGGGGTGGCTTGCTGACATGGTAGAGGGCTTTCCAAGCTGTGAGGCCTTCAGGGACCATGGGCACAGCTTTGCTCCAGTGTTCCCTTGGCCAGAGGCAGTGCATTCTGTGCAGAAGCCATCAGCTCTACGTGGTGCGTCCTTAGCAGCTCTGAAGTAGCAGGTCTTCTGACTCGGCTCCCCCGGACTCTCCTAGGAGAAGGGTACTTTCATCTCTTCTTGTAGCCTTTTCCCAGAACCTCTGGTCTAGATCACAGAACTGGACAGAAGAACAGACACAGTTATGTCCTCCAACTTATCTACCGAATTCTGAAAATGAAACTTCTTGCAAACAAAAGCCCGACTCCTTCTGATGCAGTCTGACCTTGGCCTTGAGTTTGGCTCAACCCAGACTGTGTGCCATACATCAGGACCCCCCCGCCCAGGATGTCGAGTGCTCACTGTAATGTCACCCCTTTATCTGTACAGCCACACAAGGTCACAGGATTACCTGTCCACTTGCAGATGAGGTACTCCTGAGTCTCTGAGTCTGGTCAGCACCAGGACATACGGGGGCAGCTGCCAAGGGAGTGGGAAGCTCAGAATTACATCGAGGACTTTCTGAGTGGACGTGCTCTTCTGAAGTAGACCTGGATCCTGCCAGGAACTTCTTTGAGGAAGGTAGAGCCACTGTAGGTTTAGGGCCAAGACCGACCTTGAGTGACTGCAGGGAGGGGAAACACCAGGGCTCCTGGCAG
This sequence comes from Callospermophilus lateralis, assembly GCF_048772815.1. Lineage (NCBI taxonomy): Eukaryota > Metazoa > Chordata > Mammalia > Rodentia > Sciuridae > Callospermophilus > Callospermophilus lateralis. The sequence goes on along the minus strand of NC_135316.1, from coordinate 107,260,861 downwards.
TGCAGGACTCAGGTCCCGCCTTTTCCTAAGGACCCTAGTCACCTCTGCTTGGCACAACTTTAGTGACTTATGACTGCTTGTTCTAAGTATATTGACAAGATACATATAGATTAATGAAGCTTCTTAACTCTTTTATATTAAACTAAGTGTCAGGTAGATCTGTGAATATCTTGATTGGGGAATTTTAATTGACTTGGCAGTTCAACTAGGACATTAAGAAAAGCAAATCATAAATATTGGCAAGTCCATCTCAAATAAGAATAACCCAGAGTAACTGTAATATTAAGTTCAGAAGAAACTGCAAGCTTCTTTTAAAGACCAAATCATGTATGTAAGGGGTCTCAAGGAATTTCTGGAGTGATATATATTTTATGAATATTAACTTAAAATTAATCTTTTTAATAAATTCTTCTTATCTCTGTATTCTTAGTGCAGTGCAGCCTCCAAGCCATCTAATATCAAGAATGTAGGTACCATGGACATAGTCTACTAAACTGTGAGTGTGTCACAGAGTGTGGGCTTGATAGTTGCTCAAGGCATGAGAACAAAATGTTATTTTTGAAAAGTGAAGTGCTTTAGTTAAAATAACGCTTCTTGTATGTTCTAAAACAGCTGTAGGAAAAGATTTACTAGGGCACTCCATGCCTGCATAAGACGGAAAACACCTCTTACCCTTCAACATCATGCAGACTCTCATCTGAGAATCTTCCCCATCCCTTCATCTTGCCACCACTGTTTCCACTCACTGCACCCCTGGATGAGTGTGTGTGTGTGTGTGTGTGTGTGTGTGTAATGGAGCCGCCAAGCCAGACAAATTTTTAAAGAATTCCTAACGATGGGACATAACTCTGTCAAACATATTCTAAGTGCCCTAAGATTGAAGAACGAGCCGAACCCTTGCGCTGTTTTATGCAAAGCTACAGTTGTGGCATTCTCCCCTGTTCTGCACGTGGGTAGAATGAACAGAGTCGTCCTCACCACACACTGTGGTGCTCTGATGTTGCACTGTGAAGTGGCGGGGAACCTGGGAGGGACGGAGCACTCTGTGGCCACCTGTAGGGAGCGATCCCGACACCTGCTGTTGACTAGAAAGTAATACCCACCCGTGAGGGCAGTTGATGCCTGCAGAGTCAGGGAGCTGGGATGCTCTTAGATTTTGGAGTGGCATTTAAGATCACTAAATCCTGTCCTATGAAGGAGAAATTCTGTTTAATGATGCACATATTTTCCTAATGTAATTTAATCTGCAAATGCACACTTTGCTTGGTGCATTAATTAAATAATCTAACAGGCACATTTTGGGACTAAACAGTAAGCATGTATCATATTTATTGCTCATACATTGCATTTCTGTATATTTCCTTGCTCAGTGAAATCTGTGGAGTATGTGAACAATGGCTGACATAAACCCAAGTGCTAGGGTATACTCAGAAAAGATAGATAGGCCTCTTTCCCCCTAAAATCTACAATCCGTGTGTTTTATCGTAAATGAGGTAATGTGTGGGCTTCAGGATTTAGTCTCTCTCTTGTAGTGTAGCCTGAAGGGGTCAGTCTGTTTATCAATTTAAAATGTATTTTCTGTTAAAATATCTCTGGAGGCAACACAGACCTGTCCGGGAGATTCCTGATTTAGTTGCATAATTTTAGTTCTTAACACTTACAAGAAGATGTTTATGAATCTTTGTCTTCATGATTGCATCTTGTTTTCTTACCTTGCATTTAGCAAGAAAACTGAAGTAGATTCTGATCCTCTCACGGACCCTGGTTGCTCTTGGGTGAGGGGATCCAGGGACTGCAGCGCAGCCGGAGCTGGAGACCGGCATGGTCAGTGCATCTCCTGGCGAGAAACATGCTCTTCGGTCACCAGAGACAAGTAGAGGAGGTGACTAGAGAAATAATGCAAGATTTGTGGAGATCAGTTTAAGGAAACCGGAGGCTGGTGAGAGTGTGCTGCTCAGTCTCCATACAGAGGCTGAGAGGTGTATCATGAGGAAATGCAGCTAGTGATGCAGGGGCCATTAGAACAGGCCCTCGGGCCATCACTGTAGGCATGAAGGCCACACAGTCCCAGACCTGGCAGGTGACAGTGTGCTGAGGGGCAACAGGAGGGCCCTGGAAATAGTGACTGTGCTCCGTGTGGCACTCTATCCAGTGAAGTGAAATCAAGCCTGGCACTTGCATCTGAGTTCTTGCACACGTGCGAACCGCATCACAAGGTGCAGGTACTTTGTCTCCTCGTTCACAGCGCTGGGCAGGAGGGGTTCCCAGGTGCTTGCTTTCTAATTAGCCACACACTATTGTCCTGGTTGACAAAAACATGGCCATTGCTCTCCAAAATTCATGAAACGCAGATGATAAAAAACAAGTAAATGATATGTTACATAAAGAAGACACAAGTACATGGCGTGGTACGTAAATCTGGGGGAATCTGATGTAAAGTAGGGTCCCAATACCTGGGGACTCTTCCTTCAGAAAAGACACACCTGAAGGTGGACAGGTGCTTCACACTGTGCCAAGGTCAGAGACTGAATGAGCTGATGCTGTGGTGAGAGAGAAGGTGGCACTGTGGAGCGATGGGGACCCACTTGTGCAGGACCACGGAGAAGCAGTGTGCAAAGGTGTGTGCTTTTGCATGGGAAGAATGAGATGTAAGGACAAGAAAGAAAAGGGGGAAATAGCCAGACAGCCGCCTTCCCTTAAAATCCACAGAGAGTTAAATAACCTCCAGTTACGGAAAAGCTTCAGATCTAGACCAGGAAATTTGAATTTTTATCTCAGATCTCTTGAGCCGAAAGTAGGGTCTCAGATTCCTGGTCTAGCTGTCCACGCTGGGGTGGCAAAACCCAACACTCAGGTATATTTTAGCTCTTCACATTCTTAATCAAAGGGATGTCTAAAGAAGACTAATACTTACCTCATAAACACTTCTCAGATGATGCCCTCAATCAATCAACAAATATATGAAAAAATGTTCATCATCTCTAGCAATTAGAGAAATGCAAATCAAAACTACTCTAAGATTTCATCTCACTCCAGTCAGAATGGCAGCTATTATGAAGACAAACAACAATAAGCATCGGTGAGGTTATGGGGAAAAAGGCACACTCATACACTGTGATGGGACTGCAAATTGGTGCAGCCAATATGGCAAACGATATGGAGATTTCTTGGAAAATTGGGAATGGAACCACCATTTGACCCAGCTATCCCTCTCCTTGGTCTATACCCAAAGGACTTAAAAACAGCATCCTACAGGACACAGCCACATCAATGTTTACAGGAGCACAATTCACAATAGCTAAACTGTGGAACCAACCTAGATGCCCTTCAGTAGATGAATGGATTAAAAAACATGGCATATATACAAAATGGAATATTACTCAACAATAAAAGAGAATAAAATCATGGTATTTGCAGGTAAATGGATGGAATTAGAGAAGATAATGCTAAGTGAACTTAGCCAATCCCAAAAAACCAAATGCCAAATGTTTTCTCTGATATAAGGAGGCTGATTCATAGTGGGGTAGGGAGGGGGAGCATGAGAGGAATAGAGGAACTCTAGATAAGGCAGAGGGGTTGGAGGGGAAGGGAGGGGGCAGGGGGTTAGAAATGATGGTAGACTGTGATGGACATTATTATCTAAAGTACATGTATGAAGACACGGATGGTGTGAATATACTTTGTATACAACCAGAGATATAAAAAATTGCGCTCTATATGTGTAATAAGAATTGTAATGCATCTGCTGTCACATGTAAATAAAAAATAATTTTAAAAAGAAGACTAATATTTAGAAAATGGTCAGAAACTGGAATAACTAAGACTTGGAAACCCCTTTAAGAGGATTTGATAAAAGGTCTGAAGCCAAGATGGAGACTCTTGAATAATGAGGAGGAGAGATCCATAAGGGAGTGAAACCGGTGGACAGGGATCTTCGGTGGTGAACGAACACTGGGAGTGTAAGCGTGGACAGAGATCAGCTGTTACTCCAAGGCAATCCAGTGTTAGCCAGAAAATGATAAATTGCTCCATGTATTGAACATGGTGAGAAATCTCAAAGCTTCATTATTCGATGAGTTTATATTTGTTTTAACAAAGAGGATGAATGGACTCTTGAAGAACAAATCAATAGCTGCTCTAATGGTCCCAAGAAGTCCTCAGCTAACTGCAGATTCAGAGACAGACAGCTTATGGCATGGCAGGGTGCTGGCCTTGGAGATGAATTTAAATGAACTGTTAGAAATCAGACAGAAGGTTGATTATTTTTTATGTTTTTACTTGTTCTTTTTAGATATACATGACAGTAGAGTGTATTTTGACATATGAGAAACTCATGGAGTGTAACATATTTTAATTAGGATCTCATTCTTGTGGTTGTACATGATATGGGGTTCCACTGTCGTGTATTCATTGGAAAGTTTCTGTCTTTCCTATTCCCATTCTCCCTCCCTCCCCTTCATTCCCCTTTGTTTACACCACTGACCTTCTATTCTTCCCTCCCACCACTTATCATGTATGAGCATCCATATGTCAGAGAGAGCATTTGGCCTTTGGTTTGGGGGGATTGGCTTATTTCACTTAGTGTGATAATCTCCAGATTCACCCATTTAACTCAAAAGCCATAAAGTCATTCTTTCTTATAACTTAATAATATCCCACTATATACATGTACCACATTTTCTTTAGCCATTCTTCTATTGAAGAGCACCTAGGTTAGTTCCATAGCTTAGTTACTGTAATTCCAGCTTCTATAAATATTGATGAGGCTGTGTCTTTAAGTCTTTTAGGTATATACTGAGGAGAAGGATGAGTATTTCAAATAAAAGTGAGTACTGGGTGTGGTGACACTCAGCTATAATCCCAGTCACCAGGAAGTTGAGCCACAAGGATTGCCATTTTGAAGCCAGACTGGGCAACTTGTTGAGAACCTGTGTCAAATTAAGAGCAGTGGGGTGGTTGCTTAGTGGAAGAGCACTTGCTTTGCATGTGCAAGGCCCTGGGTGCAATCCTTAGCACCTCAAAATAATATAGCAATGCGATGAAATAAAGGAGTAATAGATATCCCAGGAAGTTGTAAAGCTATCTGCAGAGGAAAGACCCGGAGCATATCTGGGATGGTTTTGGTGATGTCATGGTTCAGCTGCTGCTTAAGCTGGTAATCGTATTAAAATGATTGAAGATCACCATGAGGAAGCATCAAACAAACTGCAAAAGAGAGTTTCTAAGTATTGAATGCTCTGTGCCTTCAGAAATGCCAGGGTCGGGAACAGCAAGTAAAGCAAGACTTGGAAAGTGTTCCAGAAGGAAAGACTCTGAAGAGTCTTCACATGAAGTACAGTGTGGGAACCTGGTTTGCATCCGAAGCCAGGAAAAAGTGGAAAAATTGCTGTGAAGAATGCTAGAGGGACCCCTTTCAAATTCCAGTAATTTCTGTGAGTTAGAGGGCAACTCCATACCAAGATCAATTTCCTAATTTTGATAATTATATTCATTTTAGTCAACTTTTTCATCACTGCGACAAAAGACCTGACAAGAACAAGGTACTGGACGAACAATTTGTTTTGGTCATGGTTTCAAAAGTTTCCATCTGTAGACGTCCAACTCCACAGCTCTGGCCTGAAGTGTGACAGAAACTTCATGGTGCAAGAGTATGGCGGAGGAAAGCTGCTCAGGACATGGCCACAGGAAGCTGCCAGAATCCCCTCACCCTGGACAAGATATAAACCCAAAGGCACACTCCCAGTGACCCACCCGCCTGCCTTCAGTTACTGCCCTGTTAAACCACAACAGTGGATTCATGCACTGATGAGGTCACAGCTCTCATAATCCAATCGTTTTACTTCTGAACCTTCTTGCATTGTCTCACACATGAACCTCTGGGGGGAACCTCCCATCTAAACCCTAACAGCGCCACTCTGAAGAAGAAGGTGCTTATTCAAATACACATTGGAGTATGCAGAGGAAAAGTGCCACTGTCTCAACGAGAGCAGGAAAAGATGATGACACCAGCCACATAGACACAGAATAAAAAGGTACCTGTGCTAAACCACAGCACCTGGGGATCCTGGGAGTCAGTGTGTGAGCATTATTTATATTATTTCTGCAACTGTTTTGGAAGAATAAGACCATTCATGGCCCCCACTTATTAAATGTTCTCCAAGGGTCAGACATGGAGCAAAGATATCCACTAATAAGTTAGCATTTACTTACTTGTTATCGTTTTTCCTTAACAAAACAATGAGGCAAGGATTATCATCCCCATTTGCAGACAAATACCCTAAGATGGTAAGAGACGTCCAGTGACAGAGTCATGGCCCACAGAGGTTTGAGTTGGCTTCAGCAAACCAGGTGTGTTAATGTTGCTCTGCAGATTGTTCTGCCACATTCCCTCCTTGTACAGTAAAATGTTATTTATGATGTTAGTGCTCTGTGGTGCTGAGGGCTGCAGCAAGGGCTGCTTGAATGTAGCAAGCGGCACACGCACAACCTGGACGCCATCTGTCTCAGAGTTTTCCGGCTTTTCTAGGAGGCAATTTTATTTGTACACCAGAATCTTTCAAATTCACTATTGTTCTTCAGTGTTTTGTTTAGGCATAGATAGAAAAGAGAGAAAGAGAGAGAGAGAGAGAGAGAGAGAGAGAGAGAGAGAGAGAGAGAGAGAAAAAAATAATTAAAGTGCCCTCACAGTGCAGCATTATTGATCTGTAGGAGCCATGCTTGGGGTTGTGGATAGAGGTCTTTTGTCCCTGGAGATGCAAATAGAAAGGTCAGTATAACAGAGGATCTATAAATGGATGCAGTATTTTGGAGTGCAGACCACAGTTTAAAATGAAATAATTCAGATCATTAGATTCAGATCCTCATTACCCATGAGGTCAATTGAGCACAGAAATGTCCAGGGCAAGCCCAGGACAGAGGCTGAAAGACCTCGGGGCAGGTGTGTGCTCACTGGAGATTCCTCTTACCTGAGGGCTTCACAGTAGGAACCTATGCAGAGCGCCAAGTTCAAGTGGCAACCTTCCCTGCCTGCCTGGGGCCAGTCTGCAGAGCACAGGACCAGAGAGCTGCAGTGGATTGGTGGCATATGGGCCCTGTGAGGCAGAGGCCAAGCAGGTATTTACAAACTTCGCTGGGGTGGGTGGCTGCAACTCCCTGGGGAGAAGAAAGTCCTGGCGGTGTCAGGTGACCTGTGGGGGATTCTGGGGAAAACTAAAGCACAGCTACAATATGTTGCTGGTTGCCTGGCCCAGAACCCAGGATCACTTCAGTGTAAAGTTCACTCTTGTTTTGATTAAGTGACTAGAAACTCGGGAGGAAAAGGTCACCGAAGACATCTGTATAGTAAGAGCCCTTGCCTGTGTCTAAGGCAGTGTCGTTTTCCAGCGGACTTCCATGCATTAGGACTTACAGGAGAAGAGCCATTTGCCTGGCCTTCACACCCTGCTCCACCCTGAGCTCCATGAAGGTTTCTCTCTCATTCCCGAGCCCGCCATGATCACGCCCTGCCTCTCTGTCTAGACCCACTGGACCCCACAGGGTGCACAGCCTCACACCCCACCTCTTCCCCCGGGAAATTCAGCAGTGTGGACCTGCCTCCCTGGGCTCACTGCTGCCCCTGCCCCTCGGGCCTCTCCTGTTAACCTTGCCCACCTCACTCATGCCTTAGCTCTCGGGATCCCCTTCCTGAACAGTGTGTCTCCCTTCCTCCTTTCTCCTCCTCCCTGGGAGATGGACTCAGCACCCCACTATCCCCTCTGCAATCTCATAGTCTCCTGGGGCTGCACAAACTAGGGGGTGGGTTAAACCACAGATTTAGTTCCTTGTACCTGTAGAGGCTGGAGGTCTCGGCTATGGCATCCTCAGAGCCAGATCCTCCAAGGCTGAGGGGAGAATCCAACCAGGCCCCCTCTGGCTTCTGAGGCTGCAGGTCGTGAGTGTGGCTTGGCTGGCAGGGGTCTCCCTGTTCTCCCCTCTGTGGGCAGCTCTGTCCTGAGCCCCTTCACCATACCCTCCTCGTGTGTGCTGCCCCTCTGTCTCGTCTGCTCCATTTAAGGACAGCAGTCACGTAGATCAGGGCCTGGCCAAAGGATGGAATCTCAGCCTGACTGCATCTGCAATGACCTAGGCCAGATCAGTGGCATGCACAGGTGCCAGGGTTGAGGGGACACCACTCAACCCTCCTGGCAGAGCAGGCCACGTGATTCCTCAGAGCTCAGCACAGAGAGCTGTGGCAGATGCTTCCTGCTCCAAGCCTGTCCCCCACAGCTCTCAGGGACCTCCATGGTCCCTGCCTCCAGCTCCGGCGCCTCACACAGTGACAGGCCCAGGACTCACCTGCAAAAAACATCACCAGTGAATCTTTCCTACTTCTCAGCCTGTCTGCAGAAGGTTCCCCAGCCTCTTCTATCCCAAGGCAGCGGGGAAGTCCTGCCACCCACAGTGAGGCTCCTCCCTGCACCTGAGTAGGAAATAGGAAGCTGCTCCAAAGAGGGGCTTGTAGGTCCAAAGGCCATGCAGGGGCCTTGGAGCCCAATGCCCGGGTTGACATTCTGGCCACTTAAAAATGAGTGCTGCTGAGAGATTCCAGGCTTGCCCAAGTTCAGCAGCACAAGGGCTGAGAAGTGCCCGGCGTTCTGACTGCGTGTTCTTCAGGCTTCTCTTTTGCCTCAGAGACAGAATTCGCTTCTTTTAGTGGGAAAGTTTGAGCAAGATTGCAGTTTTTGTTTCGAATACTTAACACATCTATTTTATAGGTAGACTCATTTGAAATAAAGTAGTCTCTGGGCTGGGAATGAAGCATGCTAAAATGTAGCAGCTTCCAGACCTGAATGCCTTGGAGGGGTCGGAGTGCTCCATTCTCTCTGGACATCCTGTGGGATGCATTGGAGCTTTGTGAGGCACGTAGCTAAAAGCATGGGTCAGCCCTCCTCCTTCACGTCTCAGGATTAGAGAGTTTGCCTGGAGTAAGTTTTCATATTGGGACTGCTGTACAGATACCATGCCATTACCATGTCTGCATACTCTAATCACCTTGTTAATTTTGGTAGAATGTCATACTCTGATAGATTAGAGAATCAAATTACTTTGTTTATATTTCAGCTTATAGATTATTCTTCACTGACTGGAAATGTCACCCCCATGTGCCCCACTGCTATATTTTGTTAAAAAAATGGCTATATATATTAGCAATAAAAACATTTTATGAGCCATGGATATTTTAACACTAAACTGCCACTCTTATTCTTCCGGTTTCTCTGCCCCTCTGAATTGCTCTTCAGGCTGCAAGCCCCAAAACTTGTCATATACATAAGGAAGATTGACTCTCGTCTTTATTTTTTTAAATGTTTTAGTTGTAGATGGACACAATACTTTTATTTTGTTTATTTTTTTTAATGTGGTGCTGATGATTGAACCCAGGGTCTCACATGTGCTAGGCAAATGCTCTACCACTGAGCCACAACCCCAAGCCGAGACTGTCTTTCTTTAGGAACCTATAATAAGTGAAGGGCTTTGAGGGTGGACCCCTGACTGCCTCTTGGTGTAAAGAACAGGACGTTCTGGGATCGTTGTCCCTGTCGGGAAGCCTGCAGAACCCTGTAAAGTTAATCACCACTAATTCACGTTATGTGGTTTGGTTTGTGGTTGTTGCTATTTTATATAAAACAAAATGAAGTGAAATTATAATGTAGCATTAGTTGTAGATGCTAGTTTGCTGATCCATAACATTTAGAAACTGGGAGGCTGTTTTCTGAAGTGGCTGTGCCCTTATATGTCCCCCCCGCCCCCCACAGTGTAGGACGGTTCCATTTCTCCTCGTCCCTACCAGTAACTCTTACTCTCTGGGTATGTGTGTATGTGGGTGCCAGGCTGGTTTTGATTCGCATTTCGCTGATGACCGATAATATTGAGAATATTTCCATTTCCTGGAAAGGCATCTGTATTCCTTGGAGAACTGTCTATCCATACCCTTTACACATTTATTTATTGGGTTGGTCCAACTTATTTTTGGCCTTGGTACTTTCAACTCTTTCCTATAACTGAATCTCAACAGTAGGCTTTTTCTGCCAAGGAAAGTGAGGAAACTGTCCTTCTCGGTCATTCTTCTGAAGAGGCACCTGCCTCTTCCTCCTCCCTGTCGCTCAGGTCTCTGCCCTGACCTCCGCAGCAGTTGTTCAGCAGGTCCTGCGGGACCTTGTGCCACGTGCTCTGTGGCATTTTCTTGTTCCATCTTTTGACTTTGAAGCTAATGAACTTTTCCAAGAGCTTACGGCTCTCAAATGATGACCAGGATTCAAACTCGGATACTGATTTCAGAACGGGAGCTCTTTGTCCGCAGCACTTCTGGCTCATTCGAACTCTAATTACTGTAAGTCTTCGGCTTGGTGTGATGTCATCTGCCCAGAGAAGACCCCAGGTCTGCCTCACTATGGGGCTGCAAACCTCGCCCCAGAGCAGGGCTCAGGAGCCTGTGGGACTCCCCGCCGCCCCCCACTTTCTGCCCTCATTCCCTGATGCCCCTCATTTTCTGCCTTGTTCATCTTGAAAAACAAACCAGCCACTCCGTCTCTGGGAGCTGACCCTTGTCGGCCAGTCCCACGCCTGCGAGCACGTGAGATTACCCGTGCCTCCCCAGAGCATCAGGTCCTCATGGTGGGCTGAACTCTTGCCTGGCCTGACCCCATCATGGGGGAGTCCTTTGGGTGCAGGGCTACAGGGAGGAATGTGTTCTCCGTACCTGGGGTGCTTAGCCACCCTACGTTTTTGCTGAATGGACTCTTCCCAGCTCTGCCATGGACAGGTACAGGTCCACAAGTCTCTGTAGTTGCATTCAGGTAAATGTTTGCAATTGGCTTTATGGAATTAATAGACCCATATATGATAATTTTCTTCAATAATACTGTCTGTAGGCCCAGAAGTAAATTTTCAATAACATGTCAATGGCTTTCACAGTGGAGTTCCTGATTCATCTCTGTGGGGGCAAAGTTCCATCCTTCACAGTCATAAGGTGGCCTTCTTCATTCTCTTGAGGGGACAATTCAAATTCACACTCACTGAGGCCACCTGGGCCCAACAGACGGTGTCACACGAAATCTCTCACCCAATTCTGCTTTAATTTCTTTTTATCTTCCTCTTCATGCAGATATATCTATATGGCAGGGAGAAAGGCATTATATATAGAAATGTGTCCATCATAGCCAGCTTGGGGTGTCCTTCTTCTTTGATATCCAGGGACCCTTCTGATTTCATGGTGAGGTGCCCACAACACTGCAGGTGCCACCCAGTTTTTTGAGTCTCACTTAACATCCTGTTGAAATAAGGAGAGTAGAGGTTCCATCCGTGAGCACCGCTGACAGCTGCGTCTCTTTGTCCTGGGAGAACTCTGACCACCCTTGCCTGTCTTTACCTATGGCCCCATGTCTGTGTTAGGAGACCGCCAGGTTACCCCTGTCAAAGGCTGTTTTGGGGATCAGGAGGCACTGCCCACCCGAGCAGCTCAGCACTGTCAGGTCATTTATTTGAATAAGAGCACCTCTGTTCTTCTACTTCGTCTTTCATTTGTGACATTTAGATTACTTATACACAGCATCAAAATAAAAATGAGCTACACAGTGCCTGCATCAAGCCCTATATCGAAGGCCAGCTCAGATCTTAAGAGTCTTGGCGTGGTCCACAGGGGAGAATCTTGTCACTTCTTCCCTTCCTTCCTGTTGTCTTTTAAAATTCAAAGACATTTTGTCATTCAGAAGTCCTGCGTTTGGAATTAAACTTCTCCTTGCTTTTAAATAAACACCCTTCTCTTTAGAAAATACACCAAGAACAAGGGTGCATCTGCAGGGGCAGATCCTAAATTCACGTCCTTTAGCAATAACGGTATTAGGATGACCCAACATCCAGGCCGGGGCAGGTTCTCCAAGAGCACAGCTACATCAGCAGCCTCAGCCATGGCCCCATCCGGGCACTGACAAAAGTGCCTTCTTCAGACAGGCAATGATCCGAGCTTTTTACTCTTTGACAGCTGAATAATTAATTGCAGTGCTTCTGTAAGGTTATTAAAAGCTCTGGATTGGGTGGGGAAAAGTAAGGAGCATAAATCTTCATTTTCATTTTTTGTTTATTACAAGTGGCTGTCAGTGCTGTTTTTAATTCATTTAATATTCTTGTTAATAACAAGTCTAATTAAGAAATCCATTAGAAGTCTGTAAAGTTAATTTAACAGGGGGAATCCTAATGGAGTGTTATTGGAATCGTCTTTATACAGAGAACGCCATGGGCTTTCATGGGTCCTTAATCAGAGTCTCCTACCTCCTAAATGAATTCACATGCTCAAGCTTGTGTGTTTCAGAGTGGGCATTGTTTGCCCATATCTGAAAACATTGCCTAATTGTGTACACGTCACCAAGTGCATGCCCTGACTTTTATGGTTGCTATGTTGGCAGGAGTTTAGAAATCAGATGAGTTGAATTCGTATAAAATGTTTAGAGTGTGGAAGAAGATGAAATATTCTCTACCCCTAATGAATCCAACATTTTAAAATTCAGGCAGCACCAGAGACCAGCCTTCACTATGGAAACTGACACCAGAGCTTGCAGTCAATTGTGCATTTCAAAAGGAAATTATTTTCCTAGAAGGTCTGAATTTTATGCAACCTGGGGGTATATATGTGTGTGTGTGGGGGGGGTGTATATACACACACATATAAATGCTCATGGTAGAGAAGTTACAATTTCGAATATTATTTATGTGGTTCAAATATACTAAAAATGTGCTTAAGTCAAAACTCAAAGTCAGTCTCATCAGGTTTGTGAATAAACCTGCTCTCATAGGCTATGTTCTCCAGCTCTGCAGAGGAGGGGATTTGGACTGGCTTTGCCTCTCCATGTGCTGGAGCCATGTGAGAGGAAGAGGAGAGTTTCAGGAAATCCTACCCTGGCTGTGCTCCGAGAGCAGGCCCTTCTCTCCTGCCCAAGTACAGGGCACCATGGCACCTTCAGGGCACCCCCTGTTACTATGCAGGCATTGTCTACAGAACCATC